>NC_136414.1:64700000-67100000 GCF_051521515.1 Lactuca serriola
ACAAAGAGCGCCAGAAGTGTGAGAGGATCGTAGGCCAGGTGGCCTCATTTGACTATGACAGCCGCGGGTTGTTGACCTTGCATAGGAGGGTCTGGGTTCCATACTGGGGTGGTGTATGCCAGGTTCTGATGGATGACGCCCACAAGTCGAGGTTCTCCATCCATCCCGGGGTGACGAAGATGTATCGGGATCTTCGCCCTAATTACTAGTGGCCCTGCATGAAGCGGGACATTACATGGTACGTAGAGCGGTGCTTGACTTACCGAAAAGTCAAGACCGAACACCAACAACGTCACGGAAAGATGCAGCTGTGTGATATTCCCGTGAAGAAATGGAAAGATATCACTATGGATTTCATCACGAAGCTTCCTAGGACCGCACATGGAGTAGATTTGATATTGGTCATCATGGATCGGTTAACCATGAGTGCTCACTTCACTCCAATCCAGGAGAGTATATCAACCAAGAAGCTAGCTGAGATCTACGTACGTGAGGTGATGACACGTCATGGAGTGCCAGTTTCGGTTGTGTCAGACTGAGATGTTCGTTTCACTTCCAGATTTTGGAAGCGATTCCATAAAAAGATGGGTACTTATCTTCACTTCAGTACCACTTTCCACCCTCAGACTGACGGGTAGTGTGAGAGGACGATTAAGACTCTAGAGGACAGTATGCGTGCGTACGTATTGCATTTTAGAGGCAGTTGGGATACGTATCTTCTATTAGTAGAATTTTCATATAACAATAGCTACTACACTAGCATAGACCGACCTCCCTTCGAGATGCTCTACGGGAGCAAGTGCAGGACCCCAATCTATTGGGGCGAGGTCTGTCACAGAGTCACTAGGAGTACCGAACTGGTACTCAAGACCATTGAGAAGATTCAACAAGTCCAGATCAGGCTTCAGACTGCTCAGAGTCGGCAGAAAAGGTATGCTGACAAGCACCGTTCAGACTTGGGGTTTCAGATGGGAGACAAGGTTCTCCTGAAGGTGTCACCTTGGAAAGGCGTCATCTGGTTCAGGAAGCGGGGCAAGCTGGGCCCAAGGTATATCGGTCCATTTAGGATTTTGGCTCGGGTGGGCTAGGTTGCTTACCGTTTGGATCTTCCAACAGAGCTTAGCTAGATTCACATTACTTTTCATTTCTCCCAGCTATGAAAGTGCTTAGTGGATGACTCCGCAGTTGTACCTTTAGAGGATATACAGGTTGATGACAGTCTGAACTACATTGAGAGACCGGTAGCCATTTTAGACAGGAAGACGAAATAACTGAGGAACATGAGAGTAGAGCTGGTGAAGGTGCAGTGGTAGCACCGCAAGGGCTCATAGTGGACTTGGGATCCCAAGGAAGAAATCAGGGAGCACAACCCGGAGTTGTTTCCCGACGTAGCAGACATCAAGGACGAAGTCTAAGACAAGTGGGGGAGAATTGTAATGCCTAGTTCCTGGTATATATTTAATTAAAGATTTATTCATTTTTGTATAGAAACTTGATGAGTTGGAGGCCCCAAACTCGTCAAGTAGGAATGGAATTAGACACAGGTTGTAAAGCCTAGTCGACGAGTAGGACTGACAGAGTGAAACCCTAATTTTAAGGGTTTTTCACCCTATTTAAACACCTTAACCTCCAAAGGTTGGCCTCATTTACAGCCTCCAAGTCCCAAACCCTAAATCTCAAAGCCCTAATGCTTTGTGTGAGCTTGTGAGTCATTTTTGAGAGAAACTTGTGTATTTGAAGCTTGTGGAAGAAGAAGAAGCTTAAGGACTCAAGAAGGAGTGAGTAGGTCTAGAAACTTCATCCCATCCTCATCACTTTCTGGTAAGCAAGTCTCAAACTTGCTTAATGATTTCTTAGATCTCTTTATTTTCATTTTTATGGGATTTTTGGTCCAAATACCTTGATCCTCGTGAAATGGACATCCCAAGTGAGTATACTTCCAAATCTAGGACCTTGAAGGGATTTCATGGCATAAAGGGCTTTCATCACTTTCTGGTAAGCATGTAACATCCCAACCGTCAGGTATCATTATCACTCCAATTAAATTTCCTGTTTTAAAGTCTACTCGACGAGTTGACACTGTGACTCGTCGAGTAGCAGCGGGCCAGGACACGTCAATTAATGAATGACTCGCCGAGTCGGCATGGGGGACTCGACGAGTAGGAGCTGGCAATGGAAACCCTAATTTTCAGGGTTTTTGCACCCTATATATTGGGCCATTAGCGCCTCCCACCGTCCTTTATCACCCTTTGAGACCCAGAAACCCTAATTTCCGTGAGTGAGAGCTTGGAGAGTGTTTTAGAGCTTTGGGAAGTGACTTTTGGGAAGGAAATTTGTAGATCAAGAGGCTAGCATCAAGACTTCTGTGTGGATCCAAATTTTACTTCAGTGTGGGCACGTTTTGGAGGTAACCAGCTGTTACCTTAACCTCTTTTTTCTAAAAGAATCATTTATATGTGGAAACTAGGGCTTTCTTTAGTTATTCATGAAGCCATTTTTGGTATGGAAGCTAGATTTGAAGTTGAAACTTCAGATCTGAACCTCTTGAGTCCTAAGTCCATAAAGTTTCCATCCCTTGCAAGGATGAGACTCTCCTAAGGTGTAAAGCTCCATTAGAAGCTTAGATTGGTCAATTAGAGCCTTTAGGGCCTTGCATGCGCGTAAAGTTTGCAACTTTATGTGATAAACATGCCTTAGGAGCTTGGATCTGTAATCTGGAACCTTGGCATGGCTTAAAAAGTTTCTGCATGGATGAAGGTCTACAAGGACTCGGCGAGTTTCATAGTCAACTCGGCGAGTCATATGAAGATGGTCATGAACTCGCCGAGTTGATGAACGAACTCGACGAGTCCGTTGAAGATTGCCTTGAACTCGACGAGTCGTTTGAAGACTCGGCGAGTTGACTAGGGTTTCTCCCAAATTATTGGACACGTATGAACTCGGCGAGTTAAAGGGGAACTCAACGTGCCAATCAAGGATTTCACGACTTCTCGAGTTCAGGAAGGACTCGACGAGTCGGTGAACTACACTCAGCGAGTCGAGTCAACATGGACAGTTGACTTTGACTGTGGGCTTTGAATTTGACCAAGAGTTGACCACTTGACTTCTGAGGGTATTCTGGTAATTTGGAGATTTATGAAAAAGGGTTTTATGGTAACTTTAGGTGGTGGAGTTCGTGTTGGTGATCCGGGAGATGATTTTTCTAGTTTCAGACGAGAATTGCGAGGTGAGTTATCTTCACTATACTAAGGGGTCTAAGGCACCAAGGCCGACCCATTTGATATGTTACCTTGAGTTGTGTTAGATGCTATGTATGACTTATTGTTGCGTGCTAGTAGTTATGCCTGTTACGTGGGTCTGTATGACTACCTGTAATGTCATGTGATTACTACATGCTCGAATCTTATGATTTATGTGTTTGTCATATGGAATGGGTTGAGGTGGTACTGCTTTGTGCGGTAGCCAACAAACCCTAGGAGCATCCCACTTACGGGCTAAGGGAGACTCGTACTTTGGGCTCGGGAGCATTCTAGTTATGGGTTGAGGGAATCTCGTACTGTGGGCTCGTGGGTATTATAGTCTGTAGAGCTGTGGACCCGTTATGTGTTGTTCCATCCAGTTTGTTATGATATAATTATGTGGATTGTATGTGTATCGGTATTTTGGGGGTAACTCACTAAGCTTTCGGGCTTACAGTTCTCGGTTTATTGTTTCAGTTACATCAGGGGATCGCGGCATGGCGAAGGCATGATTGTACAGCTCCTCACTTTTTGTCTATGTTTCTGGGATATACCGTGATATCCCCATTTTCACGGCTAGAAAAGACCGATTTTGTTTATGCTTTATAAAAATCAGAGTACCTCTTTTAATAAAAATGTTGCGGAATTTGTTCCCAGAAAAAAAAAAACATGATAGTTTCATTATCAAAGCATTTCCGAAGAAAGTATTTTTATTCATTTTAACACATTTGGGATGTCATCGTCAATACAGAAACATAAGCATAAACAGAACTTACATCCATTATCACTAGTGATTTACATCTCCTTAATCTCTCGGTGTAATGTGACATCATAACAACACCTGTGATATAAATAAACTGAGTGGGCCAGGTTGGGAAACCTGGTGAGTACATAGGGTTTTCAACCCACAATAATATAATTATTATGTTTAAAAAGTTAAGCAATCAACCTAATTATCCATCCTTATTATCTTCTTTATTCTTAAGGATCTACCCTAAGAATTAGCTATTTCTCGTTCACTCATTCCTAAGGATCATCCTAAGGAATCGGCACGAAGTCCATCGTTGCCATGGTTTACACAACGGGCACTAATTCTGCATAGTCGCCAGGGTTTAGGCATCAAGTCTGCATGATCACCAAGGTTTAGGTATCAAGTCTGCATGATCAACAGGGTTTAGGCATCAAGTATGCATGATCACCAGGGTTTAGAGTACACCAGGTGAACACATCGTTCACAACACCTACAGGTTGCGAGCCTGCTAGTGTTCCACTGGACTGTCTAGAATAGTCCGTGGTTGTCATCCATACTCTGCTGAATGACGGGGCCATCGTTTGGGAAAAGGCTTCTCACATCATCCACCTCTCACCCTCACCTCGTGGTCTATAACACCTCTCAATTCATCATCCAACTCATATTCCATCTATTACATCTACCCATGCTTTACCCCAACATTATCGTAGATATAAAATACATATACAGTTTAAATCATTTAAAACATGTATAAAATCGTTCATCCAGCATAGACAGCAAGTATTCAGATAATAAGCACACATAGCACGTAATTTATATAAATTAGTTCATATCTATGTATAAGATGAAAGTAACTATGCACTCACCTAAAAGGTGGTGACTCTGCACTTGAACAACGCTTCGTTATCTCAAAATAATTTTCCCTTGACAAAACCTAGTATCAATACCACTAGGGTTTAGTCTAACGTTAACCGCGACTAATTAATAATCTAGATATTATTACTATTATATAAGCGTTAAGAAACACCCTTATATAACTCATAATAATAGCCCAAATACTCATTATAAGTTCCTAATAACGTTACTATATTAAAACATAAGCTATACTAAAGATAGGGTAGGCATAACTCACTTACATCGGGTTTTTCTCAAAACCGGGCGCCACTGGAGCAGCGTTCCCAAGACGAAAGGCTCTTCTTCTCGGATCCGTCGGGCGCTCCGAGGCTTCCGCCTCGTACTTGGGAGGTTCCTTAGGCTTTTCGCGGGGTTTTAGGGCTTAAAGAGAGAGAGAGAGAGAGAGAGAGAGAGAGAGAGAGTATAGAGAGAGGAATGAAGGGTTAAGGTTTGAGGTATGAAGGAGAGGGGCGTTTCTATTTATAGGAGGCTGAAGGGTCACTCACGTCGTGAATTTTTGAAATTCACTTCGTGAGCCAGGCTGGCTACAGCCAGCCAGAGCCTGGTGCTGACACGTGGCATCGCACACAGGGTGGAAATCAGCTGACTTTCAAAAATTCATAACTTTCGCATACGAAATCCATTTTCGACGTTCTTTATATCCACACGTAGTTAAAAAAAGATCTACAACTTTCATTTAGACTTCGTCGGCAAATTCTCAACCGATCTTAAATTTAACAGTATGAGGAGATTAGACTGTTAAATGACCGCAAAGAATTCGTAACTCTTTCATACAGACTCCGTTTTCGTATGTATTTTTACCGTTGAGTTCCTATTCATGATATCTTCAACTCTCATTTAGGTTGCGTAAGCCAAAAACTGCTCGAACTAAAATTCGAGTTTCGGACTGTAAAATGCTATACCGAAACTTTGAAAAATCATAACTTCCTCATACGAAGTCAGATTTGGGCGTTCTTTTTATGGGTTTTCTCGGTTTAACATACTCTAAGACTTTGGTTTAGATTACTAAGGCTAAAAAGTCTTCTATCGTAAATTCAATTTTTACGTTTCCTGGTGCCGTGCCGGTTTTGCCGTAAAACTTCGACGGGCCATAACTTCTTCGTTATAACTCGGATTTCGGCGTTCTTTATATGTACGGAACCCTTGAGACATATTCTACAACTTGTTTAAGATTATTTATTCTAAATAATCTTTTGTCGAAAAGTCGTTTTCAACCCCTATTGTCTCTAAATTGACTAGCTCAGATCTACGGGCGTTACATATACTCTGATAAATAATATTTTGAAAACAAAGTTGTAATGATTTGACACACTTGATATGTTTTTAAAAGTTTAAATTGGTTTGAAATTTCTGGGTGTTACAGAGCAGCCGTTAGAGATTCCTTACTGCGAGATTTCATAGTCAGCTTTGCAAGGTGAGTTCCCTCCTGGTTTGAACGGGTCGATTAGTAGCTGAGTGTGGGCGGGGGTGAGGCCTGTATCTCATAGCACTATTCGAGTATGGATATATAATTGAGTGTAGATTTGATTATACTTGTTGTCTGTGTGATACCAGTATGTATGCTCAGTAGCTGAGTGTGGGCGGAGGGCCCGTATCTTATAGTTAGTTGAGTGTGGGCGGGGCCAATATCTCGTAGGAAGTCGGGTGAGGGTGGGGCCTATATCTCATAGTCGGCGGAGTGTGGGCGGGGCTCGTATCTCCTAGTTAGCGGAGTGTGGGCGGGGCCTGTATCTCCTTGAGTGTGGGCGGGGCTCGTATCTCTGAGTAGCATGATTATGTGTATGGTATGTGGTAGTTTGGGGAGACTCACTAAGCTTTGTGCTTACAGTTTTCAGTTCTGGTTTCAGGTACTTCCGGTAGCCTGGGGAAGAGATTGGGATGACTGCAGTGCACACACCATTTTTTAGCCTGGGATATTTTTACTTTGATATGTTTGATAGATGTTTATGATATTTCGAGATACATGACTTATGATTTTTATGTGAAGAATTGTTAACCATGGTTTTATTAATGATTTAAAACAAAAATTTTGGACCGTATTTTTGGGATGTTATAGATCATATCAGGGAAATATGTTTGAGGATGGTTATTATTTCACCTCTGTTGGATATAATCAAAGGTAGGATTGAAAAATGAAAATTTGAAAGTAGAACGGACCTGGGGCAAGATTCCTTTATTTATCAGAGATGGTCAGGACTTGTTGACTCAGTGTGGCAGAGTTTGAGTTTTGACTTCTGGTTGGGTGAGACAGACAATGTTAGAACAGGCTCATAAGTTTAAATTTTCGATCCACCCAGGGTCCATGAAGATCTAAAGGGATCTGAGGTTGAGCTATTGGTGGACCTGTATGAAAAGGGAGATGGCATGGTTTGTGGAGCAGTTCCCGACTTTCCAGAAAGTCAAGTCTGAACATCAGAGACCTCACGACAAGATGCAGTCGTTACTCATTCCCATGTGGATTGGTAAGAGATCACCATGGATTTTATCACAAAGCTACCAAGGATGGCACGGGGAGTTGATTCTTTCTGGGTCATTATTGATAGATTGACCAAGAGCGCGCATTTCATTCTGATTGCCGAGAGTATTAGCCATGAAGCTGGATGACATTTAAGCTGTGGATGTGGTGGTTCGGCACGGAGTGCCAATTTCGGTGGTTTCGGACCGAGGTGTTTGTTTCACCTCCAGGTTTTGGAGGAAGTTTGATGAGGAGTTGGGTACTCATCTTCATTTCAATATAGCATACCACCCCTAGACCGATGGACAAAGTGAGTGGATGATTCAGACGCTCGAATATATGCTCCAGGAATGCGTGTTAGATTTTGGTGGGAGTTGGATACTTACCTTCCACTGGCCGAGTTCTCCTACAATAACAGTTACCATGGCAGTATTAATTGACCACCTATCGAGATGTTGTATGGGAGGTCAGGCATCGGTTCATGGGGATTACTGAAGTGGCGCTTGAGACCACTGAGTTATACAGTAAGTGTGTGATACGTTGTGGGTCGCACAAAATCGACATAAGAGTTATGTAGACCGTCATCGTTTGGACCTCAAGTTTCAGGTGGGGGACTTGGCTCTTCTGAATGTGTTACCTTGGAAGGGTGTCATCCGGTTTAGGAAGTGGGGCAAGCTGGGTCCCAGGTTTATTGCTCCCTTCAAGATTACTGCCCAGGTAGGAAAGGTTGTATACCGGCTGGATTTTCCTGATGAGCTCAGTCAGATACACAACATTTTCCATGTCTCTCAGTTGTGAAAGTGTTTACCTAATGATTTTACGGTGATTCCTTTGGATGATATTCATTTCCATGAGTGCCTGGACTATGTAGAGAGTATGGTTATGATTCTCTACAGGAAGACCAAGACTCTATGCAACAAAGTGGTGAACCTGGTGAAAGTGCAAAGGCAGCGCCATAAAGGCTCTAAATAGATGTGGGAGCCTAAAGATGGGATTAGGGAGCACTACCCAGACTTCTTTGCAGTAGCGAACTTCAAGGACGAAGTCTAATTCAAGTAGGGAAGAGTTGTAATGCTAGTACTCCATGTATTTTCATATTTAGCATGATTCATTAAAAGTTTACAAAGTTGGTCCCTACGTTGGGCGAATGAGATAGGTACGTCGGGTGTAGGTCATTAAAAAGCTACCACGGTTCACATATGTTGGACGTATGCATACGTACACTGGGCGTACTTTTGCATAGGCAAATCCTAAATTTTAGGATTTGGAACCTATTTACAGGACTTTATGGTATTGAACCCTTTCTTACCTCCAGCCTCCATCCCTCTTAGCCCTCATTTTGAAACCCTAATTCTTGTGTGTGAGTTTTGAATCTCTTTAGTGACATTTTGGTGTTCTTGGTTGTGAAGGAAGATCTTTGGAGAAGTGGTGTTGCTCTTAAGATTTTGGATCTAGATTCTTCTCATCTTTATGTATCTCCATGAGGTATAAAGTTCAAATCTTGATTCTTGCCTTGCTAGATCTTGTTAGGTTGCAAGTTATGACCTTTTTTGGCCCAAAAACCTTAGTCTTATGATTATGGTCTACTCCAGCCCATCTGAGTTGTCCTTTCAAGCATTTCTGAGTGTTTGGTGACACAAAAATGCAAGTTTGGTCCTTCATATTTATCCATGCAAGATTTATGGAGTTTTAGATGGTAATATAAGTTAGGGTTTGCTTTTGAGCTCTTTGTAGCGATGCAAAAGGCATAAAGGTTGCAACATTATGACTTTAGACATTTAGTAGGCTTATATATGAAGTTTGGATGTTAACTCTTAAAGCATTAAGATATTAATAGAGAGTTTAGACTTCTAAGGGGTACATTGGGCGTAACCCTGAGTACGTTGGGCATACTGGGTTGCTGCGTCGTAATCCTTTAAAGTCGAGGTAGTACAATGAGCATAATATGTAGTACACATGGCGTACTACAAAAAACCCCACTTGGGCTATTGTTGGGCCTTGGATTGATAGGGATTTTGGACCTTGTATTTTGGGTCATGCAAGGAAAGGGAAAAATGGTCTTTTGCTATGTTAGAAGTACCTCGAGTGTGCGATTCAGTTATCTGATTAAATATATTTTGGACCATTAATTATGGGTTAAACCCTCACTATTAAGTAGGGTTGTTATTGGGTTATGATTAGTGTGAGGAGCCGTGTTATCAGTACCTCGAGTGTACGATTCAGTTATCCTAAGTTAGATGTGAGTCTTCTTACCACACTAGTGGGTCGATGTCACACCCCAAAACCATGAACGGCGGAAACGTTCTGCGGCGGAGGACGTCATGTACAGTATCACAACAATGAAAAGTAGTAAACAAGCAATAACATCATCCATTGCATTAATAATATAATTTTAATACAAGTGTGTTCTGTCAAATTATAATAGACACTAATGTATAAATCAAAAATGAAAGATGAGTCTTGAACGAGCACCATCTTCTCTAAACCTTGCATCGGTACCTGTCTACTGTTGACCTAAGGATACAAGTTATTTTGAAAGAGAGTATCAGCTTTAAAGCTGGTGAGATCATAAGTATTTTAGTGTCGTAATTTGTATGTAAGTATTTGTACGTATATGAAATGTAAGTATTTGTATGTATATGAACTGTAAGTATTTGTGTGTATATGAACTGTAAGTATTGGAAAACATTTTGAACATCCTAGAAAACCATATGTTTTACTAAAAGTATCCTTCTACCAAGGCATCTAGTATCTGTGTGTGTGTCTCTTGTAAGAGTGTGTATTTTCCCAAATCCGACTATCATTATCCAAAATATAGCTTCTACATTACCGTGCATCGTGTGAATGTTCACGAAGTGAATGTAATGGGAAAAGGAAATAGTACTATGGTGTAGTATCAAAACTACAACCGTACTAACTACCTTAAATCTATTGTAATCTCGTAAGTATTGTAGTATTTGTAATAAGTGACTACTTTTGTACTAATTTTGCCTTATTTGAGGGATAAGACATAATGTGATGGCTAGATCCCAGGCTAGACGCTCCCCTATCAAAGAGATTTTGGGACCCATACACGACCCTTGCATGCTTGCAAGCCGCAAACATCCACATTACTATGATCATGTATACCCAATATAACTATCACAATGCGTTGTGATTCATTGGTATAGTTAGATCCTGAAATCGTTCTATGCTATAGCTGTTGGATTAGTGTCTAAGTCCATAACTATTTTGGTATGTACTTGACCCGATGGTGCATGGTCCTTTTGGGTTGCCTTCACCAAAGCAACTTGATTGGAGAAATAAATAAAGAAAGATAGGTTATTATGATTTATTAATATGTTATAAGAATAATATATTAAAGGAGAAATCATATTTGTTTAATTAATATTGGTCAATAATTAATTAAGAATTAATTTTGTGATCAAGTGTAATTAATTAAACTAGAAGGGCTGAATTGTAATTATGTGATAGTTACAAAATAAGGTAAGGATTATCTTATATATATGGTGAACGAATTTGAGGTGTAAATCTCTTAGAATTCGACTAGGATAAGGATTTCTAGGACTTATCTTATGGTTGCTTGGTGGACAAGTAACTAGATAAGGATAAGGACTAAAACCCTAATCTTTACACCTATATAAACCCCCTAAGGCATTAGAATTCGTCCAACCCTTCCCAAGAAGTCTTAAGGACGAATTCTAACCTCCCTCCTCTCTCTTTATACCTTCTCCACTTGCTTATGGTGTTTGTAAGCCATTAGAGGAGTGACACTTGTGACTCTCAGCTTTCCAAGGTCAATTCAAGGAGGAATTAGATTGTTATTGCTATATAACAATCAAGGTATGTTCTTAAACCTATTTACATGTGAATTCTGATTTCCATATGCTAGAATTAGGGTTTATAGTCTTGGATTCAAAGCATGTACAATAGAGAAACCTAGATCCAAGCTTTAGGGTTTGTATGAGCACATAGGATGTCTTATGACCAAAACCCATCAGTGGTATCAGAGCCATGATTGGTTTCTATTGTATTGATGCTTGATGTAACTGAAAATCGTGTTTTGGCTTCACTGTTCGACCTGACTCGGCGAGTCACTCTTGGACTCGGCGAGTCAACCCTACTCGGCGAGTTCCAGAGGGTGACTCGGCGAGTCGGTGCGTCAGATAGTGCTTATCTCGGGATTTCTTGCTGTTTTTGCATTGGGATAATTACCTTATCATGTTAGATTAATATTAATCTGATTATATGATATATTTGACTATATTTTTAATCTAATTGAAGATATTTATCAATTAATAAGATAATTGTTTCCTTATAAGATAATTGATTAATTATTTTAAGTAAATTGATAAATTATTTTGCAAGAAATCATCAAATATGGATAATTATGTGATTAAATGTTAATTTGAATTATTTGTTGTTTGATCCTTGTTGTTGTGAAAAGTTTCATATTTGGCCCTTTAGGTTTTATAGTTTAAATTTGAACCCCAAAAGTTTTGTTGTTTTGAAATTTAAATAGTTGAAACCCTAATGTTTTGAAAAAAGGTTTCAAAACTTGCCCTCAAGTTTTGGAATTTAAATTTTGATTAAATAGTTTAATTTTGATGCATATTTAAATTCTAAACACTAATATTTGAAATGTTTCAAAATTTGCCCTCAAGTTTTGGAATTTAAAAGTTGATTAAAAGTTAATTAGGAATGTTAAATTCTAAAACCCTAGTTTTGAAAAAGTTCAAATACACCCTTATGGTTTTATTAATTAATTAAGGTGTATAATTAAAAGAGATTTAATAAATCCATAAAAGTTTAGGTTAACCATTTAATTAAAAGTATAATTGTTATAGTTAACCACATAGTATTTTAAAAAGTTATAAAATACACCCTATACTATATATAACATTAAAAGTCTAACATTATATATATGTATAACTAAAGGTCAGTCTTACCGTTAGTAGGCCTCATTCACGAAGCTGGTCTATAAGGGGTGTTTAAGGAAATTGCCTATAAAATGGCGATTGAATGGGTATCCACTCTTACCCACCGCACTCTTGACTAGTGGAGGGTCGTTAGCCGAACGGGTAGGATAGGACGAAACCTTCCATTATAAGTATAATGAATTACTAAAGTAACTAAATGTTTTCATAAAATTCCCAATCTTAGTTACTTAGGCAAAAGTGAATTGATGCAATTCCATGAAATTACACTTTGTGCCCTTGCGAAGACGTTAGTGGAGCGTGTGTGGTTAACCGGCACACTAAATGGGTCTAAGCAAAGGTAGCAAAGGGTGAATCAATGTTTGTCATGGTTCGATGGAGCGTGTGTGGTTTATCGGCACATCGAATAGGTGACTGTAACATGTGAGGGCACCATGTAAGTTTGCATGGTTATTCACACCCGCTTTGTGATCCTCGGCATCCCAGTCACAAACAAGAGGGGCATATCGAGATATAAACATGCCATTGAAAGTTCAATGTATCTCAAAGGATCTAGGAGTTTTCATAGATTTAAAACTTAAATTTCTTTTTCGTTTTTCATGGTGGAAATTAGTGAATCGTCATTCACTTACCTTCAAATATTCTGCAACTAGATTACGGCATCCCTTTTCTAGGTTGTAGCGTATTGTGTTGGGTCCTAGCCTTGGAATTTCATTTGGGTGATCTACCAAGGACTCAATCTATCAACTAACTTGAATTCGTTTTTCTCCCGTTTTGTAGATGTCAAAGTTCGACAACTATGGTCTTCTCAAATCCCGTGGAACAAGCATTCCACATGAAGATGATATTCCACGATTCGATCGAGGAACAAGAAATCATGCTTCACTTCCTCCTCCTCCTCCAATTATTCTCCCTAACCCACAAGATTGTAAAATTGAAAGGTTCAATATCACTCAAGCCCTTTTGGCAAGTAAACATAAAGAAGGTAAGTCGGTGTGTGCACACGTCCTCGGGATGAAGTCGCACATTGATAGACTAAGAATGATGGGATCCGTTATTAGTGAAGAGATGGCTGTTGATTGGGTTCTTCAGTCACTTCCCAACTCATATAGTGAGTTCGTAAGAGAGTACTATATGATGAACTACGACGTGACCCTTATAGATCTCACCTCTATGCTTATTGCTGCCGAATCAGCAATGGTTTGGCGCAATAGAAAAAGCAAAGTTAATTGGTGAATCTGCCTTCAAGACCTCTATGGATATAGACAATGGCAATGAAAGACATGCAATGATCGAAAAGTTTGATCATAAGAGAAAGACGATGTCTGAAGTAGTTCCATGTGTTGTTCCGAAGGAGTCAATTTGCTTTTATTGCCAAGAGAAGGGGCATTGGAGACAAAGTTTCCCTAATTACCTAAGAGATCTAAGAGATGGGAGAGTCAAAAGTATGACCGCGCTTTAGGTAAATATCCACTATCTAACTCAATTAAGTTCCTATTCATTGATTCTTAATACACGATGTAATAAGATTGCATTTGAATGTTTTTGTAGGGTCGGTGAAAAGAAAGGAAGCTTGATAAGAGAAAGCAAGATGAATCTAATCACAAGAAATGGATCTCGATCGCATGGACTTGAAGATTAGATTTTGAGCTTAGAAAGTTATGATAAAGTTGTTAGAAATTTTCTTTTGTACCTAGTTTTCAATGGATTTTGCATTGTAAGGACAAATTTTTTCCGCTGCTTTTATAAATAAAATAAATTTTGTTTGACTTATTTATTTAATTGCTTTTTTTCCTTACAATGAAATCATTATGAAAAATCGATGTTTGAATATTTCTACAACGAATGGATATGATTCTTGTTTATGTTATTTATGGAAATGTCAAGAATTTACCAAATAGGGAGAGTTTCTCATCGCCCAAAATTTCAATCGGACAGAAATTTGGAATCATGCAACTTGGTTGCATGATGAATGAGAAATTCATATTTGGAAATTAGATCAATTCGTTGACAGAGTGTCAAGTGAAGGACTAGGAGATCAAGTACACAAAGTAGTGTGTTGATCAAGTTCACCATAAGAATACAAAGATATTCGTCATGATTTACTAAAGGCTTAGTAAATATGATTATACTTACAAGATTAAGTGTAATTCTAAATTGATTAAAGGGTTTAGATCAATAGTAGAATGAATAAGAAGAATCAAGTAGGCAGAAAGATAAAAGTTTTTCCATTATAAGAAGAAGGGAGAGTACCTTTTATGCTTAATGATAGGTCTTAATGATTAAGAACCATATCTCAATTGATCCTCTAAGTGAGTCTTAGTACAATTGTATGTCCAAGAAGAGGAATCAAAGAATTGAAGAAATGGTTAAATCAATAAGTCAATCATACTTCGTTCCAAAACAAGTCTTAAAGTTAAGATTGTGACAATGAGTGAAAAGTATTAAGAAGGTTTAAAACATTCATTAAATGTGGTAAGTTGTGATGTCTTAGATAAGACAAAGACCAACTAGGACCAATTATGAAGAGTTTTGATAAAAGCTACACTAACTCTTGAATATTTGTTTGTCAAGAAATGTTTTGACAAGAGAATCTTATATGTCAAGGAGTCAGTGGGAGTCTAAATGGTCTTGAAAGATTTCAAGAACAAATCAAATAAACCTTATCGATCATCACTAGCACACGAGTTGAGGTTTACAACCTATCGTGTTGACATTATTTTTCTGTGCCAATCCAATCGAGTTAATTATGCATGTGAGATCTATGAGTTCTCATTTTGAACGCATAAAAGGCAAAGCACCCTAATCAATGAAAGGTACATTGATAGGAAAGGGTGAGCTGCTTAACTACTTGGAAGACATGGTGGGCAGCTGTGCTACCATAAGGCAAGAAATCAAGATTAAGAAAGTTCGGTCCATATGAGTTTGAATTTGTCGTAAACTTTAGTTTTAACAAACTCACATGGATAAGAACACATACACCGCTCAAATCTAAGTGTCATAAGATTTCCTCCTTCATGAAAATGATTGTGAAGAAATGCTTTCACTAAGAGAGATTTTAAGAAGATAGTGATTGTAAAATTACATTCTCAAATTCAATCATGGTTACGGCATCCCTTTCCATAATTTGAATTGTGAGGTTTGGCAATTAGTCTTAATTGTTTAGACACACATATGGACTATCGAAGGCAAATGTGTATAAGTTCAAGAAACCTTGATAAAAGATTATCAAAGCACTATGTATTAGAAACATGGACTCAAGAAATTCAATAGGTATTGTCTTTCTGGAAGTTAAGATGTTTAAGAATACATGTTGAAGCTAGTGGGAGCATAAGTGTTATGTTTTATAATAATCATCATGATAGTGGGAGCATAAAAGTTATGATTGTATGATTATTAAGAAAAGTATTGCAAGGTTAGCAATATTAATTATAGAAAAAAAAGTCATACTTTGCAAAGTTGTAAGAGTTGAAAGGTTGTTTTGCTATAATTAAGGGAGAGAATATTATGCTTCATTTCAAATCTAAAGGATTAGGTTGAGAAATGTTAATAAATTTAGTCAAAGGTACATAGTGTGTTCTTAAAATTTCGATTATGATTACGGCATCCCTCTTCACAATTCGAATTTTGAAGAACATAGCAAATAAAACATTATGCGTCGTGTCCCATACGCTTCGGGTATAGGATCGATTGCAAATGCTTTAATGTTTGACCATTCTAAAATTTTCCAAATGTCTAGCGCATTTAGAGGGAAAAAGGACTAGAATTGGTTTTGACTAAAACAATTAAACAACTATCAAAGGACAACCCAAAGTTCGACGAGGATTGGTCGCTTGTGAGTAGTTGGAAGTATTGGAAAATATGGAAATGTTTCCATATTGGATGGACCGTATCGACATCATTACGAATAGATAAGATTCTATTAAGAATGAGTTGTCATATGGAACATATGGAAGTGTGTCCATATTGGGAATTGAATATTGAGAAATCTATGACTAGATTAGAAACTTCTATGCAAAAGGATGTTCAAAGAATGTACTTTGAGTGAGAGACATCACGTCTATGGAATTGTCTTGTAACAATCTCCAATAGAGGACTTTGTAATATCATTGGCAATAGTCTTTGTGACTTTGGTGCAGTGACATTACGAAAGGATAGTTGCATAGAATGTTAGAATCTAGCATATTCTATAAGTAGCAAGAATTTGATATTCCTTGACTTATGAAAAACGGATTTGGAGTTGTGAAATGAGAAGGATTGGAAATGTATTCAATGAGATCTATTTTACAAAGTAAGAACCATAGGTAAACATTGTGTTCATGCTAGGAGCATGGGACAAGTGTTGGAATTCAAGTAAGAAGTTGATTACCCGAAACGACAAATAATGAGTAATCAATATGGTGATAAATAAAAGGTGTTTTATTTATACTCAAAGGTTTGAGGCCATATGGGATTAGTATTATTCTTGTGTTTCACATTTGCATGTTTTGACTTCCAGAATAATTGAGTTTATTAAGAATAATCGAATTATTCAAACGGGCCACAGTCGTTCATATGTTGGAAGTAGATATGAATGAAGACTGTCGTGAATTGGTGTGTGGAGTGTCTAGAAAAGTATTAGACATAAGCAAATGTTTGCTGCAACGTTCATGAGTGCTTATGAATATGATTTGAGCATTGGATTAAACCCACGCTCACTTGGACCACTCCATGAATTGTATCACGAGTGATTGGTGAGACGATAACATCTTATATTCTTGAAACCGAGATGTGTGAGTTGTATCTTGCGAATCGGTTGCACATTGATAATATGTAAACGCACCAGTAACTTGGTGTTATAAAACATATTGTTGTGTGTGATTTGGTTAGTGAGTGCAAGCAAGCATTGTATCAAAGTTTATCCATTCCTTTTATTCAATTTAGGATAAAAGCGATATCTTTGGGCCCCTCGATGGTTTAGTGATGACAAACGTAAATGCTCGGCCGGGCTAGGGCTAATTTGATTTGTTCAATTAGTCAGTCGTCATAAATCGGGAATCGAGATATAGTACAAAGAGAATGATTTGAAATCATATCTCATATGATATCTAGAATGGAGGAATATATGATCCCTTATCTAAGGACACGCGTATTTGATATGATCAGAGTTGACAGCGGCTTTGGAAAGCTACGATTGCAGATCGGGATCTGAAGTCATACGCAGAATAGTTGTTAGACTTATCCAAGTGGGAGACTGTTGGATTAGTGTGTAAGTCCATAACTATTTTGGTATGTACTTGACCCGATGGTGCATGGTCCTTTTGGGTTGCCTTCACCAAAGCAACTTGATTGGAGAAATAAATAAAGAAAGAGAGGTTATTATGATTTATTAATATGTTATAAGAATAATATATTAAAGGAGAAATCATATTTGTTTAATTAATATTGGTCAATAATTAATTAAGAATTAATTTTGTGATCAAGTGTAATTAATTAAACTAGAGGGGCTGAATTGTAATTATGTGATAGTTACAAAATAAGGTAAGGATTATCTTATATATATGGTGAACGAATTTGAGGTGTAAATCTCTTAGAATTCGACTAGGATAAGGATTTCTAGGACTTATCTTATGGTTGCTTGGTGGACAAGTAACTAGATAAGGATAAGGACTAAAACCCTAATCTTTACACCTATATAAACCCCCTAAGGCATAGGAATTCGTCCAACCCTTCCCAAGAAGTCTTAAGGACGAATTCTAACCTCCTTCCTCTCTCTTTATACCTTCTCCACTTGCTTATGGTGTTTGTAAGCCATTAGAGGAGTGACACTTGTGACTCTCAGCTTTCCAAGGTCAATTCAAGGAGGAATTAGATTGTTATTGCTATATAACAATCAAGGTATGTTCTTAAACCTATTTACATGTGAATTCTGATTTCCATATGCTAGAATTAGGGTTTATAGTCTTGGATTCAAAGCATGTACAATAGAGAAACCTAGATCCAAGCTTTAGGGTTTGTATGAGCACATAGGATGTCTTATGACCAAAACCCATCAATAGCACCTATTGATGTCTGTCCTATTATCGTATATGTAAACGCACTCATGTAAACATATCTATGTAAACGTACTCATGTAAGCGTAATCATGTAAACGTAACTATGTAATAGTGTAGTAATGTACTATAAGGTTCTGTGTGTACTAGCTGTAATGTGTGTTCTCTCTCTATCTAGCATGTATAGTAATGTACTGTGTGTACTAGCTGTAATGTGTGTTCTCTCTCTATCTAGCATGTATAGACTCATGAATGAACTGACTCGTGGTATGATTCCGCATTCTAGTAAACGTATTAGTATATTCCTAAACTACCCATATGGTAGCTTACTAGTAATATAACTTGTACGTATGAACATGGAAGTATACCTTTGCTACCCAAGGGTATTGAACTGACTGGAAGAACCTTTATGACTATATATGTACACATGATACATACCTAATATTTAAACGACCTTCGGACGGATACCCGATACCTTACCAGACCACATCCCAACGGGGAAAAGGAAATAAAGCGGCTAGCC
The DNA here is from genome assembly GCF_051521515.1 of Lactuca serriola. Lineage (NCBI taxonomy): Eukaryota > Viridiplantae > Streptophyta > Magnoliopsida > Asterales > Asteraceae > Lactuca > Lactuca serriola. The sequence goes on from NC_136414.1 coordinate 64,718,853, forward strand.
TTCCTAAGTCCTTTAAACATTTCTTATATAACTATACATACATAAGCATGCAATTGACAATATAAAAGCATAAAATAATTTTTGTAACACCTTTGAACATGATTACTATCTAAGAAAAGATCGACTTGATGTCAGCTTGTAAAACGGGTTGAAAGTATTTGTTTGATAAAACAGTTTAAGTATAAAGAAAAATTTGTATGAAACACAATTGTAAATGAGTTTGAAATGAAACATACATTGTATAATGAACACTTTAATAAGGAGTTTTAAACATATAAAATGTTTATGAAAATCATTTGAAGGAAGCTGTTTGGTAAAACAACTAATGAGTAGTAAATCATTTGAATGCTGCTTATTAATCACATGTGATTGATATAATAAATAGCATGATTATACTTGTATCCCTCGCATAAAAGCATTTAAAAACATTTAAAACATTGATTAAGGGGTATGAACTCACCTGTAGTGAGTGGTACGGATGAACTGAAGATGTAGGATTATTAGGTGTCAAGTGAAGTCTTGAACACACTCTATGATCCTAGTTAACATATAATATCACATATATGTATCAAATTAGTCTTTAAACGACTAATAAAAAAATTCAAGACACCCTAGGACATGCTAAACACCTTTAACAAGTGTTATAAGCCTCAAGGATTGCATCTAAGTGTTGTAGGGAAAGGCTAGTGTGTGTAGGGTTCAAGGAAAACTCCCTAATGGAGTTCACGGCCCTAAGGTCATCAAAAAATGAGTTTACGATCGTAAACTCATGGGTTTACGGCCGTAAGCTCATACTTCCTTGACCATTTGATGTTTTGAGGCTTTACAAGACCCTAAGAAGCATTTCTACTTGATGGTAAAGTCTTTGGAAGAGATTAGGGCACCTTTCAACTCCTTTGAGGAGTTCATGGCCCTAGAACCAAATCCCTTAGAGATTACGGCCGTAATCTCTCATGGGCATGGTGTTTTTGGTGTTTTCAAGTCCCTAACTTAACTAGGAATGAATATAGGCTAGTATCCAAGGCTTATAAAGAGTTAAAGCACACTTTGGCACTCTTGATTGGGATTCACGGTCCAAGAACTTCTTGGGCCGTGAACAAATTACTCTTGGTGTTCTTGGGGTGTTTTCTAGTGCTACATACATTAGGGTACGAGTCTAGGCTAGTTTTATTGCAAAAGGAAGGGACTAGGGCACTCTTTTGTCCCTTAAAGAAGGGTTTACGGTCCAAGATGTTCTTGGGCCGTAAACTCTTTGATCTTGTTGTTTTCATATGATTTCTAGGTTATTAGACACATATTAAGCTCTATAATACACTTAGATAGAAGTACTCACGATTTGGGACGAAAGGCCGAAGATCCGTGAGAGAGAATTTGGCTTTTCTCTAGTTGGAAATGGAACAAATGAATAAATATGGCTAAGGAACATATATATACCCCTGGGGTTTTTGGCAAAAAATATTTTATTCAGAAAGTGAACTCTAATATCATAGAGTTTTGGAATAACAGAGTTGCACAATACCCTAGTGCATCCTCTCTCCTGATATCTCTTTAAGTGTAAATCCTGAAATACTCAAACTTATACTAAAAGTCTGAAAATTTACTGCAACTGTTCTAACTTTTATTGACTTGATATTGTTTGTACAAAATATAAATTTCGGGTTGTCACAGTCGAAGACACCAATGTCGGCCCATTGATTCATATGTGTAGAGTATACGTGATTATGTGACCATTACTGATATGATTGTATGATATATGTATGGGGCCAATCTGGGATCAGAGTCATTATGGACTCCAGGTCGATACGGGCCCGGGGTTGATATGGACCCGACACATCTATTTACTGGTACATGTGATTGATACGGCCCCAAGAGTTGATAGGGACCTGACACAACCACGTGTTGTTATATTTATGTCTATGATGTATGTGCTATTTTGGGGAAGCACACTAAGCTTTGTGCTTACAGTTATGTTTTTGGTTTCAGGTACTTCCGGTACGAAAGGGAATGGCCCAACATGATGACACAACATTCTCCCTATCATGTTTCTGCAATTATGATTTCTTTTCCTCTAATGTTTGGATAGTTTGTATCATGGATGTTTTTGAGACATGTGATGTATAGGATTGATGAATTTAAAAATGAAAAGTTTATCACTATTTTTGGGATGTTACAGGTTTGTACCCAAACCATAGAAATTAGAAGACTTGAGGAAATTGGAGGAGGGTGGAGAAAATTCGACTATTCTCTTGCCAAGAGGAGTAGACGGAAATGGAAGCCGTAAGGGTCCTATTTATAGCTGATACAAGGAAACCTAGAAACCATAATTTGAATATAATATTAATATTTCAAATTAGGTAATTATCCAATCTCTTAATTATCTATAAGGGAAAGTCCAAAAACCCTAATGGGCAAGCCAAAGTCGACCACCTTAGGAGGGTTCTAGAATACTTCTCGTGTTTAACTTTTGAACAATTATAGTTTAAGTCCTTGCACCCTGAATTGATCATATTAATCCCAAAATTAATTCCAATTAATTTCTGATTAATTCTTAATTAAATAATACTATTTCTAATTAATATACTAATCACATAATATATTAACAAATCATTTATTACATTTTATTAATCATATAATAAATCAATTAATTAGTCTCTCTCTCTAAATGTCATTCTACTTAATTACTAGTTTTGAGGGCAGTCCAAAAAGGACTTTGGTTCTAATCAAGTGTACACCAATTTATTTATGATCTTAGACACCTTAATCCGACAACAACCCTTTATATATCTGCTGAAAAACCCTAGAAACCCTAAATTTGAACATATAATAATAATATTTTAAATTCAGTAATTATCTAGTTTCCTAATTATCCACTAGAGGCTTCCAAAACCCTAATTGGGCACTCGAAAACCGTCCATCATAGGAAGGTTCTGGAGCCTCTCATTTGTTCAGCTATTGAACAATTACAACTAAGCCATTTCACTCTCAACTAATTCTAATTAACCTTTAATTATTTCTGATTAATTCTTAATTAATTATTATTATTTGAATTAATGTATTAATCATATAATAAACTAATAAATTATTTCTTCTCTCTACAAATGTCATTCTAATTAGTTTTTAGTTATGAGGGCAACTTAAAAAAAACGTAGCTTCTAATTACAATTATATATCAATTTAGTTATGAGCTTAGACACCTTAATCTAATAGACCAAGAATACTAGATCTATTTTATTGATAAGCATTATGTATAATTATACTCTCTCCATCCCAAAATTATTGTCTACACACAAAAAACATATAGATTAAGGAAACATTAATTACCTATAGCTTTATAAAAGTAAATGACAATTTTACTATTTTGTTGCATTTAATTCCATCTTTTTGTTGTATTTAATTCCGTGGTTGGTTAACTAATAATGAATGGTATTTTGATAAAAAAAAAGATATTTATTTTTAGAAGTAGGCTATTGTTTTGGGAAAACCAAAAAGGAAACATGAATTATTAATATGGGCGGAAGAAGTAAAATTTTCGGTGTAACTACCAATGTTACAATCAACGAGAATATACAGATTTGTTGACCTCAAAATTAGTGCCAAAGCAACATGGGTAAACATGATGCGTCTTGTAAGAGAAAAGGCCACGATGATAGTACAAGACAGGTTGTCTCCATAAAGGTATGGAAGTCAATACACGTCAATAGAGGCGGTCAAGCGATAACTACATATATCACATCTTTAGTGATTCTTCCCAATACTTTGCGCCCAACTCTAGACTGCTGATTATACTCGTTAAAAATATGCAAACGTATTTCTGCTACATCATGGTAATGACTAACTATGCTTAGGGACATTGGTGACTACATTTCGCCATGCTCCTTACCTTGGATTTACTTAGCTCTGTAGGTAACGATCAGACTTCACAATCAACAAATATTTCTGTGAATTTTTTATTGCAACAGATCTACATAATGAATTTGTGCTTGTAATGGTGTTTAATATACATCATATCCAGTGGATACTAATTAACACCTTTACAGATAAAAATCTTTTTTTGATGGTTGCTACCTCTTCCAATAGATCAGTTATCACCCAATCATTTTCCTCTTTCGCTAGATCGTTTATCACTAGATCCTTTTCAGCTATAGCGACCCACCAACAATTGATAAATTCAATGCGTTATATTGAACAATTGGAGCCTTCTCTACCGAAACAATATCCACCATATACATATGTGCAATACTTGAAACTTTCTAAATTACCATTTTCAAGTGTTTCACGTCATTCTCATCAATTATCTCTATCATATACTTCATGGTAGAATGTTTTAAAGACAACATGATATTATATCTACCTTCCAAACCTATCTTCAGTTTGAACAAATTTAATAAATCATGAAAACTTATATTTGACGAAAATTTTACACCATAGTTCTTAACAAAAGATCTAATGTATGAGTTTCATCATTTGCTAACTGTCAAGTACCACCGATACAAGCAACAACATACTCAATCAAATTTGAAGCCATGTTTTTTTCTCATAGAAATTATATCATACAAATTTTTTGTTGAATTTTAATATTCGAAAAGTAGAACTCATAAAAAAAAACTGTTACTTCTTTTTTTTAAAATTCGTTGTATTGATGTCAGATATCACAATATAGATGCTAGATTTAAAGACAAAGTGATATTATCTTCCAAAGCTTTCTTCAATTTCATCAAATTATATAAATTGGTAAAACTTATATCTATTGGAAATTTTACACCATAGTTCTTAACAGAACGCCTAATATATTGAGTGAGTGGTTGTCTTAGCGCGCATCGGAAAGGCCTTGCCTCAGTGCCTTTGAGGGATTCCTTCTCGCTTGCTTGCTGTCCAAGCTCTTCGATCCTGCCCTGCTTTGATTCTTGCGCTTGCTTGTGTCCCCTTCTTTCTTTGGCGCTTCTCTGGATCGCTATCTTACTAGCAATAGTGTTGTTTTCTACTTAAGCTTCCTTTTTTCTTTTTATCGAGCATAATGATTTGAATCGTGCTTTTTGGTAAAATTCTTTTGCCGAAAGAGTTCTCCCTTATCAGATGGCATCAGATGCCGGTAGCGGTTAGCGTTCTTTATGGGTACTATTCGATGCCAATTGCCTCTTAGCTTTGTGGGCGATGTCGGATGGTTGGTATCTCACCGCATAAGTGAAGGGATAGCGTAGTTCATTAGTGTTTTCCCGAGGATGTCTGTGATTTTCTAACTATCAAAAACTACCGATACACCCAACCAAAAAATGCTCAGTCGGGTTTGAAGTCATTTTTTTTCTCAGAGAAATGAATTATATTAGAGAAATTTTTATCGAATATTTTAATGTTTTAAAAGTAGGACTTCTAAAAAACCATTACTTCTTTATTTAAATTTGTTGTATGGATGTTAGATTTCACCTTACAAATACTAGAGTTTGTAGTACGAATGAAAAAAAAATACATGTTTTTGTTAGAAATCCTAGTTTGAAGATGAACATCTATTGCAGATGACATTTGAAAAATCAATTTTATCATATCACATATGTAGCTGATGCCATATGAGCAAATGAATTTCTCAAATTTCCACATATAATTTATCATAGCGAAATTTTAAACTACACTTGAAACCTCTTTGTCTCCCCCCACCCCACCCCACCACACACACACACATTTAAATAGGCAACATATTTTCATATATGATATCACCGTTTTGCAGATGGCATCTGTGAAAGTGACTATTTTGGTAAACTCCTAATTTTCTCTTGGTAAATTGTAATGAGCCTAATTTGTCTTTTATATATATATATATATATATATATATATATATATATATATATATATATATATATATATATATATATATATATATATATATATATATAACTTATGTAACAAGTCAAAATTTAAACTATTTTATGGTAAAATATTTATTCGAATATATATTATTTAGTAGAAGTTAAACTACATGCACGAAGCATTTCTATACTGTTAATGTTTGTACGAATCGTTCATCATTCCCTTTATTAAACTTGCATGCTTAACAGGTTACAAATAAGCCAATATATGTATCATACATAAAACATTATTTAAGTAGAAAGCATGATCTTTCTTTCAAAAACTTTTCTTTTCTCAAAGTATTGGTATATATATACTTAAAAGCTATAATATAATATGACTGGGGCTTTTACGGGCGAGAATATTTTCAGTGTGGCGTGCGCAAGAGAGAGAAACAATGAGAGGGTTAAATAACTATTTGTTATAACTTTATAAACAATTAATTAATGTATAATTATACAAATTCTATTAGAAAATAAGTAACAGATAAAATATTTGTTAATTGTTAAGTGTGACGAATAAGAGATGGTATATATTGTGCTAATTAAGTTGTATTCTCTTGATTTTATTGTAGAAATGGAGAGGGAAATGTAACAAAGAGAAATCGTGTTCATGAGGTTTTTAGGAGGAAAAGAAGGGAGATTTCATTGTTTCTTCTTCCAAGGAAATCCTCGCAATTCTCAAAGAGTGAAGGGAGATTTCATTGTCTAAATATATTTTCTTACCAATATTCGTATGTTCCTTAAGATTACCAAATATTTACATAATAAACAAAAAATTATAGAAGTTCCAGCAAAAAAATTATAAAAAAACTATCAGTTTTTCATCAATATATATATTTCCAACACAAATGAAATACCTTTTCATTTCATTTCATTTTCATTACATTCATTATTTCTTTTCTCCCACTTCTCTAAAAAACTCAACAACATTGTTTTGATAGCCTAATTACTTACTGAATAAGTTCTCGTCGATGGATCCAAATTGGTTGCAAACAAACAATTTTATTTATGAATCCTAATGAATTCTTGTTTATTAATTATATAAGTTTTACGGAAACAAAGATATAGTCTATCGAATAAGACCCTCTCTTTATTGAGTTATAAACAAGCATCTCCTGAAAAAATATGTGTGCTGTGTGTGTGTGTGTGTGTGAGAGAGAGAGAGAGAGAGAGAGAGAGAGAGAGAGAGAGAGAGAGAGAGAGAGAGAGAGAGAGAGAGAGATGAGTAGAAACTAAGGCATGATAAAACCTAAAGGAAGTTTTGCCCCCTCTTGAAATGATTTCAATCACCACCTTCTCTCTCTCAACCCAAGACACAAACCCTCTTCTTAAACCTCACCATCTCCCCACTCTTCTATGCAATCTCTCTCCCTCTCTCTCAGTCTCTCCCATTGCACCGTGCATTTCCATCAAGTTTCCATCGTACAGGCAGAGCTTCGAAGTTAAGTCTTTCTTATTCTCCACTTACGTTGCCACCATGCATATCCAACTCTTCTTCTAATGTTCTCTATGAAAACATAACCCATGTTCCTAAAAACATGCATTCATATATCTTCTAGACAACCAATATTTTGATCCTACTTTTAATCTATAACGATTAAGATACCATCAAATATCGTTCTAATTTTGCTTAGAACTTCAAATATATCCATTTTATCTTTTATCTCGTGTTTACTGGTAAAAATATTTAAAATCTTTTTTAACCTCAAGCATATGGAAAATAAAATTTCCATCATCTATCTACCGATATATATTTAATTATTTATTCGATAACTCGTGATTAGATATATTATAACTTAAATTAAGACTTTTGGATTATTTTGAGGAAAGCTCATACCTTTAGAACTTAATTAATTTGGTTTCTATTTTATTTAACTTTTTGAGATCCTATCTCTCTAATAATTTAATTGGTTTCCAATTTTTTTTATATGAACCATGATTAATATATGGAGATCCCACAACTCCATATTTCACTACACAAAAGGTTACCTTTTGATTCCATCACAGATTTGTTCCCCTAAAAAATGATGATTTGTTTATTCCAGTTTACAATTATTTTTGTAATCGTCTATTTTATCAATTATGTTATAAACAAAACTAGTAGAATAAAAATGAAATTTAAAGTGATTGATGAATATGGAGGAAGCAAATAAGAAAGCGATGTTGGTTAGGTTCAATCTGAAGTAGGATTTACCAAAGATGTAAAAGACAATCTCAGCTTGAGCCGCGCCAATATCACTTTCGTTGATACTTGTTTTTCCTTATTCATCATGCTTACGGCATCAACAATCCATTGAACTCTATAGAGTTTAATGAATTGTCAGTCATATCAACATTTTATTTTTTATTCAACTATACTCTATCTACACTCCATTAAATTCTATATAGTTTAATGGAATCGTATATTTGGTTTGAAATTTATAATTGAAAAAGAAAACATTAAATCCATTGAACCAGTCAATGATTATACAACTCTCTTATTCAACTCTCTTCCATGTCATCACTCACACTCCATTAAATGTTTATTCAATCCTAATTATCATCTATTCAACTCTTATTAAACCTGACATTATGGATACTCTTAATTCATTGCATATTGCATGTGTTATTTTTTGCATTTTTTCATCACGTACACCAAGAATTTCTAACATATTAACATGGTTTCAAAGTTGCAGTATGGTAAGGAATACAAACATAATCGTGGGTCTTTTTGTTGAGCGTAATTACATAAGAAAAAAACGGATGAAATATAAATTGAATGTAAACGAATATTAGTTTTTAGTTTTTATTAGTTTTTAGCTTAGTAAACAGGTCCTTCAACTTGCTCTGTGTCTCATAACTTTTTGTTTATATATATATATATATATATATATATATATATATATATATATATATATATATATATATATATATATATATATATATAGGGTTAGGTTATTTTGTTTATTATATTTATTGTGTGCAGAAAGGCACCAATAGAAATTTAGTAAATTAAATAAATATAAATATTAAATGATTTCCATAATTATATGTATATTAAATGATATCTATTATTATAATCTCCTTTTATGAAAACTAATTAAATCTGTCATTAATGTTAGCAATAACATTCTTTTAGAATCAATTTGCATCTAGGTTTTATATATGAATTCATATTTTGTTTCAAGACTCACTCACTTAAAATACAATAAAGTTGTATGGAATATGAAGAACGAGAGTGTATTCTACTATAATACACCTTCATTCTGCTGGAATACACTCTCATTCTTCTAAATATGAATTCATTCCGAAAGAATATTATTGTTGACATTAATGACGAATTTAATTAGTTTCCATAAATATGAGTTATAAGTATGGATAACATTTAATATACATATAATTAATACTAAATTCCTATTGGTGCATTCTAACACACAATAGATGTGAGAAACGTTTTAACCTACCTACCTATATATATATATATATATATATATATATATATATATATATATATATATATATATATATATATAGTTACTCGCGTTTTCTTATAGCTTTATTCCAGATTTCTGTACTACTTATGAATAAATTTATAATTTCTTTAAAAAAATAAAATAGATGGTATAACTCTTAACTATGAAAACCACTTGGTTTATGTTCATTTGGTAAGTTAGATATGGTGTTGATATCAAAATCCGACATTACTTAGCCCTTGTATAGGTATTAAGGGTGACATATGTCACTGCTAAAAGCATTAACCACAACAGGTGGTCGCTACTTGGTCGTAGTTGTTTCCTCATTGCTATTGTCCGTTTGTCGTCGCATATAATGTCGCCACTACTTCTCTTTATTACCGTTAGTAACATCGCCGCTAATGACCCTTTCTTTTATTAAAAAAAAATAGATGAACTATTATTATAGTATATATAAATTATTATTTATATATATTAAAACAATTTTCAAATTATGGTAATGGTAATGCTAATCCATTATATCATATAAAAAATTTAATACAAAATATACAATATATTAAAGTTGTTTGTTACATAAAATTAAAGCTTTAACAAAACATAAAATTATAAATAAACTAGTTTGACTCCTCATTTATACCATCTTCGGGCCTCTCGTTCTCTTCATCATTACCTTCGATATCAACTTATTTCGACAATGACTGAAACCAATTTGCAAGTTTCTTGCTATATGTCGGGTTTTCTAATAATAACGTTTACAGGATACTTCGGCTACAAAATGAATATGTACATTAATATATATTTCAACATAAACCAAAGTTCGGAACTAATACTTACCAAACATCTAAATTAATATTAACTATTACCAAAGTAATAAAATAGAAGTTTAAAATAAACCAAACTTCTAATTATCAAAACTACCAACATACCAACTTACCTGTCAAGCTATCAGCATATCAAAATATAAAACTTCCAATTACCAAAGATATCAAAATACCAAACTAACATAAAATAAAATACCAAAGTAAGAACATAAACTGAATTACCAAAATTTCAATTACCAAAAATTATAAGAAATAATCAACAAACATCTAAATTATCAAACTAATATGCATTTATTGATCTTTATATGAAAGTTTGAAATGAAAAATGATTTGGTTTATGTTAGTTGTACATGAGTTTGTGTTTTTTTTATGTTGGTTGTGAGGACTATCCCTCACAATATTACGAGACTCTATTGGAAGGCTTACGCCAATTTATTTTATATGTCCACGTGGAGCACCTAATACCTTTTCAAATGCGATTAACTCATAAATGGTGTTAGATTACTTGCATTGGGTGACACTACAAGACATCATATCATTGTCGGCAACATCTTTAGCCGCGACAAAGACTTTTAGCGACAACTCAAGCTTGAGTCGCCTCTAAAAGTTCATGTCGCCGCTAAAAGTTCGTCGGAAATCCCTTGGTGACTAAGGTTAAATTCCGGTGACTAAGGTGCAATTCCTTCTTAATTTCTCTTTCTATTTCTCTTGTAATGTCAATTTCCAACTTATAGTTGAGTTAATTGCAAAAATTAAAAATTAAGAAAAATCATTGATTTCAGTTTTTTGTTTTTTTTTCCAGTTATTGCCACTAGATCGATTACGACCACCACTGCACCACCTTGTTGATTTTCGACCACCATTGTTGATTCCAGCCACCAAAGGTTTCTTCCTATGTTAATTTTGAAATTATTTGCAAAATTTATGTATTTGTGTTTATTATGTGAAATTTGTCATATGTGTGTATATTTGGTATATATTTTTGTGTATTTGCATGGTATATGTATGTATAATGTGTATTTCTATGTATGAAAACAATAATGTGGATCAAATATATGTATATGTATGTATATATCTATTTATATGTATATGTGTGTATAATGTGTATTTCTATATATGAAATATGGATTATATGTACGTATGAAATATGGAATGTATGTGTGTATAAATTATGTATATTTGATAATGTTATTAATGTAGGATGCATGTTGATTTGGTAATTATGTTTGTAATTGTGTTTTTGTCCCAAATATAAGAAATAACAATGTACTCTGGTTTTATTGTGTTTAAGGCTCTTTAGCACAAAATAAGTAAAGTGTAAAATTTTAAAGTCTCATATATCTATATAATGATCAATAAATGCATGTTGATTTGGTAATTGTGTGTATGTTCCAAGTGAAAGAAATAGCAATGTACTTTAGTTTTTTGCCCCTTGTTTAATAATAAGAATGTACTTTGGCATCAATAAATGCATGTTGTTTTTGTAATTTTGTTTATGTCCCAACTATAAGAAATAGCAATGTTCTTTTGCTATTTTTTTATTTAAGTGCAAGAAATAGCAATGTATTTTGATAGTTTTGTTTATGTTGATAGTTTAACTTATAAGTTTATGTATATTGTTATTTATTATGTAGTTGAAAAAATTTTGTGCAATGCTCAACGACCCGGTGTGTAGGGAGGAACTTTCTGTGCTTTCTCAATCAGGAAAACCACAAAGTGATGATCAAGGAGGAAACGAGGGGAGCGGAGATGATGATTCGTCAGATAATTAGTTTGTGTTTTGTAGATTAGACATGTTCTGACATAAATTTATAAAACTTTTGTTGTTTAATGTTTTGGTATTTGTATGGAATTATAACACTTTTGTACCTAATTAGATGTCGTTATGTAATTTTTTTTTCTTCATTTAATGTGGTTATGTATCGGTTTTTTTGCACCTGTAAAGTCTTGATTTGAAAAAAATAAAAAAAATGAAAAATAATATTACTGGCGACATATACGACAGGAGGTATGACCGGTGACATAGTTATTAGCAGTGACAAAACTCTTTAGCGGCAACATTTTGAGTAATAGTGGCAGGGCAGCACCGACAATTTTTTAGTGGTATTACTTTTACCGACGACAAATCTATTATATATATATATATATATATATATATATATATATATATATATATATATATATATCGCTGATAGGGCATTCGGCGACTTTTGTCGTCGCTAATGTTTCTTTTTCTTGTAGTGTGTACCTTGTGTTTGTAGTTTTATTCTCGTGGTTTCGTATGTTATATATATATATATATATATATATATATATATATATATATATATATATATATATATATATATATATATATATATATATATATATAGGAGTAGGATCAAATGAGAACACCTAAAATGTTGAAAACGCGACAACACTTATCATCCAATCATTTTATTAGGGTATTTAAGTAAATTTGTATTTAATATAATATTTAATTCATATAATACAATTAATAATCAATATATTATCCATTATTATTTACCTATAATTAAGGGATATTCCATAGCTATTGTTGAATTGAAGATATACGATTCGTGATTTAGTCAATCGACATTTGTATCAGTAACGATTGTAACATCGTTACTGGTTGAAGATAACAACGTAGGAATTTGTTAACCCAAAATATCGATGTCAGACTGTTTTGATTACAGTAGCGATGATACCGAACATGATGATCAATATGGCGATGAAGCATTCGACAATAATCAATATGATGAAGACGATTTCTATCATTCGGATGATCAATACAACGGAAGAATTCAATTATCTGATTATGCGAGTGAAGGTAATAATATCAACATCTTTTAAATACAGTTCGTGTATTACAATCAGTATTGAATTTATGTATATGATGAATAAGACGTGTCATTTATTCAGTATATATTTGTATACGATTAATCATATACGTTTTATGTATTAGTTAGTTAATGTTGGTGTATATCACAAATCATTGTACATTGTTTCGTAAGTTTAATACAATGTTTCTTAATTTTGATAAGCATTTGTGATTATGCGTTAATACAATTATATATGATAATGATTTAAATCTTTTGACATAGTTATGTGTATTTTAAAATGAGTAAACACTTTAACTTTGATTACTGTTTCACACACGATGATTATGATTAGAAAATTGTTTAGTTTATGAATAGGTAATTGATCTAAATTTATATCATGTCTCTCATGTCGCATTATTGTTTTTTGTTGTCTAAAAAAACAAGTACAAATCGAACTGATTCTGAAGAGGAATCATTCAATAGTAATGTTGTTGACTCGCCCGGTGGGAAAACCAAGTTGTGGAAACCTATTGTTGCTAAAGAATTTATGCCAGATGTAGATGCTACTTATCAATCATTAGAGGAGGCGGTTGAAATGTATAAATTATATGCAAATAAAGCAGGTTTTGGTGTCAGGTTAAATACAGTAACGAGGTTTGGTGACAAAACCATTAAAAAAAAGGTATGTAGTGTGCAACAAAATGGGTAAAATACCTAACAGATCAACTGACACTTTGGATCCTGAGGGAACTGGAAGGAATAAACGAAACTCAAACTTCAGAATCACGGACTGCAAGGCATTGATAAAGTTTGAAAGGTTACATATGCGAACTAATGCTTGTAAAATACATGAGTTTGAAGAGAAGCACAACCACCCCCTAGAAACTAAAGAAGAAGGACGGTATTCCAAACGTGCATGATGACTTAGTTATAAAGACAAGGAGTTTATAGTGCGTTCTTCAACATCTAACATTGGTGCAACAAAGGCACATAAGTTACAAGCTAGTTTGCAAGGAGGTTATGAAAACGTTGGCCCTGAAGCAATTGATTATAAAAATTTTAGAAGGAAGATGGGAAACATTATAGCTGACAAGGATGCACAGCTGGTTGTTGACAAAATGAACATGAGGAAAGATGAGTTACCTAACTACACATTTGAGTATAAATGTGTTGATAGTGTGTTAAACGCAATGTTTTGGGTGGATGAAAGCGATAAGTTATATTACAAGGAGTTTGGAGATGTGATCTCATTTGATGCTACATTCCGAACAAATAAGTATGCTCTTATAGTTATCTATTTTTTTCTTTAAATATGAATATTGATGTTTTTTTAGTTTATAATCAATGTTCAATTTGTTTTTAATTACCTTTTTAATACAGGTATGGAATGATTTTTATTCCGTTTACAGCCATTGATAACCACATACGTTCAATAAACATTGGAGCAGGTTTGTTAAGCAACGAGTCAATAGAATCTTATCGTTGGTTGCGCGAAGCTTTTTTGAAAGCACATGGAAAACACCATCAATTAGTGTTAACAGACCAAGATCCAGCAATTCTAAAGGCCGTTGAAGCAATATTTCCTAGGTCTAATCACCGTTTATGTATGTGGCACATTATGAAAAAACTACAAGCTAAGGTGTGTATATTTTGGTTAAAGTTAACACGCAACATGTTCTATTCAGCAATGATTTACACAGCCTACGTATTTTTGAAAATGATTAGCATAGATATTGTTTATTCATAGATAATCTTATAAAATTCTAATGTTTTTTTTTTTTCAGGTTTCAACCGATTTTTTGAAAAACACTGATTTTCAAAAGCGTTTTACTAAGCTTGTTTGGAATGTCTACATCGAGCCTAAAGTCTTTGAATTAAGGTGGAAACTGCTTATGAGAAAATTCAAACTACAGGACAAAAGATGGTTCAAAGACATGTACAGGGATCAAAAGCTTTGGATTCCAGCCTATTTTAAAGACATGCCACTACACGGTCTGATGAAAACTACTTCAAGGTCTGAAAGCGTCAACTCATTTTTTAATAAATACTCTAACTCTGGTAATTTGTTTATCTATTTCATGATGAACTACGACACCACAATTGGAAAGCAACGAAATGGTCAATAAAAACTAGAACATGATACAAAATATGCAAAGCATTAAATGACGCTTCCAAGTGGATTACTAGAACATGCAGCTGCGGTTTACACTAAAACCATTTTCTATGAGGTCAAACAAGAAATATTTAAAGCAGCCTGGTACTGTTCTATTGACATTGTTAAAATGATTGATGGGTGGCAAGTTGTTATGATTACACAAATGGATAAGAGCAAACAATTGAAGATGAAATGCAAGGTTATCTTGATCGTTTAAATGCTATTCATTAGTGATCATACAAGTATATCATATCATTATTTTTAAATTACATATACTTGTTTCAATATTATGCAATTACCACCAACTAATATGTTAATTCAATCAGTTACTAACATACATTATTTTTGTTATACAATGTAGGTTGAACTAAAGTTGCCTGAAAAAGAAGTTAAATGTTCATGCAATCACCTCATACGTACTGGCATTTTGTGTCGTCATATTTTTGTTGTATTGAAAAACAATCATGTTGAAGAGATTCCAGAGCAGTATATTCTCAGAAGATGGAGAAGGGATGCAATTTCCAGCCATTTGCTTGCCAAGAAACATGTTGCCATGGAAACAGAAGATGACAGCTTTAAACTTCTAACAGAGGCATACAACAATATTAAATACTGCTTGGATCATTTCAAAAGAAGCAAGGAGAAATTGTTGGAATTTGTTGAAAAAACACGTTACTTGAAGCAGGCAGCAATGGAGTTTGGCAGTTCAAACCAAACATCATCTGATAATGATGAAGAAGAAATTATTCGGATGCTTGGAATATGCAACATTCCTGATGAAATAAATATCCATCCACCTTCATCTATACGTACCAAAGGTAGTGGAACTAAGAAAAGAATGGTTAGTGCTATTGAGAAAGCTGTTGCAGCTATAAAGAAAAAAACCAGAATTTGCACAGGTTGCAATCAATATGTTAACCATAATTGGAGGACTTCCAAAGTCAGACTTGCACGAGAGTCGATTCAGGTGCACGCTTACTTTCATCAAGATTCAACACTTGACTCCAACAATCAATCAAATGACCAAATAGTTCACATGTTGGAAAAAAACTTTCCATGTGAAACCTCTCAGCAGAAAAACCATCCAAAGTGTGGAAAACTATATCACTGCAAAAGATGTGACCAATTAATACTAATTTTAATAAGCAACCAACAAAATTAAGTAATTTTAAACATATTTTAAATGCAACTTACTTTGGCTCTCCCTGGAGAGAGAATATCCATTCTGCTACACGTTTTTATTGTCGT
The DNA here is from genome assembly GCF_051521515.1 of Lactuca serriola. Classification (NCBI taxonomy): domain Eukaryota; kingdom Viridiplantae; phylum Streptophyta; class Magnoliopsida; order Asterales; family Asteraceae; genus Lactuca; species Lactuca serriola. The sequence goes on from NC_136414.1 coordinate 64,735,191, forward strand.
GGAACTCCTTTGATGATATCAACAGCCTGTATAATGTAAGGAGATTTCATATATTCGATTTCATGCGAGGCATGTACCCTCTTCTATTAAACCCCTTTTCATCATTGTTGAATGGTACTACAGACAAAGGAATTGGCATTTTCATTTTAGATGGTGGTGTAGTCTGAAAAGATTTTCTTCTAGATCTATTCACGAAGTCTGCATCTTCCTGTGACATTTGAATACTACATTTTGCTATCGAGGAGTTGTCAAACTGTTTGTGGGATGTTGCTAGAATCAGCGTACATTCAATTTCAGTCGCGTTATCATACCACCATTGAGATTGTTCTGGTTCCTCTGATGCAGAAACTTCATTAAACAAATCATTTACTTTGTTTTTCCATTCTTTGACCAACTGATTCTTAGGATATTTCTTGACAGCATCATTTATTTTGTCTTCCAACACTTTCTTTTGCTGCACTAGCATGTCGTGCATCTCCTTTATTGTTGAAATAGTTGTCTAATAAGGTCACCACAATATAATTACGTTACAAACCAAATAAAAACATTAATATGTCATTTAGTATTAATTAATACTATAGTAACTCATAATTCAAATGTGAATAAGTAGTAAACTACCTCAACACTTCCCCCCCCCCCCCCCCCACTTCCACTAAAAATTTCCTATTAGTTTTTGTACTAATACCTTATTATTTATTAATGATTATATTATATTAATACCTTACATGTTCTATCACTAATTTTCACACCTCCTGCATCATTTCCCTGTCAACATGTATGAATGTAATTAATTTAGATTATACAAAATAACAAATTTTAAATTTCATATGCATTATTCAATATAATAAAATATTACCTTAACTTTTTCTTGCCCTACATTACTAGTTCCCGATGCTTCATTGATGACTTGAAATGGTTCTTGCAATTCACCCATACCCAGACCTATTGTCCTACACTCTACTCTTTCTCGCTCACGCAGTTTATCAACATTCCAAAAACATATTGCTGGTCTACCTCGTACAATCTTCACTGAATCGCATCGAACACTTTCTACGTATAGAAACTACAACAAAGACAAATAAATATTGTATTAATTAAATTCACTTTAATGAATTTGCACACACAAGTCAACCAATATTGAATGACAACTGAATTTAAAACAACTCTTACCAGCAGCAATATAATTGGCCCAACATAGAATCCTTTTTTGTTGTTTGGATTCCATGCACTTTTTGTCTCCTTAAGGCAATCAAAAACATATCCACACCAATCAATGTCACTTAGATCCAGGTCTTTCGTGACTTTTGATAACATGGACAGGTCACATGTTCCCATGCTCATCGACTAACCTAGTGTATTACACAGCAGGACAAAGATGTTTAGTTTAAAGAGTAAATATGCACGTGTTGTTTGCATAATAACTTGTTGAACTGCCCTTGGTCTAATATTATCTTCATCATCGAATTGTTTCTTCCAAACAGTTATCGTGTCATCTGTGACTTCTCTATAAGCCATGGACTTTATTGTAACATTTCCCAGAGGCAGACCCAACATTTCGTGAATAACCTGCCGATTAATTGGTATCTCTCCATGATGAAGGTTGAGTACCATCCTATCTGCATCAAAATTCCTTACAATATAATGCCCCATAATTGATGCACACCCATCCACTTTCATATTCAACAAATGACCCAAACCAATAGAAGAAATATACGCTTCCTGTTCCTTGCTAAGGTTATGCATACAACTATACAAAACATTTGGAGATGTTCGTACTTGTATTCGCCTTGCTTTTTCTGCCTCATTTCCTACAGCTTTAGGCATTTTCCTTGCTTTCACTACATTTCCTTCTTTATTCTTTTGTCTTTTAAATTTCTTCACATTTTCTTTGTCATCATTTTTGAAGGAAGTATAATGCATTCTCTTTTTCCTTGTAAGCACAAGTTTAGCATCTTCAAAATCAGAGTCTTCATCTTCATTAAGCTTCTTGACAGTAACATTATCTTTTCCTGTTAAGACATATTTAACACAATAAATGATTATAACTAAATTACAAAAATAATACTATACTAAATTTAATTAAAAATAAATCGTTACCTAAACATGAGTTTAAAACAACAACTTCATCACCTTTTATTTTACGTTTATAAAACCGTCTTTTTGTTCTCAATTCATTTTCCCTATGTATTCCATTATCTTCTGTCATGTCAACACTTTCAATCAAACCTGCCAATATGTAGACAACATAATCATAACTGAAGACACTTTGATATACAACTTACATTACATGAAATCATCATTGATACCTTTTTTTTTCTGTATCTTTTTTTTTTAGATTTTGAAACCCTTGCTTTTCCTGTAGCAAACTTCTTCACATTGACTTTGGCTTTCATATTCTTTTCTATTAATAAATATAAAACACTACAAGTTATTAAAACTAACTACAAAAATAAAGACTCTAAATAAATTTAATTTTAAACAAATACATTACTTGAATCTGAGCTCAAAACTACAACTTTAAGATCCCTTTGCAATGAATTATCTGGTGTGCGATTAACACGTTCCTCCACACCTGTCCAAAAAAATAAGACACATAATCAATATAGATTCCAATTGATATTTAACATTTTAATTTTCATTTAATCATCATCACCACCAGTTTGTTTTTTAGTTTTCTTCTTAGGTGTTGAACATTTCTTTTGTCCTTCTCTTCTAATCCGAGGTTGTACTGTTTCGTTTCCTTGATTGTCTTCATCTTCAATATGAATAAGCAATGGATTGGATTCTTCATTAGTGAATTTGTTGATGTCGTCTTTATTAATATCCTCTCGCTTTTCTTTCTACCTAATGGTAGAATTAAAATACCTTACTCATTTATAACTCAGAATTGAATCATTAACAACTAAAATAATCATAAATTATCCCTACTAAACACAATCTCAATCAAACACATACCCAAGAACAGAGTAATGTCTACAATAATCATCACTTAACAAACAGTGTAATTAAGTTAGTCACAAAAACTAGTAGGGACTCCTACACCATTATTCATTACTTACTACATCATGTACAGGATCAAAACCACATACATACTCAATAAAGTGCCCATTCACAATCGAATATGCATTTAACAATCTACATAATATACAACCAACAACAAGGATTAATACTAGAAAGTATTTTTGTAGCACAAACAATCAGATTTTACAAATAATCAATAGTGAAGACATTTATACCCTTCATTATTCTTTTGCTATTAAACACCATTCAAAATCGAATACTAATATCAATTACGCCTCTTGTCCTACTGATAATCTACTTACTTTGCCATTCAACAATACGACTCCAAAAAAAAAGTAAAAAAAAAACCCTAATTTTTGGGTTTTCGTAATCGTACTTCAGTTTAAAGTAGTCAACTACGACTACACATGTATCTGCATCTTAAAACTTTCAATCACAATCATAAACGATTAATCTTAAATACATTCCATATCAAACTACCATAACATAGAAACTCATCTACAATTACCATTTCCGTTTAAACATTCACATACACCAACATTTTATCTGTAAAATACAAACTTTAAATCAACAATCATCAACGATTTAGAGTCACTACAATTCATAATAGATGATATAAAGAAAAAACAAAAAAACCTAATTCTAGGGTTTTAAGAATCGTTAAAATGTACACATTAAGAAAAACTAAACCCACTACTACACCCGTTTTCCACTCAATCGACATTCAAAAAAGATTAGAAAGCTTACTTCTTCCACTTCGGTTGATGATCGACGACATTTCTCCACCTTCAACCCTTTACGGACTTCTGAATGCACAAATCTCTTTACGGATGAACAGTAGTAATCGAGTGGCGTATAAATGGTTAGCTATGACAATATTTTGCATTGCAGATACGATCGAATCCTCCCAAAGATAAGAAGTTAGCTGTAATTACTAAAACATAGGAACAGTTTCTTTTAATTGTCAAACTTACTTGATATATTCAAAATGGATGACATCATAAAATTACTTGAATACCCTTTTATATATTTTTAATTAAAAAACAATTTAAATTCATTTAATATTATGTTTAAATTAATGATTAATGACAGCCTTAGATTTTAAATATTTAATGTACCAGATTTGTTCTCGCATTTTCAACCTTTTAGGTGTTCTTATTTGATTTTTTCTATATATATATATATATATATATATATATATATATATATATATATATATATATATATATATATATATATATATATAGGAATGAGTTCTGTGGAAAACAAATAACTAGGACAACATCTACCGGAACCAATAATCAAATGACACGTGTCCATTTCTTTCTTCTTAAGTAATGTATTGTGGAAGTTATTGTGGAAGTGATGTGTTGTCATGTTTTCATTGGTTTAAATATGTGTTGCCCTAATCATTCATTTTCCATATAACTCTTCCCTATATATATATATATATATATATATATATATATATATATATATATATATATATATATATATATATATTATAGTTTATATAAATACTTACTTATTTTTGTTTGGCTAATAGTTTGTCGAATGCCCCATTTGTATCAGTATAAGCATCATAAAACACTTGAAGTATGCTCTTGTTCTGTTTAAAATTAGAAATTAGATAGGGTGATTGTCCCTTTCTCTCTCAACATTATGCTCCTCCTCCGCCTTAAAAAATGCTTTTTCGTAATGGCTTTTTTGACTCTATAAAGCTTATTCAATATTGTGGTAATGCCTTCCCACAACAGAAAATCTTGGCATTCTCCGGAAAGCTCATCAAGATCGAACCTTTCCTATAAACAAAAAAGTTCAGTAATGTAGAAACATAGCATTCCTTTGTGTGGGGTATACGTCTTTCCAACTAGTTTTATCGAAAGGGATGGTCCGCCAGATATACAGGCCTACATCACGAACAAAGTGATCATTATTTTCACCGAGCGGAGTAAATGTACAATCTCTATTAAACGTGAGATGCAACGGTTTCCCATGGTTCTTCTTCATCGCTTGTTCGAGGCTAAGGTTCTTAGTTAGATCTCTTTTTTCTGGGGTGGAATGGTTGAAATTATAAATAAAAAATAGTAGTCACAATAGTTTATGATAAATAAATATATATAGTAAAAAAAATCATAATAAAACTTGGCATCCAACTCGTTTTGTACGTAGCCTTTACCATGTAAAGGTGGTTGATCTTCACAACAATCTTCTTCATGGCCTCAGGTGATGGCGTTGGCCATGAGGTATGAAAGAACAATCCATATTAATATCATAGTTTGGAAAGTTATAAGATAAAGAATGTAGATAAACAATATGAATAAAGTGTTTTATTATAGCGTGCATCTCAATCAAATACAAATAAAGTTTTCTATTTCGAGTATTTATTATAAAAAAAAAAAGGTGTTATATCCAAATCTATCTAGCAGTTTAACATGTTTTATAAATTAACAAAATAGTTTTAGATCCGGGGGCATGAATGAGTACATTCCATGGGGTTTACATAAATTGCTACCCTTATATTATAATCATAGCGGTCTCTAAATATTTAGTAGATTTTCCATGTCAGCCCGTACGATTGATATATCTTTAGACTTATCGTTCATTAGAAGAGTACCTAATAAACTCCCATATATATTCTTCTCGATATATATAACATCTATGTTGTGCTTCGGTTGTAGAGAAGACTAATACTCGAGTTCCAAGAATATAATTCATTTAGACCAGTTTAACTTGAACTTGTCCCATTGTGTCATAACACCTCAAAATTGAGTATGTTTGACCAATAGATGACTCAGTAGACGATCTAGTTGAGCTTGTATGACTTTTTTGCTTAAATGTCTCCAAGCGTCTTTTGTCTCGTGTTGGCCGTTAAAGTCCCAACTCATTTTCCATGATTTGCTAACATCTAGGAAGCGATGATTATTGGATTAGGTGTCTAAGCTCATAACTATAATTGGTATGTACTTGAATTGATAGTAGCACAGTCATTTTGGGTTGCCTTCATACTAGCAACTAGACAGGATAACCTATTGAGAGCGGTTGAATTTATTATTTGATACATAAATTGTAATAAATGATTTAATAGTATACTATGGAAATAATATACTAATTATAAATCATATTATTTAATTAATATTTAATTTGAAATTAATTTTGGGATTAAAGGAATTAATTAAAAGTGCAAGGGATAATTGACAATTTATTGATAGTTATGGATTTAGGCTCCAGAACATTCCTAGATGGGTTGGACGAAATCTTCTAGGGAAGCCCTAGAAATTTCGTCGAAGGGCCTCTTGGAAGGGGTTCTTGGGCTGCTTAGGCCTTAAGCTAAGGAATTAAGGTTTCCTTCTTAAAACCCTAGCTTTGGCCCTAAGCTACCAACAACTATATAAAGGGCTATCCCCCCTTGAGATTCCGGCCAAGCATTCTAACCCTAAGAAGAGCTGAAATCTTGAATCCTCCTCCTCCTCCTCCTCCTCCTCTTTCATGCATCCTCTTGCTTAGTGTGTGTGTGAACCATTAGAGGTGTTACACTTGTGACACTTGCTCTCAAGTCCAAGATCTTCAAGGAATTCGTTGTTATTACAATATAACAATTAAGGTATGTATTCTAACCCTAGTTTTATTAATTTCAAAAATTATGATGTATGCTAGGGTTTCTTGTTTTGTGTTCAATACTTGTATGTTCAATAGAGAAAACATATATCCTTCAAATTATGGTTGCATGCATACATAGGGATTGTTTGTTATGCTCAAAACCCATCAGTGGTATCAAAGCCTAGGATTGTTTTTTGTTGAATATGATGCAATTGGTTGAACTTGTGTAACATCCCGACTCCCAGGTATAAATTTAAATTGTGTTATATTCATTTTCACAGGGCAACTCGACGAGTTGGAGGCCCCAACTTGTCGAGTAGAGATTGAGATAGCTGCATGGATGTTAGAGTCAACTCGACGAGTTGGAGGACCCAACTCGACGAGTTGGATCACCTAAAGGACCTTAAGCCCTCTATTGCGCCTCCTTCATCACCTTATCACCCTGAGACAAACCCTAATTGAGCTATCTTCCACTGTGAGGCTAAGAGTGTGTCTTTTGGTGCGTTTCTTGAAGGAACTTGAGGAGTAAAAGGCTTGGAACAAGAAGTAGTCATTGGATCTGGCATCCATTCAGTGTTGACGGACATTTGGAGGTAAAAGGCCATTATCTTGATCACTTGTTTGTTAGATCTCTCCATTAGAGAGTTTATGGCCATTTTTAGCATTTTCTTGAGTCATTGTTGGTTTTGAGCTAACCTTGAAGCTAAGAATTTAGATCTGGACGTTATTAGGCCCTTTAGGCCTAAAGATTCAAGCTTTATCAAGCTTTGGCCAACTTCCATGCCTTAAACCCTTTTTTGAGCCTTTTTTTTTTGGCAAACTTAGCCCTAAATGTCATGCATAGACGTAAAGCTTGCAACTTTACGTGGTATTTCAGACTTAAAAGGCTAGATCTAGAGTTTGGGGCCTGAGTCTCGCTTAAAAGCATCTGAATGACTGATTGGGATGAAGGAACTCGACGAGTTGGTTAGCCAACTTGATGAGTTGGTCAGGGTTTTTCCCTGTTATCCTGTACGCTGTACAAACTTGGCGAGTTAGTGAGACAACTCGGCGAAGTTGAATTTTCCTGATTTTTCTGAGAACAAAAGGAATCGACTAGTCGCATAGATGCAGTCGACGAAGTGGGTCAACATGGACTGTTGATTTGAGCATTGACTTCTGTTGACTTTAGGGTTTGGTCAAGTTGTGTACTTTAGAGACCATGGAGGGGTAAAATGGTCTTTCACCCTTTCCGGGAGTTAGTAAAGGAGTTAGCTTAACATCTTTGGAGTTGTTATTATAAATTGTTAATTATAGATGATTATGATATATGTAGGCGGACCGACCGTTGAGTACGAGCCAAAATTGCTTTACTTACGAGGTGAGTCTTTTCACTATACTTACCTTAGTGGTAATTGCTGTGCGACCGGAGGGTCTTATCTGAGTTATTGACCGGAGGGTCTTATGTGCTTATATTGAGTTGGGTGATATTATGCATTCTGTCTTTGTGATTTATGTTGTATATTAATTTGTGCCTTATTGAGTTAGGACCAGAGGGTCTAAACCGAGTTGTGAGACCGGATGGTCTTGACTGAGATACAAGACTGGAGGGTCCAATCCGAGCTGTGAGACCGGAGGGTCCTTATCGAGATTTAGCGTTGAGAGGCTAATTATCTGTATGTGGTATTTTGGGGGAAATCACTAAGCTTTGTGCTTAGAGTGTTGTGTGAAATGTGTCTCAGCTACATCTCAGGATCGCGGGAAGGCGCTGACATGATTGTACACACCAGCTGGTTGATTTGTGTTTTGAGGATTATGGGATATTTGATAAACAATTTTATGTATTGTGTTTGAAACAAATTATAAATTGGGTTTGAGAAATGTTAAACTTTGTTTTGTGGGAATTTAAAAATGAAAATTTTATTTTAAAATTTGGAGTGTTAAAAGTTGGTATCAGAGCCTTGGTTTGAAGGATTTAGATGTACCCCCAGGTATGTCTGGACTCAAACTGAGGATTCGAGGAATTTTGTAAAAAGAAATGATTTTCTAAGCAAGTAAAAGTTTTTAAGAGGAAACGATATGAAGCAATGTGTACAATCAGCCAGAGCCCGAACAGTGATTTCCCCAAAATACCCTTACTTGTTTATATTATGAGATGAGATACTTATGAGTTATTAGAGTTGCATGCTAGATGATAGGCTAGGTATTTCATAAATTTAGAGCTAGAGTTGCCTGATTCATGATGCCTTAGCCTAGGAGGATACTATTGATTGATATCATCTGCTATTTACTCTATGTGTGTGCTGAGTAGGGGTACATGGCAGGAATCTGTTAGAGAGAGTTTTGATTTGAGGAGTAATCTAGGAGAGATACCTAGATGTGCATATGAGGAATCTGTTGAGAGAGTAGTTTGATATTCGTGAGGGATAAAGTATTTGTGAATTAGGATCCTAGGAGGAGGACTTGGGGCGACTATGGGTTGGTGTGGAAGGTAGTATTGGGCCCGTACTACTGAAAGCACCGGATCTGTATGCAAACTAAGTAAGAACCTTAGGATGCTAAGGAGCATGTAGGGGTAGGTAATTGAGTGAGAGCTTTAGCCATTACCTAATGATCTTTGTGCTTGTGTTTCAGAGAGACTATGGTGATTACTCGCAATAACCCCGGGGTGGTGGTACTAGTGACGATGAGATCAGCATGATCATTGCTGAGGAGATGGTCGCAGCTATCAGGGAGGCCATTCCAGAGATGTTCAGGTCCATTAAGACCACATTGATTGAGACTTTTGATGAGCAATATGCTGCTGTTACAGAGGTTGTTGCTGTTGTCGCAGTCGCCGCAGCCCTTGCAGCTGCGAGGCCACAGGGGGTGATTCGTTGTTGCTCAGAGAGTTCAGCAACACAAATCCACAGGAGTTCGACGGGACCCAGGAACCAATTTCTGCAATGAGATGTATTTCTAATATCGAGGGATGTTTATATACTTGTGCATGCCCTGAGGACCTGAAGGTTTGATTTGTGTTGAACCAGCTTCGCTTGGGAGCGAAGGACTGGTGGAGGTTTGTGACGACTGATTATTATCATGCAGACCATGGAGCAGTGACTTGGGCGAGGTTCACCCAGTTATTCCGAGATGAGTATGTTCCCCAGTTGGAGAGGGAATGATTGGCCCAGGAGTTTCTGTTTCTCAAGCAGAAGACAAAAACAGTGACAAAGATTATGAGGATGTTTCATGAGAGGGTGTTGTTCTACCCTGAGCATGTGTCCATAGAGCAAGAACGTGTGAGCCGATACTTGGGCGTTTTGAGCCGAGATATTCGGGAGTTCGTGACGAACTCATCATATTGGACATTGGCTGAGCTACATACCAATTCCAGGAGGAGGGAGATTGAGCTGGAAATACAAACTAGAGAGGAGGGAGAGTCTTAGGGGAGAGACAGGAGACTAGTACAGTTGCAGCCGCCGACCAAGCACGCTAAGCCCGATGATACGAGAGCAGGAGGCCAGAAGGGCCGCAATTGTGCCTAGTGCAGCAAGAGTCATGAGGGATCTTTCCGAGCATGGAATTTCTACAAATGTGTCAAGGAGGGGCGTATGGCGAAGGATTGCCCCAAGGGATTTTCGGTTTGCTTTCATTGCAACCAGACTGGCCACTAGAAGGCCGAGTGTCCTCAGCTCACTCAGAGACCAACCCAGGATTCTGCTCTTGCTGCTTTGCGCGTTACTGATAGCCATTTGGGGAGGGACGAGGCTCCGAGAGCTCGTGGGAGGGCATTCCAGCTGACTGCGGAGGAGGTCCGCGCAGCACCTGTCGTTGTTGATGGTACCTATCTCCTTATTCATGCTATTTTGAGATTTATTTATGCTTATGTTGTGTTTCATGTTGGTACTTTTTTTGTGAATTATGTTCCTTCCTTGGTGTTATTTAACTCGGGTGCGATTCGATTTTTCGTGTCTTTATCCTTTAGTCGTCACATTAGTGTTAGACGCGATACGTTGAGTCGACCGTTGAGCATGTAGTTTTTTCCATTGATGTATACCAGGGATGTGTTTTACAGATTTCCGATGTGAGTTTCTGATAGATTCAGTGCCGATAGCAGTGGGTGATGTCTATGTCATAGTGGGCATGGAATGGTTGATCCGGTTTGGAGCCGTGATTGATTGTGAGTGTAAAATGGTAACCATACGAGATCCTAGTGGTGGAGTATTTACCGTTTATGGCGAGGGAACTAGATCGGGATTAGCTTTCTGCTCTGCCGCTAGGGCAAGACAGAGTCTACAATAGGGATGCATGGGCTTTTTAGCATATGTGATGGATACGCAGGTTGCCACTGAGAGGCCAAGTTCTATTTCCGATGTTCCCATAGTATGTGAGTTCCCAGATGTTTTCCCCGAGGAATTGCTAGTTGTGCCTCCTGGGAGACAGGTGGCGTTCCAGATCGATCTGATTCCGGGGGCGGCACCTATTGACAACGCACCTTATCGCCTTGCGCCGCCTGAGATGCAAGAGTTGTTCTCGTAGCTCCAGGAGCTGTTGGGAAGGGTTTCATTAGACCAAGTAGCTCAAAGTGGGGAACGCCGATCCTTTTTGTCCAGAAAAAGGATGGTTCACACCTGATGTGCATCGACTATCGGGAGTTGAACAAGCTGATGATCAAGGATTGTTATCCACTACCGAGGATCGATGATTTCTTTGATCAGTTGTAGGGGTGTCTTTGTTTTCCAAGATTGATTTGAGATCTGGGTATCATCATATGAGAGTCTGCGAGGAGGATATCCAGAAGACGGCCTTTCGAACTCGTTATGGGCATTACGAGTTTGTGGTGATGCCTTTCGGGCTCACCAATGCACCGACAACGTTCATGGACCTCATGAATCGGGTGTGCAGGCCCATGTTGGATCGGTAAGTGATCATGTTCATTGATGACATTTTGGTGTACTCGACGTCTAGGGAACAACACGAAGAGCATCTGCAGGAGATTCTTGTGGTGTTGAGGATGGAGATGCTTTATACCAAATTCTCCAAGTGTGATTTCTGGTTACGAGAGGTCCAGTTTTGGGACACCTCGTTAACCAAAATGGGATTTTGGTCGACCCGGCCAAGATTGAGGCAGTTATGTGATGGGAGGCACCGAGATCTCCATCCGAGATCAAGAGTTTTCTGGGCCTAGCAGGCTACTATCAGAGGTTTATCATAGATTTCTCCAAGATTACGATTCCTCTTAAAAAATTGACCAGGAAAGGTGTTATCTTTATGTGGGGGCCTTAGCAGCAGACATCATTCGAGACTCATCGCTAGATATTATGCGAAGCTCCAGTGTTAGCTCTTTCGGAGGGAGTAGAGGACTTTGTAGTCTACTGTGATGCATCCATATCGGGGATGGGTACCATGTTGATGCATAGGGGGCATGTGATAGCATATGCGTTGAGGCAGCTGAAGCCTCATGAGACGAGGTATCCCACCCATGACTTTGAGTTGGGGGCGGTGGTATTCGCCCTCAAGATTTGGCGCCACTATCTCTATGGTATCCGATATACCATATACACAGACCATAAGAGCCTGAAGTAACTTATGGATCAGCCCAATCTGAATATGAGACAGAGGAGGTGGTTGGATTTAGTGAAAGACTATGACTGTGAGATTTTGTATCACCCTGGCAGGGCTAATGTGTTAACCAATTCCCAGAGTCATAGAGCAGCGAGTGCTCCGATCCGAGATGTGTGTATGAGGATGACGGTGATGACTCCGGTCTTAGACACCATCCGGGAGGCCCAAGAGATGGCATTAAGACCAGAGAACCATAAGAGAAAGCGGGTGATTGGGCAGATTTTTGAGTTTGAGACTAATAGTCGGGGGCTTATGACCTTTCGTGGGCGGGTATGGGTGCCATATTCGGGTGGAGCTAGATAGATTTGTTGGGTTTTGAGCATTCTAACACTCCTAAGTGTACATGCAACCCTAAATACCTTGGATCTATGTTTTCTCTATTATACATGCAAATAAGAACATCCAAGGTATTATCCTAATCTAGCATACAAAACCAATAAGTGTAACAAGATAGAATACATACCTCTTTGATGTAGAAAGTCTTCATGAAGCTTGAGTGCCTAGCCCCAATAGTGTGGAAGCCTCAAATGGAATCACAATCACCAAAACACTTAGAATAACTTGAGAGAATTCTACAACTCATGAAATCGGCTAGCCCTTTCTTACTCTCACACTAGTGGCCGATTTGGTCAAGAATAAGATGCTTATATAGTTAGGGTTACACCATGTAAACCCTAATTGACATGGCCTTTCATTTCCATGATCCATGGGTACAAATACACCATGGAGCATCCATGGACCATCCTATGGGTTTTAGCCCAACTTGATTATCCATGGAGCATTAGCCCACTGTACAAGTATGGATGATTTACACAATCAACCCACATATTTAATTAGTCTTCTTTTGATCACTTAATTAATCCTAGATTAATTCTTGATCAATACTAATTAAATAATCTTATTATTCTTATTATTAATATACTAGAACTTATAATATATTAATAACCATAAGTGTCTTATTTCTCTCATTATAGTCTATCCAAGTGCATGATGGTATGCAACCCAAATGGACCATGCCGGGTCGGGTCAAGTCTTACCAATTATAGTTATGGACTTAGACATTAATCCAACAAGATTTTGATGGAGGAGGCCCATAGGTCGAGATTCTCGATCCATCCTGGGTCCACCAAGATGTATTTGGACTTGAGAAAGGATTATCGGTGGCTCTATATGGAGAAAGATGTGGCATGGGTAGTCAAGAGATGTGTGACCTGTCGCCAGGTCGCAGAGCACAAGCATCCCCATGGCCAGTTGTAGACTTTGGAGATTCCCCTTTGGAAGTGGGAACAGATCTCCATGGATTTTATTACCAAGTTACCGAGGACTGCGCAGGGCGTCAATGCGATATGGGTGATTATAGATAGGTTGACGAAGAGTGCTCACTTCCTGGCTATAAGTGAGAGCTCTTCTGCGGAGAAATTGGTCGAGGTCAACGTTCAAGAGGTGGTGGCACGGCATGGGGTGCCAACATAGATAGTTTCAGATCGTGATGTGTGTTTTACTTCTAGGTTTTGGAAGAAATTTCATGAGGAGTTGGGCACCCGGCTGCATTTCAGCACCGCATACCACCCACAGACAGACGGGAGAGCAAGCGGATGATTCAGACGTTTGAGGACATGCTACGTGCATGTGTTATGGATTTTGGTGGGAGTTGGGACACTTACTTGCCCTTGGCTGGGTGTTCATACAACAACAGCCATCACTCCAATATCAGTATGCCTCCCTTTTGAGCTTTTATACAGGAGGAGGTGTCGGATTCCCATCTTTTGGGGGGAGGTCGGGCAGAGAGTAATGGGGATCACTAAGATAGTGCTCAAGACGACAGAGAAAATCCAACAGCTTAGACAGAGGTTACTGACGGTCCAGAGCCGTCAGAAGAGTTACGCAGACCGGAGACGTTCCGAGCTAGAGTTCTGGGTCAGTGATTTTGTCCTCTTTAAGGTATCCCCATGGAAAGGGTTGATCCGATTCAGGAAGTAGGGCAAGCTGGGCCCTAGATACATTGGTCCATTCAGAGTGATTGCTCGAGTAGGTAAGGTAGCTTATCAGTTAGAGCTGCTTGCAGAGTTGAGCTCGATCCATAACACCTTCCATGTATCCCAATTGAGGAAGTGTGTAGCCGACGAGACGACAGTGGTCCCTTTAGAGGACATTCAGGTTGATAATCGCCTGAACTACACTGAGAAGCCGGTGGCGAAGGTCTTTAGGAATAAAGAGGTGCCTTTAGTTAAGGTTCAGTGGTAGCATAAAAGGGGATCCGAGTGGACTTGGGAGTCGGAGTCTGATATGCGTGAGCAGTACCCAGAGCTGTTACTGGAGAATGACTTCTTGGGTGAAGTCTGATTCTAGTAAGGGAGAATTGTAACATCCTAACTCCCATGTATAAATTTAAATTGTATTATATTCATTTTGAGAGGGCAACTCGATGATTTGGAGGCCCCAACTCGTCGAGTAGAGATTGAGATAGCCGCGTGGATTACAGAGTCAACTCGACGAGTTGGAGTTGAGCGTGAAAACCCTAATTTTCATGGTTTGCACCCTATTTAAACAACTTTAATCCCTCTATTCTGCCTCCCTCATCACCTTATCACCCTGAGACAAACCTTAATCGATCTATCTTCCACTCTGAGAGAGTGTGAGGCTAAGAGTGTGTGTTTTGGTGTATTTCTTGAAGGAACATGAGGAGTAAAAGGCCTAGAACAAGAAGGATTCTTTGGATCCGACATCCACTCAGTGTTGACGACCATTTGGAGGTAAAAAGCCATTATCTTGATCACTTGTTTGTTAGATCTCTCCATTAGAGAGTTTATGGCCATTTTTAGCATTTTGTTGAGTCATTGTTGGTTTTGAGCATACCTTGAAGCTAAGACTTCAGATATGGACATTATTAGGCCCTTTAGGCCTAAAGATTCAAGCTTTATCAGGCTTTGGCCAACTTCCATGCCTTAAACCCTTTTGTTGAGCCTTGTTTTGGCAAACTTAGCCCTAAATGTCATGCATGGACGTAAATCTTGCAACTTTACGTGGTATTTCAGCCTTAGAAGGCTAGATCTAGAGTTTGTGGCCTTAATCTTGCTTAAAAGCGTCGGAATGAGTGATTGGGCTGAAGGAACTCGATGAGTTGGTTATGGTTTTTCTCTGTTATCCTGGACACTGTACAAACTTGGCGAGTGAAGTTGAATTTTCCCGATTTTTCTAAGAACAGAAGGAACTCGACGAGTCGAATAGATGCACTCGACGAGTTAGGTCAACATGGACTGTTGACTTGAGGGTTGAGTTTTGTTGACCTTTAGGGTTTGGTCAAGTTGTGGACTTTGGGGACCATGGAGGGGTAAAACGGTCTTTCACCCTTTCCGAGAGTTAGTAACGGAGTTAGCTTAACATCTTTGGAGTTGTTATTATAAATTGTTAATTAGAGATGATTATGATATATGTAGGCGGAGTCTAGAAACTTGTTAAGTACGAGACATACTTGCTTTGCTTACAAGGTGAGTCTTCTCATTATACTTACCTGAGTGGTAATTACTCTGCGACCGGAGGGTCTTATCTGAGTTATTAACCGGAGGGTCTTATGTGCTTATACTGAGTTATGTGATATTATGCATTATGTCTTTGTGATTTATGATGTATATTATTTTGTACTTTATTGACTTAGGACTATAGGGTCTAAACCGAGTTGTGAGACCGGAGGGTCTTCACTGAGATATAGGACTGGAGGGTCTAACCTGAGCTGTGAGACCGAAGGGTACTCTCTGAGACACATGACCGGTGGGTCCTTATCGAGATTTAGCCATGAGAGGCTAATTACTTGTGTGTGGTATTTTAGGGGAACTCGCTAAGCTTTGTGCTTACAATGTTGTGTGAATTGTGTTTCAGGTACATCTCAGGTTCATGGGAAGGCGCCGACATGATTGTACACACCAGCTAGTTGATTTGTGTTTTGAGGATTCTGGGATATTTGACAAACAATTTTATGTCTTGTGTTTGAAACAAATTATAAATTGGGTTTGAGAAATGTTAAACTATGTTTTGTGTGCATTTAAAATGAAATTTTTATTTGAAAATTTGGAGTGTTACAACTTGACAATTAAGGTTTATGGCAGTTAAACCCAATAAGAATTAGGGTTTTCGCAAATTAGGGTTTCCTAACTAGAATTTTGAAAATTTTCCTTAGGGTTCTAACCCTTTCCTTTGGGCCTCCAAAATTTCGAATTCTAGGATTTCCTATCCCTAGGGATTTTCGAATATAAGGCAAGGATTGAAATCCTTGATTTCCTCCCCAAGATTTGTCATATTATGGAAGTTAGAGATTGTGGTGGGATTTTTATTTTTGGTAATTTTCTTCTTACTTGTTTATTAAGATAACTAGGTGTAAGACCCATGTATTACATGGGTTCATTTTAAAGAAAAAAAATATATGAAATTCTAAACATTTGAGAAGTTTGAATTTATAAGAAAAAAATAGAAAAATATTGAATTATTAAAATTAAAGTGTTTGATTTTCTTTTAAATTAAACAAATAATTTAGATAAATAAACAAATGAAACTAATGAAACTTTAATTTAGAAATTTTGAAATTAGAAGGAAGTCAATTAATGAAATTGATATGCATTTATTATTACAATTATTTCATTTAAATATTATGTGAAAATTAATGAAATGAAAAAAACCACAAAACACAATGTGGAAAAAATTAATTGAAAATAACCACAAAATGACATGTGGCCAAGTTAATGAGAGGGTGACATGTGGCAAAAAAAAATTTATTTATTAGAGAGGATTGGAAAATTTTGTAAGATCCTTCCCATCTTTTCGATATCTAGGGGATGGGGATTAGGTTAAATTAACTTGATTTATTTAATTGGATAATCCTTAAATGATTTAATAAATTAATTAATTGGTTTAACTAATAGATAATTATTAAATCAATTTCTTTTAAATTTAATTAAAATTGTTTTTTTATTTCGAAAATTTAAAAGATTGTAAACCTTAGTATTTTGAAATGTTTAAAATACACCTTATACTATAGACTAAACTGCAAATTTGGTCCCTATGGTTATCAAAAAACTGTGGATACAGTCCAAAAAGTTTCCGACTTGCATCATTGGTCCAATTTCAGGTCTTTTTGGTAATTTTGGTCCCTGTGGTTGGCATTTTGTTTGGTTTTGGTCTACACTTAACCTAAAATGACTAATATGCCCCTTAAACAATTCTTTTTTAAATTCTTTTATTTAATTTCTAATTCTTTTAATTAAAAAAACAAAAAGAAAATCAGCCCCACTCAACCCCTTCCACCGTACCCCCTTCTCTCTTTGACTTCCTCTCTCTTCTTCTTCTTATTCTTCTTCTTCTTATTCTTCTTCTTCTTCTTCCTCTTTATTTATCATCTACAAATCAGGAAAAAAAACACAACTTTTTGCTACTTTGCTACTAGATTACACACACAAGGTATTGGTTGTGGAAACAAGAGAGTTGCAGCATCGATTCATGGAGAGTGACAATGCACTGTAGAAAGAGAAACTGGAAACAAATAATAAAAATAATTAGTAGCAGGTGCGTATTTGTGGAGAATGGTTGTGATATTTATGTCTCCGATAAGAAATGGAAGATAAGGAAGGTGAGAAATATTATTCATCGTCGGATGAACCTTCGATTTTGTCACTTCCGTCGCACCTGCTTTCATATCCATCTCCTTTAACCTTTCCTTTATTTCCTTCAAAGTTTTCATTATCAAACTGATTTCTTAGAGCCGTTCCATCTTTCGGTTTTTTATGTTCATCATGTGGATGAAGCCCACGAAATTGAACCTTAAAATCCATGAAATTAGAGCTTGAAAACCCGACATTGAAAACCTTCCTGTCACCAAGATGTTAATTTTGATGGATGATATTGGTTTCGATTTGAGGGTTGCGAGGATCCATAACCAATAAGTTGAGAATTGTGTATGTATATCTGAAGTTTTGTTTATAAGCTTCAAAATGGGTTTTAATGGTTTTTTCAGTATGTGAGAGAGAGAGAGAGAGAGAGAGAGAGATGGAGATGGTATGAGTATGATGGGGTGGGTCTTTTTTTGTTTTCCTTTTATTTTTATATAAGCAAAGCATTAAACTAAAAACAAAAATGCATAAAAGAAATTAAAAGGGTAAAATTGTCATTTTAAGTCTATTAGGGACCAAAACCATGGAAAATTCTTAATTTTGGACATTTCATGCAAGTCAGAAACTTTTTGGACTCTATCCACAATTTTTAGTAAACCATAAGGACCAATTTTGCAGTTTAGTCTATACTATATGTACAATTAAAAGTTTAATATTTACTATATGTATAAGACAAGTCAGTCGAACTGTTAGTATGCCTCATTCACGAAGCCGATTGACCAAACTTTCAATGATTCTAATTTCACACTCCCAAATCGAAATCTTGTTAGGCTTTAAACTTAAATGCACTACCCTCTTGCAATGAATGTGTACAAAGTCACAAAGACTTGTCAACAACCATTACAGGGTATTCCAATGAAGACCTACTCCATGGACACAAAGCCTTATGTTCAAAGTATGCATTGCTTTGAACATGCTTCTTGCACTAAGTTCTTTCTAATCTTACACAGATTGCTTCTATCTATAGAGACAACTCTAGATTCCCATTTTGACTACCACTTCTGAACAAGAGTTGCCTCTTTTCAGACTATGTCAATATGGTCCTTCCAATATTAACAATATACTTCCAATTGTCTTTGAGCAACCAATCTTTGGTAAACCTTAGATTATCTTCGACAATTGCTTAATCACTTTAGTCATATCCAATTCTAGACATTTTCGTCCTTAATTCCCCAAGGCATTTGGAAAATTCATAAAGAATAAATATTATAGCACATGTAATCGATCTTGTACCCAAAGTGAATGAGACATGATTCATGATGTATCACATAAAGACATGGTTCTAGACCAGTCTTTTTCCATAATAATTTTTTTTGTTTCCCATATTCTCAAAATTTTACTATGAAAAGGGATGCCGGAATCATAATCGAATTTTGAGAACGCAATATATAGAATTTTCTTAAGTTGAACCAATCAAACATGAAATTCATATATATATTCTTGACTAAAGGTGATTAAAATCTCAATATAAGCTCTTTAGAATGATTATAAACTCAGTCTAAGCTTTTCATAATTGAAATGAATTATAATTTCCTCTCCCTTAATTGTAGCAAAACAACTTTTTCAACCCCTGCAACCTCACGAATTGAAACTTTTGTTTTCTATACATAACATTGTTAACTAGCAATACTTATCATAATTATCATGCTCCCACTAACATGATGATTATTAGCATAACACTTATGCTCCCACTAGCTTTGACATGTACTCAGAAATCAGCTATTGAATTTTTTTACCAAAGTTCAGATTTCTGATACTAGATTGCTTTGATAAGACTTTATCAAAATCATACACCTCATCTTAGATAGCTCACAGGTGTGTCTAAACAGTTTCAGAACTATGAAAAGGGATTCCGTAATCATAGTCTTAATTGTTTAGACCTTTTCTATGTCTCATAAGTCCATGTTAGTGTGCCTACTAACAACTTTGAGAATGCAAAGAATACTATCTACTTACAAATCTACTTAGTGGAAGTGTTTCCTCACCATCATTTTCATGAATCGGAGAGAAAACCTTATGATACTTAGATTTTTATGGTGTACGAGTTCCTACCCATATGAATTTGTCAAAACCATAATCACAAGACAAGGTTAGTGACAAATCCAAACTCATACGGATTGAACTTGTGCAATCTTAAGTTCTTGCCATTTGGCAGCACAAGGGCCTGCCATAGCTTCCAAGTAGCTCTACAACCAATTGAGGACTCTAAGAACTCAAATGCAAAGCCAACTTTAACTAGAATGGGCACAGAAATGTCAACACGATAGGTTATAAACCTCAAGTCGTGTGCTAGTGAAGAACCTCAGGTTTTATTCTTGATTAGTTCTTGAGACTTTCAAGACCTTTAAGACTCCCACTGTCCTCTTGACATATAAGACTCTCTTGTCACATATTCAAGGGATAGTGCGGATTCTTTATCAAGACAAACACTTCACACAATTGGTCTAAGTTGGTCTCTGTTTTATCCAAAACATCACAACTTACCAATTTCAAATGTACAAGAATAGATAACCTTTTACTCTTACATTTGACTAGTGTTAATAAACCTACTTTAAGATATGTCACTCAAGTTACAATTTTAGAGTATAACTCTAAGGATTGTTTTGGAACGAAGTATGACTCATCTTCTTGATTTAACCACTTCAACAATTCATAACTCCTCTTCTTAACTATCAGAATGCACTTAGAGGATGAATTGTGATAAGGTCTCTTAATCATTAAGATGATCATATATCATAAAGTAATCTCCCATCTTTTCAGATTTGAGAAACTTTTATCCTTTTGCCTAATTTGATTATTCTCATTCGTTCTGCCATACATCGAATTTTTTTTCAATGTATCAGAATTACACTTAGACTTATAAGTATAACCATATTTACTAAACTTTAGTAAATCATGACGAATAGTCTTATCAATTATTTGTGGTGGGCTTGATCAATGCACAAGAATGTGTACTCGATCCCTTAGTCCTTTACTTAACTCACACATCCATGTGAACAAGTAATTAGTCTTAGTTTTCCAGTGCTTGAAAGTTCTCATTCATCATACTATACAACTTGCATGATTCCAAGTTTTGGTCCAATTGAAATTTGGGTGATGAGAAATTTTCTTTATTTGGTAAATTTAGACACAACCACAAATGAAAGAATCAAAACCATATTTCCAGTCTTGCTATTAATGGAATCTTATAAGCAACAAAAAATTTTCACATATGCCATTGTAAGGATATTTTAAAATAAATAAAATTAGAAATTTTCCTTTTATTTTAAAAACTTTTTCGGAAGAACTTATCCTTACAATCCATATGAAAAACTTGTTGTCTATTCCTAAGCAATATCTCATAACTCCTAAGAAGTAGCTCAAGAATCCAATCTCCAAACTATGCAATAGAAATCCATCTACGCGATCAGATTCAGCATATTCTTTCTTTAAGTTTCTTTACTTTTCTTTGATTCTTAAAACACCAAGATGTGACCCAGTTAAATCATCTAATAAGAATCTCCAAATAGGAACTTAATAGAGTTAGACAATGGACTTTACCTGAAATAAAGTCAAACTCATTGACTTTACCATCCTTAGGTAAGTTTGGCAGCTTCGTAACCAAAGCCCATTCCTTTGGCAATAGAAACATATGGGCTCTTTGATAATGGTACATGGGACTATCACAGACTTAGCATTTCTCTTTAGCATTTGTTCAACCGAGTTGACTATGGCCGATCCCTTTCTATTGGGAAGAGAATGTTTCTTTTTCTGGATTTCCAGTGTCATCATTGTCAATGTCCATAAAGTTTTAGAAGTCGATCTTCTAATCAAATTTGTTTTACTAGCCTTCCAAATCATTGCTGATTTAGCAGTACCAAGCAAATAAATAAGATCATTAAGGGTCGTGTCATAGTCTGTTTCATAGGAGTCCCAAAGGAACTCACTATGTTACTTAGAAAGTGATTGAACCACCAACTTTCACAAGACTTTGACACCCAACTCTCCCGGCTTGTCAATATGTGACTTCATCTCCAAGATGTGATCACACCTAGACCTTGCATTGCCAATAGGGCTTGAGTGACCTAGAACTTGTGGGTTAGGGAGAATAATTGGAGGAGGTGGAGGAAGTGAAGTTCCAAGAGATTTGGGAGGATCATAGATGTCTAAACTGGACATCTTTTTGGGAGATATTCAAGATAGTTGGTCTAAAGTCCTTAATATAACACCCAATATGAGATATTAAGGCTAGGACCCAACAAACTATTTATAATTGGAAGAGGGATGTCGTAATCCAAGTTATAAAATATTTGAAGGTAGGTGAATGGCGATTCACCAATTTCCACCAAGATAAACGAAATGTATTATTAGGTTTTAATTGGTTTTGAAACTCCTAGATCTTTGAGATTCATTGAACTGTTCAATGGCATGTTTCAATCTCAAGTGTGCCCTTCAGGTTTTGTGACTGGGATGCCGAGGATCACAAAACAAGGTGTGAAGTAACCATGCAAATTACTTGGTACTCTTAAATGTTTATCACCCAACCGATGTGCCGGCAAACCACACACGCTCCACCAGCTTATGATTAAACTTTAAGAAACCCTTTTCCTACCTTGTTAAATCAAGCAAGTGTGCCGGTAAACCACACACGCTCCACCAACCGACTTAAGCAAAGTGCCAAGTGTAATTTCATGGGTTAGCACCCTATTCACACTTTCCTAAGTAACTAAGATTGGGAATTATAATTGTTTAGTTACTTAGTATTTATCATTAATACTTTTAATGAAGGGAGAACTTATAGTCTTTGTCCTACCCGTTCGGCTAACGACCCTCCACCAGTCAAGGAAACGGTGGTTGAGAGTGGACACCCATTAAACTGTCATTTTATACGCAGTAACCTTATACCCCCCCCCCCCCTTATAGACCAGCTTCGTGAATGAGGCCTACTAATGGTAAGACTGACTTTTACTCTTATACATATATATATATATATATATATATATATATATATATATATATATATATATATATATAAATATTATTGACTTATAATATAAGGATTGAATTTTAACTTTTAAAATCCTAAGGGCTTAATCTTGGAATTAAAGTATTCATAAGAGAAAACTTTTCAAATTCCAAAACTTGAGGGCAAGTTTTGCAACTATTCAAAGCTAATTATATCCATAACTTATGTGTTTAAAGTAGTTTTAATTAAAAGACTCTTCAAGTTCCATAACTTGAGGACAAGTTATGGAAGACTTTAAATTATTAAAGAATGTAACTTTTTCTTTATTTTGTAACTTATGGAATTAATTAAGGTTACATATTTTATTACTTAATGAAGTGACTCTTGAACCTCCATAACTTGAGGACAAGTTATGGAGTCATAAAACCATTTAATGAGAACAAGACTCTTCATTTTGTAACCTTTGCCATCTTTTATGAGTTTTAAGAAACTTTAATGTGACTTTTCATGTAACTTTAGGACAAGTTACACAAACACATTTTAGAATCCACTCTTAGATTAAAATGGATCAAAGACACATAATCAATCAACCTTTTTCTATTAATCTAAGCAACTCATATGAACATGATAATTGTAATCAAACATTTTCATGTAATTAGCATAGCACTTAAACTAATACAAAACATGAATCTATTGAAAATTATCTTTGAAATTGAATTAGTATGAACATTACCACATCAAAAATAAGTTTATAAGTCCAAAAACAGCTTAGGGTAATGTTTCTAGTCCATTTGTAGCCAAAAAAAAGTCGAATATATGTTGTCTAGGGCTCCTACTCGTCGAGTGCATGAACCTACTTGACGAGTAGGATGATTTTACTCATGGACTCGGCGAGTTCATCAGTGGAATCGGCGAGTCTAGGGCCCAGAAAGCCAGAAAATCGATTTTTTCAGCATTTTTCAGCAATTTGCATCAAGTATAAGAGAAAGCAAGCCTAGGCTCTGATACCATTGTTGGGTTTTGAGCATTTTAACACTCCTAAGTGTACATGCAACCCTAAATACTTTGGATCTATGTTTTCTCTATTATACATGCAAATATGAACTTCCAAGGTATTATCCTAATCTAGCATACAAAACAATGAATATAACAAGATAGAATACATACCTCTTGATGTAGAAAGTCTTCATGAAGCTTGAGTGCCTAGTGCCCCAAGTGTGACACCTCAAATGGTTCACACAACATCAATTGCTTTTGGAATAACTTTGAGAGAAATGTAGAATGCTTCCTAAAAATCGGCTAGACCTTATCTACCACACACACATAGTGCCGATTTTTCCAAGAGTATGATCTTTATATAGTATTACAATTAGTGTAAACCCTAATTGTCATGACTTTCCATTTCCTTGGATCCATGGGTTCAAATACACCATTGAGCATCCATGGAGCATCTTATGGTTTTTAGCCCAACTTGATAATCCATGGAGCATTAGCCCACTATACAAGTATGGATGATTTACACAATCAACCCATATATTTAATTAGTCTTCTTTTGATCACTTAATTAATTCTAGATTAATTCTTGATCAATACTAATTAAATAATCTTCTTTTAATATATTATAACTTATAATATATTAACAAACCTTAAGTGTTATTTCTCTCATTATAGTCTATCCAAATGCATGATGTCATGCATCCCAAATGGACCATGCCAGGTCGGGTCAAGTCTTACCAATTATAGTTATGGACTTAGACATTAATCCAACATAAAGTCCCTCACTACAAGCAAAATGAAGGACAGATAGTCTGTCACAAGCCACTTGCAACGTATGCAAAGATATGTGGATTGCTTGTTGAAGATCAATGTGAACTTCGATGAGGAATTGGCTATTAACATAGTCTTGCACTCATTGCCTAGCTGTTATGATCAGTTCATCATGACTTATCATTTGAACAACCAAGAGACCACATTGGCTCAATTTTAGAGCTTGCTAAGAACTGTTGAGAGTATAATGAAAGGAAAAGGTGATGCCTCCACTCCTACTGCTGTTGCTCCTGTCTTGGCCATAGGGAAAGGAAAAGGGAAGAAGAGGAAAGCTCCTTCAAAACAGAATTAGATGGGAAAGTCCCATGCATGGTCCTCAAGTAATGCACCTAAAGGTAAAGCCAATTCTGATGCTCATCTTGCTTTGGATCCTAAGGAGGCTACTTGCTTTTACTGCCATGATAAGGAGCATTGGAAATGAAACTGCCCCAAATAATTGCAAGACATAAAGTATGGAAAATTAAACCCAACCTCGGTAGGTATTTACACTATCCTATCTAGAAACTCCTCATGTTCTAATTCTTTGGTCCTTGATATAAGATATGGTTTTCATATTTGTTCTGACTTGCAGGGGCTAAAAAGAAGTGAGGATGTGGAGCATGGGAAGATGAACCTAATTATGGGCAAAAGGAGATCGCCGCTTGTTACCAAGATTGGTGTTTATTCTTTAGTTTTTAGTAGTGGATTTTGTTTAGATTTAAACAACTGTTGTTATTCGTCAAAAATGATGAGAAACATCATTTCATTTCATGGTTTATATAGACAAGGTTTTAGATATTCTTTTGATAATGAGAATGGTTCTATTTGTGCTTAAAAAATGGTGTATTTTATTTTGAAGCATTACCTTGAGATGGCGTGTATGAAACTGTGATGGTTGTAGACAATTTAGGTAATAGTGTTTTGCAAATTGATTCGTATAAGGGTTTAGACAAAGCATGCTTGTGGCATTATCTTCTTGGACATGTCAACAAGAAGCGCATTGCCCAACTCCAAAAGGATGAAGTGTTGGAATCATTTTACTTAAGGTCATATGATACATGTGAATCTTGTTTACTTGGAAAGATGACTAAATCACTTTTCACTTGTTCTTGTAAAATAGGTGAAGGATTGTTGGATCTCATACACACAGAAGTGTGTGGACCCTTCAGATCCACTAGAAGGGATGCAAATCGATTCTATGTGACTTTTACTGATGATTATAGTAGATGTGGATATATCTACTTAATCAATCATAAGTCAGAAACCCTTAAAAAGTTCAAAGAGTTCAAACAATAAGTCAAGAATCAACTGGGCAGGAAGTTCAAAGAGTTCAAACATAGTATCGAGTTCCACAACTACCTCAAGGAATGTGGAATTGTTTCACAATTAACACCTCCTAGGACACCACAACTTAATGGTGTGGATGAGAGGCGTAATCGAACATTGTTGGACATGGTTCATTCCATGATGAGTCGAGCTTCACTTCCAATCTCATTCTGGGGGTATGCCTTAGAGACTGCCGCCCAAATTCAAATCTTGTTCCAACAAATAAGGTTGCCAAAACACCTCATGAGATGTGGACAGGGAAGGTTCCTTCATTGGAACATATCAAGGTTTAGGGTTGTGAAGCTTTCGTTAAACGAGAGACTCACGAAAAGCTTGAAGCTCGAAGTGAGAGATGTATTTGCATCGGTTACCCACAAAAGTCCTTTGGATAGTTGTTCTACAGACCTAATGAAAATGTGGTCTCTGTATCAAGAAGGGGAGTCTTTCGCGAGAGAGAACTCATGTGAAAAGAGGATAGTGGTAGTACAATTGATCTTGAAGAAATTCAAGAGTCAAGCGATGAAGGAACCTCTAACACTAGCACTCAGCCTGAGGAAGAAATTCCTGTTGAACCGATTGAAGAGTCCTTACCTTTTAGATGTTCCAATCAAGTAAGAATGGCACCAGAGTTTTATGGATTCCATATTACTACTGATGGTGTCACATTTATCAGTGATAGTACACTGGTAAATTTGGATGAGCCTTCTAACTACAAGGAAGCCATTGTGAGCCCTGAGTCTGCTAAATGGAAAGATACAATGGACAACGAGATCCAATCCATGTATGGTAATCAAGTTTGGAACTTGGTTGACAATGTACCAGGTCGTAAGACAGTTGGGTGTAAATGGATCTTCAAGAAGAAGACCGACATGGATGGAAATGTACACACTTTAATGGCTCGAATGGTTGCGAAGGGATTTACTCAATCCCTAGGGGTTGATTTTGATGAGACCTTCTCACTAGTGGCTAAGATTAAATCTATTAGGGTTATGCTATCCATAGCTGTGTTTCATGATTATGAAATTTGGTAGATGAATGTCAAAACCGCTTTCCTTAATGGAAAGTTGGTTGAGCATGTTTACTTGAGTCATCCAGAGGGTTTTATGGATGCTAAGTACCCCAATAGAGTGTGTAAACTGGAGAAATCAATCTATGGATTGAAACAAGAGGTTAAGTCTTGGCTTGGAAAGTGTTTCGTTGTGAAGGATCTAGGGGAGGCTGCTTATATTCTGGCAATAAGGATTTTGAAAAACAGGAGTAAAAGACTAATTGGACTTAGTCAAAATACATATTCGGACAAAGTGTTAAACCGTTTTAGCATGGAGAATTCCAAGAATGAAGAGTTGCCTATCCAGATCAATACCAAACTGAGTAAGACTCAGAGTCCGGGTACTGATGCAGAGATAGCATAAATGAGTCGAGTTCCATATGCTTTTGACATTGGATCGATCATGTATGCTATGATATATACTCACCCTGACGTGAATTTTTCTTTGGTCATGGTTAGTCGATATCAGGGAAATTCAGGTGAAGCTCATTGGATAGCGGTCAAGAACATTCTTAAGTATTTGCGAAGAACTAAGGACTAGGTCCTCGTGCTTGGTGGCAATGATGACTTAAGAGTTATGGGGTATAGTGACACCAGCTTTGAGACAAACAGAGACAACATCCATTCTCAATATGGATGGGTGTTCACCCTTAATGGAGGATTTGTAACTTGGAAAAGTTCTAAGCAAAAAATAGTGGTTGATTCTGCTTGTGAATCAAACTACATTGCAATAAGTGAAGCATCAAAGGATGCTATATGGTTGAAGAACTTCATCGGAGACCTTGGAGTTGTGCCAGCCATAAAGGAGCCAATGGAGATTTTCTACGATAATGAAGGAGCGGTTGCCTTAACCAAGGAACCAAGAGATCATGGCAGATCTAGACATATCGATAGAAAATATCACTTTATCAGGCATTGAGTAGAAGAATGACACCTCGCTGTTAAGAGGGTATGATCATCTGAAGAGAATCATGCAGGTCCCCTCACGAAGGGTCTGAATAGGGTTAAGCACATTCAACATGCAAGGAGCATTAGTCGGAAGGATGATATTAGTTTTAGTGATTAGATATATATTTAGAAGCTTGTAACAAATAATTTTAATTGACATTTGACGATTAAATAATGAAGATTTATTTATCAGTATTGTTTATTATCTTTTGTCAATTGTTTATCATTGTGTTTCATTTTTGCATGTTTTACTTCACGAATAAATAGATTATTCAAATATCCACGGTCGATCATACTTTGGAAGTAAGTAATAAATTAAGTCTGTCATGAATGGGCTTGTAGATTTTCTAAGGGTTTAGACATATCAATGGTTTGTTGCAACATTCATAAGTACTTTTGAAATGGAGAATTTAAGTATTAGATTAACCCACACTCAGAGAATTACTTCATGGAATTTATCACGAGTAATTCTGAGATGATAATATCGTATAATCTTTAAATGGATATATATGAGTTGTTGTTTACGAGTTGGTTGTGCAATGATAATGTGTAAATGCATCAGTAACTTGATGCTATAAAACGTATTGTTGTGTATGATTTGATAAGTAAATAGTGCAAGCATATAAGTCCAAGTTTATCTGTTCCTTTTGACCTAACAGGAAAAGCGATATCTTGGTCCCCTCGATGATTTGGTGTTGACTTATGTGTCGGGCCCGACCAAGACTAAATTGATGTGTTCGATTAGCAGTTCTTTGTCATTACAAATCAAAAATCAGGAAACAAACTGTAAGACAATGAGAATTATTTTATTCTGTGTCATTCGTCCACATGATATCTCGCTGAACGGAGGATTATATGATCCCTTATCTTAGGACACACATCTAACTCGATCAGAGTTCGACAGCGACTTTGAGAGCTACAATTTGCTAGTCAATTTTGAAGTTATACTTGCAACTATAGTTATTATACTTATCCAAGTGGGAGACTGATGGATTAGGTGTCTAAGCTCATAACTATAATTGGTATGTATTTAAATTGATACTAACAACTAGACAGGGTGACCTACTGAGAGAGAGGTTGAATTTATTATTTGATTACTAAATTGTAATAAATGATTTATTAATATATTATGGAAATAATATATTAAAATAAAGTCATATTATTTAATTAATATTTAATCAGAAATTATTTTGGAATTAATTTTGGGCTTAAAGTAATTAATTAAAAGTGCAGGGGTTATTTGACAATTTATTGATAGGTGTGGATTTGGGCTCTAAAACCTTCCTAGATGGGTTGGACTAAATCTTCTAGGGAAGCCCTAGAAAATTCGTCCAAGGGACTCTTGGATGGGGTTCTTGGGTTGCGTAGGCTTGAAGCTAAGGGATTAGGGTTTCCTTCTTAAAACCCAGGCTTTGACCCTAAGCTACCAATAACTATATAAACGACTATACCCCTTGAGATCTCGGCCAAGTATTATAACCCTAAGAAGAGCCGAAATCGTGAAGCCTCATCTTCTTCCTCTCTCATACATCCTCTTGCTTAGTGTGTTTGTGAGCCATTAGAGGTGTTATATTTGTGACACTTGCTCTCAAGTCCAAGATCGTTAAGGAATTCATTATTATTACAATATAACAATTAAGGTATGTATTCTAACCCTAGTTTTATTAATTTCGAAAATTATAGATGTCACCTAGGGTTTCTTGTTTTGTGTTCAATACTTGTATGATCAATAGAGAAAACATGGATCCTTCAAATTAGGGTTGCATGCATACATAAGGATTGTTTGTTAAACCCATTAGTGATGACCAACACATACCCTTTTCTGCTCCGACCTGATAGACTGATGCGATCTAGAAAGTCATTTATTGTCCATAAAACAACATTTTGATTGTAAATAATGTGTTTATCTTTGTGTCTATAGTATGTATGTCTATGGATCACAAATTCTCAAGCTCTTCCACCAACTGCATAAAGAAGAGATTCATATCCTTCCTAGTTGATTTAGGGTCGGGAATAAACAAGGACGACATGAATGAGGACTCTTTCATAAACATCTATGGCAACAAATTATATGTGGTGAGTATAACCGGCCATATGTTATGAGTAGTACTAATGGTACTAAATGGATTAAAATTGTCAACTATATTCCCTAGGTGAATGTTTCGCTATCCGCTTAAGAAGTTAGGGTAGTTTAATTCAAATTATTTCCATGCAAATGCATCAATGAGATGACGCATCACACCCTCTTCTAATTGCTTGATACTATGCCAAATCATTTTTTGTTGCGTGCCATAAACAATATAAACATTATAATAAGGGAGTCACAAGAAAGTATCGTAACACCTTATGAGAAACTTTCTTATGATTTGTGTTTTTATCAACCCATCGACTTTCATGACAAACAGGACAAATCTATAATGAGTTGTGCTCTTTCCAAAGAGAGAACATTTGTTTTTGCACACATGTATCGACTTATGGCCCAAACGAATCTTATTTAGATTTTTTTTAACATAGTGTGAAGAGGGAAGCTTGTTTCCTTCCGAAAATGATGATTGTAGTAACTCCACGAGTTGATCAAATGAAATATCAATCAATTTGTTTTTCACCTTGATATTAGAACACCTGCATATTCGGGCTAGTCTATTAAGATATAATAAACATTAAAAATAATTTTTTTATAGAAAATTATTTAGGATAAATAATCTTAACCAAAGTAATAATTAGGGTCAACAATTGTAACATATTTGACGTAATAAAGAAGAATTATATAAATATTATGTGTTTCATTATTATTATAATATAATAAAATATGAAAAATCAGTCGAATCGTACGTAAATCGTAAAAATAAGTGTGCCAAAACAGATATATATATATATATATATATATATATATATATATATATATATATATATATATATATATATATTATGTAGAAAGTACACGTCTTCCCAATCCCAAAAATATAAATTTTGTAGAAATCCAACTCTGTATGAATTAGATATGATTTTTATAAGATATAAAAGTCAGCCGTGCACAATGAATGTATGACGTAAAAAGCTACGAAAAGAATGGTTGACTTTTAGCTAAAGTCATCAAAAAGAAAATCGTAGTACTCTTAAAAATAAGAATTTTGAGAAAAAGAATGTCAAAAACGGAGTCCCTACGAGAGAATTATGATTTTAGCAAAATCATTTAATTTATAAAAATATGGACGAAAAATAAAGTCAAAATTAGCCGCCGGAGTCTAAACGAAAGTTATAGATCTCGTTGATAGTGTCGCGGGGATATAAAGAATGTCAAAAAAAAACAGAGTTCGTATGAACGAGTTATAATTTATAATAGCATATTTACGTATTAAAATAAAGTATAGATCATATATATATATATATATATATATATATATATATATATATATATATATATATATATATATATATAGACACACACACACATATATGTATATATCATTAGAAAGGTATCGACGATGCGGTTGTTATAAGACTGGTGTTGAGTACTTTCAACATTAGTTTAGTACAAATATCATTAAATCTATTTAAAATAATATTATAAAGGGGTGTTTAGTCGTTTAAATAAGTATAAAGTAATTTAAATAACTATAGAGGGTGATTTTTAAAAATTCAATTACTATAAATAAGAGGCTCTACGCTCTCATATTTCTTGCACCATTCTCTTGATTTAAGAGTCTTCCTCTTCTTATCCTCCGAGCATTTCGGTCCCTCGTTATTCGACTTCTCTTTCTCTAGTTTTAGTACAGTAAGGTGAGTGTTGACGTGCTACAAGAATCTTTTTAGAAAGATTTAGCGATGAAGTTCTGCGTGTGCAAAGCTCGTATTCTCGTTAAACCACATGTAAGTGAGTTATGCTTACCGTATTTTAAGTATAACTTATGTTTAAATTCATTATCGTTATTATGAACCTATAAACAAATATGTGCTAAGTATTATAAATTATACAAAGTGTTATTATAATACATTTTAACTGCTCGTGGTACGGGGAATCTGGTTTGAAGGGCCGCATAGGGTTGTTGGATTTCAGAACAGCTTAAATGCCAAAATGGTCATGTCCTCCAGTGTTTCATGTATGGCCTGTGTCTGTACATAGTAGTTGAAAAGTTTGTTTAAAACTTATAAAATACAAGCAAAACAATATTGCTCGTAGACCTTGAGTTAATGATAAATATAGACTAATAATTAGTCGCAATAAATGTTAGACTAAATCTAGTAATAATGATACTAGGTTTCGTCGAAGCGAAAAACGATTATTAGAAGCGAAGCACTGCCCGAATTTCGAGTCATCACTTTAACAAGTGAGTGCATAGTTACTTTCATCTTACACATAGATATAAAGTATTTAATGTAAATTACATGTTATATGTGTCAATTATCTGTGTTCTTGATATATATGTTGGATGAACGATTTATACACGTTTTAATTTATTTAAACTGTATATGTATTTTTATACCTATAAATATATTGGGTAAAGATGGGTAGATGAAAGATAACAGATAAAATATGATATAGATGATGAGAGGTGAAAGATGATGAGAAACTTTGACCTTAACGATGATCCAGTCATCTAGCAGAGTACAGATGACGACCACAGACTGTTCTAGACAGTCCAGTGGAACGCTAGCAAGCTTGTAACCCATAGGTGTTGTCAATGATGTATTACTAAACCCCCCCCCCCCCCCCCCCGATAACTCTAGACTTAGTGCCTTATAAATGAACGTTGGCAGCTATGGATTTAGTGCCCTATAGATGAATATTGGCATCTATGGACTTATTGTCTAACAGATAACATCGGCAACTATGGACTTAGTTCCTGTTGGATAAATCCTGGCAGCAATGGACTTCGTGCCTATTCCTTAGGACAATCCTTAGGAATGAATGAATGATGAATAGATGATTCTTAGGGTAGATCCTTAAGAATAAAGAAGATAATGGGAATGGGAAGTTGGGTTAATTGTTTGATAATTAAACATAATAATTATATTATTGTGGGTTGAAAACCCTATGTACTCACCAGGTTTTCCAACCTGACCACTCAGTTTATTTGTATCACAGGTATTGATACGAAGACACAATACACCGAGAGATTAAAGAAGATGTAAATCATTAGTGTAAATGAATGTAAGGTCTGTTTATGTTTATGTTTCGGTATTAATGATGACATCCCAATGTTTTCATATAAATAAAATACATTCATTCAGAAATGCTTTGATAATATTATTATCATGATTTTCTGGGAACAAATTTCATAATATTATTCTTCAAAAAGAATACTCTAATTTTTAAATAAGCATAAATAAAAATTTTTAAAATGAACGTGAATTTGGGAATGTCATAGATATGCATAAGCATTTCCAAAAAGCTAAAGGACAAAAACAAAGTACAACCAAGATATAATTCTAAATGAACTTCCTCAAATAGTTGTAGAAAATCATCATCGACATTGTTATCCCAGTATCCCAGTTACCTTTGTTGAGGTTGGTCTCCTCTATAATGACATTAATAACGTCAACCATCTCGTTACTTGTAGCTATGTTAACTACAACTGGAGGAATAGAAATTTCACCGTGATAGATCCACTTTTTGTACGACCGATAGAAACCAAACATATGTATATGATATTTCATTGTTAACACAGGTAAAAAGTAACATTTATGAAAATCTTCACGTGAACATATGATATAACCTTTGTTGTAAACATGTGTCTGGCAAGCTCAACAAAAGATTCAAGTGCTCGCATGAACTCTACAGAGTTACGTGTTCGATTAGTGGTCTAACTTTTATCAATATACATGCTGTAGTGGAAACATAATTTTGGGTTTAAGTTTTATTCTACAGGAAGTAAAAATCGAATGGTGTATTCATTAATTAGACGACTCAAAAAGTATCCTCGAAATGGGAACCAAAAATCAGAAAGATGGACCACTAATCCAAAACGGAAATTTCATAATTGTCTTATTTGTGAGCGCCTATTACATAATTGTTTGCTTAAGAATATTCAACATCTTTTCCCTTTTGCTCCCAAGTGTGTGTGTGTGTGTCTATATATATATATATATATATATATATATATATATATATATATATATATATATATATATCCAATAAGCAAAGAGAAATGACAAACAAATCGTTTTTAAATAAATAGTTATATAATAAATGTTCACATCATAAATGAGATAAAATATTGAAACAGCAGTCCAAAGCGGGGAGAAACCAAATTTATTTTTTAAATCAACTCTAGACTAGTATTTCTAAGCTCATGATGATTAAAACAAAAAAAATGAATAGAATTCCAGTATATTTTTCTTACTTATAGCATTTTACTTTTTCACATTTTTATTATTTTTAGCATCTTACTTTTGTTTTTTAGTATAATATTGAACTTTAAATATTATGTTGTATTTTATATTATAACATTGTACTTTTTATATTTTTATTATTTATAAGATCTTACTTTTGTTTTTTTTTATTATAGCATTATATTTTGAACAATCATATTAATTTGATTTTCTGTTATTAAATTGTACTTTAAATAGCATTGTGAATTATAGCATCCTATATTTTTTTTATCAATTATAACGTTGTACTTTACATATTTTGTAGTTTTAGGGATTACCTAATTAAATCATTTCAAATTAAGGTCCTAGAGATTACATAACAAATGCATAAACTCCTTAAAAATTAAGTCACAACAAAAAGAATTTTTTAGCCTTAACAATTAAGTCAAAATTAAAAGATTAATAAATCGTGTTTGTATAAACAAAGCATTTAGGCACATGTACATATAATATAATATGGTACAAGTACTACATGTACCCCCCCCCCCCCCCTCTCGAAGATATGTAAAGTGGGGCCATAACACTCACCTCAATCAAGTAATCAACACATCACCTAGCCATTCCTTATACAATTGGAGGTCGACTCTTGGGAAAATTATAACGGGAAGTAGGTTAGTCACGTGGGCAAGGACATGGAGGAAAATAAATGGCTGAAAATTTGATCCTCCAAATCCTAGTGGGTCCCACATAGTGCACACCCTCATTAAATGCCCAAAACCTAAGTTATTTTGGTGTATCAGGATCTGTGTATCGATAAATTTTTCTGAAAGTGCCGTTAGATAGAGTTTAATTCAAAGATTTCGGAACATCAAACAGATTAATTTTTCGAGTTACGGAACTCCGGGATATTACGTTCGAGGTTTCGCATCTAAATAGCGTAAAGTCCGTTTTTCACGACTTTTGTAAAGATTTTCATTAAAAAATATTTTCAGTATAGAATGAAATAATAGGCTATAGTCTGATTCCAAAAACGTTCTCAAAAATCCCGTCGGCAATGTGTAAGTACCTCAACGGATCGATTCGGTTTTACGCGATTAAAGAAAAAAAAATGTTTTAGTGTTTATTTTCTTAAAACTGTCGTATCTTTTGCATATGAACTCCATTTTGGACGTTCTTTATGTTTTCAGAAACAATGGAAGATGTATTATAGTATTTTAATGTTTGATTTTCTCAAAACTGCTTTATGCAAAATTTCAGTTTTTTGAGACATATTAATTAGTGTTGCAGTTTGAGCGGTTTGATTCGGTTGACAGTTTACACATTTGGAATGAAGGTACCATCTGACATAATATAATAGTTCAAATGAGCTTATTTATTTTACTTAAGATGCACTAAAACTCAATAAGTCAGATTATCATGAGATTCGCGGTAAATTGGTCGTCTATAATATTATCCATAAATTTCGGGATGTCACATTATCCATAATGAACATGGGCTCAAAAGAGTTAATGAGTTGTGTGAAATGGTTCCAGGGACTTTACCACGATATAGGCATCATGAATCAACAATTGCAACACATACATAGAAAATCACATTTGATACAATTTAAAATAAATACAATGAACATAATTGAATAATCAACATGCTTTTCCATCCCAAAATATTTAAAAACGGAAAATAGACGGAGGGGTGAATACTCACAATGCTTTGAGATGATGCAAATGGTTCCTTGAGCTACACTCCACTCGTACCACTACCGATTCCTACAACGATGTTACACACTAATAAGTCTCTAATCGAAATCTAATACTAGTATATTTATTACTACAATAGAATTATGCCAATAATGTGTTAAAAATTAGGATTTGTATAAGTTACAAACATTTTTCTGTAAATTCAAATGTTCATGGATCAATTTATTGAATAACAGATTTAAGTGAAAAATCTCATTTTTGGCAATGTCAATTGAAGTGTAACTATAACATTTTGGAAAATGTTTCAAATGATTAAATATTCAAAACTAAATCAAACCATTTATAAAATTTCCCAAATTTGTATTTCAATTTTAACTGAAGTCAAAGACCTTAGGATAATTTTTCTTGAATTTTTGATGTCTAACTATTTTTCACCATTTTAATCCCTTGAATAATCACAAAGTCATGGAAAATAGTAGATGATTATGAAAAAATGTAAGAATTTTTGAGTAACTGTTTCACTTTCACAGTATCCCTAAACTAGAAAATTATTAAATGCCACTTTTGATCAATAAAACTTGGTTTTTGTAATTTACCTGTGTTTACACCAAGAAATTATAATTAAATAGAAAATAGTAATAAAAAATCACAAAAAAATTTATTTATGTTCCAACTGTAGTGAAAGACTTCAAAAAAAAATTCATGAATTTTAAATATGTATAACTATTTTTTTCCATATTTAACAACATTAATCTTCACAAATTCATGGAAAAATAGTAAACAATTAAGAAAAAATATCAATCTTTTTATAAACCTTTTATACAGTGGAGCCAATTTTTAGATTTATGGATGTTTAATCTTAGGAAATTAGAAATAAATAGAAAACAGTTGAAATTAATCCAAAAACTTTATGGATAATTTATTAACAGTAATGTGAATTTGGTAAAAATGATTAATGAACTTTGTAAACTATAAAACCCATTTTTATGATTTTAAATGTGTTTAATACCAAGAAATTCGAAATAAATAGTAAAAGGTGAGTAAAAATAATAAATTTTTTTAATTTTGGTTACAATGTAATAAAATACATTCTTCTAAGTTTTCATGATTTTTAGTATTTTTAATTGATTTATTCTCTTAAACAAACATTAATTCGTGAAAAACTATTAAACAGTAGAGAAAAATTGCTAATTTTTTTTATTTAAGCTACATGTTGTGACATGTTCATAGATGGTTTAGATACTGAAGGATGAATCTGACTTAAGTGCTTACCTGAGAACACAATCACAAAAGAATCGTTAAAGGATGACCGGGTGTTCTCCAGAGACGTCGCTCCGACGATCAAGTTAGTTTTTTGAGAGAGAGAAATTTTAGGGTAATCTTCATAAGAGAGAAGATGGATCCCTTCCTTGAGATGGAAAACATCCTTTGGTACCTGTTACTAACGGATCGTGGGGACCGTGCCTTGTGAGCGTGAAACGTGGCTTCCTCTTACTGGGAGAGATATTCATGCTAACTAACCGCCATGTAACGTCAATTATGCGCATCACCTGGGTTATTCGTTGCTTTCTCATTAGATGTGAGTGAATGAGGAGATCACATGGAATGTTCTTCCCTTGTGACGAGAATTGAGTTTCCGCTCCGGCTTTGGCTCTCTTAGGCCAAGACTGGGTCTTAGCCAAGGTAGTAGCGTCTATGTTACATTTTCTGTTACATTTAATGTGGCCATTAGGTAATGTTAACAAGTCCCTTAGACTAGTAGGCCTCTACGTTCATGACGTAGCGGAGTTGTTCTTGTCTACTTACAGATACATGGCAAGCTGCTATTGATAGCTTATGCTGATGGCAGAGCGAAATCGCCGTTGTTCGGCGGTTTCACCATGAAGACGGTTCACTTCCACTTTCTTTGTATTTAATCCTCTGCCTTCCCTGGCATATCCCCTCACCTGTTACCTTACTTCCTTTACGCTTCTTCTCGAAAGAAAAGTTTCATTTTTTTCCTCAAAACTCTTCCATGGATACTTCTCACACTTTGGGAAGAAATCTCACTGCTGAAGAGTGTGAATCTTTTCAATTCTGGTTCGGGTTTGTTCCTGAACACGGGGTGCAAATCCCCTTGCCTGATGCCTCTTTGTACAGTCCTCATGAGGGCAAAGTCGGGATCCCAATCGCCATGTTCGAGGCATGTTTAGGCTTGCCTACCACCGATTTATTCAACTTGATAATCCGGGAATACAGGTTTTCAGTAAGAGAGTTGACCTATAAACAAGATAGTCGGCTTTGAACTCCTTTGTCATGCCCTAGGTCGCTTGCCGACCGTTCTCGATTTCAAGAACTTCTTTAACGCCTCCACTCAGTCGGGGACTCGAACCCTTTCTCGCTGATGGGGAGTCCCTACTCTTATCCACAATAAGAAGTCTAAGAAGAACTGGCAAGATAAGTTATTATGGGTGAACAACGATCTCGTGGTACTCAGTTACCCGAGGACTAAGGTGTACGTCAACTGTGCCCCTGTATTGTTTGGCGCTGACAAGGAACTGGTCGATGCCCTGGAGAAGATCCGTATCACTGGTGAAGATTGGCTTGACTGTTTCTAGGCCGCCAACGGTATGAGTGCTGCTTGGAGGGCTTGTGGGAAGATTCTTGAATTCTTTGTTGAGAAAGAGGGTATCTCTTTTGCTTTTCCTCTCTTCCCCCGCTTTTTATATGAAAAGATTGGGAGGTTATGTTTAAAGCGGTGCTTTGGCTAAACCGACATTGTTTCTTGTTTATACCAGGTGTGGAGGAGACTGTTTCTTTGGAGAAAGCTCTTGGGGGTCTGCTTAACAGCGAGCTTCGGGCCCACGACGTTGACCTGGTGGAGGCTCTTCCACCTCCTTTTTCTAGCCAAGGACTCACGACAACTGTCGATTCTGACAGTGTTACCAGCGCTAGTGAGGATCCAAACCTACAAGACGTTGTTGTCACTGGTGCTTCTCAGAAGGATCCTACACCGTCCGGGTCCCTGAGGATTCTTTGTCGGGTTAAGAGGTGTTTTACGCTCTTGGAAGCCTTTTCCAACGGTCGAACTCAGGCAGCTAACATCAGGCCCCCTCTACGTAAGAAACATAATTTCATTCTCTTACTGGGGGGTTCTAAGGATTCCAACTGTGCCCCCGATGAAGGTCCTCCGAAACTGCTGGAGGGGGCACAAATCGGGGTGACAGAACCGCCATGTCATACAGGAGAAAGAAGCACCAAGAAAACCAGCCCCATTACCACAATCGAAGGAGTCAGGACAAATATTGGGTCTTTGCCTCCTCATGGTCTTGCCTCTACCTCTTCTGGTAAAAACACAACCACCCCCTACTGATGTGTTCTCATCCGGATGCTTATAAGCCAGCTTGGAGACTAACTGCTTAGGATTTTGTCTCCGATCATGACGCCGCTCTCGAGTGGTGTCAGCATGCATTTCCTCTTGCCACAACTAAGGCCCTAAATGTCCTGTCCAATGAGCATATGGCTGATGGCTTACGTTATGTTGTCGCCAAAGTGTCGTCTTATTTAGTCGCAGCCGCCGAACGCATCTCCAAGATGGAGACCCTCCAGTCCGATTCAGAAAGGAGGGCCATTGAATGCGAAGAATTGAAAGCCCAAGTGGCAAAGTTAAAAGGCGATAAAGAGTAGCTTGGAGGCTAGGCAGGAGGCAGTGTCACTTGAGAGGGCAAACTTGGCGGATCAAGCGACAAAGCTGGTGAAAGAGATGGAGGGCCTAAACACTCATGTGGGGGTCATGACGTTGGAGAACTTTGATCTGAGCTAGCGGACGGCAGATCTTGAGGTTGATCTGGTGACCGAGAGTGCCGCAAGGGGAGTGCTGGAAAGGGATATTTCTTGGATCCTTAGCGACGGGCTCATTCAAGTTATGGATAGGTTGATTGAAAGTCCACAATTCCTCCAAGGCATAGTTCTTGTGAAAGAAGCTTGTGTCGTTGTTGGTGTGGAACATGGTAAAAGGATTGTTTGGCAGTAGGTATCCGTCGGGGAGGTTGACCCAACGTCTGAGGAGAATGTGGCGGCTAGGTCTTAAGAGAAGGAAGATGACCTTGTGACCTTCATGGAGACAAACTTTGTTGGCCATCTTCGCTTGGGTGCCCTGGACATAGCCGAGCTTCGTAATCTTTGTCAGGAGTCTGAGAGCGAGGAATCGGTCACTGGTTCAAGCTTTCCTTCTAGTGATGATAACACTCCTGTTGATAAGTAGTTTTCTGTTTGGCTTTTTTTGATGTAACCCCCTTTGACAATAATTTTCCTTATTTTTTTTGTTGTTTTTGCTGCCCTTTGTGGCCATCTTTTAAGTCTGGGAGTCTGGCAGCTTGAACAATGTTTGCTTTTTATGGGTGTGAATGTTTCTCTTTATCGCACATACTCTTTCGCCTGATTACTCTGTGTATGGTTTATGTTGGCCATCACATGATATGTACACAGGATTTGTTTACATCCCTGGTTAGAGTTCTCTTGCTAGTGAACTCTTTGTGCTTTACTGAAGCTGGTCTTCGAGAGATTCATTCTAATCTGCTGCTTAAAGACCCTGGGTGTAGCCAAGATCGTCATCTTGAGGCTCACTTAGTTTTGGTTACTTTTTTTATATTTGTGGAAGGTTATGACCCTTCCAGACTTGCCGAAGGCTCGGAGAGCGGTCCAGATAGACTGAAGGCCTGCGAGGCGGTCCAGTCAGGCTGACGTCTCATTATGCATGATGTTCTGTATTTGTTATATGATATGGTTATATTTGTTTGGCTTTGGTATTTTGGGGGAACTCACTAAGCTTTGTGCTTATGGTTTCAGTTTATCGTACAGCTCCTCATATCTCATGATTTTATGATTTGATTCTGGGGATACTCGGATGATTAAATTATTTTGAAAACAAACTGTAATAACTTAATGGTTTTAAATGTTTTAAAAAGTTTTAAATTGGCTTGAATTTTTGGGATGTTACACTTAGATACTTAATCCAACATACTCTTGGTCAACCGATCCACGATGAACCAGACCGAATCTACTCAACATGCGGTCCTATGAAGCTTTGTGATGAAATCCATAGTGATATCTTCCCATTTACACATGGGAATATCCAACGGCTGCATCTTGCCGTGAGGTCACTGGTGTTCGGCCTTGAATTTCCTGCAAGTCAAGCACCGCTCCACATACCATGTAATGTCATGTTTCATGCAGGGCCACCAATAATCAGGGTGAAGGTCCTGGTACATCTTCGTCACCCCGGGATGGCTGGAGAACCTCGACTTGTGAGC
This sequence comes from Lactuca serriola, assembly GCF_051521515.1. Classification (NCBI taxonomy): domain Eukaryota; kingdom Viridiplantae; phylum Streptophyta; class Magnoliopsida; order Asterales; family Asteraceae; genus Lactuca; species Lactuca serriola. The sequence continues at coordinate 64,776,425 of NC_136414.1, forward strand.
CTCACCCATGAGAACCTGGCATACACCGCCCCAGTAAGGAACCTAGACCCTCCGATGCAGGGTCAACAACCCACGACTGTCATAATCAAATGATGTCACTTGACCTACTATCCGCTCACACTTCCGACACTCTTCTTTCATACCCTCGACCTGCACCTCGCGAATCTGTTCTAGCAATGGAGTAATCACTATCATCCTCATGCATATGTCTTGAATCAGAGCCGCCACTTCCTTGCGGCTAAGAGCATCGACCACCACATTGGGTTTCCTTGGGTGATAAAGGATCTCACAATCATAATCCTTCACCACATCTAACCACCGACGATGTCTCATGTTCAGATTCGGCTGATCCATCAAGTACCTCAAGCTATTGTGGTCTGTGTAAATGGTACAATGAACCCCACAGAGGTAATGTCGCCAAATCTTGAGGGAAAAAACTACAGCCCCAGCTCCAAATCGTGCGTCGGGTAATTCGCCTCATGAGGCTTCAACTGCCTCGAAGCGTACGATATGACGTGACCTAAATGCATCAGCACTGCACCCATACCCTTGATCGAAGCATCACAGTAAACCACGAAATCGGCAACGCCTTCCGGAAAAGTCAGAATTGGTGCCTTGTACAATCGCTCTCTGAGAGTCTCGAAGGCTTCCTACTGCTCAGGCCCCCAGCGGAATTCGCCGACTTCTTGGTCAGTCAGGTCAAAGGAACAACAATCTTGTAGAAATCCTAGATGAATCTCTGATAATAACCTACCAGACCAAGAAAACTCCGAATATCATATAGAGACTTCGGAACCTCCCACTGCAACATGACCTATATCTTGGTCGTATCGACTAGAATACCCTTCTGGATGCCCCAGAAACTGCACCTCGCGCAACCAGAACTCACACTTGGAGAACTTTGCGAAAAGTGTCTCCCTCATCAGTGTCTCCAACACCTCCCTCGAGTGCTCCTCATGCTGATCCTGATACTTGGAGTAAACCAAGATATCATCGATGAAGAATATCATAAACCGGTCCAGCATCAATCTGCACGCGCGATTCATGACATCCTTGAACGCGGCAGGAGCATTGGTGAGCCCATACGGCATCACCATGAACTCATAGTGACCATAGCGATTCTGAAAGGCTGTCTTCCACACATCGTCGTCCCTGAATCGCATCTGGTGATAACTTGATCGCAGATCAATCTTTGAAAACCAAGATGCATCCTGAATCTGGTCAAATAAATCATCAATCCTAGGGAAAGGATACGGTTCTTTATCGTTACCTTATTCAGCTACCAGTATTCTATACACATCTGATGCGACCCGTCCTTTTTCTTCACAAACAGGATCTGGCGAACTTCTTGGACTAATAAATCCCATGTCTAACAGCTCCTGCAGCTGTGTAGACAACTCCTGCATCTCAGGAGGAGCCAACCGATACGGTGCCTTGGCTATCGGAGCCGCACCAGGAACAAGGTCAATCCTTTGGGAACACGTCCGGGTACTCCCGTACGATCGGTACATCATGCACTCTCCCCTTACCCTTATCCCAAATATCCATAACAAAGGCGGCATAGCCTACGCAACCCTGCTAAAGGTAGCGCCTAGCTCTCACTGTTGAACAAAGAGTCGGCCCATGTTGCGGCCTCTCGCCCTGAATCGCCAACCCTCCCCAACTTTGGGTTCAAACTCGTACAAGCTGCTGCTCGCAGTCGATCACTGCCCCATTGGGGCTCAACCAGTCCATACCTATGATAACCTTATTCCCTTACGGGGGAATATTGACTAAATCCATAGAAAATTGCTCATCAAACAACTGTAGTGTACATCCCCGGTGAACCTTTGCAACCCGAACGGTCCTATCATCCACTATCTCTACATCAAGTGGACAGTCCAGCTCTCCTCGAGTTCCAACAAATGGGTTGCTAAGCACGAGCGATACAAACATTCGGGTAGCCCCCGAATCAAATCATACCAAAGCAGATATGTCATTCACAAGGAACGATCCCGTCACAACATCAAGAGTTGCATGTGCCTCCTCTACTGTCAGCTGAAAGGCCCTGCTCTTGGCCACATACACCTCCGTCCAGACCTGTTGGCCATTTGTAATCCTCAATGTAGCAAGAACGGGTGCCGCCACCTGTCCTACTGCTGCTAAACTCAGGCACTGGTACCTCTTGTATCCCCTTTGATTGTACTAGAAGCAAATCATATATGATATTGTGATGGTGGTGGTGGTAGCAGTACAATCCCTGCTGACATGACCTGTTCGGCCGCACTTAAAGCAACCCGAACTACCCGCCCTGCACGCCCCCTCATGCATCTTGTCGCACTTGCCACATCGGCTGCGGCGCTGCTGGCTCCTAAATTTGTGATCCGATACCTTAGGCCTTTTGCCTAAACTCCCCATCTGAACCCCCTCTGGTTTCCTCTTCTTCTCCATCTCCAAATCCAGCTCCCTTTCCCAAGCCCTCACAATCATATCTTCCAGCGTCTTGCAGCTGGATCGACTCACAAACTGGCGGATATCACTCTGCAACATCTCATGGTACCGCGCCTTTTTCATTTCCTCGTCTGCCACGTACTGCTGAACAAGAAGGGCCTTCTCCCTGAACATGGCGGTGATCTCAGTCACCGTATTAGTAGTCTGCTAGAGATCCTGGAACTCCCTCACAAGCCGTTGCACCTCAATCACAGGTGCAAACTCGGACCTGAATCTGACTGAGAAATCACTCCAGGTTATTGCATCAAGAGTGGCATCATCTCCAATACCATGTCCAACCTCCTCCCACCAATCACAAGCCCTATCCTTCAGAAGGCAAGAAGCAAGTCGGACCTTGTCCCCCCTGGGACAACGGCTAGTGCGAAAGGCGTTGGCGACATCAGCCAACCACCTGCTGCTAGCAATAGGTTCCCGAACCCCATGATAGTCTGGAGCGTCACAAGCTCAGAACTCCTTGAATGTCATCATGTGCGCCCCTATCATGGCCACCATCTCGGTACGGAATGCACCCAACCTCTCGTCAAGAATCTCCAGATTTCCCTTTTTGATCGTACCGAAGATCACATGAGTCTGGTCCAATATACTGTACATAATCTCAGATGAAATGAACTCCTTCATCTGATCATCGAGTTGCCCCGCTCTAGAGCCCGAGCCTGATCCCTCTTCAACGCCAGAGTTGCCAACTGGTCTAGTGCGTAGTGTTACCATACTGAAAATACACCATAACAAACATTAGAATACTCATCATAACTCGAGGGATCTCACATACTACAAGTTCCTAGGGTTCATCTCAGCCTTCCTTGATTTGAGTACGGATCCTCTACTTTCAGTAGTACGGGCCCATACTACCTTCCACATCTATATGTACTTTCCTCAAGAACTGCTTTGACTCCACCAGGTCCCTTTCAGTACTACTGTTCTCTGTGTTAATCTCGTCTTAGGCTTGCCCTAGGGTAATCTCTGACCCACTATCCGCCATCAGCTGCATAATAAGTCCCTGCTACCTTTCCCTAACTAGCTCGCGAATACCATTACATGTTACTAAGACCAGATAATTCTTCGAATGAGAGGTCTCTCCTTATAATGGTTGGACTCAAACAAGAACTGTGAACTAAGGCTAAACCTAAACTTCTTAAATTATTTAGTCCTTGCAATATGTAACTTAGCGTATTCATTTTCTAGTTAGTTAAAGATAGCTAGAACTCCTAAAAGCACAAAGCAAGATGCATTCGAGCATTGAGTAACCATAATCAAGCATATCCTAATCAGGCCATCATATCACTGACTAATCAGTACTAGCTTGCAGTTAATATAAGCTCATACAATAGGCATAAAAGGCATCCTTCCTAGATCCTTAGCCCTAATCTAGCATGAAATTCACATAATCATATCATATCATAACAAATATGTATGGGTAATTTGGGAGAACTTACTTGAGCTCGGTTGATTGCATGCACCACACCATTTTCTCTTTTCGAAATCCTTTTTATAAAAATGGTTTTCTTTTGAAATTTTTTATACCAAGTCCTCAGTTTGAGTTCAGACACACTTGAGAGTGTTCCCGAATCCCTCAAACCAAGGCTCTGATACCAACTTGAAACATTGCAAAAATTATGGCAAAAAAATTTCGATTTAAATTATTAAATAAACCATAGTTATCAAAATCATCTCATCAAAGTATAAGTCATAGTATATCAAAACATTGTATCAGAAACACATGTGAATATATCAGAGTACAACATCCCAGGCTAAACATCTTGGTGTGTGCAATGCAGTCATCCCGAGCTCTTCCCCTTGCTACCGGAAGTACCTGAAACCAAAACTGAAAAATGTAAGCACGAAGCTTAGCGAGTCTCCCCAAGCTACTAAATACCATTCACATAATCACATAATCACATAATAATATATCATGGGCCACGTCTGACATCGAGCAAAGCTCGGTATACATATAAACATATCAATAAATACACATAATAATCACATAACATAAACATATAAACATTCCTCGAGCCCCGCCCGACATCAGAACGAAATCCGGAAGCATACTAACATTCCTCGGGTGTTACCTAACATCGGACCGAGATCCAGAAATATACAAATATAGACACATGCAAGAATCACAAAGATATCAAGCATACAAACATTCCTCGGGCATTTCCCGACATCGGACCGAAATCCGGAAAGCATATTAACATTCATTGGGTACTTCCCGACATCTGACCTTAGTACGGAACATACTAACATACATAAACGGGCCGACATTGGTGCCTTCAACCTGTTCCTACATGAGGAAACTCACCTCGCGAAGCTGAATGCATAATCTCACGGTAAGGAATCTCAAACGGCATCAAGCAAAGCTCGGTATACATATAAACATATCAACAAATACACATAATAATCACATAACATAAACATATAAACATTCCTCAGGCCCCACCCGACATCAAATCGAAATCCGGAAGCATACTAACATTCCTCGGACATTGCCCGACATCGGACCGAGATCCGGAAACATACAAATATAGACACAGGCAAGAATCATGAAGACATCAAGCATACAAACATTCCTCGGGCATTGCCAGACATCAGACCGAAATCTACAAAGCATATTAACATTCATCGGGTACTTCCCGACATCAGACCTTATTCTGGAACATACTAACATACATAAACGGACCGACATTGGTGCCTTCAACCTGTTCCTACAAGAAGAAACTCACCTCGCGAAGTTGAATGCACAATCTCACTGTAAGGAATCTCAAAAGCCTGCCCCGACGACTCCCCGAGCTATCATTGCCAAAATCACACTTAGTCAAAATCCAATATTCCTTCTTAGGGTAAAATGACCATTTTACCCCCAATCTAATTTGGATCATAACCTAGATCCAAATCCATAACATCAATGGTCCAATTCCATAAAGCCTTTCCAAGCCTACTAATGGCCCAATTTTCTAAATTGGGCCCAACTTCTCAAATGGGCCTTCCTTTAAGCCCAGACATGTCCTTAGCCCAATAACTAACTTCTGATGGCCCACTAAGGTCCAATAGCAAAGAAGTCCAAAGATCGGCCCAAACCGAGGCCTAAATCACAAAAACCCATATCCTGTGAGTACACGGGGCGTACTCCTCTGTATGTTAAGCGTACAACTTGCATGGCTTGTACGCTGCGCGTACGGGCTCGTACGCCAAACGTACTAACATGTTAAGCCATAATTTCGAAAATGGCTTAATTGTTTAAGACCTTAAGATCCAAATGCAGATCTGAGTTGTCACACCCCCAAACCAGAATGGCGGAAACATTCGGGGGTGGATGACTTCACGTAGTATCACAACCATTGAATATTGTAAAGAAAATAACACAACCATCACATATATAATGAAAACGTATGTTGTTGCGTTATACATATTAGCAAAAGAATATTACAATATGATGATAAATGTTCAATAATAAAACATCCTTAGTGTTCCCTTCTCCAAAAGCTGGTGGTTACCTGTATTACTGATTCCCTGAGAAATACAAGTGGTTTCGAAAAAGTGTCAACAATTAAGTTGGTGAGTTCATAAGAGTTTTGCATTGAAAAGTATGTCCTTTTTTATAGTAAATCGATGAACGAGGTTTTTAGAAAATCCAATATTTTCTATAAATGATTTGAAAAGTTTCCAGTGTTGGAGTACGTTAGTGTTTTCCATACTTGAATAATAATGATGAACTTTGTGTTAACAATAAAGTGGAAAACTGAATGCATATATGAATCTCGTAAATCAAACTTGTTTTTATACTTTTATGTGAGTTTTATAACCATACTATTGACACTGACGGCCTGTAACAACATTCTTCAGGTGTTGTAGTGTTATGACATTTGTCACCCCAGACCTGCCGGTCTAACTATAGCTAATAGTTTAGGTGCGGGGTTGTCAATCCCGTATAGATCTATACACAAGTATCACACTCTCTGTCCAAGAGATTATGGTATATAATACAGGACTTGAAATGCATACATACGAGTACGTTGAAGTTTAAATGTCTCACATTACTTGGTATAAACAGATTTACGATAATAAAGACTTTACTTCTTTTGAAAGTATTTCATTTGTCGAGATGTATATGTAAAATGTATGAACAACTTGAATACTACACTCATTATAGTTTCTCAAAAGTATGTTTCCATTTAGTAAGAACAACTTGGTGATATAATAGTCCTTTAAACATAAAGATATTTTTGTATCAAAACCCTATAAGAACGATATTATAATTATGTTTATAAAACGATACTTTGATTTGTAATGTACTTGTATTCCCCCCCCCCCCTAAAATGTGAAAAGAATTGAAAAGTAGGGGTATGAACTCACTCGTTAAGTTTGAAGAGAGAGGCTAGAGTTGAGCAGAGCTTCGACCGCGGAAAGTTGCGTCTTCGGGTTCTCGGGAATCTCTGCAGCGTAGATCCTTCGTCGGGGGCTCGAGTGCGGAAACCGAGGTGAGGGAATGGTCTCTGGAGCTGGGAGAATGACTGAGGAATTGTGAAAGTGTGCCAAAACTCGGAGCTCAACCTCTCTATTTATAGTGTTGGAGGAGTGAGTACGCGGGGCGTAATTTTGGAGTACGCGGCGCGTACCTCGTTACGCTGGGCGTAATATGGCGTCATGGCTTACGACTCCTGGCTAGCTAAGCGTAGAGGGGGCAGGCCGATGGGACTCGACTCTGGGTCTAGTACGCGGGGCGTACTCCCAGAGAACGCAGGGCGTAATCCGGCCTGTCCTCTTCTAAATTCCATAACGTTCGCGTACGAGCTCCATTTTTCGTGTTCTTTATATCCACGCGTAGGTGAGATTATGCTCTACAACTTTCATTTAGACTCCGTCGGCTAGTTTTGACTTTATTTTTAATGATATATCTTTAATAGGCCGGGCCTCCTAAAGTTCGTTAAAAATTCATAGGTTCTTTATTCGACGTCGGTTTTCGTTTGTCTTTTTATCGTTTTATTACTACTGTGGAGATCTTCAACTTCCGTTTAGGTGGCGATAGCTAAATAACACTCAATCTTCAATCTGAGTTTTTAGCCCTCTACTACTGTTACGAAACTTTGAAAATTCGTAACTTCTTCATACGAGGTCCAATTTAGGCGATCTTTTTATGCACGCTCACCTTTCAACGAGATCTACGACTTTTGTTTAAATACTTAAGGCTAAAATACATTTTATTGAGATTTTACTTTTTACGTCAAATAATGTTTTAACGTCATGTCGTAAATATACGAGTGGTTATAATTTCTTTAATATAACCCGGTTTTGAGCGTTCTTTATGTTTTTGGAAACCTTGGCATGATATCTAATATTTGATGCATCCCAACTTAGATACTTGAACACTTTATTTTCGAGGTTAATTTCATTGTATTTAGCTTTCGAGTGTTTACAATGCTTTTGGAAAATATAGGGTTGTCACATCATCCCCCTGTTAAGGGAATTTCGTCCCGAAATTTAATCTAAGATAGAGTTTACAGTTTTTGGAAAAAGATGCGGGTACTTTTGTTTCATCTGATCCTCGCGTTCGCAGGTGTATTCAGGTCCTCGCTTGGCGTTCCAGCGGACCTTTACAATGGGTATGCGGCTTTGTTTAGTCCTTTTGATTTCCCGATCCATGATCTCTACTGGTTCCTCCACAAATTGGAGGTTTTCATTTATTGCAATTTCGTCTAGAGGGACGACAAGGGTCTCTTCGGATAAGCACTTCTTTAGGTTCGATACGTGAAAGGTAGGGTGTACGTTGTGGAGCTCCTGAGGTAGTCTAAGTTTGTAAGCCACTGGACCGATCCTGGCAAGGATCTCGAATGATCCGATGTATCTAGGGTTCAGTTTTCCACGTTTTCCGAAGCGTATTAAACCTTTCCAAGGCGAGACTTTGAGTAGGACATGGTCTCCAACCTGGAATTCCAAGGGTTTTCGTCTCTTATCTGCGTAACTCTTTTGTCTATCCCTTGATGCTTTTAGACGTTCTCGGATTTGAACAATCTTCTCCGTAGTTTCCCTTATGATTTCTGGTCCAGTGAGCGTGTTGTCAGTTGCTTGTCCTTTTGCTAGTTGTGTGTCCCCCACTTCGGCCCAGCACAAAGGTGACCTGCATTTGCGACCATAGAGGGCTTCGAACGGGGCAGCTTTGATACTGGTGTGATAGCTATTGTCGTACGAGAACTCGACCAAGGGTAGATATGTGTCCCATGCTTTGCCAAAATCGATTATGCAAGCTCTCAGCATGTCTTCTAGGGTTTGTATGGTTCTCTCGCTCTGGCCGTCAGTTTGTGGGTGATAAGCGGTACTCATGTCTAGTCTTGTCCCCAAAGCTTTTTGTAGCGACTGCCAGAACCTTGAGGTGAATCTACTATCTCGGTCCGAGATAATGGATATGGGCACACCATGCAGTCGTACAATTTCTCTGAGGTATGTCCTTGTTAACTTCTCCAATTTATCCGTCTCTTTGATCGGTAGGAAATGCGCTGACTTAGTTAACCTGTCGACAACTACCCAAATGGTGTCGAGTCCGCTTGTTGTTTTGGGTAATTTTGTTATGAAATCCATGGTTATCCTCTCCCACTTCCATTCGGGTATTTCTGGTTGTTGTAATAAACCCGAAGGCTTCTGGTATTCCACCTTGACTTTGGCACATGTCAGGCATTTGCTCACGTAGGTAGCAATTTCGGCTTTCATGTTTTGCCACCAATACAACTTCTTGAGGTCGAGATACATCTTATCAAAGCCGGGATGTATGGAGTATCGTGTTTTATGGGCTTCGTCCATAACGATTTCTCTGAATCCACCAAACTTCGGTATCCAAATTCGATCCATGAAATAACGAATTCCGTTGCTCTTGGTCTCAAGGTTCTTATCCATTCCCCTTAGGGCTTCTCCTGTCATATTTTCGGATTTCAAGGCTTCTATTTGGGCTTCCTTGATTTGCGTGAACAGGTGTGAATGGATCGTTATAGTTAGGGACTTCACTCGGCGACCTGAGTACTCCTTCCGACTGAGTGCATCAGCCACTACATTAGCCTTTCCAGGGTGATATCGAATTTCGCACTCGTAATCACTTAGTAGTTCTACCCATCGTCTCTGTCTCATGTTGAGTTCCTTCTGATTGAGGATATGTTGGAGGCTTTTATGATCAGTGAAGATGGTACATTTTGTGCCGTAGAGATAGTGTCTCCATATCTTCAGAGCGAAGACGACTGCTCCTAGCTCAAGATCGTGCGTTGTGTAGTTCACTTCGTGCGTCTTTAGTTGCCTTGAGGCGTAGGCGATGACCTTCCTTCTTTGCATTAAGACACACCCAAGTCCTTGGTTTGATGCATCACAATAGACCACGAAGTCCCCCGTTCCCTCTGGCAGGGTTAGGATGGGCGCACTACATAAGGCTCGCTTTAGTGCCTGAAATGCGCTGTCTTGTTTTTCTCCCCAGTCGAAGGTCACATTTTTCTGGGTTAGGGTGGTAAGTGGCTTGGCAATCTTTGAAAAGTTCGGTATGAATCTTCGGTAATACCCGGCGAGTCCCAAAAATTGTCGGATTTCTGTAGGGGTCCTTGGAGTAGTCCAACTATCTATTGCCTTTATCTTGGAAGGGTCCACGTGTATTCCTTCTTTTCTTACAACATGTCATAGGAAATCCACTTCCCGAATCCAAAATTCACATTTGGAAAATTTTGCGTAAAGTTTCTCTGCCCTTAATGTTTCCAGTACTTGGCGGAGATGTTGGCTGTGTTCTTCCTGGCTTCTTGAATAGATGAGTATATCATCTATGAACACGATCACGAATTTATCCAGGAAGGGACGACATACTCGGTTCATCAAGTCCTTGAACACTGCTGGAGCATTCGTCAATCCGAAGGGCATTACCACAAATTCGTAGTGACCATAACGTGTTCGGAAAGCCGTTTTGGGGATGTCTCCCTCCAGTACTCGCAGTTGGTGATAACCAGATCTTAGATCGATCTTTGAGAAGTAGCTTGCTCCCTGTAGTTGGTCGAATAGATCGTCTATGCGCGGTAAGGGATATCGGTTCTTGATCGTGAGTTTGTTTAGTTCCCGATAATCGATGCACATGCGAAAGGATCTGTCCTTCTTTTTCAAGAATAGGACTGGCGCTCCCCATGGTGAGAAGCTGGGTCTGATGAATCCCTTGCTCAGCAGCTCGTTTAATTGACTGGATAGTTCCTGCATCTCGGCTGGGGCTAAACGGTAAGGCGACTTTGCTACAGGGGTAGCTGCGGGGATCAAGTCGATTCTGAACTCAACTTGGCGCTCTAGTGGAATTCCTGGAAGATCTTCTGGGAAAATATCTGGGAAGTTGCAGACTTCCGGAATGTCTTTAATGTCTTCCGATTCTCGTTTCTTGTCTACTACGTGGGCTAAAAAGGCATGATATTCCTTACGAAGATACTTTTCTGCTTTAATACAGGAAATGATTTGTAAATTTGAACTAGAGTATCGCCGTTTGGCAAGAGTATCGCCGTTTGGCAGATTTAGGCGAACGGCCCTTTCGTGGCAAAGGATATCGGCATGGTGAAGGCTCAACCAGTCCATACCGATGATGACATCGAAACTTCTTATGGAAATGGGCATAAGATCGACTCGAAACAAGCGCTCGTTTAAATTTAGTGTGCACCCTACGTATAAATCGTTTGCGTGTTCTGTTTTACCGTTTGCCATTTCTACAGTGAACATTTTATTGAGTGGTTGGGGTTTTTGATTAAGTAGGTGTTTGAATTTATGACTCACAAAACTTCTCTCCGCACCGCAGTCAAAAAGTATGCATGCATAAGTGTTGTTGAGTAGGAACGTACCCGTAACCACCGTGGGGTCTGCTATTGCTTCATTCTGTCCTACTGCCAACACTCTCCCTACACCGCCAGTGTTCCTTTCCTTGGGACAATTTCTCCTGAAGTGTCTAGTCTCTCCGCACCCATAACACGCCTGGCTTACTCCAGTACCAGAAACTTGAGTGATTGGTCGTGCCGGTGCTTTACAGAAACGGGCTGTGTGCCCTTTCCTGTCATAGTTCTTGCAGTGCATCTCGTGACAAATACCGTGGTGATGGTAGTTGCACTTGCTGCACTTGGGCAGATTTCCCGCATATGGTTTTGTTGGTGCAGAGGTAGCAGGAGTTGTGGTGGGGGTAGTAGCAGCATGAACCGCAACCATTTGCTTCTTTGAAGGTTCTTGCGAAGTTTACCCCTTCCTTTTGTTCCAGAATTTCTTCTTGTTGTTATTGTTGGCATTGATCTCATTGTTGCTGTTCCCTTTGGTTGGTTCAGCCATAATAGTCGCGACTCCTTGACAGACACCATGATCAACAAGAGATTGCGCTAGTTCCTTGGCGCTGGCGAAGGTCAAGGGTTTGGAAGCTAACACACTTCATCGAAGTTGGGGTGATAGTCCCCAGATGTATCTCTCGACCTTTTGGCTTTCCAGGGTTAACATTCCTGGGAAAAGTGTTATTAAGTCACTGAACCTGTTGGTGTAACCTGCTATGTCCGAACCTACCATCGAAAGGTTCCACAGTTCCTGTTCAAGCTTCTGAATCTCGCCTCTTGGGCAGTATTCTCGAAGGAGCATTCTTTTCAGGTTTTCCCAACCCATGGAGTTCGCCACCACCAGGGTTAGTGTCTGGACGTGGCTGTTCCACCATGTCAGGGCGCGTTCAGCGAAGGTAAAAGCAGCAAACTTTACCTTGCTCTCTTCAAGACATGCACAGATTTCGAATACAGCTTCTGTTTTCTCTATCCATTGAGATAGAGCCAATACTCCCCCAGTCCCGTAAAAGGGAATAGGTTTTCCGTTGGTGAAGTCTTTGTAAGTGCATACCCCTGAACGGCTTTGACCTTGGCCATTTGTAAAACGGTTTGTTCCTCCCCCCGATCCGTTGTTGCTCATTTGTGCCATTGTTGCAGTTACAGCAGCGGTTACAACAGTCTGGAACATAACGGTGTCCATTGGAGGAGGTGGTGGAGGTGGTGTTGAAGTTGAGTTTCTGCGTGTTGATCTACGAGGAGGCATGTTCTGGTAGAGAAAAATAAGAATGAATACTATAAGATTCTAATGTTTTGACAATCGTGTGTTAGTTGTATCTTGTAATTTGTTTTGACTTTAGTTTATGGTTTCAAGGTAGGCATAGAAATTTAAAACTCATAATTTTTGAGAGGTATAAAATAAGAAATACTTTCATATTCATACATATAGGTCACACCCGAGGTGTGTTACATTACATGTTTTGTTTGGAAAATTTGATCCTCCTAGAGGTCTCCGATTACAGATACAACAGGGAAATAAGGGAAATAAGGGAAAAACTTTTATCCGAAATCCTAATCTATAACAAAATTGTTGGGGCTCGAACAAGTTCTACTTGCGGCGTTTGGAGCTAGATTCGGCATCCGACCGTTTGACTCCCATCAGTCGCCTCTCGAGATTTGCTTGTTGTTCCTGTTGGGTTTTGTGCATTCTAACACTCCTAAGTGTACATGCAACCCTAAATACCTTGGATCTATGTTTTCTCTATTATACATGCAAATAAGAACTTCCAAGGTATTATCCTAATCTAGCATACATAACAATGACTATAGCAAGATAGAATACATACCTCTTTGGTGTAGAATGTCTTCATGAAGTTTGAGTGCCTAGTGCCCCAAGTGTGACACCTCAAATGGAATCACAATCATCAAAACACTTAGAATGACTTGAGAGAATTCTACACTCACCAAAATCGGCTAGCCCTTTCTTGAATACTACTAGTGGCCAATTTTTCCTCAATAATAAGATGCTTATATAGTTACACAATTAGGGTAAACTCTTAATTGTCATGGCTTTCCATTTCCTTGGATCCATGGGTACAAATACACCATGGAGCATCCATGGACCATCCTATGGGTTTTAGCCCAACTTAATTATCCATGGAGCATTAGCCCACTATACAAGTATGGATGATTTACACTATCAACCCATATATTTAATTAGTCTTCTTTTGATCACTTAATTAATCCTAGATTAATTCTTGATCAATACTAATTAAATAATCTTATTATTCTTATTATTAATATACTAGAACTTATAATATATTAATAACCATAAGTGTCTTATTTCTCTCATTCAAGTGCATGATGGTATGCAACCCAAATGGACCATGCCGGGTCGGGTCAAGTCTTACCAAATATAGTTATGGACTTAGACATTAATCCAACAGTCTCCCACTTGGATAAGTCTAAAACTATTATTGCGTATGACTTCAGGAACCAACCGGCAATCGTAGCTCTCAAAAGCTTCTGTCGAACTCTGACCTTGTCGATGAACTCTGACCTTTGTCAGTGACTTGTCCATTAGATAAGGGATCATATATTCCTCCATTCTAGATATCATATGGACTGAGACATGGATTATAATCATTCTCTCTGTCCATTTGTTGTTTCCCGATTTCCGATTTATGACAACTGACTAATTGAACAAATCAAATCAGTCCTGGCCCGGCCGAGCACTTCCATTTGTCATCATCAAATCATCGAGGGGCCCACAGATATCGCTTTTATCCTGAAGGTAAAAGGAACGGATAAACTTCGACTCATATGGCTTGTTCTACTACTTGTTGAATCATACACAAAGGCACGTTTTATAGCACCGAGTTACCAAATGCGTTTTCGTGCTATCAATGTACTATCAACTCATAGTAACAACTCATATCTCTAGGTTTGAAGAATATAAGATATTATCGTCTCATGATCACTCGTGATAAAATCCATGAAGTGATTCCAATGAGCGCGGGTTGAATCCAATACTCAGAACTTATGAGCACTCATGAGTGTTGTAGCCTTGTCCAACACCTTAGACCTCTACAAGCCAACCCATGACAGTCTTAATTCATATCTACTTCCAACATATGACCGACTGTGGATGGTTTGAATAACTTAGTCATTCCGAAAGAATAACCCAGTTTATTCGGGAAGTCAAAACATGCAAAGTGAAACACAATAATAATTGAATCCAATATGGTATCAACACTTTGAACATAAATAAAACACCTTTTATTTATCACCATATGATTACACATTATTCATTGTATACTGTTTCAGCTATCAACTTTATTCTTGAATTTAAAACAATAGTTGTCCCATGCTCCAAGCATGTACACTATGTTTTTTTTCAAAACACTAGTCATGCCACACACTAAGTATGCATACTATGTTTGTCTATGATCTTTACTTTGTGAACTAGATCCATTGAACATAACTTCAATGATTCTCTTTTCACACTCCCAAATCCTTACTGCAAATGCAAGAATTCCAAATTCATGCCATTTACTGGAATCTGTCAGATTCTAAACTTATATGCATTGATCCTCTTGTAATGATTATGTACAAAGTCATAAGGACTTGACAACAACCATTACAGAGTATTCCAAAGGAGATCAACTCCTTGGAAACATCCTTCTTGCATTAAGTTTCCTAATCTTAAACAGATTGAAAATTCTAACTTTGAAACATTTCCAGATTCCATTTTGACTATCACTTCTGAACAAGAGTTGCCTCCTTACAGACTATGTCAATATGGTCCTTCCAGAATTATCACTATACTTCCAACTGTCCTTGAGCAACCAATCTTTGGTAAACCTTAGATTGTCCTCGACAATTGTTTAATCCTTTTAGTCATATCCAGTTCTAAACCTTTTCCCTTCTTAATGCCCCAGGCATTTGGAAAATTTTAGAACGGATGATTATAGCACATGTAATCGATCCTATATCCGAAGCATATGGGACACGATTCATGATGTCTTACATAAAGACTAAACCAGTCTTTTGCTATAATATTTCCATTTCAATTTGCCAAGTTCTCATAATTCAGATTATGAAAAGGGATGCCGTAATCATAATCGAATTTTAGAACGCAAATAATGGACCCATATACAAAATTTCCTTATGTTGAGCCATTCCAACATGAAATTCATATATATCCTTGACTAAATGATTAAAACCTCACGATCTAAGCTTATAGATTTGAGATGAAGCATAATTTCCTCTCCCTTAATTATAGCAAAACAACTTTTTCCCAATTGAAACTTTTGTTTTCTATAATTAACATTGCTAACTTGCAATACTTATCATAATTATCATGCTCCCACTAACATGATGATTATTAGCATAACACTTATGCTCCCACTAGCTTTGACATGTACTCAGAAATCAGCTAGACAGTCTGAAATTTAGATTCATACACCCTTTCCGTAGATAGCTCACCTGTGTGTCTAAGCAATTTCAAGAACCATGAAAAGGGATACCGTAATCATGGTCTCAATTGCTTAGGCATTTGCCATTTCTCACAAGTCCATGTTAGTGTGCCGGTTAACCACACGCGCTCCACTAACGACTTTTGAAAATGCAAATAACACAATTGATATCTTCGTAAAATCTACTTAGTGAAAGCGTTTCCTCACCATCATTTTCATGAATCGGAGAGAAACCTTATGACACTTAGATTTATATGGTGTATGAGTTCCTACCCATATGAATTTGTCAAACCATAATCACAAGACAAAGATAATGACAAATCCAAAACCATATGGATTGAACTCAATCTTAACTTCTTGCCACCTGGCAGCTCAAGGGCCTGCCATTGCTTCCAAGTTGTTATGCAACAAACTGAGAACTCTAAGAACTCATATGCAAAGCCAACTTTAACTGGAATGGGCACAGATATGTCAACACGATAGGTTATAAACCTCAAGTCGTGTGCTAGTGAAGAACTTCAGGTTTTATTCTTGATTATTTCTTGAGACTTTCAAGACCTTTAAGACTCCCACTGTCCTCTTGACATATAAGACTCCCTTGTCAAACATCCAAGAGATAGTGCGGATTCTAATCAAGAAAAACACTTTACCCAATTGGCCTAAGTTGGTCTTTGTTTTATCCAAAACATCACAACTTACCAATTTCAAATGTACAAGAGTAGAAAAACTTTTACTCTTACATTTGACAAGTATTTTAACCTTCTTTTGAGACATGTCACTCAAATTACAATCTTGGAGTATGACTCTAAGACTTGTATTGGAACGAAGTATGACTCATATTCTTGATTTAACCACTTCAACAATTCAAGATCCCTCTTCTTAGTCATAAGAATGCACTAAGATTTCCTTAGAGAACTAATTGTGCTATGGTTTCTTAATCATTAAGATGATCACAAAAACTGATACTAAAGTACTCTCCCATCTTTTCAGATTTGAGAAACTTTTATCCTTCTGCCTAATTTGATTCTTCTTATTCGCTCTGCCTTACATTGGAACCTTTTCCAATGTCTCAGAGTTACACTTAAGCTTGTAAGTATAATCATATTTACTGAACTTAAGTAAATCATGACGAATAGTCTTATCAAACTTTTTGTGGTGGACTTGACCAGTGCACAAGAATGTGTACTCGATCCCTTAGTCCTTTACTTGATTCACACATCCATGTGAACAAGTAATTAGTCTTAATTTTCCAAAGCTTGAAAGTTCTCATTCATCATGCTATACAACTTGCATGATTCCAAGTTCCGGTCCAATTGAACCTTGGATGATGAGAATCTTTCCTTATTTGGTAAATTTAGACATTACCACAAATGAAAGAATCAATTTCATATTTCCACTCTTGCTCTTAACGGAATTATATAAGCAACAATTTTTCCTCAAATGCCATCGTAAGGATATTTTAAAATAAATAAAATCAAAAAATTCTCTTTTATTTTAAAACTTTGCGGAAAAAACTTATCCTTACAATCCATATGAGAACTTGTTGTTATCTATTCCTAGGCAATATCTCATAACTCCTAAGAAGTAGCTCAAGAATCCGATTTTTTAAACTATGCGATAGAAATCCATCTACGCGATCAGATTCAGCATATTCTTTCTTTAAGTTTCTTCACTTTTTTCCTTTGATTCTTAAACCATCTCCATGCGACCCGGTCACATCATGTATCAAGAATCTCAGAATAGAAACTTAACAGAGTTAGATAGTGGATTTTACCTGAAGTAGAGTCAAACTTATTGACTTTAACATCCTTAGGTAAATTTGGCAGCTTCGCAACCAATGCCCTTTCTTTGGCAATACAAACATATGGACCCTTTGATAATGGTACACTGGACTATCACAGACTTAGCTTTTCTCTTTACCATTTGGTCAACCGAGTTGACTATAGCCGATCCCTTTCCATTGGGAAGAGAATGCTTTACTGGATATCCAATGTCATCATTGTCAATGTCCATAAAGTTTTAGGAAGTTGATCTTAGCAAATAGATAAGATCATTAAGGGTCTTGTCATAGTCTGTTTCATAGGTGTCCCAAAGGAACTCACTATGTGACTTAGAAAGTGATTGAACCACCAACTTTCTCAAGACTTTGACACCCAACTCTCCCGGCTTGTCAATATGTGACTACATCTCCAAGATGTGATCACACCTAGACCTTGCCTTGCCAATAGGGCTTGAGTGACCTTAAACTTTTTTCAAGAACTTGTGGGTTGGGGAGAATAATTGGAGGAGGAGAAATAAGTATGATATCCATGGGACATCATCTTCATTAGGAAACCTTGTTTCACTAGATTTGGGAGATCATAGGTGTCTATTACAGACATCTTTTGGGAGATATTCAAGATAGTTGATTTAAAGTCATTAATATGACACCCAATATGAAATATTAAGGCTAGGACCCAACAAACTATTTTATAACTTAGAAGAGGTATGCCGTAATCCAAGCTATAAAATATTTGAAGGTAGGTGAATGACGATTCACCAATTTCCACCAAGATAAACGAAATGTATTATTAGGTTTTAATTGGTTTTGAAACTCCTAGATCTTTGAGATTCATTGAACTTTTCAAAGGCATGTTTCAATCTCGAGTGTGCCCTTCAGGTTTTGTGACTGGGATGCCGAGGATCACAAAACAAGGTGTGAAGTAACCATGCAAATCACTTGGTACCCTTAATAAATTACCCCTCAATCGATGTGCCGGTTAACCACACACGCTCCATCGATACTATGATAAATATTAAGCCACCCTTTACCTACCTTGTTAAGTCCAAGTTAGTGTGCCGGTTAACCACACACGCTCCACTAATGACTTAGACAAAGTGTAAAGTGTAATTTCATGGATTAGCACCTTATTCACATTTTTCCTAAGTAACTAAGATTGGGTATTATTAAGAGTTTAGTTACTTAGTATTATCATTAATACTTTTAATGAAGGGAGAATTCTAGTCCTGTCAAACCCGTTCGGCTAACGACCCTCCACCAGTCAAGCAAGCGGTGGGTGAGAGTGGACACCCATTAAGTTGCCATTTTATAGGCAACAACCTTATACCCACCTTATAGACCGGCTTCGTGAATGAGGCGTACTAGCGGTAAGACTGACTTTACTCTTATACATATATATATTATTAACTTATAATATTATAAAGTATAAGGGTTGAATTTTAACATTTAAAATTCTAAGGGCTAACTTGGAATTAAAGTATTCATAAGTGAAAACTTTACAAATTCCAAAACTTGAGGGCAAGTTTTGAAACTATTCAAAACTAATTAATTCCATAACTTATGTGTTTAAAGTAGTTTTAATCCAAAAACTCTTCAAGTTCCATAACTTGAGGACAAGTTATGGAAGACTTTAAACTAATAAAAGAATTAACTTTTCTTTATTTTATAACTTATGGAATTAATTAAGGTTACACTTTTTTTTTTATTTTATTTTATTAAATGAAGAGACTCTTGGTCCTCCATAACTTGAGGACAAGTTATGGAGTCATAAAGCCATTTAATTAGAACTAGACTCTTCATTTTTGTAACCTTTGCCAACTTTTATGAGTTTTAAGATTCATAAATGTGACTTATAAGTTACATAAACACATTTTATGAACTTCTTTTAGATTAATTTGGATTAAAACCAACTATCACATAATTTTATTCATTAATCTAAATTCACTCATAAAATAAGGTAACACAAAAAACTTTTGGTGATCCATAACTTATTCTTAAGTTATGGAATCCTTTAAAACATTAACACCAAATTTTTTGTAACTCCATAAAACTTTGAATCAATTTTTTTTAAAAACCTTTTCATATCCATAACTTATGGAGGTTTCAAAAAAAAATAAAACTCTTTAGATCAAACTTTTAAAACTAATAAAATAATCATATTATTTTATCTTTTATTAAATTTGACCTAATTCAACTCATAAAGCACATTATTCAAATTTTACAAATAATTAGTTTTTCACAAGAACAAGTAATTATCTTAAAATTTGACAAACTTCATGTTTTTTTTTCATTTTTTTTTCAACTTTGAAAATAAAATATTTGCATCAATATAACAGAAAACAACCCGTGGCTCTGATACCACTGTTGGGTTTTGTGCATTCTAACACTCCTAAGTGTACATGCAACCCTAAATACCTTGGATCTATGTTTTCTCTATTATACATGCAAATAAGAACTTCCAAGGTATTATCCTAATCTAGCATACATAACAATGACTATAGCAAGATAGAATACATACCTCTTTGGTGTAGAATGTCTTCATGAAGTTTGAGTGCCTAGTGCCCCAAGTGTGACACCTCAAATGGAATCACAATCATCAAAACACTTAGAATGACTTGAGAGAATTCTACACTCACCAAAATCGGCTAGCCCTTTCTTGAATACTACTAGTGGCCAATTTTTCCTCAATAATAAGATGCTTATATAGTTACACAATTAGGGTAAACTCTTAATTGTCATGGCTTTCCATTTCCTTGGATCCATGGGTACAAATACACCATGGAGCATCCATGGACCATCCTATGGGTTTTAGCCCAACTTGATTATCCATGGAGCATTAGCCCACTATACAAGTATGGATGATTTACACTATCAACCCATATATTTAATTAGTCTTCTTTTGATCACTTAATTAATCCTAGATTAATTCTTGATCAATACTAATTAAATAATCTTATTATTCTTATTATTAATATACTAGAACTTATAATATATTAATAACCATAAGTGTCTTATTTCTCTCATTCAAGTGCATGATGGTATGCAACCCAAATGGACCATGCCGGGTCGGGTCAAGTCTTACCAAATATAGTTATGGACTTAGACATTAATCCAACAGTTCCTTCATCTCTCTTATTTCTGCCAGAGCCGTTATCATTTGGTTCTGAAGTGTTCCCGTGTAGATTTGGGTATTCTCATGTAGTCCTTCCAAACGGCGGATGTCAGCAGCGTTACCTTGGGTAGCAGCATTTATCTCGCGAACTCTGGCTGCTTGTTGATCCGCCTGGTAGTTCTGGTTAGCTATAGCATTCACGACGATAGGAAGTGCTCGATCAGCTGAGCCTCCCCCACTGACATTGTAAAAATCTTGGCACATGCCGAAACGAGGGCGTACACCTTGCTGGCGGCTCCAGTAGTAGAGGTGGCTTCCCCAGATGGGGATGGGTCCCGATTGATATGGTCTGATTACGGGAGGATGAGGGATGGTAGGGTCGATCACTTCCGGCTCGGAGTCTGTCCCGCTAGAAATCTCCTCGATCTCTTCGTCGACTTCGAATTCCTCTCCGACTTCTACTTCGAATTCTTCCTCGATAACCCCTTCGGGTTCTTCCTCGACCTCTTCTTCGATTTCCTCTGGGTCTTCCTCCGGGTCTTCTTCTATCCAACCGCCGTTGCCTTGGTTTGGGTAGTAGGGATCTCCTGGTAAATGGAATCCGGCCATTTGTCTGTACTAGGATAGATGTATGAGAACTTTATAAGAAAAGAAATTTCTATTTAACGACTTACTATTTTTAACTAAAATTTTTATTGTACAACTATTTTTAATAATACTCCTATAATATTTCAACTTGGCGAAACTAAAATAATTTGTATTTGGTAAGTTCTTGGCTTGTTGTCCACTACGACCATTCCTCGACGTACGTTGGTCAAATCCAGGATAAATATAGTTGATCAGGCTATATTTATTCTCGACCTGATTACATACCCCGAGGCTCAATCGTAGTGTCGTAACTTGCCTTAATACTTTTTAGTAAAACTTGTTATGATACGAGATAAATGCATGCTTGTAAAAATGTATATCTTTAAAAGAAAGTATTTTGTTCATGAAAATGTTTCGTCAGAGGGTTTTTTTTTGGTCCCCTTTGCATTTATAGTTTGTATATCGTATGTGGTTCGATATACTTAGTTCACTATAAACAATGCTATGATACCAATCTGTCACACCCCCAAACCAGAATGGCGGAAACATTCGGGGGTGGATGACTTCACGTAGTATCACAACCATTGAATATTGTAAAGAAAGTAACACAACCATCACATATATAATGAAAACGTATGTTGTTGCGTTATACATATTAGCAAAAGAATATTACAATATGATGATAAATGTTCAATAATAAAACATCCTTAGTATTCCCTTCTCCAAAAGCTGGTGGTTACCTGTATTACTGATTCCCTGAGAAATACAAGTGGTTTCGAAAAAGTGTCAACAATTAAGTTGGTGAGTTCATAAGAGTTTTGCATTGAAAAGTATGTCCTTTTTTATAGTAAATCGATGAACGAGGTTTTCAGAAAATCCAATATTTTCTATAAATGATTTGAAAAGTTTCCAGTGTTGGAGTACGTTAGTGTTTTCCATACTTGAATAATAATGATGAACTTTGTGTTAACAATAAAGTGGAAAACTGAATGCATATATGAATCTCGTAAATCAAACTTGTTTTTATACTTTTATGTGAGTTTTATAACCATACTATTGACACTGACGGCCTGTAACAACATTCTTCAGGTGTTGTAGTGTTATGACATTTGTCACCCCAGACCTGCCGGTCTAACTATAGCTAACAGTTTAGGTGCGGGGTTGTCAATCCCGTATAGATCTATACACAAGTATCACGCTCTCTGTCCAAGAGATTATGGTATATAATACAGGAGTTGAAATGCATACATACGAGTACGTTGAAGTTTAAATGTCTCACATTACTTGGTATAAACAGATTTACGATAATAAAGACTTTACTTCTTTTGAAAGTATTTCATTTGTCGAGATGTATATGTAAAATGTATGAACAACTTGAATACTACACTCATTATAGTTTCTCAAAAGTATGTTTCCATTTAGTAAGAACAACTTGGTGATATAATAGTCCTTTAAACATAAAGATATTTTTGTATCAAAACCCTATAAGAATGATATTATAATTATGTTTATAAAACGATACTTTGATTTGTAATGTACTTGTATTCCCCCCCCCCCCCCCCCCAAAATGTGAAAAGAATTGAAAAGTAGGGGTATGAACTCACTCGTTAAGTTTGAAGAGAGAGACTAGAGTTGAGCAGAGCTTCGACCGCGGAAAGTTGCGTCTTCGGATTCTCGGGAATCTCTGCAGCGTAGATCCTTCGTCGGGGGCTCGAGTGCGGAAACCGAGGTGAGGGAATGGTCTCTGGAGCTGGGAGAATGACTGAGGAATTGTGAAAGTGTGCCAAAACTCGAAGCTCAACCTCTCTATTTATAGTGCTGAAGGAGTGAGTACGCGGGGCGTAATTTTGGAGTACGCGCCGCGTACCTCGTTACGCTGGGCGTAATATGGCGTCATGGCTTACGACTCCTGGCTAGCTAAGCGTAGAGGGGGCGGGCCGATGGGACTCGACTCTGGGTCTAGTACGCGGGGCGTAATCCGACCTGTCCTCTTCTAAATTCCGTAACGTTCGCGTACGAGCTCCATTTTTCGTGTTCTTTATATCCACGCGTAGGTGAGATTATGCTCTACAACTTTCATTTAGACTCCGTCGGCTAGTTTTGACTTTATTTTTAATGATATATCTTTAATAGGCCGGGCCTCCTAAAGTTCGTTAAAAATTCATAGGTTCTTTATTCGACGTCGGTTTTCGTTTGTCTTTTTATCGTTTTATTACTACTGTGGAGATCTTCAACTTCCGTTTAGGTGGCAATAGCTAAATAACACTCAATCTTCAATCTGAGTTTTTAGCCCTCTACTACTGTTACGAAACTTTGAAAATTCGTAACTGCTTCATACGAGGTCCAATTTGGGCGATCTTTTTATGCACGCTCACCTTTCAACGAGATCTACGACGTTTGTTTAGATACTTAAGGCTAAAATGCATTTTATTGAGATTTTACTTTTTACGTCAAATAATGTTTTAACGTCATGTCGTAAATATACGAGTGGTTATAATTTCTTTAATATAACCCGGTTTTGAGCGTTCTTTATGTTTTTGGAAACCTTGGCATGATATCTAATATTTGATGCATCCCAACTTAGATACTTGAACACTTTATTTTCGAGGTTAATTTCGTTGTATTTAGCTTTCGAGTGTTTACAATGCTTTTGGAAAATATAGGGTTGTCACATGAGTCCAATATAGTGTCTTAACCAATAAAGTGGATTACTTAGTGGGTTGCAACCCACCAAATGGACCCAAACTTGAAATATGGCAACTAACATCCATGGAAATGACTAAAACTCATGCATGGCAACAAAAGACCTTCAAAATGGTCCAAAACACCATTATCATAGATCTAAGCATACATGAGGCAAGTTGTGAGCTTTTTACCTCAAACGAGTGCAAAATGGTGATGATGTCTCCGATCCTTGAGCTCAAGCTACTCAAGTTCTTCTTCACCAACTTCCTATTTCTCCTTCCAACCTTCAACCCACCACAATGAACTTCACAAGAAGAAAATCACAAAAAGATGAGGAATGGTAGGCTTTCTGAGTTTGAGAGGTTGGTAAGGAGGCTAGTGTTTGGGACATAATGAGGTATTTATATGGCTTAAACCCCAAAAATAGGGTTTTGAGTCTGCTCGCGTACGCTGTGCGTACGCGTATCGATTTCCTGCATCCAATGCTGCCACTACGCCCCACGTACGCCAAGCTTACGCCCAACATACGTCTTCAGTTATACAACAACCCACTCACTAAGGCCCAACTCAACAATCCAATATTAATCTCATAGTCTAACAATCAATTATAAAGAAATTAAATAATTATCATTACCTCAAATCACGGGTGTTACCTTAAATTTGACCAACTCCGTCTATTTTGATAAGGAAATCAGATTACCAATCAACAAATTCAATTTATGGTGATAAAAACGAATCATGGTAATTATCCTAATCCAAAATAGGTCAACAATTCGAGAAATCAGCTAATAGATGAGCCAACTCGTCGAGTCAGGACATGGACTTGTCAAGTTCATCATAGAACTCGTCGAGTTTGCTGAACAGAAAACAATTTCTGTTTTGCATTTGATTTGGGCAGTTCACTCTTGCATCAAATATAACAGAAAAACATCTTAGGGTCTGGTACTATTGGTGGGTTTTGAGCATAACAACATCCTATGTGATCATGCAATCCTAATTGCTTTGGATCTAAGTTTTTCTCTAGTTATACATGCAAATAGAAATTCCAAAGGAATAACCCTAACACTAGCATATAATTTTCAAGATCCATATAAAAACTAGGTTTAGAACATTACCTTGTTTGTTATCTTGCAATAACAAGAATTCCACGGATAATCTTGAATCTTGAAAGCTCTAGTGTCTCAAGTGTTGCACCTCTAATGGAGTCACAAATACCAATAACAAAGGATGAGTGAGAGAGAGGGTAGAACACTATGATTTTCAGTTGGGGTTTCTCTTAGAATGCATAAGCCGAAAATCATATGCCAAGGGGGTCTTTATATAGTTATGGTTGCTAGGGTTTTCATGTGGAAACCCTAATCCTTGCTTAGGCTCCAAGCAACCAATGGACATCCCTTATGGAAGGCCTTGGACGATTTCTATAGGGCCTCCCTATATAAATTCGTCCACCCCCTTCCAAGGGAGTCCAGCAGCCCAGTTTGCAAATATCAATGATTTGTAAAACCAATCCCCGTACTTTTAATTTGTTCATTTAATCCCAAAATTAACACCAAATTAATTTCTGATTAAATACTAATTAAATAATATGATTTCTAATTAATATATTATTCTTATAATATATTAATAAATCATTAAATAGCCTATTTCTCCAAAAGTCATCCTATCAAGTTGCTATGGTGAAGGCAACCCAAAAGAGCCATGCTAATATCAAATCAAGTTCATACCATTTATAGTTATGGGCTTAGACACCTAATCCAACACACACGTTTCTACATTGATGGTCATGTTGTGAGGTTTCCTTCCTTCACGTCTTGAGCATTTATTAATTGGGGTTTTACAGCTTTAAATTGATTAAAAACATAAAAATATCGAATACTTGGATTAGGTGTTACACATCATTTCTAATGCCTATGTTCCTAGCATGCATACTATGTCTTTCCTTGGTTATCCGTTTTATGATCGGATCGACTAGTTTCTCCTATGATGATACTGAATTCACAACCAGATCTCCATCCTTAACTCTGTCTCTAATGTAGTGGAATTTCATCTTTATGTGCCTTGACCTTCCATGATCTCTAGGTTCTTTTGTCAAAACGAATGCACCTTTGTTATCATAGAATATCTCTAATAGATCTTTGTTACTCGGAACAACTCTAAGACCACCTATGAAGTTTTTGATCCAGGTAGCTTCCTTAGACGCTTCACTTACAACAATATATTAAGACTCCTATTTGGAACTTTTCCAAGTCACCATACCACCATTCAAAATGAATACCCATCTAGATTGTGACTTTGAATCATCTCTATCTGTTTGGAAACTTGCATCAATATATCCCTTCACAACAGGCTCTTGTTCACCACCATATACAAGCACCATGTCTTTCGTCTTTCTCAAATACCTAAGAATGTTCTTGACAACCGTCCAATGACTTAGTCTTGGATTTTCTTGATATCAACTTACCATGCTCAAAGCATGCGATACATCAGGACAAGTACATGTCATAGTGTACATGATCAATCCTATACCTGAAGCATATGGGATACAACTCGTTTTGTCATGTTCATCACTAGAACTAGGACATTAAGACTTGCTCAATTTAACGTTATGACGCATTGGAACATTTCATTTCTTGGAATTTTCCATATTGAATCCATTCAATACCTTATCCACATATGTACTTTGATTGATTCCTATTAAATGCTTGGATCAATGTTTATAGATTCTTATACACAATGTATATATGTCGCTTCCCCTAGGTCCTTCATAACAAAACATTTTCCAAGCCAAGCTTTTACATTATCCAACTTAAGACAATTGTTTCATATGAGTAGTATGTCATCTACATACAACACTAGGAACACAACGACACTCCCACTAGCTTTGACATACATACATGACTCATCTAGACTTCTCGAAAAATCATACTCTTTGACTTTCTTATGAAAGCACAAATTCCAGCTTCACGATACTTGTTTAAGTCCACAGATAGACATTTCAAGCTTAAAAACTCTATTCAGATACTTAGCATGTTCAAACCCTTCAGTTTGTGTTTTGTACACATCCTACAAAAATAATGATGATTTATGTATTATAAACAATTTATCCATCATAATTTTATAATTAACTATTAACTATAGGTAAAAATGTAATTTATTATGTAATTATGAGTTAATTATATGTAAAAAATATAAAATTATAATGTAACCATTAGGTATTCACTAAAAAAGTAAAATTCAATTATTAAGGATTATGAATAAATTGAAAATGAATATGAATAAATAGAGTTTTTTTTAATCGACAAATATAAATATATAATCTACTTTTAAACTAATATCTAATTTTATTTATTTTTATCTATATCTACGACAAGACTTAAACTCTCGGCTTTAAAAAAAAAATCACCTAATATCGTTAGAGTAGAAAATCTTTAATAAATAGTAGGTACTAACATATAAAAAAAATACAATGAATCATTTATATATATAAAAGAAGAATACAAAGGTGCAATTTGGTAAAGGAAAACCATATTTGACAACAGTCGGTTAAGTGTACGGCTGTTACACAGATTACCTCAAGCTTCCAATTATAAAACAACACGTTTCAGTAAACTATTGCCTATAATAAAAACCATACATAACCTTCACGTCACTTTAACCCAACGCCTAGGGGAACCAGAAGTGGATTGAATATCGAAATTCGATAAAAAGCCAAACCCCTTCTTTGTATGCTTTGCGATCTAGGGAAATCGATACTTATTTTTCGATTGGATGATCAACAAAACTCGAATTCGATCGAATCAGTGAAGAAGCAATTTGGATCGAGGATCAGAAGCCTAGTTTTTTGATGTCCGATTGAAGTGATAAAGAGGGCGGAACCCTAATTATTGAAATTATTGGGGCTTTTGTATTTGATTGAATTGAATCGCTGTATGAAAGATATAGGGGGGAGAAGGCGATCATAGAAAACAAAAAACAGAGCTGCACACACAACATGTCTGCGGTGGTGTGCGGGAAAAGATCATCTTTCTTCGAGGATCATACCGTACCTTCTTCATCATCGGCGTCGCCTCCTGCTTCTAAAAGAATCCGTTGCTTTTCTTCTTCGTCCCCTGTGCAATTTTCCTCAGCGACTCCATCGTCGCGGTTTTTCGCACTCGATCGTCTCATCGCGCTGTTCCCTGACATGGATAAGCAGGTTCGTTACTTGTTAATCGGTTCCTTATTCGTATTAGTTCGTTTCTCCTTAAAGAAAGAAGCATCTAGTATATATGTAATTTTATCGTTCTTGTTTCATATAGCTATTCTTGTGTTTCCTTCTCTAAGTAGAAAGATTTCCTTTTGTTGCAGTTTGTGTAGCATTCTTTAATTGTCAACAGAGGAGAAACATATGTTTATACTTATAGTTATATAAATATAACTTGAATCCAACTCTTTGCAATGGTAGTTTATCTAAAATTGTTTTTTCTCTAGATTGTGTTTCATATAAGAACACTTTTTTCGTTTAACGAAATACCAGATACTGACAATCAGAATCATATATATAATCTATTTCAGCTTCTTGAAAGAACTCTTAACGAATGTGGTGATGACATTGAAACTGCAATCAAAAGTCTTACTGAGCTACGTTTAGTTTCTGTTGAACATGCTGCCTCTAATGTTGGAAAGGAATCCGAGTATCAAATCCAAGCCAATGGTGTGTCCTTTTGTTCTTTCTATCTTATCTCTTTTAGGTATCTTTAACAATTCTTATGCTACTGCTTACTGTGTATGTATTGATGTTTTAGCTAATGGTGTTGCAAATGGTGAGGCTGTTCTTGTGGAGAATTCATCACCTCAAAAACCACCTGTAGATGGTGCAGATTGGGTTGATCTTTTTGTGAGAGAAATGGTGAGTGCTTCCAACATTGATGATGCTAGAATTCGTGCTTCAAGAGCCCTTGAATTGTTGGAGAAATCTATATGTGAACGTGTTACATCTGAGGCTCATGGTCTTCAACAGGTGGGTTGACTTTAACTTTGACTTTAACTTTAACTTTAACTCCTCTCTTCTCTTTCTCTAGTGTTTGATAATTGAATGATGATGATTTTGTTTATATGTAGGAAAATATGATGATGAAGGAACAACTTCAAGCCCTAATTCAAGAAAACTCTCTGTTGAAAAGAGCTGTTGCAATTCAACATGAAAGACAAAAGGAATTTGAAGATAGGGGGCAAGAGTTGCATAATCTAAAGCAAATGGTATCTCAATACCAAGAACAACTTAGAACTCTTGAGGTATTTTTTTCATTATTTAAAAGAAAAAAAAAAGAAAATTTTACTTAATAAAATTTCAAAGGGTTTCTGTCTTTATAATTGATTATGAATTTATGATTGATTCTCAGGTCAACAACTATTCTTTGACCATGCATCTGAAGCAGGCTCAGCAAGGTAGCTCAATTCCAGGGCGATTTCATCCTGATGTTTTTTAATTAATATGGTGAGAGATTTATATTTATACTCTTGAATTTTACTTGGTATTATATAATATATAAAGCCTAATTATGCAAGGCTTATATAATATATAGTTATATACTTACATTGTTTCATCTTTTCAGACTGTATTATTGTATTGTTGTACAACAAAATATATCAATTTCTTGGCTTTTTCATCTACTTATTGAAGATTTTATTTGCTATCTGAATTCTGATTGATTAATTGGAACAAAATGGGAACATGATGACTAGAAAAATACTCCAATTAACTCTCAAATGATAACTGTGTATTATGAAAATAGTAAACATATAATTATGGTTTTTGAAATTACGATTTTCAAAATTGTAATATACTTTTATATGTACTACTACAAAGTAAAATAGTTTGAAGTATAGATTTTCAAATATCTATGTTTTTTTTGAAGCGACTCTTTATACAATTGTGATTTTTTTTTCACAAGTTTCTCTTATTGACTTAGAAAATTATTATATTTTGTTTATTTAAAGTATATGTTTGAAAATCAGAAAATGTATCTTGGAAAATATGTGAAGCGATTACATCTTTGAAATCATTTTGCACAGATAGAAGTACATTGCTTTTGAAATCATATTGCATAAAAGGAAATTTTCGAAATGCTCTTATTATTATATTTTGTCTTTTTAGCCAACTCATTTTAACAATCTTTTAGGTGAAAAATTGTGTTAGTAACTAACCTTTTACGTGAAGAATTATAGCAAAAAAAAAAAAAAATCATATATTTTCCAATCCATTCAACTCATCTGTTTCTTTATTTAATTAAATTAAAAAATGTAAAATATAACAAAACATAACATTTTTATCCCCACAATCAAAATCAAAACCAATAAAATAAGACATAGCATTATCTAATTAAATTAAAAATGTGAATATATTCATTTTCATTGTACAAATTTATATTAAAGCAAAAAACATAAAAATAAAAGGAAATACCACAGGTTATGAATATTTTATGTTTATTCCTCCTAAAATAGACGGGCTGGTATACTCGTTAATGGAGTAAATGTAAGAAGCCGTTCAACTTCATTGCTTGCTAGGAACCATATGCCCGGGGGCCGGGGGTACTCCATTACCAAAACTTTAACCCATTTGGACTCCTTCCTCTCTTACTAGTTGTTTCAAGTAATTTATCTTTCACATGAAAAATTGTCAAACGAAAGATAGAAAATTATTATTAGTTTTTTGGAGTAATTTTATTTGAGGAATGTATTATTTAAAGAAACTTCGCTATAAATAAAATTGTTTTATTAAGTAAAAAACGAATATACGAATTGTTGTATTTAGATTAATCAGATTTGTTTGTTAATGATCATAACTAATAATTCAAATATTAAGAACTCATAAAAATCATCTTAAATTATTAATGTATATAATATGTATGTGTTAAACAAGTAGATAATCGGTTCTTATAAAGATTTTTTCTAACAACATTATCTTTAACAATCTAGGAATATATATATATATATATATATATATATATATATATATATATATATATATATATATATATATATATATATATATATATATATATATATATATATATATATATAGGGAATATACATTACAGCCCCACCTAAGCTTAGGTACTAAACCTCTAAAATATGTCGTTTTAACATGCTAAATATACCTAGTTTGGTTTCACTTGGTAAATATATCATTCTCCATAACATTTCTTTCTTTCATTACCGTTCTATCATCTCCGTTTTCTTTCCTCAATTATCGTTTATTACTTCATCCAAGTGAACATTACTAAACCCTAAACCTAAACCCTAAATTTAAACCTTAAACACTAAATCTAAACCCTAAACCCTAAATCTAAACACTAAACCCTAAACCCTAAACCCTAACCCTAAACCCTAAACCCTAAACACTAAACACTAAACCTTAACCCTAAACCCTAAACCCTAAACCCTAAACATAAACCTAAACCCTAAACCCTAAACCCTAAACTCTAATCCCTATTGTGTCGATCTTGAATTTACATCTTGAAGTATTAATCGTGAATCCATTAACCGTAATCTTTATATAGTAAAACTATGTATTTTCAAGAGGTTTAGTACCTAAGCTTAGGTGGGGCTGTAATGTATATTCCCTTTTCCCATATATATATATATATATATATATATATATATATATATATATATATATAATTTTATTTTTTTAGTTAAAATATTTTAGTATTCTACTGTTCGTGAAAATATAATATGTATAATACTCTAACATTATATGTTTTCAGAATATTTCAATGTAAAATGTGTTAACAATATTTTTTATAATCTTAATATATATATATATATATATATATATATATATATATATATATATATATATATGGGTAAAGTGAATATACCTAACAACCTTATATAAGCTTAGGTACCTAACTCCATAATACTACATCGGTTTGTATCATATTTACATTGTAATTGCCTAAGGTTCTTAAACTTCAACCTCATAACTTGATTACTTCCAAAATCTTTAGACTTTCACCAATATTTTTCTTTTTATATCTCGTCTTTCTATCGAATACCACCTGATGGGCTTCATATCCTACCGCTACATATGAAAGGATGTAGGAGAAATATAATGATGAATTTCCAAATTTTTTTTGAAGTAAATCAAGTTTAGGGATGAAGTTTAAGAACCTTGGATGATTGCAATGAAAATTTAATGCAAAATGACGTAGTTTGATGAGGTTAGGTACCTGAGCTTATATAAGGTTGTTAGGTATATTCACTTTACC
Source organism: Lactuca serriola (assembly GCF_051521515.1). Taxonomy (NCBI): domain Eukaryota; kingdom Viridiplantae; phylum Streptophyta; class Magnoliopsida; order Asterales; family Asteraceae; genus Lactuca; species Lactuca serriola. The sequence goes on from NC_136414.1 coordinate 64,808,584, forward strand.
CTATATATATATATATATATATATATATATATATATATATATATATATATATATATTATGTTTTTATGAAAAGTAGAATATTAGATTATTTCATTAGAAAAAACTGGTCTCACGGAATCACAAATATTGACACGTCTCAAATGAATATATATATATATATATATATATATATATATATATATATATATATATATATATATATATATATAGGGAAGAGTTATATGGAAAATGAATGATTAGGGCAACACATATTTGAACCAATAAAAACATGACAACAGATCACTTCCACAATAACTTCCACAATACATTACTTGTGAAGAAAGAAATGGACACATATCATTTGATTATTGGTTCCGGTAGATGTTGCCTTAATTATTTGTTTTCCATAGAACTCATTCCTATATATATATATATATATATATATATATATATATATATATATATATATATATATATATATATATATATATATATATATATATATATATATATGTTTAGGTTCTATGGAAAACAAACAAACTCTAAAACAACCCTAAAAATTATAAAAATGCATAAAAAAAAACTTAGAGATCACAAATTTTTTTTATAAAAAATCGCAGGTTTTTGTTAAAATTCGCTGAAAAAAAAATTTGAAATTTTTTTTCACCGATTTTGTATTAAAAGCTGCGATTTTTTCAAAAAAAATTTCAGAAATAAGTTTTGTGATGTCTAAGTATTTTTTTTTTTGTATTTTTATGATTTTTAGGGTTTTTTGTTTTCCAAATAACCCTTCCCTATATATAAAACAACCACTAAAGGTTAGGAACCATCTAGAAATTATTTTCATTAAGTGTATTTTTATCCATTCCACTAGTAGCTTTATTTAAACGATTGTCTTACTTACAATTCATTATATTCAAAATCAGATCCAAATTTAGATATATTCTCTCTCTTCTCAGTGAGTTGTATGTTGCGTTCGGGAAGGATGAATCGCTCCCGAAAAGGAATCTATTGATTCTCTTCAATAACACAAATAATTTCTCTTTTTGATTTCTACCACTAGTGATGCGTACCACTACCAACGACGGCCATGCGACCTTCGACGATTGTCATCACGATCATTGCTCTGGTGAACCATTGCCATCACCCGTAACATCAGTCTTCTACGCCTTCATATATATATATATATATATATATATATATATATATATATATATATATATATATAATTTGTACATTGTCCCCGTTGACCTTCCGACCGCCGATCTCTCCAATGCTGCAAAAAAATTTAATGTTACATCCCTCAACCTTTCAAATCTGAAGCCAAAGATGCTGGAGAACTCACCAACTGCCGTCAACCTTTTAGATTTGAAGCCAAAGACATACATATTTCTCAGATCCGATGTGTTTGGTGTAATTTCAAGAATAGATCTGGTGTAGACAAAACATTTCATGGTGGGTAGTGGTTGTTCCACCACCACATCGGATCTATTTCACTATCATCGCTTCCTCTCCTCAAACTGCTAAAAAAATCACCAACCGTCATCAACCTTCAAATCTAAAGCCAAATATACACTAATTTCTCAGATATGGTTAGACCTGGTAAGATATGATGTGTTTGGTGCAATTCAAGCATACATATGGTGTATGAAGCATTTCATGGTAGCCGGAAGTGGTTCCACTGTCACATCATATCTGATATGTATGGTGCTTATAGATATTATATATGTGGTGCTTTCAAGGCGTTTGATGAAATGCTTCACCAGGATTAGGTATGTTTTTAAGCTATAACTACTATGAGTGAGAGTCCCGAACTGTTTTATTAAACTGTAAATGAAAGTCTAGAAGTGCTCTATTAAACTATGAATTTATGAGGTAAATACAAGGTGTTTGATGAAACGCCTTGAAAAAAAGTATGTTTTTAAGTTGTCAATACTGTGAATGAGAGTCCATAACTACTTTAGTAAACCGTGAATGAAATTCTTGAAATATAAGTTTTAAGTTGAGAGTATGGATGTGAATGCATAATTTTTATGTATGAAACTATGAATTTATTGTATTAAGATGTGAATTTTGTGCTTTAAACTTTGAATTGGATGTATAAGCAGTTTATTGCTTGTATGAATCTCTGATTTTTTTTAATGAATTTTGTGTTTGCTTTTGAAAGATGAGATGAAAGAAGTATTATATAAAGATCTTATTTTTTCTAATTTTGAATAAAGCATGTATGTTTAAACTGTGAATATTTAAATTAAAATTTGAAAGAAGTACTAGCCTCCATATCTAAAGGTATAAATATAAGTTTTAAGTTGAGCATATGGTTGTGAATACATAAGCTGTGTATTAAACTATTGTACATTCCTTGATCGATATCAATTAACAATAAAAAAATAATAGAAAAGAATAACACAAAGGTTTTCACTACCAAAATGTTCTCACCAAGAGAACGAGCACAAAGCTCTAGGGTTCGATAATCAACCAATGATCTGAACCCTAGTATATATAGATAATTAAATACAATCTGAATCCCTATAAACCAGAGATATCACCTAATTTACAATAATAATAATAAAGTATATTTGATATCACTAAGATGTCGGATATGCTAACTAACTACGTATATTCTATAATTACAAGATATTACATAAGAGATACATATCATACTGACATAACATTGTAGACTTAACTTCACAATGATGCTTATGAGACGTTGGTGCTGATTGAGTTAGCGCGACTATTTTACATCTCCCCCAATCTGATGATGTCAAAACCTAAAGTCTTCTTCAAAACAACGTTATAAGTTATTAACATATTCTTCAACTTCTGGATTAACCCAAAAATAGCCAAAGATATCAAGTTGTTTCTTTCTATTGTTCAGTTCCAACGAGATTAAGAAGTGATAGTTTTGTGTAAGTTTTGCAAAGACATGACACAAAATTATGAGATGAACCAAGTGCTTAGTGAGTTCCTTAGCAAGATCATTTGAGCGCTAGAAGCACATATGCTTAGATTCATCCATGTAGAAGATGCAATGTTCTAGTTGAAGAATCAACATGTGTTGAACTGGATGAACACCTATTGGTAAAGATTTGTGAATAAACTTGTACCATAAGGAAGTAAGAATCTGATTCCTTTGAAGGTTCTCTTCCGAGACATTGAAGTAGATGCTCAGAATGAGGAAGATTTACTTGAGGTCTTAGGCACTAAGTCAAGATCCTTAACCTTTGTGACGAGTCTCTCTTGAATAAGCCTCAGTTCCTCAACATATTTTCCTTTCTGCTTGTTGATCAACTCAAGCAGCTACATCCATTCATTGTACCCAAAATTCACAAAATCTTGAGAAGATAGAACTTCGGTGTATTGGCCAACAGCTTTTCCATTGTCACCATGTCTTGTGATATACACTGTAAGCATTCTTTCAATCTTGGTCTTGGAGCATCTTACTTTTATGATTGGATCAGGATCACTTCTTCTTGTCAGTACATCTCCAAACCTGTTTCAATCAAGTCTGGTAATTGCACTTCCCTGAACATATTTCTCCTTTGAAGCTTTCAAATTGAACTTTTTCAGTCGTTCAATCTGATCAAACAGATGCCAGAGCCAGTAACCACCTTTCGACTCATCTTGGAATTTCTCCTATCATTCATTTGATTAGAGGACTGGATGTTATGTTGTCTAGCATACTCCCTAGCCACTTCGATAGAAACACCCTAATTTGTTTCCATCTCAGAAACTATACGCTCTTTACATTTCTTCTTGGAAGGACCAACATCAGGGGTAGTTGTTGCCTTTCTTTTCTTGCTTAGTGGAACATCATCTTTGTTATATTCAATGTCACTTGGTTCCCCTTGAGGAACATGTTGCCCCCCTCAACATCAGCACTAGTAGTATTAGTTTCAGGATATATGGTCTGAATAGGCTACACATCAATAAAATACAAGTCTTTACAATAGACTTATTCATTAACATCTGATTGATCAAGAGTCTCAGAAATGTCCTCAAGTTCCACAATTCCCTGGCTATAACTGAAAGTCTAGAGAGAGAGAGAGATCCACAAAGTGGGGGCCTCCCAAGGCTACATGCATAGAATCAATCTTATCAATATGCTTCCTGTGACCGGGAACCTGTCGGGTATAAATTTCAGAACTCATATTCCAGGACTGACATTCATCCATTCATTGAATCAACCCCTCGCATTTGAGTCTGATTACTGCCAAACATGCGGAAAAGAACTCAAACACATCAATCATGAATTTCCACAAATTCTAAATCCCTAAGATGTACCAGAAACGTTTAATAAACCCTTGAATCCCTGAAACGCCATTTGCAACCTGCGTTCCTATGATCAAAGATGGGAAATCCAAGAGTTTTCACATTTTCCTCTAATCCTTATCAACTCAGGTGTACCCCCAACTGGAAAATCACTCGAGACATTCACAAAGAAATTCATGATTCGAGACTTCATAACCAATACCCAACCTTGATAACCAAGCCCCTAATAACATTTTGCGAACCAACGAGATTTACATTGTGACACTTTGCAGATACTTTCTGATGCACGACTGATACTCCCAACTACCCTTAACTGCTCACTTCATCCAAACCAGCTGAGTCGTGAGTCTCCTGAATCAACGTGCCAACACCAAAAGTACCACAAGCAGAAGAAAAAAACAATCATGATCACTGGTCCCATAGCCTATGTCTGGAATACCCCTACCAGGTCCTCAACATAGGTCTGGATTGCCTCCGAGCCCACATCATGAGTCTGGAATGCTCTCGATATTACACCGTTCTTGTTGACATTACATCATTCGCCCAACACCCCATGGCCTAAAGATACTCACCTCATTCCATCTCCTTGCAGGGACCTAATCAACGTCCCTGTCAACGCTAACGAGCACAACCATGCCATAATCTTGTCATGCATAATTCCTTTCACAGAACAAACTTCTACCAAAGAAAAACCCTATGGAGTCATGGTCGCACACGACCCAAGAATAGGATAAACGGTCATACTCTTGATCCAATTCAAATTCTATAACCCAAAAAGAACCATGCGTATAATTTGAACCAAGTGCTCCAATGCTATCTTGTCCAACCTACCTACACCCCTCTCGACAATATATAATGAATTTACCACAATGCACACCCTTAGGGAACTCATAACCTCATCTAAAAGGGGAAGAAATACCAGAGTTCTATCGGAATGAAAAACCTCCATCATTAACAGAAGACGTCCTTATGAACGATCGAGACAATACCCCATACCTTGATTGAGACTGAACAGATTCCACCAATACGCAACTAGATCGAGAAAACTTCCAAGGTGATCCTGAATGCTACCAAAACCTAAGCCTGCTACGAACCAAAATTCCACACCACCATTGAGGGTAAACATACCCAGAGACCAAAGGAACATAAACCATACTGAACTTGATGATAGGTTGACACATCCACTGAACTTCAACTGTCACAACTTGAAACTTTCGGAGAACCTCCGTTGAATGATGAACGAAACGACCAATAATCGAGAACGCATTGACATTAGATCTAATGAACCAAAACCCACGCGGAGCTGAATGTAACTAACTCTGAAACTGATTTCCTGATCGATCTCTGCCCAAGCTAGACTATAAATAGAAATCCATACAACAAGCTGGCAATTCCCTCAACAACTGATACTCAACCTGAGTGATCCTAGCGTCTCCTCATCTATTCATTGGCACCCCCAAAAGGAACCAATAGCTACAACGAGTTCCATGACCAACTACTTTCTGCTGGGAGACAACTCATGTATCTCCTTAACACATACATCCAATCGCCACTTACTCTATACCCCTGCCTCGACCTAATCTTGAACCAAGATTCCACATACCTGTACCGCAGATCCCTATGAGCCATTCTTCTAATATCACGAATTTGGATAGAACGATAATCCTCCAAGCAGAATACCCAGTTCCCCCACCCCCTCACTTAGGGTTCGAACTACCATCTACTGGTATTGAGACCAAACCATAACCCATACTAGCTCAACCAGGAACAAACCGTCCTTGACCCATTGGAATGCATAACACACTCAAGATGATCTTCCAGATAAGGACCAATCGACTCCCAAGAGAATTCTGGATTTCGGCTGAAGACCTATGAAAATTTCAAATCATAACCACTTGGAATTAAGGAATTCCTGCACTACATAAGCAAAACACCAACTTAATATCCAAGACATAAATTCTTCTCCTGCAATCCAGACCGACGATCCGGTACCAGACCTGCCTATATCCAAAGAACACAGACCCTTGATCGCATCACAAAATATCCATCCTCTTGCACACTCCCACGCTGACATACTATCGCCAAACACCGCGATCAACAGGCCCCATGTAGGGTTTACATCCTAACTGTGACAGTTACCTCTAAGACCTACTCATAATAATACTCCCAATACCTTCTTAACAATGAAGCAACCGAACTAAAAAACTTCCTAGGCTCTCCTAGGATTCCCCCACCACCTCCCCTGCCATTAGCTACTGAAGAACCCCTACTAATGTCAGCTAACCACTTCAAGAATACAATTACATGCAACAAAGCTTAAATAATCTTTCAACTAAAGGACTCAACCCTACAACGGTTGGACTCAAACAAGAGATGCACAATAGGTCCAAGTCCTTCATTCTTAGATTATTTAACTTCATAGCAGGTAATCTAATGTATTCATTTGATAGTTAACTCATATCAATATGAGTCACACAAAGCACAAAGCAAACAACATTCAAGCAGAGAAGCCGACTGGCACTAAAACACACTAAAATGAGGCAGATCCGCATACGAAATTCTTGATCTCTAAATCTCAGCATCTCGGGTTTAACCCAAAAACAATGTTTTATAATTTATTTTCCTGTTATTGTGCAAAAAAACCATAATCGAGATTGTCAAGATCCCGATCTTGATTGTAGAATTATATGTTCTTAAGATCCCACCTCTAGATAAACGATACATATTGTATAAGGATTCAGTTAGTTTGTCATAAGATAGCATTTGAGACCATAGAATCAAGATCACGATCATAAGATCGAAATCGATATTAACATTCCATCAAAATCTAAATTCAATCATTACACAATAGGTTCGTATCCATTTACACTCTATTTTTTCCCCACTTTTTAAGCTTCAAAGGACTAAAAGGGTAAGGTAAAAGCAATAGAATTTTTCCCCTCCTTTCAGCCACTTAAGAAATCTATCACACCCTAAAAAACTTTTTTTTTTTTTTTTTTTTAGAAAATCTATACCTTTTGCCCACCATGAAACTTAACCTTCAACCTATTAAGGAATGAAACATTTCCATTATGCTTGATAATACTAGTCTAAAGGTGCTTTGGTAAACCTTTCATAACTTGTGAATGGTCAGTTGATCATTACATTAAGATGCATATTTTATGTTTCAAACTTATATGTGTCATTTTTATAGATCTTAGGATCGTATAACAATCTTACAAAATCGAAAACAATACTACATAAAATTATGATCTTGACGACATTGGTAATCATCATAAAAAGCTCAAACTACGATATAAATTTAATTTTAAAAATATAGTAATAAATTAAATGTGGCCATCGATCACATGTTTTACCTAATTCACATGAATAGCTTTAATATTGTGTGAGCTGAGTTTTGGTACAGGGAGAGGTTCCATAAGAGAAAGGTAAACTTGCATTTTTGTGGTCCATGTACAATTTGGATCGGTACGCGACATAATTCATGAAAGCTCCATATATTTTTTGTAGGCCTTTATATTGAAAATAATACTTAAAAACTAAATATGTAGATTTTTCTCAATATTTAATTTATTAGTCTTTATTTCAGGGATTGACTAACATGCGCTTGTTTAATCAAAATACTTATTTATTTGATCTTCAAGTAGGTTTTGCAAATGTATCAGATTTTCTTTTTGTCCATACACCCTATACATATATATTCGACTGACATTAAACTAAAGCAAATAATTAAAAAATATAAGTAATAAATCACAAAAAGATAAACAGTCAATATGCAATTAATTTCTTAACATAATTTGGAATTAATTAATATTAAATAAAATCTTTTAGTTTCTTGATGTATAATCCAGAATCCAAAGCAGATACATTGATCTCACAAAAGTGAAATCAAATGAAAGCTGAAGAACCCAAGAAACCAAGAAAAACAAACCAAAACTAACAAGCTTCTTCTGGTATTGATGTTCTCTCTATCTTCCCACAGCTTTATTGAACCGCAAAGATTTGATATAAAACCAAAGATCGAGTAGATCAAAACCCATGCAGTTCAAGAAAGCCGTGGAAGAATAGAAAGAGCACCATTTGTATGGCTGTTTGCAGACCTTTCGATTCTTCTTCTTCTTCTTCCTCTCGGAAACCCTAATTAGGGTTCTTTAAAACACATAGTGAAACAAAGAGTATGATAAAGAAAGAAGGGTTGCAGGCTAGAGAAAGTGAGAAAGGGTGAGTATTTATAGGAGAGTGGAGGTCTTTTTACCACCAATCCCGAGAAGAATAAGGTATAATATTAAACTGCTGATACGGTGATACCCCATACCCTTTTTAAACTAACTAACCCCTTTATTTATATTTATTTTTATGATTTTATTTGTTTTACTTTTATATTTATTATTATTATTATTCTCTCTAATTTATTTATAATAAAAAAAGTAATCTTGTCATGTCGTCTTTAATAATTTAAGTTATTATTTTATTATTTCATAAAGTTTTTACTTTTTAGCCCGTCATTGTCTTTGATGGCCAGGTGGTTGGAGATTGAAAAGGGAGTAGAGTTCGTTATGGTCCAAGTGAATTATTGCAATTCACAATTTTACGTTATGTGATAATTATTACCCTTTGGCTAATTAAAAAAGCTTCTCAATTTAATTTTTCCTAAAGTATATGCTGCTGAATACAAAAAAGATAGTTTGATTTTGGACAGATTCAAACTTGGGGCTGATTTGGGAGAGAAATGGCAGTGGGAGTGGTCCAAACTGATTAGAAGGGGAGAGGAATCTGAATTGGCTGAGTTGTTGTATCAGGTTGAGAATTTCAGCTTCTCACATGATGCATGGATCTATATAGCTAGTTGGCAAAGGTAGAGGGCTTTAATACTTCACTAATTTTTTTGTTGGGTTTTGCTAAAATTTAATTGTTTTTTATGGAGGGTCTTTAAAAATCAAATTCCTACCACCGATAACCTGTTAAAGCGTGGAAAATTTGTCCTCTCGGATCTATGCGTGTTTTGGTGGATGCAGCGAGATTCAGTTGATCATCTTTGGTGTTCGTTGGTTTCTAAACCTCCTTCAAACATCAATAAGTCCATGGCTTTGATTTTTGCTTTTCCAAACCAAGATGTGAAGTTTGGACTTGTTTTTATTAGATATTATTATATTATTTTTATCTGTATATATTTTGTATATTCTCGGGCATACCCTCGTTGTGCTATTCGGCCCATGCTCTCTCCTTGTCCTTATATATATTGTTTTTAATGAGAAGATATCAGATTCTTGGAAAATATTTGTTTAGGTAACCGATAGGATTAGAGCAATTATCAAATCTTGTCCTAATCTCTCACTCTCTACTTCCTTTATTTTTCGTCTTTAAAACGCTACACCAGACGACGATTTCTCCCTGCCAAGCCCTCCCTTTTTTGTATATCGATGTAACACCCGTTTCCCCATTTTGATCAGTCGAAGACTTAACGATGTCAAAGTTAAGGTTTTGGGGAAACACCTTATGCTACGATGTGGCAGGTTGATGGCCACGGTGTGGCCATGTAACTTAGATGAAGAACGCACCTGATGGGCAACACGACGTGGTTGCTGCAACAACCCAAGCCTATGAAGTTTAAGGTTTCCTCCGTATTTAATGGTTTGATCTTAAGGGATACGTTATTTTCTTCAGCCTCCACCCTTCCAACTCGAAACCATAGCCTCCATACTTGTTTGTGAGCTTGTCCTTTTGATTTTGTGAAGCTTGTGGGAGAAGGAACTCTTTGTTGGTGCAAGGAAGCAAGGATCTAACTTAGATCCATTATCTTCTTCAGATTTCGGAGTCCGTGAAGGTATAAATTTCATACCTTGACCTTTGTTCTTCTATATCTAAGTTTATGCTTATTGTGGTTGGTTTTGGTCCCTTCTATGGATCTTCTTGGAGTTGAGGAACTCTAGAGCTTGTTATGGCTCTCTTATGGCTTTTGGAACTCTGATGTCGGTGTAGTGGTGATAGAAGTAGTACAATCCTTGCTAAAGTGCCCTGACTTGCCGTACTTGTAGCAGCCCGAACCACCCGCCCTGCAAACCCCATCATGCGACCTGCCGTATTTGTCGCAACGACTCCGGCCCTGCTGGCCCTTCGACTTAGAGTCGAAACCCTTGGGTTTCTTTGCTGAAACCCCAACTGTTTGCCCAGGCTTTGCCTTCCTTTTCATATGTGCTTCAGGTCAATCTCCCGCTCTTGTGCCCTAGTTATCATATCATCCTGTGTCGGGAAGGCAGAAAAACTAACGAACTCCCTGATGTCTGATTTCAGCATATCATCGTATCGGGCCTTCCTTATCTCCTCATCAGCTATATATTGGGGCACCAAAAATACCCTTTCCTTGAACTTGGCGGTGATCTCTGCCACAGTCTCAGTCATCTGCCTCATATCAAGAAACTCTCTGGTTAGCTGCTGCACCTCAACAGTCGGGGCTCCAAAGGCATAGCCGACCCCTCCACCAATCCCGGGCTCGCTCCCTCAAACATCCTACAGCAAACCTGACCTTTGACCCCTCGGGGCAAAAAATCGTCAATTGAGCACACTCGATGCTGGCTATCCAACGCCTGGTTGCGATGGGGTCCTTCACCCCAAAGAAATATGGTGCCCCACATCCTCTGAAATCCTTGAAGGAGAGTGTGCGGGCCCCGGACAGGCTAGCGACCGGATCAACCCTGAAGATCCGAAGACGATCCTCCATCAACTCCATGATACCTTCCTTGATCGACCCAAACATCACAGGGGTCGCATCAAGGATGCCTCTCGTAATCTCAGACGCAATGAACTCTCAGAAACCTTCATCAATTGGTCCGAAGCCCGTGCCCAAACCAGATCCATATCCTAAACCTCCCGCTCCATGACGTGTCATCACCATACTGAAACATAACCACATAAAAAATTAGCATACACACGAGAAGGTTCATACTCTCGAGTTTCCTAGATTCATTATGGTCTTCCTAACATCGGGTATAAATCCTATACTTTCAGTAGTATGGGCTCAATACTATCTTCCACACCTATTTATACCCTCCTCAAGTACTACCCGACTCCTCCAAGTCACTCTTTCCAGCTAATACACTCTCATCCTATAAGGCGTCCTATGCACCAAACATCTCATAGGGACTCCCTAAGACTCCCCTCTTTGCTATCAGCTACAAAAGGAACTTCTACAGGTACTACCTAACTACTACATGAATACAGTTACATACTACTGGTACCAGATAATTCATCGAATGCACTACAAGAAAAATACCCTTTAATGACGCGCAAACAATGACACTCGTTGATTTACAATACCCATTTTTGTGTGACCTTAAAAATAATGTCAGCCTTCCAAAATTTGAAGGATAGTGGACACGTATTTTTGCGTGCCTTAAAATTAATGTCAAACGCATAGAAAAATACAAACACGGAGGGCACTTGTTTTAAATGCGTGTCGTCTAGAAATGCCGCTTTATATTTTTTTATCAAACACGCGTTTTTAAAGGCGGAAAATGAAATCCTGTAAAATTCTAAAATTTTGAAGTGCCCGCTTCTTCACTTTTTCCTCTAGATCTCCCTTCTCTCTACAAACCCTAAGGCATCACCACCTCCCTTCTCTCTAGGACGTGCTGGAGTTTTATTTTATTCAAATCTTCCATTTCTCTCATTTTCTCTCAACCTAGTACATGCAAGGGTTTTTGGTTGTGATCGACCAGTGGTGAAAGGATTCAGGCCTAGCTCCCTATCCATTCCTTCGCTTCTCATAAAAATCGAATGGTTTTGTGCTTACAGGACGAGAATGGCCATATTGCCCTGTATAGTGCAGAAGGATCAAAAAAGGAAGTGAAGGTTAGCATCAATATCTCAAATAATCGCTTCTCATCAGATTTACCTACTACAGTTCAACGCCAAAAAAGGAAGCAACTCTTTGTTTTCTTCTCGATTAAGGTTTCTAAGAATTAACATTGGTATCTCAAACGACTTCAACTCTTTTCACAGATTTCTTCCCAGCTGATTTTATGATTTCTGATTTCTTCCATCTGATTTTAATTTTAGATTGATAATTCTAAATGTCAGTCGCCAGCAGCCTATCACCGAAACCAAACTGGGACTCGCTTAACCGCTAAAAGCTTGGGATTTGCTAAAAATCTATTACTCAAACGTGTGATTGACTGGAAGTCTAATACTCGTTGAAAAACGAATGCCTGATTTCCAATTAGGATTTTGTATTTATGGAATCCAAGTTCTTGATTCCTGAATTTGATTTCCCTTGACCCTCTTTACAGATCCGTAGAAAATTCAGAAGAGCCGCCACATATCTCAAGCACACGGTACCATCTCTCTCTCTCTCACACTCTCACACACACATGGTTATAGATATTGAATCTTTTGGGGGAACTGCGTGTTTCTTGGTTTTCTGCATTTGTGTGCATGCCTACAACGTGTTTGTGGAAATGTTTAACGGGTTGTGGTGAACACATGGCAGACCATTGAAAGAAGAATACACGTCGACTCTACTCTTTGTGATGGTACTCCGGGGACCGCTTTCTTTCTCTTGAAATTTTTTCCAGTGACTGGCAACAAGAATGATCTGAACACCTCTGCTTGCATTATTGAAGCTTGTGACTCTGCTTCTGCAAGCTTTAGGTACCCTCTATAGTACTCCAATCTCATTATCTTGATATATAAATCCATATTTAACATATTGTTGAAATCGATAATGATAGGGATGTAACCTTTTTACGTGGAAGTGCTGGAGCTTATGCTCTTGGTGGTGTTGTGTCAAAGTACCAAGAAAATACACAACACAGATGATTGAATACTATTTCACCCGATTCAAAGAGGTAATATAGTAATTTATATTGATTTTCTTGCTTAATAAGCATAATGCTCATTTATATAACATTGATTTTGCCTAATTTTGGAACAGATTGAAGTAAAGGAACATTAGGGAGATGGAATGTTACACGGGAGTGCTGAACACTTATGGGCATGTCTGTTCTTGAATAAGCACTTAGGTGATGAAGTGATTCCTTCATCCTATACTCTAAGATTTCATATAAATCTGATTAATTATAATTAACAATGTAGCAAATGGAGTTAAAGTTATATATCGTATTTACAGATAATATTAAAAAATTGAATGAAAACTATTTCCATTCCTTCACCGACTCATTTCATTATCTTGCTTATTCCATTCTATTCCATCCAACCAAACAGAACCTGAGTCTCTTTTGTTCCTCTTACCAATTTCAGTTTTAGACTTTGTTATTGGTCATGATGTTGCAGGCATGCTTTTCACCTCTAGTTGATGCAAGTTCCTTTCTGATCCTTTATATAGTAATGTTTGTATACTTTTGTAGTGCCATGGTAAGGATTCTACTCATTTTACATTTTTATCTATGTTTTTAGTTTATTTGAAAATACCCAAAATGAAGTAAGTATTTGCAATCACACACACACGCACATCTTTAGTCCTCAAAATTATTTTATTGACTTTTTGTTGACTTTGACCACTAAGGTTGGGGATGGAGTATCTGCTAGTAATGTTTCCATGGAAAATAGTGACAAAAAAATAAGATTTGTTGAAGAAAAGACCTTCCAAGAAAACCAAAAAAAGAGGTGGTTGTGGAAGAGACTTCTAAGAAGAAGACTGAAAAGTGGCCCTTAGTCTTGCATGTTGACACGTCGATTTTTGCTCTTTTCTTAATTGTGTTGATGGGTGCCTTCTATGTGGTAACCATACTTTCTTCCATTAAAGTTGATTTTTTTAATCGAGTAAAAAAGAAACACCCATGCATAGCTTACCAGATTAGGGTTTGTTTCTTTCTTTTCCATTAAGTGATGAATGGTGTCTGTCGTATGTACAAGGACTTTTTCTTATTTGCACCTAATGAACCATCTGAATGACAAAGTAAATGATGATATTACCCTTTGTTTAGGTTCATAGTGTGTAGGATGCAACAAAAGCATATTCAGCTCTTTAAATTGTGCTCACTTCTCATCCACCTGAAGGGCTTCATGTTTTTGATGATTTCAGAGAGGCTTACGCATGGTTAAGCCATAACACTGAAGTAGATGATAAAGTAAGTAACTCATTGTATTCAATCAGCATTTATATAAGGTCTTAACCATGCTTAGGACTTAGGACTTAACGCACTCATTCACACACACACACACACTTGATGTTACCAAACAACAACAATGGCTAGCAGGACAGTTATAGTTGATAATACAACATGGAACAACACACATTGCTACCGTTGGTACTACCATGTCATCATCCGAAAAAGCTGCTTGAGAATTTTTCAACTGTTTGGATGTTTAGTTTTATTTTTTATTTTTAAATAATAATAAAGAATTGAAAATAAGAAATTAATTATTTGAAGTTTTCATCATTGTCAGGTGTCGTGGGATACTCTAGTGATGATATAAAAAAGTTCCTATTAATGGGTGTGTATAGGAGGAGGCATCTTCCCACATATAACGGAGCATGATTATCTTGTATGTTTAAGTACTTCAAGTAATGTACTTTCATTTTTTAATTAGTTATAGCATTGTACTTTCAAATAGTTTCTAATTAGGGCATTGTAGTTTTAAAAAATGGAAAATAAATTACTTCTATTTCATTTTTATTTCTTCTATTTCATTTTTGTTTATCTATTCTAATAAATTACTTCTATTTCATTGTTATTTCTTATCAGGTCAATACCAAATTGGTTCACAGGCGACTCCAACCATGCTAAACCCCCTTATGTACAAACTATCATATTTCAGGTAATCAGTAATCGACTACTTTTTTCTTGTTTTGTTTAACAATATAAGTAAGTCTGATTTTATTTTATTTATTTATGTAGATTTGTGGAGACTGATGGTGGTAGAGGATATGATAGAGTTAGGAAAATTGTAATAGGAAAAAAGCATTTCAAATTGACTCATTTTATTCGTGCTTTTGAATATATTTTTCATCTACCTCATCAATGAAATGGATATCTCTATTAACAATGTGTACTTCCATTGGTTTAATTATATATACATATAATACGGTTCTAAATGGGTGTATTATATGTGGGAGGAGATTATATATGGAATATAATACGATTCTGAATAACTGTATTATATGTGGTACTATATATGGTATGGAGAGAGATAAAGTACGGTTAAAGAACCGTACTCTATTATGTGATCAAACCTAATACACCCCCTTTAGAATACCACCATTTTCCCGTATTCTATATCCTAAAACAATCGTACTCTATTTCATGTTTTCTAGTAGTGAATGTTGATCTGAATACAATATAATGTGGGCAAATGCAATGGGAAAGCTAGAAGATATGGAGAGTTCCAACCGTGAACGCCTTTGGCCCCAACTTGTTAAGGGTTTCAAAGATCTTTCTGAGCGCTTGAAGGTATTTGATATGACTACATTCTTAATCAAAACCTTTATTCTTCTAGCAATCAGTGTTAGTTTAACGTACACACAATAATAGATGTGATTATGACTTATGAGCTTGTATTCATTGATATTTATTTTATGCAGCTTCAAGACGAAGTCATACTTTCAAATTCAAAGAGATTGCAGATGACTCAAACCAATGTGAACAATTTACCCTTGACATTTTACTTGATAGTAAATCCTCCCCTGAATACTTAATCCATACCATAGGTGTAGTATGTAAACTATTTATTAACAAATAAATAAATCAATATGAAAACCTCTCAAATATAAGTAAAATGTTGGTTGATAGTTTTTTTATTTTTTTCTTGTTTCCAGGGAGTGGGTTAGCTGGAATGAGGCAAAGGGAGTGGGTTGACCTTTTGTTTTTTTGTTAAATGTTAATCATTACTGAAAGGAAAAAAATCAAAATTTAATTTTGATTTATTTGATGTCTTGTGTCTTGCAGGTTCATGGTGGTCAGCAGTCCATGTAAGTTTCTTGATTTGTAGCGTCTTGTATTCAAGAAATAGCAATGTACTTTCCATAAAAAAATTATAAATTATATTCTTTGAAAATTTTGCTAGATAGGTAGGTTTAAAAGTAGAATGTCCTAATAAGAATTAATTTTAAAAGTAGAATGAAAATGACAAGTGATTTTGTGTTGCGTTTACATGGTTGATGAAAGTGAATAGCTTTGGAGTTAGAAGAGGAAAAGAAAGCTCAAGCTG
Source organism: Lactuca serriola (assembly GCF_051521515.1). Taxonomy (NCBI): domain Eukaryota; kingdom Viridiplantae; phylum Streptophyta; class Magnoliopsida; order Asterales; family Asteraceae; genus Lactuca; species Lactuca serriola. The sequence continues at coordinate 64,825,000 of NC_136414.1, forward strand.
AAAGAGATAAGATGCTGCAAATGCAAGTGTTGCATTCTTCATTTCAATTGTTAGTATGAAACACATAGTAGATTAGATGAATGCAAATTTATATATTGTAAGAACTAGAATTGTATGACATTAATTTTTATGCAATGGATTGTATTTTTTTATATGGTATTTTATTTCTATTATGAGACAGTAAATGCAAATTTAATTTAAAAATTAATAAATATATAAATATTTTTTTTAAGCATTTAAATTTACGATACGCAAAAATGTGTGTCATCTTCATTTATGACATGGCCTTTCTTGATAGGGGCTTTAATGATACGCATTGTCTGTCATTAACACGCGCGTCGTAAGGTTATGACACACGAATGCATGTCGTCTTCCTTTATGACAAGGCCTTCCTTGATACAAATTGCGTGTCGTAAAACGTGCGTCGTAGTTGCGCATCGTAAATGCGCGTCGTCTCTCTTTATGACAGGGCCTTCCTTGACGCGCATTTGCGCGTCGTCTGAGCCCTTTACGACGCGCAATGAGCATCGTAAAAGGTTGTTTTTCTAGTAGTAATGAAAGGTTCCACCCTACAACGCTTGAACTAAAACAAAAGTTGCGCAGTAGGTTTAAACCTATCCTTCTAAAATTATCCAATCCCAGTAATACGTAACCCGATGTATTCATTCATTAGTTAGTTAGTTAGTACCAACAGAACTCCCTAAAGCACATATCATGCAACATTCGAGCATCAATCAAATCAACTCAAAACATACCCTATATAGGCCATCCTAACAAGTAACTGATCTGATACTAGCATGTAATCTAAAAGCTCATACATATAGGCACATAAAGGCATCTCTCCTAGCATTTTATCTTGCAATCCTAAGCAGATGCTTAGCCCGTAATCTAGCATTTGATTCTCATATCATAGCATAAAACATATAACTTGTATGGGTATTTTGGGAAAACTTACTTGAGCTCGGCTGATTGCACCCATCACGCCCCTTGTATTTTATTAAAATCCTTAGATTTAAATGTTTTTTTTAAAATACCAAACCCTCGATTTGATTCCACGCACACCCGATAGTATGCTCGAATCCCTCAAACCAAGGCTCTGATACCAACTTGTAACATCCCAAAAAATATAGATAAAATTTTGTTTTTAGATTCATTCAATTCATAAGAAACTGATACCAAAATATTTAAAAGAGTCACATTGTGTCATACTATTAGAGTACAAATCCCAAAATCACTAAGTGTGGAAAAACATAAAGTGATGCAGTGTGATTAGGCCGATCCCTTCCCCTTCGAACTATAAGTACCTAAAACAGAAACTGAAGATTGTAAGCATAAAGCTTGGTGAGTTCCCCCAACATACCACATACTAAAATAAACATACTGCCAACCATATCTGGGTATTGGCCTACCCCTTCGGTCTATCTCAACCGGATACTGCCAAGCATATATGGGTGCTGGCCTACCCCTTCGGTCTATTTCAACCGGATACCGAGTCTATTTCACCCTACCCCTACCATATAATATCATAATAGTAATCATAAAGTCATCAAGCATATATAAACATAACTGATAATTATCACAAAGACAATCATCACGCTATAACACAAACTAGTGGGCCGGCCTTGGTGCCTTCGACACACGACTACTGTGAAGGAAGACTCACCTCAGACTGTGGGTATCACATCATACTCAGTGGATGACTCATGAAATCCTCTCCCTATCGTACAAGCACAAAACCCTTAATAGAAATTAGGTCACAATCTGGACCGAAAGTCCAAAACCCTAGTCCTTGACTTAAGGCAAAAATGCTCCTTCACCTTTCCCTTATTGGGCCTCCTTCATTCCAAGGACCAATTCCACAAAAACCCAAAAAGGCATCCAAATCCACCATAGGGACTCTAAGGCCCAATATGGACTAAGAACCCCAAACATGGCCTTATGTCCAAAAATGACTTGCTACACCCAAGTGGGCCCGAGGCCAAACTTACTCAAGTCTAAATCCTAACACCACATGAGCCCAAAATCTTCCAAGCCCACAGATAACGTACGCATGACGTACTTGGCTTGTACGCCCAACGTATGTTGGTGTTGACCAGGGGTCGAGGCGCTGACAAAATACGTGTAGCGTACACTTTAGTATGCATGGCGTACTGGTCTACCACCGCATTCTTACTTCCATGACTTAATTCCTTAAGAACTAATTTCCAAAACTTAGATCCAGACTCCTAGGAACGTCCTAATCCATAAAGTAGCAAACTTTATGCTTTTGCATGTAAGAATGAGGCTCAAAAGAATAATTAAGTCCATAAGCACCCTTGGATGGTTCCTAACACTTGCATGGTTGAGGCTTAACCATCAAGGTCCGATTTTTATGACTCAAAACACCTCTAAGAGCTCGAAAGGACATCTCATATGGTCTGAAGTTGCTCAACTCTAAGAATCCAAACTTTAGGATCAAACGATGACATTTTCTACCCTAAAACTAGATCTAAGCATGAAATGGTCAAGGTTCAAGCTTTATACCTTCAATGGGTTAGAAATGGTGCCAAACTTCTGGATCTACAAGCTCTTCCCACATCCTTGCTTCTTCCCAAGCTCGCTTCTTCTTCAAAACTCTAAAGAATCAACAAAAACTATCAAGGAAGCTCACAATGCACTAAGGTTGCTTAGGGTTCGAGATTTGCACTTCAAGGGCAATGGAGGCTGAAAAGGTAAGGGACTTGGGGGACTTAAGGTCCTTAAATAGGGTGCAAACCCTAAAAACTAGGGTTTGTCTCAAACACACGCACGCCATGTGTACTCTACGTACGCCCAACGTACGTGGTCAAGCTCCGCGGCCATAACTATGGCTAGTACGCTAAGCATACTAAATGACTACGCCCCGCGTACTAACCAAGGGACCAGATTGAAAGAAATTTTACATTAGGGACTTAAAGGGAAACGTACCAAAAATTGAATGTTATGTAGGAGTTCATACTAGTAATTAAGGTCCAGAAGGTGCCTACATGAAAAGTACAAGAACGCAAAACATGGTGAGTAGAACAAACGATCCAAGTATCATGTCCCGATCTGCTCTAACGACCTGTAGATCTAAAAAAGAAGTTCAAAACTTTTCAAAACTTTTAAAGATGAACTCGAAAATTTTAAGAAAAAATAGTCAAAACCATCACGTTTCTAGTAGTGTAGGAGTGTGGAGGAAGTAAAATGGAAGAGTTCGATACCTTTCACGTTTAATTCTGAAAAAAAAAACGAAGATTTTGTTGCATTTCTGGTTGATTTTTCGAATTTCAGAGAGAGTACAGAGAGAAAGAGAGTGTTCTGAATAATTGTGAGTGGCAAATGAGGCAACAACTCTTATTTATAGGGTTTAGAATTTGTGATCAGATTTTTCATTTACCCAAAAAAAATGTTATGTTTGAACCGACTATAAATCTAATAATAAAAATTGAATAAAAGTATATATGATTCCAAGGTCATAATTATTGGTAATATTTCTAATAATAACAGGTTTATTTTGGGTTATAGTTAAGACCCAGTTAAGCAAGTAACTGACAAAAGGAAAATTAGGAGAAATTAGTTTATTAATTTCTCATCTTATGATAAATTAATAGAAGCTAAATTTGGATATAATTAGAAATTAATTAAGTACAAGGACTAGATGTTTGTCACACCCCAAACCTGAACGGGGGAAACATTCGGGGGTGGAGGACGTCATATTAAGTATCATAACAATTGAATAGTAAAGAAAGTACACACCACCATAATATAATACATTTGAAAAGTTTACATGATCGTTTGTGTTACATGTTTGAATATCAATTACAATATGGTGATCCAAAATATGTTACTAACGCCAGCGCGTTAGTCTTCAAAAGTAGTTGCTACCTGGTTTAGCATTTTCCTGAGAATACAAGTTATTTCAAAGAAAAATGTCAATAATAAACTTGGTGAGTTCATAAGTAGTGTTTTGAGAAAATGTATGTCATTCAAAAGTTCGTGTATGTTTTCCAGAAAATCCCTTATTTTCTATTAGATGTATGAAATGAGTATGAAAGATCGTTGTATAAACTGTATGTATTTGAACCAGGGAAATCCTATATTTTCCTAAATGTGAAATGTAGTCTCAAATGTCCAAGACCGTAATCTGTAAGCAACTATGACATGCTCAAAAGAATGATGTATATTCTTATTATAAAACAAAATTATAAGAAGATTTGTATTTGAATGTGAAAAGAACTGTATCTGTTACTCTTCCCGTGAAAACATAATACCATAATAATTGTCTATCCAGTGATTTTTTTATAATCGTACTATCATAATTTGCCTGTAGCAACGTTCTTCAGGCGTCGAAATGAGATGACACTTGTCACCCCGGGGACGGTAGCTAACAGTCAGGGCGCGGGGTCATTAGTCCCGTATAGATCTATACACACTTGTCACGTTCTCCAGATGGGAGATTCTGGTTATAAACAGGACTTCTAGCGGTACCTTAAAAGGTATATTGAAGATGAATGACTCACGAATTCTCAATTAAGTCCCGTATTAAAATGAATGCACTTGTTTCTGAAATGAGTATCCTTTTAAACGATATCAACGAACGCATGATAATGATTTGTATGTTCTTGCATGTTTACGAATGTTATAGTAAAAAGGGTTACCCTTGATATGATGCAAATATATAAGGAAAACTTATACTATTTAAAATTATGTTTCATCCCGAGAGGGTAAAGTGGTGTAAGATGTTTGCATGTTAACATGATCCATATGATAGTTATAAAAACGACATGAAATGTATAACAAAAAATTAATGTTTTCACACGGGATTGACCGTGTGTTATTTGTATCCCCCCCCCCCCCCCCGGTAAAGTGTTCAAAAGCATTTACAATCAGTTAAAATCGTAGAAATGGGGGTATGAACTCACCTGGTAGTTTGAAGAAGGTGAGACAAAAGTCGAGCAGAACTTCGATTGGATAAAGCTAATTTCTCGGGATCCTCGGGAATCTCGGGAGCGTAAAACTTCCTTCAGGACTTGAATATGATAATCGGGGCTTCGGGATGGCTTCGAGGGGTTAATCGTAGAGCATAAACACGAGAAAGGGAAGAAGTGAGCAACTAAACTTGGAAAACCCTTGAGATCTATTTATAGGCCAACTCTTGGGGTCTCACGACGTGAGAATTGAGTTGCTCACATCGTGAGGTCGACGCTTATCCTCTTCCAATGACGATACGCCTGCTGTCATCTCTGGAACCCGTCAGTCACAGACTCACGTCGTGAACTTCTGGCTCACGTCGTGAGTTGTCTGCAGACAGCTTCGATATTCGTGTCTCGAACTTAAGAAATTCATATCTCTCGCATACGAGCTCCGATTTTGACGTTCTTTATATGCACGCGTAGGTGAGATTATGCTCTACAACTCTCGTTTAGACTTCGTTGGCTAATTTTGACTTTATTTTTAATATTACATTTTAACAGGCCGGGATAGGAAAAGTCCATTAAAAATCCATAACTTCTTCATTTGATGTCCGCTTTCCTCAGTCCTTTTACCGTTGTAATACCATTGATAAGATATTCGATTCTCGTTTAGGTCATGTTGACAAAAAGTCCCTTGATCTCTAATTCGAGTTTTTAGTTGTCTACTTCTATGTTTGAAACTTCGAAAAATCATAACTTCCTCATATGAAGTCAGATTTGGGCGTTCTTTTTATGTATGTTTAAGATTTCGGGATATCTACAACTTTCATTTAGATATCTAAGGTTGAAAAGTATTTTATTGAAATTTCTCGTTTTATGATTAACAGTGTTTTACCGGATTTGCTACGGATTTTAAATTGGTCATAACTTCTTCGTTATAACTCGGATTTTAGTGTTCTTTATATTTTTTGGAAACCTTATTACGATATCTACCACTTAGTACACTCAAAGTGAGACTTTTGAAAATTTCATTTTTGATGTTATTTCTATTAATTCACAAAGGGATTACCATATTTGACTTTTAGTCATTACATTGACTTTAAATATCGGGTTGTTACAATGTTAATTTCTTAAAAGGTTTAATTAATCAGAATAGACTAGAATGTGATTTCATCGAAAAGGAGTTGCTTTTTCACCAAGTTACTAAATAACTATGAATAGGGTGTTAGGGATCAAACCATAACATCCCATTCCTTGCTCCAAATATGAGTCTCACTCTTCCCTATTCCTCCCACATTGGCAACGCAACATACCCTATTAGGGTTTTTGTTTGGCGATTTCATCCCGTCTCCAAGGTGTTGTCTCATTGCTTGGTTAGGGATCTTAGGTGTGATTCCATTCGAGGGGTTTTGGTTTGGATGCTTGGCATCCAATCAAGGTGGCAAGAACATGACCGTAAGCAAGGAGATATTTAGCTAACAAAGAGGAATGCAATTCTCATCTTTCTTTTAGTTGCAATAATTATATGAACATAAGATCCTTGTAGGTTTTAGTTTGACAATATAACTATAATTAAAATATGCTTTCACTGCCATAGATTATTTTTTAGTGTGTTTTAAAACCTTTCAGCAGTATCAGAGCCTTATTTCATAGTTATTTGCACTATTAAATCCAATTTGATTTGCGTAAAATCTTGTTTGCATGTAAAGGTTTTCAAAAATTAGGGTTTAGAAGGTGTAAAATTTTTATTTTTGTTTTATATCGTCGTTTTTATTACTTGTGCCCTAAGCAAGGTTTTAATGTCCATACCCTTAAACCTAAATCAAACCGAATCATCTGGTGAGTCTCTAGACACGGCACGTCTCCTTCGAGGTGTGGCGCATGCCATCAGATTAGGCAACATTTTACAACCCTAACTTGTTTTGCAAAAATATAAATATGAAGAGTTTTCAAATATTGGTTATAACTCTTTTCTTTGACATACTATTTATGATAGTGATTGTAATTTCTAATATTTGTTTATATTAATTAATAACTTTGTTTGCTTGCATGTTTAATTTGTCTTAACAAACATAAAGTTTAAATGATTTAAATTTTACGTGTGTGTGTATATATATATATATATATATATATATATATATATATATATATATATATATATATATATATATATATATATATATGATAGTGATTGTAATTTCTAATATTTGTTTATATTAATTATTAACATTGTGTGCTTGCATGTTTAATTTGTCTTAACAAACACAAAGTTTAAATGATTTAATTTGTCTTAACAAACACAAAGTTTAAATGATTTAAATTTTACGTGTATGTGTGTGTATATATAATACATTGTTAGTCTTACCTAACTAGACTCATGTAACATCCCCCTCTATTTGGGCCACTCGGCACGAGGACTTCCCAGGGGGGTCACCCATTCTGGTACTACTCCCACCCGAGCACGCTTAACTGAAGAGTTCTTATGGGATCTGCTGCCCTCACGGCCTTAAAACAAGTTGTTATAGGGAAGGTATCCACACCCCTTATAAGGAATCCTTAGTTCTCCTTCCCAGCCGATGTGGGCTCAGATCTAACACACCCTCACCCCCCATTATAGGGTTCGACATCCCCGTCGAACACATCGACCCGTGCCCTGGCTCTGATACCATTTGTAACATCCCCTCTGGCACGTATCACAATATTGTCCGCTTTGGGCCACTCGACATGAGGACTTCCCAGGGGGTCACCCATCCCAGTACTACTCCCGCTCGAGCACGCTTAACTGCAGAGTTCTTATGGGATCTGTTGCCCTCACGACTTTAAAACGTGTTGTTATAGGGAAGGTATCCACACCCCTTATAAGGAATGCTTAGTTCTCCTTCCCAGCCGATGTAGGATCAGATCTAACCCACTTTCACCCCATTTGTAACATCCCCCTCTGGCACGTATCACAATATTGTCCGCTTTGGGCCACTCAGCACGAGGACTTCCCAGGGGGTCACCCATCCTGGTACTCTGTAGTTAGGGAAAAGGGTCTGGAGAGAGCTGAAGTTGGCGAGAAAAGGAAGCATGAAGGATCTTCAAAATCCAACAAAGAAAGGAAATTCTCAAAGACTGAAGAAGTGGGAGGAGGTGAAACCAAGTGGTGCGAGAAGTGTAAAAAGAAGCACTTCGGGAAATGTGGCGAGGAGGTGACTTGCTACAAATGTGGAAAGACAGGGCATTACGCCAGCAAGTGTGCGTCCAACAAGAAGGTGTGCTATGGATGTAACAAAGAAGGGCATATTTCTAGGGACTACCCAAAGAAAAACGAGGCAGCAAGGCCAAACACGCCACCAAGGCCAAGATCATTTCACATGATCCTCGACGAAGCAGAAAACCATGCGAGGAATCAAGGATGAGGACTTCATATCCGAAGATCAAGTTATGCAGTAGCCATAGTATCGTATGATGTAGCCTATTAGAGGCATAGTCTAGGGTGACCTTGAACACCTATGTAATAGTTTCAAGAAATAATAAAACCTTCGTTTTGTTATCTAATGTGTTAAACTGTTATGTGATTTTCTTGTATGGTGACTTGGGGACTACGAGACAATACTTGGGACGAGTATGAGTAGGTGTGAAAGGTAGTAGACGCATATACTACCGGAAGCACATGACTCACGCTTGGATCAGGGAGAGTCACAAGGTTACCATCGTTTCGGTAATGACTAAAAAGACGATTATTATTTCGACCCTAGTGGTCATATGAAATTGAGTCCGACTAAGACGAGTATGTTACATGGTTCAGAGAACCAAGTCCGATGTAGCATCTAACTTAAGCCGGAAAATTGAAATAAAAGATAATCAAAGCGATCATTAGAGGTATCATGATAGTTGGTTGTGACTAGAAATGCTACCTTTTAAGATGTGATTATATCACATTAGAACATGAAGGAAGGTATAATATGTTCTGGAAGACTCTAAGAGACCTGAGTCTAAGCGTTGCAACATACGATAATAGGTCATTAGAATATGACGCATCGTTCCATTGTAGTAGTAAAAGAATGTATCTTAAGTGCTTATCCAGTAAGGATCGAGACTGTGACTTGAAGGTCATAATTGGGAGTCCGACGTGAGATAGGGAGCGGGTCCAAGATCAGGCACCGCCTGTAGTCAGGAAATCTTAGAGTTAGATACTCGTTTGAAGAAACATCAAAGTTACGGTTATTACTTAGGATGAAGAGATAACATATGGAGTCATCATGTGAGCCCTGTTTCTTTGATGATTCCGGAACGTAATCATCCTAAGGGGGAGATAATTGTAACGCCCGTAGATCCGGGCTAGTCAATTTAGAGATAATAGGGGTTGAAAACGAATTTTTGACAAAAGATTATTTAGAATGAATAATCTTAACCAAGTTGTAGTATATGTTACAAAGTTTCCGTACATATAAAGAACGCTGAAATCCGAGTTATAACGAAGAAGTTATGACCCGTCGAAGTTTCACGACGGAACCGGCACGACACCGGGAAGTGTAAATAATGAATTTACGATAGAGTGACTTTTAGCCTTAACGATCTAAACAAAAGTCATATAAAATGTTAAACCGAGAGTGTCCATAAAAAGAACGCCCAAATCTGACTTCGTATGAGGAAGTTATAATTTTTCTAAGATTTAGCATAGCCGTGCACAGCCCGAAAATTCGAATTTTAGATCGGTCGATTTTCAGCCAAAATAGTCTAAACGAGAAATGAATATATCATTAATAGGAGTTAAACGATAAAAAGACAGTAAAAAACGGAGCTTGTATGCGAAAGTTATGGACGAAGCTTAGTCTCTACTTTTCAAGAGCGGCAAATTCGATACAGTTTTGTAAATCTGAGATAGATTGAGAATTAGCCAACGAGGTCTAAATGAAAGTTGTAGTACTCGTAAACGTCGGAAACTGAGATCGTATGCGAAAGTTATGGACGAAGCTTAGTCGCTACTCTTCAAACGCGATAAATGTTTTTGTAAATCTGAGATAGAAGGGGAATTAGCCGACGAGGTCTAAATGAAAGTTGTAGTCCTCGTAAATACCAACGCGTGGATATAAAGAACGTAGAAAACGGAGCTCGTACGCGGAAGATACAGACGAAACTTAGCAGCTACTTTACTATAAAATCTCTATAAATAAAGGGTGAACCCTTCATTATTTCTTCACACCATAAGCATTTCTTTCTCTCTCTAACCTCCCTAAACCCCTCCCAAGTCTAGGGAACCTCCCTAGCACGAGAAGAAAGCCCTGGAGCGCCCGACGACTCCGAGAAGAAAAGCTTTCGGCTCGGAAACGTAGCTCCTGCGAAGCCCGATTTTTAATAAAAACCCGCTGTAAGTGAGCTACGCCTATACTATATTTAATATAGCTTTTATTTAATTATAGTAACATTGTTAGGACCTTAAAATAATTATTTGGGCTATTACTATGAGTTATATTGAGTGTTATTTAATGCTTATATAATAGTAATAATAGCTAGACTATTAATTAGTCTCGGCGAATAATAGACTAAACTCGACTTGTAATAATACTAGGTTTCGTCGAAGGAAATTATTTTTTTAAGAAGCGAAGCGTTGTCTGAGTTCGGAATCACCAATTTTTCAAGTGAGTGCATGGTCCCTTTCATCTTACACATAGATATGAAGTATTCTATATAAATTATGTGTTATATGTGCGTATTATCTGAGTATTCGCTGTCTATGTTAGTTGAACGATTTTATACACGTTTTAAAGGATTTAAATTGTATATGTATTTTATATCTACAAAAATGTTGGGGTAAAACATGGGTAGATGTAATAGATGGAATATAAGTTGGACAATGAGTTGAGAGGTGTTATAGACCACGAGGTGAGGGTGAGAGGTGAACGATGTGAGAAGCCTTTTCCCAAACGATGGCCCCGTCATTCAGCAGAGTATGGATGACAACCACGGACTATTCTAGACAGTCCAGTGGAACACTAGCAGGCTCGCAACCTGTAAGTGTTGTGAACTATGTGTTCACTCGGTGTACTCTAAACCCTGGCGATCATGCAGACTTGATGCCTAAACGCTGGTGATCATGCAGACTTGGTGCCAAAACCCTGGCGACTATGCAGACTTAGTGCCTGTTGTATAAATTCTGGCGACTATGCAAACTTAGTGCCTAAACCCCGGCAACGATGGACTTCGTGTCGATTCCTTAGGATGATCCTTAGGAATGTATGAACGAGGAATGGTTGATTCTTAGGGTAAATCCTTAAGAGTAAAGAAGATAATGGGGATGGGTAATTGGGTTGATTGTTTGATTGTTTGAACATAATAAATACATTATTGTGGGTTGAAAACCCTATGTACTCACCAGGTTTTCCAACCTGACCCACTCAGTTTATTTATGTCACAGGTGTTGTCATGAAGTCACATTACACTGAGAGATTAAAGAGATGTAGATCACTAGTAAGTTCTGTTTATGCTTATGTTTCTGTATTGACGATGACACCCCAAACGTTTTAAAATAAATAAAATACGTTTCTTCGAAAGTGTTTTGATAATGTATTTATCATGTTTTTTTGGGAACAAATTCCGCAACATTTTTATGAAAAGAAATACTCTGATTTTAATAAAGCATAAACAAAATCGGTCTTTTCTGGCCGTGAAAATGGGGATGTCACAGCTTACCCACTTTAGTGCTAACAAAAAGGGTTTAATGATGTGTCTCTGATTCCAAATGAGGTCAGTTTTTAAAAGTTCAATGCTTACCACCCTCATCATCTTTTGCATTTTGAGTTTTGTTACCGAAAGAGTTGATTAATGAATAGGTAAATGCATATAAGTCGAAGTTTATCTGTAACTTTTATCTAAGAAGGTAAAAGTGATATCTCTCGGCCGCTCGATGATTTGATTTGACTTATGTGCCGGGCCTGGTCAGAACTGAATTGATGTGTTCGATTAAGTTCTATGTCAAATAAATCAGAGATCGAGAAACCTAAATGCTTGACTAACAATTCCATAGGATTGTCAGCATGATATCTAACAGAGGACTATACGATCCCTTATCTAAAGGACAAGATTGATTAGATCAGAGTTTGACAGCGTCTTTGAGAGCTACGATTGCAAACCGAATTGTACTTGTGCATATAGTTACTAGACTTATCCAAGTGGGAGACTGTTGGAATAGTGTCTAAGGCTGCAACTATATTAGGCAAGTATTTGACCCGGTTGTGCATGGTCCTTTTGGGTTGCCTTCACCATAGCAACTTGATAGGATGATTTATTAAGAGAGAGTAAATATTATTAATATATTATGGGAATAATATAAAGAATAATATATTGTTATTTGATTAATATAAGTCATAGAATTAATTGGAATTAATTTGGTGACTTAAAGAGATTAATTAAATAAAGGGGTATAAACTGTCAATTGTTTGATAGTTAAGCTTTAGACTATAAATCCTTATAGATATATAGTGGACGGATTCTAGAAGCTAGGATAGCTTCAAAATCGTCCAATGAGTTATCTAAGGAAAGGATTTGGATAGCCTTAAGAGAAGATTATCCAATTAGGGTTTAGGTTGTAACCCTTAAGGAATCTATAAGTATAAATAGACCCCATAGCCAAGGCAAATCGGCACCTCACCTAAAGTAAGAGAACCCTGGCCGATTTCCTCCCCTCTCCTCTCTCATAAATCATCTTTCTTGCTATTGGTGTTTGTAAGCCATTAGAGGAGTGACAATTGTGACTCTAGAAGCTCCAAGACAACAAGATCAACAAGGAATTCAAAGGTATGGTTCTAGATCTGTTTCAATGTTGTTATTTAACCTAATTAGCCATTAGAAGTCTTGGATTCAAAGCATGTTTAATTAGAAAGCCTAGATCCAAGCATTAGGGTTTTGCATGCGCACATAGGAAAGTTCTTATGGCTAAAACCCATCAGTGGTACCAGAGCCTAGCTTGGTTTTCTTTAAATTGTTGCTTGATTAACTGAAACAAACCTGCAAAATTCAATTTTTTGGTTTCAGAGTCATGGACTCGGCGAGTTCCAAAGTGGACTCGGCGAGTAGGCCTGACTCGGCGAGTCCCTTTGTGCACTCGGCGAGTCCAGGCGTCAGGATTGGCCAGATTCGGGATTTTTTTCATAATTATCTTATGGAAACTTACCTTAATCATAATAGATCAACCTAAATCCGATTTTTTGATGTATATGACTATTATCTTGATCTAGTTAAAGGTATTTATCAACTAATAAAATATTTAATTTCCTTATATGATAATTAATTAATTATTTTAATTATTTTGGTAATTATCTTTCAAAGAAATCTTGAATAAAATCAAATATAGATAATTAGGATATTAATTGTTAATTGGAATTATTTGTTATTTGATCCTCTATGTTTTAAATGTTTAAAACTTGCCCTCAAGTTTTGAAATTTATATTTGTGATTAAAAGTTTTAATTTAGACAACTTAAATTTCAAACCCTAGATTTTAAAAGGTTTAAAATACAACCCTATACTAATATGATATTACTAGAATAATATATATATATATATATATATATATATATATATATATGTATAACTAAATGCTAGTCTTACCGTTAGTAGGCCTCATTCACGAAGCCGATCTATAAGGTGGGTATAAGGTTGCGGCCTATAAAATGGCGCTTAATGGGTGTACACTCACACCCACCGCTTGCTTGATTGGTGGAGGGTCGTTAGCCGAACGGGTAGGATAGGGCAACCTCATCCTCTCATTAAAAGTATAATAAGTAATACAAAGTAACTACACATTTTTAAAATTTCCCAATCTTAGTTACTTTAGGAAAAGTGAATTGATGCAATCCCATGAAATTATACTTTGCACCCTTGCTAAGAAGTTAGTGGAGCGTGTGTGGTTTACCGGCACACTAATTGGCTCTAAGCAAAGGTGGCAAAGGGTGATTCATTGTTTATTGTAGTTCGATGGAGCGTGTGTGGTTTACCGGCACATCGAATAGGTGATCGTTACAATGAAGGCACCATGTGAATTTGCATGGTAATTCACGCCCGCTTTGTGATCCTCGGTATCCCAGTCACAAACAAGAGGGGCATATCGAGATTTAAACATGCCATTGAATAGTTTCAATGAATCTCATTCAAACCTAGGAATTCTCAATACACTTAGGACTAATAGTTAAGTTTTGTGATGGAGAATTAGTGAATCGTCATTCACTTACCTTCAATTTATTTGCATGTTAGATTACGACATCCCTTTTCTAGTATGTAAATGTTATTGTTGGATCCTAGCCCTAATTTTCTTATTGGGTGAAAATTAGGGATTCTTATTCTAATCTATCTTTGTCCTTTTTCTTTTGTAGATGTCGAACGCAAACAACGCTGCTGCTAGTTCTTTCACGTTGATGAGCCTTTGCCAAAAGGTCACCTTGGATGGAACGAACTTTAGCGAATGGATAAGGTACATTCGCACCATTGTTCGCTATGAGGATAAGGAGTATGTCCTCGATGAGAATCTCGAGAAAATCAACCCCGAAATCGCTACTCCGGCTGAAATCACCGCTTTTGAAACTCATGAGCGAGATGCAACGAAGGTACATTGCATCATGATTGCCACCATGAACTCCGAATTCCAAAAGTCCTACGAGGACATGTACCCGTACGAGATGCACCAAGACTTATTGGAGAGATACCACCAGAACACGAGACAAGAGCGTTATGAGATTTTCACCAACATGATTTCCGCTAAGATGGGTCATGGAGAATCTCTTACCGTGCACTTGCAAAAGATGCAAAGGTATGTCGACCGCCTTCGCAAGTTAAATGTTGACTTTGGAGAAGACTTGGCGATCGACATGGTGCTTCACTCTTTGCCTCCGATGTACAACCAATTTAGGATGACCTACCACATGAACAAAGAAGAGGTCACCCTAAGCAAACTCCAAGGTCTTTTGAGGGTCGCTGAGAGCAACTTCAAAGACAAGTCTGTTGCACCAACTCCCAATCCGCCTGCTGCTCATGTCTTGGCCATTGGTCAAGGAAAGGGAAAGAAGAGGAAGGCTTCATCGAAGAACTATCGCAAGGTCAAAGCCCGAGATGGTGCCTCTTCTAGTGGGACCAAAGTTGATCCCGCTAAGCCCTGTCCTAACCCGAAGGAGGCAGAGTGCCAACACTGCCACAAGATAGGACATTGGAAGAGAAGCTGCCCAGAGTACCTGCAAGCAATCAAAGAAAGAAAGATCAAGCCATCTTTTGCAGGTATATACACAATTAAATCTAACAATTCTAATCATGCTATTTCTTGGGTTCTTGATACCGGTTGTGGTTATCACATTTGTTCTAATGTGCAAGGACTAAGAAGAAGTAGGGATGTGGAGCAAGGAAGGATCAATCTAATCATGGGGAACAGAAGATCGTCGCCTGTGACCAAGATTGGAGTGTATTCTTTAGTGCTTAGGAATAATTTGTGTTTAGATTTGAACAATTGTTGCTATTCGCCAGAAATGGCTAGAAACATCATTTCATTTCATGGTTTATATAGACAAGGATTTAGATTTTCTTTTAATAATGAGAATGGTTCTATTTTGGCTTATCTAAATGGTGTCTTTTACTTTGAAGCTATACCATGTAATGGAATATATGAAACTGTTATGATTGTTGATAACTTAGGAAATGATGTTTTGAATATAGATTCTTCCACTAGTATGGATAAAGCATCCTTGTGGCATTGTCGTCTTGGACATGTCAACAAGAAACGCATAGCCCAACTCCAAAAGGATGGAGTGTTGGAGTCATTCGACCTTAGGGAAGATGACACATGCAAGTCTTGTTTACTTGGAAAGATGACTAAATCACCCTTCACGAGTACGTGTGAAAGGGGTGAGGGTCTATTGGACCTAATACATACCGATGTATGTGGACCATTTAGATCAACCACGAAGGATGGAAACCGCTTCTACATGACCTTTACCGATGATTATAGTAGATATGGGTATATCTATTTAATCAAGCAAAAGTCAGAAACCTTTGAAAGGTTCAAAGAGTTCAAGAATGAAGTGGAGAATCAATTGGGCAGGAAAATCAAGATGCTTCGGTCCGATCGAGGAGGAGAGTACCTAAGTCTTGAATTCCACGATTATCTCAAGGAGTGTGGAATAGTTTTGCAATTGACGCCTCCTAGGACACCGCTGTTAAATGGTGTGGCAGAAAGGCGTAATCAAACCTTATTGGATATGGTTCGCTCTATGATGAGTCGTGCTTCACTACCTATCTCTTTTTGGGGGAATGCCTTAGAGACTGCCGCCCATATCCTTAACCGAGTCCCTACTAAGAAGGTTGCCAAAACACCTCACGAGATGTGGACAGGGAAAGCTCCCTCGTTGGCACATATCAAGGTTTGGGGTTGCGAGGCTTTCGTAAGACGAGATACTCACGACAAGCTCGAACCTCGAAGTGAGCGATGTATTTTCATCGGCTACCCGCAGACATCCTTTGGATATCTCTTCTATAGACCGAAGGACAATGTTGTCTTCGTTGCGAGGGGAGGAGTTTTCCGAGAGTGAGAAATCATAAGCCAAGGAGACAGTGGGAGGCAAATCGAACTTGAAGAGATTCAAGAGTCGATAGATGAAGGAACCTCTACCGCTGGCACTCAACCCGAGGAGGAAACTCCGGTTGAACCGATTGACGAATCCTTACCTCTTAGACGTTCCGATAGAGTTAGAGTTCATCCCCAGTTTTATGGTTTTCATATTACTACCGAAGGGGACACGTATATTAGTGATGGTACACTAATAAATCTTGATGAACCTAATAGCTATAAGGAAGCCATGGCAGGCCCGAAGTCTGCGAAATGGAAAGAGGCAATGGATAGCGAGATCCAATCCATGTATGATAACCAAGTTTGGAATTTGGTTGATTATGTGCCCGGACGTAAGACCGTTGGGTGCAAGTGGATCTTCAAGAAGAAGACCGACGTGGATGGAAAGGTACACACATATAAAGCACGATTGGTTGCGAAGGGCTTTACTCAAACTCCCGGAGTTGACTATGATGAGACCTTCTCACCAGTTGCGAAGATTAAGTCTATTAGAGTGATGCTAGGAATTGCCGCATTTCATGATTATGAGATTTGGCAAATGGATGGCAAGACCGCTTTTCTCAACGGAAAGTTGGTTGAGGATGTTTACATCGCTCAGCCAGAGGGGTTTGTGGATCCGAAGCATCCGAATAGAGTGTGTAAGCTTGAGAAGTCCATTTATGGACTTAAGCAAGCATCTCGCAGATGGAATCTTTGCTTCGGTGAGAAAGTCAAAGAGTTTGGATTTGTACGAAGCGAAGACGAATCTTGTGTATATGTCAAAGCTAGTAGGAGTATAGTAAGCTTCCTCGTTCTATATGTCGATGACATATTACTCATAGGAAACGAAATCCCGACTCTGCAAGAGGTTAAGTCCTGGCTCGGGAAGTGCTTCGCTATGAAGGACCTCGGAGAGGCTTCTTACATTTTGGGAATAAGGATAGTAAGAGAAAGAAGTAAGAGACTAATTGGACTTAGTCAGAATACTTACATGGATAAAGTACTAAAATGATTTAGTATGGAAAACTCGAAGAAGGGAGAATTACCGATACAGAGTAATGCCAAATTGAGTAAGACTCAAAGTCCGAGTACCGAAGTTGAGATAGCAGAAATGAGCCGAGTACCATACGCTTCCGCAGTTGGCTCAATCATGTACGCTATGACTTGTACTCGCCCTGATGTAGCCTTCGCTTTGAGCATGGTTAGCAGATATCAGGGAAATCCTGGCAGAGCACATTGGATTGCGGTGAAGAATATCCTTAAGTACCTTCGGAGGACGAAGGAATGGTTCTTAGTCCTCGGAGGGAGTGATGACTTGAAGGTGCGAGGGTACAGTGACGCCAGTTTTCAGACCGACAGGGACAGCTACCGTTCGCAGTCGGGCTGGGTCTTTACCCTAAATAGAGGAGCAGTGACATGGAAGAGTTCCAAGCAGGAGACCATAGCTGATTCAACATGCGAATCAGAGTACATTGCAGCAAGCGAAGCGTCGAAGAAGGCAATATGGCTAAAGAACTTCATCGGTGATCTTGGAGTTGTACCCGCCATAAAGGAGCCTATGGAGATTTTCTGTGATAACGAAGGAACGGTTACCTTGACCAAGGAACCAAGGGATCATGGTAGATCAAGGCATATCGACATAAAATATCATTTCATTAGACATCGCGTAGAGCAAGGACAACTCGTAGTGAAGAGGATATCATCAGAAGATAACCCAGGAGATCCGCTTACGAAGGGACTGAGTAGGGTTAAGCACTTGCAGCATGCTAGGAGTATTGGGCTGAAGGATGATATTAGCATAGATTAGACGGTATTAGAAACGTGTAATAGATAAATGTAATTAACATTTGATGATTAAATAAAGGAGTTTTATTTATGAGTAATGTTACTGTCTTATGTTAATTGTTTAACTACTGTTTCACTTTGCATGTTTTGACTTCCAGAATAATTGAGTTTATTAAGAATAATCGAATTGTTCAAATTGTCCACAATCGTTCATATGTTGGAAGTAGATATGAATGAAGATTGTCATGAATTGGTGTGTAGATTGTCTAAATGGTTTTAGACATAGCAAAGGGTTGCTGCAACGTTCATGAGTGCTTATGAACTCGTTTTGAGCATTGGAACAAACCCGCGCTTGCTGGAATCACCTTATGGAATGTGATATAAAAGGGTGATCGCAAGACGATAATATCATATAGTCTTAAAACCTAGATATATGGTTTGTTATTTGTTAATTGATTGTACATTGATAATGCGAAAACGCATCAGTAACTCGGTGTTATAAAACGCATTGTTGTGTATAGTTGATTAATGAATAGGTAAATGCATATAAGTCGAAGTTTATCTGTAACTTTTATCTAAGAAGGTAAAAGTGATATCTCGGCCGCTCGATGATTTTATTTGACTTATGTGTCGGGCCCGGTCAGAACTGAATTGATGTGTTCGATTAAGTTCTATGTCAAATAAATCAGAGATCGAGAAACCTAAATGTAAGGTCAAGCCTTGAAATATGATAATGTTTGAAACAGACTCAGCGTCAGCATATGTCTCAGCGTCAGCACCAGCATGTCAGCAGTTCAGTTTGTAATAGTTTAGTCTATTCAGTACGTTGTAAAAAATCTTGTATTTATCCTGTTTCCTTAGTTATCTTGATTTATTAGCTAGCGTATCCCTGAATTGTAGGGATTATCTAGAATAGCAGTATATATTGTTTTGTATAGGTTTGTGAATGGCGACGCCTTTTACAAACCCTAATCGTCGCTTTGTGCACACGATAATCTCTTTGTGAGATTATCTTTCTTAGTGAAAGTTTTTCTTCGTGAATCTCTCTTGTTCTTATTTGTAGTCATTGTTTGATATTTCGATTGATCTAAAGGCCTCTTCAATTGGTATCAGAGCAGGTTTCTTTTATCAAACAAATGGCTTCATCTTCTTCTTCATCAAACTCATCAAATCATCCTTCTGCTAAAATCCCTCCTTTCGATGAAACAAACTTTGCTATGTGGAAAATAAAGGCTCTATATGCCTTAGAGTCTGTTGATGAAGACATGCTGGACATCGTTGAAAAAGGTCCTTATGTTCTGATGTATCAGCCTCTTAAAAATAATGTTCCTGATGGTACTATGAAGAAAACTCCAAAAGAAAATTGGACAGCAGTTGACAAGAGAAAACATGGTCTAGATGTTCGTGCTCGTGCCACAATCAGTTACTCTTTGCCATACAACATCTTTGGGCTAGTTCAAAATTGCATCTCAGCAAAAGAGATGATGGATACGCTGACTGTATCCTTTGAAGGAACTGAAGAAGTCAAGGCTACTCAAATAAATGATCTTAACTGAAGGTATGGACATTTTTTTGCTAAGAAAGGTGAAACCTTGACTCAAACTTTTAACAGATTCAATACTCTTGTTAATGATCTTCGGAGACTAGATCAGTTAAAGCATAGAACTGTTCTAGTGCAAAAGTTTTTGGATTCTCTAGGTGCAGGTTGGGAGAATCATGTTGATGTGCTGAAAAACAGTGAAAAGATCAACTCTATGGACTTACAAAGTCTCTATGGAAATCTTCGATACCATGAAGAATCCAAGCTTCAAAGAAAGGAACTGATGAAGGATTCTCAGCGTGAATCTTCTGTTGCCTTGTTCTCCAACAAAAAGCTGGTGGGAGACTCAGACACTGAAAGCGACTCAGACACTGACTCATCTAAAACTAACACTGATGATCTTGAAAAAGTTGTAGCCAGTGCAGCCTTGATTGTGAAGACCTTTGAAAAATCAGGTCAAAATTTCTCAAAGTTCCAAAAGAAGATTGGTGGAAAGTTCTCAAAAGGTTCAGGAGCTGATAAAAGGCATAGTGCTGATAAGAAAGAGAAGGCTCAGTGCTTTAACTGTGGGAGCACTGATCATTTTGCAAAGGACTGTAAACAAAAGAAACAAGGCTCAGATGAATACTGGAAGCAGAAGTACAACAAGCTGATTGAGAAGCTGAAAGCTGAAAACTTGGAACATAAAGTGCTTGTTGCTGAAGAAGAAAAATGGAAAACTGATGAAGAGTCATCAGATGATGAAGTCAAGTGTCTCATGGTCAAAATAGAGGACTCGGATATTCCTGATAAAGACAAAAGTACTTTTGACACTGATATGTTTGATGCTGAAAATTCCAGGAAGCACAACATTGACTCTTCTTCAATGTACCAGGGTCAGGAGCATCTTTGGTACTTAGACAGTGGTTGCTCAAGGCATATGACAGGATCAAAGTCTCTCCTGGAAGATTATGTTAAGAAAATTGGTCCTGTAGTTACCTATGGAGACAATGGAATAAGGGATATGGAAACATCAAATGCAACAACGTGGTTTTTCAAAACGTTTCATATGTTAAGGGTCTCAAACACAATCTTATTTCTATCAGTCAATTGTGTGATGTTGACTATGAAGTTCACTTTACAAAGAAGGAAGGAAGAGTTGTAAACACTGACAAGAACATTGTACTCTCTGCAAGTAGAAAAGATGATATATATGTTCTTGATATGTTCTCAAGTGACAAAGCACTGATGCAATGTTTCTTTACAAAGTCTCAGACGAATCTTAGCTGGATTTGGCACAAAAGGTTTTCTCATCTGAACTTCAAGAATCTATCTAAGATATCCAATCAAGACCTTGTTAGAGGGCTCCCAAAATTCAGCGTTGTGAAAGACAAGATGTGTTCAGCTTGTGAACAAGGAAAACAAACCAAGTCCTCTTTCAAACCCAAGTCATGTACCAGTATATCAGTCCCTCTTCATCTACTCCACATGGATTTGTTTGGACCTATTCCTGTTCGTTCACTAGGTGGAAATAAGTATACTCTAGTGGTCGTTGATGAGTTCACTCGATTTACTTGGGTAGTTTTCTTGAAGAAGAAAATTCATGCTGCACAGGAAATTATCTCACTGATTCGTAAAAATGAGACACTGACAGGTCTTAAAGTCAAGCAACTAAGAAGTGATCATGGTACTGTGTTCCGAAACTCAACTCTTGAAGAATTTTGTGATCATAAAGGAATTGGACAAAACTTCTCAGCTCCTCGCACTCCTCAGCAAAATGGTGTTGCTGAACGAAGAAATAGAACACTGATTGAGGCAGGAAGAACCTTGATGATTCATGCTGGTCTTCCCATGTCGTTTTGGGCTGAAGCTGTCAATACAGCATGTTTTACTCAGAATCGATCTCTAATTCACAGGATTCACAAGAAGACTCCATATGAAATACTGAAAGATCGAAAACCAGATGTATCCTTTTTTCATGTGTTCGGATGCATTTGTTATATTCTAAATCAGCGTGACCCAAGATCCAAGTTTGAACCTAAAGCTGACAAAGGCATTTTTGTTGGGTACTCATCTATTTCAAAGGCTTTTCGTGTTTTTCATGTGAACAGGCAATGTGTTGAAGAATCCATTCATGTGAAGTTTGATGAGGAATCATACACTGATGAAAAAGTCACTCATTCTCCTTCTATCTTTCAAGAGCTTCTCTCTTGTCCATTCGATGAAGCTCCTTCTGCTGAAGATAAGATTGATTCCTCTGATCCTATCATTCCAGTTCCATGTTCCTTGAATCAAGATATTGCAGCCACATCAGCAGATGATTCATTAGGTGCTGATGAAACCCTTGAAGCTGAAGAATCTCCTGAAACTGATAATGGGTCAGTGTCTATCCTTCCGGAATCAGCATCAGTCATTGTACATCGGGATCATCCTGTTGATCGAATTATAGGGAATATTCATGATGGTGTCCGAACCAGATCTAGTGTACTTAATAACTTTTGCATGTATGTTAACTTTGTTTCAATGATCTTACCTGATAAGGTACACACAACTCTTCAAGATGCCAATTGGATCAAGGCCATGCAAGAAGAACTGAATGAGTTTGAAAGGCACAAAGTTTGGACTCTTGTCCCAAGACCATCTGGAAAGACTATTACTGGAACTCGCTGGGTCTATCATAACAAGGTTGATAAAGATGGAATCATTACTCGAAACAAGGCAAGGCTTGTGGCTCAAGGGTTTACTCAAATTGAATTCATTGACTATGGGGAAACTTTTGCCCCAGTTGCTCGCATTGAAGCTATCAGACTGTTTCTCGCATACGCATCCTACATGAACTTCATTGTCTATCAGATGGATGTGAAAACAGCATTCCTTCATGGTGTGTTAGAAGAAGAAGTTTTCCTAAATCAGCCCCCAGGATTTGTAGACAAAGATCATCCTGATTACGTGTACCGGTTAGACAAAGTTGTTTATGGACTGAAGCAAGCCCCTAGGGCTTGGTATGAGACGCTGACATCGTATCTGCTTGAAAATGGATACAGACGAGGAGCAATCGACAACACTCTCTTCATCAAAAGCAAAGGCTCAGATATGATTCTTGTTCAAATTTATGTCGATGACATTATTTTTGGCTCTCCAAATGAGACACTGAGCAAGGAATTTGCTGAGATCATGTCTCAAAGGTTCGAAATGAGCATGATGGGAAAGATGACCTTTTTCTTAGGTCTTGAGGTTCAGCAACAAAAGACAGGTATTTCCATTTGCCAAAGTAAATATACCTCTGACCTGCTTGTTAAGTATTCTCTCAGTGACTGCAAACCAGCATCTACCCCAGTATCTAAGACTGATAAAATACACGCTGATCCAACTGGAACTGATGTCAATCATTCTCTGTATCGAGGAATGATTGGATCCCTCTTGTATCTCACAACAAGTCGTCCTGATATCATGTTTGGAACCATTCTCTATGCTCGATTCCAAACTAATCCCAAAGAATCTCACCTCATGGCTGTCAAACGTATTTTTCGATACTTAAAGGGAACTCAAAACCTTGCACTGTGGTATCCTCGCGACTCAGCATTTGAACTTTATGGATACACTGACTCAGATTATGCAGGATGCAATTTAGACAAAAAGAGTACATCTGGTGGATGTCACTTCCTTGGCAACCGTCTCATCAGCTGGTCTAGCAAGAAGCAAACATCAGTTGCCATCTCAACTGCAGAGGCTGAGTATGTTGCCGATGGGAGATGTTGTGCTCAGCTCTTATGGATTCAAAATCAGCTTTTCGACTATGGGTTCAAGTTCTCAAAGACTCCCATCTATTGTGACAAGACCAGTGCCATTCAGATCACACAAAATCATGTTCAGCACTCAAAGACAAAGCATATCGAGATCAGACATCACTTCATCAGAGATAATGTTGAAAAAGGAAAAGTTGTTCTTGAACATGTCAAGACTTCGGAGCAACTTGCTGATATCTTCACAAAGGCACTGGATTCTCAATCAACTGCTTACATTATTGGAGAGCTGGGAATGATTTCCTTATAATTAATTTTGATGTTTAATTGTACTAATGTTTGATTTTGTCTTATAAGCTGATGTACATTGTGCTGATGATAACATACTGATGATATTTGCTACTGAGCATTTTGGTTTGATTTCTTATCCTTATCTCTTCTTCAAGTCTTCTAAATAAAAGTTGAATGATTCACTGTATTAAACCATACACTGATAACGACTTGAAACTCTTTGTCGATGGTTAGATCAAAACACCAAGATCTATCACACGCAACTACCCCCTCTCACCAATCTAACACTGATTCTGTGATTCAGTGTGCCAAAACACACGCTGATGAGATTCTAAAAATCTTTGCCGATGGTTAGACCAAAACACCAAGGTTTATCACACGCAACAATCCATTCTTTACCCTCCTCTTATTCAGTGTCTAATGATTCAGTAAGATACACCACTCACTGATGAAGTCACAACACTCTGTGCCGATGGTTAGATAATGTAACTAGTATCTATCACACGCACCAATCACCTTGCTAGCCCTGAATAAGCAAGGTGTACTTTGAATTGACGGAGAAATATTTTCAGCATGTAACATTTGTGACACTGAGCTCAGCGCTTCCGCAAACACTGATTGACGCTTCACCTTCAGTCAACGGCTCTTTTATCCAACGGCTACTTTACACTCTGACAGGTTGTTACGATGCGTCGTTCTTATTAAGGAAGATAATCATCATCTTTTTAATCAAGATAATCATTACCTTTTAAAACCCTTTTCATTCCATATTTAAACCTCTCTCTCCTTTGGTTTATCTTTTCTTCCCAAAATCCTTGAACCTCTCTCAAAACCCTAGAATTCTAAAATACTCTCAAATGGCGGCATCTCTGTTCACATACTCCTCAACTTCTCGAAGGGTCATTCCTGCCCCAAATTCACCTCCTCTTCCCATTCACATCAAGGCCACCAATGTAGTCTTCAACCCCGACATTCCAGAGGTTCATCGAGGTCTTGGACTCGATGATTTCGTAAATTTCTTGGCTTCTTGTCGTCTTCGATATGCAATCAGCGATGTACCATCCGAGTTCTTCCCAGAACAAGTATGTGAGTTCTACGACACTGCAACCGTTAATGAAGAAAACAACGCCATCACCGGAACCATTGGCCATGGAAGACACTCTGTCTTCATCACCGTAGAACTTCTCAGTGCTGCTTTAAGGTTACCAATCTTCGAACCCTTCTCTGAACCTCCATCTATTGAAAGATGTAAACGCATGTTTGATCAACTGGGCTATGATCACTCAAAGGCTGGTACTCGATCAGCTCTTATTTTGCGTCAGTGCATGACCCCAGGCTGGAAGTTTTTCACTGGAGCTCTATGCAAGTGTGTGGGTCACAAGTCTCGTAGTGGTGACCAACTGAGCAATTATGAGCAACAAGTTGTCTGCTCCCTTCTTCTCAACAAAAGGCTGGATTATGGGGCACTTTTCTTTGATCAGCTTGTTCAGCTTCTACGTGCAAATGTACGTGCTGATCATGTTCCCTTTCCACGCTGGATTGCCCTGGTATTCGACAAGTTCTTCGCTGCTGACTACTTTTCTCACTCTGGGAATCCAATCCAATGTCCCCGAATGTCAGTTCGTATGTATCAGGATGATCCTTTAGATACGACATTGGAATCTCCGATCGGATGAGAGAATGGATTGCCAATCCATATACTGTGCCTTCTCTCACCGCTGACACTGATGAAGGAGGTGCTGATGGTCATCATATGGATCATGCTGATCAAGAGGTGGAGCATCCTGATGGCGATCATTTATCCCCTCAACTATCTCATCACATCATCTCGGACTCTGGTAAAGCCTCATCAGTACCACAGGATTCGATGCCTCAGGGGGAGCATCCATCTCAGGGGGAGCATCCCTCACAGGGGGAGCATCAGTCTCAGGGGGAGCATCCGTCACCAACAGCTCACCATTTCTCTCCAAGGATGCCTCCTAGCTCTCCAATTATCCCAGGTACCTCAATGGTTCAATTTCCCGCTTCAGCATTTTCTGAACTGCTATCACTAACTCGGGACATGAGTCAGCGTCTGCTTCGCATTGAGGCTGATGTTCAACAAATCAAGGAGGTTCTCCTACTTACTCCTCCCGCTAGTCCCAACCTTGATGATGCTCAAAAAGGGGGAGATACTGATGAAGATGTTGATACTGATGATCATGCTGATGGTGAACCAAATGCTGATGGTGAACCAAATGAGAATGACACTGAACCTGCTGCTGACAACACTATCTTTCAGCATGAATCTCCCAATCCGTTTCCCGTTCGTGAATCTGATTCTGCGGGGCATAATAGTCCAGCAGCTACTGAAAAGTTGTTTGAAGATTGTGAGCATGATGAAGAGCATGATGAACCTGATGACGAATGTCAAATTTTTGACATAAACTTCATTGATCCTCTCATTCCAGTTCAGCAAGAAAGCTCAGATGACCTTGAAGAATCGCATCCGATTTTAGCCGATCCTGTTGCTGATCCAATCATTCCGGTCCAAGGAGAGGATTCGGACGTTGCAAGTGAAGAATCTCATCCGCTGTCTCGAAAGCGGAAGGCAGCAGATACTGAATTGGATCATTCTCAAACTGATAATTCTTCGTCTGTGAAGAAACCCAAGTCCATTGTTAGTATTTCAAACCTTGCCACTGAATGGAACATGTCCCCTGACCAAGTCAAGCAAATTCTTGATGAAGCCAATTGAGCTCAGCTTCTAAAGAACATTGCTCAAGCTGATGAATCTCTTATTCAGCACAAACTTCAGGCCAAGGGATCGTTTGAAGCTCAGATGCAGAAGTTCCTGGAATTTCAGTCCAAGGCTCAGTCTTCTCAACCTCCTACTGGCTCTAGTAAGCCTAAGGCTGACAGTGTTCTTGACCGGATTGATCGAAAGAGATTTGAAGATGTTTTTAATCGACGAATGTGTAGAGACAAGATCATCAAAGTCAAAGCTTCTAAACCTCGAAGCGAGAAAATCCTTACGTTGCTGATCACTCGTCAAGGTTCTAAGCATTCTTATACTGAAGTTGTCAAAAGGGATGAGCTGATCAGATATGGGTATTCGGAATGGATGGAACTGCTCGATCTAGCATCCAAGCAAACCTCAGCTCACTCTTCCGAACTGACTTGTGCTCTTCATCTGCTGATCAAAAAGGTTCAGCGTCTGGATCTTGTTCCTAAAGAACGACCTCAGCATCCAGGCCAAAGGTCGTCAGTTCCTAGATCTCGAAGGACCAAGTTTCATGTTGATGGTGAAGATGTATTGGTTCTAGACTTTGGTGCTGGTGTGATTAATAATTCTCTTCCTCTTGGTGTTGATCCGGTTCAGCATCAATTCATCTCAGCTCCTGAACACGGAATGTTCTACCTTGATAAAAACAGGAGAATGTGTTTTCAGCGCACTACTGAGATTCCAAAAGCTCCAACCACTCACCTTGTTGGCTTAAGGCAAATGTGCATGAGTCATCAAGATCTATCAGGAGAATTTCACATTCTTATCGCAATGGAGCTGCTGAACAGAAGACAGGAGTTGCTGGACAGTCCTTACTGGCCAGTTAAAATTGAAGCTGAAGCTGAGTATGAAGAATTCCTTTCCAGGGGTGTCTTAATTTAGTTTGTTTTGAACATCATCATATTGGGGGAGATTGTAAGGTCAAGCCTTGAAATATGATAATGTTTGAAAAAGACTCAGCGTCAGCATATGTCTCAGCGTCAACACCAGCATGTCAGCAGTTCAGTTTGTAATAGTTTAGTCTATTCAGTACGTTGTAACAAATCTTGTATTTATCCTGTTTCCTTAGTTATCTTGATTTATTAGCTAGCGTATCCCTGAATTGTAGGGATTATCTAGAATAGCAGTATATATTGTTTTGTATAGGTTTGTGAATGGCGACGCCTTTTACAAACCCTAATCGTCGCTTTGTGCACACGATAATCTCTTTGTGAGATTATCTTTCTTAGTGAAAGTTTTTCTTCGTGAATCTCTCTTGTTCTTATTTGTAGTCATTGTTTGATATTGCGATTGATCTAAAGGCCTCTTCACTAAATGCTTGACTAACAATTCCATAGGATTTTCAGCATGATATCTAACAGAGGACTGTACGATCCCTTATCTAAAGGACAAGATTGATTAGATCAGAGTTTGACAGCGTCTTTGAGAGCTACGATTGCAAACCGAATTGTACTTGTGCATATAGTTACTAGACTTATCCAAGTGGGAGACCGTTGGAATAGTGTCTAAGGTTGCAACTATATTAGGCAAGTATTTGACCCGGTTGTGCATGGTCCTTTTGGGTTGCCTTCACCATAGCAACTTGATAGGATGATTTATTAAGAGAGAGTAAATATTATTAATATATTATGGGAATAATATAAAGAATAATATATTGTTATTTGATTAATATAAGTCATAGAATTAATTGGAATTAATTTGGTGACTTAAAGAGATTAATTAAATAAAGGGGTATAAACTGTCAATTGTTTGATAGTTAAGCTTTAGACTATAAATCCTTATAGATATATAGTGGATGGATTCTAGAAGCTAGGATAGCTTCAAAATCGTCCCATGAGTTATCTAAGGAAAGGATTTGGATAGCCTTAAGAGAAGATTGTCCAATTAGGGTTTAGGTTGTAACCCTTAAGGAATCTACAAGTATAAATAGACCCCATAGCCAAGGCAAATCGGCACCTCACCTAAAGTAAGAGAACCCTGGCCGATTTCCTCCCCTCTCCTCTCTCATAAATCATCTTTCTTGCTATTGGTGTTTGTAAGCCATTAGAGGAGTGACAATTGTGACTCTAGAAGCTCCAAGACAACAAGATCAACAAGGAATTCAAAGGTATGGTTCTAGATCTGTTTCAATGTTGTTATTTAACCTAATTAGCCATTAGAAGTCTTGGATTCAAAGCATGTTTAATTAGAAAGCCTAGATCCAAGCATTAGGGTTTTGCATGCGCACATAGGAAAGTTCTTATGGCTAAAACCCATCAGAGGATACCACCGAACTTCTTGATGATGTTACTAAAGAACAAGTAGCTACTTGTTATAAGAACTATGATGAATCGAATAAGTTTGATTGCCTTATTATAGCGAACATGACCTCCAAGCTCCAAAAAGAATTTGATAATGTTGGGGCGTATGACATAAATTAGCATCTCATGAAAATGTTTAAGAACAAGCAAGACAAGAACTATTAGAGATCGTGAAATACCTCATGACATGAAAACTTCAAGAATGAGCACATGTGTATACATACGTTTAGAAGATTAAATAACACATAGACAGATTGGAGAATCTCGGTGTCCAATTCCCCCCAAGGAGCTAGCCATTGATGTGGTACTTAACTCGCTTACTAGTTCATACTAACAATTCATTATAAACTAAAACATAAACAATGTGGATAAGACTTTGATGAGACTACACGACATGCTTAAAACTATTAAAGTAGGTATGATGAAAACTTGTGGCTTAGGCTCCATTACTCATGTCTTGGCCATTAGTTATGGTGGCGCTAAAAGGAAGAAAAGTTTTCATCTTAAAGGAAAGAAAAAGCTCAAGGTTGGACAATCTAACCAAGGTCTCAAGATAAAAGTTGATTCTGAGATAGCTCCCACAAGTGATCCGAATGAGGTCATTTGTTTTCTACTGCCAGTAAAAGGGGCATTGGAAACGTAGTTGCCCGAAATGTTGAGGATTTAAAGAAGAATAGAGTCAAGGATTGTGGCTCCTTATGTATGTTTATGATTAAACTCCATAGTAGAACAACTTCCAATTCTTAGGTCCTTGATATAGGGTGTGGTAATCATATTTGCATTGATATGCAGGGTCTAAGGGAAAGTAGGAAGCTAAAGCATGGGGTGCGCAAACTAATCACAGGAAACATACGTATTATTGTTGTTACAAGGGTTGGGGACTACGAGCTCATGGCGACTAGTAGTGTTTCAATTAGATTATTATATTGTTGTTACTCACCATAAATGACATACAACGTTATTTTATTTTACATATTGTTTTAAGGATGATTTCCGTTTTGCATTTGATAATGATAATGGAAGTATTTTGGTTTACAAGCATGATTGTTTTTGGCGACCTTTTTTTATGGTCACTAATTGGATAGAATGGTGACAACTTTCATTAATTACTTATTATATTTTGTGACTATTTAGGGACCACTTATATGTTTTTGTCTCTAATTAGTTTAATTCCTGACCTATAGTGACAGAAAGTGACCACCAAAATTTTGGTACTAAATCATTTAATGAATACTCCTTCTATTGTTAATGTTAGTAACTATGTCATTTTCGTTACTAATTTGTATTTTTCTTGTGGTGCTTTAAACTCTTTGATCATTAACAAGTAAACTTCATATGACCATATCATTGAGCATTCTAATAAATATGTATCATGCATATTCACCATTCGTACATTAATAACAATCATATAAACTAAATAGATATTGCAGGCTTTTTTTTGTGCACGATGATGGATTACATTGAATGTCAGATACTAACAATTTATATGGTAATGATTTGTTAGTGAATGATCAATAATTTTTTCATTTATATGCTTACTTAGGTGTGAATCTCATATATTATACGGGTTAATTTAAAAAAAGATTAAACATTAAACTGTAAGCAATAAATATTTTTTGATGTAAACTTTAATAAGAAAGGAAGAAACATATTAATTGCAATATATATATATATATATATATATATATATATATATATATATATATATATATATATATATATATATTACATTTAATACTTTACATATATAAGTATATGATTTTAATTTTAAAATTTGAAACAAATCAAAAATTGACAAGTGAATAATATTTATTTTAAAAATATCATAAAATGACAAGTGTCAAAACTTATGAGAGATTCACAAGTAGCAAAATTATTTTTATTTATTAGGGAGGATTAACATGAATAAAAAATAGGTAATTAAATTTCATATTTATATTGTGAATGTCAACTAAATGTAATATAAAAAAAAATCGTATTTTATACATTGATATAAATATTTATATTTAGAGCATAAAAATGAAAAAACTAAGTTTTAGAATAATTTATAGTTATGATCAGTAATATTTAAGAAAACTGTTAAGTCTCGTCTGGTCTCCACTAAACTTTTCTAATTAAACATTATTGTACATATTTTTCTCAATATTTACGAATATGACACTTTTATGTTTAGCCTTAGGTTTTTCTTTCCATCTAAGGGCATCTCCAACCCACCCTCATATTCTATTTTTTCTCTCATTCTTCTCCAGTCCTACCCCATTTTCTTCTTCATTTTTGGAGATATGAATAGTATTCCCCCATATATGGGAAATACTATTCATATCTCCAAAAATGGAGGTGAAGTTTGGTTGTCAATTTTAGTTTCTCTAATTTTTATTTTATACATTTTTAGTTTATTTTATCTATTAATTATAATTTAAATGCAATATCTAATATTTATAATATCATGTTGTATACTAATTTATATTAATTAATCATAAATATATAGTTTAATTAGTAGAGGGATGTATTTGACAATATATATAAGTTATAAAAATGGAATATTCTAGGAAGATACTTTTTTGTGTAAAAAATGGGATAGAAAATGGAGTAGGGTTGGAGATGAAACACTATTTACTCTATTTATGGAGGAAAAAATAGAAATGGGTTGGAGATGGTCTAATAGACGATATTTGTTCCATGATTCAAGAAAAATTTATTTATCCAAGTAATACATTAATCTCCTTTTTAATTCCGTTTGAAGTTATTTAGAATAACCCACTTTTCAATTTTCATTGTACCATCTTCGATTATCGTATCAAATTAGATCTCTACTTATTATTAATAACTATATTTTGGAAATTTGAAGAAAAAAACAAAAAGAAAGAGAATAGAAGTGAGTGAAAATTGGGGGTGGAGAAGAAGCAAAATACCCGACAATGAGACCTTCCTCCGCTAAAACGGGTTGTATGCCCATTTTCACACTTATTCTCTTAAAGGGCTCCACTTTCACATGGTTCCACGTGAATACCATTTTTATTAATAGAATTACCATTTTTAATTTTGCTGTCGATAGGCGGACCTATGATAGTATGATATAATAAGAACATGTAATTATATATATACTATTAATTCTTTCTAAAATCGTTAAATTTTTTTGTAATTATTATGTATTGGATATTAATATTCTTACATATTCTTTGACTCAATATTCTTGACAATTAGTAGGTGGCTAAAATCATATCGATTATTTAAGTGAAATGGATAGAAAAAAAAAAAATTTAAATACAAGTTGCGAGTCCAAATTGTTTTGTATAACCGAAAAAAATATTAAAAGTTCTTAGAACCAATGGTGTACTTTACTTTCACCTTATATTTTTTCTGTGTCATTTCAAATTTCCA
The DNA here is from genome assembly GCF_051521515.1 of Lactuca serriola. Classification (NCBI taxonomy): domain Eukaryota; kingdom Viridiplantae; phylum Streptophyta; class Magnoliopsida; order Asterales; family Asteraceae; genus Lactuca; species Lactuca serriola. Next base: position 64,857,264 of record NC_136414.1, read on the forward strand.
CTCGTTCATCTTTCGATCTTCAAAATTCAAAAATATTTCACTACTTTTCACTTTTATTTTTTAAAATAAAGTTAATTTAATTTTAAAGACTATAATTCAAAAAATAAATAAAATTAGTTTAAAATGATTAATAAAAACAAAATTTAATAGAAATAGAAATATTTCATTACTTAAGAATAAAAATTACATAATAAAAATAATAAATCATTATTAAAAAAGGACTCCACTTCAAATCGTCGTCCCCGTGATCCAAATCCTCGCCCGAGTCATCGACGGACATATCTGAATTTGAATCTGATTCTTCAAACAAATCAACAAATCACTGTGTCAATACTCGACTTTGGGTTGTATGTTAGTCCAGTAAATTTGCTCCACCAAATACACACGAAGGGAGTGATGAATGTCGTGATCATGTACTTCTATTCTATTTGCCCTATATTCTTGCATACCAAGAGCTACTTCTTCGATGTTTGGAAAAAAAATGTTTTTCTTGTAGCGACATGATGTGTATTTTTAATGCACTAGTTTTTTTATTTATAATTCATAATATATCACATGTAAATCACACCTTCTAGACGGTGAACCTGATCGAGTATAATATAGTTTTGATAAAAAAAAGTATCGAACTCAAGGGGAACGGCAGTGAATTAGTACTATAACTTTTTATTATAAGTTACACTACATAAAAAAAAGCAATAAAAGGTGGTTTTATTATTAAATATCAAATCATCAATAACTAAACTAACTAGATAAACTAATTGGAAACGAAACACTTCAGATACTTTAGTTTAGATTTGATTACATCTCAAAATCATGGTTAAATTCAATAATAGTGTAATGGATTTATTAGTTGGTTACTGAATTCTAATGTGACTAGTTATCTTGTTTCGATTTCCTAGTACCAATAATTAATGAACAACTACGACAATGATCATGCAATTAGCGAATAGATAACTAATTTAATATATTCGGAATATGAAAGATATGATCTAGCGATTTCTCATCAATGGTCATGACAATCAATCAAAGCATAGCATGGATATATAATACTGTCTAATACAGTCAAAGTCACAAATTAACATTACCTAACCTTAGGATTTGATCAATCTCTAGTCCTAACAGTTTAATGGTCATAAAATAATTAAGATTAAACTTAACATAATTAGAGTGGTCCTCTTAACTACACATAACTCAACAATAGGCAATCAAAATCATAACTTTAACATGAAAGGTGATAATCAATCAAACACAATTAATAACCATACTAATAAAATCCAAAATCATTGAAATCAACACATAAAATCGAGTTTCATCTACTCCAAACGAAAGCAATAGGTTTTAATACCTGAATTCAGAAAGTCAAAACACAAATAGAAACAATTAGAATGCTAATCGTGGTCAGAACAGCAAACCGAATCATTCATGTCATGAATCAGGTCTTGATTCCTTCATATCTTTGCTCCATATACCTTTAACGGCCCTCCGACCGCCTTCTAAACCCTCAAAACGACTTCTTTGAGGTTTATTTTCGTAGGAAACATATTAGTGTTGAAGATATGTCATTAGGGTTAATTTAGGATCTATTTATAAGTTACAATGCCACCACGTTGTGGATAAAGGCTTGCTACACCGTGGGAGATGGTTTCTTCGCGTCCGTGAAATTTCATGATGTCGCTACACCGTGGAAATGGATTTGACACGACGTGGGACTGGGAATCAGAATCTTTCACAAAGGAAAGTCGTCTAAAATTTTGTCTAATTTTCAGATGATTTTGACTCCCATCAATCGAAGTTACGAGTCATGAGATATAACTAAAACAATGACGAGGGGTCAAGATGCCAGCAACATCCTTTTTGCGTCTTTTTCAGCTCCTTTCTCCTCCTTTTGCATCCCAGCTCCGATTTTAATTGTAATTGAACATTTCAAAGAATATTAAGTATCATATATCTTAAAATATAACAATCTTATGGAAGTATATTAGGATAATGGCCTAAAATACATAGTTAAATAAGGTGATATCACAACATTTAACTCTTCCTCCATCTTCAAGAATCATGTTATGTAATATGATGCATGCATACATTATGTGATGCGGCCTTTTGACTTCACATGGACATGCCCCAACTTGTTGTACTTGCCAACGCCTCTTGAGTACACCAAATGTCCGCTCCACGTACTTCCTAGTTGACTCTTGTGCTTGCTTAAACTTTTTTCTTTTTTCGTTGTTCGAACATGTGAACGATTTAACAAAAAAATATGGTAGGATATATCCCATTTGTAAGATAGTAACCATGCTTATATGTTGCCCATTTGCCTCAAATGGTACATCGTGCAACTGTCCAATAGATGTCGTTGAATACTTACCACGCCATGTCTTGGGGGCACAATACCCAAGACCAGTGCAAGTAATCAATGCTACCTACGTTCCCCAGAACCCATGCTTATTTTCATGCATCATGTACAATTGTTGGACATCATTGATCATTGGTTGATTAATATATCGTTCTGCGTAAACCAAAGTAATAGCTTTCGCAAACTTGTACATGGTATCCCTTGTGGTACGCTCAAACATCCTCAAATACACGTCCAATGTATATGCTATCGTGTCGTATGCTAAGTGACGAATTATGGCTATCTATTTTTGAATTGGAGAAAAACTTTTCTACTTCTCGCATCTCACTTCGATTAAAAATATGGAAATCAGACTTCCAAATCGCCAACAATACATAAAATAACTCTTTCCTCATCCGAAACCGACATCAAAACTATTCAACATACACGATGTCATCTGCAAAATAGTATTTTGTAAGACGATTGTGTCCCACTTTGTGATTTCTCTTACATTGATTCTTCTCATTCGACAACATAAACATGCACTTTGAGCTTGTCGGTTTTGCAAATACGTCATTGTTTTTGCCATGACGGAACCTAAAAATGTTGTCTCTTCTTGCACCATTGAATCAAACAAACTAGATGACGATGGCGACATTGTGGTTGAATGAGTTTTGAGAGAAGATATAGGAATTGATGTGAAAAATATCTTTGATGTGTTTGGTATTTAGAGAGTGGTAAAGTTTTAGAATATAAAAATAATATATATATATATATATATATATATATATATATATATATATATATATTCAATCTTCTAGCCGTTGGTAATTAAAAAAAATGTTTTTTTATTATAGCATTTGATTCAATTAAAAAAATACATTAAATCGTCGGGAGCCAATCATGGTGAGAGAGAGAGAGAGAGGTTATTGCACCCTCCGATCCTTTATCCTAAATCGCACCAAGGATGTGTTTTTTCTGGGTGCAGTTCCAGTCACCGCGTGTCCACCATTCACCCATACCGTCCGAACTTATAATTATACTAGATGATGTTTTATATCTTGATATATTTTTATAATTGTATCATTAATAATACTTTCTAAAATAACTTTTTCAATATATGACACCAAACTATCACATAAAAAGTGATCACACTTTTTGTTGCGTACATTAGTCTTTACCGACTTCATTTCTAAGAATACGGATCCACACTAGTTGTAACAGGTAACATCAATGCAATTTAATATAGAAGATAAACCTTAGAAAAGATTATATGATTATTTTATTTGATGATATTTTTGGCAAGTTCTCCGATGTTGTTCAACCGATTATATCATTTATCTTCTTTCATATCCTTAATGTAATTCTTAAGTCCTACTTTATGAACTTGAATATCATATTACATTGGAAACTCAACCTGATAAAGCGTAGTCATTTTCATTTGTTTACAAGACTCATGTGTGCACAAGCTTTATAAAGAAGTAATTTGGTGTTGACTTCATCAAAGCGATGGTTAAGCTTTTGAATTTGCATATCAATCACCACCTTAAATACATCTACTTGATAGTGGGTGCAAGTAGTTAACCTGAAGATAAATAGAAATAGTTTACAAGCTAATGGAAAAACCTACTACGATGGAATCATGGAGCAATAAAAAACAATTTCACAATTAACAAACTTTCACACTTAACAAAAAATCATAAATAACAATCATGAAATAACATAACAATTAAAAAAAAAAATTAGAGGGATAAGCCACTAAGGAGCAATGATTGTCGGAGGTGGATGTCGGAGGCCAGAACTGCCCTGTATGGTGGCTAAGGGAAGGTTGCCAACGTTCGACGAACGGTGACATGGTACAATTTTGACACCAAATTTCACATGTGCATTGAATATAGCTCATCTAAGAGAAATACAAAAAAATGAAATTTTTTAAGCATGTACATATGCACAATTAATATAAATATATATGCACCTAATACGCATTTTTTCAAAAAAAAAGTTAAAAACGAAATATTTTTTATATTTTTGTTGAAATCTTTTTTTAAAAAAATATGCATATGCGCATTTTCATTTGTGACATCCCCAATTTTTAAAACCGAAAAAATTTCTCCATGCTTTCAAAAATCATGATATATTTTATTTGTGGAAATTCCTAATATATTACTATTCTTTTGAGTACAAATGATTGTCTCAAATTTACAAAAACTTTAAGGGTGTCTTAATCGATACACAACATATGTTACAACATAAAGACCTAAAGGTCCTTACCACTATTACATATATTATCTTCAATCAGTCAGCATCCTATTCAAATCTTTAGAAGTCTAAACACCACTACATGTGATACACATAAAACGAGTGGGTCAGGTTGGAAAACTTGGTGATATACACATGGTTTTCAATCCCATAATAATTTAATGATAATGAATCATATATCTCAAACCTGCAAGACTAACTGTTATCATCTACACAGATATACCATATCTATAAGACAATCTACCCCATCCCATCGATCCTTACATACTGATCTTATGCATCGACCTCACAGGATTTATCAAAAAGATCATCGTGAACAACAAGTTGCTTCAAGGATTCCGTGGCAGCATACGAGGATCAAAAGACAACAAATGAGAGGAATTGAATAAGTCACATTGTGAACCTCTGTTTATAAATACCACAAGACAATTAAGTCAGGGGTTGTCATCTAGATGACTATGCCTAGCAATGGTTTGACACCAGGTATTTGTATATAAATTTCTACCCCCAAACTCACCTTATCTGGAAAGATCACATCAAACATGCCTTGTAGTGGTGTATTACTGGAACACTCTATTTGTTAGTCTACGAAGTTCCTTCAATTACTTCATGATAGGAAACACTGACACACGAAACTTGTCTGATGACTTCGTAAAAAGAAATGACGACTCATAAAGATCATCAAAAGAAAAATGAGGGGTATACAAATATAGCATCTCATGTACGTGAAACATACCCACCAATCACCCAAGTCATCAATCATAATTTTAGGAGGGGGAATACAAATGTAGTACTCCTGTACGTAAAATGTACCCCACTGATCATCAATATCATCGAACAGAGTTCTACTCTCCGTTCTCATCTTACACGTACCCTTAATAAGATGCTACCCAAATCCAATTTAATTGAACTAAGCATCCCTTTTAAGGCTGAAGGTATAACTAGACAAGGTTGTAATACCCATAATCATCCCAAAGTACCTCCCTATGCAGGGGCAGAACGAGTTAGTTGGCAGGGGTAGCTTGTGCTACCCCTCAAAATTTCCGGAGAAGAAGGTAAGAGAAGGCAGATGAATCGTATTTTAGTCATATGTATGCCAACGTGCTACTCTTCAAATGAATTGTGCAACTCAAGATCACACATAACTCCTAATCCCTTTTTTGGTATGTGGTAATAAAATGATTAAAATCAGGAAAGGACTACCGTATTCAAAAGGAATGAAAATTTGGATGTTTGGTTGGTGGCTAGAAAGGAAACTTGTATTTTTGATGTAATATCGTTCCCTCTAAATATGACTTTTTTATTCCCACTAACCCCATGTTTACATTCCATTTGTTTCCTATTTTGCCCTTTATTGGCTCCTTGAATCGTTCAAAAACCCCAAATCAGAAAAATCGCAACATAATCAACTTTTTAAAATAGATTGACAATGATTTCAGTAATTTCAATAAAACGAATTATGTTTTAGCTTTCAGGCGTGTCATTGAATCAATTCCCATATTAGAAGCAATCAATTTTTTTGAATCAATTTCAACAGTAGAGGAGATTCAACGAGTTCATCATTCTTGTACTTGGAGTTTTTAAAAACAATGTGAATTGTATATCTGAAAGGTATGTAATTCTTTTCACAATTTCTTAGTCATTTGATTTCAAACTCCTGATTTTAAGTTCATATGCACAAGTTGACTTTCTTGAACAAGTCTTTGCACATTAAGGGTTCGCTGAAATGTCTAAATGAAATGTCTTAAAGGTAGAGGGTATAAGTTAATAGTCTTATGTCTGTGACAGTAAAAAGTGTATGTCTAATCTAGTAAAGAACAAGACTTGTTTATATTACTAGCATAATGATCCAAAACAACAATCTTTGCAGTTTCTTTTTAAAGGTTAGCATTCCTTTGCCTAGGTGGTAGTATTGTAACAAGATTGGCAACACATTTACTATTAGCTCATTTTGATGAGTTTGGGTACTGATGGTTAATTAGCTCACTTTATTTGAAGCCAACACATTTACTTTTTAGCATGGTTAATTAGCTCATTTTGTTTGTTGCCAAAACATTTACTTTATGGTTTTTAGGAACTTTTACATGTCAAACTTTTTTATACCATTTAAAACGACTTGCTCATTTTTATTCAAGTTGCACTATAGACACTTTCACAGAAAGAATAAATAAGAAAAAAATTGTGCTACCCCTAGAGAAAATTTCTGGTTCCGCCCCTGTCCCTATGTAATATATTTACAATACAAGGTAAATCTAACATCTCTTCAACTTAACTTCAACTAAGCATCCTTTAAGAGTCTTATCTCATCACTAGACAAACCTACAATGTTTCTAATCAACCTCTAATACCAACTCTGTTTAGGCAACACTATCATAATTTAGTGTATATATTTAACATAGAGTATTAGATATTTTATTTTTTTAGTAATAATACTTTTATTATTATCGTGTGATAATATCATATATACATATTATCACATGTAGAAGCATATCTGATTCACATAGTAGATATCATCAAATATACCTCTGACACATATTCCAGTCAGTAAACATATAACTCACATATAAACTTTCAACAAATATTTAATACTTTATATTAATACCTGTATTAAATCATGTTCATGAAAATAACTATGCACTCACCTGACTTAGGTGGAAGATCATTGGGAAAGTTAGCTCCTCTACTATCTCTTCATCTTATCCCTTCCACCATCTTAGTTTCTAGAGAAAATTTGGGAATTGCATGGGTAGAACTCCAATCTGAAAGCTTCCTTTCGCCTAGATCCTAGATACCTCAGAGTCTTGCTAAATCACTTTAAAACTAGGGAAAATCGGATTTGGGAAAAGAAATGGTTTAGAGAGAAAGGGATTTGAGTGTGAGAGAAAATAAACCAAAATCTCACAATATTTATAGGCTGCAGGAAAGGCACACCGCTCCTTTGTTTTTCTATCACGTGTCGCAATCGTGTTGGTCCACATCAGTAAGTCTTCCACCTTCTATAACATTGAAACATGTCCATTTTTATGGCGCCACATGTCACACGCTTATTGGGCCATGTCATCTTGTCGGTCGGGTGACTCGGTCAGTGACTTGCCACGTGGCGCGCTCTCGTGCCGCCATATCATCAAGTTAGGTATTTTCCTGAAATCTTCAAACGACCATAACTTTCTTATACGAGCTCCGTTTTTGACATTCTTTATATCCTCGTAAATCCTCTCGATGAGCACTACAACTTTCTTTTAGGTCTCAACATTTAATTCTCACTATATTTTAAATTCATATTTTAAAGAGATTAGATTGTTAAAGCCCGTGCGAAAATCATAACTCTTTCATACGAACTTCATTCTTGACTGTCTTTATACTGATAGATTCGTATTTACGAGATTTTCAACTCTCGTTTATATTGTTTTTGCTAACACTCAACTGATTTAAATTTCAATTTCTGTGTCGCAGACTGTTGCTAAAACTTCGAAAATTCATAACTTTTTCATAATTTATTTTAAATAATCTACTATCAAAAGCATATATTTACCGCTCATTGATAAATTTGCTAATAAGGCTTATATAAGGTTGTCAGTAATGCGTACGACTAATGATTATCTTATACGAGGATTTTATTTATAACAATTATTATTTATTATATCTTAAATGTCAAGCCTAGATTTGCGGGCGTTACATCATTAGCATAAAAAAATTATTTTTTTCATTACTGCGAAAGGTTCACTAACACTACGTCTAGATTTAAAAAAAAATAGAAAAATACAAGTTTTGTGAATATTCATATTTTTATACGTATGTAAATTTTATAAAAAATTGTATATGCACCTGTAGAAACAAAATTTTCAATTTTTTTATATTTTTTTAGACAAGTTATACCTAATGTACATTTGCATATGAAAATTGACGAGGATAAAAGTTCTCCGGCCCCCTCCCGTAAATTTAGGATTCTTTTTTTTTTTTTTGAGTTTTACAATATCATTCTTAGATAATGCATACAAAATCATTCAACATCACTTGATTATGCATGTCACAACAGGATATCTCTATAGCAACATTGGGGTTTCCCATTTTTCAGGATTTTATTCTTTGAACTCTAGGAACCCATAAACTTGATGGGTAATTTTATAGAACATTAACATTGGAAGAAGAAGAGGGTTTGGTAGGTTGTCATTTGACATTAAGCTGTCGAATTCTCTTCATGTTCTTTAAGACTCTGAACATCAAATTCTCTATTAGGTATTTACACAAACACCTGTCGTGTAACATACATAGACAACAAAAAATAAAAGCTTATTCATTAAGAAACAAAGAGATTTAAAGTTCAAACATACTCAACAAAAAGAAAGAATCAAAGTTCAATTATATATGAAGATCACACTCATGAATTTTCACCTATGGTCATGAAACCAAACCCTATTAAGGGTTCTCTTGATTCTTCTTTTGACTTGTCATACTAAATCAAGAACACAATTAAATTTCAACATCTGTACCAATATCCATCAATAATCATAAGTCAAAATTAATGTGTATATGCCAAAAAAACAGGCAGACTATCATGATGAAGAAAGGAGTAATTACCAACTTCTTGACCAATTTATTGTTGCAAATAGAGCTCAGAGTCACAACAAGTTGGTATTATATACAATAAGGACACTTTGGGTTACACGCAAGAAATATTTATACAATATTTGAATATATATATATATATATATATATATATATATATATATATATATATATATATATATATATATATATATATACACACGAGTTAGTTGGTTAATTCATTAGTTATTAATAAATTAAAAGAAACTAGTAAATCCTTAGGGGTTTAAAGTGAAAGATAATCGCTTAGTGACCAAACAACCACTTTAAGGAAATCCTAATCACATCCATATATATATATATATATATATATATATATATATATATATATATATATATACACACACACACACATATCTAAATTTCATCATTCCTTTTATTTTCTCTCAAATTCCAAATCTGGTCAAATCGTCGCGTGATTTTGAAATCGCGTTGTGGTCCACGAAAAAATACCTTGTTTGTTATTTGTAATGGTTTAATTCTAATTAATTAAAAGACAAACTCGAGACGTTATTGTTTGGATGATCTCTTCAATGTGAGATCACTTGAAAAATTGTATATCTACTTGAAGCGATGGTCAGAACACCGCGGGAAGGAAAATTGGGTTTGGGTTTCGGTGGTTGTGCTTTGAGGAACCAGGTCTGGTTAATGCCAGGTGGTGCATTGCGAGAGTAGTTCTAGAGTCGTGTTGCCGCAGGCTTCGAGGACGAAGCCTAATTTAAGTGGGGGAGAATTTTAACATCCCGAAATATCAAGAGTAGAGTTGAAGGGCTAAAAGTGTAAATGGGAAAGGGCAACTCGGCGAGTCCACGAGTGGACTCGGCGAGTAGGGTCGCGACTCTAGTCGCGTGTTAAGTGACCAACTCGGCGAGTAGCATGGATGGACTCGGCGAGTTGGTGCTGAGTGGAGAAAACCCTAATTTCAAGAGTTGAGCCCTATATAAAGAACATCATATCTTCTCCCCAGCCTCTTTACCATTCCTTGAGTTCTAGAAGCCCTAAATTAATGAGGAGACCCCATTGTTGAGTGAATTAGAGCTTGGAGAAGGATCTTTGGTGCTTTAAGCTTGAAGATTGGAGGCTTGTATCAGGAAGCTTGGGGAGATCAGGAATCTACAGTTGGTTGGGCTCATTCCAGGGGTAAGGAACCATTTCCTTAAGCTATTTTCTTCATGGGTTCATGTGTGGTGGTTGATATGACATCTAAATTGAGATAGAAGCTTGGATCTGAGGATGCTACTTCAGATCTAAGCTTGTGATGGTCCTATATGTCATAAAGTCCCGATTCTTGAGTGTTTGGTCAAGCTCTTTTGTCCCAAACCCTAGCCCGAGAGTGTAAAATGCCTAGATCTCTTTGGATCCACGTAAAGTTTGCCACTTTACGTGATGGATGGCTTGTAAAAGAGTATATCTATGGTTTAGAGCTTCTGCATGGCTTGGAAAGCCTCTGTATGGTTTCAGATCTAGGGGTACTCGGCGAGTCACAAGGGTGTACTCGGCGAGTTGCTTGAAAATAGGTTGGAACTCGACGAGTTAGAAGAACAACTCGGCGAGTTGGTTGAATATGGGCAGGAACTCGGCGAGTTGGAAGAACAACTCGGCGAGTTGGTTGCAGATAGCCTTGGACTCGGCGAGTCTATTCTTGGACTCGGCGAGTCTGGTCGTGAGGTCCTAACCTTTCTTCTGGTTGAGCTGTGAATCGGTGAGTCAAGGGATGACTCAGTGAGTCGAGTGTGAAAGGACTCAGAGTTGTTGGACTCGGTGAGTCTCGGGGTGACTCGGTGAGTTGAGTCGCGGATTGGGGAAGTTATGTGCATGGGGACTCGGCGAGTAGAGTCAGTCAGGGGTTGACTTTGACTTTCACTTTGACCAAGGGTTGACCAGTTGATTTCCAGGGGCATTTTGGTAATTGTTGGCTTTTGTTTTGAGTTCAGAGTTTTGGTGTTGGCCAGTGTTGGAGATCGTATAAGTGGTCGGAGCAGCTTGGGTTTATCTGTTCAGTCGGCAGTTGAGAGGTGAGTTATCCTCACTTTATCGACAGGGTCTACGGCACCAAGGTCGGCCCTTTTATCGGATTGTGATCTGGGTATCGTTGTTATGTTTTGTTTGTTGTGTTGCATCCTGGTAGTTAGGATGGTATATGTTAGAGACCTGGTTAAGGTCGGTATCCTGGTATATAGGATGATGCTATGCTAGTGATCGGTTAGGTCGGTATCTTGGTTAGGATGATGTTATGCTATGTGATCTGTTAGATCGGTTTGATTGTATGTGATATGTTATATGATTGAATGTTTATGTGCGCATGGTTGTTGGACTGGGGTTGGGTTGAGGCGGGACCTGCTTTGTGCTGTAGGCCAACATACCCAGGGCGGACCGGTTATCCCGAAGGCCCAGCGAGCGGTCCGGATAGGCTGTAGGCCCCAAGAGGGCGGACCAGACGTGCCGAGGCTCGGAGAGTGGACCAGGCCGACTGAAGGCCCAGTGCGGGCAGACCAGTCATACTGTAGACTCAGAGAGTGGACCAGGTGGATTGAAGGCCCGGTGCGGGCGGACCAATCACACTATAGACTCGATGTATGTGGTTAGACTCGGAGGGTGGACCAGGTGGACTGAAGGCCAGTGCGGCAGACCAGTCACACAGTAGACCCGAAGTGCATGGTTGTTCTGTGTTCTGTTATGATATGGCATGTTATGCGTGTATGGTATATGTGGTTGGTATTTTGGGGATATCTCACTAAGCTTTCGGGCTTACAGTTGTGGTTTAATGTTTTTCAGGTTCTTCAGGAGACCGTGGCAAGGCAAAGGCGTGATCGTACCGCTCCTCATGATTATGTTTTGTGATGTGATTCTAGGAATACTCTGAAATAATTGTATTGAAAACCTTTTTGTAATAATTTTATGAAATCGAGTTGTTTTTGAAAAGTTTAAATTGGTTGGAATTTTATGGTCGTTACAGACACATAGGATTAAGACTGGTCATATCGTTACTTGCATCGTCTTTGTGTAGCTATGTGGTTATTTTAATTTTTCATGGTTGTTAATTAACATTAGAATCACAATTTTTGTAAATACTAACGAAAGAATACTAGCTTTTATAAAGGTTTTATAACTGGATAAAACTGAATGGTTTTAAAATAACAAGTTAAAGTGTTTTAACAAAATAAAGAAAAGAAAAAGAATATTTTATAATTTTTAATTAAAGAGAAACAACAAACCATTTTTCTTAAAACGTAAATCACATGTTACCAATGAAAACACACATTTCTTTATAATCCATTGATGAGGGGAAATTCATGTAGTGAATGCGTCAATCTGATTATATTTGAGGTGATGTGACCCTAGTGAAAACTTAACCGTAACTTGGCCTGAGTATCACGTGCTTTTTACTGATGTGTTTTGAGCACTACAACATTCCTATGGTGCACATGCAACCCTAATGCTTTGGATATAGGTTTTTCTCAAGTTATACATGCAAATTATTATCCAAAGCATAAACCCTAATCTAGCATACAATTTTCGAAATTGATAACTTAAACATGGTTAGAAGAGTACCTTTTCTTGTAGTTTGTTGATCTTGACCTTCAAGAGCTTAGTACCTCAATCGTTGCACCTCTAATGGAGTCACAAACACCAACTAGCAATAGATGAACAAGAGAGAGGATGTAGGCTAGTATTTTCGGCTAGGGTTTCTTCTTAGAATCAAGTGGCCGAAATCCTCATGCCAAGGGGTCTTTATATAGTTGTGCTGCTAGGGTTTTTAGACTGAAACCCTATTTCTCTACTTAGGCCTTAAGCAATCTATGGAACCCTTCTAGAAGGCCCTTTGGAATAATTCTTCTATGGGCTTCCCATAGAATTCGTCCACCCCTTTTATTAGGAGTTCACAGCCCAACTTGCAATTAATAGTAAATTGCAATATCAGTCCCCATTCTTTTAATCAGTCTCTTTTGATCACCAAATCTATTCCAAATCAACTTTTGATCAATACTAATTAAATAATGTGATTTCTCAATTAATATATTATTCTTATAATATATTAATAAATCATTTATCTACCTGTTGCTCATAATTCATCCTGTCAAATTGCTATGGTGAAGGCAACCCAAAAGGACCATGCTACTATCGGGTCAAGTACATACCAATTATAGTTATGGGCTTAGAAACCTAATCCAACAGTCTCCCACTTGGACAAGTCTAATAACTATAACTGCAAATATGACTTCAAAATCCGATTAGCAATCATAACTCTCAAAAGCCATTATCGAACTTTGACCTAGTCAATGACGCATCCTTTAGATAAGGTATCATATAATCCTCCGTTCTGCAAGATATCATATGGAGAATGAAATGGAACATAATCATTCTCAATGTCCAGCAGTTTGTTTCCCGACTTTTGATTTGCTTGACATAGAACTTAATTAATCACATCAATTCAGTCCTGACCGGGCCTGGCACATAAGTCAACACAAAATCATCGAGGGGCCCAAGATATCGCTTTTACCCTCCTAGGATAAAAGGAACAGATAAACTTTGACTTATATGCTTGTACTATTAATTTGTTAAATCGCACACAACAACACGTTTTATAACACCAAGTTACTGATGCGTTTACGCATTATCAATGCACAACCAACTAGTAAACAACAACTCATATATCTCGGTTAAAATATTATATGATATTATCGTCTCACAATCACTCGTAATAAATTCCATGAAGTGATTCATATGAGCATGGGTTTAATCCAATACTAAAATCTTATTTCAAGAGCACTCATGAACGTTGCAGCAAACCTTTGCTATGTCTAAATACTTAGACAATCTACAAACCAATTCATGACAGTCTAACCTCATAAATTACTCCCAAAGTATGAATGATTGTGGATCATTTGAATAATCTAATTATTCTGGAAGTAAAACATGCAAAAGTGAAACAATAGTAAACAATTAACACAAGACAGTAAACTTTACTCATAAATAAAACTCCTTTATTTAATCATCAAATGTCAATTACATTTATCTATTACAAGTTTCTAAATAACTATCTAATGACTAAAACTAATATTGTCCTTTAGGCCAATGCTCCTCGCATGTTGTAAGTGCTTAACCCAACTCAGACCCTTTATGAGGGGATCTGATGGGTTCTCCTCTGACGATACCCTCTTGACTAAGATGAGTCCCTATTCTACCCGATGTCTAATGAAGTGGTATTTTCTATCGATATGTCTGGATCTACCATGATCCCTTGGTTCCTTGGTTAAGGCAACCTCTCCTTCATTATCAAAGAAAACCTCCATAGGTTCATTTATGGTTGGTACAACTCCAAGGTCTCCAATGAAGTTCTTCAACCATATTGCCTCCTTCGATGCTTCGCTCGCTGCTATGTACTCTGATTCGCATGTTGAATCAACCATGGTCTCCTACTTGGAACTTTTCCAAGTAATCGCTACTCCATTCAGGGTAAATACCTAGCCCGACTGAGAGCGAAAGTTATCTCTGTCGGTCTGAAAGCTGGCGTCACTATACCCTGTCACTCTCAAGTCATCACTCCCACCAAGTGTAAGGACCCAGTCATTAGTCCTTCGTAGGTACTTATGAATGTTCTTCACTGTAGTCCAATGAGCTCTACCCGGATTCCCTTGATATCAGCTAACCATGCTTAGCGCAAAAGCCACATCAGGGCGAGTACATGTCATAGCATACATGATCGAGCGAACGGCGGAAGCATATAGCACTCGACTTATTTCCGCTATATTGGCATCAATACTCAGACTTTGAGTCTTACTCAGCTTGGTATTGCTTTGGATTGGTAGTTCCCCTTTCTTGGAATTCTCCATGCTAAAGTGTTTCAACACTTTGTCCAAGTAAGTACTTTGACTAAGTCCTATTAGTCTCTTACTTCTGTTTCTCAATATTCTTATCCCTAGAATATAAGCAACTTCCCCTAGATCTTTCACAGCGAAACACTTCCCAAGCCAAGACTTAACCTCCTGCAAGGTTGGGATGTTGTTTCCTATGAGTCGGATGTCATCAACATACAAAACTAGAAAGCTAACTATACTCCCACTAGCCTTGACATACACACAGGACCCATCCTTGCTTCTCGGAAATCTAAACTCTTTGACTTTCTCATCGAAACAAAGATTCCATCTGTGGGACACTTGTTTTAATCCATAAATGGATTTCTCAAGCTTGCACACCCTATTAGGGTATTTGGAATCCACAAAACCTTCTGGCTGACACATGTAAACATCTTAAGCCAGCTTCCCATTAAGGAAAGAGGTTTTCACATCCATCTGCCAAATTTTATAATCATGAAACGCAACGATGGCCAACATAACCCTAATAGACTTGATCTTGGCCACTAGCGAGAAGGTCTCATCATAGTCAACCCCATGGGTTTGAGTAAAGCCCTTCACAACCAATCATGCCTTGAACGTATCACCTTCCCATCTATGTCGGTCTTCTTCTTGAAGATCCACTTACACCCGTCTGTCTTGCGACACGGTACATTGTCAACCAAGTTCCAAACTTGATTGTCATACACGGACTGAATCTCGTTGTCCATAGCCTCCTTCCATTTTGCAGACTCTGGGCCCGCCATGGCGTCCTTGTAGTTGTTAGTTTCATATAAATTTATTAGTGTACTATTGTTGATAAATGTATCACCTTCAGTTGTTATATGGAAACCATACAACATAGGTGGAACACTAACTCTACCAGAACGTCTTAGAGGTAAGGACTCATCAACTGGTTCAACATGAATCTCTTCCTCAAGTTGAGTGCTAGTGTTAGAGGTTCATTCATCACTTGATTCTTGAAGCTATTCAAGATCAATTTGCCTCCCACTGTCCTCTTGGCATATGAGTTCTCTCTCTCTCGGAAAACCCCTCTCCTCGCTACAAAGACCACGTTGTCACTAGGTATGTAGAAAAGATATCCAAAGGATTTCTGTTGGTAGCCGATGAAAATACACCGCTCACTGCGAGGTTCAAGCTTGTTGTGAGTCTCTCATCTTACGAAAGCCTCACAACCCCAAACCTTGAAATGTTCCAATGAGGGAACGTTCCTTGTCTACATCTCGTGAGGTGTTTTGGAAACCTTCTTAGTTGGGACTAGATTAAGGATATGGGCAACAATCTCTAAGGCATACCCCCAAAATGAGATAGGTAGTGAAGCTCGACTCATCATGGAACAAACCATGTTCAACAAGGTTCGATTGCGCCACTCAGCCACACCATTGAGCTGCGGTGTCCTAGGTGGCGTCAATTATGAAACAATTCCAGATTCCTTAAGATAGTCGTGGAACTCGATACTAAGATACTCACCACCCCTATCAGATTTGCGCATCTTTATCTTCCTGCCCAATTGATTCTCCACTTCTTTTTTAAACTCGTTGTAATTTTCAAAGATTTTTGAATTGTGCTTGATTAAGTAGATATACCCATATTTTCTATAATCTTCGGTGAACGTAGCATAGAAGCGGTTAGCATCCCTTATGGTGGATCTGAAGGGACCACACACATCTGTGTGTATGAGATCCAACAATCCCTCACCTCTTTCACAAGTACCTTTGAAAGGTGATTTAGTCAGCTTTCCAAGCAAACAAGATTTTCACGTGTAATCCGACTTTAGGTCAAACGACTCCAACACTTCATCCTTTTGGAGTTGGGCTATGCGCTTCTTATTGACATGTCCAAGATGACAATGCCACAAGCATGAATTGTCCAAACCATTAGACGAATCGATATGCAACACATTATTCCCTAAGTTGTCTACAACCATCTCAGTTCATATACACCATTACAACCTAATGCTTCAAAATATAAAGTACCATTATAGAAAGCATTAATAGAACTAATTTCATTATTGAATGAAAATCTAAAACCTTGTTTGTACAAAACATGAAAATAAATAATATTACTCGTCATTTCTGACGAGTAGCAACAATGTAGCACCTGGTTCCCGGTACGTACTTCTTGTAATTTTAAATTCTTAATTCTTGCATTTTTGCCTTGGACTCGGCGAGTTGAAGGACCAACTCGCCGAGTAGGAGCGGGATGGGATACGGGGTCCGAGCCGTGGACTCGGCGAGTAGGCCCTGTTTGGGCAAAAACCCTAACCCGAGCATTGTCACCCTATTTAAGCACATTAACTCGGCCCCTTGTCCTTAACACTTCCAGAGAGCTGTAGTGAGAGTCCCTAGTCCCCCAAATTGTGCTTGTGAGTGAGTTCTTGCTTGGTGAAGGGAACTGGAGCTTAGAAGAAGAAAAGAAGAGTTTGAAGAGTGCAAGAGAGGGAGTAGATCCGAAATCTACTTTGGGAGAAGCTTTCATTCAGGTAGTAAAGTCTCTACCTTGATCTTTAGTTCATTAGATCCCATTTTTTTCCCAATTTGGTGGTTTTCAAGCCCTAAAACACCAAACTCCATGTGTTTGTGCTTAATAATCCGAAAGGACTTCAGATCTAGACTTTATGCACTTGTTAGAAGCATAAAGTTGTTGTGGTTGAAGTGATTGAGGACCCCATGGAGTGCATGACCAATTTAAGAGCTTGGAATTGCATTTTTGAGCTTATAGGGCCATGCATGCACGTAAAGTTTGCAACTATACGTCTTAGACATGCCCTAGGAGCATAGATCTGCGGTTTTGAAGAGTTGCATGTCTTAGATTTGGCTCATATGGGAAATGAGTCAAGGGACTCGGCAAGTCCAAAAGTGGAACTCAGCATGTTCTATGAATATGGCCTTAGACTCGACGAGTTGGATGAACAACTCGGCGAGTCCTATGAAGATTGTCTGGTACTTGACGAGTTGTTCTTCAAACTCGGCAAGTTGCATGAACTGTTATTGTGTACGAAGGGTTTAAGTGTCAGAAGTCCAACCCTTCTTGTTTGCACGTAGGATTAGCAATCTAACGTGTTCCGATAGTCCCAGAAACCCCAGATTCTCATGAAGGATGTTCGGATAAGGATCTGGAAGCGAGTGGGAAGTCTGCTCGCATGGACTCGGCGAGTTGTTCATGGACTCGGCGAGTCGGATCGCGAGCCGGTCCTATCGTCCTGAGTAGTGAGTTAAGGACGACTCGGTGAGGGGGAAGAAGGGACTTGTAGAGTGGAACCGGGTTAGTGGAGAAGGACTCGGCGAGTCGGTGCCATGACTCGGCAAGTCCAGTCAACTGGAAGTTGACCTTGACTAAGGAGTTGACCTTGGTCGAAGGGAGGGTCAGTCATCTGACCTAAGGGTGTGAATGAGAGGCTAACCTATGTTTATGATTTATAGCTGGAGGATTTCTGATTCAGCAGTCAGGCGCTTAGCAAGCAGACTTCAGCAGTTACTTTCGAGGTGAGTTACCTTCCAGTAGCGGTGGGTCTACGGCCACAATGCCGGCCCACCACTAGTAGTTGTATGTTAGATGATTGTCTTTGTGATATCATCTAGTTTTGCTACTACCTGATATGTTATATGCTGGCATGGTATGTTATATGTGATAGTGGTGGTAGGAGGGGATTAGTCCCCAAGTTCGGTCGTTAGGACCGAAGGGTAGATCGGACACCCCAGATATGTCTGATAATATGTTATGTTACGATATATGTGATAGTAGTAGTAGGCGGTGAAATAGTCCCCGAGGATCGTTTGTCAGGACCGACGGGTAGTCAGCACCCCAGAACGGCTTGACACGGGTAGGTCGGCACCCCAGAATGGCCGTACCGGGTAGGTCGGGCACCCCAGAATTGTCCGAAAGTATGTATGATATGTGGTTGCATGGTATGTGGTATGTTGGGGGAACTCACTAAGCTTCGTGCTTACAGTTTTTGGTTTTGGTTTCAGGTACCTCTTCTTCGAAGGGGAAGGAGCTGGCGCGGTAGCGGCCCATCACACACACACCTTGTATTCCGCATTATGAGATCCTCCTGGGAATTTGTACTCTGACTTTATTATGTTTTTATAAAATGTTTTCAAGACATGCGATAACTTTTATGAAATGATATGATCAGTGAACGTTTTATTTCTAAGGTTTGCTAAGAATATGTTTTAAAAAAAAAGAAATTTTTGGCTCGTATTTTTGGGATGTTACAAATTGGTATCAGAGCCCTGGTTTGAGGGATTCGGACACACCTTCGGGGGTGTCTGAAATCAAATCGAGGGATTAAAAGATTTTAAAGAAGAAAATGTTTTCTAAAAGCTAAGTAAAGAGTTTTAGGAAGGAACAAAATGTGTGATGTGCGCGACCGGCCGAGCTCAAGTAAGTATTCCCCAAAGTACCAATACAAGCTTATGTTATGTTTATCAGTTTCAGTAGAATAGCATGCTAGAATAGGACTAAGAATCTAGGAGTGATGCCTTATGTGCCTACTTTATGTGCCTCAGTGTATGAAAAATTACATGCTAGAATTGAGTAGACAGCAGTAGGATAGCCTGACTAGGTTATGCCTGATAGTATGAGCTTAGCATCGTATGCTAGTACAGTTCCTGTTATGAGGATAGAGTTGCTTGAGATTGTTTCCTTTTTGTCCGAATGTTGTTGCTTTGTGCTATGAGGGCCTTGAATGATGGGAGTTAGCTGTTAGGTGAATTCGTTAAAGTCACAGGTGATCAGGGTTGAATAATCTCAGAGTGTTGGATTCGACCCTATTGCGTAGCTCTTGTTTGAGTCCTAACCGTTGTAGTGATGAGTCCCTTACTTGAAGGATTATCTGAGCCTCGTTGCATATGATTGTATTCAGGTAATGGCTAATTGGCATTACAAAGAGACCTTTAGCAGTTGAGGACTGGTTGGGTGGAGTCAGAGGTTTCCTAGGGTAAGCCTAGGATGAGTATAGCAGTGATCAGCGGTAGTGAAAGGGACCTGGTGGAGTCAAGACAGTCCTTGGAGAATGTACGAATAGATGTGGAAGGTAGTATGGGCCCGTACTACTGAAAGCAGAGGATCTGTACCCGAACTAAAGAAGGCCAAGATAAGACCAGGGAACTTGTAGTAGGTGTGATCCCTCCAGAGGTATTAGTATCGCTAACGATTATTATGTATGTATTTCAGAATGGTGGTTCTACGCTCGAGGCCCGCAGTTGGCAGTACGGGAGAGGGATCGGGTTCGAGATCAGGTTCCGAGCCAGTAGATGAGGGACTACGCGAGTTCATCGCGTCAGAGATCACCAGAGGCATCCTTGATTCGACCCCCATCATCTTCGGGTCGATCAAGGAAGGGATATTGGAGCTGATGGAGGATCGCCTCAGGGCATTCAGAAGCGATATGGCATCTGGCCAGTCGGGATCTCGCCCACTGTCCTTCAAGGACTTCAGGGGCAGTGGTGCACCGGATTTTCACGGGGCGAAGGACCCCATAGCTGCCAGGAGATGGATTGCAGACATTGAGTCTGCACAGATGATTAGCTTCTGCCCTGAGGGGTCGAAGGTGAGGTTTGCAGCAGGGTGTTTACGAGATCGAGCTAAGGATTGGTGGGAGTCTGTGGGTGACTCATTGGGAGCCTCGGCTGTCGAGGCTATGACCTGGTCGGACTTTGCAACCAGGTTCAGGATAGAGTTTGCACCGGCTGTCGAGCTTTAGCAGCTGGCCAGGGAGTTCTTGGATATGAGGCAGACGACGGAGACTGTGGCGGAGATCACCGCCAAGTTCCGGGAGAGGGCATTGTTGGTGCCCCAGTATGCAGGCGATGAGGACATGAAGAGGACCCGCTACCATGACATGCTCTGAGTTGATATTCGAGAGCATGTCAGTTTTTCAGCTTCCCCTACCTTGGAGTCTATGATTGCCAGGGCGAGGGAGAGGGAGATCGATCTGGAGCACATCTGGAAGAGGAAGACAGAGGAGGGACAGGCAGGAGGGGCTTCGGGGAAGAAGCCCAAGGGACCATATGGTAGGCCGAAAGGCTAGTCAGGACCGAGCCGCTGCAAGAAATGCGACAGGCCTCATGAGGGGGCATGTAGGCTGGGATCATCGGGCTGTTATAAGTGCGGCAAGACAGGGCATTTCAGCAGGGATTGTACCGCCCCTGCACCTGTGATTCAGACATCGGAGTTGCTGTGTTTCCACTGCAACCAGAGGGGCCACAAGAAGGCCAATTTCCCCATGTTAATAGCATCAGCGCCGGTTAAGGCGCCAGCTCCAACTACCCTACGGATTACAGATGGCCGGCAGGGCAAGGCAGAGGCTCCAGTGGTGAGGAGCCGGGCGTTTCAGCTGACTACCGAGGAGGCATGCGCCGCACCCGATGTGGTGACGGGTATGATTCTTTCCCTCTATTTTATTTTTATGATGTTATGATATTGATATGTGCTCTGTGTGTGTGCGTTAGGATCGTTCCATGTGAACGGTATCCCTGTTCAGGTGTTGTTTGATTCGGGTGCCACCCGATCATTTGTTTCCCTTGCGCTTAGCAAGAGGTTTGCTAAGACTTCAGGCATGTTGGATTGCCCTTTAGAGGTAGATATCGCCGATGATCGATTGGTGTGAGCATCATCAGTATTCAGGGATTGTATACTAAGGTTATTTGAGGAGCGCTACTTGGTGGATTTGGTTCTCATTCCGTTGCGGGGGAACAAAGTGATTATAGGCATGGATTGGTTGAGCCCTAATGGGGCGATGATAGATTGCGCACAACAGCTAGTGCGGATTAGAACCCCAAGTGGGGGAGAGTTGGTGATCCACGGTGAGAGGCCACATCGTGGACCCACAGTATGTTCAGCAGCGAGAGCTAGGCGCTACCTTCAGCAGGGTTGCGCGGGATATGTTGTGTACGTTATGGATACCCGGGATGCGGGTAAGGCGACGATGAGCGAGGTTCCAGTGGTGCGAGACTACGCTGATGTGTTCCCGGAGGAGCTTCCTGGAATACCTCCAGAGCGTCAGGTAGAGTTCAGGATCGACCTAGTTCCTGGTGCAGCTCCGATAGCCAAGGCACCCTATCGGTTGGCCCCTTCCGAGATGCAGGAGTTGTCTACGCAGCTGCAGGAGCTGCTAGACAAGGGATTTATTCGACCGAGAAGTTCACCCTGGGGAGCCCCAATATTGTTTGTGAAGAAGAAGGACGGGTCGCATCGGATGTGTATAGATTACCGGGAGCTGAATAAGGTAACGGTGAAGAACCGTTACCCACTCCCGAGGATTGATGACCTCTTTGATCAGTTGCAGGGAGCGTCTTGGTTCTCCAAGATCGATTTGCGTTCAGGATATCATCAGATGATGGTCAGAGAGGAGGATGTACAGAAGACCACGTTTCGAACGCGTTATGGCCATTATGAGTTCGTGGTGATGCCGTTTGGGCTCACCAATGCTCATGCCGCATTCATGGACCTCATGAACCGTGTGTGTAGACCGATGATGGATCGGTCTGTGATAGTTTTCATTGATGACATCTTGGTTTATTCCAAGACGCAGGAGGAGCACGAGGAGCATCTGAGAGACGTTTTGGAGACCTTAAGAAGGGAGAGCTTGTACGCCAATCTCTCCAAATGTGAGTTTTGGTTGCGCGAGGTGCAGTTTCTTGGGCACCTTGTCAACCAGAACGGGATTTCAGTAGACCCTGCCAAGGTGGAGGCCGTGATGAGATGGGAGGTTCCGAAGTCTCCATCCAATATTCAGAGTTTCCTAGGATTAGCGGGCTACTACCGGAGATTCATTCAGGATTTCTCCAAGACAGTCGTACCTATGACGCGGTTGACTAGGAAAGTTGTGGTCTTTCGATGGGGGCCAGAGCAGCAGGCAACGTTCGAGATTCTGAGGCAGAGATTGTGCGAGGCGCCAATCTTAGCCCTGCCTGAGGGTGTAGAGGATTTGGTGGTATACTGCGATGCGTCTATCTCAGGTTTAGGCGCAGTATTGATGCAGAAGGGACATGTCATTGCTTATGCCTCGAGGTAGCTGAAGCCTCACGAGATGAACTACCCGACGCATGATTTGGAGTTGGGGGCGGTGGTCTTCGCCCTCAAGATTTGGCGGCATTACCTCTACGGGGTTCGATGTACCATTTACACGGACCACAAGATTTTAAGGTACCTCATGGATCAGCCGAATCTGAACATGAGGCAGCGTCGGTGGTTGGATGTGGTGAAGGATTATGATTGCGAGATCCTTTACCACCCGGGGAAGACCAACGTGGTGACCGATGCGCTTAGCCGTAAGGCGGCACCGATCAGGGATATGTGTATGAGGATGACGGTGGTGACTCCACTGTTAGAGTGGATTCGGGAAGCTCGGCAGGAGGCTATGAAGGAAGAACATCGGAAGAGTGAGCGAATAGTGGGTCAAGTCACCTCCTTCGATTATGATATCCGAGGGTTATTGACACTACACCGTAGGGTGTGGGTGCCATATCACGGGGGCGTGCGCCAGATCTTGATGGAGGAGGCGCACAAATCCCGATTCTCTACTCATCAAGGGGTGACGAAAATGTATAGGGATCTTCGTCTAGACTATTGGTGGCCCTGCATGAAGCGGGATGTGACGTGGTACGTCGAGCGGTGTTTGACCTGCAGAAAGGTCAAGGCCGAGCATTAGAGACCGCACGGCAAGATGCAGCCGTTGGACATCCCGTTGTGGAAATGGGAAGATATTACGATGGATTTTATCACAAAGCTTCTCAGGACTGCGCGAGGAGTAGATTCGATTTGGGTCATCGTGGATCGATTGACCAAGAGCGCCCATTTTATTCCAATCCAGGAGAGCATCTTGGCCGAAAAGTTGGCCGATATCTATATTAGGGAGATACTGGCGCGGCACGGGGTGCCAGTGTCAGTGATATCAGACCGAGATGTGCGGTTTACTTCCAAGTTCTGGAAGAAGTTTCATGATGAGTTGGGGCACTCTTCTGCATTTTAGCACCGCCTTTCACCCGCAGACGGATGGTCAGAGCGAGCGTACCATCCAGACTTTGGAGGATATGTTGCGGGCATGCGTGCTAGATTTCGGTGGTACCTGGGATACTTATCTTCCCTTGGCTGAGTTCTCGTACAACAACAGCTACCACACGAGTATTGACCGTCCTCCATTCGAGATGTTGTACGGACGGAGGTGCAGGACCCCGATATGCTGGGGTGATGTTGGCCAGAGGGTCATGGGGAGCACCGAGGTGGTGCTCAAGACGACCGAGAGAATCCAGCAGGTTCGGAGCAGGCTTCAGATTGCGCAGAGTCGTCAGAAAAGTTACGCCGACAAGCGCCGATCAAACCTGGAGTTCCAGGTCGGGGATATGGTCCTCCTGAAAGTGTCGCCTTGGAAAGGTGTCATTCGATTCAGGAAGCGGGGCAAGTTGGACCCGAGATACATTGGTCCGTTCAGGGTTGTAGCCCGGGTGGGCAATGTGGCATATAGGCTGGATCTACCAGCCAAGCTCAGACAGATCCACAACACCTTCCATGTCTCCCAGCTGCGGAAGTGCCTAGTGGATGATTCAGCGGTGGTGCCACTAGAGGATATACAGGTTGATGACAGCCTGAATTACATTGAGCGCCCAGTCGCAATCCTCGAACGGAAGTCGAAGGATCTTAGGAACAAGAGGTTGGAACTCGTAAAGGTGCAATGGTAGCATCGGAAAGGATCAGAGTGGACTTGGGAACCGGTGGAAGAGATGAGGGAGCACTACCCCGAGCTATTTCAGGATCGAGCAGTAGACTTCGAGCACGAAGTCTGAAATAAGTGGGGGAGATTTGTAGCACCTGGTTCCCGGTACGTACTTCTTGTAATTTTAAATTCTTAATTCTTGCATTTTTGCCTTGGACTCGGCGAGTTGAAGGACCAACTCGCCGAGTAGGAGCGGGATGGGATACGGGGTCCGAGCCATGGACTTGGCGAGTAGGCCCTATTTGGGCAAAAACCCTAACACAAGCATTATCACCCTATTTAATCACATTAACTCGGCCCCTCATCCTAAACACTTCCAGAGAGTTGTAGTGAGAGTCCCTAGTCCCCCATATTGTGCTTTGTGAGTGAGTTCTTGCTTGGTGAAGGGAACTGGAGCTTAGAAGAAGAAAAGAAGAGTTTGAAGAGTGCAAGAGAGGGATTAAATCCGAAATCTACTTTGGGAGAAGCTTTCATTCAGGTCGTAAAGTCTCTACCTTGATCTTTAGTTCATTAGATCCCATTTTTTTTCCCAATTTGGTGGTTTTCAAGCCCTAAAACACCAAACTCCATGTGTTTGTGCTTAATAATCTGAAAGGACTTCAGATCTAGACTTTATGGACGTGTTAGAAGCATAAAGTTGTTGTGGTTGAAGTGATTGAGGACCCCATGGAGTGCATGACCTATTTAAGAGCTTGGAATTGCATTTTTGAGCTTATAGGGCCATGCACGCACGTAAAGTTTGCAACTTTACGTGTTGGGCATGCCCTAGGAGCATAGATCTGTGGTTTTGAAGAGTTGCATGTCTCAGATTTGGCTCATATGGGAAATGAGTCAAGGGACTCAGTGAGTCCCAAAGTGGAACTCGGCGTGTTCTATGAATATGGCCTTAGACTCGGCGAGTTGGATGAACAACTCGGCGAGTCCTATGAAGATTGCCTGGTACTCGACGAGTTGTTCTTCAAACTCGGCGAGTTGCATGAACTGTTATTGTGTACGAAGGGTTTAAGTGTCAGAAGTCCAACCCTTCGTGTTTGCACGTAGGATTAGCAATCTAACGTGTTCCGATAGTCCCAGAAACCCCAGATTCTCATGAAGGATGTTCGGATAAGGATCTGGAAGCGAGTGGGAAGTCTGCTCGCATGGACTCGGCGAGTTGTTCATGGACTCGGCGAGTCGGATCGCGAGCCGGTCCTATCGTCCTGAGTAGTGAGTTAAGGACGACTCAGTGAGGGGGAAGAAGGGACTTGTAGAGTGGAACCGGGTTAGTGGAGAAGGACTCGGCGAGTCGGTGCCATGACTCGGCGAGTCCAGTCAACTGGAAGTTGACCTTGACTAAGGAGTTGACCTTGGTCGAAGGGAGGGTCAGTCATCTGACCTAAGGGTGTGAATGAGAGGCTAACCTATGTTTATGATTTATAGCCGGAGGATTTCTAATTCAGCAGTCAGGCGCTTAGCAAGCAGACTTCAGCAGTTACTTTCGAGGGTGTGAAATATGTTATGTTACAATATATGTTATAGTAGTAGTAGGGGGTGAAATAGTCCCCGAGGATCGGTTGTCAGGACCGGCGGGTAGTCAGCACCCCAGAACGGCTTGACACGGGTAGGTCGGCACCCCAGAATAGTCGTACCGGGTAGGTCGGGCACCCCAGAATTGTCCGAAAGTATGTATGATATTTGGTTGCATGGTATGTGGTATGTTGGGGGAACTCACTAAGCTTCGTGCTTACAGTTTTTGGTTTTGGTTTCAGGTACCTCTTCTTCGAAGGGGAAGGAGCTGGCGCGGTAGCGGCTCATCACAGACACGCCTTGTATTCCGCATTATGAGATCCTCCTGGGAATTTGTACTCTGACTTTATTATGTTTTTATGAAATGTTTTCAAGACATGCGATAACTTTTATGAAATGTTATGATCAGTGAACGTTTTATTTCTAAGGTTTTCTAAGAATATGTTTTAAAAAAAGAAATTTTTGGCTCGTATTTTTGGGATGTTACAAACAATCATTCAACTCTAAACCTAACCCACTACTAAGCACTATGTGACATCCCATTTTCACGGCTAGAAAAGACCGATTTTGTTTATGCTTTATAAAAATCATAGTACTTCTTTTAATAAAAATGTTGCGGAATTTGTTCCCAGAAAAACATGATAAATACGTTATCAAAACATTTTCGAAGAAATGTATTTTTATTCATTTAAAACATTTGGGATGTCATCGTCAATACAGAAACATAAGCATAAACAAAACTTACATTCATTTACACTAGTGATCTACATCTCTTTTAAATCTCTTAGTGCAAAGTAGCTTCGTATCGACACCTGTGATACAAATAAGCTGGAGTGGGTCAGGTTGGGAAACCTAGTGAGTACATAGGGTTTTCAACACACAATAATATAATTATTATATTTAAACATCAAACAATCAACCCGATTACCCATCCCCGTTATCTTCTTTAATATTCCTTAAAGAATTATCTTAAGGGTCATCTCTTATATCATATTTACCTCTCATCTTTTTACCTCACATTTCCTTATATGCTCGTTCCTAAGGCATGAATACATAGTTATAACGTTGCCTGAACTCGTAATTCATAGTAAGGATTAGAGTATCATCACATGAATATACAGTCGCAACATCACCTGGACTCGTAATTCATCACCTATAGGTTATAAGTCTGCTGGTGTTTCCACGAGTTGTCTAGAATAGTCTGTGGTCACCATCTATACTTTAATAGATGACTACATCTCCAAATTGCCGGACAAGGTTGTAGTATCTTTCATCCTACATCATCGATTCATCATCACCTAATTATTATCACCTTCCTATCATCACATATCTCTCATCATTTTATTTCATCACACACCAACTATTTCATCTACCCATGTTTTATCCCAACATATTTGTAGATATAAAATAAATATATATTTAAATCATTTAAAACATGTATAAAATCATTCATCCATCATAGACAACAAGTATTCAGATAATATGCACACATAGCACGTAATTTATATAAAATACTTCATATCTATGTGTAAGATGAAAAGGACCATGCACTCACTTGAAAAGGTGGTGATTCCGAACTCAAACAGCGTTTCGCTTCTTAAAAATAATTTCCTTCGACGAAACCTAATATTATTATTATTCGCCGAGACTAATTAATAGTCTAGCTATTATTAAAATTATAGAAGCGTTAAACAATACTTATATAACCTATAATAATAGCCCAAGTACTTATTATAAGTTCCTAATAACGTTACTATAATTAAATAAAAGCTATATTAAAGATAGCGTAGGCGTAGCTCACTTACAACGGGTTTTATAGAAAACCGGGCTTTGCTTGGAACAGCATTCCCGAGCCAAAAAGCTCTTCTTCTAGGAGCCGTTGAGCACTCCGGGGCTTCCGCCTCGTGCTAGGGAGGTTCCCTAAGCTTTTCGGGGGGTTTCGGGGCTAGAGAGAGGTTCTAGAGAGAGAGAGAGAGTAAAGAGAAGAAAGAATGGGAAAGGTGTGAAGAAAATGAGGGTGTGAGAGGTTTTATTTATAGGGTGAAAATGGCTGAATTTGGTGCCACATGTCACCATCTAGTGGCAAGACTTGGGGGAAAGCAATGGCCAAGATTGTGCCACATCACCCATTTTCGCACAACACATTTCCGACTTCTAAAATCCGTAACTTTCACATACGACCTCCGTTTTTTACGTTCTTTATATCCACGCGTAGGTAAAAATAAGATCTACAACTTTCATTTTGATTCTGTTGGCTAATTCTCGACCGATCTTAAATTTAACAGTACGAGGAGAATATACTGTTAAATGTCCGCGTAAAATTCATAGCTTCTACATACGGACTTTGTTTTCGTCTGTCTTTTTAACGTTGACTTCCTATTAATAAGATCTTCAATTTTCATTTAGGTCGCATAGGCCAAATACCGTTCGATCTAAAATTCGAGTTTCAGGTTGTGCACTGTTAAGCCAAATCTTAGAAAATTCATAACTTCCTCATACGAGACAGAGCCTTCCTCTTCTTGCCCCTTCCTTGCCCAATTGCCAAAACAAGAGCAGCTGGTGGATTGGGAGTTGGTGCAACAGACTTGTCCTTGAGGTTGCTCTCAGCAACCCTAAGGAGACCTTGGAGCTTACTTAGGGTGACCTCCTCTTTGTTCATGTGGTAGGTCATCCTAAATTGATTATAACACGTAGGCAAGGAGTGAAGCACCATGTCGTTAGCCAAGTTTTCCCCAAAGTCAACATTCAACTTGCGAAGACGATCGACATACCTTTGCATCTTTTGCAGGTGCACGGTTAGAGATTCTCCATGACCCATTTTAGCGGAGATCATGTTAGTGAAGATCTCGTAACGTTCCTGCCTCACGTTTTGATGGTATCTCTCCAACAAGTCTTGGTGCATTTCGTACGGATACATGTCCTCATAGAACTTTTGGAATTCAACGTTCATTGTGGCTATCATGATACAATGAACCTTCGTCGCATCACGTTCATGAGTCTCAAAAGCAGTCATTTCAGCCGGAGTAGCGATTTCTGGGTTGATCTTCTCGAGCTTCTCATCGAGGACATACTCCTTGTCCTCGTAGCGAGCAATCGTGCGAATGTATCTTATCCATTCACTAAATTTCGTCCCATCGAAAGTCACCTTTTGGCAAAGGCTCATCAATGTGAACGAGCTAGCAACAATGTTGTTCGCGTTCGACATCTACAAATAGAAAGGACAAAGATAGATTAGAATTTGAATCCCTAATTATCACCCAATAAGAAAAATTAGGGCTAGGATCCAACAACAATATTTACATATTAGAAAAGGGATGCCGTAATCTAACATGCAAACAATTTGAAGGTAAGTGAATGACGATTCACTAATTCTCCACCATGAAAACATAACTTTAAGTTCTAAATGTATTGAGAATTCCTAGGTTTCGATGAGATTCATTGAACTTTTCAATGGCATGTTTAAATCTCGATATGCCCCTCTCGTTTGTGACTGGGATACCGAGGATAACAAAGTGGGTGTGAATTACCATGCAAATTCACATGGTGCCTTCATTGTAACAATCACCTATTCGATGTGCCAGTAAACCACACACGCTCCATCGAACTATGATAAAAAATGAATCACCCTTTGCCACCTTTGCTTAGAACCAATTAGTGTGCCGATAAACCACACACGCTCCACTAACTTCTTAGCAAGGGTGCAAAGTGTAATTTCATGGGATTGCATCAATTCACTTTTCCTAAAGTAACTAGGATTGGGAATTTTTGAAAACATGTAGTTACTTTGTATTTCATATTATACTTTTAATGAGGAGATGAGGTTGCCCTATCCTACCCGTTCGGCTAACGACCCTCCACCGATCAAGCAAGCGGTGGGTGTGAGTGTACACCCATTAAGCGCCATTTTATAGGCCGCAACCTTATACCCACCTTATAGATCGGCTTCGTGAATGAGGCCTACTAACGGTAAGACTAGCATTTTTAATTATACATACATATATATATATATATATATATATATATATATATATATATATATACATATTAATCTTGTAATATTATATTAGTATAGGGTTGAATTTTAAACTTGTAAAATTCTAGGGTTTGAAATTTAAATTGTCCAAATTAAACTTTTAATCACAAAACAAAAATTTCAAAACTTGAGGGCAGGTTTTAAACTTTTCAAAACATAGGGGATCAAATAACAAATAATCCAAATTAACATTTAATCACATAATTATCCATATTTGATTTATTTAATTATTTCTTGCAAAACAATTTACCAATTTAATTAAAATAATTAATCAATTATCACATAAGGAAATTAATATTCAATTAATTGATAAATATCTTCAATTAGGTCAAGAATATACTCAAATATATCTCAAAATCGGATTTATATTGACCTATTAAGATTAAGGTAAGTTCCCAAAAGATAAACAACAAGAAATCCCGAAATTAGCTCTTTCTGACGCTCGAACTCGCCGAGTACCACAATGGACTCGCCTAGTTGAGGCCTTCTCGACGAGTCCACTATGGAACTCGCCGATGCATCAATTCAATAGAAACCAATCAAGGCTCTGATACCACTGATACCACTGATGGGTTTTGGCCATATGAACATTCCTATGTGCACATACAAACCCTAATGCTTGGATCTGGGTTTCTCTAATTGAACATGCATTGAATCCAAGACTTCTAATGACAATTCTAGTATAATAACATAAGAAATCAGATTTAGATGATTACCTTGAATCACTTGCTTGAATCTTCTTGTCCTTGGAGCTTTAAAGTCACAAGTGTCACTCCTCTAATGGTTTACAAACACCAACTAGCAAGAGGATGATTATAGATAGATGAGAGAGGAGGAAGAAATCGGCCAGGGTTATTTTAGAGACAAGGGTGCCGATTTTCCTTAACCCTTAGGGTCTATTTATACTAGTGAGGCTCCTAGGGTTTCACCCTTAAACCCTAATTGGATAACTTAAGCCCTAAGCAATCCAATCCCTCTATGATAAGCCCTTGGACGAATTCTAGGCTCTTCTAAACCCTAAATTCGTCCAACCCTTATCCTTAATAGATTATAGCCCAAAGTACAACTATCATACAATTGACAGTTTATGCCCTTCTATTTAATTAATCTCTTTAAGTCACCAAATTAATTCCTAATTAATTTATGACTTATATTAATCAAATAATAATATTATTACTCCTTATATTATTCTCATAATATATTAATAATATTTCTTCTCTCATTATAAATCATCCTGTCAAGTTGCTATGGTGAAGGCAACCCAAAAGGACCATGCACAACCGAGTCAAATATTTGCCTAATATAGTTGCAGCCTTAGACACTATTCCAACAGTCTCCCACTTGGATAAGTCTAGTAACTATATACACAAGTATAATCCGATTAGCAATCGTAGCTCTCAAAGACGTTGTCAAACTCTGATCTTATCAATCTTGTCCTTTAGATAAGGGATCGTACAGTCCTCTGTTTAGATATCATGCTGACAGTTCTATGGAACCAATTTGTCCAACAATTGGTTTCTCGATCTCATATTCATTCGACATAGAACCTAATCGAACACATCAATTCAGTTCTGACCGGGCCCGGCACATAAGTCAAATCAAATCATCGAGCGGTCGAGATATCGCTTTTACCCTCTTAGGATAAAAGTAATAGATAAACTTCGACTTATATGCATTTACTTATTCATTAATCAACTATACACAACAATGCTTTCTATAACATCAAGTTACTGATGCGGTTTCGCATTATCAATGTACAACCAATTAACAAATAACAAACCATATATCTAGGTTTTAAGACCATATGATATTATCGTCTTGCGATCACCCTTTTTATCATATTCCATAAGGTGATTCCAGCAAGCGCGGGTTTGTTCCAATGCTCAAAACTAGTTCATAAGCACTCATGAACGTTGCAGCAAACTTTTGCTATGTCTAATACCATTTAGACAATCTACACACCAATTCATGACAATCTTCATTCATACCTACTCCCAACATATGAACGATTGTGGACAATTCGAATAATTCGATTATTCTTAATAAACTCAATTATTCTGGAAGTCAAAACATGCAAAGTGAAACAATAGTTAAGCAATTAACATAAGATAGTAACATTACTCATAAATAATACTCTTTTATTTAATCATCAAATGTTAATTACATTTATCTATTACATGTTTCTAATACTATCTAATCTATACTAATATCATCCTTCAGCCCAATACTCCTAGCATGCTGCAAGTGTTTAACCCTGCTCAGTCCCTTCGTAAGCGGATCTGCTGGGTTATCTTCTGATGATATCCTCTTAACCACGAGTTGTCCTTCTTCTACTTGATGTATGATAAAGTGATATTTTCTGTCGATATGTCTAGATCTACCATGATCCCTCGGTTCCTTGGTCAAGGCAACCGCTCCTTCATTATCACAGAAAATTTCCATGGGCTCCTTTATGGCAAGTACAACTCCAAGATCACCGATGAAGTTCTTCAACCATATTGCCTCCTTCGACGCTTCGCTCGCTGCAATGTACTCTGATTCGCACGTTGAATCAGCTACGGTTTCCTGCTTGGAATTTTTCCAAGTCACTGCTCCTCCATTCAGGGTAAAGACCCAGCTCGACTGCGAACGGTAGTTGTCCCTGTCGGTCTGAAAGCTGGTGTCACTATACCCTCGCACCTTCAAGTCATCACTCCCTCCGAGGACTAAAAACCATTCCTTCGTCCTCCGAAGGTACTTAAGGATATTCTTGACCGCAATCCAATAGGCTCTGCCAGGGTTCCCTTGATATCTACTAACCATGCTCAAAGCAAAGGCTACATCAGGGTGAGTACAAGTCATAGCATACATGATTGAGCCAACTGCGGAAGCGTATGGTACTCGGCTCATTTCTGCTATTTCAGCTTCGGTACTCGGACTTTGAGTCTTACTCAACTTGGCATTACTTTGTATCAGTAATTCTCCCTTCTTCGAGTTTTCCATACTAAAACGTTTTAGTAATTTATCTAAGTGTTCTGACTAAGTCCTATTAGTCTCTTACTTCGTTCTCTCACTGTCCTTATTCCCAGAATATAGGAAGCCTCTCCGAGGTCCTTCATAGTGAAGCACTTCCCGAGCCAGGACTTAACCTCCTGCAGTGTCGGGACGTCGTTTCCTATGAGTAGTATGTCGTCGACATACAAAACGAGGAAGCTTACTATACTCCCACTGGCTTTGACATATACACATGATTCATCTTCGCTTCGTACAAATCCAAACTCTTTGACTTTCTCATCGAAGCAAAGATTCCATCTGCGAGATGCTTGCTTAAGTCCATAAATGGACTTCTCAAGCTTACACACTCTATTCGGATGCTTCGGATCAACAAAACCCTCTGGCTGAGCCATGTAAACATCCTCAGCCAACTTCCCATTAAGGAAAGCGGTCTTGACATCCATTTGCCAAATCTCATAATAATGAAATGCAGCAATCGCTAGCATCACTCTAATAGATTTTATCTTCGCAACTGGTGAGAAGGTCTCATCATAGTCAACTCCGGGAGTTTGAGTAAAGCTCTTCGCAACCAATCGTGCCTTATATGTGTGTACGTTTCCATCCACATCGGTCTTCTTCTTGAAGATCCATTTGCACCCAACGGTCTTACGTCCGGGCACATTATCAACCAAATTCCAAACTTGGTTATCATACATGGATTGAATCTCGCTGTCCATTTCCTCTTTCCATTTCGCAGACTCCGGGCCTGCCATGGCTTCCTTATAGCTATTAGGTTCATATAGATTTATTAGTGTACCATCACTAATATACGTGTCCCCTTCGGTAGTAATATGAAAACCATAAAACTGGGGTTGAACTCTAACTCTTTCGGAACGTCTAAGAGGTAACGACTCGTCAATCGGTTCAACCGGAGTTTCCTCCTCGGGTTGAGCGCCAGCGGTAGAGGTTCCTTCATCAATCGACTCTTAAATCTCTTCAAGCTCGATTTGCCTCCCACTGTCTCCTTGGCTTATGAGTTCTCGCTCTCGGAAAAATCCTCTCCTCGCAACGAAGACAACATTGTCCTTCGGTCTATAGAAGAGATATCCAAAGGATTTCTGCCAGTAGCCGATGAAAATACATCGCTCACTACGAGGTTCGAGCTTTTCGTGAGTATCTCGTCTTACGAAAGCCTCGCAACCCCAAACTTTGATATGTGCTAACGAGGGAGCTTTCCATGTCCACATCTCGTGAGGTGTTTTGGCAACCTTCTTAGTGGGGACCCGGTTAAGGATATGGGCGGCAGTCTCTAAGGCATACCCCCAGAATGAGATAGGTAGTGAAGCACGACTCATCATAGAGCGGACCATGTCTAACAAGGTTCGATTACACCTTTCTGCCACACCATTCAACTGTGGTGTCCTAGGTGGCGTCAATTGTGAAACTACTCCACACTCCTTGAGATAGTCATGGAATTCAAGACTTAGGTACTCTCCTCCTCGATCGGATCGAAGCATCTTGATTTTCCTGCCCAATTGATTCTCCACTTCATTCTTGAACTCTTTGAACTTTTCAAACGTTTCTGACTTTTGCTTGATTAAGTAGATATACCCATATCTACTATAGTCATCGGTAAAAGTCACATATAAGCGGTTCCCATCCTTTGTGGTTGATCTAAACGGTCCACATACATCGGTATGTATGAGGTCCAATAAACCCTCACCCCTTTCACATGTACTAGTGAAGGGTGACTTGGTCATCTTTCCAAGTAAACAAGACTCGCATGTGTCATCTTCCCTAAGGTCGAATGACTCCAACACTCCATCCTTTTGGAGTTGGGCTATGCGCTTCTTGTTGACATGTCCAAGACGATAATGCCACAAGGATGCTCTATCCATACTATTGGAAGAATCCATGCATAAAACATCATTTCCTAGGTTATCTACAATCATAACAGTTTCATATATTCCATTACATGGTATTGCTTCAAAATATAAGACACCGTTTAGATAAGCATAAATAGAACCATTCTCATTATTAAAAGGAAATCTAAATCCTTGTCTAGACAAACCATGAAATGAAATGATGTTTCTTGCCATTTCTGGCGAATAGCAACAATTATTCAAATCTAAACATAAACCATTCCTAAGCACTAGAGAATACACTCCAATCTTGGTCACAGGCGACGATCTTCTGTTCCCCATGATTAGATTTATTCTTCCATGCTCCACATCCATATTTCTTTTTAGTCCCTGCAATTCAGGACAAATGTGGTAACCACACCCGGTATCTAGTACCCAAGAAATAGCATGAGATGAATCATTAGATTTAATTGTGTATATACCTACAAAAGACGGATTGATCTTTCCTTCCCTGATGGCTTTCAGGTATTCTGGGCAACTTCTCTTCCAATGCCTTATTTTGTGGCAATGGTGGCACTCTGCCTCCTTTGGGTTAGGGTTGGGCTTAGCAGGATCAACTTTGGTCCCACTAGAAGAGGAACCATCTCGGGACTTTCCCTTGTGGTAGCTCTTAGACGAAGCCTTCCTCTTCTTCCCCCTTCCTTGCCCAATTGCCAAAACAGGAGCAACTGGTGGATTGGGAGTTGGTGCAACAGACTTGTCCTTGAGGTTGCTCTCAGCAACCCTAAGGAGACCTTGGAGCTTACTTAGGGTGACCTCCTCTTTGTTCATGTGGTAGGTCATCCTAAATTGATTGTAACATGGAGGCAAGGAGTGAAGCACCATGTCGATAGCCAAGTTTTCCCCAAAGTCAACATTCAACTTGCGAAGACGATCGACATACCTTTGCATCTTTTGCAGGTGCACGGTTAGAGATTCTCCATTACCCATTTTAGCGGAGATCATGTTAGTGAAGATCTCGTAACGTTCCTGCCTCGCGTTTTGATGGTATCTCTCCAACAAGTCTTGGTGCATTTCGTACGGATACATGTCCTCGTAGGACTTTTGGAATTCAGCGTTCATTGTGGCTATCATGATGCAATGAACCTTCGTCGCATCACGTTCATGAGTCTCAAAAGCATTCATTTCAGCCGGAGTAGCGATTTCTGGGTTGATCTTCTCAAGCTTCTCATCGAGGACATACTCCTTGTCCTCGTAGCGAGCAATCGTGCGAATGTATCTTATCCATTCGCTAAAGTTCGTCCCATCGAAAGCCACCTTTTGGCAAAGGCTCATCAATGTGAACGAGCTAGCAACAGCGTTGTTCGCGTTCGACATCTACAAATAGAAAGGACAAAGATAGATTAGAATTTGAATCCCTAATTATCACCCAATAAGAAAAATTAGGGCTAGGATCCAACAACAATATTTACATATTAGAAAATGGATGCCGTAATCTAACATGCAAACAATTTGAAGGTAAGTGAATGACGATTCACTAATTCTCCACCATGAAAACATAACTTTAAGTTCTAAATGTATTGAGAATTCCTAGGTTTCGATGAGATTCATTGAACTTTTCAATGGCATGTTTAAATCTCGATATGCCCCTCTCGTTTGTGACTGGGATACCGAGGATCACAAAGTGGGTGTGAATTACCATGCAAATTCTCTTGGTGCCTTCATTGTAACAATCACCTATTCGATGTGCCGGTAAACCACACACGCTCCATCAAACTATGATAAACAATGAATCACCCTTTGCCACCTTTGCTTAGAACCAATTAGTGTGCCGGTAAATCACAGACGCTCCACTAACTTCTTAGCAAGGGTGCAAAGTGTAATTTCATGGGATTGCATCAATTCACTTTTCCTAAAGTAACTAGGATTGGGAATTTTTGAAAACATGTAGTTACTTTGTATTTCATATTATACTTTTAATGAGGAGATGAGGTTGCCCTATCCTACCCGTTCGGCTAACGACCCTCCATCGATCAAGCAAGCGGTGGGTGTGAGTGTACACCCATTAAGCGCCATTTTATAGGCCGCAACCTTATACCCACCTTATAGATCGGCTTCGTGAATGAGGCCTACTAACGGTAAGACTAGCATTTTTAATTATACATATATATATATATATATATATATATATATATATATATATATACATATTAATCTTGTAATATTATATTAGTATAGGGTTGAATTTTAAACTTGTAAAATTCTAGGGTTTGAAATTTAAAATTCCAAATTAAACTTTTAATCACAAAACAAAAATTTCAAAACTTGAGGGCAGGTTTTAAACTTTTCAAAACATAGGGGATCAAATAACAAATAATCCAAATTAACATTTAATCACATAATTATCCATATTTGATTTATTTAATTATTTCTTGCAAAACAATTTACCAATTTAATTAAAATAATTAATCAATTATCACATAAAGAAATTAATATTCAATTAATTGATAAATATCTTCAATTAGGTCAAGAATATACTCAAATATATCTCAAAATCGGATTTATATTGACCTATTAAGATTAAGGTAAGTTCCCAAAAGATAAACAACAAGAAATCCCGAAATTAGCTCTTTCTGACGCTCGAACTCGCCGAGTACCACAATGGACTCGCCGAGTTGAGGCCTACTCGCCGAGTCCACTACGGAACTCACCGAGTTCATCAGGCAGAATGAAAAAATTCGAATTTTGCAAGCAACAAACAAGCAACCAATGCATCAATTCAATAGAAACCAATCAAGGCTCTGATACCACTGATGGGTTTTGGCCATATGAACATTCCTATGTGCACATACAAACCCTAATGCTTGGATCTAGGTTTCTCTAATTGAACATGCATTGAATCCAAGACTTCTAATGACAATTCTAGTATAATAACATAAGAAATCAGATTTAGATGATTACCTTGAATCACTTGCTTGAATCTTCTTATCCTTGGAGCTTTAGAGTCACAAGTGTCACTCCTCTAATGGCTTACAAACACCAACTAGCAAGAGGATGATTATAGATAGATGAGAGAGGAGGAAGAAATCGGCCAGGGTTATTTTAGAGACAAGGGTGCCGATTTTCCTTAACCCTTAGGGTCTATTTATACTAGTGAGGCTCCTAGGGTTTCACCCTTAAACCCTAATTGGATAACTTAAGCCCTAAGCAATCCAATCCCTTTATGATAAGCCCTTGGACGAATTCTAGGCTCTTCTAAACCCTAAATTCGTCCAACCCTTATCCTTAATAGATTATAGCCCAAAGTACAACTATCATACAATTGACAGTTTATGCCCTTCTATTTAATTAATCTCTTTAAGTCACCAAATTAATTCCTAATTAATTTATGACTTATATTAATCAAATAATAATATTATTACTCCTTATATTATTCTCATAATATATTAATAATATTTCTTCTCTCATTATAAATCATCCTGTCAAGTTGCTATGGTGAAGGCAACCCAAAAGGACCATGCACAACCGAGTCAAATATTTGCCTAATATAGTTGCAGCCTTAGACACTATTCCAACAGTCTCCCACTTGGATAAGTCTAGTAACTATATACACAAGTATAATCCGATTAGCAATCGTAGCTCTCAAAGACGTTGTCAAACTCTGATCTTATCAATCTTGTCCTTTAGATAAGGGATCGTACAGTCCTCTGTTTAGATATCATGCTGACAGTTCTATGGAACCAATTTGTCCAACAATTGGTTTCTCGATCTCATATTCATTCGACATAGAACCTAATCGAACACATCAATTCAGTTCTGACCGGGCCCGGCACATAAGTCAAATCAAATCATCGAGCGGTCGAGATATCGCTTTTACCCTCTTAGGATAAAAGTAATAGATAAACTTCGACTTATATGCATTTACTTATTCATTAATCAACTATGCACAACAATGCTTTCTATAACATCAAGTTACTGATGCGGTTTCGCATTATCAATGTACAACCAATTAACAAATAACAAACCATATATCTAGGTTTTAAGACCATATGATATTATCTTCTTGCGATCACCCTTTTTATCATATTCCATAAGGT
Source organism: Lactuca serriola (assembly GCF_051521515.1). Lineage (NCBI taxonomy): Eukaryota > Viridiplantae > Streptophyta > Magnoliopsida > Asterales > Asteraceae > Lactuca > Lactuca serriola. The sequence continues at coordinate 64,896,504 of NC_136414.1, forward strand.
GATTCCAGCACAACCGGGTCAAATACTTGCCTAATATAGTTGCAACCTTAGACACTATTCCAACAATTCCTTGTCGTCGAATCGAAGGGCCATGCGAATGTTGCAGATCCAATCATTGAAATTGGACCCATCGAAGTAGACCTTCCCACAAATGTTCATAAGAGAAAAGGAGCTTGATGAGTTGGAGTTCGAGCTAGAAGCGTTGTTTGAGCCAGACATATGAAAAAGAAAAGGAACAAAGTTTAGATTAGATAAGAGATCCTTAATATAACACCCAAAATGAAATATTAAGGCTAGGACCCAACACTATAATTCACAATTTGGAAGAGGGACGTCGTAATCCAATTGCAAATTATATGAAGGTAGATAAATGAGGATTTACCAATTCCACCATGAAAAACGAAATGAACAATTATGTTTTAAATGAAATGAAATTCCTAGATTCTTTTGAGATTCATTGAACTTTTCAATGACATGTTTAATCTCAATTATGTCCTTCAAGTTTGTGACTGGGATATCGAGGATCACAAACAAGGTGTGAATAACCATGCAAATTAGCTTGGTACTCTCGAGTCATTTACCACCTAATCAATGTGTCAGTTAACCACACACACTCTATTGATCTATGATAATTCTTGAGCTACCCTTCGCCACCCTTGTTAGTCCAAGTTAGTGTGTTGGTTAACCACACACGCTCCACTGACGACTTTGACAAGATGCAAAGTGCAATTTCATGGAATAACATCATTTTCACATTTTTCCTAAAGTAACTAAGATTGAGAATTTATGAAAACATTTAGTTACTTTATAACTTTCATTATACTTATTAATGAGGAATTAATATCCTATCCTACCCGTTCAGCTAACGACCCTCCACTAGTCAATAGTGCGGTGGGTAAGAGTGGATACCCAATGATGGTCATTTTATAGGGCACTTTCTTAAACCCCCCTTATAGACCAGCTTCGTGAATGAGTCCTACTAACGATAAGACTGACTCATCTTATACATATATGTAAGTATTAAGCTTTTAGTATTATAATAGTATAAGGGTTGTATTTTAAACTTTTAAAACACTAAGGTTTTTGAATTTAATATTTCAAAATTAGAAAAAAAAAGCTTTTAATCAAATTTAAATTCCAAAACTTGAGGGCAAGTTTAGAAACTTTTCAAAACTTCTAGATCAAATTTTAAAACAATCAAATTAATCATATAATTTTATCATTATCATGAAATTTGACCTAATCCATTTATATGGTAAGAAAATTCAAATCAAATTTTACAAATAATTAATTTATCACATCATCTTGTAATTATCTTAAAATTTGACAATTATATTTCAATTAGATGAGGATATACATTACCATATTATAAAATCCAAATTTAATCATTAAAAACAACTTATGGTAATTATCCAAATCTAATTTAGGTCAAAATCCGAAAAAAAAACTACCATTTGACGAACCAACTCGTCGAGTCAGGGCATGGACTCGTCGAGTCCACCAGTCAGAGACCAAAATCGAAAAAAATTAGCGTTGAAAACAATACAATAGCATCATATAACAGACAAACACCCTAATCTCCGATACCATTGATGTGTTTTGAGCACTACAACATTCCTATGGTGCACATGCAACCCTAATGCTTTGGATCTAGGTTTTTCTCGAGTTATACATGCAAATTATTATCCAAAGCATAAACCCTAATCTAGCATACAGTTTTCGAAATTGATAACTTAAACATGCTTAGAAGAATACCTTTTCTTATAGCTTGTTGATCTTGACCTTTAAGAGCTTAGTGCCTCAATTGTTGCACCTCTAATGGAGTCACAAACACCAACTAGAAATAGATGAACAAGAGAGAGAGGATGTAGGCTAGTATTTTCGGCTAGGGTTTCTTTTTAGAATCAAGTGGCTGAAATCCTCATGCCAAGGGGTCTTTATATAGTTATGATGCTAGGGTTTTTAGGCTGAAACCCTAATTCTCTACTTAGGCCTTAAGCAATCTATGGAACACTTCTAGGAGGCCCTTTGGGCAAATTCTTCTATGGGATTCCCATAGAATTTGTCCACCCCTTCTATTAGGAGTCCACAGCCCAACTTGCAACTAACAATAAATTGCAATATCAGTCCCCATTCTTTAATCAGTCTTTTTTGATCACCAAATTTATTCCAAATCAATTTATGATCAATACTAATTAAATAATATGATTTCTCAATTAATATATTATTCTTATAATATATTAATAATTCATTTATCTACCTCTTTCTGATAATTCATCCTGTCAAGTTGCTATGGTGAAGGCAACCCAAAAGGACCATGCTACTATCGGGTTAAGTACATACCAATTATAGTTATGGGCTTAGACACCTAATCCAACATTTACATGGTTGATTTACCATCTAGATTAATGATCCACGACATCCCTATCATGAATTTGGATGAGCGTGAAAGAGATAAAACATGTTATTGACATAAGCTAATAAATCTCGATAGATATATGAGTTTCTAGAGATTGAAATTGGTAATTAGTTTTCCTACCTAAATACCTTCTTGGTGTGACTATGATATACCTCTTCACATCATGGAGTAAAATATGGATCCTAGACTTAACTAAATTATTTTAAATTGGGTAATTACTTTTAAGTATTAATAAAACAAACTAGAATGGAACTTTATATTGAATGACGTTTACAAATGCTCAATTGTACACTATAAATTTTGGTGTTGTAAATCCTCTAAAAGGATAAGATAATTGGGCTAATCAATCTTAAATGTATTTGTAGTTTAAGAATAGTTCGTATTAACGAAAAGAAAGACCATAACCTAGACGAAGCTTTTCATGTTGTTCCTCCAACTATAGCACCTTTAGCTATAGGAAGGAACAAGTACCATGTGTACTTTATACATTGAGAAAATGAAGCAACATGTAATTTCATTAAGTTGGGAGTTGACTATGGGTATCATAATCAACTAGTTGGCATGTTCATATAATCCATTTAATTTAATTTTGATTTAATCAACTTGGAAAGATCCATAAGGGGTCGTATGGTATGTTGAGGGCTTCTGAGACTTACATGGCTAAGTATAGAAACTCTAGCTCCATTGATCTTATTTATTTTTTATAAAGTTAGTATACCCAACTCCAACACCAACGTAAAGGACAAAAGGAATGTTGACTCTGATATATATATATATATATATATATATATATATATATATATATATATATATATAAGACTATATGAGTCCACCACAAAGAGAAGGACTAAGAAAGCAAAGATGTCGAGTATATTGGAAAGAGTTGAAAAGCTATAAGCCAAAGAGTATGGCACAGTCAGATATATAAATTTGTAATACTATTAAAATATTATTTCCAACCCTTGAGTATATACTCATGATAAGGTACTAACATTTGTAAGGGAAGTAAGAGGTTGAATCATAAGGAAGAGAAATTAATAATTGATATCGATCCCTTGCTACTATCCATAAGATCAATAGTCAACTCGTTCTCTCCATTGTTTAGTCTATGGTATCTATGAAACTAGTATTATAATAATGGTTCAACCTTTCTTTAATTACATTTAAAAGGTTTGGATTAAATGTATCCGTTGAATCACCTTCTTGGGCATATTAATGTGAAATGTGTGGCCAAATATCCAAGTAGTAAGTATTTTGGAAGTCATTTGACCATAAATCTTATTGATAATTGCTAATATTGTTTATCAAGATAGATAACAAAAGCATCACTTAGTGATGTAGGTATTTGTTAGAATTAGTTACACTAATTGACTATTTAGATTCACAAGAATACATGGTTAGACCAACTTCATTACCTTTTGTAGACATGCATATTTGTTTGATAAGTTTGAATCCTTAAAAATATTTAGAGCTTCCACAAAAAATGTTAAGAATCAACCGGTTGAAAGGATAAGATGCTCAAATCATATAGGGATAGTGAGTATCTTAGTCAAAATTCGAATGATCACCAAAGGAATTGTGACATTGTTTCACAATTATCTCCACCAGAAACACTGCCGAAAGCAGTGCATTTGAAAAGATAAACCAATCAATGTTTGATTTGTTAAATGATAAGTCATACTATGCGTCTAAAAAGTTCATGAACTATATCATGAAGACCGTTACACGTAGTCTACGACCTTTCACCACCTCATAAGGTTTTCAAGACAGTCTCTGAAATGTAGTGTGGGGTTCATCCCTCACTAGCACATATGGAAGTATAGGATTGTGAGGCTTACACTCTTCATGAATCTCTAAACTAGAACCTAGAACAAAGATGTATTGCTTAGTTAGATATCATAATAAGTCTTTTGGGTATTTGTTTCACAAACCCCTAAGAACAAAGTGTTTGTTTTTTAAAAATGGCAGTCTTCTGAGAAAGGGAGATGATATCCAAAGAGGCTAGTGGCAACTAGATTGATCTTGATGAATTACAATAATTAAGAAACGAAGAACCTTGAAGTTGGCACTGGCTGTAAACAAGTGGTAAAAAGAACTACTGAATCTCAACAAAGAGTTGTTGAGGAATTTGAAATGTCTCCATCTCTTCTTCAAAGACATGACAAAGGACGTTATGCACCTAGTTATATAGATTTTATATTACTGATGGATATAAGTTAATGGTAGATGACGATTAGAGTCTACCAACTATCGGAAGCTATAGCAGGCCCAAAAGGATGCAAAATGGAAGGATGAGGTTTAGTCCATGAATGATAACCAATATTGGAATTTGGTTGATCATACAACTAGCCTTAAACAGTTGGGTGTAATTGGGTCTTCAAGAAGAAGACACAAATGGATATAAATGCACGCACATTCAAACTGAGATAGGTTGTGAAGGTCATGTAAGCTTAATATGTGCATTTATGGACGAAATCAAGCATCTCACATTTGGAATATTTGTTTTGATGGGAAGGTTAAAGAGCTTGGATTTTCAAGAAATAAAGATTATCCATTTATGTATCTCAAAGCTAGTAGGAGAGTTTTTTCACCCTTGTACTATATTTTGATGATATACAACTCATAGGAAACATGTTCTAACTTTGTGAAGTGTAAAATCTTGGCTTGGGATTTGTTTTACTATGAATCAGTTAGGAAAAGCAACATACATACTAACTGTTAAGATCTATAGAGATAGATCTAAGAGGCTCATTGGATTGAGCCATAATACATACTATGTTAAGGAAATTTAAGATGCAGACGTCTAAATAGCTTGTGCCTAAAAAGCATGGTATGGAATTTCACAAAGTTCAGTGTTCTAGTTCTAGTTAAGAACTAAAAGAAATAAGTTGAGTCCCATATTCTTATGTTTTATGATCGATCATGTATCCTCCCTAATAAATAAAGAACTTTTTGCCACATATCATCTTCTCCTTCATTTGGACACATGTTATTTTCTAGAATTTTTGAATTTTTTATTTTCCACTTGTCATTTTATTGTATTTTTCATTTTATTAAATTAAAATTCCTCATTTAATATGTAAGGTAATATATATATGTAAGGTATTTATTAAAAAAGATTTATATATGTAATGTATTCAATACATTAAAACCTCATTAATTTGAATAATTCAAAATTTTTCTCATTTTTCTTATAAATTCAAACTTTTCAAATTATTAAAATTTCATATTTAATTTTTTTCTAAATAAACTCATGTAATACATGGGTGTCACACCTAGTGTCATAATATATACTAGGTCTGCTATCTCATATGCGTTGATCATGAAAAGTCGATCAGATCAACTCTGTGGTCAATTATTGATTTAAAACCAAGAAAATTCTTAAATATCCTAGGAGGACAAGAGATATGTTCTTGTAAGTATCAAAGAGATAAATGTAAGGGTTACACTGAAGCTAGTTTCAAACTAATAAAGATGATTATGCTTGTAGTGAGAATTTGTGCCCTTACTGAATGGTGAAGCATTGACTTGGAGGAGTACCAAGTAATACATTATAGTGTACTTAACAACAAAGTTAGAGTATATTGCATTTATTGAGTCAAATGTGAAGACATCATAGTCACTAGAGTCATATTAGAAAAGATTCTTGTCGATCCATTCACTAAGCTAGTGACATTGACCAAGTAGGATTTTCATACAAGGTCATATATCTTAATTTAAAACCAAAATACAACTAAAAATACCTAGACATCACATAAAATATAAGAACATAAATGGCGATATGATTAGTCTTGTCCTAAATGCTCGTTTTAAAGAATGTAAAATAAAAATCTTTGTATTTTTCGAACAAATTATATATAAAGAGAATGCTATGTTTGATGAAAAATTAAGTAAGTATAATTTTAAAATCATGTTATAAATTCAAGTTAAATAAATAATCTAACCATCAATATATCAAAATATATTTCAAGAAATCTGAGTATCCTATTTAATTATTTTAGTTATAATTTATAATATAAATAGTTTATCAATGAGTATGAAAATACATAAATTTTACATATAATTTGCATACAAAAAAACATGATTTTAGTTCATTTTATTTTATACAACCTACTCTAAAATCAACGTTCAGAATTTTATGTTAATAAAATAAAAATAAAAAACAATTACTTAAAATATAAATTAAGCTATGCTTCATTTAAAATAAATTTTGACTAAATATGCATTGTTTTTATTTATTGCGTTGATTATTTTACTACAAAAGCATCTTAGTTTGTAGACCCACCCACCCTACCTCTACTCCAAACAAAACCCTTGTTATAGAAAAGTAAACCTATGTGGCTCAATGGGCTGCAACCCCCTACACCAAACACACACAAACACACAAAACACACAGTAAACAAAATATATGTTAAACATATGTCATCTAAAAATATTAATGGATCTCAAAGTCCATATCCAATCCGCTTTTATTTTTATTCCCTTTTGTGAATTGTGATTTCACATTTTTTACAAAGACCCTTATCGTCTTCTTCCTTGGCTTCCCCCAACAAACCCCAATTCCAATAGTCCAATTCGCTTTCTCGGGTTCAAGCCCAATCTCTCATCTTTCTCTCTCCTCCCAACTTTCTCTCTCCTCGAAGAACCCCTCTCCGGATCTCGATTTCGCCGGATTTAGATCGGTGTTTTCGCCGCTGCAGCTGCTGCTATCGGTATAATTCTAAACCATACTCTTAATTCGTTTTTTTCTGCTTCGATTGATGTTAATTTTGATGGGTTTCTGGTGTTTGACCTGTTGATTGATTAATTAGTATGCTTCAGTGTTAAATTGCTTGAATCCGAACATGATTTGTTGTTTTCTGTTTAATTAGTTGATTAATTGATTAATTGATCGTTGTATATAGCTCCATGTGCTATGGATTTTTGATGTTTTGACTTCTCTTAGCTTAATTCTTATGTTTCTAAGAGGAAACCCTAGATCTGTTCAGGATGAACTTGTTTCAGCCCATGGATGTTTAGATTCGTCATGTTTGACCCGGATTCCGAAAAAGATAACGGACTTCTCTATGTGCCCATGAAGGGTATTTATGTAAATTAGACTCTCTCCTTTAATTCAACTGAATTACATCGAGTTACATCGAGTTCTTATGGTGAAGATGGACTTAAAGTGGTTGGCCCGATTCGGTGTTCTTTAAAGTATAAGTCTTCATGCTATACGGGTTTGTACCATGTGCATACATATGTGTACTTAACATAAGATTTGTGTTTGTCTTCAAGTCCATGTACACTTTTGTAGATAAAGAATACAACCTGCAAATTATAATACAATATGAATTTGAACATTAAATAGTTAAAAAAAAATGGCAATTAAACCTTGTTTGTCTATTTGTAAAGGTATTCATGGAGTCACTTCCCACTGAAAACAACGCATTGGTCAACATGGAGATGCAGCCGGTCTTCCTAGACGCCCAAAACATGGAATCACAACCCAACAAACGCCGAAAGAAGAAATCAATCGTATGGGAACACTTCACAATCGAAAACGTGGGCCCCGGTTGTAGACGCGCTTGTTGTAAACAATGCAAACAATCATTCGCATACAGCACAGGTTCAAAAGTCGCCGGAACAAGTCACCTGAAACGCCACATCGCCAAGGGCAGCTGCCCGGTTGTCCTCCGTAACCAAAACCAAAACAACCACCCCGACTCGTCATCACCGTTCACCACCCCACAACCACCAAACACCGCCACCGAAACACCCAAACGCCGCTACCGGACCGCCGCTTCCGCCCCGTTCTTCCCCTTCGATTCCGACCGCTGCCGCCATGAAATCGCCCGTATGATCATCATGCATGATTACCCGCTCCATATCGTTGAACACCCGGGTTTCGTTTCCTTTGTTCATAACTTACAACCGAGGTTTGACTTGGTCAACTTTAGCACTGTGCAAGGCGATTGTGTGGCGACTTATTTAAGCGAAAAGGATAAAATCCAGAAAGTGATTGAATCAATGCCGGGTCGGGTTTGTCTCACGGTTGACTTATACGGGTCGTGTCAAACCACGGGTTATGTTTATGTAACGGGTCAGTTTGTGGATAGTGAATGGAAGATTCATCGGAAGCTTTTAAACGTGGTAATGGAACCGTATCCCGATTCCGATTCCGCCTTTAGTCATGCCGTTTCCGCTTGTCTTTCCGATTGGAATATGGAAGGGAGGTTGTTCTCGATTACAATCAACCAACCCGTGAGTGAAATCGGAATCGAAAGTCTCCGGAATCTTCTCTCGGAAAAAAACCCGAACATCCTCGGCGGTCAATTACTCCTCGGAAACTGTCTTTCCCGTTCCATAAGCGGAATTGTGGCGGAATCACTCGCCACAAATCACGAAACTGTGAAAAAAGTACGCGATTGCGTGAAGTACGTGAAAACATCGGAATCGTTAGAAGAGAAGTTTTTATCCCTTAAACAACAACTTCAAGTCCCAAGTACAAAAACGTTAGCAATCGACAACCAAACGCAATGGAATACAACGTACGAAATGTTACAATCGGCATCGGAATTGAAAGAGGTGTTTTCTTGCTTAGACACCACCGATTCCGATTACAGTAAGGGCCCGACTCGCGAAGAGTGGAATGTAATCGAGAATCTTTGCGCGTATTTAAAGATTTTATATGACACCGCGAATCTTTTAACAACCTCGAGTGTCCCGACTACAAACACGTTTTTCCATGAAGCGTGGAAGATTCAACTCGAGCTAGCTCGGGCAGCCGCCAGCGAGGATCCGGTCATCAGCGGGCTGACCAAACCAATGCAAGAGAATTTCAATAACTATTGGAAAAATTGTTGTTTGATATTAGCAATCGCGGTAGTTATGGACCCACGTTTCAAGATGAAGTTAGTTGAATTCAGTTTCACAAAGATATATGGTGACGAGGCGCAAACGTATATAAACATAGTCGATGAAGGGATTCATCAGCTTTTTCTAGAGTACGTCGCGCTCCCGGTGCCGCTAACAAACGGTGGTGGTCCGGTGACCGGAGAAGTGAAAACGGAGGATGGGGATGGTGGTGGTGGTGGTGGTGGGCCGGGGTTGACGGATTTTGATGTGTATATTATGGAGACGACAAGTCAGCAATCGAAATCTGAGCTGGACCAGTATTTGGAGGAGTCGTTGTTGCCACGTGTGCATGAGTTTGATGTGGTGGGGTGGTGGAAGTTGAATAAGGTGAAGTATCCGACACTTTCGAAGATGGCGAGGGATATTTTGTCGGTGCCGGTGTCGACGGTGGCGGCGGAGGCGGTGTTTGAGGTGGGGCGGCCGGAGATGGGGAGGTACCGGTGTTCGTTGAGGGCGGAGACGGTGGAGGCGTTGGTTTGTGCTAAGGATTGGTTGCGTGGTGAGATGGTGGATGCGAGTAATGCGATGATTAAAATGGAGTTTCCGATTTGAAAGTTTGGTGGTTGTTTGTGTTTTTAGTGGTAGTGGTAGAAAGTGGTGAGTTTGTAGACTTGAAATTGTTGGGATGCTTGTGACAAACTTTATTGTACAATTTGAGTTCAAATTTGTGGGTATTTCGTAAAGCTATTTTTTTTTTCTCGAGACTATTGATTTTTGTGATATATATTAAATTATTTAAAACTAGTTTAGTATTTTTCAAAGTTGTCAGGATCTTATGATTCTTCTCAGTTATATTTAGATCGCTTTGGGTAATCTTATGATTCTTGTCGATCGTTTTTGGGTTAGATTGGGATATAATTGTAGGATTGGATCATATCGTTATTATTTATTTTGTCTACAAGAATTCTAATATTTTGTCTTGTCTAAAGCTATGTTTGGAACATCACAAAAATAGTTTATTTTTCAAGCTTCTTTTAGATTTTTTGGTTTAAGAAATCAAAAATAATTTATAAGTTAGTCGGACCAGCATTTGAACAAGTTTATTGTTATTTAAAATTCTCCAAAATATATATTTTGTTAGTTATATTAAACTTCGATTTTCTACGTACACTTTTAGCTATTTTTATAAATTTTTTTAGTTAGCTTACAGCTAATTTTATATCAAACATTTTTTTTCATTAGATGGTAAATCAAGTTGCAACTAGCTTTTCATAAGTCATGAGTTCAACTTCAAGTCATGTTTGAGACATAAGTGTGTGCTAATGAACGAGACATATGTGGTGATAACTAGATTAGTTTGCTATTCAAAAAAAAAAAACCAACTTTTTCAGCCACCAAATAATTTTTTAGTTTAGTCCATTAAATACAATCTAAGTAAAAGAATACATACTTTTGATTTTTTTAATTGTTAAATAATATGTTGAAGAGGTATTTTTTATGTTTAAAATTATTTATTATTACTGATATGTTTCAATGAATTTTTTTATGTTTTAAATTGCTTGGGTAGAATATTACGATTACGATTTTACAAAACGGAAAACAATTCTATATATATAAAATCATACGGAATTTTTAATAATTGAAAAATAATAGAAAATGAAATATCATCCTATATTTTCTTTCTACATATCATTTTATTTATCTTAAATAATAAAATGTGTCATATTTAATAAAAATAATAATATATATTTTAATACAATTGTGTGACAAATGTCATCATTTAAGATGTATAGAATGATATATAGAAAGAAATATATTGTAAATCACTTAGGCTTAAGGGAGTGGGTGCAGTAGAGGGTGCACTCCATTGTCACATCAGCTTGGAATACCACTCCTTTCCTGCGGTAGAGACCACACTGTGGCACACTCCAAGGGAGTGCTCCTCTTTTTCTATTGTCATTCTAATTGATCGTTGATTAGTTAGGTTTTGGTGCGGTAGAGACCACACTGTGGCACACTCCAAGGGAGTGCTCCTCTTTTTCTATTGTCATTCTAATTGACCAGCTTGGAATACCACTCCTTTCCTGCGGTTTTGGTGCGGTAGAGACCACACTGTGGCACACTCCAAGGGAGTGCTCCTCTTTTTCTATTGTCATTCTAATTGACCGTTGATTAGTTAGATTTTTTTTTAAATGTTTTTGTTTTCTTTTTAAACAGATTTTTTTTAAATGTTTTTGTTTTCTTTTTAAACATTTTGAATCGATTGTGACACCACTCATTGGGTGTGACATGAAACTACACTTTTGTGGTGATTGCTGTGGCACACTCCAAGGGAGTGCTCCTCTTTTTCTATTGTCATTCTAATTGAATATCGTTGATTAGTTAGATTTTTTTTAAATGTTTTTGTTTTCTTTTTAAACATTTTGAATCGATTGTAACACCACTCATTGGGTGTGACATGAAACTACACTTTTGTGGTGATTGCTGACGTATCGCTTATGTGGCAATGAAATGAATACAACTATTGTGTCATCACTCCCTCTAGCTTATAAACCTACAAAGGGTTTTTTCCCATCAATGTGGGATAGAAAGACTTGTCAACTTGTAAGATTACATCAATAAAATATAGAATATTTAAAAATAATAATTTTAGTGTTTTTATTATTTTTGCTTACAGCCCCCAATTTTACACAAAATAACCTGTTATGTCCTAAGTCGGTTTTTAATGCATTAAAAACCAAAAATACCGGAAAGTAGGTTCATTTTTGCCCCAATCCCGGCTACACAACATAGGAGGCGCTGAGTAGGTGCTGATGGGGTGCATTTATGCAGACGTGGAGTGTTGTGATAGGTGCCACGTAAGGCCCTTAATTCCATAGACAATATTTTCAGAAAAATAAAAAGGAGATGGAGTAAAGAGATTGGAACTCGGGTTTATGCATGTGTGGAGTGTTGTGATAGGTGTGGAGTGTTGTGATATGTGTCACGTAAGGCCCTTAATTCCATATACAATATTTCAAAAGAATAACAAGGAAATGGAGTAAGAGATTCGAACCCAGGTCTCATATCTACAAAGCAATGAAATTTACCATTAGACTAGTATCAGCTATGTGATAGTTTACCTACCAAACGATATTTATTCACTAACGCTGTTGTTATTATTATTATAATTATAACTGTAATTATAATTATTATTGTTATTATTATTAAATATGGTTTTAATATGTATTATGATTTTTTTAATATATTTATATTTTCAAAAAATATATTGATATTTTTAAGATATTTTATACATACAAATATAAAATTGTCTTATAAATACGTATAAAAACATATAAAATGCTTTTTATATGCATAAAAACTTTTTTTATACAGACAAATTTTTTATATATATATAAGAACTTTTTTATACATATAAAATGTGTTTATATACATATAAATACATATAAAATGTTATTTATATGTATAAAACCATTTTTTATAATTAGTTTTATTATTATTATATTAAAAATAATTATTATTATATATATGTATAAAACAAATTAAGCAAATAATAATAATAAATAACGTGACATCTGGTAAGTATAATATTTTAGGATAAGTTTCCAACAAAAATGTTTGGTCTAGTGGTAAAGATCTTTATTTTATAAGGAGGAGCCCTGGGTTCTAAACCCTTCGGCTCCGATTAATATGACCGTATAACTAAGGTAAAATCCGATTATAGGGTAAAAGTGAACAAATTTTCACGTATGTTGAGATTTTATCACACCAAAAAACCCATTTACAACATAACCAGTAAAATTGGGCTTTATTGTACTATTGGTCCGCATGATATTGGTGTGGAAAAAGAAAAGTTAGACTGCGCTCAAGACAACAATCATTCTAATCCTCTTAATTGAAGTTGGCACTGGTAGCGAGAGTCGGAGATAGGAGAAGTTGAGCAAGACAACAATCAGGTTATATTCTGAACAAAGTTAGGTACTTGGGTATATGCTTACCAATTACTATTATATTTTGTTTTATTCAAAGCCCTAAACTCGATTTTCAGTTCAAAACTTAAACCCTAAATCGCCGATTTTCGGTGTTTTCTTACTGAATTTTGCATATCTTGTATGCTCATAAGCTGTTCGATTAAATGTTCCAACCAATGTTTATTGGGAATATTTATTACATCGACCATATATCTTTTCGCCGGACCACCTGAAGACCGGCGCCGCCGACGACCCACTAGACGAGCTACGTCGACTCACCAGATGCTTCCGCTGCTACCTCGCCTGATTTTCTCCCCAAAATAGGTTATTTTCAATTATGTAATTTACTATGTTGCTGAATTGTTATTTTCTTGTTGAACTATAAAATTATGGCTGAATTTTTTCTTAAATGGTTAGTTGTTATGCCTATTAGGTGTTTGATTAAATGCCACAGTGAATTCCTTTTTTTCAGATGGTTAGTTGCTATGCCTATTAGTTTCTTTATGCAATTACATGTGATTTGAATGCGATATGATATGCGGCTATTGTAAGTGGTGCACCATCTGTTAGGAAGATTAATATGCAAATCGAATATAAAGATCACTGTGATGATATGGTTTTTAAAGACGTTTATATAAAATAATTAAACATATAATTTGCTAAATAACAATAAATAAAATTGTTAATTTTGCAAAAAACATGATCATTTTTGTTAAATTTTCGAAAATGATGGTTATTTTTCAAGGTAGCTTCAATAAATATGGTAATTTTAGTGATTAACTTTATAATTTATGAATATTTGGTTATAGACAATCAATGTAACACAAAAAAAACAAACGGTTTTGAAATTATGTAAAATATACTCGAATTTTTTATAATTCATAATACTATTACTATTAAAATAATAAATATGTTGTTGAAACAAATTTATGTTGAATAATACAACTTAAAGCAAAGTGAGAAGTTGTTTTGAAGGTTATTAAACAATGTCATTATCGTGTTTTGATAGTTACACAATCTTAATCACTAGCAACAAACATCTTAATTTTCAGGGTCTTTTTTGGAAATACTAAAAAAAATTTAGACTCCATGGATCTCAAACCCTTTAGACTTGACATTGATGACCTTATCAATGAGTTTGCAAAGGTACTCAAAACAACTTCCCTTCCATTATTCTCTCTTTTATAGAATTCAAAGTTTTATATACTGTTTTTTATGGAATTTGGGGTTTAATTATTTATTTCAGGGTGAAATGACTACATTAACTGATATGAAGAAAATATGGCTTTCTAAAAAGTTCTCATGCATCTTTGAGGCTAAACCCAATTCAAAATTAGGTTTCTTTATGCAATCTCTTTATTCCCATTCCATAGGTATAAATTATAAATTATACACCCTCATTTTCTCAAATTAATTATTTAATAATTGACAATATACTGTATATATAAATATATATATTCTGATGCAGGTTACATGGTTTCTAATTCTTCCATATCACACAGAATCGGAGGGCTTTATTGTCTTTTCTGCCTACATGAAACACAACCATTCAAGCCTCCCTTCAGAATCTATTTATGTGCAAGTATGTTGTTTTTTATATAATCTTTTCTTTATTTTTAACCTCATGGGTTTAATTTTTTATTTGGTAGGGGAAATCAAGAGGCTTAAGGAACTTGTTGTTGATGCAAAAAAAGAGAAAATAGAAATTGTATCAATTTTAGTGAAAAGTATGTTAGAAAGGGATTTATTTCTATATGGAGCTACTGATTTAAAACAAGGATCTGTTGAAGAAAGGGTGAATGAATTAACAAACTTACAAGATGCACGTGTTCAACATGCCAATAAAAAGTAAATCTTTAAATCTTGAATTTAACATTGAATTTAAATCTTGAATTTAACATTGTTTTAAATATTAGGTTATTTAAAGACACGGAAATCGAACGTTACATTAACATGGACATGGTGAGTTGCTAATTTTTTTTTTGGGAATATTTCATAATGATTTTTTGTGACTTTTAAGAATTGAATAATCTTTTTTGTTTTTTTAAGGATAAAGAATTTGATGTTGATTCACTCAAGAAAATGTCAAGAGATTATTATTCGGCTAAAGAGCTAGCCATAAAAGGTTTGTGAAAGCTTATAAATAAATAACTTGAGGTGTTAACTGAGTACACGAGTGAGTGAAATGACTGTTTTGCCCTTTACAGAAGCGGAAAAGGTGGTGGATACACGTGATATAAAGCACATTGCTGAAAACCAGATATTGATTGGGGATGTGATTGGGAAAACAAGTGAAGATTGGAATGTTGAGAAAGAAATGTTTTATAAGAAAACTGGACACGTGGCAGAAATCCAGAGCAAAGAACAGCAAAATGGAAATGGAGAAGACTTTGAAGCAATTGAGTTTAATGAGAATTCAGGAGAGGAAGATTATGTAAAAGATGACTTTTGTGATGAGTTAGAGCAACAATTATTAGCCTTAACATAATATATCATAATCATAGCAATTGAATGGTTGTACTTTGTGATGAAGGGTGTTTTAGTCTTTTACTATGATGCATTGTGGCTAGTTGCACAGAGTATAATCAAGAGATTTTGTTGGTAAAATTTGATTACAAAAACTATTTTATAATCTAATAGTTTTATCAATAATTTTGTGCTAATTAGCACCGATAATCAAGTTAGTCAAGATGATTAAAAAATTGTATTGATGTGGGAAAAAAATATCATTTTGTTTTGGTATATAATTGAAAAGAGATTATTTGAAGCTACACATGACTTTTATTTTAATAGAAATAATATAATTATGTGGTGGATAAATCCAAAGGGTCACTCAAATCGTCACATTTGAGAACTTGTGTTTGGTGTGATGTTGGATTTTTGGTTATTAGTTCTTTTGAGAATCATATTTATTGGTTGGGAAATTTTAGAGTTTGCTTGATTTATATAAAATGTTTTTTTTTTCAGTCATAAACCATTTTCGAGTCGAGAGGTTTTGACAAAAAAAAAAAAAAAAAAAATCCTTATTGCTAGAAAAAAAAAGAGATACAACATATAAATGCAAATATAGGTTAAAATATCTAATATAACTATGATTCAAAATGTCACAACCATAAAGGTTTCAAAATCTTGCCTTGTTTCTATTGAAAAACAAAGTTAAAAACACATGAAATGGGCAATATACTTTTTTTTTCTAGTTTTATTTTTTATTATTTCTAGAAAGCAAACATATTGTTTAGAACAGATTTAACCGAAAATTCAAAGGTGTTAAACAAAATGTAAAATTTTTAGAAACCCTACGAAACAAATATATGAAATTTCTGAAAAATGTCATGACTATGTAATTTTTAAAAAAACCATAGGAACTATTTCTAAAATTTTGTTAAAAAAAATCATGAAATTTAAATAATTATTTTCATGCTTTATTGACTTTATTCTATCATAAGTAAGACGTAAGGTATAAGTTATTATTGGGCCAGGCCCTGATTAACGTTATTAAATGGGCTACAAGCTTTTTTCGAACATCTAGAAGCTCAGAAGTCGAATTGACGATTTTACCCTACAAAGATCTTCGATCAGCCATCTTCTATCGTCAACAAGAGCAGGGGTAGTTTCGTCTTTTGATCATTCGATGCTTTACCCTCTCCGCCTATATAAGGCCAGAGCTACAAAAACTAGGGTATAAAAAGCAGATCTCATTCTCCCTCTGCACCAAAGTTTCTACAACCTCAACGAGCGGAAAAAAAGTGAGTCCGGTTCTCTATAAATCATCAATTTAAAACTCAATTGATTTCATATTGAATGATATATGCGCGTTAACTGTGTTAATTTATGTCTATATTGAAGATTCTCGTGCGAAATTATGCGATGCCTGCTGTTTGTTTCAGATTTTGAGTTTTTGTTTGTTTGATTCAAAATTCTGACATCTCGCTTTGTTGATTAAGTCATCGTGATTCCGATTTCGGATTCGAAGTTTCAGATTATTTTTGGGTGTTTTCTTTGAATATGGTAGCTCGGTTGCTTCGTATCATAACACTACAAATGTCATGTTTAATTTGTGTCGTTTTGCAAATCGAAGTACGCATGAACGAACTTCATATTGTGTATGAGTGAATTTCTAATTCAGGTTCAGAATTTAATGGCAGGCGTGTATATTTCTGTAAAAGTAGTTGATTTTGATTTCTTTTGATAGATGAGAAATGAGAAATGGGAAATGAGTTTTTGCTTTCATTTTGTACAACATGATACTTATGTTGGGATTTGATTTAACAGGTTGTTGATTAAGAAGAGAAATCAAATGGCAACATTTGAGTTGTATCGTAGATCAACAATTGGAATGTGTTTGACTGAAACTTTGGATGAGATGGTATCAAGTGGAATTCTTGGTCCTGAGCTTGCTATCCAAGTTCTTGTTCAGTTTGATAAGGTCTCTTAACTCTTCAGAGCTTCTTCTTCTTCTTCTTCTTCTTCTTCTTTTTTAACTATGTGTTAATTCAGTGTGAATGTAGTGTGTGTATTGATGATTAATTAATCTGTGAGATATCATTATCATTTCATGTTTCATTGGTTGTAGTCAATGGCTGAAGCTCTGGACAATCAGGTTAAGACGAAGGTTTCTATTAAGGTAAATAATTTCCATCCCTTTAATTCTGGCGTGGAGGCAAAATGACCATTATACCCTTTACATTCCAGTTAACAAATTTCATAATATCCATCAATTTGAACATGAGATAAGTTACTTAAGGTAAAGAGTTAGTGTCTTGATATACATTCAGTCTTAGGCTTTGGCTTTAGCATGTAAGAGTTAAATGACGATTATACCCTTGGTGTATGGATGCTGATGTTTTTTTTTTTATATAATGACAGGGGCATTTGCACACGTACAGATTCTGTGACAATGTGTGGACATTCATTCTTCAAGATGCTCTGTTCAAGTATGATGAATGTCAGGAAAATGTTGGAAGGGTTAAGATAGTGGCATGTGACTCAAAATTGCTTGTTCAATGAGAAGATTATGTGATTTGGTAAATTTTTAAGCTTAGAATCAATGAATGAATGAAATATTATGGGGTTTGTTCCTCTGTTGTAAACTTATAATGGAACAGAGTGAATTCCAAACAATTTCCCCATAAACTCACTCACTTGTGTCACTCTAATTTCATTTCACTTTTTTTTTTGGCTTTTCAAAAGTGATTATTTCGCCCTTTTTGTAACTATTTTAAAGGTATAAATATTGGGAGAAAAAAAAAACATTAAATGGACTAATGAGGAAAGGTGGACATTTGACCATTATATACGAGTGTTTCCATAAAATGAGCTAATTCATACACAACACTTGAAAGAACTTTGATTTAAAGAAAGACCTTGAAATGAATATCACAAACACCACGAGATTTAACATTTCTTGCGATTTTTTTATATATTTTATTTATTTATTTATTTGTTGTTGTTGTTGTGTAGAAACTTATATTGAAGTCATTAGGGGCGGAACACGATCAATATAAATAGGGGGGCCAAAACATAGACATATCCGTAATTTTTTTTCTGGATGAAGTCATACTCTAATGAATGTAATTTCCTATATAATTAATAGTTCATTATAAAAAAAAAAAAAAAAATAGTTGCTCTCATGAATGATATCCAAATGGCAAACTGATACATTTTTAGTTTATATAACTTCATATTATAATAAAAATATTAATATAAATATAAAAAAAACATTAAGTTACAATTAAATAAAATATTACTTATGTGGTAGAGGTTTATATTGAAAAACTAATTAAAATAAACATAAAAGACTATGCTAATCAACACTAAGGATTTACTATATTTAAAAGAAAACGGAAATAGTACACTAGAAGACTAGGAGAAAGAATTAAAAATTAGTTCAAGTATTATTGTGATGCTGCAAGTTTTCCAAAGGCTATCCTCAAATATAATTAAATAATAAATTAAAAGTAATACTAGTGGACAAAACCAAAAAGAAGAAAAATGAACAAAAGCAAAACTCAAAAGTCAAAAAGCATTACCTTCATTACAGTTATCCTCATGGTTGCAAAATAAAACCAGACGGAGATGGCGATTGTGGAGGCTATAAGTGTGTGAGCGGTAAACAAGATCCATGAAGACGAACGACAGAGTGAGAGCAAAGATTGAGGATATGTGATCGACCAGATCCCATTTGAAGCAATGATTATACGGAATTGCGAGTTACCCGGTTATTGGATGCATTATCTCTTTTCCTCCTGTTTGATTTATGTATGTTTATATTCTTATAATTATGGAATCGATTCTTAAATCTTAAATTGGTATCTGTTTCGAAAATCCAGGGATGCCAATACAGTAATTATCTTTAAGTAACAAATTAATTTATAAAAAATTCAATATTACAAGGCTAAAAACCAGGGGGGCCATGGCCCCTCCTGGCCCCTTAAGGGATCCGCCACTGGAAGTCATATCATTATGTAATAAATTTTCATGAGCCGGTGATTTTGTTATGAGACCTCACCATATTTGGTTGATATAGAGATTGGTCTTAGTAATAGAAAGAACTTTATCAAATCCTTGCAATTAAATTCAAGGCGTATCAATAAAGTAATGCAATAAAACTGAAAAATTATTTATAGTATTTGACAATTTCGGCTTATATGATACCAAAATGCAATAAAGTTGAAAAATTATTTTTTAATGTTTGGCAAATTTCGTTTATATATGTAAAATGACCAAAAAGACAGTAGTGAAATGGTAAATTAGTTATGAGAAAAGAAATTTAAGGTTACAATCCATTTGTGTCTGATAATGTGGAATCGTTAGGGTTTGCATTAGTTTTGTATAAATAGATGCAAATGTTACATAAAACGACCATATATATTATACAATGTGAACAAATAAATAATACAGTGTTTAACACACCTCCTTAATTGGAGCAAGAGTTTACAAATGCTCAAATGTCCCAAAAGTTCAAAAATAATTGTATAGGTATTCTTTAGTAAATATATTTTCAAATTGATGAGTTGATGACACGTGCAACACACAAACTTGCCTAATAGCAACATGTTCTCTAAGAGAATGTAAATCGATATCCAAATGTTTGTTATTTGGTGTAGACTGGTTAGAGGCTAAATACATGACAATCATTATTACAAAAGAACAATAGTGACACGATATAAGGGGAAATACAACTTGAGAAGAAGGTTTCAAAGCCAAGCGACAACCTATTGGTGTTTAGATGATCACAAGATGAGGTTGTCGCCAAGATAGACCCAAAACTCGGACAACCCGATTAGTATTAGAGTAAGAGAACAAAAAATCAGTACGAAATAGATGAATCTTAAGATAATGGAAAGAATGCCCTGAATATAGCAAAGAATATGTTAGGGTAATGAAGTGGGGTTCCTATAGGTCATGCATGTAGAGGCATACTTCTTGAACTGCATACACAATATCACGAGTATGTGACATTGAGATATTGTAAGGCTCCTACAGGACTCTGATAAAGGGTTAGGTCCGAGGTAGGCTTGCTTTTAGAGGGGAGCTTAGGCTTAGAGTCTGTAAGGGTGTTGCAGGAGTTACATGTATCCATGTTAACATAAGTAATGATCTACCTATAAAATGAGGACCGAGAGAGAAATAGACAAATGGGGTTCGAGTCGCAACAATTGCAAGAATAAAGAGATAGATTCCAAGGCATGGGAAATTCATATTTAAGTCGACCAATGACATGAGTAAGTAAGGCGACAAGCAGTGAGAATGATATCATCTAAATACAGAAGTAAGTAGGTGGTATCAGACCTGTGATAATATGTAAAAAAGACGTATCAGAACGTGGTGCGTTTTATTTTGTGATGTGTAAGGGCAAGAAAATCATATTTTGATGTCCCGAGTCACAAAATAGTTAAATAAGATATGATTATTAAATTTGCGACCATTATCACATTGAAATAGTTGAATGCTTGATTGAAAGCTGCAAAACACATTAAAAACTTCAGACTTTGAACGCAAGTGAAACAAACACAAAAAAATGAGAAAAATAATCAAGAAACAACACATAATATTTTTAACCACATAAACTTGGAACATGTAGTTTGTGAATGAGTTCAAATAAGCATGTAGTTTGTGAATTAAAATTAAAAAAAATGTTAAATATACTGTTTTCCAAGTTGACAATCATAACAAAATAACAAATATAATAATAGAAAGCCCACCTACAACAGAGGGATTGTAGTTAATGGGTAGCTGCAACATTAGAGTGAGATAGGAGAGTTCACTTAGAGATACATCCAAGGGAGAGGGCAATGACAACGATGAAGGATGGCGGTTGCAAAGAACTTATGATCGAAAAAAAAAAAACAATGAATAATGTATAACCACTTTAAAATAAATAGATACATATGTCAGATGAAGGACCCTATATTATACAATGTGAACAAATAAATATACAATATTTAACAGCTTGGTTTCATGTATAATAAACACTTTCAAATAATGTATAACCACTTTTAAATAAGTTAGAAGAAAATAACTTATTAAAACCTTCTTACGTCAATAATCACTTTACTTTATTCCATCCATATACTAAATAATGTTTATGAACAGTACCATAACACCCTATTGAACATACAAATATATAATTTTTAGTTGTTTATCTATTACTTTATTAAAAAAAGACAAAAAAGAATACTATAAAAAACAAAATCAAAACCATAATAAACCTTCAATACTCGGGTAAGAATATTAAAACAACCGTTACAAGCGGAAATACAGTATTCGCCTCATTTATATAACTTCTGTACAAATCATATCATATATATATATTTTTTCCCTTTTTTCTTATACTTTGATAAACTCATAAACAGTATATTCAAATTTCAATGAAAACATATCACCTGTAAAGTCATGTCTTTAGTCTTTACCCATTCAGAACTCCAATTTTTCCCAATGAAGCACGAATATCACCACTTCCACACTCTTCAGATGTCTGAATGATATTACCACTTTCAGTAGGAATAACGTCTGAAAGCGGATAGACTCTATTCGCATGAAGCTGATTGCTGTTACTGTTTCCAACTCCTTTCATTATAACCACCTTGTGGACCCCACCTAGAAACCCTTCATAATCTGTGTCCCCACTTTCTCCAACAAATACCACCACTTTTGATAACTCCATACCCCACCTTAGATACAAATACCTGAATTATGCAAATACTTAATCTTTCTGCAGTTTTTATAAAGATAATTCTTTTTAAATAAAAATAATAAATACCTAAGAGCTTGAGAACGAGATGCTGATACTGGAATAACATTTATTTTCCTTCCATTTTGGCAATAAATAACATGACAACGAAGAGCTTGAATCCTCATTAACTTTTGAAGCTCCTTGACAGGTGGCACCTACAAATACAAATTTAAACACTCAATTTCCTTAATTTGTTAACAAACTACAAATACGAATTCATTTAAAAAAAAAAAAACTTACTAATCCAGGTTTGTGAATGTTAAAAGCATAACAATAATTGGTTGTGACTTCTTCATCTTCTGTAACAACATGTTCTTCACTTTTCTTCTCAGCTTTTTTATCAATTATGGAAGACGCCCATTTGACCAAAGTCTTCCGAAGTCCTTCACCTCCCCATCGATACTCAATATGCGAATGATAATATAAATCAAACACAAACGGATTATCTTCAGAATGAGAAGAAGAATAATACAAATCCGCTCCACTATTACAAATAAACGCATCAAAATCCGCAGGATTCACCCCTTTCTTCACCAAAAACGAATGAACTTCCGCAATTTGTAACGAAGTCGCCAAAATAAACCCAATCGAACCTTCGTTCTTCTCCTTATCAACCGCCTCAAAAATCTTCCTAACATTTCCGAAAATACCCTCCACGTCGTCGTCGTCAATCGCCACCACAAATATATGCGTCCTCCGTCTCAACGCCGGGAACTTCGGTTGCTCCGGATTTACCTTCGCGATACTTTTTGTGTACGATAAAACAGCGTTTTCTAATTTACTATTTCGGTCCTCGGGGTTTATAGAATTACCTTTTTCACCCCCGTCCATTGAGAACTTTAGGTTTAGAGAGATGTCTTGCATATCGCGTAGGGAATCGCTTGGTGAATCGGATTCAGAAGTTTCGTCATCGTCGTCGTTTTTTAGCCACCCGGGGTGACGTGGCTTACACGTGGCGATACGTGAGAGGTAGGTTTTACAGTGTTCAGTCCATGAAAAGAGATGAATGTTTCTTAATCCGTTTGACCGACATTTTGACCATAGTTGTTTGTCTGCAACGAGTTTTAGTAAAGCATCCGCTATCGATTTTTGGTCATGTGGATCGATGAGTAAACCATTGTCAAGCACCTAAAAAAAAAAGTTTGACTTTTGTTGACTTTTTAAATATTCAATAAAACATGAAATGAAAATAAATGTTTTAAACGAGACTGACCCGATGTATGTCTACTGGGCCTCCGTTTTTCGTGGCAACCATTGGTAGCCCATGAGCAGCAGCCTGTTTTATATAAATAAATAAATAAAAATAAATTAAGAAAATAAAAAATGGTGAAACTGTGAAGGATACCTCGATTAAAGTGAGTCCAAATGGCTCAATGAAAGCTGGATTGATGAAAACACCCTGAGAAAACAAAAACAAGTTTAAATAAAACATGGTGACATTATGTTTGTGTGAAAAGACGAAAATGCCCTTGACATACCTTGGTTTTTGCTGCTAATCGGTATATATCAGGGACATCACTCTGTTTATGATGTTTAGGGTAGGCGACTTGACCATAAAGATCATATTTATCAATCATTTTAATAATGGAAAGAAGCATCGAAGCACTTGTGCTTGACATCTCATCAATGTTATCTCTGTTACCCATAATTAATGTCTGCAAAAAAAAAGTATTAATATTAATTAATCACCAAAAAGATTGAATTTCAATAACAAAAGGGTAAATATGGGAAAATACAAGATTAGCAAGCTCTCTTAATGGGCGACACTCCCCAAATGCTTTGACCAAAGTTGTAAGGTTCTTTTTGGGATCTGGTCTAGCAAGTGCAAGAATCATGGGCTTACGTGGATTGGTGAAGAATCGCATTATCTGTATGGAATAGCAATATACTTTTATTTATTTTTTTTAATTAATAAAAAAATATATAATTTGGTAAAGAATTGAAACCTCTGTCCAAATAGGTGGATCTGGAGAAGTCTGATGATCTTCAGATCCTTCATTTTCACCATCAACATCATGTGGAACAATATGATTAAACTCCATCCCAGGTGGAATTACCTATCAGTAACTAAAACGGTTAATTCTCCCAAAAATAACAACATAATATCGGATTACGGATAAAGGGTATTTTTGGAAACTTACAACCATACGAGGCATGAACCTTCCATAACAGCTAACATTCCGCCTGATCCTAGCTCTAAGTTTCTTTTCAAGCACAGGGTCAAAACCGTCATATAATCTCCATTGTTCATCTATCTCTTGTCTAGTGCTTGTTATAACAATCTCAGAGGCATCAAGACTATTCTCTTCACCTTCAATTCTTCTCATGATCTTATAAGTAGCATTGATTTCATCTTTTGTCAATCTCCCCTGTCTCAAAAGCTGCTCCAACTTATCTCTTCCAAGTGAATGACCAGTAAAAAGCATGGGAACATTTAGGGCACCTGACAACCTGGCAGCTGAGTCACCAGCATCAGCATAATGTCCATGAATGGCAACAGGCCACACAGGGTATCCACCACCAACTTGCTCACCCAAAACTTTTGACATCTGGATGACGTGTCCAAGTGCTCCATCAACAAATTCAGGGATGTGGGGCCATAGAAGCTCTTTAGGGACATATTTGTCTTTTGGACCAAATGGGATACGGATTATATATGCTCCACTGCTTTCTCCTATTTCATCTGTCATTCCATCTGAGTTTCTTGGAGATAACATTTCTGTTGGTTCTCCATAACTCCAGTCTACTTCTGGTGATGCTACTTGTCTTGTAAGTAAATCAACTCTGTAGACACCTGGCATTGACGCTAATGCCCTTGCTAGTTCCACTACATACTTCACCTGATACAGAATTTACAAAAAAATTACTTCAAATCAACAAAAAGAAACAAAAAGGAACAAAAGGGTAAGAATGGAATTACTGAAATGTACCTGTCCACCTGTATCAGAATCACGACCTAGCTCCATGTTTTCACCACGTATTAACCCATGAAGACTGTAATATAAGTACATATGTAGGTTAGTTGATTGATAAGGGTAAAGAGGGAAAAAGAAATGTGATTGTACCTTATTAATACAAGATAGAGTTTTTTCCCTTTTTGTGTATTGGCCCATGCTTCCATGGCATCCAAGGAGGACATTCTGGGCAAACGACCTCTGTGGCTTTCACCATGAACAGATACATCGTTGATGTTTTCTCCTTTTTCCCCTTCGGATAAGTCTTCTGACATATCTGCAACTGCTTCTCTGCGACCTTTTTCACGTTCAATTCGGCGTTTGGCCACTCTATGGTTTTCCTCATTCTCAAGCTGATGAACAGAATGAAGATGTTAACGAAGTTGGAAACAAAAAGGTATGAGTAGTTTTTCAGCTTATAATTATGTAGGAAGTTCATCGATCTACATATGTTATAAGTCTACATTCGTTTCTATGGATATTATTAATCACCAACAGATGAAATTCACCAACTGAATCAACACCTAATTGCATAAGAAACAAAATTGAGGGGAAAAAAATTAACAATTAAGTAAACAAAAGTTGTAAAAACCTGTTTTTTCTGACGAGCTAAATTCCAAATCCTCCAACACATATTCTCGAGTCTGGTGTTCCTCTCTTGAGGACTCCTCGTCGCTTGGGCCTGCATATACATACGAGGATGTTTAATTCCCAATTCCAAAGAAAAAAAAAATAAACAAAGCAACATAAACACACACAATACACAATACACAGTACACAATACACACCACGATTCGATTCAATTCGATTCCTCCAAACGAAGTTAAAAACATAACAGAAGTACAGGACAATAGACAGACACATATACAGATTAATCAAAAATCAATGAATCGGACTTACTTTAACCCAGGAGCGATGAAGATCAGTCTCATCGAAGCCGATAACGTTATCGACGAAGTAGCGTGTCGGGCTAAAACGGCCTCTTTCACGGAGGAGCAAGGATGATTTTTTATCATCAAGTCCAGGACCTACATCAAGTATGGCTTCCAAGTAACTGTTTATCCAATCGTTTCCCGCCATTAAACCTCTCTTCCACTCTGAGATTTGGTAGAATTGTGTGTGTGGAGTGAGAGATTTATGGCTGGATTTGTGATGATGTTTGGCGAATGAGTGATCTTACGAAAATTTGGAGAGGAGAGAGAATCTGATACACGCGGAGGACAGAGAGAGAGCTGGAATATAGCGGAATAAACCGGTATAATTATAATATTATAATATTATTATATAAATATTAATATTAAAAAAAATATATATTATGGTCTTTTATTTGTGCTTTATTCTAAAATCTTCCAATTATTAGTGTGACAAGTGTTCGGCTGTGATATTCTAACATGTCGACAACTATTATAACCTAATTCAATAATTTATAAAGAAGACCTTAGAAAAATCCAAGTTAAAGCTATAAAAAATATAGTATTATATATTTTTATTAAAACCTTTTGTATAAATTATTCGTATCCTATGTTCTACTTTAAAGAAAAGCTTAAGGTCAGTCCTATGAGGTTATTGTACTGCATTAATAGACATTTTAATGAAAGCATGTTTATATATTATGGTCTTAATGAAAATACATTGTTGTAAAATGGTGACCAAGCATTAGCTTATGCAAAATTTAAAAATAATTCAAAATCCAAATATAATTTTAACGGACGATAAAATTTAAAAAAAAAAAAAAACATATTTTTTATAAAAATAAATGTATTTATATAAGAAAAATAAAGATAAATGAAAGTTATTAAATTATTTATAATACCCCTATACTAATAAAATGAAAGTTATTCTCTATCTATCTCATATAATTGACTACATTGCTACATGGCCGATTAATTATCTACTCTAATAAATAAAAGTTTTTTTTGTCACGTGTCACACTCTCATTCAATTTGTCAAATGTCATTTTGTGGTTATTTTGAATTAATTTCTTTTTCACATGTCATTTTATAAGCTTTTTCATATTTCAAAATTCCCAAAATTAAAGTTCATTAGTTTCTTCTGCTTATTATTTAAATTTAAAAGATAAAAAACATTTTCATTATAATAATTCATTATTTTTCTTATTTTCTTATAAATTCATAGTTTTCAAATACTTTGACATTTGTATTTAACTTTCTTTTTAAATTAACTTATATAATACATGAGTCTCACAATTAATAACCTAATAAATATCACAACTAATAACCTAATAAATAAATGGTTCTTACTTAAATCATAAATCAAAATGACTATTACCAATTCTTGAATTAGATGAATAATTTCATGTAGCCCACAAACAACTATGAGTGCAGCGTCAAAACGGAAGAACAACTCCCTCCCACAACTAGGGATGAGCATCATAACCGGGTACCCGCTTTCGGAATCGGAACTGCCTCAGAACTGTCGGTTCTGGAACCAGAACTACCTTACGCGGTTCTGATTCCGGTTCTTGAAGTTATGGAACTGCCTTAAGTGGTTCCAGTTCCGGTTCTCATTTTTCAAAATCGCTACCCGTTGGGTATCCACCGGAACCGATATATATATATATATATATATATATATATATATATATATATATATATATATATATATATATATATATATATATACTAGTTTATAACCCGTGAGAACCACTGTTATAAAATTAATTAAACTTTTATATAAAAAGTCAAAATTATTAATTAATTATATTAAATAAATTATTATTTAAGAGATATTTTTTTAGTTATATAAAATTATAATCGTTGATTTAAATAAATACATGAAGTTATATCATCTTATAATATGTATTAATTTTATTTTATTTTTCAATCTAATGTTATTAATTTAATATAATTAGAGTGGGAAAATTTAAAATTTGAAATTTAAATAAAAGAATCAATTATTAGTTTAATGTAATTAGAGTGAAAAATTTTAAAATTTGAAATTTGAAATGAATAATTAATAGGTTGACAAGTGGCATGATAAGGGATATATAACATTAATGAGATGTTCTAATTATATGATATTTGTCAATAGGAGATTAAACATATTCTTTTATTAGAATATGGATATATATATATATATATATATATATATATATATATATATATACACACACACACACACATACACTCACTTTTCTGTACATGATCGCGAAATATAAAATAAACAAAGTATCTACTTTAAAGCCTTAATATTACCAAAGCATCTTGTTGTAGTTTGATATTCAAAAAAAATGTGTGTAGTATTATTTAGACCGGTTTAGAATATATTCGTCTGATTTAATCTGTCATTGGTTCAAATTGATTCGATTTAGTCCGAACTAAATTGCGGTTTTTATTAATAAAAGTAAACAAATATTGTTGTAACCGGGTTACCTGGTCCTGGAACCAGAACCGCCAGTTCTGGGACTGGTTCCAAAAATTTAAGAACCGCCTAGACCGGTTCTGGTTTCGATTTCAACTTTCTAGGAACTGTCGGTTCCGGTTCCGGTTCTCGCAAAATGAGGCGGGTATCCGCCTATGCTCATCCCTACCCACAACCTGTCACACCCCCGAACCAGACTGCGAAAACGTCCGAGGGCTCACGTGACTTAAATTGAAATATCATCACAATGAATATACATGAAACATAACATAAACATCACCATGCATTAATATATTACAACTGACCTTGTTTACATCAAGTACATTGTCTAAATATTACATATCCATAGCATAAATTGTTTGAGAGTCACAAAACATAACATCCTAACACACTTGGAAATTTTCTTCAGCTTATTTGTTACCTGATAATACAAGTTATTTTGAAAACGGTCAACATGTATAATGTTGGTGAGTTCATAAGCAGGTTTGATATGAAAATGCTTTGTATACTTTGTAAAACCTAGAAAATCCGATATTTTCTGAAACGGCAATTGTTTCTACAATAGGTGTGATGATCCATAAGTATATGCGTGTATGATTTCAAAACGTGAAAAAGTGATATGTTTCTCACAATAAATTCTTGTATTGAAAGTGCAAGTGAATAATGTTGTTTCCCCGGAAAACCCGATGTTTTCCGATAAAATAGTATGATCGTTTTGTATTATAGTATCGTCACAACGAATGAATATGATTTCCCATGATTACTTAGATGGTATTGGATTTTTATGTGAGTCGTTATAATCATGCATAATAAGGACTAGTTCGTCTGTCTTGGCATTCTTGCGAATGCCGGTATTGAATTGAGATTTTGTCATCCTAGATTGGCTGAGTCTAACTGTAGCGAACAGCTTAGGTGGGGGGGGGGGGGTCACCCCCGTATAGATCTATACACAAACTCTCGCTCTCCCTCTAGGAGACTTTGATTATAACTACAGACTAGGACCGACACTTATTGGTGTCGCCCGTTATTACTCACTAAATCCAAATGAAATTGAATAACCTTGGTTAACGACCTGATTTTTGTTTACTTGAATAGAAGGTAAGCCTAATAGACGAAGAGAAGAGGATTACGGGGCCATACTAATCACGTATGTTATTAAAGGTTGTCGAGTATGCGAAGGACACGTTAACCCATCACGCATATGATTTCTTTGGACCTTACTAGCAATGAAAATGGGCCACTACGGTCCAATAGCATGTAAAAGTCATTGAGGGTCCACTAGGCATGTAATTATGTCACCTGAGGCCCAATAAACATGTGCATTTATGTTGGACCCAAAAATCATGATATTAGGCCACAAAGGCCCAATAACACGAGAATAATGTATTTGAGTCCAACCATTGAACCGCTTATGTTTTATCGAGTTTAAGTTCGTATTGTTGATATTTTGTTGTTTACTAAATGTTTATTCACAATGTTTTAAAAAATGATAACTTAACGTTCGAATTATAACGAAGCTTTATATATATATATATATATATATATATATATATATATATATATATATATATATATATATATATATATTAAAATCATGCGTTATAAACTTGATATTTTTAACCCAAACATTTATAATTGTTTATTTGGCCCAAAAACATTTAGATTGACCATTGTGGCCCCTTTTTCTATAGAAATGGCACTTTTAGTCCCTTTTTGTGAAAATTTACATTTTTGGTCCTTAAACCATTTTTCTTGACATTTTCCACCCAAACTTTATTTGAATAGAAATTTTAGCCCAAAACTATTGGATTTGTCATTTCCAGCCTTCATTTGTAAAAATTTTACATTTTTCACCAAAATTCCGTAAGTATTACAGTTTTGACCCCAAAATCAAAAACTTTGCATTTTTAGTCCAAATTTGGTAAAAAACTCATATTTAACCCCTGAAAAATTTTATTTACATTTCAGACCCATAGTTTGTTAAACTTTCCAATTCATCCCCTCAAAACCTCATTTTTTCGCAACCTTGGGCCCAAAACCCATTAGGCCCTCTTTTAAGCCCATTAAGCTAAAATTTATGTTTTTGACCCTTTGAAAAGTGTTATTTTCATAAAAATCAGCTTTAATACTAAAAAACAACTTATAACCCTCATAAAACCGAAAATTTACAATTTATACCCAATCTTTGTTATTTTTGCAAAAATGACACTTGTAAGGTTCTTTTGGTTTTGTTTTTCACTTTTTAAACTTAAGGACTCTTAGATCTATGGTGTATGCTGTATATTATGTTTTTGTTTATGATTATTTCACCCTTTTTGCTATAGATCACGAAATATAACAAATATTACATATTATCACAACCAAAAACCAAAGAAATCACATATACCATGCAAACACACATAGATCATCACATAATACTTGTATTCTCCCCCCAAAAACAAGTAAAAACCGAAAACAAGGGGGTATAAACTCACCTTGCTTAGTTGTCTCGGTTTTGAAGAAGGTGTGAAGAAGATTTTTTGTGACAACCTGAAATTTTTTTGCTTTGAAGACACATTCAATCAACTCAACTGAGTGTCAAACTCATTAGTACGGAGTTCTAGCCCGGTTAAAGGTCATTCTAAGGAGTTTTAAGCCTAATGCACTTAAGGAATAATTGTTAGAAAGTACCTGCTAGAACTACAGTGTAGCAAATCAAACCTTAACCTCATCAAAATGAGTTCACGGCCACAAGGCAATGAGTTTACGGCCGTAAACTCATGCGGCCGTAAACTCAAGGGCATATATAAGGCATTGGGTCATTTCTAGTCATTCTTTCCTTTCCTTGGCCGATTTTCTTCAAATCCTCTCAACTATCATCAAGATTTCCTTCCAAGATCTACATACAAGTAAGTATTCTTCCTAGATTTGTTGATACATTTCTTAATCTAGTATCCTTCCATGATTTCATCCATAGAAATCACTCTTTTCTTAGATCTTCAAGTTTCACCAAGAACACGCACTAGTGTTCTTGGCCAATATCAACCAGTTCAAGCTTCTGGATCGTAAGTACTCTTCCCTATACTTCATATCCAGTTAGGACTCATTCTTAGAGACTTGAAACACACATTTTCCCCAAGAACACCATGAGTTTACAGCCCAAGATCTTCCTTGGCCGTAAACTCAATGTTAGGGCATGTTTGAGCCCTAAACCCTATAAGATGCAAAGCTAGTGACCCAGAACCCTTCCTTGATGTTTGTAAGACCTTAAACTTCACTCAAATCCATAAATGGTCATGATTTTACTGCTGTAAACTCCTTAGGGCCGTAAACTCATCAAAGGCCTCAATGAAGGTGGTATTTCTCATCCTAGTGTAGAGAAAAAGTCCCTAAAGCTTCTTTAGCCTTCAAACTTGCAATTATACATGAGTGACCATGAGTTTACGGCCGTAAACTCCCTTGGGCCGTAAACCCATGTTAGTAAACTCATGTGAGTGCCATTTTACCTTCCTTTGTTGAATCACATGTGATTCCAACACTTGGTCAGGGTGTTTCCTAGCCCCGAAAGGTGTTTCCTTTCATATAGTTCTTTATAAACATTATATTCATGCCAATATGTGTCATTATATGTCATTTAGGACCTATTGTGTCTCGGGACTTCATTCGTGGAACTTCTCATCCTTACACGCATACCCGTTTGAATCACCCACATCAAGTGTGTTCATACCCCGTAATGAATCTTTTAACTGTTTTAAATGCTTTTAAGGGGGGGAATACAAGTTGAACACAATGATAATTGTGTAATTGTTTGTTATAAACATCTTTCAAAATGTTACTTATGTCTTCTATAAGTGGTCAAAACATTTCAAAAGCTATTTTACAGTTATGTTGCTTTATAGTTTAACAAAACTCCGTTTTTTAAAGTACAAGCATAACTTAGTAGCAAAATGAGTCTTTTCAATAACAGTTCAAGTAGTATACTAGTAAACTATAATAGGTATAGTTTAGAGGTTTAGTTCATATTAGATACAATACACGATAACATAAAGAACATACTAAGATACTGTAACAAGAGAAATTACTAAGGTACTATAACAAGAGAAAGAACTAAGATACTATAACAGAACGAACATACTAAGATGCTATAGCATGGAACACCTACAGGATCTAATTATACCAATGAATCACTAAATCATTGTTATAAACAAAAGGTGATAGTTATATTGGGTATACATGATCATATAATTTTAATGTGGATGTTCACGGCTTACAATTATTCACAGAGGTCGCGTTTGGATCCCAGAATCTTTTGACAGGGAGAGCATTTAGTATGGGATCTAGCCATCACATTATACCTTAATAATCAATTTAAGGCAATTAGTAGTAGTTACTATATACAATACTACAATACTTACATTTTACAAACGACAAATAAAACAGTCGGGTCTAGTACATTCAGTAGAAAAAGGACCATAATGCTAACCTTATGATTCCTTAATATATACATCAAGAGATACATATAAATAGGATCCGATGGGTAATAGGATGTGTGCTTTCCGCTTCATTTCCCGTTCCTTGTTTGGTTGTGGGCTTAGAGCAGATTCATCCAGCCAATTATCTATTTGATCTTAGTTATATATATGTTTCGTATACATTAAGTCATCATAAGGGGTACCAGGTATGGGTCAAGTCATAGGACATTAATTCAATGCACAGTTTTCTAGTACAAAGCATACTTTTCAAATAAGAACTTTTGGAATACAAAACTAGAAACTTACCAGTAAAGGGTTTAATCCATTTTATTAAACCAGTGTAGACTTAAAGGACTTTAGGTGATTGACTCTATAATACCTTAGTTTATACATCATGGTTATATATCATTAATACCCAACAGGTAGTTGGATGTGTGTTTTCCGTCTTATTTCCTGTTCCTTGTTTGGTTGTGGGCTTAGGGCAGATTCATCCAATCAACTATCTATTTGATATTAGATTATATATAGCCAGCATAAACTAAGTGATTATAGAAGTAGTCACTGTGGTCACTATTTTATTATAAGAAATAAGGGTTTTCTTAAAGGATCTTTTCTTTAAATATAAAGTAACTATTACAATTAACTCCATGAGTAACAAGTGAATACACCAGGGTTATATACAACGAGTACCTAACAAACAATGGGATGTGTGCTATCCGCCTTACCTCCTGTTCCTTGTTTGGTTGTGTACTTAGGGCAGATGCGCACAATCAATTGTTTGTTTACTCTGAGTTTTATATAACTTGTATCCATTTGGTACTCATAGAAAGGATTGTAGAATCATTTTTACGTATCTTTCATCAAATTAGGAAATATAGGATTTTCTAGAGGAACAGGCGAACTTTTCTAAAAACAGAACTTATAACTTACTACATTACAAATACATTTTTCAACAACTTTCTGCAACTTACTTACATCACTAAGATCTTGTGAACTCACCAGCTTAATTGCTGATAAACTCCTTCAAATAACTTGTATTCTCAGGAAACTAGTAGACAGGTACTCGCGCTGGGAATTCAGAAGATGGAGCAGTATAGCTCAAGTCTTGTTTTGGTTATTTGCTTATGTATTATATGTTTTGTGAACACATACTTTGTAAACACTTTCTTTCTAATGAAATGGTTGTTCATTACTTGCTTACTATGATACGTGTCTTGTGATACTAAATATGACGTCCTCCACCCCTGAACGTTTCCGCCGTTCCGGTTTTGGGGTGTGACATTTTTGGTCCTAGCAAGCCTCCTTGAGTTCATTTCAAACTTAAGAAGCTTCTAAGGTGTTCATGGAATAAAGCTTTGTAAGAAAGAGTTCTAGATGTTGTAATGGAAGAAGATGTTTGTGTTTGATAGCACTTACCAAAGATTGACAACACTTGATGAAGATCCTTGAATCCAAGCTAAATTTTTGAGATTCCTTTGAAAGAAGAAGGAAGATGATCTTTGAGGGTAATGGAGAGAGTTTGTATAATGTGTGTGTGTGTTCCTTCCTTCGGTCGTAGATAAGAAGAGAGGGGAGAGGAGAGAAGGTATTGAAGTGACAATTATGGATGTATGTTGGACGATGCATGTTTATTTGGTGTATAATAAGAAGGTGGCACACAAAAATCAACCCTTCTTATTCTCTTTTTTTTATTTGGGCCGAGAGGGAGAGGGAAGAGAAAAGATTTGGGCCTTTAGTGCTTGAGTTCCATAATGTGAAGCCCAAATTGATGGTTTTTGGCCCATTGGGTCTTTTAGAGGGTTTATGGCCTAATTTGCATAAAAGAATGAGTTTTATGGCCCATTAGGTCTTATTGGGTTTGTTATGGTCCAATAAGGCCCATTAAGGTAAACCAATTCATTTTGGATTCGTTATGGCCCAAAATGTTAATTTTTATGAAAGTGGGTCCAATTAAGGTCCATTTAAGGGTCCTAAGCCCAAAATAGTGAAATTGGAAGCTTATTGGTCTATTAGGCCCAATAAGGAAATCCTAGTCCATAATGGACTTAAACCAGGATTTTTAGGGTTTCTAATCTTTTGTTGACCATTTGAAGTGTTTGTATAGAGTGTTTGATGGAATTTTGCTGTCATTGAATAAACATCTTGCATACTTTCAAGTTTTAGTCACAAATGTTACTCTTGTTAATGTTTACAAAACCTTAGAATTTCTAGTTGTGACACAAGCAGTGTCACTAACAGGAAGGGACAAGATGGCCAAGATTTGCAGATGGGCAGAATTAGTCCTTATGGTTTGGTCATTTGAAGAGTATAACCCCTCAACCTTAAAGTTTGTTCAAAATGAGTCCTAAAATGCACCAATAATCTTTTATAATTATTTTTCCCTTTATAAAAGTCATTAAATTATATTACTATTATTATTTAATTAATTAATTAGATAACTATTAGATGGAACAATCTTTTAAATTCCTTTTCGAAATTGAAAACCTTAATGTTTTCCTCAATTATTTATTATAATAATATTTATATTCATCTTGAGAAATAATTAAATAAAAATAGAGTGTTACATTTTCTCCCCCACTTGAAATAGATTTCGTCCTCAAAATCTCGGCTAGAATGAAAGATAATTGATTCGCAGATCCCCAGGGCTTCCCAAGCTTGACACTAAAAGACATGATACTCCGAAAAAGGATCTACGCAACCAATTGGAACTGGGTTAGTGTCTCTAGAATAACCCAATCATTTTTTTAACTATTACAATTTTCTCTCTTACACTGATGATCCCATCGATTTTTTAGCGAAAACACTTAAAATAGAACTCTGATATAGTAAGCACGAACCAAAACCAACGATAACTTCTCAAAACCAAGAACTCATCGGTCATCAACGCAAGAAATCATACTCTTATACTATCGATCACTTTCTAACATACATATTCCCTAGTCCTCACGACTTGAACACCAAGTTATGCCAAAAGACTAACGAACCAAACATACGAGTCTATGTTACACAAGTGTCGGGTCTAACTTACATAAGTCGTGTCCACGATGGTTCATGATACGTTATGACACCATCCAACCATTGGAATTATAAGCTCATGGTTCAACACCATCCTTGGCATCCTCTAACCACAAACATGAGGACTCACGAATAGCTACTAAGTGGACCTAAAGGCACACGACCATCATCCCACTGACCTGCAGGAACCCAACCAACATCCCACTCAATAAAATATGTTGAACTGCCAACCTTTTACACTGCCCAGGAGAAAACACAACGGTCCCATAATGATGGTGCTCCTTCTTCAGCATAACCTTACCCAAGGGTGAGGTACTAGTGGACCAAATTAAATGACGAACCTCAACCGCTAATAGAAACACCCTCCTAACAACCAAATAAGATCCCACATCTTAAATGAAGCTGAATAGATCCCGCCAATGCGCAAATAAACCAATAAAATTTCCAAATTTGGGGAAAAATTCCAAAATTATCAAGAATTGATGTAACACCCGTTTATTTATTGGTTAAATAAATAAATAAATGAAGGAATAGTAGCCCTAAAATTAATAATTATATAGCAAGGTATGATTTCGAGGAGTTAACTGACATAATTTAGAAGTTGATGGTTAAAAGTGTAAGTTCCGAATTGGTATTGTAAATAATTAGGAAGGCAAGGACTACTTGGTAAATTATTGGGACTTAATCTAAAAGGATTTTGAAGACTAAGGGCTATTTGGGTAATTTCGGATTTAATTTGAAAAGAAAAGAGGTGGAAGATTTGAATATATCATAATTGAGATTTTGGGGGTTAAAAAGGTAATATCTGGTCTAGTTTTGCAAAAGATTTTCAAGGCAAGGGTTGAATGGTAACTTAGAGATTGATTTTGAAAAGATTATTGATGTGAGGGGCTGGAAGTGTCAAAATCTTATGTAGTTGTATGGGACACGAGTTAGAACCCGCCACCTTAATTTGCAGCCTCCATATATATATGAATTATTCCAAACCCTAACCCTAAGAAGATTCAGCCGCCACCACCTTATGCCTCCCTCTTTGCAACCGCAACCATCACCCTCATGTCTCCCACCTCCGGCGCTGCCACCCCTCTCCGCTGTCAAGGTCACAAATATTGTCGCCGGTGAGAAGGCTCTTTGCTACTATTTCATTGCCACCTTCGTCGCTCCATCAACCATTGAAGACAAGGGCCGCCAATGGAAGCTTTGACAGCGAACGATCGGAAGAAGCAAGCGTATGGTTGTCGTGTTCGTTGCTCTCGGTGACGAAGTGTGTCGTTTTCCCTTTCCCGTCCTCCTGTTGCTACCTTTCAGTCCCGCCGATGCCACCGTAGGGCTCGTTCAAGCTACTCCGGTCAACATCCACCACCCCAAGGGTGGTTGTAGTGGGCATTTCAGCTTCTTGGCTACGTTTCGGGAATCTGTCAGCCAGCAGTCGGGGTTGAGTCTGCAGGACTTCAGCAGTGTGAGGTGAGTTACCTTCCAGTAGCGGTGGGTCTACGGCCACAATGTCGGCCCACCAGTAGGAGTTGTATGTTATATGATTGTCTTTGTGATATCATCTAGGTTTGCTACTACCTAATATGTTATATGCTGGCATGATATGTTATATGTGATAGTGGTAGTAGGAGGGGAATAATCCCCAAGTTCGGTTGTTAGGACCGAAGGGTAGTTCGGACACCCCAAGTATGTCTGATAGTATGTTCGTGTTATGATATATGTGATAGTAGCTGAGTGTGGGCGAGGCCCGTATCTCAGAGATAGTGGAGTGTGGGTGAGGCCCATATATCCCAGCTAGCAGAGTGTGGGCGAGGAGAGGCCCGTATCTCCTAGCTGTTCATTATATGATTGTATATACCGGTATGTTATGGTTTAGTAGTTGAGTGTGGGCGAGGCCCGTATCTCCCAGCTAGCGGAGTATGGGCGAGGCCCGTATCTCCATGAGTGTGGTAAAGGCCTGTATCTCCTAGTTGTTCATTATATGATTGTATGGTATGTGGTATGATGGGGGAACTCACTAAGCTCTGTGCTTACGGTTTACAGTTTTGGTTTCAGGTACTTGTTTTCAAAGGAAAGGACTCGGCTTGATCGCAGCGCATCACACTATGTTTTCCGCACATGAGATCCTTGGGATTACACTCTGATATGGTTTCATGTTTTGATTACTAACATTTTGGTTTGACACGAGATGTTATTATGAATGTTTTGTACTGATGGTTTTATGTAATAACTTATTTAAAAACGAAATTTTTGGCCTTGAAATTTGGGATGTTACAATTGTTGCCAACTCTTTAGCCGAATCATGAAAAAAAATCAATCCATCCGACATGACATGACAAAATTGGACTCTATTTAGGCCATGGGAACACCTGAAAAAACTGAACAACGTCGTCCTGACATCCAAACTCCCAATAACCAAGGACAACTACCAAATCAAGCCTATCAGGGACAATAATTCCACAACCAAGCAGTCGAAGAGTACACACACAGAGACCAATATATACATCTTACAAAACTTGATAAAGGATTAACGCATCAGTTGTACCTTCAACTTGTACTGCTCAGAGACCCTCGAACAACTCCCAGATGCTAATGAGAAAGGAAATGACTAGTCGATCGAAAATGGATCGAAAACTAAACCCCATGATCCCACACATACAAAATAAAACCCACACGAATATACTTTTACCGAACTCTAAGGACGATTGACCAATCAACAATTCCCCTCTCAACCAAAGATAACCAACCGATACGTGAGCTAATCGAGTCCTCTATATCCGATGTACAACTTGAGCGACTCAATGCTCCTCTATCAAGATATCTGGCACTTTCAAAAGGAACTATTGACCATATCGAGTTCCTTACCCATCAGCTTCTTTTGGTGAGGATAAAACATGCATCCTTGAAGACATAAACCTAACGGAAACTTGCGCTGCACCCACAATCTGACCAATCCTGAAATTTTGTACGACCATGGGGGACTCCGATCAGTTCTCGAGAATGCAACGAGAAACTTCCTGACCATGATTACTTCTATGGTAATCCACCTTCCTTCTCTTATGCAACTATAAACCCAAACAAAAATCTAGCATACTGTAACATCCCAAAAGTACGAACCAAAAACTTCATTTTTGATATAGCAATTTATAAAAAAAAATTTATAGAAAACATCATCAAGTTATTTCATTTCATAAAAATCCACAGATCATAAGTCTCAAAATCATGTCATCACATAGTAACAATGTCAGAGTACAAATCCCAAGAATCTCGTATGAGGAAATCGTGTGTGTGTGTGTGTGATACGCTGCTACCATACCGACTCTTTTCCCTTCCAAGAAGAAGGACCTGAAACAAAAACTGAAACTGTAAGCACAAAGCTTAGTGAGTTCCCCCATCATACCACATACCATACAACAACATACTGCCAGACATATTTAGGTGCCCGACCTACCCTACTGAGCATATATGGGTGCTTAACCAACCCTTGTCAGGCATACCAGGATGCCCGACCTACCACTTGTCAAGCATATATGGGTGCTCGACCTACCATGCCAGGCATATATGGGTGCCCGACCTACCCTCCGGTTATTCTAACCGGCTACGGGGACTATTTCACCCCTACCACTACCACATGATAACATAGCATATCATACTGTCAGACATATCTGGGTGCCCCAACCTACTCTGCCGGTATATCTCAACCGGGTCCGGGGACAAGTCCCCTATCTACCACTATCACATAATCACATAGTATACTAGCATAACAGATAGTGGCATACCGGACATTATCACAAAGACAATCATCTTAACAAACAACTCCTACTAGTGGGCGATCATTGTGGCCTTAGACCCACTTATACTGGAAGGTAACTCACCTCAATGTCGTGAAGTAGTTAAATCGTCCTTGATGTTGGGATCAACTGTCCTCAAAATCCTACACATAACATCTCTTTAATTACTCTTTCAAACTTATAACCCCTGTAAGGGTCAATTCTGGTCAATGGACAAGTCAAAGGTCAACACTCTGGTCAAAGTCAACCTTCTAGTCTAAGTCAACATTTTGGCTGACTCAACTCGCCGAGTTGGTTTGTCAACTCGCCGAGTTCCATGATTCAGAGAATCTCGAACTATCGATCTAACTCATCGAGTCACCCTATAACTCGTCGAGTTTCTCCTCTTGACAGAATTAGGACTTTCCGTTTGAACTCGTTGAGTCTTTCCTTGGACTCGTCGAGTTCTCCTTCATACAGAGTCGGGGTATTTCACTCACAACTCGACAAGTTCATCTTCATGTATGTTGGGACATTTTGCTCATCAACTCACCGAGTTCATCCTTGAAGTCGTCGAGTTCCTCTTCATACAAATCGGGCCATTTTGCTATCAACTCGCCGAGTTCATCCTTGGACTCGTCGAGTACTTTGATCTTCAAGTCCATAAACACGTCCAACTCGTTGAGTCATCTTGTAGACTCAAAAAGTTTGTTCAGTAACAGAAAAAGGTTGGGGAACCACGACCCAAGTCGTCGAGTCCTATAAATGACTCCTCGAGTCCCCCAAATTCTAATTCCATACAATCGATTTTAGTCAGGCTTAATGCATCCAAAACATAGATCTGGCCTCCCAGGGTCTATATAACACGTAAAGTTAGAAACTTTATGTAACACAGTAAATTTTCAAACAAAATTTTCAATTTAAAATCACATAATTCTCAATGACACAATTCACAAAAACCCCAATTATCAAGTTATCAAAACACATGTCCATAATTGTTTGAATAAAAATCCAGGATCCTTTAAAACATAACTCCGTCTCGTGTGTACAATCAACTCGGTGCCTTCCCGCGATCCTGAGAAGTACCTGAAACACATATCACATAACACAGTAAGCACAAAGCTTAGTGAGTTCCCCCAAATACCACATACACAAATAATAAGCCTCTCATGGCTATTGCTCGACATGGACCCTCCGGTCATGCGTCTCGGTGAGGGCCATCCGGTCTCACGGCTCGGTGTAGACCCTCCGGTCATGTGTCTCAGTGAGGACCCTCTGGTCTCACAGCTCGAGTTGGACCCTCCAGTCTTGTATCTCAGTGAGGACCCTTCGGTCTCACAACTCGGGTTAGACCCTCCGGTCCGATCTCAAAATGCACAAAATAATATATCATATATCACAAAGAAAATGCATAATATCACATAACTCAAATAAGACCCTCCGGTCACTCAGTAGTACCACTCAGGTATGTATAGTGAGAAGACTCACCTTGTAAGCCAACAAATAAACCTCGTACACAAATCACTGGTCTAGCCTTCGCCTAACACATACGATAATTATCTCTAATTAGTAAACGACCCTCAAGAAGCTAGGCTAAACCCTCTATAAACTCACAGAAGGATAAAAGACCATTGTACCCTTCCATGGCCTCTATAGTCCAAAGTTGACCAAAACCTAAAAGTCAACTGCAATGCGTACGCTGGGCGTACAATCCCTCTACGCTGGGTGTACTTCCTTGCCATGCATGCATCGTGGATCCTCGACCCTATGTTGCACGTACCGGGATTACGCTCGTCGTACGTCCCAGACTTGTTATTTCCACTCTCTTGGTCTTAATCCGTTAAGACCATAGCTCCACTCTCAGATCTGGACTCCCTAAAGGCTCATACTCCATAAAGTTTGTGACTTTAAGCCTTTGCATGGCTGAGAAAGTCCCAAACCCAAAAATCTCACTCTTTTCTCCCAAAAATGCTCATATCTCATGCATGGGGTGATTTTGGCGTCCAAGATTCCATTTTTATGAATCCACTCCATTAAAAACACTCAAAAGGACAAATATTAGGCTCTGGAGCTCAACAACTCATAAAGCTTCAAGCTTTGGGAACAAAAACCCTAAAATGGACCATATTATGCACAAATCAAAAAGGATGAGAAAGCTTTGAGATTTATACCTCCAACCACATAAAAGCTCAGATACAAAGCCTGGACTCCAACTATATTCTCTTCAATGCTCCTTCTTCACTCCAAGAATACCACAAGAACACTTAGAAGCTCACAATTGGACACTCACGCTCACGGGACGAAAATTAAGGTTTTGAGAGGGTTGAGGGCTGGAAATGGTGGCCAAAAATGAGGCCATCATGTTCCTTAAAAAGGGACACACCCCACAATTAGGGTTTTCACTCTGAGCCTAGTACGCCCAGCGTACCCTTTGGTACACCCAGCGTACTAGGTGGCTTCCGCGTCCAAATCATGCACATGAGTACGCTGAGCGTACACAAGCGTACGCCCCGTGTACACCCCGCGTACTCAGCTACCACCTTTTCTCAAATAAAGTGTCAAGCTTGACAATTACAATAAAACAAGGGCTTATAAGTTATACCTGGTCTTGGGATGTTACACTCTACGTTCATGCATGGGCTATTTAGCTCAAATAGCCCTAAAAAGTGGTTCATATGATGCATGGGACTCCTATGGCCATAAAGTTGGCACCTTTATGCCATGGAGTCCCTCAAAGGATATGGATCTGGAGTCTTAGCCCCAAACATGCTTGCATCCATGAATGGTTCCAAAAATGGTTCCATAAATCCCTACACTGATGGGTTTTATACCTACCAAACAATCATATGTGTGCATGCAACCCTAATTTGAGGATCTATGTTTTCACTATTAGACATACAAGCATTGAACACAAAAATTAGAAACCCTAGGAGGCACATGTAATTTTCAAAATTAACATATAATTAGGGTTAGGATACATACCTTTATTGTTATATTGTAATAACAATAAAATCCTTGATGAT
Organism: Lactuca serriola; assembly: GCF_051521515.1. NCBI lineage: Eukaryota > Viridiplantae > Streptophyta > Magnoliopsida > Asterales > Asteraceae > Lactuca > Lactuca serriola. Next base: position 64,939,554 of record NC_136414.1, read on the forward strand.
CTTCAACCTTGGTAGCAAGCGCCACAAGTGTCGCGCCTCTAATTGCTCACAAACAAACCTAGCAACCAAGGATTACTATGGAGAGAGATAAGGGAAGTAAATCTAAGCCTTTCTTGGAGTGCATGGGACGAAATCCAACCCTATAGGGGTTTATATAGGTGATAAGGAAGGTTTAGGATAAGACAGGTGTATCTTAGATAACCCTAATCCCTTAACTTCCTCCCTAAGGCTTCTAAGGCACCCTTAGCTCCCAAGGAAACCTTAGGTCACTCTAGATTTCGTTCCCCACCTATAAGGGAGGTTCTAGAATGCTCAATGCTAAACTTTTGAACATTGTCACCTTTAGTCCCTGCAGTTTCAATTAATTCCTTTAATCCTAAAATTAATTCCAAATTAATTTCTGATTAAATATTAATTAAACAATATGCTTTATAATTAATATATTATATCCATAATACATTAATAAATCATTTATCTTGATTTCAAATTAATTTATTAACGAAGTAATAAATTAATAAATCATTCTTCTCTCTCTAACAGTTATCATATTCAATTGTCAGGTTTAAAGGCAACCCAAAAGGACATTGCTACTATCAATTCAAATACATACCAATAATAGTTATGGGCTTAGACACCTAATCCAACATAAACTACCCTATGAAGGGATCTTATAGATGAATAGACAAGGTATAGACTTTATACCTCAGATGAGTTGGAAATGCATCACAAACTCTTGATCTACTTGCATCCTCTTGAATCCCCAAGCTTTCCTCTTCCTTCTCAAGCTTCAAATCACCAAGAGCACATAACAAAGGCTCAAGAACACTCAAAATGGATTAGGGTTTCGTGAATAAGGCTTGGAGGTGATGTAGGCTGTAGTTGGGGCCAGTTAAGGTGTTTAAATAGGGTGCAAACCCTGAAAATTAGGGTTTCACTCTGGCAACCCTACTCGTTGAGTCAAGACCTCTCGACTTGTCGAGTACGCTTCAATTCTGCGTCAAATCCTTTGTTCCTACTCGACGAGTCCGGGGCCTCCGACTCGTTGAGTCCCTTCGCAAAAATGAAAGTTTTAATTTAAAATACATACCAGGAATCGGGCGTTACACATACATGAACCACATATTCCTCTGACCCATTATGCTGAAACCATAAAATCGAACCAGTCGATGATCCTTTAAGCATAAAACCTAATTTTCCCCCACTTAGGGTTCGAACTGTCATTGAATGACATCTACAACATCAAATCCTCAGGTCAGATCAACCAAATACATACCAAACTTAACTCTCAAAATGCATAACACAACATAAGATGATCTGTTGAATAATAATCAACCAGTCTAAAAGAAACTTCAAATCTCAGATGGAGACCTCATAAACTCTCCCTAACATCGTCGCCTCAATCTTAGTGAAATCGATCAGAATACCATTGGATTGATAACACACCTTACAAACTGAACTTCGCACAACCAAAACTTGCATTTAAAGAATTTACCCGTAATCTCATCCTCCTCTGAAGCTTCAATAATTCCTTACAGATGCTCCAACTCTGAAAATACTCAACATATAATAGGACTCTCCTTTCCGAATCAGGAACATCTCGACCTTCCTAGGATACACCCGATCTTTTGAGAACTGTGCTATCTATACGCCTTATGACATAGCCTTCTATTGGGTTTTATAGATAACAAATCACATTTTTTGGGCGGAAAAATAAAACCCTAAGTTTGCATACTTATGGGTTTTGAGCATAACAAACAAGATCCTATGTGTGCATGCAACCCTAATTTTTTGATCTATGTTTTCTCTAACTGAACATACAACTTTGAACATCAAATAAGAATCATAGGGATACCTAGGTATTTTCGAAATAATAAAGAAAAGGTTTAATGTTATATACCTTTTTATTTGTTATAGCAAACAACTAAAATTCTCCTTTGTGGATCTCGTGGAAGCAAGCCCCACAAATGGCATGTCTCTGATGGTTCACACCCAAGCTAGCAAGAGGAAAACTATAGGGAGAGAGAGAGGACCAAGATTTCATCCAAGGCTCTTAGAGGGGAGGCATGGACGAAATTATGTGCTAGGAAGTCCTTTATATAGCTGAGGTAGCTTGGTGTCAAAGCTAGGGTTTAAGGAGGAAACCCTAATCCCTTTGCTTAGTGACCAAACAACTCATTCCCTTCCTTATGAAAAGGGCTTGGACGAAATTCCTTGGGATTGCCCAAGTGATTTTCGTCCACCTCATCCAATGAGGTCCATGGACTACTTTTCTCAACTTTCAATAAATAACCAAACAGACCCAACACTTTTAATTAATCCAATTAATTTCTAATTAATTATTAATTAAATAATATGATTTCCAATTAATATATTATTCTCATAATATATTAATAAATCATTTATTATGATTTCTAATTAATTTATTAACCATATAATAAATTAATAAATCATACTCTCTCTCTAAAATCTATCATATTCAATTGTCACGTTTGAGGGCAACCCAAAAGGACTATGCTACTATCAATTCAAGTTTATACCGATTATAGTTATGTGCTTAGATACCTAATCCAACACGTACACCCTAAGGATCTACGTTTTCACTATTAAATGCAATAATCAATTTGAATATCAAGAATCCTAATGTCCCTTTCTTATTTTGTCTTTTATTATGTTTCGATTTATTAATATTATTATTAAATAAATAAATGGGGCCCACCCACCCATATAACGTAGCCTCACGCATGAACTTGACATTGGCACCTCTTCTTGGTTAATATTGCATTGATTTCTTTATTAACACATACATAAGAGGAGATCGACTGTCGCAATCACTTTTCCGGTTGATATAATCTTGTTTGGTGTTATAATATTATAGTTTGTTCCTTTAACCTAGTAGTGTTGCATGCGATAAGCTGAGGAAGCAGGGGTGCATGGGAGGAAGTGAGGCAGCGGGGTGTGTCGTGGTGTAGTGGCTTTGAAGCTGTCAGTGTCGACGATGGGTGGCTTTGAAGTTGTCAGCGTCACGTAGGAGATGGAGCCATCGATTATGAAGAGAATATGGATGATCATCTACTTGATGAGGGCTGAAAATAAGAAATTAGGGATTTGTGTTCTTTTTATGTAAATAAAATAATTTATCCTTCCAATTTTAAAAATAACAAAATAACATAAAAGACAAAAAAAAGATATAATGGTCACCGTACATGCATTTAACGAAGTGGGCTTAGGTTATGTTTGGCGTGCCACAACTAGCTTATTTTTCGAGCTTTTTTTAAATTGTCATGTGTTGGCAAACCAAAAAGTAGCTTTTTAAAAAGCTACTTAAACTGACTTTTTATAAGTTATAAAAAAAATTCAAATTCACCCCTTCATTAATTATAGAAACACATTTTTAAATTTTTTTTTATGTTATTTTATATTTTTCAACTAGTTTTACCAAATATTATTTTTTATCAGCTAGTTTTTTAATTATTAGCTAGTTTATATTTAACAAGTAGTTTTTCAACTAATACGTCAAACATAGCCTTAATGGTTACCACAAAAAGGAACAAATTTGATGGATTTTGAAACCATGGGGTCCATTGATATCAATTTTATAAAATACGACTAAAACGAAGATAGATGATACCATAAGGAGCAAAACTGTAATTTACTCTAAAAAGGTATTATATGGTATTTAAAGGTAAAAATAGAACACCCACATCGTTGGGTCATCATGATGTCGATTGCGCCTTACAGCTGGAGTTCTTTTGGAATTTCAGTTATGATCCCAGGAATATTCTTTTTTCATTTTCTCTTCATGAATTTAGAATCACATTATTTGCATAAAGTACAAAATAATAAATGGTTTCGAGAGAATAATATTTCAAGAAAGGAAAATAGTGTTTGGGAATTATGTCATTTGTCATGATTCTCATATGGTATATGGTACACATACTTTTGTTAAACATACTTAGGTTAGGCCGTTAGGGTATTGAATCATATCATTTGTCATGTAATTTGCACATATTTTCCGAGTTTTAGTATGGTATGTTGTTAGAAATTCTTAAAATACTCGTAATTTTTGCATACGCCATTCTCATGTGATTTGAGTCATTGTCGTAAGTAGCGATTTGAATTAATTAAAGATTTTACCATCATAATCTCCATGACCATAGGGTTTTGAATGTCTAGAAAGATAATTATCTTGTTAAAAGTCTATAAGGCCCTTTGTGTTAAAAAAGGAAAAGACATTAAATCCTTTTGATTGTTTTTTATGGAGGATTGCCATTAGTTCTAACCAAGACTCTCAAGATCATTGATCTTACCTAAGATCGAATTTCATTTTGCAAAATATTAATCTTAAGATTGTGTCGGGATCGAAAGATCCTACAAAAATGAACTCATATTCAAATTTGCTCGCAAAGTTTTGGTATGAAATATACATGATAACTTGATGTTGATTAAGAAGTATATAGTGGAATCAACTTTAATTTCTTAAGCATGAACCATAATTTTGTCGATGTAAACCGTAAAAATTAAGAAGAATACATCTTAATTAGGGAGAAAAACCACAGTGATCATATACAACTAGGGAAAAAACCATTGTGATCATATACAACTAAAAGTATAAGATTACAAAGAGAATAGCATGATTGTGTTCAGTCTAATTTCATACTCATAATGATGTTCTACAAGACTTCTTGCAACTTATGATACTTGATTTTGCAAAATATTAATCTTAAGATTGTGTCGGGATCGAAAGATCCTACAAAAATGAACTCATATTCAAATTTGCTCGCAAAGTTTTGGTATGTGATGTGACATGGACCTTCGGCGAATCTTCTGGTCTTCTGCTGCGGCGGAGATCTGCTAGTCACAATCAGAGAGACGCGTTAGGGCCGCCCCAGGGATTGTGCCCCGGGAGCGGGCTCCGATGGTCAAGTTAGATCAGCTAGAAGATCTGAGATAGCCCTCCATGGCTGGAGAGAACCATCTTGGTGCTAGTGGTGGTGTATGGTGGCTGACGGCGGCGGGTGGCGGCTGAGCCACCCGGCCGGAGTATAGTGGCGACTGAGCCATGGGGGAAGATCTAGGGAAGGGTCCTCCTCTATGGAGGAGATACTATTCATTATATAGGGGACCATTAGGTTAAGGGGAATTAGGTCAGGCCTTGGGCCATCCCAATTCAGGCCCAGCTAGCAAGGAGCGGCGTGAGGACGTCCGGAGGCGCCGGGCGGGACTGGCAGGCACGCCCCAGGAAAGGATGGCGGGCGCGCACCAGGAAAGACTGGCAAGGGGCTCTAGGCAAGGGAGTGCCTGGCCGAGCCGACAGGAGAGTCCCCAGCAGGGCTGGCAAGGGAGTCCCCAGCAAGGTTGGCAAGGGAGCGCCAGGCAAGGCTGGCAGGAGAGCGCCAGGCCAGGCTGACACGCTTGAGCAGGCTAGGCCATGCCAGTGGACCATATCTCATCAAGTCCCCCCAGCCTGTGTTATTGGTACGAGGCCAATGACATCAGACTGGAATTAGTCGGATAAACCAACAGGAGAGTCCCCAGCGAGGCTGGCAAGGGAGTCCCCGACAAGGTTAGCAGGAGCGCGCCAGGCCAGGCTGGCGCGCTAAAGCAGTCTGGGCCATGCTAATGGACCATATATCATAAAGTCCCCCCAGTTTGGTGTTATTGGTATGCGACCAATGACATCGGACTGGACTTAGTCATATAAACTGTGTGTCGTCAAGTCCCCCTAGTCTGATGCGATTGGGGTGCTGACAATTAGATCGGACTAGATAAAGCACCAGAGCATTTAAATAATAAAGAGAAATGACCGAACCTCGCCCACGAAAGCCGTGGGGTTGTGCGACGAGCCAAACACTGCTTGAGCTGACTTGATACTCCTTCATTGAGAGGAGTGCGAGCCGGTCGGTGAGATGCAACGTAACTGTTGCTGCGATCATGCGGATCGAGGTTGCTACAGAGTGTTACGCTACACTGATGTCGGTGGAATGTCGTACCAGGGTAGCTAAGAAGCGTAAGCTTGCCATTCAGTCCCTGAGACTGTTATCCGACGTGATTGTTGTGGTAGCCACGTGAGATGGGATGTCACCAATAACCATCTACATAGTCTGCATTGCGGCGTACCAACCCTATTCCCCCCCTTTCTTAGAGGAGGTGAGGAATAGATTTCGAGAGCTGGGCGACTAGGTTGCTAGCGAGGGTCACGTAGTAAGACTATTGTCGATAGCCAGACAACATAATTGTTGAGGGATAGGCAGTGAGGCTATAGGGTGGGGTTGCATAGCAAGACCATTTCCGAAAGCCAGGAAACAGAGATGTCGTGAGGTACGCGGCGAGGCTACATGTAGGGTTACGCAGCAGGACTGTTTCCGAGAGCCAGGAAACAGAGGTGATGTGGGATAAGCGACGAGGCTACAGGTAGGGTTACACAGCGAGACCATTTCCGAGAGCTAGGAAATAGAAATGTCGTGGGGTACGTGGCAAGGCTACAAGTAAGGTTACGCAGCAGGACTGCTTCCGAGAGCCAGGAAACAGAGGTGCTGTGGGATCATAGGAAGCAGGGCCGCTGTTGTGACATCCCCAAAATCACGGCCAGAAAAGACCGATTTTGTTTATGCTTTATAAAAATCAGAGTACTTCATTTTATAAAAAGGTTGCGGAATTTGTTCCCAGAAAAACATGGTAAATACGTTATTAAAACATTTTCGAAGAAACGTATTTATTTCATTTTAAAATGTTTGGGATGTCATCGTTAATACCGAAACATAAGCATAAACAGACTTACAATGATTTACACTAGTGATCTACATCTCTTTTAAATCTCTCAGTGTAATGTCACTTCACTTCGTCACCTGTGATATACATAAACTGAGTGGGTCAGGTTGGAAAACCTAGTGAGTACATAGGGTTTTCAACCCACAATAATATAATTATTATGTTCAATCAAACAATCAACCCAATTACCCATCCCCGTTATCTTCTTTACTCTTTAAGGATTTAACCTAAGAGTCATCTATCCTGCATTCGTTTATTCCGAAGTCCCTTACTTCTAGGGTCATGGGACTGGCACTAAATCCATAGCTGCCAATGTTCGTTCATAAAGCACTAATTCCATAGCTGCTATAGTCTATTCATCGGGTACTAAATCCATAGCTACCAGTCTTTATCTAATAGGTACTAAGTCCATAGCTACCAATGTTCAACAGGTACTAAGTCCATAGCTACCAATTCCTACAGGTACTAAATCCATAGCTACCAACGTCTAAAAGGTACTAAGTCCATAGCTACCGGTGTTTGTCCCATAGGCACTAAGTCTGTAGCTGCCAATGTATACTCACGTCATCTTCTATCTCTCATCATTCATCTACCCATCTCATACCCAACATTTTCGTATATATAAAATACGTATACAGTTTAAGTCCTTTAAAACATGTATAAAACGTTCAACCAGCATAGACAACAAGTATTCAGATAATGTGCACACATAGCACGTAGTTTATATAAAATACTTCATATCTATGTGTAAGATGAAAGTAACTATGCACTCACTTGAGAAGGTGGTGATTCCAAAATCGGGCAGCGCTTGCTTCTAACGATTCTATTTTCCTTCGACGAAACCTAGCATTATTATCGCTAAATTTTAGTCTAATATTTACCGTGACCAACTATTAGTCTTAGTATTATTATTATTATATAAGCGTTAAACAATATTTTCCAACCACTATGTACAGACAGGGGCCAGACATAAAACACCGGAGGGCAGGACCATTTTGGCATATAGCACTTCTGAAATCCAACAACCCTATGCGGCCCTTTAAACCAGATTCCCCGTACCGCGAGTAGTTAAAAAAATATTATAACGACACTTATATAAGTTATAATAATAGCTCAAATATTTATTATAAGTTCATAATAACAATACTAATTTTAAATATAAGCTATATTAAAATAAGGTAAACATAACTTACTTACAAGGGGGTTTTAGCTAGGAGTCGGGCTCTGCAGGGGCAGAACTTCGTCGCTGAATCTTTCTAAGAAAGATTCGTGCAACGCTTCAGCGCTCACCTTACTATACTAAGCTACAGAAAGAGAAGTCGAATCACGAGGGACCGAAATGCTCGGGGGATAAGGAGAGAAAGACTCTTGAATCAAGAGAATGGTGCAAGAAATATGAGAGCCCAAGCCTCTTATTTATAGTAATTGAATTTACAAAAACTACCCCCATAATTACTTAATGACCTTATAGTTATATAAACAACTAAACACCCCTTTATAATACTATTTTAAATAGATTTAAAGATATTTGTACTAAACTAATGTCGAAAGAACTCAACATTAGTCTTATAATGACCGCATCGTCGATACCTTTCTAATGATATATACATATGTATATATATGTGTACGTATATATGATTTATACTTTATTTTAATACGTAAATGTGCTATTATAATTTGTAACTCGTTCATACGAACTCCGTTTTTGACGTTCTTTATATCCATGCGTAGAGTAACAATAAAAGCACTAAGCTACAGAAAGAGAAGTCGAATCACGAGGGACCGAAATGCTCGGGGGATAAGGAGAGAAAGACTCTTGAATCAAGAGAATGGTGCAAGAAATATGAGAGCCCAAGCCTCTTATTTATAGTAATTGAATTTACAAAAACTACCCCCCATAATTACTTAATGACCTTATAGTTATATAAACAACTAAACACCCCTTTATAATACTATTTTAAATAGATTTAAAGATATTTGTACTAAACTAATGTCGAAAGAACTCAACATTAGTCTTATAATGACCGCATCGTCGATACCTTTCTAATGATATATACATATGTATATATATGTGTACGTATATATGATTTATACTTTATTTTAATACGTAAATATGCTATTATAATTTGTAACTCGTTCATACGAACTCCGTTTTTGACGTTCTTTATATCCCTGCGTAGGTGGAGACGCACTCTACAACTTTCGTTTAGACTCCTTCGGCTAATTTTGAATTTATTTTTAAAGTTATATTTTTAACAGGCCGGGACAGGATTGGTCCGTTATAATCTCATAACTTCTTCATCCGATGTCCATTTTCGTCTGTCTTTTTATTGTTACGCTACTAATAATGAGATCTTCAATTCTCGTTTAGGTTGTGTCGGCTAAAAATCGCTCGATCTAATATTCGAATTTCGGACTGTACACTGCTAATCCGAAACTTCGAAAAATCGTAACTTCTTCATACAAAGTCAGATTTGGGCGTTCTTTTTATCGAAGTTCTTAGTTTAACATATTCTACGACTTTCGTTTAGAGCGCTAAATCTAAATCTCGCTCTATCATAAATTTACTATTTACGCTTCCCGGCGCCGTGCCGGTTCCGACGCGAAACTTCGACGGGTCATAACTTCTTCGTTATAACTCGGATTTCGGCGTTCTTTATATGTACGGAAACCCTGTGACATATTCTACAACTTGGTTAAGATTATTTATTCTAAATTATCTTTTTGTCAAAAAGTCGTTTTCGACCCCTATTGCCTCTAAATTGACTAGCCCGGATCTGCGGGCGTTACAGCTGTCGAGATGAACTTCTTGCTTGAGAGTATCCTCACTATAGCAGGTTGTAATGCGGATAACACTTCATCGATCATCTGAGCACCAGAGAGCCGTGATGACTATGAGATAGGAAACACCAAGATCATGGTGTTGGTCGTGGAATAAGCTTGTTATGCGCGACTTATGATGCGCAACTTAAGAGAGTAACTTGGGCTTAGCAACCAGCGAACATGGAGATGTCTTGCGGGAAAGCATCACGTATAACAGATCAGGTTTGGCTGCTAACGATAGTAGATAAATCACACGGAAGAGCATCGCATGGAATGGATTAGGCTTGGCTGCCAGCGATCGTAGATAAACCACACGGGAGAGCATCGCACGGAATGGATCGGGTTTGGCTGCCGACGATCATAGATAAATCACACGGAAGAGCATCGCGTGGAATGGATCGGGTTTGGCTGCCAACGATCGTAGATAAATCACACGGAAGAGCATCGCGTGGAATGGATCGGGCTTGGTTGCCAGCGATCGTAGATAAATCACGCGGGAGAGCATCGCATGGAATGGATCGGGCTTGGCTGCCGACGATCATAGATAAATCACATGGAAGAGCATCGCGTGGAATGGTCGGGGCATGTTGCTATACTGGAGTCGGGCTGAGAAGCCAGGCGACTCGAGGCAAAGGTACTGAACCTCGCATGCGGAGCTTGCCGCTATAATAAAGTCGGGCTGAGAAGCCAGGCGACTTGAGGCGAGGGTACTGAACCTTGCATGCGGAGCTTGCCGCTATAATGGAGTCGGGCTGAGAAGCCAGGCGACTTGAGTCGAGGATACTGAACCTCGCATGCGGAGCTTGCCGCTGTAATGGAGTCGGGCTGGGAAGCCAGGCGACTCGAGGCGAGGGTGCTGAACCTCGCATGCGGAGCGTGACGCTATAATGGAGCCGGGCTGAGAAGCCAAGCAACTCGAGGCGAGGGTACTGAACCTCGCATGTGGAGCCTGCCGCTATAATGGAGTCGGGCTGAGAAGCTAGGCGACTCAAGGCGAGGGTACTGAACCTCGCATGCGGAGCGTGCCGCTATAATGGAGCCGGGCTGAGAAGCCAGGCGACTCGAGGCGAGGGTACTGAACCTCGCATGCGGAGCCTGCCGCTATAATGGAGTCGGGCTGAGAAGCCAGGCGACTCGAGGCGAGGGTACTGAAACTCGCATGCAGAGGCGACTCGAGGCGAGGGTACTAAACCTCATATGCGGAGCTTGTCGCTATAATGGAGTCGGGCTGAAAAGCCAGGCGACTCGGGGCGAGGGTGCCGAACCTCGCATGTAGAGCTTGCCGCTATAATGGAGCTAGGCGACTCGGGGCGAGGCTACTGAACCCCGCATGATTGGGTGTAGCACCCTACAATCTATGTGTCTAGCTCGTGTGACCGATCTGACTTAAAGCAGAATGGTACCTGGTGCTTTGCTGCATCTCTAGTCATACTAATAATTGATTCCTCGGTGTCTTGGTTGTTTGCGGAGAGCTATGTGGCAGTGCTACCTAGAGCTCGATAGTGCAGCTACTATTAAGAGGTGCGTAGCGAGACTGCTGTCAAGAACTGGTTCGCAGGGTCGCTAAGGTCCGGGGAGCAAGCTGGTAGCGATAGGTGGGCAGCGTGACCATTGAAAGCTGGGCAACGAGACTACCGAGGGTTGAACCACGAGGATGTTCTTCCGATCTAGAATATCAGTGCCACCCCGAATGCACTGTTATGCATAGCATTAGCTTTTCATGTACTTTAACTCTGCTCCTTTAGAATAAAAATGACTTCTGCATAGTGTCGTGCCAACCCTTCCCCTTTTTTTCTTAGATAAGGCGAGGAAAAGGGAAATGACCGTCATATAGCTACTAATAAGAGCGGGGTAGCACTGTTGCTAAGGGTTATTTCGTAACGCGTCACGAGTAGTAGTAGCGTACTACTCTTCCCCCTCCTTTTTTTTTGAAAATGATGAGTGGTGCGGACCGCATCTTCTAGAATCGGATTTAACTTGACTTAATTGGAGCACACAAGTTGTCGATTTTGTGTAAAGCCAGCCCATCTAGAGATAATTAGCCAAAGTATGTTGTATTTCTTTTTGTGAGTAAACGACTTCGTGTTGCTTTCCCTTTTCCTTTCATTTTATTATTTGTGACATATTAGTGCTAGGCTCACCGTGCTTCCTTTTTTTTTGGAATAGCCTCAAATTATGGAGCAATAAACCTTAGAGGAGCCCAAAATAAATATATGAGTCTAAATCATTAGCCCATTTAATCGTCCCAGGTGGAAAATAATAGCCCAAGATCGAGTTGTGGGCTTTTTTAGGAAATAATCAACCCAAAACAAAACTGTTGGAGCCACTTGCAAATTTGGGCCAATGCCCTAATTCCCTTTATGTCATTTATGTGAAACGGATCGCATATCTGGAGGGAAGTGGGTCACGTCGGAGCCTGCTTGGAAGATATGGGCATGTGCCCTGATTTCTTTAATTTTGTCATCTATCTGAAACGTCGATATGCTCACTGAACATGAAGATGAAAAGTCGCATCGGGCTTTAGGCCGATAGATTGACGATGATGATGGTGAAGCAATAGATTGAAATCGGCTACGCAAGGAAATCAGAGCTTCAATTCGCTGACAAAATTGTTCTGGTAGGTGCCAGTACTGGAGACGACCAGCGATTTGGGGTGGTTCATTGGTAACGATGGGGCGACGTTGGAACATCAGTGAGTATGCTGGCGGTGTCGGCCAACTGCGTTATTTGTTGAAAGTCCACTGGCTAGGGTGATTGTGGGTGGTGTCGACAGATGAAGGCGATTGGATTGCAAGTGGTTCGGTAGTTGAGGGTCTTCAGTGTCGAGATACAATTCGACGGTGATGGTAGGCACAGAGTTGGCAGCGATTGCTCGAACACAGGGGCCAACGATTGATTGTTCTTGGGTTCCGGTTGGCGACAGATCGAGAAACAGGGTCGGCGTCTAATCCATTGTAGCTGGAGTCGACTAGTGATGGTCGGTTGGCAGAGCGACTACTACCGATTGGAGACGTTTTGGGCAGTCGCTCGACATCGGACTCGAATGCGACTGGTGGTGATGATTGTGACTGGCGGCGCCGAATCCTGAAGCTGCCCGCCGTCTGTGGGTGGTCCGGCGAAGCCGACAATGATTGGCGATCTTGGTGTCGGTGCTGATCCGACGGTGTGGTGTCGGTTGAAAGTCTTGTAACCTCTTTTCTTTTGCTGTTTACGACGAGCTGTAAAAGACTTTGAATTTTCTCTTTATATCTTTTTTCCTTTACAGTTTATTTCTTCTTGTAGAATCCTTTACACTTCGTCTCTACTCTCTTTTTTTTTTTTATTATTATTATTGAGCAGTAAATTTTGGAGAAGGTAAAGTAATTTTTTAAGGTAAAAATGCTATCTCTTATGGAGTGTACAATTATGACAGCTATGTTTACAAGCAACTGTTAACATTGGTAAGAAAATTACGACAATCCTTAGCTCAAAAGGGGATTTTCTTTTCAATTTGAACAAAAAAGAATGGTGTATGAACTGAGATTTGAGTAAAACCCATGAAAAGTTCTTCCTTTTTTTTTGAAGGTTTTGTAAAATGTACAAGCCACACAATTGTATGTACAAATAAATATTACAGGGATGAGATTTGCATAGAAGATTGAGCTCAAGAGATTTTCTGAGAAACGTACAAGAAACTTAGCCATTCTTACAAGCATCTGTTTCAAGGATAGGAGGTGTTAACAGAAAATCTCTAGATAAAAACGATTTTCTAGTAATATCAGTTAAAAAGCCCATGAAAACTTTTCTTTTCTTCTCAGACTTGCTGAACAAACACAAGAATATGAACAAAAACGAATTTGAGAGGGATTTCTTCTTGTAAAACTTTATTTTCCCCTCTGCTTGCTCAAAAAGCCATTGAAATATGAAAAAGAAACAGATCTTATAAATTTTCGTTTTCTTTTTTGGAGTCTCCAAAGAAATACCAACTTGAATGAAGGTAAATAACCACAAAGAATTTCTCTTCTTCTCAAGTTGTTTGATAAAACACCAAAATAAAAACGAAAATGGGTTAAGAACTCATAAGAGTTTCGTTCTTCATGACTTGCTGAAGAACCCATAAAAGTATGAACGAAAAAATGGATCTGATAATATCTTTTAAAGCTTAAAGTTGTTCAGATGAACTAAAACGAAATATCACACCATATTTGAGCCAAAAAAACGAGACAGATCTTCAGATCTGAACGAGAAAAGCTCAACATATCAAGAGATCTGGACTAAAAAGTAAGCATATCAAAAGAAATGAACGATGGTTAAATATATCTGAAGAGATCTTAGCAAGATCCAAACGGGTCTGATCAGATAAGAGATAAGAATGGACAAATCTGAGAAAACCTGATGTGGAACTCAATAGATCTGAACAGATCTAGGAAGCATGAGCTTGGAACCGAGGCTTTTGCTACTTGCTCGGGTCCGGGATGGCGCCAAATGATGTAACATGGACCTCCGACGAATCTTCTGGTCTTCTGCTGCGGCGGAGATCTGCTAGTCACAATCAGAGAGACGCGTTAGGGCCGCCCCAGGGACTGTGCCCCAAGAGCGGGCTCCGACGGTCAAGTTAGATCAGCTAGAAGATCTGAGATGGCCCTCCATGGCTGGAGAGAACCATCTTGGTGCTAGTGGTGGTGTATGGTGGCTGACGGCGGCGGGTGGCGGCTGAGCCACCCGGGAAGATCTAGGGAAGGGTCCTCCTCTATGGAGTAGATACTATTCATTATATAGGGGACCATTAGGTCAAGCCTTGGGCCATCCCAATTCAGGCCCAACTAGCAAGGAGCTGGGTGAGGACGTCCAGAGGCGCTGGGCGGGACTGGCAGGCGCGCCCCAGGAAAGGATGGCGGGCGCGCACTAGGAAAGACTGGCAAGGGGCTCTAGGCAAAGGAGTGTCTGGCCGAGCCGACAGGAGAGTCCCCAGCAGGGCTGGCAAGGGAGTCCCCAGCAAGGCTGGCAAGGGAGCGCTAGGCAAGGTTGACAGGAGCGCGCTAGGCCAGGCTGGCACGCTAGAGCAGGCTAGGCCATGCCAGTGGACCATATCTCATCAGTATGAAATATACATGATAACTTGATGTTGATTAAGAAGTATATAGTGGAATCAACTTTAATTTCTTAAGCATGAACCATAATTTTGTCAATGTAAACCATAAAAATTAAGAAGAATACATCTTAATTAGGGAAAAAAACCACAGTGATCATATACAACTAGGGAAAAAACCATTGTGATCATATACAACTAAAAGTATAAGATTACAAAGAGAATAGCATGATTGTGTTCAGTCTAATTTTATACTCATAATGCTGTTCTACAAGACTTCTTGCAACTTACGATACTTGATTTAAAGTTGAATGGACGAAGTTTTGAGACTTGGTTATATAATAAAACTAAAGATGTGAGATCTGAATCGTAGTGTGATCATGATCATTTTTATGGAGGGTTGTCAAATATATATTTTGAATTTCTAAAAATATTTAACAGTGATAAACATTTCTTCATATTTTATTTGTTAAGTAAGAAATAGTTGATTTAGATGTATATGTTATTGTAAAAATATGATTAATGTCTAGATTTCTGCTAACAAACATTTAATATTCTTTTTACACGGCATTATTTCTTACATATATTATGCTAAAATAGTTGTTCTTGTAGTTGGATACTGACTATTGCATAAATACATATACTAACATATTTGACTCAACGAGTTCATGACAATAAATATATATAGGATAAGTTTGGAGTGACTATAGCCATTTGTTTTAGAGGATTTTTGTAAAAGTTAATTAATTTCTTATTTGTGGTCCATTAAATATATTGGATGGCGTTTAGTAGGTGGGATGGGGTGGGGCGGGAAATGTCAAATCCATCGAAACATGATATTGACTTCGTAAAATGGACGAGTCAAATTGATCGAATAACAAATCCAAAATGAGTCTATATCAAAATGAATACATTTTTTGTAAGTTCAAACTAGGTTGTTCGGATTGGTCTTGATGTGCTTTTAGTTTAGTTTTCTTAGGTTTTGATTTAAGTTATTGATGATGTTGGCTGGTCAATGGAGAAATATTAATAATTGGTGATTTTAATGATTGCTCGAAAACATTGTGAAAAACATGGCTCTCGTTTTTGTAATAAAGCGTTGGCTGATTTTTTTAATTAAATCATCTTAATTCTGAAACTTGTCCATAGCCCTCACTTGGATTGGCGTCCAAAATAAAAAAGTTAAATCGGGTTTTGCTTTCGGAAGGTTATAAACCGAAGGAAGTGGCGTTGAGCTCCCCGAGCTCAGCTTCGGTTCCAACAAGAAAGAAAAGGGGTAAGAAGAAGAGAGTGTGTGAGCTGCTGAGTGGGGGAAGAGAAAGGGGCAAGAAGAAGAAGAAGAAGAAGAAGGGAGACTCGGCATGCCATTTCCGGGTTGGGGTTCCGAACTCGACATGCTGAGTTCGCGGCGCGAAGTTCGTCGAGTACACATCAGCAATGTCGAGCTCGTTACCAAGCCACTCCTCACAACCTTATTAGGGATGTCAAAAGGTCTCGTGGGGCTCCACTCCCATATGTGAGATATTTGTTAAAAAAACGAAGGGCTTACAGAGAGTTTTTAGCGAAAACCAGGAATTATACGGGCATAATTCTGACCCGAGAGCTTCTAATTGCCAGCTATAAATACAATTACACTTAAAGCCTACTAAATGTATTGGAAGTGTCTGAGAAATCGGCTAAAACTCGCAGGTATTTATAGAAAAAAAGTAAGGGTGTGCCGTGCACAGTATCGGGGAGGGTGATATGGTAGTTCCTGGATGGTGATACGTGGCGAAATTTTGCTGGAGTGACAGGGTGACTCGCGCCACTCGTCCGCACGAAAAATCTCATTTTATTCGAAAATTCACATCTTCTTCATACGAGCTCTATTTTCGATGCATTTTATATCCACACGTAGTTATCGACGAAATTTACAAATTTTGTTTATACTCTGTAGGCTAATTCTCATTTTACTTTTAAAGCTATATTTTTAATAGACTTAGACTATTAAAACTCGTATAAAAATCATAACTCTCTCATATGATATTCGTTTTCTATAGTCTTTATATCAATGGATAGGTATGGACGAGATCTTCAACTCTCGTTTAGATTGTTTTTAATAATCAACCCATCTCAAATTTGGTTTCTATGTTGTACACTGTTACGCTCAAACTTAGTAAAATCATAATTTACTCATATGAAGCCGAATTTCGACGTTCTAATATGTATGATCTCGGTTTTATGACTATTACAACTTTCGTTTTGATTTCTTAGGCTAATAAGCAACCTATCTAATATTCACTTTTCACGATACGCGGATATGTGTTGGGTTAATTGCAAGACTTCAAAAAAGCATAACTTCTTCATACGAAGTTAGATTTAGGCGTTCTATATATTTAAAGAAATCATATCGATGTTTTCTATATGTTTATTGTAACATCCCATTTTCACAACAAAAATTTTCATTTTTATTAAGATAAAACTTCCCAATTTATTAATCCATTAATTAAGAAAACCATTTATTCCGAATTACATTTATTAAAAATCAAAGTAGTGTAGAAATGCGGAAGCCTCAATGTTGCTGATGAGTGTGTACAGTCCCGCCTTCGCCTTCCAGCAATAACTGATGATACCTGAACCATAAACAACTTGGTCCCCCCCAATATATATATATATAAATATATATATATATATATATATATATATATATATATATATATATATATATATATATATATATATATATATATACCACCATATAAACATATCACATATATAATCAACACATGTCAGGTCCAGTCAACCATCGGGTTGGAATACCCCAGGCACAATCAACTTCGGCTCCATTCATCCTCAAGATGGAATACCCCAACTTGGAATGCCAATATACAACAAGTCCAATCAGACATCGGGCTGGAATACCCAGGGTTTGTTGGCCTACCGCCTCAACCCTACTACTCTTCCAGAGCCTCCGTGCCTACGGCTTACAGCCGCCCCACACCGGGTATCTTGGCCTAGCGCACAAAGCAGGAGCGCCTCAACCCAACCAAACACAATATGTCGACATGTAAATCAGGATCAAGTAGGCACATAATACATGCAAACAATAATCATACAACACACTACTGCCTACTAATCCTCTCACCACATACAGTCCCACTACCAACTAACCCCCATAGAATGCGTAAACATAACTAACCAGAGGTGAGATAGCCACCCGAACAGATGGTCCTACCCTAGAGCCACAACCAAACAAGGAATAGGAAAGAGAGCCTAGACCAAGATTTCTCAGGTTATCCTACATGACCACCGACAGTCCTTAAGGGCACTCCATAGATGAGAACCAGCAAGCACAAATAACATACCATTCTACAGGTTATTACCACAAAGCAATATACTTAATACCGGGAGACATATCTAACTACAGCATAGCAGCATACTCAATACCAGAACACATATCCATCAGCTTACTACAACATAACAACATACTCAATACCATAACACAGATCTAACATATCACTACAACATAGCAGCATACTAAATATCAACAATGCAAGGAATGCATGGCCGTGTATACTCAGAGGTGAGATAGTCACCCGGACAGGTGATCCTAATCTAGAACCACAACTAAACAAGGAACAAGTAAGAGAGCTTAGATCAAGAGTCCTCAGTCTATCCTACATAACTATATACAATCGTATGACATCCCTCTACTAGCAGATAATCAAAACTAGTGGGCCGACATTGGTGCCTTCGACCCATGGGTACAATGAGGTGAAACTCACATCGATATGCGTGTAGGTAACCATTGTAACAATGAAGAACTCTACCAGCGTCAACTCACTTCCAATCACCTACTGGAAGATACTTGAGTCAATACTCGATCACAGGACATAGTCACTTGCAACAGTGACCACCTCACATGAAATGACGATTAGGGTTTCACATAAAATGATAACTAGGGTTAGTGTTACACACTTAACCCCTTAAGGACTTAATCCATTAAGTCCAATATTACATTAAGTTAATTGTAGAGAATTATTAAGTATTATTTTAAGTTTAATTAATAGTTTTAATGCGGTTCCCAACCAACTCCAATATTAAGGTTTATTGACATTAGGGTTCTCCAAACCCTAATTAGGGTTTCCAACTCCTAAGTTATGTATATATATATATATATATATATATATATATATGTGTGTGTGTGTGTGTGTGTGTGTGTGTTTATAAATCGGGCACCACCCACTGCCGCCTCAGGCAGTGGTGGTCGGCGGCAGGAGGCGGAAACAACCATTGTTATGGTGGGATTTATAAGTTTCTAGGTACAAACACACACACACACAAGCACACAACCACCCAAGGTGGCAACTAGTGACGGCAAAACAGCGACATGAGGTGGCAGCCACCTCCTTACGGTGGCGGTGACATGTTTTTCTTTGATTTTTCCGGCTAAGAACATTCATACAACATCCCATCTAAAAGAAAACACACACACACACACACACCATATAACATACACACACAGCCACCCACACATGGTGGCTGGTGGTGGCAGAAAAAGTATTAAGGGCGATAACCGCCATGGTTGGCTGCCATGGTGGCCCCTTGCGTTTTCCGGCCAAACAACACACCCACACAACAACATCGACTGACCCGCATATACACATCGACATAAGCTGAAACACATACACACACACTGTGACGTCCCCAAAATCTCAGCCAGAAAAGACCGATTTTCATTTATGCTTTTAAAATAATTTCAGAGTAAATCATTTTGATTTGAATGAGTTGTGGAATTTGTTCCCAAAAACAAAGTATGATAAAATAATATTTACCAAAGCATTTCATCAAGAAATGTATTTTCATTATATAATCAAAACTCGAGATATCATGTTCCGATACAGATAATAAAGCATAAACGATAACATTACAAGTCGTTCAACACACACACACACACACACACACACATATATATATATATACATATACAGACTTGTAAACAAAACAACTTGATGATTCATCCATCTTATGCCCTTGCGCCATTTCCTGTAATACAAATAAAACCGAGTGGGTCGGGCTTGGGAGCCTGGTGAGCATATAGGGTTTTCAACCCACAATAAATAATTATATTTAGTTCCACCAACCAACAATAACCAAATTACGCATTCCCGTTATTCTCACTTTACGTCCCTAAAACAACTAACACAAGGGACCTAGTCTTAGAATATTTTATCAGGGTGACAACACATGCATTCGGGGGTTTCCCGGCAATATATGTCAAATAAGGCAACCATGAGGGGGATGGAGTACAACGAATGAACACCCAAGTTCATTAACACCTACAGGTGGCGAACCTGCTAGCGTTCCACATGACTGTCTAGAAAAGTCTGTGATCGTCATCTAAACTCTGCTAGATGACTAAATCAAAAACAACATCGAGGCCTCTCATCTGTTTATCACACAACTATCTACCCATGTTCTACCCGACATATTAGTAGATAAAAATATATATTTTTATACATAGTTTAAAACCTGTATAGCATTCTCATTCAATACATATTCCAAACAACAGATGAGGCACATACACATAACACGTATTTCATACAAAATAAATCATATCTATGAGATAGAAGAAAGTGAATATACATTCACACATATAACAACAAAATATACACATAACACATATTTTATATAAAATACTTCATAATTATGCGTTAGAAGAAAGTAACTACACACTCACTTGATCATAAGATGATCGGACAGCACTACGACTTCTAGAAGTAGTATTCTTCGGCAGATCTAGAAGATCTTCACAAAAACCGAGCTCCTCGCGGGCAGAGCTTCGGCTCGGGAATCGCACTTCTCGGGATCTTCAGGGCTTCGGGACTTGCTTCGGGGCTCGGGAATAATACCGGGGCTTCGGGGTATAAATGGCACGCAAATCGCAGCAAAAACTAGAGAGAAACTAAGAATTTGGCAAAAGAATTAGGCTGCCCTCGCATGCCCTTTTATAGGAGGCTGAGGCCTCGCAGTACGCTGGGCGTACTGCTTTACGCGGGGCTTACGCCTTCGAAATCGTCATTGCTTACGTATCCGAAGAACTCGAGTGCGAGGCGTGTCATGCTTCGTTGTACGCTGGGCGTAACCCGGATAAGTCCGGTGACTCCCCTTCGGATAATGTAGGATTTATTAATTAAATTTAAATTTAAATTATTTATTAAACTTCGAAAATTCATATCTTCTTCATACGAACTCCGTTTTCGACATTCTTTATATCCACGCTTAGGTGAGACTACGCTCTACAACTTTCGTTTAGACTCCGTCGGCTAATTTTGATTTTATTTTTATTATTTATTTTTAGTAGGCCGGGACATGAAAACTCCGTTATAAAATCATAACTTCTTCATCCGACGTCCGTATTCGCCTATCTTTTTATCGTTTCACTACAATTAACGAGATCTTCGATTCTCGTTTAGCTTGTTTCGGCTAAAAACCGCTCGATCTCAAATCGAGTATTCGGGATGCATACTGCTAAGTCGAAACTTCGAAAAATCATAACTTCCTCATACGAAGTCAGATTTGGGTGTTCTTTTTATGCACGCTCTCGGTTTAACAAACTCTACGACTTTCGTTTAGAACACTAAGTCTAAATATCGCTCTAACGTAAATTTCACTTTTTACGTCATTCAGCGTTGCCGGTTCTGTCGCGAAACTTCGACAGGTCATAACTTCTTCGTTATAACTCGGATTTCGGCATTCTTTATATCTTCGGAATCCTTGTTTTGACCACTACATCTTTATGCAAAGATATCGGGCTTATCTCATACTTTAATTTTGCGCTTATTTTATTCTTAATTCATTAAATTATAATAATTAAGAAAATAAACACATAATTCACATAATACTCAAATATTTCATCATTAATACTTCAAAAAGAGTTACAAGGGTTAACCTAGACTATTACATCAAGGATAATGCCTAGCCTGGAAACGCGGGCGTTACAATTCTCTACCCTTAGGATGATTCCGTCCTCGGAATCACACATCAATAAACATATGCGGATAGCGACTCAACATGTCACTCTCCGTTTCCCAAGTGAGATTTGACCCATTCGTATGTTTCCAACGGACAAGCACTAATTCGACCATCTTGCATCGGAGCTTCTTAGTCTTTCGGTCAACAATTGCCTCTGGTTCTTCAACTAACCAGTCTTTCGGTCAACAATTGCTTCTTAGTCTTTCATCAATTCTTAATTCCAAAATTGGAATTATATCGGGAACTTCTCCCGTGAACTTCCTCAAATAACACACATGAAAAGTGTTGTGAATTCCATTCAGTTCTTCGGGTAATTCGAGCTTGTAAGCTTGGTTCCCAACCTTCTGAAGAACTTTAAACGGTCCAATAAACCTTGGACTCAACTTTCCCCTTTTACCAAATCTTATAAGTCCCTTCCACGACGAGACTTTAAGCGAAACTAAATCTCCAACTTCGAAGGTCATCGACCTTCGCTTCTTGTCAGCATAGCTCTTTTGACGATCCTGAGCTGCTAACATTCTTTCTCTAATTATTTTCAACTTTTCAGCGGTTTGATGGACCATCTCGGGACCCATAAATTGCTTTTCCCCAGCCTCAAGCCAACACGACGGTGTACGACACTTTTGTCCGTACAAAGCTTGATAAGGTGCCATCTTTATGCTCGAGTGGAATCTATTATTGTAGGAAAATTCTACGAAAGGTAAATGTTCATCCCAGTTACCTAGGAATTCCAGGGTACATGCTCTCAGCATATCTTCAAGTATTTGTATTGTTCGTTTGCTCTGACCATCAGTCTGCGGATGGTAAGCTGTACTTAAACATAACTTGGTACCCATTTCCTCTTGTAGACTTCTCCAAAACCTTGAGGTGAAACGGCTATCATGATCTGATACAACCGTTAACGGAACACCGTGAAGCCTCACAATTTCCTTCACGTAAGAATTCACAAGCTTTTCCATAGACCATTTCTCATTGGTTGCTATGAAATGCGCACTCTTAGTGAATCGATCAACGACCACCCAAATCATGTCGTGACCACTTTTTGTTTTGGGTAGTTTAGTGACAAAATCCATCGCAATGTCTTCCCATTTACCCATAGGCACAGGTAAGGGTTCTAAACTCCCATATGGTTTCTGATGTTGTGTCTTGACTCTCGCACAAGTCACACACTCGCCCACATACTTTGCAACATCAAGCTTCATCGTTGGCCACCAGTAGTAGGTTTTCAGGTCCCTATACATTTTAGTGCTACCAGGATGAATCGAGTACATGGTCTTGTGAGCTTCTTCCATCAGAAGATCTCTTATTCCTCCAGACTTAGGTACCCAAATCCAATCTTGGAACACCGTCAGTCCATGACCGTTTGTACTAAACACCAACATTCTGACCAAACATTCCTCCTTCCAGTCATTCTTTTCAGAAGCTTCTTCTTGAGCTTTCTTTATACTCTCCACAATTGTCGAGACAACTTCTATTCTCAAATCTCTTGGCCTTTTTCTCTCAACGTTGACTTTCCGACTGAGAGCATCAGCGAAAACATTAGCTTTACCGGGGTGGTAAAGTATCTCACAGTCGTAGTCCTTGAGTAACTCTAGCCAGCATCGTTGCCTCATATTAAACTCTTTCTGATTAAAGAGATATTGGAGACTCTTATGATCAGTGAAAAGTTTTCACTTTGTGCCATAGAGGTAATGCCTCCATATTTTCAGAAGCAAAAACTACCGCTGCTAGCTCCAAATCGTGAGTGGGGTAGTTCTTTTCATGCTCCTTCAACTGTCGAGACACATATGCTATCACCTTTTCTCTTTGGGTCAAAACACAACCCAATCCAACCCCAGACGCATCGCTATAAACAGCGAAGTCTTCAACTCCATCGGGTAGAGAAAGTATCGGTGCCTCGCATAGCTTCTTCTTTAGCTTCTCGAATGCTTCTTTATGCTTATCACTCCAAGTATAAGTAGCTCCTTTGTGGGTCAAACCAGTTAATGGAGTAGCAATCGAAGAAAAGCCTTGGATAAACCTTCGGTAATATCCGGCTAATCCTAAAAAGCTTCGGATCTCCGTGGGACTTTTCGGTTGTTCCCACTTCATCACAGCTTCAATCTTTGCTGGATCAACCATTATCCCTTCCTGGTTGACCACATGACCCAAGAATTGGACTTCTCGAATCCAAAAATCACATTTGGAGAACTTTTCATACAGCTCCTCCTTCTTCAAAACTTCTAACACTTCTCGCAAGTGTCTGCCATGCTCCTCTTGGCTTTTCGAATAAATCAGAATGTCGTCTATGAACACTATCACAAATTTATCAAGGAATGGATTACAAACCCGATTCATTAAATCCATGAATGCTGCCGGAGCATTGGCTAATCCAAACGACATAACCAAAAACTCGTAGTGTCCATATCGTGTTCTGAATGCAGTCTTCTCTATATCTTGCTCTCTTACTTTCAGCTGATGATATCCTGACCTAAGATCGATCTTCGAGAAATAGCTCGAACCTTGCAATTGATCAAACAGGTCATCAATCCTTGGCAACGAGTATCTATTCTTTATTGTTGCCTTATTCAGCTCTCTGTAATCAATGCACATTCTCATGCCCCTGTCTTTCTTCTTTACGAATAACACCGGAGCTCCCCAGGGCGATGAACTAGGTCTAATGAAACCTTTGTCGAATAACTCTTGAAGTTGCATCATCAGCTCCTTCATCTCCGTCGGTGCTAATTGATAAGGTGCTTTTGCTATTAGCATGGTTGCTGGTAACAAGTCTATTCTGAATTCCACTTGTCTATCAGGTGGTAATCCAGGAAGATCTTCAGGAAATACTTCCGGATAATCACACACCACTGGAATACTCTGCATCACCTTTTTTTCCTTCTTAGCATCGATCACGAATGTTAAATATGACGTACATCCCTTGGTCAAACACTTTTTGGATTTCATAAGGGAAATGATTCCAGAATTTATTCTGCGTTTGTCCCCATACACCATAAACGAATCTTTCCCAGGCAGGTTTACTTTAACTATCTTCTTCTTGCATAAAATTTTGGCGTCATTGGCGCTAAGCCAATCCATTCCCATAACGATGTCGAAACCATTTAGTTCGATAGGCAATAATTCCTCGTGAAACTTATTCCCATTAAGGTCGATTAAGATGTTTTTCATACGATGGCTAATAGGTACAAACTTGCCACTAGCAACTTCGACTAATAAAGCATTATCTAGTCTATCAACAGGCAAAGCTAGTTTTCTACCAAACTCATGCAAAATAAAGGAGTAGTTGGCTCCAGAGTCAAACAAAATTTGAGCAGGTAATTTGTTTACGAGAAAGGTACCTGAAGCGACATCAGCTTCATCTTTCGCAGCCTCAAGTGTCATCTAGAAGGCTCTCGCCTTCGGCTTTGGTGGAATGTTGGGCTTAGCTGCCTCCTTCTTCTTCGGACAGTCTTTCAAAATGTGCCCTTCCTCGTTACAACCAAAACACATCCTTTTGTTGGACGGACACTCATTGGCAAAATGCCCAATTTTTCCACACTTGTAGCAGGTTACATCCTCACTACATTTCCCAAAGTGCTTTTTCTTGCACTTCTCACACCATTTCGCTTCGCCTCCTTTTCCTCCAAACTTTTTCGAATCATACTTAGAAAATTTGCTTTTCTTATTGGAACCTGAAGTTCCTTCAAACTTTTTCTTCTCGCCAACTTCAACCTTGCTGGCGGTCCTTCCCTTGATCATGTCCTCAACAGACTTGGTAGCCCAAATAGCTGCCTCCAGAGTAGGTGCATGACAAACTGGCAAGGACTTTCTGACTTGCAAACCATCGACTTGACGACCTTCAAGTACAAGGACTTTCTGACTTGCAAACCATCGACCTTCATTGGAGTACGCAGTGCCAATTCGTCATGGGAGTACGAACTGACTTGCAAACCATCGACCTGACGAACTCGCACTGCGAATGAACACCCAAGTTCATTAACACCTACAGGTGGCGAACCTGCTAGCGTTCCACATGACTGTCTAGAAAAGTCTGTGGTCGTCATCTAAACTCTGCTAGATGACTAAATCAAAAACAACATCGAGGCCTCTCATCTGTTTATCACATAACTATTTACCCATGTTCTACCCGACATATTAGTAGATAAAAATATATATTTTTATACATAGTTTAAAACCTGTATAGCATTCTCATACAATACATATTCCAAACAACAGATGAGGCACATACACATAACACGTATTTCATAGAGAATAAATCATATCTATGAGATAGAAGAAAGTGAATATACATTCACGCATATAACAACAAAATATACACATAACACGTATTTTATATAAAATACTTCATAATTATGCGTTAGAAGAAAGTAACTACATACTCACTTGATCAGAAGATGATCAGACAACACTACGACTTCTAGAAGTAGTATTCTTCGGCAGATCTGGAAGATCTTCACAAAAACTGGGCTCCTCGCGGGCAGAGCTTCGGCTCGGGAATTGCGCTTCTCGGGATCTTCGGGGCTTCGGGACTTGCTTCGGGGCTCGGGGATAACACCGGGGCTTCGGGGTATAAATGGCACGCAAATCGAGGCAAAAACTAGAGAGAAAGTAAGAATTTGGCAAAAGAATTAGGCTGCCCTCGCATGCCCTTTTATAGGAGGCTGAGGCCTCGCAGTACGTTGGGCGTACTGCTTTACGCGGGGCGTACGCCTTCGAAATCGTTATTGCTTACGTATCCGAAGAACTCGATTGCGAGGCATGTCATGCTTCGCTGTACGCTGGGCGTACACCCCTACGCTGGGCGTAACCCGGATAAGTCCGGTGACTCCCCTTCGGATAATGTCGGATTTAATAATTAAATTTAAATTTAAATTATTTATTAAACTTTGAAAATTCATATCTTCTTCATACGAACTCCGTTTTCGACATTCTTTATATCCACGCGTAGGTGAGACTACGCTCTACAACTTTCGTTTAGACTCCGTCGGCTAATTTTTATTTTATTTTTATTATTTATTTTTAGTAGGCCGGGACATGAAAACTTCGTTATAAAATCATAACTTCTTCATCTGACGTCCGTATTCGCCTATCTTTTTATCGTTTCACTACAATTAACGAGATCTTCGATTCTCGTTTAGCTTGTTTCGGCTAAAAACTGCTCGATCTCAAATCGAGTATTCGGGATGCATACTGCTAAGTCGAAACTTCGAAAAATCATAACTTCCTCATACGGAGTCACATTTGGGTGTTCTTTTTATGCACGCTCTCGGTTTAACGAACTCTACGACTTTCGTTTAGAACACTAAGGCTAAATATCGCTCTAACGTAAATTCCACTTTTTACGTCATTCAGCGTTGCCGGTTCTGTCGCGAAACTTCGACAAGTCATAACTTCTTCGTTATAACTCGGATTTCGGCATTCTTTATATCTTCGGAATCCTTGTTTTGACCACTACATCTATATGCCAAGATATCGAGCTTACCTCATACTTTAATTTTGATGCTTATTTTATTCTTAATTCATTAAATTATAATAATTAAGAAAATAAACACATAATTCACATAATTCACATAATACTCAAATATTTCATCATCAATACTTCAAAAAGAGTTACAAGGATTAACCTAGACTATTACATCAAGGATAATGCCTAGTCTGGAAACGCGGGCGTTACACACACACGAAAACCCACACAACACAGCCACACTCGTGGCGGCAGGCGGTGGTTGGAGAGCGATGTGGCGACAGCCATATGATAGCAACTACAACGGTCGGATGAGCTCAGTGTTTCAGAAAGAATGGAGGAGAGAGAGAGATTTTACATCTGTTACATACGTACATATGAATCATAAAACCACACACCCATCCGCTCACTGTGGCATGCTAGAGACGGAAGAATGCTATCATACAGGACAGCCGTCGGAGCGGCGGTGGCAACGGAACACAAGGAAGAACAAAATAAGCGAGTGGGAGGGTCGTGCCATTACTAGAGAGAGGGATAGGAAACAATGACGGTGGTGGTTGGCTTTAGTGGTTAGTGATGACGTCAAGGGGTGGCGGCTGAGAGTTTGGGGAGATAAGGCGATGTGTGAAGATGGACTCTAGGGTTAGGGTTTTGAGATGTGTTAAGGATGAGGAAAGGAAGAATGAAGGGTTTTAAGCCCTCGTCCAATTCAAATATTTGACCACTTTAACACTTTCAGCCCCTCCCTCTCTTTTCTTTTTTCAATTTGAATTCATGAATTACTCAACAGCCCCTCCTCTACAAAATATTTCACATCCTAGGTCCTAATGTTACCATATAGACCCCATATTCTGGAATTTATATCATTTAACCCCCATGGCTGACACTGATCAATTATTACGGATTTAGGGCTAAAATAAAATAAAATATAAAATACATCTCATGTTTTTAGGGCGTTTATTTATTTAATTTATTTAATTTTATTTATTTATTTTAAACGGACTGTTACAATTCTGCCCACTTAAATTACATTTCGTCCTTGAAATTAGCTCTCGCTTCTACCTCGAGGTGCACTTCCGCACCAAAAGGGCATCACCACAATGAAAACTAGTTGATCTCATGCTGAATTGAACCACACTCTTACTTTGCTCTGACAACCCAGTTGAGCTATCCACTATTAACACTGGGGCTCACTCCCGATCAGACGATAACAGACAAGCAAACCCTCAACCCGAGCTCCTAACACCTTAGGGCCTATGCACAAGCACGCCCTATAGTTGTTATCACAACTAAGACAATTACGAATCGAAAGGGAAATCCAACAGTTGACGATGATTTGATGCGAAACCCAATGATTTAGCAGTTGCATCGAAATTTGGAACTTAGAGAAATCCGAAAGAGAACTGAATCTTGGCCAAGAGTCTTCCTGCTGCGAGGTTTTTTTTCTCTCCCTCACTTGAAATATGCTAGAAACTGAGAACTTCAAATTCCTTCGATACTACGACTAACTCGAACTCTATTACTTGATGTCAACCACTAATATCTACATATATAGGAAAATCTGGTTTCTCACAACATTCATACATTCCAACTCGCATACAATCGAGGCCAAAGATAAGTAATCCATACATAACTGGTATATGCATATTAATCATATATTTTGTATAATATCTTAATACTTTTTGGCGATTTTGTCTCAATTTATGAACAAACGGTACTTAATTATGTTAAAATTACATTTTCAGCCTTAAAGACATGCTCGAGTGAAAAAAGAAACAAAACTAGCAATTGGAAGCTTGGGAATTAAAGTTTGAAGAAATAAAGCTGAAAAGAGGAGAAACTCGGCGATTTGGCCATCAACTTGACGAGTAGGATGGAATATTTTCGAACCAACAATGCCTTACCGTACATGCGTTTTAAGTAAAGAACTCGTCGAGTTAGATCTAATAACTTGACGAGTCGGTACGTAATTTTTGTAAATTCTTATATATATATATATATATATATATATATATATATATATATATATATATATATATATATATATCAGTTATTCCTGAAACCCAAATGATGTTGGATACTTTTGGCGACTCATTGACGATCAGAAGGGTTCTTGAAGCTTTGGTTTTCGAGAATTAAACTTGGAAGTCAAGTTAGAAGATATCAAAGGCAATAAACACTATTCTTTTTCTTAATCTTTTGCATAAACCATGTTTGCATCATTAGATTTTGATTTTAGGTTGTTAATTGTTGTAGATATGAGCTAAAAGCTTTTAACTTCTGTTTAGAGTAGATGAATTTATGATTATGGTGTGATTTTATGGCTTAGATTAATTTGATTTGGTGAATTGTCTTGTCAAGCTTGTTAAAGACCCTTATGTGTTGATAACAATTATTTTCTGTTAATAATCAAGTTGTTGAGTTGCGTGAACATCTTCTTAATTGCTTGAATCATATAATTTTGTGAACACAATATTGTATGCCTAGTATTAGTGAATATGAACCTACAGTTAAGTAGAAAATAAGTACATTAATGTGTAAGCATGTGTGATGAACAACCATACATGAGTAAATTGAATTGAAAAATTTAGTTAGCTAATATTACAAGTCTTACTTGAACCGAACTGAACACTAGGAAACTCGTTAGTTTAATCAATTGGCCACTATTTGAATTAACCTTTTGGCTAAGGATTAGTAATAGTGAACATGAACCTAATCACATTAGAAATCGGTAGCCAATGATATATTAATCCATTGCACTTGCCATGAAATCAACCATAGGAATAAATGAGTTGAATCTGAACAAAAGTCTCTTTTATCATTGAATCTAGTTACCTTCTATTCTCTTTAGTTGTTAATTGTTTTGTTTAAGTGTTATTTGCTTATTTAAGTTTCTAGTCTTGCAAAACTAGAGAAAACCATCTTTTATTACTTGTTTTTATTTAGGTAATTCTAGTAGTTAATCTTAATTGTTACCGTTCCTTGTGTTCGATACCCTACTTGCTTGAACTATATTGTTAATCGATAGGTACACTGCCTTTTGTGTGTTTATTTTGTGTTTAAATTAGTAGGATTAAAACTAGTGCATTTAACACACATCAATAACTAGAGATCAATTGAAACAAAGCTAAATAAGATAATTCCATTTAACCGATCATCCAAAATTACAACTGAACCTTGAAACACAAACATAAATGACATATAGATACCGATACTACCATCATTTCTAGATAGAAGAACTGCCAACTCAAATCTCGGCTCTTGGGACCCCGATGGTCCCCTAACGACCATCGGGTAACTGCCAAGCTAGGGGCGAAGGATCCCAACACCTCACTGAGAAGGGAACAATGAGCTCTAATGTGGCCTTCCTGACCTCAATGAAAACAAACTCATACACTCCACCCGCAGTCTCTTCCAAAATGACCCACCTCGCCACATCGGCGACATGCAGCAGATCTGTGCCTCCCTCCAACTGATCCTGAACTCTGGCCGGCGGACTTGAACAACTTTGTTGCAGGATGGGACTGATCCGGAGCCTGACACTACTCCTTCACCTGGGTCTCTATCTCAATCTCTCGCCTCCTCCCGGCATCCTGAAGCTCAGCAAGAGAACCATAGCATTGGATGGATACAAACTGTCGAATATCCGTCTTGAGCATGCTCAAATACCGAGTCATCTGAGTCTTCTCTGAAGCAGCAAACGCAGGACTGAACGAAGCCCTCTTAGTGAACATCTTGGTGATCTCTGTCACCGTCTTGGTCGTCTGTCTCGGATCTAGGTATTCCTGGGCCAGTCTCTTCCTCTCTACCAGGGGAACATACCTTGCACGAAACATCTCTGTGAACTGTTCCCAAGTCATCGCGGCCCTCTGCTCGCAAGTATAAGAACTAGTCACCAGTCTCTACCAATCCCTTGCCCATAACCTGAGAAGGTCCGGGGCGCACTTGACCTTCTGGTCATCCGGATCAGAACACGTGAAGAAACAACCCTCCACTTCCGACAACCATCTCATCGTCATGATCGGGTTCGAGACCCCATCAAACTCTAGGGGCTTCGTACGATCGAAGTCTTGATACTAGAAATTTATCTCTGCTCGAGACCTAATTGCAGCAACAGTCACGGTGGCTGTAGTAACAACAACCTCAGAAAGTGTGACATATCGGTCATCGAAGTACTCCATCATAGCAACCTTGACAGACTCAACCAACTCCGGTATCTACCCCCGGACAAAAGAAACAACCTCCTCATGAATGATCTCCCTGAAATGGTCCTCAGTTAATGTTGGCCCATCCTGGCAATCTGCTCCTGATCCTGATTTGGATCCAGCCTCAAGTCGTCTCGTAATCTCCATACTAAAAATAAATCAGGGATAGATCAGACAAAACACATATAACACCAGGGGAACCAATTCCCAACAAAACCCTAGGGGTTGTGACTTCCCTACGACGTGTACGGGTCCTATGCTTCCAATAGTACAGGCCCATACTACCTTCCACACCTACCCGCATTTGTCTTAGAAGATCATCGCAACAACCCTAACAATACCCGCAAAATACAAATACACTATATCCTCTCATCCTAGAGGAATGCTAGGCAATACACGACTGGTCGACAGACCCCACATAACTAGTCCATGAAACTTCCACCAACCCTGCAACACTCATGGATGCTAATCATACATAACGCTAGATCCTATAGACAACCGAATACCAGATTCTACCCTAAGCCCTTCATCAAACAAGAACATGAAATAGGGCTAAACTAAACATTCTCAGGATATAGAATCTTTGTTATGTACAACTATGATGCATACACTAAGCAACTACATTAATGACGTCAATTTCATACAAGAAGAACCCTATGCTATCAGACATCATATAGTCAAGAAATTCTATCATGCAATTCATAAAGATCTCTAGCCTATCACTAGCATGCTTTTCTAAAAAATCACGTATCAGCAAGATCAAAAATCAGAAAATATAACAAGTATGGGTATTTTGGGAGCCACTCTCTTGTTCGGGTTCTGGTTGACTGTACACACCGCAACTTCTTGAAAAATCAAAGTTAAGTCTAGGTCCACGTTCCCGATCCCAAGCCAACAATTAAACAATAACATTACAAGAGACCGAGCCCATGCCCTTAACCCAACTCTTTTCTTATAATTTCTTTTTCAAAAACACTTTGAAAAAACTCTCGGATCCTAGTTTGAGACTGGATTCATAAAAGTGTTCCTCCAGTTCACTCAAACCAGGGCTTTGATACCAACTTGTAACGACCGATTTTCACAACAAAAAATTTTCATTTTTATTAAGATAAAACTTCCCAATTTATTAATCCATTGATTAAGAAAACCATTTATTCCGAATTATATTTATTAAAAATCAGAGTATTGTAGAAATGCGGAATCCTCAATGTTGCTGATGAGTGTCTACAGTCCTGCCTTTGCCTTCCAGAAATAACCGATGATACATGAAACCATAAACAACTGGGTAAGCATAAAGCTTTATGAGTTCCCCCCCCCCCCCAACAAAAAATACCACCATATAAACACTTATATAATCAAACATGTCAAGTCCAGTCAACCATAGGGTGGGAATAACCCAGGCCCAATCAATTTTCGAATCCAGTCATCCTCAGGATGGAATACCCCAAGTTGGAATATCAATATACAACAAGTCCAATCAGCCATCGGGCTGGAATACCCAGGGTTTGTTTTCCATCCGCCTTAACTTTACCGCTTTTCTAGAGCCTCCGTGCCTACAGCTTATAGCCGGCCCGCACTGGGTATCTTGGCCTAATGCACAAAGCAGGAGCGCCTCAACCCAACCAAACACAATTTGTCGATATATAACAATCAGGATCAAGTTGGCACATAATACAGGAAAACAACAATCATACAACTCACTACTGCCTACTAATCCCCTCACCACATACAGTTCCACTACCAACTAACCCCCATAGAATGCATAACCATTAGCAACCAGAGGTGATATAGCCACCCGAACAGATGGTCCTACCCTAGAGCCACAACCAAACAAGGAATAGGAAAGAGAGCCTAAACCAAGATTTCTGAGGTTATCCTACATGACCACCAACAGTCCCTAAGGGCACTGCATAGATGAGAACCAGCATGTAACACCCCTTTTATTTAATAAGTAAATAATAAACTCTGAAGCCCCAAGATGTAATTATTATTAGTATTTTAATGCCAAATGATATAAATCGGATTTCGGGGGTTAAAAGCATAATTCTGGGGTTTAGATTGTAAAGACTTTTGAGGGTTGAGGGTTGTTTGGTATCTTTTGGATGTATATTGGAAGGATTCTTGGATGCAAGGGACTATATGGTAAATTTGGGACTTCAGTTGAAAGCTTTTTGGGATGGAGGGACCAATTGTGTTAAAAGGGCTGAAGAGTATTATGGAGCCGAGGGTTTAAGACCCTGTCCCGCTTTCCCTCGTCGCACCTCCAAACCCTAACCTTATCTTTAACTTCATCCGCCGCCTTGCCAATCACCAGCCACCACCTCTTTGTTGAGAACCCGAATATCATTGTTGCACTGCCGACGACAAAGCCTGGAGCCATCAGCGAGGACCATCGAGAAGGAGCCGTTGAAGACCGACGATGAAGCTGCGAACATCCTTCGATGCTAAACGTCAGGGCCGCCGTACCCCTGTCTTCTTCGGTAATGGCAACCCTTCTCTCTCTCTCTCTCTCTCTCTCTCTCTCTCTCTCTCTTTCTCTCTCTCTCTCTCTCTCTCTCTCTCTCTCTCTCTCGTTCTTCTGCGATTTCTCTCATGCCTGTCACCATCTCTTCCCCGATGGCTATCACCTTTTGATGAAATTCTTTCTATTCGCCACAAATTACCATAAGACCATGTGGGGGTTCCCATGGCACCCGGAGTAAGACACTGGAGGGTTTCTAGGGCTTCCTTATGTGTTGTTTTGCATGACTTATGTGTTCTGTATTGCTGTTTAGCTAGCATGATATGTTGTACGCGTTTGTGTGTGGGTATGCTCCGGGGAACTCACTAAGCTTTGTGCTTACGGTTTATAGTTTTGGTTTCACGTGTAATGTTTCAAAAAAAAGGAGCCGACTTGGTCGCAATGCATCACACTATGTTTTCCACACATGAGATCCTTGGGATTATACTTTGATATTATTTTAGGATGACGTGTTTGATTATTGACACACTAGTTTTGACATGAGTTAATTTTATGAATGTTTTTATACTAATGGTTTATATAATAACTTAATTAAAAATGAAAATTTTGGCCTTGGTTTGAGGGATTCGGGCACACTCTTGGGTGTGTTTGAACTCAAACTAAGGACTTGGTATTTAAATTTTCAAAAGTAAAATCATTTTATAAAAAGAAGTTTGAAAAGAGAAAAGAGATTTGAAAAGAACAAAGTGTGTGATGCGTGCAATCAACCGAGATCAAGTAAGTTTCCTAAAATGCCCACATATGTTGTCTATTATGATTTGATTATGAATCTGTGAGTCGCATGCTAGTTAGGGCTAGGGGAGATGCATGTGTATGTTGTATGAGTTGGTAGACTTGCATGCTAGTGCTGAGTAGGTAGCAATAGGTTGGCCTGATATGTGATGCCTGTAGCCGCGAGAATATTGGATGACATGCTGGAATCAGAATGATAATTGGTATTTGTAAATGCTATGTGTATGCTTTTAAAATTGTATACGGTTAGGATCTTACAGCCTTAGAATAATTGATTTGGCCTTATTTCCTGTTCCTTGTTTGGTTGTGGTCCTAGGGTAGAGTCTACTATTGGACAGTCTATTAGATCCTGTTCTGTGTATAATTTGCATGCATAACGCAGCCGACAGTGAGGATGGATGGATGTGGATAGCACAAGTTGCAGTATGTGGGCGGAATGTTCTACGATAGTTCTTTGGATCGTAGTGTTACTGCACGAATGCTGCTTGCTTTGAGCTTTTTCGAACTCTTGAGTGATGGGAGTCAGCTACTAAGTGGATGTGACGATATCTAGGAGGTGGATGGCTGGCATCATGGGGAGTTCTTCAGCAGCTGATCGCATGGATAGGTCAAGAACCTAAGAAAGCTTAGGATATGTTTCAGTGGGTTAGTAGTGAGGCTCAGTGAGACTTGGGTGTACCAGTTTGAGGAAGTGACTTAGAGGATTCATGAGGATTGCTGAGGAAAGTATGGATAGGTGTGGAAGGTAGTATTAGGCTCGTACTACTGAAAGCACATGATCCATACTCGAATCGGTGAGAGTCTTGGAGAATCTGAGAAGCTTCGGGGAGAAGTTTGTGACCTGGTTTGGGGACATAGGATGTGCCAGTTTTTGCAGCTTAGCCAGGGCAAGTGAGCTAGTGAGTGTGACAGGGTGTTAGACCCTAAAGGATATGACATCCAGGAGTTGTAGATGCGAGATTGGTTGGAGCGCCCTGGGAAGAGAGGTTCGTGCCAGGTGCGTATAGTAGAGGGTCACGGGAAGAGATCCATGACTTCTGATAATCGGGTGAAAGGCCAGCGAGGCCGAAGTCAGTACAACACATATGGGAAAGTGCACAAGGGAGTTTGTCGCACCAAGGGTTTAGGCTGCTACATGGTAGCAGGGCTGGTCATGTCAACAAAAGGTGATAAGGATTCTTGGGTGTATTCGAATATTTAGAATGTCATCTCGGTATGGTGTTAAGCACCCAAGAATGAAACTCAGATTCTGGTTCCGGATCAGGAGCAGAGCTTGAACCAGTCGATGCGCGATCGCGGAAGTTCATTTCCTCGGAAATTACTTGTGCAGTTTGGGAATGGACCTTGGTGGTCTTTTGTTTAGCCAAGGGAGGGATTTGGGAGCTTTTGACCGTCGTCTCAGGGCCTTTCAGGCCAGATTCATCACGGGATAGTTAGGGGTTAGTTTAAAACCCAAGGTCTGTGGATTCTTAGAATCCTTCAGGAAGGAAGAACCTATTGTTAGTTCATGTCATCGGGTCCGGAGAGAGTTTTGTACCGTGTTCTCAAGATGGTCTAAGTAACTCTGGAGAAGGTGATCAGTATTCCTCCAGATGTTGTGGGTATGTCATCTTCTTCTGCTAATAAATAGATGATGGTAATATGTATCACCATATTGATTACTCATCATTTGTTGTTTCGGGTAATCAACTTCTTACTTGAATTATTACTACACTTGTCCCATGCTCTTAGAATGCACACTATGTTTACCTATGGTCCTTACTTTGTGAAATAGTATAATTGAATAACATTTTCAATCACACTCATTTCACATTTCTTAATCCATTAGTGTAAGAATACAAAATTCTCGCTACTAATAGAATATGTTAGATTCTAACATTTTATGCAACAGTCCTTTTCGTAATGTCATGACACAAAAGTCACCAAGACTCGGCCAGTGAAATTACAAAATACTCTATTGGAGATTGTCACAATACAATTCCATAGCCATGAAGTCTCATATTCAAAGTACATTTCTTTTAACATCCTTCTTGCATAAAAGTTTCTAATCTAGACATTTATTCTCGATATCCAACTCCCAATATGGAAACATTTCCATATTTTTTATATGACAGCTAATTTAATAGAATCTTATCTATTCATAATAATGTCAATATGGTCCATCCATGACTATACTTTCAACTGTCCACAAGCGACCAATCCTTAGCGAACCTTAGATTGTCCTTGGCAGTTGTTTATTTATTTTAGTCAAAATCGGTTCTATTTCCTTTTTCCCTCTAAATGCCCTAGGCATTTGGAAAATTTTAGAATGGTCGAATATTATAGCATATGCAATCGATCATATACCCGAAGCGTATGGGATACAATTCATAATGAAAAACGTGATACTTTACCAGTTTCTTACTATAATATCATCATAATATTTCTATTTGCCGTGTTCTCAAAATTCGAACTATGAAGAGGGATGTCGTAATCATAATCGTATTTTGAGAATGCAAATAGTAAATATACCCTTGACTAAATACAATTAAAATTTCTCGATCTAAGCTTTTAGATTGGAAACGAAGCATAACATTCTCTCCCTTAATTATAGCAAAAACAACTTTTCAACCCCTGCAACTTTGCAAAGTGAAACTTTTGTTTTTCTATAATTAATATTGTCAACTTGCAATACTTAAATAATAATCATGCTCCCACTAACATGATGATTATATCCATTCCAACATAACATTTATGCTCCCACTAGCTTTGACATGTATTTAGAAACCAACTAAACTTCTAGAAAACAATAATTATTGACTTCCAAAGTTCATTGTTTCTAATACGATATGTTTCGATAAGCCTTTATCTAAGCTTCTCAAAATCACACACATTTCCTTAGACAACTCACATGTGTGTATAAACTAATTTAGAACTTATTTTAATGAGTCCCAAATGTTCAGACTAATTGCCAAATCTCACAATTCGAACTATGAAGAGGGATGTCGTAATCATAATCGAATTTGAGAATGCAATTTACATAATCACTATCTCCTTAAAATCTCTCTTAGTGAAAGTGTTTCCTCACAATCATTTTCATGAAGGAGAGAAACCTTATGACACTTAGATTTTATGGTGTATGTGTTCCTATCCATGTGAATTTGTCATAACCATAATCAAAAGATAATGTTTGTGACAAATTCAAACTCTTATGGACAAAACTTGTTCATTCTTAATTTCTTGCCATCAAGGGTCCCACCATTAATTCCAAGTTATCTAGCAGCTCACCCATGCCAGTCAATGTACTTTCATCGGACAAGGTGCTTGCCTTATGCAGTCTATTGAGAACTCGTAGAACTCATATGCATAATCACTCAACAGGATTGGCACAAAAATATATTATGTAAACACGTTAGGTTACAAACCTTAAGTCGTGTGCTAGTGTTTAATAAGTTTACTCTTGATTAGTTCTTGAATCTTTTCAAGATCTTTAGACTCCCACTGACCTCTTGACATATTAGATTCTCTTATCAAGAAACATTTCTTGATAAACAAATATCCAAGAGTTAGTGTGTGTTTATATCAAGACAAAACATTACACACATTTGGTCTTAGTTGGTCCTTGTCTTCTCCAAGACATCACAACTTACCAATTTCAAACGTGCAAGAGTAAAAAAAACAATTTTCTACTTCACATTTGATGAGTGTGTGCCACTCAATTCACAATCTTGGAATATGATTCTAAGACTTGATTTTGGAACGAAGTATGACTCATCCTTTTGATTTAACCATTTCAACAATTTCCGATTCCTCCTCTTAGCCATACTAGTGTACTAAGATGTCCTTAGAGGATCAATTGTGATATGGCTCTTAATCATTAAGACGATCATAAAGCAGATACAAAAGTACTATCCTTTCTTCTTAGACTGGGGAAACATTTTATCTTTCTTCCTTCATTGATTCTTCTTATTCGTTCTGCCATTCATTGAAACTTTTCAATGATTCAAAATTACACTTAATCTTGTAGGTATAACCACATTTGCCATACTTTTGGTAAATTATGATGAACAGTCTCATTGTTATTTGTGGTGGACTTCACTAGTGCATAACATTGTGTTATAGTCCTTTAGTCCTTTACTTGACTCACATACTTATATGTGTTGGATTAATGTCTAAGTCCATAACTATAATTGGTAAGACTTGACCCGACCCGGCATGGTCCATTTGGGTTGCATGGCATCATGCATTTGGATAGACTAAAATGAGAGAAATAACACTTAAGGTTTGTTAATATATTATAAGTTCTAATATATTAATAAGGTTATTTAATTAGTATTGATCAAGAATTAATTTGGAATTAATTAAGTGATCAAAAGAAGACTAATTAAATATATGGGTTGATTGTGTAAATCATTCATTCTTATATATGTGGGCTTGTGATCCAAGATTCCTTATGTTGGACTAAGTCCATGGGGTGACCCATGGATACTCCATGGAGGTTAAAATCCATGGAGCATAAGGAATGGGTAAAGTCATGAGTTACATGGTGTAACCCTAATAGCCACCATATAAAAGAATCCCATGGCTCAAAAAATCGTGCACTATGTGTGAGTGTGAGGGCTAAACGATTTCAAGGAGTGTTCAAGTTTCTCTCAAGTTATTCCAAGTGTATTTGGTGTTGTATGAACCATTTGAGGTGTCACACTTGAGGCACTAGGCACTCAAGCTTCATGAAGACATTCTACATCAAAGAGGTATGTATTCTATCTTGTTATATTCATTGTTTTGTATGCTAGATTAGGATAATACCTTGGATGTTCATAATTGCATGTATAATAGAGAAAACATAGATCCAAGGTATTTAGGGTTGCATGTACACTTAAGAGTGTTAGAATGCTCAAAACCCAACAGTGGTATCAGAGCCACAGGTTGTTTTCTGTTATATTGATGCAAATATTTTATTTTCAAAGTTGAGAAAAAAGGAAAAAAAAACATGAAGTTTGTCAAATTTTAAGATAATTACTTGTTCTTGTGAAAAACTAATTATTTGTAAAATTTGAATAATTTGCTTTATAAGTTGAATTAGGTCAAATTTAATAAAAGATAAAATGATATGATTATTTTATTAGTTTTAAAAGTTTGATCTAAAGAGTTTTATTTTTTGAAACCTCCATAAGTTATGGATATGAAAATGTTTTAAAAAAATAGATTCAAAGTTTTTATGGAGTTACAAAATTTGGTGTTAATGTTTTAAAGGATTCCATAACTTAAGAATAAGTTATGGACCACCAAAAGTTTTTTGTGTTACCTTGTTTTATGAGTGAATTTAGATTAATGAATAAAATTATGTGATAGTTGGTTTTAATCCAAATTAATCTAAAAGAATTTCATAAAATGTGTTTATGTAACTTAAAAGTCACATTTATGAATCTTAAAACTCATAAAAGTTAACATAGGTTACAAAAATGAAGAGTCTTGTTTTCATTGAATGTTTTGATGACTCCATAACTTGTCCTCAAGTTATGGAGGTTCAAGAGTCACTTCATTAAATCATTAAAATGTGTAACCTTAATTAATTCCATATCTTACAAATAAAGAAAAAGTTACATTCTTTTATTAGTTTAAAGTCTTCCATGACTTGTCCTCAAGTTATGGAACTTGAAGAGTTTTTGGATTAAAACTACTTTAAACACATAAGTTATGGAATTAATTAGTTTTGAATATTTTCAAAACATGCCCTCAAGTTTTGGAATTTGAAAAGTTTTCTCTTATGAGTACTTTAATTCCAAGTTATCCCTTTAGAATTTTAAAAGTTAAAATTCAACCCTTATAATTTATAAGATTATAAGTTAATAATATTTATATATGTGTATAAAAGTAAAGTCAGTCTTACCGTTAGTAGGCCTCATTCATGAAGCCGGTCTATAAGGGGGTATAAGGTTACTGCCTATAAAATGGCAGTTTAATGGGTGTCCACTCTCACCCACCGCTTCCTTGACCGGTGGAGGGTCGTTAGCCGAACGGGTAGGACAAGGACTAGAATTCTCCCTTCATTAATAGATAAATACTAAGTAACTAAACTCTTATAAATACCCAATCTTAGTTACTTAGGAAAATGTGAATAAGGTGCTAATCCATGAAATTACACTTTGTACTTTGTTTAAGTCGGTTAGTGGAGCGTGTGTGGTTAACCGGCACACTAACTCATATTTAACAAGGTAGGCAAAGGGTAACTTAATGTTTATCCTAGTATCGATGGAGCGTGTGTGGTTAACCGGCACATCGATTGAGGGGTAAACACTTAAGGGTACCAA
The DNA here is from genome assembly GCF_051521515.1 of Lactuca serriola. NCBI lineage: Eukaryota > Viridiplantae > Streptophyta > Magnoliopsida > Asterales > Asteraceae > Lactuca > Lactuca serriola. Next base: position 64,980,439 of record NC_136414.1, read on the forward strand.
GTAATTTGCATGGTTACTTCACACCTTGTTTTGTGATCCTCGACATCCCAGTCACAAAACTTGAAGGGCACACTCGAGATTGAAGCATGCCATTGAAAAGTTCAATGAATCTCAAAGATCTAGGAGTTTCAAAAACCAATTAAAACCTAATAATACATTTCGTTTATCTTGGTGGAAATTGGTGAATCGTCATTCACCTACCTTCGAATATTTTATAGCTTGGATTACAACATCCCTCTTCTAAGTTATAAAATAGTTTGTTGGGTCCTGGCCTTAATATTTCATATTGGGTGTCATATTAAGGACTTTAAATCAACTATCTTGAATATCTCCCAAAAAGATGTCTGGTTTAGACATTTATGATCTTCCTAAATCTCTTGAAACAAGCTTTCCTAAATGAAGATGACGTCCCATGGAAATCATACTTCTTTCACCTACTCCAGTTATTCTCCCTAACCCACAAGTTCTTGAAAAGTTTAAGGTCACTCAAGCCCTATTGGCAAGCAAAGGTCTATGTGTGATCACATCTTGGAGATGTAGTCACATATTGACAAGTCGGGAGAGTTGGGTGTCAAAGTCTTGTGAAAGTTGGTGGTTCAATCACTTTTAAAGTCACATAGTGAGTTCCTTTAGGACTCTTATGAAACAGACTATGACAAGACCCTTAATGATCTTATCTGTTATCTAAGATCAACTTCCTAAAACTTGTGGACATTGACAATAATGAGATTGGATATCCAGTAAAGCTCTCTCTTCCCAATGGAAAGGGATCGACCATAGTCAACTCAGTTGACCAAATGGTAAAGAGAGAGGCTAAGTCTGAGATAGTCCCATTATCAAGGGTAAGGGGCATTGTTTGCGAAGCTGCCAAATTTACCTAAGGATGTTAAAGTCAATAAGTTTGGCTCTACTTCAGGTAAAGTCCATTGTCTAACTCTATTAAGTACATGCTCGCGAAGATGGATTTCAATCGCATGGTTCGGTGATCAGAATTTTGGGCTATTACTTAAGAGTTATGATATTTATATTGCTTAGGAATAGATAACAACAAGGTTTTCATATGGATTGTAAGGATAAGTTTTCCGCAAAGTTTTAAAATAAAAGAAAAAGGTTTTGATTTTATTTATTTTAAGTATCCTTACAATGGCATTTGTGAAGAGTTGTTGCTTATAAGATTCCACTGATAGCAATATTGGAAAGTGAATTTGATTCTTTCATTTGTGGTAGTGTCTAAATTTACCAAATAAGGAAAGATTCTCATCACCCAAGTTTGAGTTGGATAGAAACTTGGAATCATGCAAGTTGTATAGCATGATGAATGAGAACTTTCAAGCATTGAAAAAAAATTAAGACTAACTATTTGTTCACATGGATGTGTGAGTCAAGTGAAGGACTAAGGGATCGAGTACACATTCTTGTGCACTGGTCAAGTCCACCACAAAAGATCGATAAGACTATTCGTCATGGTTTACTAAAGCTCAGTAAATATGATTATACTTACAAGCTTAAGTGTAACTCTGAGACAATGGAAAAGGTTCCAATGTATGGCAGAGCGAATAAGAAGAATCAAATTAGGCAGAAGGATAAAAGTTTCTCAAATATGAAAAGATGGGAGAGTACTTTAGTATCAGTTTTGTGATCATCTTAATGATTAAGAAACCATAGCACAATTAGTTCTCTAAGGAAATATTAGTGCATTCTTATGACTAAGACGAGGAATTTTGAATTGTTTAAATGGTTAAATCAAGAAGATGAGTCATACTTCGTTCCAATACAAGTCTTAGTGTCATACTCCAAGATTGTAATTTGAGTGACATGTGTTAAAGAAGGTTTAAAACACTTGTCAAATGTTAGAGTTAAAGTTTCCTACTCTTGTACATTTGAAATTGGTAAGTTGTGATGTTTTGGATAAAACAGAGACCAACTAAGGCCAATTATGTGAAGTGTTTGTCTTGATTAGAATCCGCACTATCTCTTGGATGTTTGACAAGGGAGTCTTATAGGTCAAGAGGACAGTGGGAGTCTTAAAGGTCTTGAAAGTCTCAAGAACTAATCAAGAATAAAACCTGAAGTTCTTCACTAGCACACGACTTAAGGTTTATAACCTATCATGTTGACATATTTTGTGCCCATTCCAGTTAAAGTTGGCTTTGCATATGAGTTTTTAGAGTTCTCAATTGGTTTCACAACAACTTGGAAGCAATGACAGGCCCTTGAACTGCCAGGTGGCAAGAAATTAAGATTGAGTTCAATCCATATGAGTTTGGATTTGTCATTATCCTTGTCTTGTGATTATGGTTTTGACAAATTCGTATGGGTAGGAACTCATACACCATAAAAATCTAAGTGTCATAAGGTTTCTCTCCGATTCATGAAAATGATGGTGAGGAAACACTTTCACTAAGTAAATTTTAGGTAGATAGAAATTGCGATATTTGCATTCTCAAAGTCGTTAGTGGAGCGTGTGTGGTTAACCGGCACACTAACCAGGACTTGTGAGAAGTGGCAAAAAGGTCTAACCATTCTGATTATGGCATCCCTCTTCATAATTGTTTAGACACACCTATGAGCTATCTAAGGGAAGGTGTATGATTTTGATAAAGTTTTATCAAAACAATCTAGTATCAGAAATCTGAGCTTTGGTAAGAAAGTCAGTTAATTTCTGAGTACATGTCAAAGCTAGTGGGAGCATAAGTGTCATGCTAATAATCATCATGTTAGTGGGAGCATGATAATTATGATAAGTATTGCAAGTTAGCAATGTTAATTATAGAAAACAAAAGTTACAATTGGGAAAGAGTTGTTTTGCTATAATTAAGGGAGAGGAAATTATACTTCATCTCAAATCTAAAAGCTTAGATTGAGGTTTTAATCGTATTTAGTCAAGGATATATATATATATATATATATATATATATATATATATATATATATATATATATATATATATGAATGTCATGCTGGAATGGCTCAACATAAGAAAATTCTGTATATAGGTCCATTATTTGCGTTCTAAAATTCAATTATGATTACGACATCCCTTTTCATAATCTGAATTATGAGAACTTGGCAAATAGAAATGGAAATATTATAGCAAAAGACTGGTTTAGTCTTTACGTGAGACATCATGAATCGTGTCCCATATGCATCGGATATAGGATCGATTACATGTGCTATATTCATCCTTTCTAAAATTTTCCAAATGCCTGGGGCATTAAGAAGGGAAAAGGTCTAGAATTGGATATGACTAAAAGGATTAATCAATTGTCGAGGACAATCTAAGGTTTACCAAAGATTGGGTGCTCAAGGACAGTTGGAAGTATTGTGATAATTCTGGAAGGACCATATTGACATAATCTGTAAGGAGGCAACTCTTGTTCAGAAGTGATAGTCAAAATGAATCTGGAAATGTTTCAAAGTTAGAATTTTCAATCTATGTAAGATTAAGGAAACTTAATGCAAGAAGGACGTTTCCAAGGAGTTGATCTCCTTTGGAATACTTTGTAATGTTTGTTTTCAAATCCTTGTGACTTTGTGCATAATCATTACAAGAGGATCAATGCATATAAGTTTAGAATCTAACAGATTTCAGTAAATCGCATGAATTTGGAATTTTTGCATTTGCAGTAAGGATTTGGGACTGTGAAAAAGAGGATCATTGTAGTTATGTTCAATTGATCTATTTCACAAAGTAAAGATCATAGACAAACATAGTATGCATACTTGGTGTATGACATGACTAGTGTTTAGAAAACATAGTGTACATGCTTGGAGCATGGGACAACTATTGTTTTAAATTCTAGAATAAAGTTGATAGCTGAAACAGTATACAATGAATAATGTGTAATCATATGGTGATAAATAAAAGGAGTTTTATTTATGTTCATAGGTTTTGATACCATATTGGATTCAATTATTCTTGTGTTTCATTTTGCATGTTTTGAATTCCAGAATAAACTAGGTTATTCTTCCGAAATGACTAAGTTATTCAAACCATCCACAGTCGGTCATATGTTGGAAGTAGATATGAATTAAGACTGTCATGGGTTGGCTTGTAGAGGTCTAAGATGTTGGACAAAGGGCTACAACACTCATGAGTGCTCATAAGTTCTGAGTATTGGATTCAACCCGCGCTCATTGGAATCATTTCATGGATTTTATCACGGGTGATCATGAGACGATAATATCTTATATTCTTCAAACCTAGAGATATGAGTTGTTACTATGAGTTGGTTGTACATTGATTGCACGAAAACGCATTCGGTAACTCGGTGTTATAAAACGTGCCTTTGTGTATGATTCAACAAGTAGTAGAACAAGCCATATGAGTCGAAGTTTATCCATTCCTTTTACCTTCAGGATAAAAGCGATATCTGTGGGCCCCTCGATGATTTGATGATGACAAATGGAAGTGCTCGGTCGGGCCAGGACTGATTTAATTTGTTCAATTAGTCATTCGTCATAAATCGGAAATCGGGAAACAACAAATGGACAGTGAGAATGATTATAGTCCATGTCTCAGTCCATATGATATCTAGAATGGAGGAATATATGATCCTTTATCTAATGGACAAGTCATTGACAAAGGTCAGAGTTCATCTACAAGGTCAGAGTTCGAGAGAAGCTTTTGAGAGTTACGATTGCCAGTCAGTTCTTGAAGTCATACGCAATAATAGTTTTAGACTTACCCAAGTGGGAGACTGTTGGATTAATGTCTAAGTCCATAACTATAATTGGTAAGACTTGACCCGACCCGACATGGTCCATTTGGATTGCATGGCATCATGCATTTGGATAGACTAAAATGAGAGAAATAACACTTAAGGTTTGTTAATATATTATAAGTTCTAATATATTAATAAGGTTATTTAATTAGTATTGATCAAGAATTAATTTGGAATTAATTAAGTGATCAAAAGAAGACTAATTAAATATATGGGTTGATTGTGTAAATCATTCATTCTTATATATGTGGGCTTGTGATCCAAGATTCCTTATGTTGGACTAAGTCCATGGGGTGACCCATGGATACTCCATGGAGGTTAAAATCCATGGAGCATAAGGAATGGGTAAAGTCATGAGTTACATGGTGTAACCCTAATAGCCACCATATAAAAGAATCCCATGGCTCAAGAAATCGTGCACTATGTGTGAGTGTGAGGGCTAAACGATTTCAAGGAGTGTTCAAGTTTCTCTCAAGTTATTCCAAGTGTATTTGGTGTTGTGTGAACCATTTTAGGTGTCACACTTGAGGCACTAGGCACTCAAGCTTCATGAAGACATTCTACATCAAAGAGGTATGTATTCTATCTTGTTATATTCATTGTTTTGTATGCTAGATTAGGATAATACCTTGGATGTTCATAATTGCATGTATAATAGACAAAACATAGATCCAAGGTATTTAGGGTTGCATGTACACTTAAGAGTGTTAGAATGCTCAAAACCCAACAGTGGTATCAGAGCCACGGGTTGTTTTCTGTTATATTGATGCAAATATTTTATTTTCAAAGTTGAGAAAAAAGGAAAAAAAACATGAAGTTTGTCAAATTTTAAGATAATTACTTGTTCTTGTGAAAAACTAATTATTTGTAAAATTTGAATAATTTGCTTTATAAGTTGAATTAGGTCAAATTTAATAAAAGATAAAATGATATGATTATTTTATTAGTTTTAAAAGTTTGATCTAAAGAGTTTTATTTTTTTGAAACCTCCATAAGTTATGGATATGAAAATGTTTTAAAAAAATAGATTAAAAGTTTTTATGGAGTTACAAAATTTGGTGTTAATGTTTTAAAGGATTCCATAACTTAAGAATAAGTTATGGACCACCAAAAGTTTTTTGTGTTACCTTGTTTTATGAGTGAATTTAGATTAATGAATAAAATTATGTGATAGTTGGTTTTAATCCAAATTAATCTAAAAGAATTTCATAAAATGTGTTTATGTAACTTAAAAGTCACATTTATGAATCTTAAAACTCATAAAAGTTAACATAGGTTACAAAAATGAAGAGTCTTGTTTTCATTGAATGCTTTGATGACTCCATAACTTGTCCTCAAGTTATGGAGGTTCAAGAGTCACTTCATTAAATCATTAAAATGTGTAACCTTAATTAATTTCATATCTTACAAATAAAGAAAAAGTTACATTCTTTTATTAGTTTAAAGTCTTCCATGACTTGTCCTCAAGTTATGGAACTTGAAGAGTTTTTGGATTAAAACTACTTTAAACACATAAGTTATGGAATTAATTAGTTTTGAATATTTTCAAAACACGCCCTCAATTTTTGGAATTTGAAAAGTTTTCTCTTATGAATACTTTAATTCCAAGTTATCCCTTTAGAATTTTAAAAGTTAAAATTCAACCCTTATACTTTATAATATTATAAAGTTAATAATATTTATATATATGTATAAGAGTAAAGTCGGTCTTACCGTTAGTAGGCCTCATTCACGAAGTCGGTCTATAAGGGGGGTATAAGGTTACTGCCTATAAAATGGCAGTTTAATGGGTGTCCACTCTCACCCACCGCTTCCTTGACCGGTGGAGGGTCGTTAGCCGAACGGGTAGGACAAGGACTAGAATTCTCCCTTCATTAATAGATAAATACTAAGTAACTAAACTCTTATAAATACCCAATCTTAGTTACTTAGGAAAAATGTGAATAAGGTGCTAATCCATGAAATTACACTTTGTACTTTGTTTAAGTCGGTTAGTGGAGCGTGTGTGGTTAACCGGCACACTAACTCATATTTAACAAGGTAGGCAAAGGGTAACTTAATGTTTATCCTAGTATCGATGGAGCGTGTGTGGTTAACCGGCACATCGATTGAGGGGTAAACACTTAAGGGTACCAAGTAATTTGCATGGTTACTTCACACCTTGTTTTGTGATCCTCGACATCCCAGTCACAAAACTTGAAGGGCACACTCGAGATTGAAGCATGCCATTGAAAAGTTCAATGAATCTCAAAGATCTAGGAGTTTCAAAAACCAATTAAAACCTAATAATACATTTCGTTTATCTTGGTGGAAATTGGTGAATCGTCATTCACCTACCTTCGAATATTTTATAGCTTGGATTACAACATCCCTCTTCTAAGTTATAAAATAGTTTGTTGGGTCCTGGCCTTAATATTTCATATTGGGTGTCATATTAAGGACTTTAAATCAACTATCTTGAATATCTCCCAAAAAGATGTCTGGTTTAGACATTTATGATCTTCCTAAATCTCTTGAAACAAGCTTTCCTAAATGAAGATGACGTCCCATGGAAATCATACTTCTTTCACCTACTCCAGTTATTCTCCCTAACCCACAAGTTCTTGAAAAGTTTAAGGTCACTCAAGCCCTATTGGCAAGCAAAGGTCTATGTGTGATCACATCTTGGAGATGTAGTCACATATTGACAAGTCGGGAGAGTTGGGTGTCAAAGTCTTGTGAAAGTTGGTGGTTCAATCACTTTTAAAGTCACATAGTGAGTTCCTTTGGGACTCCTATGAAAAAGACTATGACAAGACCCTTAATGATCTTATCTGTTTGCTAAGATCAACTTCCTAAAACTTGTGGACGTTGACAATAATGACATTGGATATCCAGTAAAGCTCTCTCTTCCCAATGGAAAGGGATCGACCATAGTCAACTCAGTTGACCAAATGGTAAAGAGAGAGGCTAAGTTTGAGATAGTCCCATTATCAAGGGTAAGGGGCATTGTTTGCGAAGCTGCCAAATTTACCTAAGGATGTTAAAGTCAATAAGTTTGGCTCTACTTCAGGTAAAGTCCATTGTCTAACTCTATTAAGTACATGCTCGCGAAGATGGATTTCAATCGCATGGTTCGGTGATCAGAATTTTGGGCTATTACTTAAGAGTTATGATATTTATATTGCTTAGGAATAAATAACAACAAGGTTTTCGTATGGATTGTAAGGATAAGTTTTCCGCAAAGTTTTAAAATAAAAGAAAAAGGTTTTGATTTTATTTATTTTAAGTATCCTTACAATGGCATTTGTGAAAAGTTGTTGCTTATAAGATTCCACTGATAGCAATATTGGAAAGTGAATTTGATTCTTTCATTTGTGGTAGTGTCTAAATTTACCAAATAAGGAAAGATTCTCATCACCCAAGTTTCAGTTGGATAGAAACTTGGAATCATGCAAGTTGTATAGCATGATGAATGAGAACTTTCAAGCCTTGAAAAAAAATTAAGACTAACCATTTGTTCACATGGATGTGTGAGTCAAGTGAAGGACTAAGGGATCGAGTACACATTCTTGTGCACTGGTCAAGTCCACCACAAAAGATCGATAAGACTATTCGTCATGGTTTACTAAAGCTCAGTAAATATGATTATACTTACAAGCTTAAGTGTAACTCTGAGACAATGGAAAAGGTTCCAATGTATGGCAGAGCGAATAAGAAGAATCAAATTAGGCAGAAGGATAAAAGTTTCTCAAATTTGAAAAGATGGGAGAGTACTTTAGTATCAGTTCTGTCCAATTGAAACCTGGGTGATGAGAATCTTTCCTTACTTAGAAATTTTTGACACTACCATAAATGACATAACTAAGAATCACATCCATTTATAGAAATACACAAACATCAATTTTCACAACGATTTTCATTGCAAGGATATATATATAAATAAGACAAATCAAAATTTTATTTTATTCACAAAAGCAGCGGAAAACATGTCCTTACAATGCAAAATCAACTGAAAAACTATGTAATCAAATATTCCTAACAGCTCCATCATAACTTTCTAAACTCAAAATCTTATCTTCAAATCCATGCGATCGTGATCCATTTCTTCGTGATCAGACTCATCTTGCTCTTCCATCAAGCTTCATCTCTTTTCTCTGATCTTGCAAAACATTCAAATGTAATCTTATCACATTATGTATTAAGAATCAATGAATAGGAACTTAATGGAGTTATATAGTGGATTTTACCTAAAGTAGAGCCATACTTCTCGACTCTCTCATCTCTTAGATTCTTCAGGTCCTCTGGGTAGCTTCGTATCCAACGCCCCTTCTCTTGGCAGCAGAAACAGGTGGCTTCTCCTAGAGCAACCACGGAAGCATGGTTAGTTGAATTACCAGACACATATGCTCCATTACTTTGCCAAATCATTTCTGATTCAGCGGCAATAAGCATGTAAGTTAGGTCAATGAGGGCCGCGTCAAGATCCATCATATAATACTCTCTTACGAACTTATCATATGATTTAGGGAGTAACTGAAGAACCCAGTCTATGGCCAACTTCTTTGGAAAAGATGCACCCAACATTGTCAACCTATCGATGTGTGATTTCATCCCTAGGACGTGAGCACACATGAGTTTTCCATCTTCATATTTCATGGCTAGCAGGGCTTGAGTGATTTTGAACTTTTCAATTCTTCGATCTTGTGGGTTTGGGAGAACAACAGGAGGAGGTGGAGGAAGTGAAACCTAGCTAGTCCACAATGCAGGGATCGATCTTTCACCTTCATTGTGTAACAGACTTTCACTTTGAGCAGGAAAACCTTTTCCATGGGATTCGGGAAGACCGCGGTTAGATTCAGACATCTACAAAACGGGAGAAAAATCAAGTTAGTTGATTGATTGAGTCCTTAATAAATCACCCAAATGAGATATTAAGGCTAGGACCCAACACAATACTCCACAACTTGGGAGAGGGATGCCGTAACCCAAATTGCAGAACATTTGAAGGTAAGTGAATGACGATTCACTAATTTTCCACCATGAAAAACGAAAAAGATATTAGGTTTTAAATGTATTGAAAAACTCCTAGATCCTTTGAGATTCATTGAACTTTTCAATGGCATGTTTAAATCTCGATATGCCCCTCGATTTGTGACTGGGATGCCGAGGATCACAAACCAGCGTGTGAATAACCATGCAAACTTACAAGGTGCCGCCAATGTTACAATCACCTATTCGATATGCCGGTTAACCACACACGCTCCACCGAACTATGAAAAACATTGAGTCACCCTTTGCTACCTTTGCTTAGAAACATTTAGTGTGCCGGTTAACCACACACGCTCCACTATCGTCCTCACAAGGGTACAAAGTGTAATTTCATGGAATTGCATCAAATTCACTTTTGCCTAAAGTAACTAAGATTGGGAATTTTGTAAAAATATTTAGTTACTTTATACTTCATTATAATTTTAATGGAAAGGGTTTGCCCTATCCTACATGTTCGGCTAACGACCCTCCACCAATCAAGGAAGCGGTGGGTGAGAGTGGACACTCATTAAACGGCCATTTTATAGGCCATAACCTTATACCCCCCCTTATAGATCGACTTCGTGAATGAGGCATACTAACGGTAAGACTAGCAATTTAAGTAATACATATATAATATTAGACCTTATATATAGTATAAGGGTGTATTTTACACTTTTAAAATACCAGGTGGTCTAATTTAATAAATTACACTTTTAATTTAATTAAATGTAAACCATATCACTATGGATTTGTTAACTCTCTTTTAATTATACACTTAATTAATTTAATAAAACCATAAGGGTGCAATTTGAACTTTTTCAAAAATTAGGGTTTTAGAATTTAAAATTTCAAAAATTAAACTTTTAATCAAACAATTTTAAATTCCAAAACTTGAGAGAAAGTCTTGAAACATTTCAAAACATTAGGGTTTAGAATTTAAATATTTCAAAATTAAACTTTTAATAAAAAATGTAAATTCCTAAACTTGAGGGTAAGTTTTAAAACTTTTCAAAACATTATTAAGAATATTCTAGATCAACAATTCAAATAAGGCAATTAACAATTAATTATGGTTATCTAATTTTGACCTAGTCCAATTACTTGCTAGATAATTCACCAAATAACTTAAATAATTAGACATTATCTTATAAGGCAACAAATATTTGATTAATTGGCAATTATCTACTATTTTGGCAAGGATAATCACCCAATATCATAAGAAATCTGAATCTTATCAATAAAAATGGTTTTGGTAATTGTCCCACAGCAAAAAGAGCATAAAATCCTGATTTTCCCTCTGTCTGACCTCGGGACTCGCTGAGTCAGGGACTAGACTCGTCGAGTTCATCTACTGACTCACCGAGTCAGTCAGGCAGAGAGCAAAAAATTTCGATTTTTAGGCATTAAACGATCAAATATGCATCAAATTCGTCAACAAACAGCCCTAGGCTCTGATACCACTGATAGGTTTTTTGAGCACTACATCATTCCTATGGTGTACAAGCAAAACCCTAAAGCTTTGGATCTAGTTTGTCTAATGAACATGCAATAATCATCCAAAGCCATAAACCCTAGATATATCATGCTATGAATTGAATTCGGGGTTTACAAATTACCTTTTAATAATTATGTAGTAATAACAATCTATTCCTCCTTGTAATTGGCTTCTGAAAGCTTAGTGTCACAAATGTCACACCTCTAATGGCTCACAAACACCAAGAGCAAGAGGATGAAGAAGGAGAAGAGGATAGGCACCCAAAAACATCTAGAAACCCTAAGGAATCAGTTAGCCACGTTTTTGGTGCCATAGGGGTCCTTAAATAGTGAGGCTATTAGGGTTATCTAACAAGGAAACCCTAATTTGACTGCTTAGGCCCTAAGCAGCCCATTGACTCCCTCCTTAGAGGCATTGGACGATTTCTAATGGGTTTCCCCATAGAATTCGTACACTCCTCTAATATTGAGTCCATTAGCCCAATATTCAACTATCACACAACTGATAGTTCTAGTCCCCTAAGTTTAATTCATCTCTTTTAGCCACAAAATTAATTCTTAATTAATTATTGACTAATATTAATTAAACAATATGATTTTTCCTTTAATATATTATTCTCATAATATATTAATAAATCATAATTAAACCTTTCTCTCCATAATTCATCCTATCAAGTTGCTTTGGTGAAGGCAACCCAAAAGGACCATGCACAATCGGGTCAAGTACATACCAAAATAGTTATGGACTTAGACACTAATCCAACACTTTTAATTGTTGGTTTTCATACTTCAGTATGAAGTATAAAACTTTATTTTGAAAGTTATATGTGTTGGTCTCTACATTTCTTTAAGTAGAGTTGAAATCCTTGTCTAGAATTTTAAGCATATCTTTTGGTTAATACAACTGAAGATTCACTAATATGCAACTTTGGTACACAATGATATAACAATTTGATGTGGCTGAAATTCTTTCTTAAGAAAACCTGGAGGTCTCCTTGTTGATCCATAGGTAATATTTGTTCATACAACATGACCATGGGGAAGACTCAAAGTTGAACATACGACCCCCAAAGTAAACCTACCAAATCTATTCAGTAATTAACAGGAATTCCCAGAGCAGGCATTAGCTAATAATCAAAACAGGAACAATATCACAAATCAAGTTACAATTTCAATTGAAATGATGCAAAAAAATGACCTCAAATATGATCAATCGTGGAAAAGAGAAGAAATAGATAATTCAATAACTTCATTTTGCAATTCAATCAACCAATTTTTACAATGCTCACGATGAATTTCAACTTTTACATCACCTAGTAAAGTAAGTATTAGGTTAAACAAAAGAGAAGAAAGCTAAATACATGGAAGCTAAAGTGGTAATGCAGACAACAGAAGGAGTATTCTCCTAGAAAAGACAAGCAGCGGCGAGCTCATCCGTCTTCAACTTCCTAAGTGCAACGACAATGAAAGCAGCAACTGAGTCCACATCGGTGATGAAGGCAGAGACGGAAAGAGCTACTGAAGTGCAAATCACGAAGCACGAGTTCAGAAATTTATCCAAGGAGGATCTGTGGGTAGATTGGCAATCAACAATGGTAGAGGTGGTTGATGAAGAGAGGAGGAACGCGATCAATAGAGGAGGGAGGCGATCGATGGAGGAGGGAGGAGGCGCTCATCTTTGATCATTGGTGAAGACGTTGGTGAAGAAGAAGTGTGGAGAACTGGAGATATACCGATCTAGTGTTTGTGAAGTGAGAGAGAGAGAGAGAGGTGTTTTAAATGATTTTTAATATAAAAAAAAATTTATATACCTAATTTGTCCTTATGATAATTTTCTAAAAACCTAATATACCATTAAAGTTGATCATATTTACAAATATGTCATCTTTGATCTAGGCCATTAAAAATTTTGATCTAACGTTCCACTTTTAGTTCTCGGGAAATTATAGGTTCTCAAATGATCCTTCATATATATATATATATATATATATATATATATATATATATATATATATATATATATATATATATATATATATATATATATATATATATATATATATATAATTGTTACACTAAGTGAGACCACCTATCCCTACCCCTCCAACCCATTAAAAGGTGTCTTCTCAATTGTTAACATAAGTGTGCTCTTCACTGGCACCCTAGTCGTGACTAGGTCCACCTTTGACAAATTTTTGAAACGTTTATCAATTATGCAATGAAGTTATTGATATTTCATATGGACGGAATATTTCATATGGATGGATGATGAACTCTGGTTTTATAACATGAATTAGTGTTGGTTACATTAAGTAAAGACGTGAATTTCATCCATGCCTCATGAACGGGGTTGTTATTTATTATTTGACAATTTTTTCTGGTTATTATTTTTTGGTGGCAAAAATTGTTTTGATCGGTATATTTGAACCATCACAACTTTTCATGAAGAGTTGCAACTATAGGGAATTTAGTGCTAAATACATGTTTTTTGCTTTCATTTTTCACTTGATCGGATTTTCTATCTTCCTCATATTATCACAGAAAATGCATTGTATGTTCATGAAAAGGGATTATAGGATCGATCGTAGTCTACATCCACTAGACTTGAGGAGATCCTTTGAGGATCTTAACTGTTTATCCTATCAATGGATATCATGATCTCGTTTCACTATTTCCATAATTTTTATTTTTATTTTATACTCTAGTTCTACCAGACTATGTACTACTTAGTGGTTTACTAACAATGTGGTATTAACCAAAAAAAAAAGTAAAAATATCACATAAAAACCAAAATAAATAAAGTACAAAGCGACAGGGACAATCCAAATGAATAAAAGATACTTTCGTGACGGTATCAATAACTTTGAATAAACTACTTGGATGATGAATACTTAGCCTAAGAAATATAATATTACAAAAACATTTAATTATTTAAAGTTTTAAACAAAACGATACAAATATAACTCAAATGATTCAGTTCATAAGTAAATATATCAATATTTCATTATGTATTCGCGAATTCCGGGCCACTAGTAAAGTACAAATCAGGCCCAAAGCTTTGTGTTTGAGGCTTTGTGATTAAATAAATACCACATTGGGTAATTGGGTTTACAACATGAATCTTTATAGATTAGGATATATGATAAAAATAGTGAAATAAAATAAGAATATGAGTGTATGATTACCAACAAAAATAGACCTTGAGTTAAGAAGAAATGACTTTGAGTTTGTAGGAGAAAACGATCGTAAATTTGTATATGCATCGTGTAGATAACAGTTTAATGTCCTTCTGGAAACAGACATTATAATGTAAATTTTTATATGAATCTAAAGATCATAAAATATATATTATTGCAATACTAATATAAGTGTTTTGATAAACTGATTTAAGATGTATTTAATAAAAACATGCTTGATGCCATTTGTAATCTGTTTGATCCGGTTAACTTATTTGACTTGTGTGTTACAAAACTTTTTAGTTTTATATGTTTATCCAAAGATTGTTAATATCTCTTATGTTAGATCGTTTTTTATTTTGTAAAACCCTAATGATAAGATTGGATCGAGATCGAAGCATTTCATCAGATTGAAATATGTATAAATTTATGTTAGAAGTTGGTCAATAGTTAAGTTGAGCGGTTAGTTATCGAAAGAGGTTAGATAGTTGTATATAAGTTGTTTGCTTCTGATTCGTATGTAATTATGATGATCAAATCAATGAAATAGTTTTCCTCTCATTTCGTCTTCCTTGTTCTTTCATAACAATTTAAAACTGAAAAGTACATCTCAGTCTACATGTTCATAAGTTATATAAGGTTTGAAACATAATGATACTTTAAATCTACAAAATCTAATGTAATCCTATATGAAAAATAACGCATTAATCTCATTTTCCCATTCTGTAGTATAGTTATCTTATACTCATAAAGCATATTTTCCATATGTTAATGAAAGCAAAACATGAAGAATAAAAAAAACTTATATTTTGTTACAACAATCATAAAATCATCGACTAAAGAAATAACAACTCACCAAGTTGCAAGGCTATATATACAGGCCCGTCCCAGATGGTGGGCGATAGGGACGACCGTCCATGACCCATCTTTCAAAAGGGCCCAAATTTTTTATGAAAATTGTTATATTTAGAAGATAATACAAGTAAATTTCTTTCGATTATTGAGTTATTATAAAAAAACTTGATGTCATTTAAGTATTTTAAGGGCCTATTTTTTTCTCTCGCCCTGGGCCCAAAATATGTTTGGAACGGCCCTATATATATATATATATATATATATATATATATATATATATATATATATATATATATATATATATATATATATATATATATATATATATATATATATATATATATATATATATGGTTTTGTACGATACACGATTTTGGTTTTCAAGTTCAAGGGATAAATTTTTGATACTTGATTTTGATCCTAGATACAATCTTACATACAATCCTACAATCTTAGGTCCGATCATTTTACAAAATTGTTGTTATTGCAATACATATCATTTTTTGCTTTTAGGGTGGTATGATCTACAATCAAGATTCCGAATTTTATATTGGCTTGGTCTTCGAATTTAATAATAAATATAAATAATAATCCAAATTATCTTCATTCAAAAATAAATAAATCAAAATCAACATCTCTAATTATCGAAGATTTTTAAATACCATACGGCATCCGCATAAACACAAAGATACAACATAAAGTGATTGGACTAAATTTTGATAAAGCTAAATTTATATTGACTTGGGCTTTCTACAAAACAATATTTCAGGCTTTAGTTGGACCAGACAGACGACGGACAAATATTAATCCCGAGAAAATTGAGTAGTCTAACTCTTATAAGTTAATTATTTGTAATAAAATGACCGATATATATTTTATGTAAACTAGCCGCTGTTTTCCGAATATAACGTTCCGGAGAGGTTTCGGAACACCGAAGTAGTATTCCGGACAATTGTTCTGGATAGGGATGAGCATATGGACCGGGGAACCGGCCGGAACCGGTACCGTAACCGGAACCGGCACCGGAACCGGAACCCGATAGAACCGGTCGGGCCGGGACCGGGACGTTATTTTTGTGGATTTTTAGAACCGGGAACCGGTAGGAACCGGAACCGATATAACCGGAACCGGTAGAACCGGCAAAAACCGGTAGAACCGGCAAAAACCGGAACCGTATGATGTTATTTTTCAAGGACCGGTTCCAACATTTGAAGATACGACAAGAACCGGTAGGAACCGGGAACCGGTGGAACCGGAACCGGTAGAACCGCCGGGCCGGTTCGGTTCTTGATTTTGGCCGAAGCCGGTTCCCGGTTCCGACCGATTCTGGCCGGTTCAGTCCTTTTGCTCATCCCTAGTTCTGGAATAAGTTTTTTTTTTTCTTTTTGTATAAAATGCATTTGGTTCTGTTTATATAAGTTCTTTTTGTATAAATTTTGTTCTTATAAAATCTAAATTGCAAATGTAATCATAAAAATCAACAAAAAAAACTAATAAATACATAAACTTAAAGGATATGTTTAAAGTAATATTACAATGTTCAAATGATCTTTATCCTTGTACCCCAAAATATTTCCACTAGTCGTTTACGATATGACATTGTCTATGGACCGCTTTTACCCTCTAAAAAATATAATTTCTTGTCGATCAACATCTTCAAGAACCGACACAAAACACCTTACAATCCCCTCTACTATCATTCTGTTGTGGTACGTCTGAGGTTTTTTCGAGGGTCGTGTTGAAACTCTCAAGGGGGATTCGTCGGTTGGTTCGATCCCCCAGTAGTTAATACCCACTAGCAGTCTGTGGATGCGGGCTGTCATACCTATAAACCATTCCTCTTCTTCTGAAAAGTAGCCGTTCTTCCAATGACTATCGTATATAGTCATTTTAAATGTTTTCAAATCCAAAGCATCCAAAAACCAATGAGCAATTGGTATATTGATTGGGATGCAAAGCCAATAATTAATCATCAAATAACATTACATTATAAATTTATACTACCTCTGTCCCAAATTGATAGTCCACTTTTGAATTTTGAAGTCTTTTTTCATCAACTTTTACCTTAAATATTTTTGTTTTTGATAGATAATACTTGATGGAAAATATATGAATAGATTGTATTTTAAACGTTTTTTCATTGTTATAAGTTTTATCAAGTAATATATAACACAAATAAAAATATTTAAGGTTAAAGTTAAAGAAAAAAGACTTAATAAGTCAAAAATGGACTATCAATTTGGGACGGAGGGAGTATTATTTAGGTAAGGTAATTCAAACACAATTATATTTGATCACAGTCTGTCTAGGCTGGGTAAATGGATTTGTCATCACTCAAGTTAAATGCATCAGTGTTGAAAGTGTTGAAAGCTGACGGCATAACCGTCCACCAAACATTATCTGCTCTACGCTCTGTCAGTAGTGAGATCAACAACATGATGTGCTGACAACCGAAAAATTTGCAGTAAAATAAATATTGTTAATAGAAGCGTAGTACATAATGAACACATAATTATATAACTTACATCGCATTCCAACCAGCCTGCATGACTACCCGTACATAAGCGCGTCCAAAATTCAATCGCCATACCGGTTAAAAAACAGTGAACAAACTAGCACGAACCATCCCGTTCTTTATATAGACTGTGTATGGTGGGCTCTAAAAGATTGTCCAACGGTGTTGGCTGTTGGCGTGCAACACCTTTCCTCTTTATTTATATCCATGGGTACTTATATCATATAGACATAACTTTTTGGTGCATAGAATGCCTAAGAGGTGTTGACGGCCCCGTTTAATATTCGTCACTTGGAATCTCTTTTACATCGGGCGATTGAATACGTGGAGACGGCTGCTCAAGGCCGCAATTCAACGGTTTTTTGGGTATGACTGACTGATGTGTATTTTTAGTGCACTAGTTTTTTATTTATAATTCCTAGTCTATCGCATCTAAACCACACCTTATAGGCAGTGAACCTGATCGAGTTTAGTATAGTTTTAATAAGCAATGGTGTCGAACTTAAGGGGAATGGTAGTGAATTAACATTAGAATATTTGATTATAGGTTATACTAAATTGAAGAAAGCAATAAAAATAGGTTTTTATTATTAAATCTCAAGTAATAACTAAACTAACTAGATAAACTGACTGGAAACGAATCACTTCATGTACTCTGCTTTAGTTTGGATTACTTCTCAAAATCATGGTTAACTTCGTTAATAGTGCAATGGATCTATAGTTGGTTACCGAATTCTAATATGACTAGTTATCTTGATCGAATTTTCTAGTACTAATAATCAATGAACAACTAACACAATGATTATATAATTAGTGAAAACATAATTAATTTAATATATTAGGATTATAAATGATATGATCTAGTGTTTTCTCATTAACGATCATGACAATCAATCGAAGCATAACATGAATATCTAAGCTCTCTAACACAGCCAAAGTCACATATTAACATTACCTAACCTTAGGATTTGATCAATCTCTAATTCTAACAGTTAATGATCATAAACTAATTATGATTCAAGATAATGTAATTAGATTGGTCCTATTAACTACACATAACTCAACAATAGGCAATAAAAGTCACAACTTTAACATGATAGGTGATGATTAATCAAACCCAATTAATAACCAAAATAATAAAATCCAGAATCATTGAAATCAACACATAAAATCGAGTTTCATCTACTTCAAACGAAAGCAAAAAATTTTAACACCCAAGTTCAAAAAGTAAAAACACAAATAAAAAATTATAATGGTAATCATGGTCAGAACAGTAATTCGAGTGATTCATGTCATGAATCAGCTCTCGAATCCTTCAGATCTTCGCTCAATTTTAATTGTAATTGAACATTTCAATGAATATTAAGTATCATATATCTTAAAATATAATACTTTTACTCAAATATATTAAGATAATGACCTAAAATACATAGTTAAATAAGGTTATATCACTGATCCATAATCATGACCTACAGGTCATTCTACCATGTAGTGCCAACGTCTTGCATACATAGTTTTTAATTAAAACAATGCAAAAACATAAGGACCATAAAGTTAAGTAAAATCAACATGGGAGTGAAATAATTAACAATGTACCTTCACCCCCTTTGAGGTACCAACATCGTCTTCAGGAGTCTTATATATAAGTTTTAGAAGCATGGCTAAAGTAGTGTCATGCTCTGTTAAACTCTTATCATGTGACCTCATATGCTCGCGACATTCACTAAGCTCATTTTGAAATTGATGGACCTCGCTTTGCAAGCCAGTAATAATTCGGTCCTTATCAATTGGTGGTTCATAGAATGACGGTGGCGGTGATCTCGGGTGAGATGGAATATCTACTTGTGCCTTCTTTTTTTGAGTTTATGGGTAGGGGAGCCTTTGGGTGATGGTGTTAGGGAAGGTGTCATGTGAACTTCTGTGTCGGGAAAATCAGGGCGATCAATTCACGTTGCGCTAACTATTCACCATTCAGCACGACTCTCAGCTTCTATCGGCTCCAACTTTTGTACAAGTCTGTTATCCTGTTAACAAAATTATAAAACTATAAATAAACATAAATTATATATATAAAAGAAAATCTTAAAATATCTAAGTAACTATACGTCGTCGATTGTTATAAATTGGTTGCAGTGAGTCTTTTGTACAGGCCTCAATTTCGATCATTCAACAGCTCGAGGGATCACATTATCTTGTCGGGTACCAAACAAACTGGCCACAGGAAAAGTTTCAAGAATCCATATCTAAAAAAATCATTTATTATAATGTTAGAAAACAAAAGAAATAATAAATTGTTAATCATGTAATTACCTTGAAAGCATGTAAAAAAGCCGTTTAGAGTGTAGGTCGTTTTTTGAGGTTTTTTCTCTTCCGGTTCCACTGGATGTAAGTGCTTGTCAACCTTATTGAATACAATAATTAGTTGTGGGTACATTTGATCCCAAATTACCTTCCCCCATGGATATCTCCGACATAAAAAATTCCCAATTAAACTTTTAAAAAATATTACTAATGATAATTAATTAACCTTAGTTATAATCCGTAATAAATTAACTACAAGAAACCTGTTGAATTCATCAAAGTCGGATACCAAAGCCAAATACTCCTGTAAAACGTGTTGTTTAGCTAACCGCCAATTGAACCCCTTCTCTAACAGATATAAGAGACATAAGATATAAGAGACATATACGGACCACAACCTTGTCCGATAAGTCATTACGCGAATGCTCAAACACCTTCTTCAAATCGTCTAATTTGACGATGACATTTCCTCGTGACCATAGGAAACACACAGGAACGGTAAGCGGCGCCAAAATCGGACGCAGGAAAATAATCTCCAAAACGGAAGCCGGTAACAAGACAAAATTCTTTCTTCCCGAAAGACAGCTCGTAAGCCCCAATCTCAAAAACCATTTATTCTGCTTCGCTTCGGGGGTCTATGATAACTTCGTGGCAAAAGACATAATGTAGAAGCAAAAGATCCCCATCTACACTAGGAATGTCTAACCACCCTACCAAAACATGTATTTCAAAACATAGTCTTGCATGTCGGTGTGTCTTTCGATGCAGCAAGAATTTCCCCACCGAGTTTGGGTTTACAAGACAATGTAATGAAAGCATCAAAAACCTTATCGTGCTGCACAAATAAAAAAGTTGTTATAACCCAATTCCGAAACGAAAACTGACCAATATTACGGACCATTTCATCGTGTTCCAGACCACTTTTTCGCATTCTGGAGCATTCTGGAATGAAATTTTATGTTTTAGAACACTACCTTTCAATGCAAACTAACAGTACATAAACATCTAAACTATTATTGGGTTGGTCCTACTATAATGGCGTCTTTAATTAAAAACTTTAGAACGTTTTCACTTCATTTCAGAGGTGTTCTACACATTCTGGAATAGTAGTTCTCAGTGAATAATCACGTTATACAAACAAGCAAACTAGGTTTATGGAGTGAAGAACGTACCCGTAAAATAACTTGGTCATAGCGGTTGTCTTCCATGTCGGAGTTGCGTGTTGGAGATTGGAATCGAAATTGGAATAGCGTCGGAAAGTCGGAGCAAGATCCAAAATGAAGTCGAGGGTCAAGATGTTTTCAAAATATATTCTGGATTTTGAAATTCAAATTTCTGATCCGAAACATGTACGAAAACTCCATAATGGGCATTCTGAAAGCAACAAAATCAGTCGGCCCACCCGAAAACAAGTATGAAATACGTTCTGGTACCATTATGGAGAATATGGTTATTTTTAAAAAAAATGATTAGTTTACTCAATTTTCTAATTCCGATTCTCGATTTTGGGTAATCTGAAGTAAATTTATGTTTGTTAAATAAACATCGAATGTAAGTCATTGTGTTTTACTTTTTAATTGGATTCCAAATAATCCATTTTACCGCTAGCAAATCATAAGAAGCTTCTGAAAACAACATTTCTTTTAAAATATTTTCAGACATAAAACAAGTAGAATTTCATTCGATAGGCATGTCTTAGTTAGGTCAGGTATATATAAACGCCGTCTAATATAGGATTCATGTGAAGTTTAAGTCGATTGATATCGCATATATTATTTAAAGTGTTTTTAAGTGAATTTGAAAAACGTGTTTTCTAATTTAAAAAGGATAATAAGATCATGTAAAACATTATGACTAATATTATAAAAACCTTAAATTTTTAACGCATAACTGAAAAAAGCCATAAAATTTTTAACGCATACTTAACGAGTTTCATGGTTAACTTTTTTGGAAAATCGGTCCTAAAAAGTTCAAATTTGGTCCCTAAGGTTTGCAAAAAATTACATCATATGGTTTTTTAACATTATTTTTCATTTTTTGTATAATTTATTTATTTTCGGTTTTTTTATAAACATATATACTTTTTTTTTCTTTTTTATATACTTTATTTATTTTTATTTTTTAACTTTATTTTTCAAACTATTTGATTTTTTTTAATCTTTTTACCTTTTGTTTTCTGTTTTAGTTATTTATGATTTTTCTAATGTTTTTATTTATTTTGATTCAAGTAAACGAACTTGAATTCAATATAAATTACTATAACAAGTTTTTTTTTATAGAGACCGACTATTATTATTATTTTTTCTTTCTTGTAGTTTATTATCAAATTGAAAAATATTATCTTGAATTTAAACTATTGATATCACATATAGAAACATGGTTTAATTTGCAAGTTACATAACACATTGAAACACTAATTCTCAATAAACAAGCTAATGTTCTTTTAATTTTTATTTTTTCGTAACATAAATATAATAGCACTAAAGAAAAAAAAAATAAGTTGGAACGAAGTTACAAATATAAACATAACTATTTTTCTTACTTGAACAAAAATAAAAAAAAATTAGAAAATATAAATTATCAAAACTGCAATATACTCTAATAGATTAATACATTTACATTTTTTGAAAAAGGTCAATAAAAAGTTAAAATACAAAAAAATAAAAACAAATAATTGAAAATAATAAAAAGATGAAAAAATTAAAATATAATACGAAAAGAAATATGAAAAAAAAAACTAAAAAAAAACACTAATATACTCTATATATACACTAAAAAATAGAAAACAAAATGTAAAAAGGTAAAAAAAAAAATCAAATTGTTGAAAAATAAAGTTAAAAAATGAAAATAAATAAAGTATATATAAAAAAGAAAATAGAAAATGTATATATATTTATAAAAATAACCGAAAATAAATAAGTGTACAAAAAACGAAAAACAAAATTAAAAAACCATATGGTGTAATTTTTTGCAAATCTCAGGAACCAAATTTGAACTTTTTATGAATGATTTTGCAAAAAAAAAAGTTATCGAAGTTAACAATGAAAATCGTTAACTGGGCTAGAGTGATAATTCTGCGAGAAAGATATAACCATACAAATAAAAAAAATATATTAGGGGTTTTCTCAATTACACGTTAAAAATTTAGGGCTTTTATAATATTAATCCAAAACTTTATATAAATTAGAGCCGTAGGTAGATACCAAACAATTGAAACATAATCATTCATTTCAACATTATCCAAATTTAAAGATGAACAAATGCGTCTGTAAGCTCGTAACAGTTATGTAGAATTTGGCATTTCCATGGGGAGTTATCCAAGCTTAAGATGTCAAAGAAACATCACTGTAGTTTTCAAATTCTAAAATCATTTATATTCTTGCTTCGGTCCCAAGTATCTTTGCATTTCATCAACATTCATATAGACTTTTGATCAGTAACATCGATACAACCGAAATATTCAGTTTTATAACTAACGGTTTGGGTGAAGGTTTTTTTATCAGTATTTGAAAACCTCCACCCAAACCGTCAGTTTGTGCTTTGGTTTTGTTTTTCGATTTTAGTTTCATCGGTTTTTAGGTTTTACTCACCCCTAACTGTTATAGTTGTCGGTTTTTTCTCAGTTGTTTATAATTTTTGTCAAACTTTAAACGACCATAGCTCTTCCATGTGAGCTCTGGATGAGCTGATTTTTTCCCAAGTTGTATTTGTATGTTTTGGATACAAGTTTGGTTCAAAATATAATTGAATTAGTTAAGAAATAGTTGAGTTACATAACTCTAAACAAGGGATGTTAGGGTTGTCAGTTTTTCTCAACGTTGTTAATAATTTTTGTCCGACTTGAACGGCCATAATTTTTCACACGAGCTCGGAATGAGTTGATTTGTTTCCCTGGTTGTACCCTATGTTTTGGCTAAAATTTTGGCTCAAAAACAGTCGGATTGGTTAATAAATAACTGCTTTACACAGCTCTAAACATGGGATATTAAGGTTGTATAATATTTTGTATATAAAATTAAGCTTATTTTATCTCATTGTAATGGTCATTAAATCATTAGATAATCAAAAAAATGCCATCTTAAAAAGCGAAAAACAACAACGTACTTTATAAATTTGATTCTTTGCATTTTGGAACAAAAAAACCACAACCGAAACTAGTATTTTTGGTTCCCATGTTTCCCCATTTTTGGTTTTCGGTTTTTTGGTTCTGAGTTCGATTCTAAGACCGATGTCATCCCTAGTTTAAGGTGCTATTCCTAGATAACATGTTGTTCTACCCTTAGCCCAAATTTAAACTCCAAAATCCAAAAGCCCAATTAACGTCCAATTAATTTGAATTGCATGGGTTCAGTCAAATGCAATGTTGGAAGGACCAGAAGCATTAAAATTGTGTGTTCGGTTCAGAACTACATCTCTCACTAACAAAACCTTCATGACGACCATGTATGACTAGACATACACGTACAGACGGACTGAAATTGAAACAGGAAAATAGAAATCGCACACACCGAAGCTTCACGATCTTGAAATCAACGATTTTGGAGGCTCCGAGGCTATTTTCATGATTCTGATATCTAAAATCGTAGAAGCACAAGTGCACAAGAAGATCCAACTCCAAGTCTTCAAGAATGAAACATGTAAATTACTTACTGAAAATATAAAATTATTTGTTCACTTGTTCTTTCGCTTTAGAAGTTGAGATTCATATCAATATAATTAATGTCTTGATGTTAACATAATATTGAAATTAGTTGTAGGCTTTGGGTTTCCAATTACGTTGATGAAAATTTCATCAGTAGGTTTCTAGAATTGGTTTTTATATATGTTATTCAATTGTCTTGCTTGTGAGTTTTGTTGAAATCTTTTTGCTAAGCTTTAGGGTTCTAGTAGGTCTTATTTAAAAGAAAAATAGATGTTCGAATTGATGAAGTGTCGGAGGTTATTCCAAAAGTCCAGGATTTAATGAAATTCCACAAAAATCACAACCTACCAATACAACATTCTATACCTACACCTACTCCACTTATAAGTTTTGATTTAAATTGTTTTCCTTTCGGACACCAAAAATTATATCTTATCATCCAAATCAAAAAGATGAATTAAGAAGAGCATATTGGATTAAGGGAGTTTGTCAACCAAAAGGGTCATCAATTTCCATAAAAAAAAACAAGGTATATGCAAAGACTTATTTGTCGTGGAATGGTTAAACGAATTTGATTAGTTAGAGTATAACAATAAAGAGGATAAAATTTATTGTTTATGTTGTTACTTCTTTGGAGATATTGTAGGACAACAAGGTGGATGAGATTCATTTGTGATAAAAGGAAATACTTAAGGATGTTAAGATTGAAAATGTAATTGATCACTTTCAAAAAGTGAGTAAACAAATAGGTCGTATTTAAAATGTAATACCTACTCGTGTTTGTTATATCAATCGGGAAAAAAATGTGTTACCCTAACAAAATTTTCTAGGTCCGCCTCTGCTCTCAAGCTCCAAGCTCTAGGGAGTTTCATGAATGAAGTCCCCTTTGTGGTGGTTTGTAGTTGTGATGCTTTCCGACAAAGATATTGGAATGGATGTGGTGGTGAGACAATTACAACGATAATAATAAGAAATAACAACAATGTGAATAATAATAATTATATAATATATTAAAAGAGAACCCTTTGTGAATAATACTCTATTCTCATTGGTGGGTTTTTTCTTTTTTGTTTTCCCTTTTTCTTTTAGCGAGTTTATTTTTAATTTAATCTATCTGTATTTGTATTTTTCCTGGGGATTTTGCTTTCCCTTTATAAACCTTTGCGTCTGTTCTTTGTTTGAGAGTGGCGTTGTACACGTGTCTCTCACTACCATTCCTCTCCAATCAAAAGGTCACAGAACATTGTACACCGACTGTCTCTCCCCTATCTTCTACTAATTCCTCCACCGCCTCATCTACTGCTCATTTACTCCATTTTCAGACGCATTAATTTTTTTTTTGGTTTCATCCGCCAAATCGATATACCTTCCACCACCGGACGACCAAATCCACTCTCCTCCATACCCAACCGACCATCAATCATACGGGCCCGACGTCCCACCGGCGGAGACAAGGTCGAAGTGTACCCCCGGATTGGTGTATGTGAATTGATATGTATGACATTAACAGAAAAGAAATTAAATTACATATTAACTGTTCTAAATTTGCCCAGTTCCATCATACAAATGGGCAAAAAGAACTATATGATGAGTTTGAATTCGACGTTAGCTGTTGCAATATTTTGAACACTAACATGTATTTGGATTCGGATTGAACTTTGATATAATTTTATGATTTGTAAAATTTAAAATTAAGCTAAAGATAATATTAATTGATCAACATTTTTTAGTTATCCTTAAAACAAGCTAGATGTACGTTACAGAATCTCTAAACTATCATATCCATGTTGAATACTTATTTTGTGATTTCTAGTTGAATACTTATTTTGTTTATTAATCTTAAATTACAATGTTTTATTCTTTTTATTTTTTTTAGATTATTAATAACTTATAGAGTTTTTTTTATGCATCTATCTTTATTGATATCAAATCATAGTAATTAGATTTACATACAAATGGATTTCTTGATTTTGTTATGTGCCAAAGAAATTGGGGGTTTTGTTTTATGAAATCTGAGATAGCTGCTTCTTTTGTTTGGTTTGGATTTTTGTTTGATTATGTATTTGATAGTATATTCATAAGATGTAGTTCTTACCTGGAAGTTTTTGATTTTTTGGGGATGTTCGTTGAATTGGATGCGCAGTTAACTCCATTGTTACTGGATTTGGAAACGAGTTCAAAGCTTTTGGCTCAAATGATGTGAAGTAAGATCCATTTTTTTATACATTTTCAGATTCTTGATTTGTGTGCAATGGTAACACTCATTTTTTTAAATGGCAACATACGGTGTGTTACGGAGGCATCCATGCAAAAAAAAAAAGGCAACAAAGTCTCAACCTGTAGAATGGATGGTTTACTTAATTTGGACGATGAAGGGTGTGCAGAAAAGCAACAATATGGCAGTCGTTGGTTCAAATATTCTCAGAAATTTCTCTTTTATGCCAGAAAATGAAGTCATTATGGGCCAAAATAGCCATTGTTTGGAAATAATCTTTGAGTGCATTAACTTCCATGTTTCAGGGGAGATGAAAAATGTTGAATGTTACGATTAATGAGATGGTTGTAAATGTGCAAGTATGTTTTTGATATAGGTGTCCAAGTATCATAGAAACCTTGAGGGAACCTCTCTTTCATGGAGTTCATTGATCTATGGTTTGTTAGTTGCATCTTATTAAACATTCTTTTGAGGGATTTGTCCATTTCTTTGGTGTATCCAACCCGGGGTTCTTCCCTAGTTAATAATAAAGCTAAATTACATTCATATGGGACTTTGATTTTGTTTTGACAACATCTAGCAATCCACGTCACCAAGATGAAAGCATAAAATTAACCTACAAACACATTGAATTAGCAAGGCTGAATTTATAAAATATATTTAACAGGAAAAAAATAAACCAATTGGTTTTCTTAAAAAAATTGAGTAAAATGTAAGATTTTTCTATAAGAATTGTCTTAAAAATATTTTATTATTCAACAACTCTTAATCTACCAATGACCACATCTACATTGGAAATGAAACCTTCACATTACATTACGATTGCTAAGAAACTATCAATGACAATAGCACGGATATTGGTGATCTCAGTCTCATATTTATTATAAAACCATATTTTTTTTTGGAACCGGCCAATGATTTATATAGAGGAAAAAAGAAAGCCACAACTAGTGGCAAACAAGAGTTCAAAATACAATGAAATGAAAAGAAACAGGAATTGTAAAACAAAACAAAGAAAAATTCAGAAAAGCAAAGGGCAATGAGACCATGATGCCTAATTTATCTTGTCGCTATTCCCCCTATTCTTCACCCACAGGTAAACCACTGATTTGATGATCCCTCCCGTTGGCACCGTTTAGTAAATACTCATTTGGTTTGCGTGCATACTCTTGGGTATCATGTATCTCATTTATGATCTTAATATGTTAAATTTAACGCATTGAAATTTTCATTATTTGAAACTCAATCGTAATCTCTTCCAAAAAATGCCTTGGATTTTTTAATAATTCCGATTTCTGACAACTAAATTTTAATATCTAGCAAATATGACATAAATGTAACAATCATCATACAAAACTTAGAATATATAAATTTACGATAAGCTAATCAAGTTCATAACATAAATAATAAAAACAATATAATCAATTTTCAAACTAAGCATTTGATAGTAATTACGTAACAAAGTTTTTGTGTCTAATATCATACATAATATTATAATACAATGTTAAAATCTAAGTATTATAAAAAAAAATGGTTCTCGAATGAGTAAATTGGATCCTATAACTTTTTACCCGTCCCAAAAGCATCTCAAAATTTTTGAGTTCAGTTTTCCCATCATATTCAAGTATTTCTATCATCCTTATCTCAGACTCGTGACCTTCTGCAATTTATACCGTTGCGAAACCAATTGTGTTGCACTTTCAAACCATATAATCAATTTTCTCATGATACATTATCTCACAGTTTGTATGATTTTATTCATTTGATCAATGGAATTTCAAATGTTGTTAATTTATGGGGAAACCCTCTTCCCATCCCCCATTAAGATATTCAAGCCCGAGCTCATTCGAGTTCAAGATTAACCACAAGTATAAGCTTGAAACACATAACAAGTAACAATTTATAAGAACGCAATTCAAATTCTCATCAATTTTTATGTGGCTATTAATGTGTATCAACTTATGATCGAATTCAATTGTAAACTTTTAGATCGAGTTCAATTGAGCATATTTTCTCGAAAACTTTTAGGGTAAATATTTTCAAGCAATTTGAGATCTGATATTGAACTAAATCTTTTCCAAACTACCCTTAGATATGTATCAAGTAGACTTGTTGAACTATCAAATCGATATCGAGTTTAGCTTAACACCGACAACTCTTGGCTTAAACCCTATTAAGCTCAAGCGCAAATAACTCGTTGCCTCATTTTGTACTAAACGAGATATTGTATACATATTTGATACAAGCATATAACAAACTTAAATATAAAAAACATGTGTAATATTAACAGATAACTATGAGTGTTATTATAAAAGGATAAATATTATTTATCAAAAATAAATGAAGAATTATACCATAAAAATTAAGCAACAAATTTATTAATATTAATTAACAAAATATATCGTAAAAGACATTAAAACAATAAGGATAAAAATCAACTTAACACAGACAAAAATGCCAAGATAGTTATTTGAACTTTTATAATAAAAAATATTTTGTATCAACATATATGATTATCATTGTTTACTTTGCTAACAGCTAAGTCAATTTAATGCGAGAGTCAAAGTTCATCTAATGTTTTGCAATTGACCTAGGAATTTCAGTTTTAGACATTTGAAGTTTCGACATTCAAGTCAACAAATTCCAAATTTCATTACATTCAAAAGATATGAACGACTATTCTCTTCGTTCATATTTCATATTTCTTGCAATTTACATATTAATTTTTCACAAAATTGCAAGAATGGCCCTTGTGGTATGTCGAAAATTGTTACTTTAATCTAAACAAGTTTGGACTAGCACCATCGGTCCAAAAGTTTCATTTTATTGTGAGTTTGGTCCATTTTGTTTTGATTTTTTATAAAATAACGATTTTGCCCTTTGTATTTTTTTCCCGTTTTTATTACATAAATAATAATAATAAAAAAATATCCACTGTGTGTGTGTGTGTTTGTTTGATAAATACCCAAGAACATATTCATAGATTCAAGAACACTCAAGAACATCTTTTGCCACCACCATCGTTCGACCACCGTCCGCCACCACCACCGTCTGCCACCTAAAAATTTTCTGCCACTTCATTTCTACCAATTAATCATCATGGAAACAAAAACATACACAAATTTTGGGTTTGTTCTTGAGTTCGCCCCTATATGATGAATACACACACGAAATCAGATATGATAAACACATACCCACAAAATCACATTAGACATACACACACACACACGAAATCTGATGAACACACACCCTAACCAAACCAGAACCTCTCGATGAACATATCTGAAGCAGAAAAATCTAACTGAAGAACAAAGATGAAAACCCTAACTAAAGAAGTCGTCGAGATTTGAACATCTGTTTATGGCGGCATCGAGATCAGAGCAAGGGTTTGGGAATTCATCTGCACATGATTGGAATCGAGACCATCCTTCTTTCTTCGTCTCTAGAAAACACCACTGATGCCAACTTTCTTCCTTGGTCAGTGGTTATGATCTACATCTTTAAGGCTAGGGTTTTCATTTCTGGGGGTTAGGGTTTCTTGGCGGGGACGGATGATGGTGACAAACGATGATGGTATAACGATGGTGGTGGTTGGATCCATTTTGCAAACTCTAGCCCTGATGGTAGCTTCGACAGAGGAGTGGTGTGTGTGTGTTATGATTTTCCTACAGAGATATGATGTGTGTGTGTGTTTAGGGAAAAACAACACAGATCCGATGGGTCGACCTGATATGTATAATCCATTGTTGAGTTGGTGTGATGAGATTATGTTCCCCATCTTCAAAACCCAGTAAAGTAACACCCAAAAAAGAAAAAAAAGGTATGTGATTCTTTGAATTAGTGAATGGAACTGCAGAAAGATTAGAATTCTTTGTGGGTATGATTCAAGAAAGTGTGTTGTACTACGTGCTAAACAATTATAGCAGTCCAAAATCAAATATCGGTCAAGGGCCGATATTTGGGATATAGGTTATCGCGGTGGG
The DNA here is from genome assembly GCF_051521515.1 of Lactuca serriola. NCBI lineage: Eukaryota > Viridiplantae > Streptophyta > Magnoliopsida > Asterales > Asteraceae > Lactuca > Lactuca serriola. The sequence continues at coordinate 65,011,357 of NC_136414.1, forward strand.
ATATCAGTGGGATATCGGTATTTTTATATCATGCATAATAAATATATATATATATATATATATATATATATATATATATATATATATATAAACATAAAACATATATAAAAGTAATATAAAAAGTCAAAATTCAAAAATGTCAATGTTTGAAACATAATCTTATGTAAGCCATGGAATCGTCCTCCAAGTCCACATCAACCAAGGCAACCAATTATTTTATCTAGATCATCCACATCAACTCTAATATCATCATCATTTAAGAATTATGTACTTAACACATCAACATGATCAAACTTATAGAAACTAGCAAGTTAACACTTAAGTATGTAATTAACATGACAATAAGATCGATTAATACTTAAAACATGAGTCTATGACATAAAACTAACAATTAAGTACTTTACATAATAGCAAATTCAGTTAAGTTAAGTCCATAGTTTAGGTTTTATTGTGACACCCAAGATTTAGGTCTAAAATTGTAGACAATCAATTCACCGCGAACTTGTTTGTAACTTGACCTATTGAGCTTTAATGCATATTTTGAAAAAAAAGAAATAAATAGTGCCATTACAATTAAAATAAGATATCATATGGTATCTTACTTTTAGTTGTGTAATCTCAAACGAATCACAAAGCAAAAACTATAATCATAGTTAATACGTCTGAAAAACTGAAATTTCGTATTAAGCGTTTGTGAGCAAAGAAAACACTCTAGTCTACTAGTACATGTTTCTGAAAATATAAAAAACGTCCAAAACAGAGTTCGTATGCAAAAGATACGACCAGTATAAGAAACCAAACCAATATAATATTGATTTTCTTAAAACTGCATAAATTGTTTCGATTTGTTGAGGCAGTTGCACACCTCAGATGAAATTTTGAGAACATTTTTTTGACTCATGTTATGGTCTATTATTTAATTCCAAGATCGAAATATTTTTAGCAAATATTTGTAAAAGTCGAAAAATCGGACGTTTCGGGTCAATTGGACGTGAATCTTTGAACGTGATTTCCTGGAGTTCTACAACTCGAAAAATATATCTGTTAGGGTTTTTGGAATCCTTGAACTCAACTCTGTCATTTTCCACTTTCGAAAAAAATATTAGGTGTCGGGATTTCGACACACAAATATAGGAAGGTTTTTAGGATATTTTGAGGTTTGTGACATCACCATGTACTACAAGCCTTGCATGATAGAGTCAAAAGATAGCCAATTGTCCATTCTCTTATCCTGACCCATGTACTCCACCCTTCCTCCCTTACCCTTTCTTTTCATAGTACATGCATGGGTTTTTTATTAAAGAAAGAAGCATGGATACATTTTTGTGCTTGACTAGATTTCTAAGCATGGTGCATAAATGCATGAGAACGTGGTAGACACTAAAAAAAAGGAAGATTGGCTCTATATTTCTTCACACAAAAACACAACCCTCACTCTCAAACTCTCCCTCCCTCCCTTTCTCTCTTCTTTTCTTGGTTAAACACCTCACCGAAGGTGGCTATCCACTACCGAGAACCACCACAGCACACCCCTGGTTTGCCCCTGTTCGCGTCGACACCCACCACTATATACCCCCATCCACCGCCACCTGTTGCCCTTCCTCCTCCCTCTTTCTTCGTTTGCTGCCGGCAGAAAAGGGAAGAAAACGATGCAGCAAGGCTGCCGGAGCATCCCGCTACCACCGATAAACCACCCTTCGACCACCACCTTGCAACCTTGTGATGCTACTTTTTTGGTGTTTCCATTTTCTTAACTTAAGTTTTTATTGTTTATTTTGAGGGTGTTTCAAGTCCAAAATTGGGTTCAAGTTCATTTCCATTTCGTGCTATTTCGTGGTGCTTCCCGGAAATCACATTCTCAAATCTCAGCCGAATTCACGTAACTAAGGTGAGTGTTTATGACCCCTCTTTTTAAGCTTTTAAATACTTTGGGTGAGGATACATGTGAAATATTATATATCGTTTATGAAAAACACTTACAAATCATATCTAGCTTATACAATGTTATTTTGACATATAACATGTTAGATACACATAAACGAGTTTTTAAGCTTATTATATACATATGTTATGTTGTTTAAAATAAAACAACTAAGTCAAAATGATCATATGCTAGTTGCTACATTATGTTATGACTTTATGTGGGAAATGTATGTCATAAACCTTATGTCATGAAAAGATATCACTTTGTAGTATTTCAAAGATCAAAACTTATGCCATATATATATATATATATATATATATATATATATATATATATATATATATATATATATATATAAGTTATCAATATTATAACTTAGAATTCATACATGTTGTAACACCCAGAATCTGAAAGACCAAGTAAGGAAAGAAAAGCCCTTAGTCAAAGGAGTCAACTCGACGAGTCGGAGCGGGCTCCTTATGGAAAAGTAAGTGACTGACTCGACAAGTCGGCTAGTGGACTCGACGAGTCTGGTCTGGGTTGGGAAACCCTAATTCCGAGACTTAGTACCCTATTTAAGAGTCTTATTCTCTTCCCTAGGGTTCTGTGACATCCCCAATTTCACGGCCAGAAAAGACCAATTTGTTTATGCTTTGTTTTATAAAATCAGAGTAATCCTTTGATTAAAAGAGTTGCGGAATTTGTTCCCAAAACAAAATATGATAAAATTTATCAAAACATTTCTCAAAGAGAATGTATTTTCATTAATAACAAAATCTCGCGATGTCATATTCCGATACAGACCAAAAGCATAAACGGTACAATACAAACCTTGCAACAGTTATTTATAACTACTGGTCTATAATCCAGAATCTTTCGTCAAGTCATCCGACTATTACTCTTGTGTCATTACCTGTAATACAAAGAAAACTGAGTGGGTCGGGCTTGGAAGTCTGGTGAGCATATAGGGTTTTCAACCCACAATAATATAATTATTATATTTAATCATCAAACAATCAACCCAATTACCCATCCCCATTATCTTCGTTTAATATTCCCTAAAGATATTATCCTAAGGGTCATCTCTTATATCATATTTACCTCTCATCTCCTTACATCTTATTTCCTTATATGTTTGTTCCTAAGAACTTTTCCTAAGGGTCATCACCTACATCGCATAGAGAATACTAATTCGGGGATCACTCCCTCAATATGTGTCTAGTAAGGATTAGGGTATCATCGCATGATTAGGCAGCCACAACATTGTCTGGACTCGTAAATAATAATAAGGGTTAGACTATCATCGCATGAATACGCAGCCACAACATCGCATGGACTCGTAAATCATAATAAGGGTTAGACTATCATCGCATGAATACGCAACCACAACATCACCTGGACTCGTAATTCATCACCTAATTATCATCACCATTATATCCTCACCTATCTCTTATTACATTATTGTTGGATTAGTGTCTAAGTCCATAACTATTTTGGTATGTACTTGACCCGATGGTGCATGGTCCTTTTGGGTTGCCTTCACCAAAGCAACTTGATAGGATGAATTATGGAGAGAGAAGATTAATTATGATTTATTAATATATTATGAGAATAATATATTAAAGGAGAAATCATATTGTTTAATTAATATTAGTCAAGAATTAATAAGAATTAAGTTTGTAGCTAAAAGACATTAATTAAACTTAAGGAACTAGAACTGTCAATTGTGTGATAGTTGAATATTGGGCTAATGGACTCCATACTAGAGGGGTGGACGAATTCTATGGGGAAACCCATTAGAAATCGTCCTAGGCCTCTAAGGAGGGAGTCCATGGGTTGCTTAGGGCCTAAGCATCCAAATTAGGGTTTCCTTGTTAGATAACCCTAATAGCCTCACTATTTAAAGGGCCCTTGAGACTCAAAAACGTGGTGAACTTGTTTCTTAGGGTTTCCACACGTTTTGGGCAGCCTCCACTCTCCTTATTCTTCATCCTCTTGCTCTTTGTGTTTGTAAACCATTAGAGGAGTGACAATTGTGACTCTAAGCTTTCTAAAGTCATTACAAGGAGGATTTGAGATTGTTATTGCTACATAACAATCAAGGTAATATCTAAAAACCCTTTCACATGTTAATATGATTGATTGTATGCTAGATCTAGGGTTTAAAGTCTTGGATGAATTGCATGTACAATAGAGAAACCTAGATCCAAGCATTAGGGTTTGTATGAGCACATAAGATGTTCTTATGGCCAAAACCCTTCAGTGGTATCAGAGCCTAGATTGGTTTCTATTGTATTGATGCCTTTTTTATTTGTTCAAGCTGTAAAATCGATTTTTTGGTCCCCTATCTGATGAACTCGGCGAGTTGCTCCAACTCGGCGAGTCCATAGAGGAACTCGGCGACTTCGAGCGTCAGAAGGAGGCAGTTTCGGGATTTCTTGTTGTTTTGCTTGAGGATACTTGCCTTAATTGTTTTGGATCTTTAATATTCGAATTTTATCCTATATTTGAGAATATCTGTAACGACCCGAAAATCACGACTAAAAATTTCTTTTAAAAACATTACTAAAACTGGGTTTATAAATCGTATCATAAGTCATCATAACTTTCGAGTAATAAATTCAAATCATAATATCATTATAAGTTTTCAAACACGTGTTTATTATCAGAGTAAACGTTCCCAGGCTGACTAGTCTATAGTGTGTGCCATGCGATCACCCCGAGCTCCTCCCTCCGCTACCGGAAGTACCTGAAAACAAAACTGAAAACCGTAAGCACGAAGCTTAGTGAGTTCCCCACCTTACCACATACCATGCATAACCACATAATGCACATACTGGGCCACGCCCGCTATCCGGGGCCTCGCCCCCTACTTCGGGCCTCGCCCGCTACAACGGCCCCGCCGCTCCAGACCCCGCCTGGCTTCGAGCCCCACTCGGATACAGATCTGTTTCGCTTAGGCCTCGCCTGTCACAGGGCCTCGCCCACTAATCATATAATAGCACATAAACGTATCACATAACATCACATAAACTAAACATATACTAACAACTCTTGCTCCAAGGCCTCGCCTATCTGGGCCCTGCCCGAGTCCTGCTACTGATGAGTCATGGAACCTCGTCCATACTCCTGCTGATAGTGAGGTTCGGGCCCAGCCCACCCTCACTCCTTTCCTATCTTGGGCCTCGCCCCTGCTCTGCTGCTACTGAGATGTGGAACACCATCCACACTCTGCTATTGGTTAGATACGGGACCTCGCCCTCTCTCACCTCCCTACCAGGCACATACAAGTATCACACAGACAACAAGTATAAACTATCACGTAAACCGCTCCTTGGGCACCCGCCCTCCGTCATTGGACCTTGTCCAAATATCATACTAGCATACTGTGCCTAGGGCTAACCCCCGGGTCTTCTACTCATAACTACATGGGACAGCATTGTGGCCGTAGACCCATTCATTCAAAGGGAAACTCACCTGATACTGCTGAACTGTTGCTGCCAACCCCTTTGACCGCTACCTGACCACTAACTCTGAACTGCTGCTCCACTAGCTCCCCGAGCTACCAATAACAACCCAACACTTAGTCCAACTGACCTCCAAAGGTCAACCAAGTCAACTCTGGCCAATAGTCAATGTCCTGGTCAAAGTCAACCTCCCAGGTCGACCCCACTCGCCGAGTCACCCTACTGACTCGCCGAGTTCATAAATCCAGAGTCCTTCCACTCGCGACTCTACTCGCCGAGTCAGCCCCTGACTCGCCGAGTCTATTGATTCCCGATTCCTGACCTGTCCAACTCACTGAGTCCTGGCTCGACTCGCTGACTCGAGTCTTAACTCGAAGGGTTTGGGACCACTCGACCTGACTCGCCGAGTCTAAGAACAGACTCGCCGAGCCCACGACAATCTTCATCCAACTCGCCGATTTGTTCATCCAACTCGCCGAGTTCATGCCTATCTTCATCCGACTCGACGAGCTGTTCATCCCACTCGTCGAGTTCCTCCTCATCTTCAAGCTACTCGCCGAGTCCACTCGAAGGACTCGTCGAGTCCACTAAGATCCACTTACATGCAGAGGACTTCCGAGTCATGCATGAGCTCCAAACTGTAGATCTACCCTCCCCAAGCCTATTTCCCACGTAAAGTTGCAAACTTTACGTGTAGAGAGTGAGATCTAGGCAAAATACACCCATAGCTAGGGTTTTGGACCAAGAGACTCCAATTTCCACCCAATGGCTGATACTTTATGGGATTCCACACTAAAACAAGCATGGATCTGAGGTAGCAACCTCAGATCTGGACCTCAAGCTCAAGATTAGTCTTAAACATGGCTTAAAAGCCCCAAAACTCACAACCAAGGAAGATCCGGAGGAGAGAAACGAATTGATACCTTCCAATGCTCTGAAATGCTTCCCAAACTTCAGATCCAAAGCCACTCCCTGATTCTTCAAAGATTCCCACTCCTTCTTCTTCCTTAAACCCACTCAAAAATGGCTAAAAGCTTGAATGAACACAATGGGGGCTTAAGGTGCGGCGTTCTGGGTGTGAGAGGCTGTAAAGGAGCCCTAAGAAGAAGATTGAGATGCTTAAATAGGCTCCAAGCCCCGGATTTAGGGTTTTCCTCGCACAGACCAGACTCGCCGAGTCCACTTGGCCGACTCGTCGAGTTGGTCACTTTCTTATCGACCCGGATCCCGCTCCGACTCGCCGAGTCCTTCCTTGGACTCGTCGAGTCCCTCTTAAATTTAAGGTTTCCTTTACTTTCTTGGCTTTCAAAATCCTGGGTGTTACAATATCCTTGATTAAACAAAAGATAATTACCAATTGATTAGATAATAACTTCCTTATATGATTAAAGATTGATTATTTGTAGTAATTGGGTAACTTATCTTGCAAGAAATTGAAATTAGGTCAAATATAGATAATGAAAAAATTAATTGTTTAATTTCTATTATTTGTTATTTGATCCTTGTGTTGTAAAAAAGTTTCAATTGTGCCCATGTATGTTTCATGGTTTAAATTTGAACTTAAAGGTTTTGTTTTGAAATTTAAATAGTTGAAACCCTAATGTTTTGAAATGTTTCAAAAACTTGCCCTCAAGTTTTAGAATTTAAAAGTTGATTAAAAGTTTAATTTAGAAATGTTAAATTCTAAAACCCTAGTATTGTTTTGAAAAGTTCAAATCACACCCTTATGGTTTTATTAATTAATTAAAGTGTATAATTAAGAGAGATTTAATAAATCCATAAAAGTTTTGGTTTACAATTTAATTAAATTAAAATTATAATTATTAAATTTGACCACCTAGTATTTTAAAAGTGTAAAATACACCCTATACTATATATAACATTAAAAGTCTAATATATATGTATGAGTAAAAGTCAGTCTTACTGTTAGTAGGCCTCATTCACGAAGCTAGTCTATAAGGGGTGTTTAAGGAAATTGCCTATAAAAGGACGATTGAATGGGTATCCACTCTTACCCACCGCACTCTTGAATAGTGGAGGTGTTGGAATAGTGTCTAAGGCTGCAACTATATTAGACAAGTATTTGACCCGGTTGTGCGTGGTCCTTTTGGGTTGCCTTCACCATAGCAACCTGACAGGATGATTTATAATGAGAGAAAAAATATTATTAATATATTATGAGAATAATATAAGGAATAATAATATTATTATTTGATTAATATAAGTCATAAATTAATTAGGAATTAATTAATTTGGCGACTTAAAGAGATTAATTGAATAAAGGGACATAAACTGTCAATTGAATGATAGTTGTATTTTGGGCTATAATCCCTTAAGGATAAAAGGGGGACGGTTTTGAGGCTTAGGATAGACCTTGAAATCGTCCAAGGCTTATCATTAGGGTATTGGATTGCTTAGGGTCTAAGTTATCCAATTAGGGTTTTAAGGGTGAAACCCTAGGAACCTTACAAGTATAAATAGACCCAAGGGGTTGATGAAATCGGCACTCTTGCCTTTGGAAAAACCCTAGCCGATTTCTAGCTCCTCTCTCCTCTCTCTATAATCATCCTCTTGCTAGTTGGTGTTTGTAAGCCATTAGAGGAGTGACAATTGTGACTCTAAAGCTCCAAGGACAAGAAGATTCAAGCAAGTGATTCAAGGTAATCTTCCAAATCTGATTTCTTATGTTATTATACTAGAATTGTCATTAGAAGTCTTGGATTCAATGCATGTTCAATTAGAGAAACCTAGATCCAAGCATTAGGGTTTGTATGTGCACATAGGAATGTTCATATGGCCAAAACCCATCAGTGGTATCAGAGACTAGATTGGTTTCTATTGAATTGATGCATTGGTTGCTTGTTTATTGCTTGCAAAATTTGAATTTTGTGAATCTGCCTGATGAACTCGGCGAGTCCCATAGTGGACTCGGCGAGTAGGCTCAACTCGGTGAGTCCATTGTGGTACTCGGCGAGTTCGAGCGTCAGAAAGAGCTAATTTCGGGATTTCTTGTTGTTTATCTTTTGGATACTTACCATAATCTTAATAGGTCAATATAAATCCGATTTTATGATATATTTGATTATATTCTTGACCTAATTGAAGATATTTATCAATTAATTAAATATTAATTTCCTTATATGATAATTGATTAATTATTTTAATTAAATTGGTAAATTGTTTTGCAAGAAATAATTAAATAAATCAAATATGGATAATTATGTGATTAAATGTTAATTTAGATTATTTGTTATTTGATCCACTATGTTTTCAAAAGTTTAAAACTTGCCCTCAAGTTTTGAAATTTATGTTTTGTGATTAAAAGTTTAATTTAGACAATTTAAATTTCAAACCCTAGAATTTTACAAGTTTAAAATTCAACCCTATACTAATATAACATTACAAGATTAATATATATATATATATATATATATATATATATATATATATATATATATATATATATGTATGTATAATTAAAAATTCTAGTCTTACCGTTAGTATGCCTCATTCACGAAGCCGGTCTATAAGGTGGGTATAAGGTTGCTGCCTATAAAATGACGCTTAATGGGTGTACACTCACACCCACCACTTGCTTGATCGGTGGAGGGTCGTTAGCCGAACGGGTAGGATAGGGCATCCTCATCTCCTCATTAAAAGTATAATATGAAATACAAAGTAACTACATGTTTTTTCAAAAATTCTCAATCCTAGTTACTTTAGGAAAAGTGAATTGATGCAATCCCATGAAATTACACTTTGCACCCTTGCTAAGAAGTTAGTGGAGCGTGTGTGGTTTACCAGCACACTAATTGGTTCTAAGCAAAGGTGGCAAAGGGTGATTCATTGTTTATCATAGTTCGATGGAGCGTGTGTGGTTTACCGGCACATCGAGTAGGTGATTTTTACAATGAAGGCACCGTGTGAATTTGCATGCTAATTCACACCCACTTTGTGATCCTCAGTATCCCAGTCACAAACGAGAGGGGCATATCGAGATTTAAACATGCCATTGAAAAGTTCAATGAATCTCATTAAAACCTAGGAATTCTCAATACATTTAGAACTTAAAGTTAGGTTTTCATGGTGGAGAATTAGTGAATCGTCATTCACTTACCTTCAAATTGTTTGCATGTTAGATTACGGCATCCTTTTTCTAATATGTAAATATTGTTGTTGGATCCTAGCCCTAATTTTCTTATTAGGTGATTATTAGGGATTCAAATTCTAATCTATCTTTGTCCTTTCTATTTGTAGATGTCGAACGCGAACAACGCTGCTGCTAGCTCGTTCACATTGATGAGCCTTTGCCAAAATGTGACTTTCGATGGGACGAAATTTAGCGAATGGATAAGATACATTCGCACAATTGCTCGCTACGAGGACAAGGAGTATGTCCTCGATGAGAAGCTCGAGAAGATCAACCCATAAATCGCTACTCCGGCTGAAGTGACTGCTTTTGAGACTCATGAACGTGATGCAACGAAGGTTCATTGCATCATGATAGCCACGATGAACGCCGAATTCCAAAAGTCCTATGAGGACATGTATTCGTACGAAATACACCAAGACTTGTTGGAGAGATACCACCAAAACGCGAGGCAGGAACGTTACGAGATCTTCACTAACATGATCTCCGCTAAAATGGGTCATGGAGAATCTCTAATCGTGCACCTGCAAAAGATGCAAAGGTATGTTGATCATCTTCGCAAGTTGAATGTTGACTTTGGGGAAGACTTGGCGATCGACATGGTGCTTCACTCCTTGCCTCCATGTTACAATCAATTTAGGATGACCTACCACATGAACAAGGAAGAGGTCACCCTAAGTAAGCTCCAAGGTCTCCTTAGGGTTGCTGAGAGCAACATCAAGGACAAGTCTGTTGCACCCGCTCCCAATCCACCCGCTGCTCCTGTTTTGGCCATTGGGCAAGGAAGAGGCAAGAAGAGGAAGGCTCCGTCTAAGAGCCACCGCAAGGGAAAGTCCCGAGATGGTTCCTCTTCTAGTGGGACCAAAGTTGATCCCGCTAAGCCTAACCCTAACCCAAAGGAGGCAGAGTGCCACCACTGCCATAAATAGGGCATTGGAAGAGAAGCTGCCCAAACTACCTGCAAGCCATCAGGGAAGGAAAGATCAAGCCGTCTTTCGCAGGTATATATACAATTAACTCTAATGATTCATCTCATGTTATTTCTTGGGACCTCGATACCGGGTGTGGTTACCACATTTGTTCTGAATTGCAGGGACTAAGAAGAAATAAGGATGTGGAGCATGGAATAATAAATCTAATCATGGGGAACAGAAGATCGTCGCCTGTGACCAAGATTGGAGTGTATTCTCTAGTGCTTAGGAATGGTTTATGTTTAGATTTGAACAATTGTTGCTATTCGCTAGAAATGGCAAGAAACATCATTTCATTTCATGGTTTGTTTAGACAAGGATTTAGATTTTCTTTTAATAATGAGAATGGTTCTATTTGTGCTTATCTAAATGGTGCCTTATATTTTGAAGCAATACCATGTAATGGAATTTATGAAACTGTTATGATTGTAGATAACCTAGGAAATGATGTTTTATGCATGGATTCTTCCAATGGTATGGATAAATCATCCTTGTGGCATTGTCGTCTTGGACATGTCAAAAAGAAACGCATAGCCCAACTCCAAAAGGATGGAGTGTTGGAGTCATTCAACCTTAGGGAAGATGACACATGCGAGTCTTGTTTGCTTGGAAAGATGACCAAATCATCCTTGTGGCATTGTCGTCTGATTTCTTATGTTATTATACTAGAATTGTCATTAAAAGTCTTGGATTCAATGCATGTTCAATTAAAGAAACCTAGATCCAAGCATTAGGGTTTGTATGTGCACATAGGAATGTTCATATGGCCAAAACCCATCAGGAGGGTCGTTAGCCGAACGGGTAGGACAGGACATAAACCTTCCATTATAAGTATAATGAAGTACAAAAGTAACTAAATGTTTTACAATTCCCAATCTTAGTTGCTTTAGGCAAAAGTGAATTGATGCAATTCCATGAAATTACACTTTGTGCCCTTGCGAAGACGTTAGTGGAGCGTGTGTGGTTAATCGGCACACTAAATGGTTCTAAGCAAAGGTAGCAAAGGGTGACTCAATGTTTGTCATAGTTCGGTGGAGCGTGTGTGGTTAACCGGCACATCGAATAGGTGACTGTAACATGTGGGGGCACCATGTAAGTTTGCATGGTAATTCACACCCGCTTTGTGATCCTCGGTATCCCAGTCAAAAACTAGAGGGGCATATCGAGATTTAAACATGCCATTGAAAAGTTCAATGAATCTCAAAAGATCTAGGAATTTTCAATAGATTTAAAACTTAAATTTCTTTTTCGTTTTTCATGGTGGAAATTAGTGAATCGTCATTCACTTACCTTCAAATATTCTGCAACTAGATTACGACATCCCTTTTCTAGGTTGTAGAGTATTGTGTTGGGCCCTAGCCTTAATATCTCATTTGGGTGATTTATTAAGGACTCAATCAATCAATTAACTTGAATTTATTTTTCTCCCGTTTTGTAGATGTCAAAGTATGACAACTATGGTCTTCCCAAATCCTGTGGAACAAGCTTTTCACATGAAGATGATATTCCACGATTCGATCGAGGAACACGAGATCATGCTTCACTACCTCCACCTCCTCCTATTGTTCTCCCTAACCCACAAGTTCAAAAGATTGAAAAGTTCAAACTCACTCAAGCCCTTTTGGCAAGTAAACATGAAGAAGGAAAGTCAGTGTGTGCACACATCCTAGAGATGAAGTCACACATTGATAGATTAAGAATGTTGGGATCTGTTGTCTATGAGGAGCTGGCTGTTGATTGGGTTCTTCAGTCACTTCCTGACTCATATAGTGAGTTCGTAAGAGATTACTATATGATGAGCCACAACGTAACCCTCATTGATCTCACCTATATGCTTATTGCTACTGCATCAGCAATGATTTGGCACACTGGAAAAGCAAAGTTGATTGGTGGATCTGCCTTCCAGACCTCTATGGATATAGGCAATGGCAACAAAAGGCATGCCATGATCGAAAAGTTTGATCATAAGAGAAAGGCAAAGTTAGAAGTAGTTCTGTGTGCTGTTCCAAAAGAGTCAATTTGCTTTTATTGCCAAGAGAAGGGGCATTGGAGACGAAGCTGCCCTATTTACCTAAGAGATCTAAGAGATGGGAGAGTCAAAACGTATGGCTCTGCTTTAGGTAAAATCCATTAACTAACTCTCTTAAGTTCCTATTCTAGATTCTTAATACATGATGTGATAAGATTACATTTCGATGTCTTGTAGGATCGAAGAAAAGAGAGGAAGCTTAAGGGAAGAAGTGAGCGGAATCTAATCGTGAAGAAATGGATTTCGATCGCATTACTTAAAGATTAGAATCTTTAGCTACTACTTGGAGTTAGAATAAGATTGCTAAGAAATATGTATTAACATAGTTTTTCAATTGAATTGCATTGTAAGGACAAATTTTTTCCGCAATAAAATAAATTTTGATTTTTTATATTATTTATTTATCCTTGCAATGGCGTGTATGAAAAATTGATGTTTGAAAGTTTCTATTATTAGCAATAATGGATTTGATTCTTAATTATGTTATTTGTGGAAATGTCCAGAATTTACCAAATAGGGAAAGTTTCTCATCGCCCAAGTTTCAATTGGACAGAAACTTGGAATCATGCAACTTGGTTGCATGATGAATGAGAAATTTCATATTTGGAAATTAGACTAATTCGTTGACAAAGTGTTAAGTGAAGGACTAGGAGATCGAGTACACAAAGTTGTGTGTTGATCAAGTCCACCACAAAAGTAACATAGATATTCATCATGATTTACTAAAGGTTTAGTAAATATGATTATACTTATAAGATTAAGTGTAATTCTGAATTGATTGAAAGAGTTTAAATCAATAGCAGAATGAATACGAAGAATCAAGTAGGCAGAAAGATAAAAGTTTCTCTATTCTAAGAAGGGGGAGTACCTTTTATTATGTTTTATGATAGGTTTTAATGATTAAGAACCATATCTCAATTGATCCTCTAAGTGAGTCTTAGTGCAATTGTATGTCTAAGAAGAGGAATCGAGAATTAAAGAAATGGTTAAATCAAGAAGCCAATCATACTTCGTTCCAAAACAAGTCTTAGAGGTAAGATTGAGACATTGAGTGACAAGTCTTAAGAAGGTTTATAACATTCATCAAATGTGGAAAGTTGTGATGTCTTGGATAAGACAAAGACCAACTAGGACCAATTTTGTGAAGTGTTTTGTCTTGATTAAAGCTACACTCACTCTTGAATATTTGTTTGTCAAGAAATGTTTGTTGACAAGAGAATCTTATATGTCGAAGAGTCAGTGGGAGTCTTAATGGTCTTGAAAAGTTTCAAGAACTAATCAAGAATAAACCTTATCGATCATCACTAGCACGCGAGTTAAGGTTTACAACCTATCGTGTTGACACTATCTTGTTTCTGTGCGGTTCCAATTGAGTTAATTATGCATGTGAGTTCTATGAGTTCTCATTTGAACGCATAAAAGGCAAGCATTTTGATCAATGAAAAGCACATTGATAGGAAAGGGGTGAGCTGCTTAACAACTTAGAGAACATGGTGGGCAGCCGTGTTACCATAAGGCAAGAGATCAAGATTGAGAGGGTTCGGTCCATATGAGTTTAGATTTGTCGCAAACTTTGGTTTTGGGCAAATTCGCATGGATAGGAACACATACACCACTAAAATCTAAGTGTCATAAGATTCCCTCCTTCATAAGAATGACTGTGAGGAAATGCTTTCGCTAAGAGAGATTTTAAGAAGATAGTGATTGTGAAAGTTGTATTCTCAAATTCGATTATGGTTACGGTATCCCTTTCCATAATTCGAATTGTGAGATTTGGCAATTAGTCTAAATTGTTTAGACACACATATGAGCTATCTAAGGCAAAAGTGTATAAGTTTAAGAAGCTTAGATAAAGGATTATCATCTCAAAGCTAGTGGGAGCATAAGTGTTATGGTTATATGATAATAATCATCATGATAGTGGGAGCATAAATGTTGTGCTTGTATGATTATTAAGGCAAGTATTGCAAGTTAGCAATATTAATTATAGAAAACAAGAGTTATACTTTGCAAAGTCGTAAGGAATGAATAGTTGTTTTGCTATAATTAAGGGAGAGAATATTATGCTTCATTTCAAATCTAAAGGCTTAGGTTGTGGAATGTTAATAAATTTAGTCAAGAGTACATAGTGCGTTCTCAAAATTTTGATTATGATTGTGGAATCCCTCTTCATAGTTCGAATTGTGAGAATGTGACACATAAAATATTATGGCAAAAGATTAATAAAGTATTGTATCTTTATGTAAGACATTATGCATCGTATCCCATACGCTTCGGGTAAAGGATCGATTGCAAATGCTATAATATTTGACCATTCTAAAATTTTCCAAATGTCTAGCGCATTTAGAGGGAAAAAGGACAAAAATCGGTTTTGACTAAGATAATTAAACAACTATCAAAGGACGATCCAAAGTTCGTTGAGGATTGGTCGCTTGTGAGTAGTTGGAAGTATGGTATTGGATGGACCATATCGACATTATTATGAATAGATAAGATTCTATTAAGCATGAGTTGTCATATGGCAAATATGGAAATGTTTCCATATTGGGAGTTGGATATTGAGAATCTATATCTAGATTAGAAACTATTATGCAAGAAGGATGTTCAAAGGAATGTACTTTGAGTGAGAGACATCATATATATAGAATTGTTTCTGATAGAGATTAGCCAAGTCTTGATGATTTTGAGCTATAACTTTACGAAAGAATCATTGCATAAAATGTTAGAATCTAGCATAAGTAACAAGAATTTGATATTTTTATACTTATGATAAGTATTGGGAGTTGTGAAATGAGTATGATTGGAAATGTGTTCATTTGATCTATTTCACAAAGTAAGGACCGTAGGTAAACATTGTGTGCATGCTGAGAGCATGGGATAAGTGTGGTAATAATTCAAGGAAGAAGTTGATTACCCGAAACAACAAATAATGAGTAATCAATATGGTAATTAAATAAAATGTTTTATTTATACCCAGAGTTTGGGGAAATATGCTGAACCTGAAACAATAAACTGAAACTGTAAGCTTGAAAGCTTAGTGAGTTACCCCCAAAATACCAACCTCAAAACCATAATCATATCATATCAACAAAACAGAACAACCATGCATCTCGAGTCTACAGTGTGACTGTTCCGCCTGCATCAGGCCTTCAGTCCACCTGGTCCACTCTCTGAGTCTATAGTATGACTGGACCGCCCGTACCGAGCCTTCAGTCTATCTGGCTCACTCTCCGAGCCTCGGCATGTCTGGACCGCCCTCTCGGGGCCTTCAGCCTATCCAGACTGCTTGTCGGGCCTTCGGCATGACTAGGTGCCTTCCGGGGCCTGCAGTTTATCCGGTCCGCCCTGGGAATGTTGGCCTACAGCACGAAGCAGGACCCGCCTCAACCCAACCCCCAAACAAACAACCATGTGCACATATAACAATTAATCACATAACAGTCCATAGACGAACAAACCGATCTAGCAGATCATATAGCATAGCAACATCCTAACTAGGATACCAACTTAACCGATCACTAACATAGCATCATCCTATATACCAGGATACCGACCTAAACCAAGTCACAAACTTAGCATCATCCTATATACCAGGATACCGAACTAAACCAGGTCACTAAACATAGCACTGTCCTAATTACCAGGATGCCAATCTAACAGATCAATAAGCATATCAAACAAATACAAGTATATAATCCGAGAAAAGGGTCGGCCTTGGTGCCTTAGACCCTGTTGATATATTGAGGATAACTCACCTTGCAATGTCGGATTGAACCACGAAATCACGCTCCCGAAACACTACCCCAAACTCCAACACCTATAACCATCCATGATCAAATTTATAAATACCCCCATACCAATTGGCCTCAAAAGTCAAAACGGTCAACCCTTGGTCAAAGTCAAAGTCAACTATCAAAGTCAACAGTCCTTGTTGACCTCAACTCGTCGAGTACCCTCAGCTACTCGCCGACTTCCTTGCATAACTTTCCAACTCGCCGAGTCACCATGCCACTCGCCGAGCCCAAGGTAATCTTCATCTGACTCGCCGAGTTGTTTATTCAACCCGTCGAGTTTATGACCATCTTCTTATGACTCGCCGAGTCTACCATGCGACTCGCCGAGTCCCTTCAGTCCTTCATCCATACAGATGCTTTTTAAGCCATGCTAAGGCTCCATACTGCAGATCCAAGTTCCCAAGGCATGCTTATCACGTAAAGTTGCAAACTTTACGTGCATGCAAGGCTCTAATGACTCAAAATGCCAAAACCAAGCTTGAAATGGGGTTTTACACTTAAGGAGGGGTTCATGCTTGCCAATGTTGATAGCTTTATGGACTTACAAATCAAAGAGAGTTCAGATTTGAAGTTACAACTTCAGATATGAGCTCATACCCAAGAATAGCTTCATAATCAAGCCAAGAAGCCCTAACTTCATCCAAAGAGATCTAGAGAGGAATGAGGCCAAGATCATGAATTGATATCTCAAATGAAGCTAACTGAGATAGATTTTGCAGATCCGCATGAGTCCCTTGCTGCTAGCTACTTCACATTCAAGCTCCCTTTACAAGTTCCACCTTCCAAAGCTCAAAAACACACTCAAATGAAGCTCTCCCACGAAATAGGGTTTTTCTGGACTCTCTAGAGGTTGTAAGGGACTAAGGGAGGCTAATGGTTCTTTAAATAGGGTGCAAAACCCCGAAATTTAGGGTTTCATCTGCCAGTTCCTAATTGTCGAGTCCCTCCTTGGACTCGCGCGAGTAGGTCACTTAAACACGCGGATTGGCCCGCTGTTACTTGGCGAGTCAGACAACCGACTCGTCGAGTAGACCTTGAAATCATGAGAAATTATCACCACAAATTGATACACAGGAATCAGGGCGTTTCACAAGAACTTGGTAAGTTTCTTGTAATACTTAAAAGATTTTACACATGTTTATGCTAGGATTATTCCATTTACACACCTATTTTCATGTGTAGCTACTTAGAACATCCTCCATTTTCGAGAATCTCCTCAAACTACACAACTTCCTTCTC
Source organism: Lactuca serriola (assembly GCF_051521515.1). NCBI lineage: Eukaryota > Viridiplantae > Streptophyta > Magnoliopsida > Asterales > Asteraceae > Lactuca > Lactuca serriola. Next base: position 65,028,931 of record NC_136414.1, read on the forward strand.
CTTCTTCCACCACTCAAAATCTTCAAGGTGAGCTTCATACCCCCATATTTTTTTTTTGTATTTTTCATGTTTTCAGGGGGAGGATACAAGTCAAATCCCGTTTAACCATTTGATAGTTGCATGTACCTATGTGTATTGTGTTTAACCTTTGGGTAATTGCATGCATCTTAGATATTGGGTTGAAAATGGAGCAACTACTTGTGAAAAAGAAATTTTATCTTATGTATCTTCATAAAAATCATGATAAATGTTTTTGATAACATATATGTTACATGAAAACTAGAAGAGATGGGTTGTACACTCAAAAGCTTCAAAAACATGTCATATATATATATATATATATATATATATATATATATATATATATATATATATATATATATATATATATATGCTTAACTCTTGGATATATACATACTATATTTTATAAAAACCACACAAAAATTTAGATAAAATGAAAAGTTTATCATTTATGATAATACCAAAAATCGTGACTCCCTAGAGTCAAATCAATATGAAAATATTTTGACTCAAAACTTTCAAACCGGTAACAAGGTGCAAATCGTAAATACATAGTTTAATATTTTACTAAAAATAATTGTAGTTGTAAAATGATCGTAAACTTGTATTCAAGATTTTGATGGGTTAAAACCCAAGATATTATTTTATTTCTACACCAAATGTTACAACTAGACACATTTAAAGATGACTATTTTTATAAAGTGTTATAAATAGTTTTACCAAAATGGTGTACAAAACAGTTCGTGACAAAAATATTAGCGTGTCCTAAACTGTGTGTCATAAAAACTCTTAAGGCATGGATGATAATATGCATGTCATGAAATCTGTAAAATACGTGTCATAATATGAATAATATGAAACCTGCCAATCACGTGTCATAAAACATTTATCATAAGTTTGCAATAGAAAAGTAATTTCCTTATTCGAAAAAGGGACTCTAAATTCGCGTAAATCTGTTAAGGCTCTTGTGAGACTTTCCTTCACCGTACCTACCTAGCGTACACTGTAACTCCTGTAGTTATAACCAGAGTCTCCTGGAGGGAGAGCGAGGTAATTGTGTATAGATCTATACGGGGTTGACACCCCCACACCTGAGCTGTTCGTTACAGCTAGACGGGGCCAGTCTAGGTGACAAATATCTTACCGAAACCGACGCCTGAAGAACGTCATGACAGACATATCGGTCACATCAAGCATGGTTATAATGACTCGCATAGAGATTAACGAATCTATTTTGGTTTACGGGAAGCTTACACTTCATTAGTTTTATTAAAAGAAATGAAACTATAAACTATTTTCTATACGATTTTCACTTCCATCGTGTCTTAGGGTTTAAGACCACAGTTCCCCTTTAAGAAAATACTGCATTTTTTTGAAAATATACATTATTACTTTACAAGGAAAAGAAAACAAAGGACATGCATGCATATATTAACGGTTTTAGAACGAGACTACAAACTTTTTTCATAGAAAATATCAGATTTTCTGAAAGTACTACGAGATTTATTTTAAACAAGTGCAAAACCATTTTATACAAAAATGTTTATGAACTCACCAACTTTTTAGTTGACGCTTTTCAAAACGACTTGTATTCTCAGGAAACCACCAGACAAGTACTCAACCCTTCTTGAGGGTCGGCATCGTCATTTCATGTTTTTCCTACTTTTCAGTTATTTGTATTGACTTTTGAACAACTGAGTTTTTGTAAACAATGTAATACTTGAAATCTCAATGTATGAATGTTTGTGTTGCTATGTTTCATTATTATTCAATTGTTATGATATTATACATGAAGTCACTCCATCCGCCCCCAGATGTTTCCCCCGTTCTAGTTTGGGGGTGTGACATAGGTGAAGACATTATGTTTGATGAATTGATATTTTTTTTGAAAGAAAGAATAATATCGTGTGTGAAATGTTGAGATTGTAGTGTTTATATATAGTGGTTGGTTTAAAAATTGAATAATTGAATTTTTAGGGTAAAAACGGCTAGTTTTTATTTTTATTTTTATAAAAAAGAGTATTTTTTGTTAAAAAAATTGTAAAATGTGTTTGAATTTTGGTCTGGTCAAAAGTCCAAGACCCCAAGCACCAATCAAATCCTCTCTCTCAGAGTTGATGTCAATTTGACGGTGGCGAGTTCTTTGTCGCACGGCAAGAGGGTGTGTAGCGCGCATGGGGCCTTAGAGCATTTATAATGGTGAACCCATATGATAATATGATAGGTAAAAAAATTGTCATCTCACTATTTAATTATATTGACTTCGAATTAAATTGTTTCTCCAATGATTAAACTTTTTAATGATTTTTTTCATTAATTTAATTATTTTATCTTTATCTATTTATAATGTTATATAAAACCCTCTTGTTTAACTAACCTTTTTTTAATTATGACTTTTATATATATATATATATATATATATATATATATATATATATATATATATAAACTTTAGATAAATAATAAATACTTAAAATTAAAGATTTAAATCTTTAATAGGATAAAATGTAATATTATTAAAAAGAATTAAACTATATTGATCATTCAAATATATATATATATATATATATATATATATATATATATATATATATATATATATATATATTTGAATGATCAATAAAAAAATTATCTATTCGAAAAAGGTTGAATTGTTTTGACCATAGTAATAATCTTATAAAAAAATTACATTGGAGATGATATAAGGTATTAAAGACCTATGATAAAAAAAACATTACTATTAAACCAAAAACTATATGAATGGGTAGTCGGTGGATTCAATTTTTTCTTAAATTCTTTGGTATTTTTGTGATTTTCTCTTTCTTTAAACATTTTTATAATCATACATCCATTGAATTCGATAATTTTCTATAACTCAACTTTTCGTAAAAAAAAGTAAGAAACTTGATACAACTTCGAATACACATGGATAGAGGCAAATCTTTCTCCATGCCAGAGTTGCAAGATGACATCTAAAAAGCTGGAAAGCACATGAACTTCCAAAGCCAGCTCACTTTGCTTACATGGGTGGTGACATCATTTATAAATTAGTTTTTCAATATTTGGGCAAAATGATTGACCAATTTTAAATGCAAAACTCATGGATGCCCCTTAAATCTATATTCTATATTCATCAGACCCCCTTCCTCTTCTCTATCTCTCCATCTTCGCATTTCTTGTGCATCAAATCCTCCAAGAAACAAGACATTCTCAACAATCCACTATATAAACTAACCTACTCTAAAGATTTATGCCCTTTTGCTCATCCGACTTCATAAAGGTTTGAACTTTCTTCCTTTACACATCTGTTGACTTGTATCCTGAGTTGGTATCTTGCTGAGTTGATTCGCAATTCTTTAATGTTTTTACTGTGTTCTTCTTAATTCAGTGGTTATTGAAGGATGTTGATTGATGGGGTTTGTTTATTGTTTGTTTTATCATCTGGGGTTGTCTTGATTGTGAAGAAATTCTTTGAAAAATTGCAGTCCCTTAGTATCTTGATGGTTCTGAATTCTTTAGTTTTTTCGTGATCCTTTTAAATTCAGTGCCAATTGAGGGAGATTTCAGTGATATGGCTTGTTTATTTTTTGTTTTATCATCTGGGTTTGTCTCAATTATGAAGAAATCCAATGAAGTTTGAGTTCATACGCGAAGCTAAATTGTTCACAATTCTTCAGTCTTTTTACGTGTTCTTTTGAATTCAGTTGCAATTAAAGGAGGTTCAGTGATGGGTTTTGTTTATTTTAAGTTTTGACATCTTAAGTTATCTCATTTATGAAGAAAAACATTGAAGATTGAGTTCCTTGATAACCAAATCTTGAAAGGGGGAGCATCAATTTAGAACTGCATACTCATTTGATTCATTTTGTGTTGTATCAAAGAATTAAACTTGTTCTATGTCAATCAGAAATTAGGGTTTTATCTTCTTTGATATCTTACTATCTTGATTTGTTCAAATTGAGCTACTTATTGTAGAATTGTAGGAATTTTGACTTTTTAGGAATTGTTTTTCAAGAAGACTTGGTTGAATTTGCTTCTCAGAAGTTGGAATAAATTATGCTTTTTTTTTTTTTTTTTTTTTTTTTTTTTTTTTTTTTTTTTCTAGGCCCTTGTTTTCTTTGATATCTTATCATCTTTTTTGATTTTGTGAATAGGGTTGGAACTTGGAAGACTTTGGATTGAATTCAACAGTGATTACAAAATTCTTGAATGAACTATGAAACTATCTTTATTGATATATAAACAACATGTGATTCCTCCAATTATGCTTCAGATGACTTTTGACTCGAAGAATTTAGCAACACCCATGTTGTAGTTTCTTGATAAAATGGAGTAAATATGCTCGTATATGAGGATGGAAGTGATCTTGTTGAGTTTTCTACTATTGATCCAAATACCAATCATATTCGCCTCAGGAGTTTTGCCTTTAAAGGGTTGTAACACTTACAATATCCAATTTTCAAGTAATTATAATCACAAGTTGTTTTATTTAAATGGAGAATTAGTAAGCAAAGATTCATTTTGCAAGTCTCTCAAGTCAAATCATGCAAACGATTGTTTCATCAATACAAATCTTGGAAGCCATTGCCATGAAGTCGATCAATCTTCAGGTACATGATGTCAAATGTCTAAAATATCCTTTAGGATCCATCTCATGAAAATTGCAACATTTTGATTGGTTGTCAAATGTCTAAAATACCCTTTATCTCGGATTTTTCCCATTAAGGAAAATTCGCAACTTTTATTATGCATCTTGAAAAAAGATATTTTTATACTCCCTCCAATGAAAATCACAATTTTGATTATTTGTCAAATGTCAACAACACCCTCTATTACGATAGGATCTTGTAACAACGATGATGGGCAAATCCGTAACTTTATCTTGAAATCTTTCATAAAAGGAAAAATTGCAAGTTTGAGATGGAGTAGTAGGTTTTATATATAGTTGTGAATCTTGAACATTTTTGTTGTATTCTTGAGCAGAAGGGAGGAGATTTCTTAAAGATCAAAAGATAACAAAAGATGAGAAAAATAATTCCGAATTTAAAACAAAATATTATATCATGGGCGGATCCGGAATTTTGATTTTATGTTGCGGTTTTCTTTGCCCTTGCTTTCATACAAGAAAGAAAGATACAGCCCACACTGTTCTTAAGGATCCAAGTTCAAGTAAGTTTTCAATATAAAATTTTGGTCTAAAAGAATATGTTATCTTCATTGAGGGGCATTTCAGATATTTGATTAGCTAAGTTAATTTAATATTTGTTTTGTAGTGGATTCAATTTCATCTATAGAAATGAACTCGGTTTCTGAAAAGGTTACAGCTAGTCCACTACGGGTCCCACCTAGTCCAGCTAGATTCTCAATGTCTCCAAAACTTGATAGGGTTGGATCGGTTCATTTGACTATGAGTCAAATTGCAAGAGCTACCCAAAATTTCTCTCCATCTTTAAAATTAGGTGAAGGGGGATTTGGAACAGTTTACAAAGCTCAACTACCAGATGGTCAAACGGTTGCCATTAAACGTGCAAAGAAGGTAATATCAACACTCTTGTTTGTTGGGGTGTAAGGGTAACATGGTCATTTACTCATTTTCAAACAGTTTGTTGTTCAGACCAAAAAGGAACACACTTTGTGATACAACACAAACATCATTCTCTATTAAGTTGTTCTTTCTGCATTAATGGATGAGAATTGTATATACGAATTAATCCCTCAAATTTGTTGTGTTTTCTTTAAAAAAAAAAAACCGTTTTTTTTTCATTTTTAAAATGTGAAATTATTGTGTAGGAACAATTTGATGCTCTACGAAGTGAATTTAGAAGTGAAGTTGAGCTACTTGCAAAAATTGATCATAGGAATCTTGTGAAGCTTCTTGGCTATGTTGATAAAGGAAATGAACGCCTTATTATTACAGAATATGTGCCTAATGGAACACTTAGAGAACATTTGGATGGTAATTTTTATTTTTTTTCAAATTCATTATTAACATCTTGATTTAGGGGGTGTTTGGCTTAGCTTTTTAGAGGCAAAAGATCTTTTTGGAGAAGTTACAAAAAGTCAGGTTTTCCTTACTTTTCCAAAAAGTTGATTTTCCTTCTTTGTAAAATCCAAAAGTAGTCTTTTAAAGTCTTTTGCCAAACATCTTTTGTCTATGATCTTTTTCTAAAAGGACTTTTGGCCAAAAGCTAAGCCAAACACCCTAGGTCTTCATTTTAGTAACAATAAGTTTTAATGGTTCCTCTTTTTAGGTGTTCATGGAAATTTCTTGGACTTTAGTCAACGACTTGAAATCTCCATTGATATTGCTCATGGCTTAACATATCTCCATCTATACGCAGGTAAACCCTAACTCTTATTATACTATTTTTATGTTTTTTTTTTGGGGGTTTTTACATAGTTATACCAAAATAAATGAAAGTACAACGTTGCTATTTGTTGATGATGAATAGAAAAGCAAATTATACATCGCGATGTGAAGTCATCGAATATTCTTTTAACGGAAAGAATGAGAGGAAAAGTGGCGGATTTTGGATTTGCAAGAGTTGGAGAAGCGGAGACTGATAACACACACGTTGTGACCAAAGTAAGAGGCACAGTTGGATACCTTGACCCTGAATATATGAGAACCTATCAACTCACCCCGAAGAGTGATGTTTACTCTTTTGGCATTCTACTTATTGAAATTCTTACTGGTCGTCGCCCTATTGAGTCAAGAAGATCACCCGAGGAGAAGGTCACCATAAGATGGGTATGTATGCATTTATTTCTTCTTTATACATTGTGCATTATCAACTTGTACCTTGTGCATTTGATGGTTGTACCATGTCTAAAAGTATGCCTTCTCACCTTTTTAACTTATTTCCCATTCATTCATTGTCAACTTTACCTTGTGTATTCTTTATTTTAGTATGACCAAGTGGTATATTATAGCCAATGGGTTCCTCACCATCTACCCTACTTTTTGATCTTTGTATTAAGAGTAAATTACACAAATGGTCCCTATGGTTTGGGGTAATTTGTACGTTTGGTTCCTAATTTATTTTTTTATTGTTTTTGTTGCATGTTTGGTCTCTGTCTTACCTAAAAATACTATTTTACCATTGATTTTTTAATTTATTTAAATTAACACACCCCAACCCCACTTCCACCTCACCTACCCCATTTTATTTAAATAAATTAAAAAATCAAAGGCAAAATAGTCTTTTTAGGTAACACAGGGATCAAGCGCACAACAAAAACAAACTATATAGACCTTTCGAGTTAAAGAAATAAGTTAGGGACCAAATGTACAAATTACCCCAAACCATAAAGACCATTCGTGTAATTTACTCTTGTATTAACGACTTGTACCTTGCTCATTGGTTGTTGTACCATGGGTTTCTCACCATCTTGTCGTTACTTTTCATCCTTGCCTTATCAACTTGTACCTTGTGCATTAATAGTTGTATTTTGGGCATTAGTATTTTGGGAAAATACCGACAATAGTTAAAAAATGGGGGACATTTTCAAAATTTAGACATAAAAATGGACATTTCCTGGTATAGACATGCATTCCGCGGAGGTAGCTACGCGGAATGACAAAATCGTAAATAAATTAATGTATTAAAAAAAACTCAAGATCCATTCCACGGTGCTCCGGACCTTCAGTTTTTTTTTTTTTTTCAAATCGATTCTTCGGGATTTATATTCATTCCCACAACTAATTATTTTCAAGAAAAGGTTATGATAGTATGAATTTTTTTTGACAATGTTTAGAATGAATGTGAGGTGTAAAAAATTGGTCTTTTAATTAGAGATCATTACATAAAAAAATCATTGGAGGAGATTTTTTTTTTTTTTTTCTTTCTTTCTTTCTGAAGATCCATTCCTCGGAGCTACCTCTTCGGAGCTCCACGGAATGGATCTTGAGTTTTTTTTTTTTTTTTAATACGCTAATTTATTTACGATTTTGTCATTCCGTGGAGCTACAGTAGATTCCGCAAAGCTGCCTCCGCAGAATGCATGTTTATACCCGGAAATGTCCATTTTTATGTCTAAATTTTAAAAATGCCCCCCATTTTTTTACTATTGCCGGCATTTTCCGAAGTACTTTAACCATGTCAACCATGGATATGAGCCAACAGGTTCCTCACCCTTCTACCCAACTTCATTCCTTAATTGTCGACTTGTACCTTGTGCATAGTTACTTGTACCATGTTTATAAGCAAACTGTCAGACCATGTGGCAAGAGCCGATGAGTTTGTCAACCTCTTACACTACTTCCCATCCCATCATTATCCACTCGCATCATGTATACTGATAGTTTGTACCTTATGCATCGTTACTTGTACCATGTTCAAAAGCATTCCTGCCCTCTTTTATCCTACTTTCCATCCCTGTATTATCGACTGGTAACTTGTGCAGTAATAGTTGTACTTTGTACTGTATCTTATTTCAGGCATTTGGGAAGTACAATGAAGGCGAGATTATGGATTTGGTTGACCCGCATATGAAAATGAAAGAAGCAGTAGACACTGAAATATTTTCAAAGATGCTCGGTTTAGCTTTTCAATGTGCCGCCCCTACAAGGGCGGATCGGCCGGAGATGAAGGTGGTGGGGGAGCAGTTGTGGGTTATCAGAATGGATTATCTCAGACATGGTAAAAGAGGCTAAATTCAGATATAAACATGAAGCTTTGAAGCTTTTCTCATTTGTACCCATCACTTTTTTCATGCTTAAATGACTTGTACCATGTGTGTATGCTGATTATACAAGCGGTACAAGTACCTTATGCATGGGATGCACGAGAATGGTGTTGCGGATTCCATTTGAAGATGGTTGAGTTCGGACTATGTTGGTTGGATAAGTTTTATGTGTATTTGTGCATTAAATACTTGTACCATATGTATATATATGATGTATTTGTGAGTTTACTTCATAGTGTTTGTTATAATTTGGTTTTACAGAATGAGGTTTACTTTTTGGTATTTCTTATGATTTGTTAAAAACTGTAATATCATTAATTTCTAGAAAGTGTAATTGTTATTGCACATAAGCTTTATAAATTCAATCAATAATGGCATGTAATTTTTTTTAATTCCACATAGACTGTCAACTGATTCTCTCGGGTTATTCAGTTGGACACAGAAAACTGCATTTCGAGCATTGGGGATAAAAAGTTGGGTATTTCTGGACTTGACTTTTTTTTCAATGTTGTTGGCATGATGGAACTTTTTGAATGAAATAATCAATATTAAAAATGACAATGTATAGAATAACAATGTAGTTTTTGACTTGTTTCACATTACTATTATTTTACATGCTTATTCATTGTGTTATCAAAATGCCTTTTACAAAGATCATTTTTGGTTAAAACAACTTGATTCTGTACTTTGTAGTCATCTCATCAACAAAGTCTATTCTATAAATGTGTAGAGATGATTATTGTATTTTATTGGTTAGCTAACCTACTTTGTAAATAGTTTAATGCTATAGTATCAATCCCAATAGGATTTTTTTTGAGAATGCAATAATTAGATGCATATAGAAAAACTTATGATCATTGGTCATGTCAATGGGTGGGGCAACTTGGACGATGGTTTGAACCTCTAAGTTTTTAGGAGCACATTTTTATATATCTTATTATGTTAGTATAGAAAAAAATTGATATATGGTGAATAGTGAGCAAAAAAAATTAGCAGAGAAGACTAACGTTCGTACGGTTCTTTTGGAACAATCATTGTATTTGGCCTCTCACCACCATCGATTGAAATACTTTATAAATCAATTTTGGTTTATTTCATGCAACCTTCTGATTTCCAATTTCAATTTATGTTTTCTGTTTTTCAATTTCTGTTTTAATATTGCTTAATCCATTGATTTTGATAATCTGATTTCATGCATCCTTCAAAAAGTCGATCTTATATTTGTGTTAATCTGATTTTGAGCAACCTCACCGATTCTGATTTCTGATTCGTGTTAATTTGAATTCTGATTTATGTAAATTGTAAGAAGTCGTTAAGGTTCTTCACCTATTTCGTGTTAGTTTTCTGATAAAAGTTAATTTATGTACTTTCTTTCTGATTTTTTGTAGATAACTTGGAGTTTTAAAATCTTTATTGTTGGAACCTAGAAAACGATTAAAAAATAGTTATATTTTTTTTGAAGGAAAACGGTTCAACAATGATTAAAAAATCATTATATTTTTTGATGGAAAACGGTTCAACATTACAAGTTTACAGCTACGTTTCCTTTACTTCTTTTTTTCTCATTATTTTATAAATTTAAAATAATAACATGTTAGACTAGAAAATATTTATCAGTAATGAGAAAAGGAAAAAAAAAACAAAAAACCGCACAACTAATATTATTACAAAAAAGATCTAAGGATCAATTTATAACAATCGTCATTTCAAAAAAAAAAAAAAATCACCCTCCGTTACTACTATTTTTTTTTACTATAAAGTCCAATTTTTTTTTTCTTTTTTTAATTTTGTTTGGAGCTGCAAATAGGCTTATACCGGCCATGTAACAACACAAGGTAAAGACTAACAGCAAGAGAGATGAAGATCAGAGAGGCCGTCTAGGCAAAGAGCGGTGATCCAGAGGCCGAGAGGAGAGCCTTGGGATGGTGTTGGATTGGTAATCACATTGGCACGACGAGAGGTTGAGACCAGAGAGAAAACGATTGACGAATGATGATGCTAATGTGCGATCCATGGCCAACAGATTTTGAAGGGATTTTAAACCGTATTTATCATGAAAGAAGTTTTTTTGGTTTTGACATTTGAAATATTCTGAATCCTGTTTCATTTTTGTTTAATGGTTTTTAAATATTTTCAAGTTAATTATCTTTTTCACCAGGACATAGTGTCATGTGATTTCATTAGAGGTAATATTTTATTTCTTTAATTTTCTAAACTCTTTGATAACACAATAATAGAGATCATATTTGAGATACAATCAACACAGATTACGCCCTAATACATAATGGTTACTAGTTAATAGTCCAAAAAGTTGGTGGCCATGGCCCCCCTAGCCCCCTTAAGGGTTTCTGGATTAAGGGTCATTTTCATAAGTATTTCCGGTATTAATGAGTATATATAATGATATGTTTTCCTCTTTTTTAAACACAAAAAGTTTGGATTCAAATTTGGAAGGTTACAAATACAATACAAACAGTGTTACAAACTTTATAACAATCCATAAAAGAATCATCAAAATACAACAAAATAAAATTTGTATAAGTGGTTTTCTCATGCTAATTCCTAAAATGTCTATTCTTCTAGTTATTTTAAAAGACATGTCAAGGAGACCAAGTCCTCCAATGCTTTACGTCTTGACGGCCATTTATAGTGTTTTTGGTTTGATCATATTTAAACAGTTTTATTTGGGATGTTTTTGGAATTCACGTAAGTGGTTTTTTTTTTTTTTTTTTCAAAATGTTTGAATAAAAGAATTATGTTACAATTTTTTTAAAAGATGTTAAAATAGAAGAAAATGTTTTAAGGTGAAAAGCGTGGTGTTAGATATAAACCGATAATCACTTCGATAAGGTTGGATGGATGGATTTAGAGAAAAACATGTTGGAAAAAAAACAGGGAAAATCTGATAAAGAACAACTTAAAAACAAATGGGCTCAGCATGAAAAAATAATGGAGGCTTTATGTTAAAACAGGGAAAATCTGATAAAGAACAACTTAAAAACAAATGGGCTCAGCATGAAAAAATAATGGAGGCTTTATGAACACATAATGAGCTTTGAAGCTGGAATAAATGGGGGAAGAAAAAGACATTAGATGCACGGTCTCGGTGTAGGATGAGAAAATAAAGGTAAAATTTACTATTTTTTTTAATCATGTGTATTTATAATTCCATAGTGAAATTCATGAATTAAATGACACATGTTTACTACAAGTTGGGGTTAGCCCACTTGGCTAACAAGGAGGTCTTTAATCTAACAACTAACTAGGAGGTCATGGGTTCAATCCAGGCATAAGAGATATTTATATTATTTTCCGTTTAAAAAAAATGACACATGTTTATCTTATAGCGTAGAGATGCACAAAACCCGATCCGATTTTAAATCTGATCCGATCCGGTTTGGTCAAAACCGGTTTTTGTGTGCATCTCTACTTATAGGTAGAAATATTTATATTATTTTTCGTTTCAAAAAAAAAATGACACATGTTTATCTTATAGCGTAGAGATGCACAAAACCCAATCCGAATCTGTAGGATTAGGATCCAATTTTAAATCTGATCCGATCCGGTTTGGTCAAAACCGGTTTTGAATAGTGAAACCGTTTTTTTGTGTGCATCTCTACTTATAGGTAGAAAAGAATTGCCAAATTTAGAGACACAAATTCACGAATTAAACGTAATTTTTAATATTATTGTGGTGTAATAAATTTTTTTGTAAAAAGAATATTATATTATATATTTTTAACATCTATCAAACATAAATAAATAATAAACCGTTAAGTATAAAATATTATATGTAAAAATAGTAGAACGTAATGATGTTATATTTGGTTATTTTAAATATCCAAACATTTTTTTTAAATGACTTATCAACTTATAGTTTTGTCACTAAAAAAGCTAATCAAAATATTTTTTTTATCTAAGTAGTATTATTCAAAATTCACTTCACCGATTTATGTTATTTACATCTATTTTGGCTTTTGTCCCATAATTTCACAAAATAGCAACACACTTTGGTTATCGTATTTCTTGTGTAAACACGCTTTTATCACAACATTCTTATTATAAAGTATTATGTGACACATTGAGGTATTGTTAACCATGGCTAGATTCACCATATTACTTTGCTTACTTCATATGGTTTTTCATATAATTTTAATCATCATCTAAAAAATATGGACGACCAATGTAACTGACTACATGAGTTTTTATCACTACAAAAATCTAAAAACTTAGTTTGAATATCATAACCACATTTACATAAATATTGATTTATCTGTATGTGTTCATGAGTTTGGAAGCTTGAGTCATTTGAACGAAAATATATCAATATTATTCATGTGAATAAGTGCGCGAGATTGGTTGTTGCAAAGAAGTTCGTATGTAAAATATATATTTGAAATTTATACTCTGTAATCCAAAGTTTGTAGTATGTATGAAACATGTATTTAAAATCCATACTGACTAATTCAAAGTTTGTGACTTGAACCTTCGATTTCAAGAAGGGAGGACAACACCTGATACTGTTGAACTAAAAAGCCTTTGACGGTAATATACTTTGTTGAGATATAAATTTGAAAATTCATTTGTAATACCATTTATGTTGAACATGAAAATTATATTTGAAAAATATTACACTTGGATATGATAACAAAAACCATATATATCATATTTTTCATAAATATCCTTTTGTATATTACCACAAATAGAGCAATTTGATGAGTATCCTTAAAAAAAATATAACCCTTAAAAAATCATATCTTTAATTCGAAGAAAAAGCCAATCTAAAAACTATGACGTGTCAAAGTTAATAAAAGTCAAGCATTTCCTTGTCGGCAAAACCCATCGTGTCCAATTAAGACCTAAATAAAAAAAAATATTAATTAATACGTAATAACCCACTAATTACTTAATTAAATCAAATGTAATAACAAATCAAAATGAAGTACACACTTTACACGGTTCTTCTAATTTCCTCGCTGCCCAAAATCTTCGCTTAATTTACAGAACACCAATAGCCACTTTACTCTAGAAACTGTTACCCTTTCTCCTCTTTCTCTCTCACACACAAACACCAAAACACCCATTAATTGGAAATTTCTTTGGATGCTTGTTCGTGAACTGTTTGAAATTTGGTGTTTTGTGGCTCTAATTTTTCCAAGTCTTTCGGCAAATCTGTTGAGTTTATTGCTATCGTTTTCCTGTTCGAAGAATGTCGTTCATTGCGGGACTGATAACCGGACTTGTGGTGGGGATAGCACTGATTGTTCTGTTTGTTCGGTCTGAGAATGCACGATCTATGCGTCGCACTGCACTTGTAAGTTTGAAAACTCCGATTTTTTGTGTTTTTGGTTGTTTATTGTGTTCAGAACGATAAATTGGTGGGTGGAATTGAATTGAATTGATTTAACTTGATGTAAGTTGCTTAATTTGTAACTCTCGTATCATAAAAGCTGCATATGTACGTTCATGGATTAACCTGATTCGATGAGCGCTATTTTAAAAGCTTTAATTTCGTAGAGGAAGAAACCAAAAGTTATATATTTAGCTTCATCGTAGCTTTCACGCCATAACACACTTGTATCTGCATCTATCTAGGAGTTAGTTCAAAAGGATTTGGATTACACACAACACAAACACTCCAGTCTCCATTATGTGTAATAGTTTGTGTGAATTGTTTGATTTAACAACACACACAATATGCATCTTCCTTAATGTGTGCCCTAAAACATGATTTGAAGCGAGTGTATGCTCTGAATATTCGTGAATTTATTGAAATTTGGGTTAAATTATGTGTTGAAGGCAACAACGATTGCGGCTTTTGCGAGAATGACAGTTGAAGATTCAAAAAAGTTGCTTTCACCAGAATTCTACCCTTCTTGGGTTGTTTTCTCACAGAGACAGAAGTTGAGTGTTACTTTTCTACCCTACATTCTTCCTGCTTATGTACTTCTCTCCATTTTCTTTCCCATCTTCAGGGACTGATGATTTTTCTGCTTAATCTTTCAGTTGACCTGGCTTAATGCTCATCTTACCAAGATCTGGCCCTATGTTGATGAGGTCAGTTTTAAATTTTAAACCCCTCTATTCACCCTCATTATGGTAATATGCTTTTCATGTGTTTTTGGATTGTCTTGTAGGCAGCATCTGAGCTTATAAAGGCTAATTTGGAGCCAACTCTTGAACAATATAGACCAATGGTGTTGTCCTCTTTGTCATTTTCCAAGTTTACCCTCGGCACAGTGGCCCCACAGTTTACAGGTTAGGCTAATTGATAGTTTATGTTCTCTGCTAGTTTAAGAAGATTCCACATATTCTTGAATCTTAATTATCAATTGTTTATATTGTTTAGGAGTTTCTATTGTTGAAGATGGAGCTGAAGGAATAACTATGGAGTTGGAAATGAATTGGGATGGAAATCCTAGTATAATACTTGATATCAAGACCAGACTAGGAGTTGGATTGCCTGTGCAGGTAATTCAATTTGCCTAGATGTCAAGGGTTATTATTGGAATTTGGAAAATAATTGGCTTCAACACTGTTTACTATTAACAAACCATATTCTTTAATCTTAATCTCTTTTATTGTTCAGGTGAAGAATATTGCATTCACTGGGGTTTTCAGGTTGATTTTTAAGCCTCTAGTTCCCGAATTTCCATGTTTTGGAGCTGTGTCGTTTTCTTTGAGACAAAAAGTATACATCTTTTTCCTTCTTTAATCTATTTCTTTGAATATAAATCCAATTGAAAGTAAAAGTAAAATATCCTTTATTTCTTTTTTCTTTTTTGCAGAAAAAGATGGATTTTACACTTAAAGTAGTTGGTGGTGACATTTCAGCTATTCCTGGCGTTGCTGATGCCCTTGAGGTGTGGAAAGATCAAAGATTTTGTATTTTTTTTTTCACAAAAGGAAAACAATGCACAAATTATATTTCTTATATACCCTTTTGCTTAAAAAGTTTTCTTGTTTATTCAGAGTACAATACGTGATGCTGTTGAAGACTCAATCACGTGGCCAGTTCGAAAAGTTATTCCCATTTTGGCCGGGGATTACAGGTACACCCACAACCACAATCTTCAAACTAAATGACATTTTTGCCCCTACAGTATAAAACAAACACATTTGGAGAGGAGAGTTTATCTAATCTATGATCACGTCACTAACTTTAATATCTTTAAAATAAGCATACTGGTTAGTTCAAGAGTTGACAACAAGTCACTTAGTGTGTAAATTACCATTTTACCCTTTTCCTTTTATCTGATCCATGATGTCTTAATCATTAGTGATCTTGAACTAAAGCCTGTGGGAACATTGGAGGTGAAACTTGTTCAAGCTAATGGTTTGACAAATAAAGACATTATTGGGAAATCTGATCCTTTTGCTGAATTATACATACGCCCTTTGCGTAATAGAACAAAAACTAGTAAAGTTATTGTAAGTTATCCTTCTAATTTTTTTTTTCTTTTTCATATATTTAATTAAAAAGATGATCTAAATATCTAATCTTGTTGATGTTACATTTATTTTATGTTTCAGAACAATGATTTGAATCCAATTTGGAATGAACATTTTGAGTTTGTAGTGGAAGATACTTCCACACAACATTTAACAGTGAAAATATTCGATGATGAAGGGCTTCAAGCAGCTGAGCTTCTTGGATGCTGTCATGTGAAATTAAGTGAACTTGTGCCTGGTAAAGTCAAGGATATATGGATAAAATTGGTAAAAGATTTGGATCTTCAAAGAGACAATAAAGACAGGGGAAAGGTGATTGATTATATGTTTATCTTTATTATATAAGGGCAAAATGGTCTAATCACAAAAATAACTAAAAATGAGAAGGTATTATTAGTTTATTATATCACAAAATGACCACTTTTTAAACTTTTATTACAAAATTGGTTCTTCTTTACTTTTGTTTTGGAAATTTTTGTTATACTTTTTTTGCGAAAAATGACAGTAATAATACATATTTATACATATAGAAAACTTGTATTTATACAAAAAAATGTGGTTTTTAAATGTAAAAAATTATTTTCTTTTTATATGGTTTCAAATGGAAATGGTCAAAACATTGAATGAAATTGGAAAAAATAATGTTCGATTTGGAATAAAAAGAAATGAATGTCAAAATTGAAAAAAAAAGCATCTTTTGTGCCACTTTTTTCAATTTTGACATGTCTTCATACACGTCACCAAAGACCGACACATCAGCATGCCATGTTAGCTGACAACTGGGTTGACTAGTCAAGTGATCAACATTGCAAAAATTTAGAAAACTTAGGACTAAATTGTAACAAAAAGTAACAGCGTCAAAATCAATTTTTTTAAAACCATAGCGACTTTTTTTTTTTTTTTTTTTTTTTTTTTTTTTTTTTTGTAATTTACTTTAAAAAACATTTGCGAAATATTATGATGTTTTTTTTTCCGTGGGGACCACTGATAAAGAAATTTTGCAAAATGGATATTTTTTTTTATTTTTTTGTGATAAAGTTGAAAAGGAGGTTATTTTGTGATTTCACTTTATTATTTTTTGTTATTTGTGTTACTACCCGTTTTTATAGTCATATTTAACACACTAATTATTTATAAAATCCAAAAAAAAAACATTTATAGGTGCACTTGGAGCTATTGTATTGCCCATATGGAATGGAAAACGGGTTCACAAATCCTTTTACTTCTAATTACACAATGACATCTCTTGAAAAAGTTCTTAAAAGTGGAGATAACGAAAATGGCGATTTCGTAAATAAAAAAAGAACCGTAATTATAAGAGGTGTCCTTTCTGTCACTGTAATATCCGCCGAAGACTTGCCAGCTGTCGATTTAATGGGAAAGGCGGATCCTTTTGTCGTGCTCACTATGAAGAAAACCGGGATGAAAAACAGCACAAGGGTATTTTCGTCTTTTCAACATACGAATAACAAATACTATACCTCTCTCTTTTCTTGATTATATTTAATTTTATAGGTTGTGAACGAGAATTTGAACCCGGTTTGGAATCAGACTTTTGACTTTGTTGTTGAGGATGGGTTGCATGATATGCTTGTTGTTGAAGTATATGATCATGATACATTTGGCAAAGTAAGTTATTTATTTATTTTTTAATATTGATAGAAGCTGAGTGAATCAGATCTGACTGAATCAACAACTATTAAACAGCTGACAAGTCCATTACGTAAAAAAAGAAGCAATGGTTTTAATGATTTATTTATTTATTAAAAAATGTAGGACTACATTGGAAGATGCATTTTGACACTAACAAGGGTAATATTGGAAGGAGAATACAAAGAGTGTTTTCAACTTGATGGGGCTAAATCAGGAAGATTACATTTGAACCTCAAGTGGATGGCTCAACCACTTTATCGTGATTCTTAGCTTTTGTGAGAAGTACATAAAGTCTTTGTGAAAAATTATGGTAAAAATTCAAAGATTGTTTTATGTAAATTCGGAAGTCAGTCGAATAAGGGCATTCACTTGTTTGGGTAGCACAATTTTGGTTTTTTGTATTCTCTTCCTTTGTATCTTATTTTATTTTATTTATAAAAACCTTGAATCTTCACTCACTAATGTAAGAATTTTTCACTTTCTCCAGTATTTAACATTCACCAACACTATAACAATAATGTCAATTGGATATTTTCTGATATCCGAATTTTTATTATTAAATAATTAAAGGAACATGTGTGATATGAATAGGTAAATTGAGGAATAGTTTTGAATATTATAATACTCTGTGATAAATGGAGTCTAAACAATGAGATTGTTAATGAACTTACGTTTGGAGAATGCTAACCACCATTTGTTTGGAGTCCCATTAGCTCTATATGCGACGTTTAACAATCTTTTATTTGTTTCCTCCCTTACTACCTTGAAATAATCTCGAATTACCTCTGCATTTTATAAAAAATTTATACACATCAACAGAATTGCTACACACGTTCTCAAAAAAAATCAATAATAATAATATAATAAAAGACAAATCTAGCAACTTTGGCTTAAAGTTTGCCACAATATATTTGCTGTAAAATTATTTTTTTTCTATGGTCTCCACAAAAAGTAGAAAAAAACGACCCTTAAATTTACTATTTGTTGCAAAATTGTTTTTTTTTTCTATGGCTCTCAAAAAATATAGAAAAAACGACTGTGGAATTCACTATTAAAATTGTTTGTTTCTATGACCCTAAAAAAGTAGAGAAAAAAACGTCTTTGAAATTCACTATTTGATACAAAATTGCTTTTTCTATCGTCCTCACAAAAAATATAGAAAAAAACGACAGTGAACTCCTGTGCTCTACTAATATACATCATTTTAGTATGTGTTTTTCTTTTTATCATTCCAACCAACCTCTAAAATATACCATTTTATCTATTAAGACGTTCTTTTGCATTAAGTAAAAGGAAATACTAACCAAACCTTGATCAGAGAGACGAGGAGCATGAGTATGAGCATGTCCATGTCCAATTGTTTGGTTAGTTGTTTGGTTTTTAAGAGGAAGTAGGGGACACCCACAAGCTTTGCTAACTCCCTTCAAATCCACAATTCTAGAGTGGTACACCTACAAAGAACAAATCATAGTTTTTTTTTTTGCAAAATTTCAAAAAATATAGTAGGAAACACTAGGTTTACTTTATATACATCTACATAACTTATCCAAAATCATTTATTGTTATATGTTGTAGAGCATTTTCTCTATTAACAACCATGGTTTAAGTTATGAGGTGTTTGAGATTACTTATTTGAAATGCTTATTGATTTACTGTGGGTTGGCATTGGTAATAAGGATTTTTAAGTGTTTGGATTCCAAGATTTCATAAGTACTTATTGAGTTAAATAAATATATTTTGATAAGTTATTTTTTCTTACTTATTGACTTATTTAAGAAGTTTTTGACAAGTCATAAGTCATTTTTTAATTACAAATAAACATCATTTGCCAAACAATACAAACTAACTTATCAGCTTATTATGTTTTGGTATCGGATAAGCTAAATCATTTTTTTTAAACTCAATTTTGGCACCGGATAAACTAATAAGCACTTTTACTAAAATTCATTTTAAATAAGCAAATCCCAAACACTAGAAAATAATCCCAAACACCAGAAAATAGACAAACACCAAGAAATAATCTCAAACACCAGAAAATAGACAAACACAATGGTTCTTAATCTCATGTCAATATTTCTTTTATATTTTCACATTCCGTATAAATCTTTTATTTATGCTAACTATAATATTATTTTCATATTTCCACAAAACAATGGTTAGTTTGTAACTAAAAGTCAAAATTCAAATAAGAATAACTAAAAAGGGTTATTACCATGTTTAATATAGGATTGCTTCTTAGTTCTTGCCACAAGAATATTTCCCCCCCTTGATATTAAACTTCAATGAACACACACAAGTTCAGAAAACATCAACACTTTTAAAGTTAAACACAAGAAAATAATAATAATATATCATCATACACTTTATTTCGCACCCAAAATTTTCACCCAAATGATTTAATCAGAGAATCCAAATGGATATTATCTAAAGAACCCTTGAACAATCAAAGCCATAATCACTGGAATACTTTTAAAACAGAATCACATAAAATTAAAACAGGCTCAAAAAACATACAATCTTCGATTAATGGAGGGTATCAATCGCATATCAATTATCAATTCAGTTTCTAATTTCCCTTTCAAAAAACAAATCAATATCCATGAAACAACAGGTGAAGAAATTGAAATCGAGCTGAAGAAAACAAATTGATATGAAAAATAATAATAATAATAATAATAATACCTGCAATTGATTATTGTCGGATCAATCAAATCGGAGATTAATTTAATCGACGGAGGGATACTTTTCTTCTGATCCGACGAAGATGCTGCGAAAAGTAATATGGAATTTATTTGAGTAAAAAATTAATTACTTTCTTCCCACCAAAATAGGATCACCAATTTCTAATAAAAATCGGAAAATATTTAAATTTTAAATTTCAATAAACAAAACCCAAATTTAAATTTTTACAAACTACAAATCATTCATAACAATTTCTTCAAATTCTAAACCAACCCTAAATCCATACCCACAAAACTTAAACAATTTCCCACAAACAAAAAGCTTCTTAAAACCTAAAAGAATGAATAGATAGATAATCTAAACAACATCTATAAAAATAAAAAATAAAAATTACATGTACAATACAATCTTGCTAAATTAAGTTTGAAAACGATGAAGTCAACACAAAAGAATCATACGAAGGGAGGGGCCCACGTTGACACGCGAGGTCATGAATGTCCCTAACAATGTCAAACACTGCCTCCGGTTGGGCCAACTTGAGGGCATTTTCGGAAATTTGCTTGCGTTCATCTGAGTTGTTGGTGAACCATCCCGCCACTATCCTAGCCGTCTCCTTTGGGCTTCTAGTGAACACACCCGCACCATTTCCCACCACATACGGGACATTCCCTTTTTCCTATTTCACCAAAATAGCAATGTACTTTTTATTAAATTATTTTTTTATTATTATGACATCATATTTTTCATTTTACATTTTTTTACGTACTTGTCCTGGAATATAGTCATTGAGAATGATGGGAAGCCCTCTGATTAACGCCTCGGCAATTGTGCCAGGTCCGGCCTGCAAAAAAGTTCATGTTATAAAATTGTGAAATGACAAAAATGCCCCTCTTTACAATTTACCAATTATAGTAATTTGAATATTTGATAATGAAGAGAGGTGAAAAAGATCATATACCTTAGTTATAATGCAGTCACAAGCACCCATCCATTTTTGCATTTGTGTCTCAAATCCTCTAACCTATCCAATTACATTTTTATTTTTTATTTTTCAAATTTATAATAATGAAAGTGCATTGCTATATAAAAATCAAAGGCAACTGAGTTTTTATTTTTCATTTTTACCTTAACAGGAATCTTCCACTCTAAAGATTCAAGTGAAGAAGCTAAAGCTTTGTTTCTACCACAAATTATGATCATTTGTCCTAAAGCTTTTCCATTTTCTTTATCGAATAAAGATTCTGCAAGAGCCTTTGCAGTTTTCTTCACGGGGCCCATTCCTTCACCACCTCCCATCAACAAAACCGCAGGAAGCACTGGATCCAGTTCTAGCTCTACCCGTAAATCATCCTGCAAAATTACCAAATTACCCCTATGAAATCTCAAATACCATGATAAGAAAAAAAAAGTGACATAGCCAACAATACAGGCATTTGCACACATAAAGATTGAAAACTATTTGTTGCACTTAATGTTAGTTTTGTAATTATGTAGTAAACACAAGGGTATTTCGGTCATTTTTCCCTCCCCACCTTGTTGAGGATAGCTCGTGCAAACGAGGGTCGAACAGGCAATCCGAAAACTCGTACTTGGTTTTGTTCTAAGCCATCTAACAAAGCCCTCTTTGATACCTCTTCTGAAGGGCAATAACATCTTTTGACTCTAGGGTGAAACCTGATTACATAACAAGAATTTTAATTTAATATTCAAATATAGGTGAATTGAAAAGGGTATTTATGACATTTACCATGTTCGATGGCATGTGTTAAGATCGGTAATAACAGTCACAAATATGACTTTCTTTTCTAATCCTTGCCATTTAAGTACCCATAATGGAATGTGTTGCATCATAGGATGAACACTTATGATTATGTCTGGTTTGTACTCCATTAAACCAGCCTCAACTTCCCTTCAATTTACAATTTTGCCACATGAGAAAAGAATGTTAGAAAACTGATGAATTCCCACAACATTTTCCAAGATAATGAATCTTGTCAAAAAAAAAAAGGCCTCTTTTTAAGGTGATAAATAAAGCATGATTTAATTCAACATGAAAAAAGAATTTTAGAATTTCCAAGATAATGAATCTTTTCACTGTGTTTCTTTTGCCACATGAGAAGAATTTTAGAAAAACAAGCAATTCCCACAAATTTTCCAACTTAATTAATATTCCATAATGCGATTTATGGGGATTTCTTTTAAACTTAATACAAAAAGAAGACTCAGTTTAAAATTTGTACGCATGGGAAACTTTTACTAGAAAACCAATGAATTCCCATAAACTTTCCAACATAATGAATCTTTTTAAGAAATGCCTCATCTTTCGTTTATTAAAAAATATAGAATTTATCTTAGACAGTAAATTTATAAACTGTAAAAAAGAAAAAGGGTAAAAATATATACTTGGCATAGAAGGCAGCAATTGCAGCAAGATAAACACCATGAATCCATCGAGGAGAAGTGCCATGAAATGCTACACTCCAAAGCTGGACATGTTTCACCATGAATTTATACTGATTTTCCATGTCGTTTAATGGCCACCCCGTGTATTCTTTCCAAACATCCTTCACAAATATCTATCAACAGATCGATGATTTTGGATGATTCGAACAAATAATCAGTAACCAAATTGAATGATTTATATAAACATATATGTATAGATATAGATATGGAGTCGAAGAAAGTAACAATACCTTGTATTCATCGCCGAATTCAATCTTGAAGGCGTCACGGATGGCTTCGGCGGAGGCACGGTGGCCACCGCCGGTGTCGCTCATTAAAATAAGCACATTTTTTGTTCTATTAGCACCAAGCTGGACCATTTCCATGGTGTCATCTTCATCGTGAATCTCGTATCTTATTCTTTTCTGTCTGTTGCTACTCCCAGCACCAAATCCATAAACTCCGACTCTCTCGAATACCGTCTTCAACGAGTTTTTAGGCGACGCCACTGTCATCACCATCCTCCACCACCACCGGTATACATACAACTATATATTTTTTTCAGTGAAGAATCAAGAGACCTTCAAAAGCTTTTGAATTTCAAAACAAACCCAGGAAACAAACATGGAAAGACTGACTCTTTCTTTGATTTAACGAATTGGGTGTCTTAAAATAAAGATAAATTTCAAGAGAGACGCAACAGAGACATGTTTGTATATTCTGTTTTATGGTAAATGTTTCAAGAAATCACTACCAACTCCAACCCACTGGCCGGAAACTTCAAAGGAACTTAACGCACCGGAAAATTTGTAACGATGATTGCCGGCGGTGAATTAGAAATTATTTGACAGAGACACAGAAGAAATAGGGTAATTTTTTCTTCTAAAATAGAGGAGAGAGAAAGGTTTTATGCTGGAATGATTCCAATCGACATTGTTGGAAGAATGGTGGCGAATGGTGGTAGATTTAAAGATCAGTTATTGCCGATTGACAACCGTACGATTAGGGTTTTTAGTTTCGGAATGTTCGATAGTTTAGATTCGGATCTTTCTTAGTTTAATTTTTTTAATCTTCAATTTTATTTATTTATTTATTAAAAGGTTTAAAAAATGTTCTTCATTATGGAATCGAATCTTTTAAACAAATATGAATCATGATTGGTGATGCAAACTATGTTATCAATAATTTATTCTTCACAATATTGCTATCGTGCCCTTTAATTCTTGGTGAATTATGATTTTTACCCAAAAAATCATGTTCTTTCAATTATCTGTATTATATAGAGATGTAAACAAATCGAATTATTCATGAGCTATTCGTAAAAGCTTTACTTGAGCTCGAGTGAAACAAGTTCGAGCCGACTTAGGCTTAGTTTCAGACTCGATTATTAAATGAGTTCGAGCCCGAGCTTCATCTGTCGAGTTCAATTAGGCTTGTAATCCTAAATGAGATGAGCATATTTATATAATATAACTTATATATATATATATATATATATATATATATATATATATATATATATATATATATAATCATAATTAAATATCAAATAATGATAAACGGATTTTACGAGCTTAAAAACACAAACAAGCTTGATATTTGACCATTAACTAAGATGAAGTCGAGTTGAGCTTAGGTTCGTCTGAAAAACAAGCCGAACCTACTAAGCTCGAGTATTTAAAATCTTCCACAAGTCGATCTTGAGCTTTGAAAACTAAGTTCGAAACAAGCCTCATGAATTTTTAAACTAGCTGAGCTTGAGCTTGAGCTCCACTCGTTTACACCCTAAGACATAATTCAAGCCTAATTTTTTTAAAATATTTTTGCTTTACGTTACCTCTCTTTAAAATCCCTTAAAGATAGCAACTGAAATACGTTTGTGTTGAAGGTTAATCACTTGAAATCTACTAACATGTTTTAAGCATTTTTTGTTATCTTTTTCCTATAAAAAGAGATTAAATAAAAATCGAACAAATCTTCATCGTTAAGAGAAACGTAATGTATACATTATACATATGGTGCCTAATAATATTATATCATTTTAAATTTAGTATCTACGTTAATATGCATAACACGTTTATCTTCATAACAGTTAATATAATAAAATATAGTTCTTATACAAATCTTTCGGTACTTTTAACAATAGTTTTTTTTATTATTAAATTTATGATAAATATTTTAGATTTAAAAAAGTATAAGTAGTATTTTACTACATCCCAAAACCATGATTATTTTTATTTTTATTCTTTTGTTACTCATGTAAAAGAAATTTGTTATAAAGTTTGCATTATCATTTAATGTTTCTCAAATATCCTAACGACACAGCATACTGACTTTAGTTTCATTTATGATGCATAGTGCTATAGAAAAAGATTGGCATGTCCTTTTTGTCGACGTCAATGGAAAGCATAATTGGTACACACATTATTATATCTTATTTTAATCTGATTAAATTCACATATCCAAATAATATGCCACCAAAAGTTCAGGCTGTGCTCTTGGCCTGGCTGCCTTATCAACTTTAGACTCCTTAGCAATGGATCTAGCAGCTTTGGAATATTACTAATGTTGGTGATTTTCGTATCATCAATATATTTAGTGTAGCTGAGACTTTTATTCGATACAAGTTGGGTTCCATTTGATTATATTTTGAGACAGGATGTACGATGTACACGCTCAGATAACTACAAAATACTTGGGAACACAGGGTTCCAGGGACGCTGTTCCCGTGGGGTTCCAAAAGGCATCGTCTCTGGTGGGTCTAGGGGGCAGCACCCCTAGAGAAATAGGCATGTTACCTGTGGCGGGGTCTAGGGGCAGCTTACCTAGCGGAATATGTCTGTAATTCAAATCGATTTTCTTAGATTAACTCAAATCGGATTTTGTGATACCCTAGACACCATGTTTGAAATCATAGATTTCGAAAAGTATTTCCCTTACACGATCCTGTTTAATTAAGAAATAGTTTCCTAAGTAGATGATATATTCGTATCTCTTTCCATACCATAGTTAAGTCGATCATTTTATCATAAATATAGGGGTTGGGTCTCTTGTATTGAATGAGCAATAAATAATTTCTTCCATAACATTGTAATCACCACAACAATATAATGAATTGGTTCATCTCATGTCCGTGCTTTTTCCCCGTGTAGGTTTCCACGTAAGATCCTGGTGTTTCTTTTCTTTATTGCTATTTGTTTTCGTTACTTTATATTGCTATATTATAAACAATCTATTTTGAATCATTATCATACTATTCTTTTGAGTGTGTTTGTTAGCATTTGACTTTAAAGTTGATACTAGATCACTGCAGTCGTATGTCCAACAATATTTAAACGGTGCAGAGTTTATACTATAGAAAGTTGATGTAATCTATAATTAAAGATGATAGGGTTCAAAACGAAGATTTAAGTTTTTATTAACACGAATTATAAAAAACAATGTACCTAATTAAACATTTCAATACTTTGAGGGGCAGAATGACAAAATAATTTCCAGGTTGGGAGCCAACTGTCAAGTACTCAAGGTGGGTCACAAATTTTTCTAAAATGGTGACATGCCTACTTGCAATATACCCATTTGAGTTGGCTTTTTTTTTTTATATATAGTTTTAAAATTTTCTTTTGTCATGTATTTGGGTTGTGTTTTTTAAAATAAATTAGTTTCCTGTAATTCACTGTTTCGTAAAATTATAAAAATAGTTTATTATAATTTATAAACTATTTTATAAGCTAACTTTTTATAAATTATTTTGAAATGGTTTTTATAAGCTATTTTTTATCAAATATTTTAATTTATAAGCTAATTTTTCAGCTAGTTGGTCAAACAAAAAATTTACAATATAAAATACAGAGTATAGAATATATAATGTTTATTATTGTTTTTATTTTAATTTTGTATTTGAATGCCTATAGATTTAGATATGATTAGTTTTAATCTTGAAATTACCTTGCAAAAAGACAACGTTGCCCTTGGCCCTTAAAGTAACAAGAGGTTTAAAAAACAGTTGAAGTCTCTTTCTCGCCAAAAGTTTTGAAGTTTGCTTGTCTAAATCACTAAATGTACACTCCATTTAGTAGACCTACTTAATTTATATTTAAAAATGAGAAAATTCGAGATATAACACAAAAAAGAGAATTTGTTTAAAAAAAATATAACCAAAAGAAAACGGATTTCGGAAAATGACCAAAAATCCGTAGGGCACCCTCTGCGAATGTCTCTACAACTCTGCGGAATGTGGGTTTTTAAATTTTTTTTTGTTTTCGTTTTTTTGCGTTCATTTTTGTTTATTAATATTAATTTTTTTATTTTTTTTAAATACATTAATACCTTATGTGATTATTATGTAAAAAATTTGACAAAAAAAGGTTAAATTAATGAAATGTTTTATGTAATACGTTTGCTACCGGTGCATATAAATAACCTAGTTAAAATATTACAAATATTCCATGTTTTTTTATAGGTTACAAAACATATTTTAGAAAACATAAACATACAACCTTCATAATAAACCTACTTTGAAATAAACTTCATTCATTCAAATCGAACCACATAAACTTTGATCTGTTTTCGTATTCTGCCAATGGGTTATCTATTGCTTGTGTCCCTAGGTTTACTGTCGCTTACGTCCATTGGTTATCTGGCTCTTGTTGCCATTGGTAATCGGTGCAACCCTGCCATTGGTTATGTGGGTCTTCCTGCGGTTGGTATTCGGTCTTTTGCGTCTATTGGTTATGTGGCTTCTGCTGCCATTGATGTTCGGTCTGTTGTGTCCATTGGTTGTCTGGTTGTTGTTGCCATTGTTGTTCGGTATGTTGCATCCATTGGTTCTCTGGCTGCTGCTACCATTGTTGTTCGATATGTTGCATCCATTGGTTCTTTGGCTCATGATGCCATTGTTGTTCGGTATGTTGCGTCCATTGGTTCTCTAGCTCATGTTGCCATTGGTTTTCGGTCGCTTGCGTCGATTCCTCTTCTGTCGCTTTTGTCCCACTCCCTGACGCCCAGTACGTTTTTTACTTTTACTTTGGTTCTTTGGAACGATTTCCTTACACGTCCTTGCATTATAAGTTGTGTTATGGCATCTAGTACACCTTTTTATTTTTAGTTCCTCACTGCCTTGAGAAGGAATACGATTGGTGTTCTCGTACGTTCTGAAAGAGGGTATACGGCCTGCTCGTACGTTCTTCGATATGTTTCAATTTTTTAAGCATCTATAGTCATATGCCTACAATGATCATTTTTCAAGTGCGTTAAAACCATTATCACATGACCACATGGCAAACTAGTTAGTTGCCAATATCTGCAAGAACAAGTCTTTTCTCTCAAATTCACTATGTCGCCACTTTTGAATTCATGCACTTGATATGTTGTATTGTCAACACTGGATACCGACCATCCTTGAATTCCCTTTTTATTTTTTTAACCATATCTTCAGCCCACTTCGTAAGTATTGTTGTACCTTTTTCTATTAAAACAAACATATATTATTATATATGATATTTATCATATAATTTAAAATTAAACATAATCATACCTATAACTAGGGATGAGCAACGGGCAAACCCGGACCAGACCGGCCCGAAGACCGAAAACCCGAAGACCGAAAATCGTGAATTTTCTTACCCGAAAACCAGACCGTTTTTGGATGTATCGGGTTCGGGTTTGGTCCGGTCCGGTCTCGGGTACTAAACCGGGTTTCAGGTTTTGGACCGAACTAGGCTTTGAAATTTGTACAATGCGGCACCTTACTTAAATCACGTACAAATGAGGTGTCTACAAAAAAATACAAACCTTATTAACATTTGGAACAAATAAAAATTACACTATTTAGCACAAAAACTACACTTTTTATAAAAAAAATACATGTTTTAACAAAAAAGAAACAACATTGTTAATAAAAAAACTGCATTTTAACAGCTTTTTTGTGTAAAAAACAACAAAAAACAGCATTATTTATAAAAAACTGCATGTTTTTATAAATTTTTTTTGCATGTTTTTATAATTTTTTTTTTTGTATATTTGAACAAAAAATAGCATGCTAGATACATTTTTTCTTGTAAAGTGATAGGAACAAACGTTGATCAAGATTTATAAATAATGTTACAATAAAAACATCAAGTTTTATACATAATGTTATATATAACATTAACTAATAATTCAATATCCTTATCTATATATTTTAAGGAGAAATTTTTTTTCGGTCCGGTCCGGGTTAAATCCCGTATTCCGGGTACGGTCCGGTCCAAACCCGAAACCCGATTAGTGGTAAAAACAAAATCTGAAAACTGGCCCATTAATATGTATATCCGGTCCGGTCCGGGTCCGGTCCCGGTTTTTTTCCGGTCCGGTCCGGTCCAACGGATCATATGCTCATCCCTACCTATAACCATCCGCCATTTGTAAAACCATTTCTGCATAAGTGCGTGAAAGAACTCAAGAAGTGGTAATATAGGCAACTTCCTTGCTTTATTTGATACAACATTCATGGACTTCACATTATTTGAGGTCATATAATCATATCTCGTGGTAGGGCAATACGCAATGGTCCATTTCTCACGTGGAATTTGACTGAGATATGTCGCTACATCATCTCTTATATTACGAAGTCTCCCCCAATAGAATTCAAACTCAGTGGTTTTGTAAGCTCTTACCAGCTTCCAAAACAAAATTGTTGTTTTTTTTGTTTTTTCCAAATGTGTAGACTATGTTTCCTATTAGATGAAAATCACACAATCCATGATGAGCATTTGGAAAAACATTTTGAATACTTACAGCAATTGCGGGTGCTCTATCTGTGACCATTGTCAGACCTTCCACATCACCAATGCATTCATGTAGTTTTTCAAGAAACCATGTCCAAGAATTTGTAGTCTCTTTTGGGAAAATTCCATACCCAATAGGCAAGATCAGATTGTTGCCATCCATGGCTACTGCATGCAAGATGGTGCCTTTGTACTTTCCCTTCAAATGAGCACCATCCATAAAAATATATATAAAATACATATTTACACTTTTAAAAATATATGTATATACTTATATAAACATGTTTATGATTGAACAAGTTTTTTTTATTCATATGTATATTGTTAAAAACATAAAAATACATATTTGTAGTTCTAAAAACATATTAATTTTTTTTTTACATTTTAAATGGTTTATCCAGAAAAAAACTCATATATATATATATATATATATATATATATATATATATATATATATATATA
Organism: Lactuca serriola; assembly: GCF_051521515.1. Lineage (NCBI taxonomy): Eukaryota > Viridiplantae > Streptophyta > Magnoliopsida > Asterales > Asteraceae > Lactuca > Lactuca serriola. Next base: position 65,059,095 of record NC_136414.1, read on the forward strand.
TATATACACACACACACACACAAACACATAAAAAAATAATATTAAAAAAATGTAAATACAATATTTAATTAATTTTTTTCGTATATAAATATGATTTTTCTGCATGAATACGTATAATATGAAAAAAAATACATAGGTTAAAAGTATAAAAAAAATTATAAACTTAAGGGTAAAAACGTAAAAAAAAAAAACTGTAAACTTAAGGGTTTTTTTGCGAAGTTAATATAGGGGTAACTTGGAAAACCTGTTATCACCGGTAAAAGGGTAAAACCGAACATCTTTTGGAAAATGTTAGGGTAAAAACGGATATAAAATTCAACTTTGGGCAAAACTGACAAAATCCTGAAAACTTGAGGGTTTTTGTGACATTAGTCCATTTGTTTATAAACATTTAAGAAAATAACAAATATATTTAAAAATATATTACCGTGCATCCAATAGCGAAAAATCAATACTCAAAACGACCCTTCATTTGATTTTTCCTCACATCTTCGATCATCAATTTCAGGAACTTCTCCAAACTCGAACAAATTTTGACGTTATAACTCAGTCATGCTCACTTTTGCTTCTTTATCATTATCTGATACAAAAGTATCATTATCAGATACAAATTTTGGCACTTCATTTCCTATTCCCCTTGAACGGTTTCCATCACATGATTGACTTTCTCTATGACCTCTATTAGTTTTTGTTTGATTAAACTGGTTGTTAACCACTGCTTGTTCTTCAGCTCCTTCACCTATCACCGTTAAATACAAATGCACCGTCTTCTTTGATTCAGACATTACATGTCTCAGTTGAAATACATCAGTTTCATCTCCAAACTCCATGACATACCCAAACTTCGGGTGTTTAAAAGACAAACATATATGACTATTTAACACACATGCCTTACTTCTAACCATTTGTAATAACATTTCATGGTCAATGTTAGGAGGAAGATTTAAACCATAGTTTTTCACATTATTTCTAACGTAAACCTCCACTCCATTAACTAACTGCCACCACCCTCCCGTACACAAAATAATAAAACTCATTTTACAAATCACTCTCCACAAACACAACGAAAAAAAACTTCTACTGGTAATTGAAACTCAGATACTCACAAAAAACCACTTAAATACGTCTATAACTTCTATAACTGATCTATAGAGGTGTACACTAATCCTTAGAGGTGTACACATATCTGCAGAAGTGTGCACTGATCCTTAGAGGTGTACACTGATCCACAAAGTTGTGCACTGATCCACAGAGGTGTGCACAGATCCACAGAGGTGTACACTGATCCGAAGAGGTGTGCAATGATCCGTAGAAAACAGTTCTTACGTGGCTAAGTGAAGTGTCAAAAACATTGATCCGCAAAGGTGATTCCAAGAAGAGCATACGTATGTACACTAATCCACTGATAACAGTTATGTGGATTCTCAAATAGTTCTGTGGACTGATATTAAACATAAGTTCATTATTTTTAACCTTTTTTGTCAATTTTTTACATAATCACATAAAGTATTAGTGTGTTTAAAAAAATAATATTAATAAACGAAAATGAACGAAAAAACGAAAAAAAATAAAAAAAAATAGAAAAAACAAAGATTCTGCAGAGCTGTAGAGGATTCGCAGAGCCTTTAATGGATCCGCACTACAGATCCTTTGGTCATTTTCCGAAATCTGTTTTTTTTTTGTTATTTTCTTCAAACCACCCATTTTTTGGTTATTTCTCGAATTTTTCTCAAATATTTTTATTATGTGTGTTGTATTGTTGTCATTCCTTAAACAACTAAGCATATTATTATTATTATTATTATTATCAAATACCTTGAAAATACTAAAGTTTATAACAAAATCTAAAAATTAAAATTCGGAATATATTGTATTTTCAAAACAGCCAAACATAATTCAGTTATTGATTTTTAAGCCATAAAGAGTAGATGTGACCAAACGAACATGGTGGGGATCGATTACGGTATAATATTTGTTTGTACCGATCATGAGTTCTGTTATCTATCAATATCCTTTTATCTATCGCACTTTTTTTTTTTTTTTAATAATTCTTTAATCGTTTTGATAAAATAAATCTAAATTTTATAAATGTTTAAATACATTAAAAAATCATGATGACGGTTGATTTTATCTATTTCGTATATAACTAACTACTATAACTTTTATGTAATTTGTAAAAAACTTAAAAATAAGAATGAACTTTAGCTTTGTATAATTTGATTAGAGATTCATTATCTAAAGGTGAGTGCCACATCTTCAGTCAATTGGCCATTCAATATATTCATTTTGGTTGTCCATGTGATAGCTCGTCAGTTGACGTAACGAGTTGGTTGGGTTGTTATACACTTATTTGTAGTTTCGTACTTTTCACTTTTTCATAAATGTTATATTTTTTTATATGAAATAATATTACAAGTAATCAAAATTTACAAAAAAAAATAAAATTAGGATGCCTATAAAGGTAGAGGGTGTGGTGCGGGAAGGCTTATGTGGCCATCTCGTGCCACATGGGAACACCGCTCCATGCATAGGGTATCACCCAAAACCATTCTGTTCGATATGGTTGTCCCGCACATTTTTTCTAAGTCTTACCCTACAAAGACTTGTATCATCTGCATTATCAATTGTACTTTAGTTGCGGGATAGGAGAGATGAGAAAGATGAACATTTCCATGTTTGAAATATGGTTTAAGGATGAAATGAAAAGAGATAAAAAAAATGGAATGGTGCTAATGTGGAAGAGGGATTGTTAATAGATGAAAGATGTAACCTCCACCCCAAAATGTTGAAGGTTATGAAGTTCTTGTAAATTTATGTGCTATTCAAAGTCGCATGAAGGATTTTAAGCCATCTATCATTGTTTTTCATGTTTTTTTCGCCATTTTGGTAGTTATTATGATTCAATTTTTGTAATTTGGTTCGAATTTGGATGATTGGTTTAAGGTTTCACCAATCAAGAGGTGGTCTAAGAGGGGTTGAACTGTAAAGTCCCAATTTTCAAAATAATTTTTTATATTTTAAAATAGAACAAATATCCATTTTCATAGAGATATATTCTATGTAAGACCATTCATTCATAAACTGTAATCCAAAATTATAGTTATAAAAAATCATTGCTGAATTTCAAATCATAAAACTACTGATGTAAGGATTTCTTGAGATTAATTCAGATCCAAGGATATCAAAGGCAGAAGTTTTGTGGAATTGGGACATGAGACAATTATAGGTGTGAAATCAGGAATCAAAGACTAATAACCTTCGATCGGTTCATGCAAGGACGACATAGGAGAGACCGGTGTGTTAAATAAGTGTTATTCGGAGGAGGATATGAAGTTCTTGTAAATTTATGTGCTATTCAAAGTCGCATGAAGGATTTTAAGCCACCTATCATTATCTTTCATGTTTTTTCGCCATTTAGGTAGTTATTATGATTCAACTTTTGTAATTCAGTTCGAATTTGGATGATTGGTTTAGGGTTTTACCAATCAAGAGGTGGTCTAGGAGGGGTTGAACTGTAAAGTCCTAATTTTCAGAATAAATTTTTATTTTTTTAAAATAAAATAAACATCCATTTTCATAGAGATATATTCAATGTAAGACTATTCGTTCATAAACTGTAATCCAAAATTATAGTTATAAAAAAACATCGCGGAATCTCAAATCATAAAACTGTTGATGTACGAATTTCTTGAAATTAAGTCAGGGCCAAGGATATCAAAGGCGGAAGTTTTGTGGAATTGGGACATGAGATAATTATAGGTGTGAAATCAGGAATCAAAGACTGATAACCTCCAGTAGGTTCATGCAAGGACGACATAGGAGAGACCGGTGTGTTAAATAGGTGTTATTCGGAACATCACACATGTGAGTCATGTTATGAAGTTATTTCAAGGGAGTAACAATGGGAATCGGAAACTCAGATCTGAGACCATGTGCTTTGGACTAGGGATGATGAAAATTGTGAGTCATATGTTCGTTAGACTCAATTATGTCAATAATTATTGTAACGACCCGTCCCCGGTATGATGATTCCATAGTATTTAATTAGAAGTTTGCAAGAGGGACTCGGCAAGTTCATAGCCTGACTCGCCGAGTAGGGACGGGATTTCGAGCACGTGTTAGTCGGCGACTCGGCGAGTCCATATTCGGGACTCGGCGAGTCTGTCTGCCTGGGAGAAACCCTAAATCCCCGGGTTGCTCACTATTTAATCCACCTTATAGCCCCCAATCTCGCCTCCTTCACCCTCAGAAAGCTGTGAGAAAACCCTAATCCATCCTTGAGTGATCTAAGTGTTCTTGTGTTAAATTTTGAAGGCTTGAAGAAGGAGAAGAAGAAAGGAGTAAGGAGAAGAGGTGTAGAGCAAAGATCCAAGGGAAAATCAGAGTTCTTTGAGGTATTCTTCGGATTCCCTCCTGTTTTATGCTTTTAACCTCCATTAGAACTCTTCTAGATCTAGTTTGATGCTTCTCTCAAGCCTTATGATTGTATGGATGCCCTATTATGTCGAGATATCCTTAGATCTGTTCATTTAGGAGTTGTAGAGCCCAGATCTATTGCCTTTTTGAAGTTATCTTGCATGAAAACCCTAGATCTAGCCTTTATTATGCTTTTTGAGCCATTTTAGCTTCATGGATGCATATGGGCACGTAAAGATAGAATCTTTATGTGCTAATCGAGTTAAGGGAGTCCAGATCTATTAGTTTTATACACTGGATTCAAGCAGAATCGAGTTTTGAGTTGCTGCATGCAAGCGACTCGGCGAGTCGAGTCACAAGTCCCCGTTTTTCCCCTTTTGAGTGATGACGAGTGGAAGCCTGTGAGTAGTAGAGTGGACTCAGTGAGTCGGAGAGCAGACTCAGTAATGGAGGGACTCGGCGAGTTGTTCATACAACTCGGCGAGTCCAAGGCAATCTTCTTAAGCTCAAGAACAACTCGTCGAGTTGTTCATATGACTCGGCGAGTCGGATGAAGATTGTCTGGGTTCTTGGATAGAGAGAGTACTCGTCGAGTCGATGCCATACTCGACGAGTAGCCACGAGTGGGGTTGTGAAATGAGATTAGAGACTCGGCGAGTTGGTGGCCCAACTCGGCGAGTCAGGTCAACTGTGGGTTGACTTTGACCGGGAGAGTTGACTTTGACCAAGGGTAAAAGAGTCATTTTACCCCAGTGCAGTGTTTAGTATTTGATTGAGTGTGTTTATGGCCTTGTAGCCGGGGAGATACCGGAGCAGCAACAATTAGCTTCCAGAGCCATTCACACAGCAGCCAGTTCACGAGGTGAGTTTCCTTCCAGTAATAACGGGTCTAAGGCCACAATGCCGGCCCGTTTAGCTAGCAGTCAGCTTCGGACCTCGATCTGATGTAGTAGTTAGTATGCTTGATGCCTTCGTGGTTCAGACAAGATATGTGTTTATGCCAGTTGATATGTTTATGCTATGTTCAGTCAGCTTCGGACTTCGGTCCGATGTAGGGGACAGAGGTCCAGTCAGCTTCGGACTCCGGTCCGATGTAGGGGACGTAGGTCCCAGTCAGCTTCGGACTTCGGTCCGATGTCTCAGTCAGCTTCGGACTTCGGTCCGATGTCCTAATAAGCTTCGGACTCGGTTCGATGTAGGGGACGAAGATCCCAGTCAGCTTCGGACTTCAATCCGATGTTCCAGTCAGCTTCGGACTTCGGTCCGATGTAGGGGGCAAGGCCCCGGTTAGCCGGACTTCGGTCCGATGCAGTGGGCAAGGCCTAGTATGTGCTTTATATGTTTGTGTGGTATGTGGTAGTTTGGGGGAGCTCACTAAGCTTCGTGCTTACAGTTTCAGTTTTGGTTTCAGGTACTTCCGCAAGCAGAGGGAAGGGCTCGGGATGATGGTATCGCACACACCACAGCCACAGTTTTTATCCTGGGAGTTGATCAGTTATCTTATATATGTTTTGATACAGTCATGACACCGTTTTCTCATTTGTATTTTAGTATGGTTTTGAGATTTGCAACGCATGGTTTTATTATGATATACTCCGTTTTATGATTATGGTTATATTAAAAATGAAATTTTCGGGCCGTATTTTTGGGTCGTTTCAAGTTGGTATCAGAGCCCTGGTTTGAGGGATTCGGATACACCTCCGGGTGCATCTGAACTCAAACTAAGGGAAAGATAAAAAGATTTTCAAAAAGAAAAATGTTTTCGAATGAGATTTTGAAAAGCACTTAGAAAGAAAAGAATTTTTAAACAAGATAAGGGTGTGGTGCATGCGATCAGCCGAGCTCAAGTAAGTACTCCCAAATTACCAATACAAGTTTTATTATTATGATTAATTGTTTCAACTTCAGTAGAACAGCATGCTAGTATAGGACTAAGGATCTAGGAGGATGCCTTATGTGCCTGCTTTATGTGTTACAGCTTTATGAGAATTGCATGCTAGTATTGAGTAAACAGTAGTAGGATAGCCTGTTTAGGTTATGCCTGGTAGCGCGAGCTTAGCATTGTATGCTAGAGTAGCTTCTCGTTATGAGAATAGTTTTGCCTGAGTATGTTCCCCTTATCCGAATGCTGCTTGCTTTGTGCTTTGTTGGACTCTGAGTGGTGGGAGTTAGCCATTAGGTGAATACACCACATCACATGTGATCAGGGTTGAATAATCTCAGAGTGCTGGATTTGGCCCTATTGCGCAGCTCTTGTTTGAGTCCAACCGTTGTAGGGACGAGTCTTTTACTCGAAGGATTATCTGAGCCTCATTGTATGTGATGGTATTCAGGTGGTGGTTAATCAGCATTACAAGGAGGCCTTCGGCAGCTGAGGACTGGTATGAGTGGAGTCAGCGATTTCCCTAGGGCAAGCCTAGGATGAGAGTAGCAGAGATCAGTAGTAGTAGAAGTGACTTGGTGGAGTCAAGGCGGTTCTTGAGGAAAGTACGGATAGATGTGGAAGGTAGTATGGGCCCGTACTACTAAAAGCAGAGGATCCGTACTCGAATCAAGGAAGGCCGAGACAAGACCAGGAAGCTAGTAGTAGTATCAATGATCCCTTGAGATATTTCAGTTTTCTGATATTGCTATGATGTGTTTCAGTATGGTGGTTTTGCGTCCGAGGACAGCAGCCGACAGTGGAGGTGTCGGGGAGGGATCAGGATCAGGCTCGGGAAACGAGCACATGGATGAGCAGACCAGAGAGTTTCTTTCTTCAGAGATTACTCGTATCATTTTAGAGCAGACTCCTGTGATCTTCGGTTCGATCAAGGAGGGGATCCTAGAGCTGATGGATGAGAGATTGAGCACCTTCCGTGCCGAGGTGGCGGCCATGATGGGGTCGCGCACACTTACTTTCAGGGAGTTCAGGGCATGTGGAGCTCCAGACTATCATGGGGCACGGGACCCCATAGTGAGTACTAGATGGTTGGCGGATGTGGCCAACGCATTCCGCACTAGCAGGTGTCCCGAGGGGGATAAGGTCAGATTGGCGTCCTGTCTTCTGAAGGATAGGGCACGGGATTGGTGGGAGGAGGTCGGACATACTATGGGAGATGATGCAACATTGGATGCCATGACCTGGGCTGATTTCTCTACCAGGTTCAGGGCTGAGTTTGCACCAGTTATTGAGGTGCAGCAGTTAGCCAAAGAGTTTCAGGACCTCACCCAGACTACGGAGACCGTGGCGGAGATCACCGCCAAGTTCAGGGAGAGGGCTCTTCTTGTTCCTCAGTATGCAGCCGATGAGGAGATGAAGAAGGCCCGATATCATGAGATGTTGCGGAGCAATATCTGCCAGTTTGTGAGCCGGTCCAGCTGTAAAACGCTGGACGACATGATTGCTAGGGCTCGAGAGAGGGAAATTGATCTCGAGATGGAGAAGAAGAGGAAACCGGAGGCGGTTTCGGGTTCAGGAGGTTTGGGCAAAAAGCCCAAGGTTTCAGATCATAGGTCCAGGTCTCAGCCGAGCCACAGCCGTTGTGGCAGGTGTGGGAAGATGCACGATGGGGTGTGCAAGGCAGGGAGTTCCGGCTGTTTCAAGTGCGGTCGGACTGGGCATTTGAGCAGGGATTGTACGGCCCCTGCTACTGCTGTTGCAGCATCAGATCTGATTTGCTTTCAGTGCAATCAGAGGGGACATAAAAAGTCCCAGTGTTCGAGTTTAGCTGCAGTAGGGAAGGTGGTGGCACCTGCCCCTGCTACCTTGAGGATTACAGATGGCCGGCAGGGCCGAGCTGAGGCGCCAGTGGCGAAGAGTAGAGCGTTTCAGATGACAGCAGAGGAGGCGCGAGCGACTCCTGATGTGGTCTTCAAGACATCATCTAAGTCTAGTAAACTCATTATTAATCTTCTCTCAGTCATCTATGGCTGTCTTATAAGCTTTTAGGACAACTATGATATCAGAATCAATTTTATTTAAATAAGGTTCACAAACAGATACTTCAAAGTTATTTTGAGAGATCATGTATCATATATGTTGGATGATGCTTCGTCTGGGAGGATCATTTGCGGCCATGTAGTAGTGGTTTGGTTCAACATCTTCACTGTCATCATCAGAACCGGATGACTAATAACTCGAGTCACACTCCACATTATTTCTTACTACAAGACACAAGTTTTTTCTCTTCACCACTCTCCATCTCATCACCCGATTCGGAGTCTTCAGATCTTCAAAAGTCGCTGAAAGATATCAGAAATCGCCTTCAAAAGTGGTTTTCGTCATATAGAACCATCTCTCCTCCACATCTGATTATTAGGGTTGTATTTATACTCAATTTGGAAGCTTTCGGAACAAGAATTTGGTAACATGCGATCACATGTAGGCTCTATGTAATCACAGGTTTCCTTAAAAACACGCATCGGGCTGATTTAATGACGTACATTGTTGTTATGGGCTTTTTTTGGACAACATGCAATCTTAGGTACATGCATATGCAATTTTAGGTTTGGACTTTTCACTTCAGATGACTTCCAGACAACTTAATTTGACCCTGGGAAGCTTCGTGGCAAACATGCGATCGTAGGACAAACATGAGATCACACCTGAGATCGAATTTTTAGGCCATTTAATCATAGATTTTTCCTTTTCAAAAACATGAAAGTTGTCTGAAATTGTATCTAGTTTTCAGAACATTTTGAATCTCATCAATCGGAGTTACGGTTTACGAGATATTGTCAAAATACTGATCGGGGGTCAAAGCTGCCAACAACATCCTTTAGCTTCAGATTGTAGAACCTATCTTCGTGTGATCAATTCGATTGAATGTTTCTTGACCAATACATATTCCAATCATTCCTCAACATCCTACTTTATTTACAACTCCATTTTAAGCTCCAAACGCACATACAACTGCTCCCAAAACACTGCTCCACTCGAACCATCTGAAATTGACACAAAAAACGAGCACTGTAGGAATTCTGATAAAAGACACGAGCTGAACATTATTTAAATAAATGACATGCAAAGGTACAAAATATGATCCTAAATTCTAATGAAAACTACCCTAAAAGATGCATAAAATGGCATCTAACAAATCTCTCCAAGCTTAAACCTTACTTGCCCTTAAGTAAGAAAAAGGATTAAACATTATAAACAAATGGAAAGATGTAGATGACCTAAAAAGAATTTAGAATAGAATAAAGGAAACTAAAAACTTCACTCTTTTTTTTTCTCCACATGATCTGTTAGGATTAAAACCCTAATTGTGATTTGATGAACAAGATGCGGAAAATAAGAACAAACACAATAATGAAGATTATGTCGAATGATCACTCGATTTATTGAAATATGAGGGATAAATTACACTTAAAGCATAGACTAAAGAATCTAACACTAAGAAACCTCACGTGGCGGCTACATTTTGCCTCACTCTTAACCCTAATAATGAATAATACATAACTATTTATAGGGAAAAGACAAGTCTTGGGCTTTTAACCTAGAATTCATCAAAGGGGCCCATTGCCATCATCCATGGAGTGCTTTGAAACCCTACATGATCATATTTCACAACAAGGAAGCTCCAATGAAATCACTACCTAGACAACAGTCTCAATACTTTATTGCAGATTCATAATTCATATTTAATTAGTCAAACCAAGCTTAAACAAATAGTTTTTACGCCAAATTAAATTTGTGAAAACAATTTATTTTTAAAAATAATTTCACGAGAATTCGTTTATGCAAACTTAGCTTGACCAACCCCTCCTTTTTTTCCGAACTCGTCCAGTAAACGCGGTAAGCTCCATTATGGACAGAAAATCCAAGCTTACCCCTATGATTCCACTATCGAGAGATTAATCTCGTTATACCACACACATTCTTTGTCTTGATCAAATCTTCAGATTTAACTTTGCTTGCTTCTTGATTTCGAATTGAATTTGACTTTGAATTGCAGATTTCTTCAAGTTGCTTGATGTATCATTTCTAACATATATATTGATTGGGCGCGAATTTTATTTTGAGGCCCACTATATCTTCAATATTTCAAAAATGATAATAAATTTTGGGTGTAACAAGAGTTCCCTCCTAAATTCAAAAGGTGTAGAAACTATAAGATTCAATACTTCAAGGAATGATAAGGGTTATCCAATCAAGGTTCTTTTTAAGGCATTTAAGGAAATTATTTCCAAAACACTGTTCGTTTTTCCATCCCACACTTCCATTGTAAAAATTATGTGACTCTTATGTTGGCTCATATTGAAAACATTTAAATTACTTCTCAAAAGATAATTCTTAAAAATTGATCGTAATGAGACTGTTATTTTCGGTAACTATCACACTTCATCTTAACAGAGCTATCGAATATGAACAGATATCCGCATCTCATATATATATATATATATATATATATATATATATATATATATATATATATATTATTTTTTTAAATACATAAAACAAATAAAAAAATCTAAAATAACTAGAAATAAAATCTTTTTGTGTTATTTTTTTTATTTATGAATGCAGAAAAATAAAATATTTTTTTTTGGATTTTTTTTTGAATTTTTATATGCAAATGAAATATAGAAAATAAAATGCAAAAATAAAATTAAAGTTTGAAAATTTTAACCTAAAAAATTGAAAATTAAAACTTATAAAATAAAAAAGGTGCAACTAGGAAATAATGTACCTGATAGGTTTGTAGAAATATGATTTTGACGAAGATGTGGCGAAAATTTTGAATTTCAGCAACTCTGTTGATCCTCTGATTTCCCCAAGCTTACTTGGAACTATGATCATCTCTATATTGAAAGCGTAAAAAAAACTAAAACTATTCATCGGGTTGCCTCCCGGAAAGCCGCCCATTTTTAAAGTCGTTGACTCGACTTTTCCCAACCAGATTACTAACTGGTGTGGTTAGGACTTCTCTGAAGCTTAACTCTTTTCCTTGTCACTCAAGATCCCTTCAAATATGGCAATATGGGTGGATCTGGAACATGTTCAACAAACTGGAAAGACTCCAGATTGTCTTCAGATAAGTCTTTCAGATGATTAGATTTCTTTCGTTTTCTAAACTTCCTATTCTTTTCAGAAATCTTCTTTTCCTCCTCCCCAATGTTATCTTTTTCTGCCAACACCTTCTCTGATATTTCTTTAGCAGGAATTCCATCTTTTTCTCCTTCTTAGTTTTATTAGCCTCTACTAATTTCTTTTTAACAACAAATTTCCCTCCTTTGATTTCCCCAAGCTTTTCCTCTTCTAGCTCTTCTGATATGTCTGATAAATTCCTATCTACAAATTTTTCTTCCACAGAGACATTAGAAAATTCACAGCAACCCTCAGATAAAGGACTGCTGGTACCACGATAATTTACAAAAATATTTTTAGAAGGAAAATCATCATTATTAATTTTAAAATTAACAACCTCCTCATCAAACTCCATTGAAACCATGCTATCAAAAACATCAATTTTCGTTTTTGCAATTTTCATAAATGGTCTTCCCAAAACAAGTTTCCCATGTCCAAAATGTAAAAATCAGCAGGAAAAATTAGATTATCCACTTGGACAAAAACATCCTCCAGTACACCTTTTGGGTGTACTGTCGAGTGGTCAACTAATTGGACAATTGTATCGGTCTTTTGTAAAGTTCCCATATATATTTTTTAACAGACAGAAAAAGGGAATGACATTGATTGAAGCTCCAAGGTCAAGCATGACATTTGAAAAATTAAGGTTCCCCAATTTTCAAGGAACTGAGAAAATCCTCGGATCCTTGCACGTTAGAGGCAAACCTTTTTGCAAAATTAAAGAAATATTTTTGCCAGCTTTTATAGTTTCATTAAAGTTCATTTTTTCTTAGAAATACATAAAGTTTTCAGAAACTTGGCATAACGAGGGATGTGTTTGATAACATCTAAAAGTGGAATATTTACGTCAACCTTGCGAAACATTTCCATGATGTCTTCAACCTCTCTTTTGCGCTTTGTATTCTTCAGTCTAGATGGGAATGGAGGTAAAGACTTGTATTCTTTCAGATTCGGCTGGACTGGTGTTGGAGTTTCTTTCTCTTCTAGCTTTTTAGATTCTTCTTCAACCAACACCTCTTCATACTCTTACTCTCTTTCTTTAGGCTCTTTAAAATCTCCTTCTTCCACTAGAACTTCTGCATATTTTTCTTCAACTTCTTTTTCTGGTTCAGGTAAGCCTGGGCCATCTCAAGGAAATAACACTCACATTATGCTTCAGATTATTTTCAGTGTGTCCCGGTAACTTTCCTAGAGATTGCAGACGACCCACAAAAGTGGCAAGTTGAGACACCTGCTCTTCCAGATTCTTGATACTAGCTCTGGTTTCAGTCTGTAATGCTTGGGTGCTCATGGAAAGACTCTTCAAAATATATTCTAAGGCCACGTTGGAACTGTTGTGTTGTTGATTTGAATTATATTTCTGATAATTTGGGTTCTAAATTTTGTTGATTCGGATTCTAAAAGTTGGGCTAGAAATGCGAATTCTGCTGAAAATCCGATGGTGGCTGAAATTGCTGTCATGACTGAAAATTATTATTCTGATAATAGTTGGAGACTGATTATAAGAATTCTATTGTTGGTATCCTCCGACAGCTTTGACTGGAGCAACATCCTATTGTAGAATCAGACATATATCTGTTTACGTCTTCAAGCAGATACCACATGGTTTCTTCGCAACTACTTTTTCTTTTGTCAGGGGTAAAACACCTTTTGTCAGTTCAGATATCTAAGACTCCAGATGAGAATTGCTTACTTCTTTGACATCCCTTGGTTGATCTAGATACCTCTCGTCTTCGTTTTCAGAATGCTTAGACTCTATCGCCAGCTTCTCGATCAGTTCCTGGATTTGAGTTGGTGTCATATCACCTAAGGAACTACCACTAGAAGCATTTATAAGGTGCCTCTCCATGGGTGTCAGACCTTCATAAAAATAATTGTAGAGTTGATATTCACTAATCCCATCGAACCAGAAGATTCTTGAACCTTTACCTATAAGTATGCAAAACTTCTCTTTTTTCCTTGTTTGATCCCAATGATTTCTCTCCTTAGACTAGAAACTCGTGTTTCTTGAAAATACTTCTCTAAGAACAGCTTCACGAGTTTTATCCAAGTGGTGATGGAACCATATGGGAGTTTATATAGCTATTCTCTTGCTGAATCTTGAACTAAAAAAGGGAATTACCTTAACATTATTTGATCTTCAGTGACAACATATGGCTTCATTCCTGAACATACCACATGAAATTCCTTGAGGAATTTATGTGGGTCTTCGCTTTCTAATCCCATAAAAGTGGGAAGAATATGTATCAGCCCAGATTTCAACTCAAAGTTATGGGCTTCTGAAAAAGTAATGCGGAGGTGCTGCTGATTGACTCTTGAGTGGCCCACTCTCTGAGAGTCTTTTCTGCTTCGTCTCTACTCATGTCTGATTCTTCAAATTCAGATTATGAAGAATCTGTGGGTTCAGATTTGACTAAGGGTGGTGGAGAGTATGTTTTATAGGGACTATCAAAAGGTGAAGATAGGGGTACTTTTGGAAAAAACAGATTTGATTCGTTCCACAAGGGAGTGCCTTATGGTGTGATGGTTTCTGGAGGTACTGAAGATGATGATGAACCAACTTATTGTTTTCTATTTGCTGCTTCTTTCTTTAGTTTCCTTGCACTTCTTTCGATTTCTGGATCAAAAGCTAAAGGTGTACCTAAATAAAAAATTATGGGCATAAATGTGACATCCCCAAAATCACAGCCAGAAAAGACCGGTTTCATTTATGTTTTTAAAATAATTTTAGAGTAAATCCTTTTGATTTAAAAGAGTTGTGGAATTTGTTCTCAAAAACAAAATATGATAAAAATAATATTTACGAAAGCATTTCATAAAGAAATGTATTTTCATTATATAATCAAAACTCGGGATGTCATGTTCCGATACAGACACAAAAGCATAAAAAAAACATAGACCATACAATAGTTATATATAACAACTGGTCTAATAAACAAAACAACTTGATGATTCATCCATCTTATGCCATCGCGCCACTACCTGTAATACAAATAAATTGAGTGGGTCAGGCTTAGGAGCATCGTGAGTATATAGGGTTTTCAACCCGCAATAAATAATTATATTTAATTTCACCAACCAACTATAACCCGATTACCCATTCCCATTATCTTCACTTTACGTCCCTAAAACAACATCTATCTCAAGGGACCTAATCTAGGAATTTTCATCGGGACGGACATTACTGCAAAGGGGTTTCCTCAACAGTAGATGTCATAAAGGCAAACATGAGGGGGATAGAGTACACCGGTGAACACATCGTTCACAACACCTACAGGTTATGAGTCTATTAGCGTTCCACAGGACTGTCTAGAAAGAGTCTGTGGTTGTTATCCATACTCCGCTGAATAACTAGATCAACAACAACAACATCGAGGCCTCCCATCTGTTTATCACACATCAACTATCTACCCATGTTCTACCCAACATATTAGTAGATAAAAATATATATTTTTATACATAGTTCAAAACCTGTATAGCATTCTCATTCAATACATATTCCAAACAACAGATGAGACGCATACACATAACACGTATTTCATAGAGAATAAATCATATCTATGAGATAGAAAAAGGTGAATATACATTCACACATATAACAACAAAATATACACATAACACGTATTTCGTATAAAATACTTCGTAATTATACGTTAGAAGAAAGTAACTACACACTCACTTGATCAGAAGATGATCGAACAACACTACGACTTGTAGAAGTAGTATTCTTCGGTAGATCTGGAAGATCTTCACAAAAACCGGGCTCCTCGCGGACAGAGCTTCGGCTCGGGAATCTCACTTCTCGGGATATTCGGGGCTTCGGGACTTGCTTTAGGGCTCGGGAATGATACCGGGGCTTCGGGGTATAAGTTGCATGCAAAACGATGCAAAACGGGAGAGAGAGAAGAGAATTTGGGCAAAAGAATCGGCTGCCCTCGACTTCCTTTTATAGGGGCTGGAAACCTCGATTACGATGGGCGTACTTCGACGTCCTGGCATGCATATGGCTAGAGTGACGTCACTGCATGTGTAGCTGAGGCAGTTCCGGGTACGCTGGGCGTACTCCATTACACTTAGCGTAACCCGATTAATCAAACTTCAAAATTGCGTAACTTTCGCATACGAGCTCCGTTTTCGACGTTCTTTATATCCACGCGTAGGTGAGACTACGCTCTACAACTTTAGTTTAGACTCCGTCGGCTAATTTTGAAGTTATTTTTATTATTTATATTTTAGTAGGCCGGGACAGGAAAACTCCGTTATAAATTCATAACTTTTTCATCTGACGTCCGTTTTCGTCTGTCTTTTCACCAACGCACTATTATCAATGAGATCTTAGATTCTCATTTAGATTGTTTCGACCAAAAATCACTCGATCTTGAATTCGAGTTTTGGGCTGCATACTGCTAAGCTGAAACTTAGAAAAATCATAACTTACTCATACGAAGTCAGATTTGGGCATCCTTTTTATGCACGCTCTCGGTTTAACGAACCCTACAACATTCGTTTAGATCAATAAGGCTAAATATTGATGTAATGTAAATTTCACTTTTTTACGTCATTCAACGTTTTCGGTACTGTCGCGAAACTTCGATAGATCATAACTTCTTCGTTGTAACTCGGATTTCGACATTCTTTATATATTTGGAAACCTCGTTTCAACTACTACGACATTATCCATAGATATCGACTTTATCTAACATTTCATTTTGACGCCTATTTTCATACTTAATTCAATTAAGACACACAATTAAGCACAAAACACATAATACTCAAATAATACACTTCTATTATTTCGAAACGGGTTACAAAGGTTAATCTAGACTTTTACATCGCTATTAATGACAAGCCCAGAAACATTGGCGTTACAATTCTCTCCACCTTAGAATGATTCCGTCCCCAGAATCACACATCAACAAACAAATGGGGATAACGACTCATGATGTCACTCTCCGTTTCCCAGGTGAGATTTGGCCCATTTGTGTGTTTCCATCGGACAAGCACTAACTCGACCATCGTGCATCGCAACTTCTTAGTCTTTCGGTCAACAATTGCCTCTAGTTCTTCAATCAACTTTTTGTTCTCATCAATTCTCAACTCCGAAAGTGGAATCATGTCGGGAACTTCTCCCATGAACTTCCTCAAATAACACACATGGAAAGTGTTATGAATTCCATTCAGTTCTTCTGGTAGTTCGAGCTTGTAAGCTTGGTTCCCAATCCTCTGAAGAACTTTAAACGGTCCAATAAACCTTGGACTTAATTTTACCCTTTTACCTAATCTTATAAGTCTCTTCCACGACGAGACTTGAAGCAAAACCAAATCTCCAACTTCAAAAGTCATCGGTCTTCGCTTGTTGTCAACATAGCTCTTTTGACATCCTGAGCTGCTAACATTCTCTCCCTAATTATTTTCAACTTTTCAGTAGTTTGATGGACTATCTCTAGTCCCATAAACTACTTTTCCCCAACCTCAAGCCAACAAGACGGCATACGACACTTCTGTCCGTACAATGCTTGATAAGGTGCCATCATAATGCTCGAGTGGAAACTATTATTGTAGGAAAATTCTACCGAAGGTAAATGTTCATCCCAGTTACCTTGGAATTCCATGGTACATGCTCTCAGCATATCTTCAAGTGTTTGTATCGTCCGTTCGCTCTGACCATCAGTCTGTGGATGGTAAGTTGTACTCAAACACAACTTGGTACCCAATTCCTCTTGTAGACTTTTCCAAAATCATGAGGTGAAACGACTGTCACGATCTGACACAATCGTTAACGGAACACCGTGAAGCCTCACAATTTCCTTCACGTAAGAATTCGCAAGCTTATCCATAGACCATTTCTCCTTGGCTGCTATGAAATGCGCACTCTTAGTGAATCGATCAACGATCACCCAAATCATGTCGTGACCATTCTTTGTTCTGGGTAGTTTAGTGACAAAATCCATAGCAATGTCTTCCCATTTACCCATAGACACAAGTAAAGGTTCTAAACTCCCGTATGGTTTCTGATGTGATGTCTTGACTCTCGCACAAGTCACACACTCGGCCACATACTTTGCAACATCAAGCTTCATCGTCGGCCACCGGTAGTAGGGTTTTAGGTCCCTATACATTTTAGTGCTACCGGGATGAATCGAGTACATGGTCTTGTGAGCTTCTTCCATCAGAAGATCTCTTATTCCTCCAGACTTAGGTACCCAAATCCAATCTTGGAACACCTTCAGTCCATGACCGTTTGTACCAAACACCAACGTTCTTACCAAACATTCCTCCTTCCAGTCATTCTTTTCAGAAGCTTCTTCTTGAGCTTTCTTTATACTCTCCACAATTGTCGAGACAACTTCTATTCTCAACGCTCTTGGCCTTTTTCTCTCAACATTGACTTTTCGACTGAGAGCATCAGCGAAAACATTAGCTTTACCGGGGTGGTAAAGTATCTCACAGTCGTAGTCCTTGAGTAACTCTAGCCAGCGTCGTTGCCTCATATTTAACTCTTTCTGATTAAAGAGATATTGGAGACTCTTATGATCAGTGAAAAGTTTGCACTTTGTGCCATAAAGGTAATGCCTCCATATCTTTAGAGCGAAAACTACCGCTGCCAACTCCAAATAATGAGTCGGGTAGTTCTTTTCATGCTCTTTCAGCTGTCGAGAGGCATATGCAATCACCTTTTCCCTTTGGGTTAAAACACAACCCAATCCAACCCCAGACGCTTCGCTATAAACAGCAAAGTCTTCAACTCCATCGGGTAGAGAAAGAATTGGTGCCTCATATAGCTTCTTCTTTAGCTTCTCGAATGCTTTTTTATGCTTATCATTCCAAGCATAAGCAACTTCTTTTTGGGTCAAAGCTGTTAATGGACTAGCGATCGAAGAAAAGCCTTGGATAAACCTTCGGTAATATCCGGCTAATCCCAAAACGCATCGGATCTCCGTGGGACTTTTCAGTTGTTCCCACTTCATCACAGCTTCGATCTTCGTTGGATCAATCATTATCCATTATTGGTTGACCACGTGACCCAAGAATTGAACTTCTCGAATCCAAAAATCACATTTGGAGAACTTAGCATACAACTTCTCCTTCTTCAAGACTTCTAAAACTTCTCGCAAGTGTCGGCCATGCTCCTCTTGGCTTTTCGAGTAAATCAAAATGTCATCTATGAACACTATCATAAATTTATCAAGGAATGGATTACAAACCCCGTTCATTAAATCCATGAATGCTGCTGGAGCATTGGTTAGTCCAAACGACATAACCAAAAACTCGTAGTGTCCATATCGTGTTCTGAATGCAGTCTTCTCTATATCCTCCTCTCTTACTTTCAGCTGATGATATCCTGACCTTAGGTCGATCTTTGAAAAATAACTTGAACCTTGTAGTTGATCGAACAGGTCATCAATCCTCGGCAACGGATATCTATTCTTTATTGTTGTCTTGTTCAGCTCTCTGTAATCGATGCATATTCTCATACTTCCATCTTTCTTCTTCATGAATAACACCGGAGCTCCCTAGGGTGATGAATTAGGTCTAATGAAACCTTTGTTCAATAATTCCTGAAGTTGCATCATCAACTCCTTCATCTCCGTCGGTGCTAATCGGTAAGGTGCTTTTGCTATTGGCGTCGTCCCTGGTAACAAGTGGATACGGAATTCTACTTGTCGATCAGGCGGTAATCTGGGAAGATCTTCGGGAAATACTTCCGGATAATCACACACGACAGGAATGCTCTGCATCTCCTTTTTCTCCTTCTTTGCATCAATCACAAATGCCAAATATGATGTACATCCTTTGGCCAAACACTTTCTGGCTTTCATTAGAGAAATGATCCCAAAACTTACTCTGCATTTGTCCCCATACACCATAAATGACTCTTTCCCTGGCGGGTTTACTTTGACTATCTATTTTCTGCACAATATCTTGGCGTTATTGGCGCTAAGCCAATCCATTCCCAATACGATGTCGAAACCTTTTAGTTCGATAGGCAATAATTCCTCGTGAAACTTATTCCCATTCAAGTAAATTATGATGTTTTTCATACGATGGCTAACATGTACAAACTTGCCACTAGCAACTTCGACTAATAAAGCATTATCTAGTCTGTCGACAGGCGAAACTAGTTTTCTACCAAATTCACGTGAAATAAAGGAGTAGTTGGCTCCAGAATCAAGTAAAATTTGGGCAGACAATTTCTTAACAAGAAAGATACCTGAAGCGACATCAACTTCATCTTTAGCGGCTTCCAGTGTCATCTGGAAGGCTCTCGCCTTCGACTTTGGCGGAATGTTGGGTCTTGCTGCCTCCTTCTTTTTCTGACAATCTATCGAGATGTGCCCCTCCTCACCACACCCATAGCATACTTTCTTGGTAAGGGTGCATTCGTTGGCATAGTGCCCTGACTTTCCACATTTGAAGCATGTGGCTTCTGTGAAATCCCCATTTTTACGGCCAGAAAAGACCGATTTTGTTTATGCTTTATAAAAATCAGAGTATCTCTTTTAATAAAAATGTTGCGGAATTTGTTCTCAGAAAAACATGATAATCGCGTTATCAAAGCATTTCTAAAGAAATATATTTTTATTCACTTTTAAAACATTTGGGATGTCATCGTCAATACAAAAACATAAGCATAAACAGAACTTACATTCATTTGCTCTAGTGATCTACATCTCTTTTAAATCTCTCAGTGTAATGTGACTTCATATCAACACCTGTGATATAAATAAACTGAGTGGGTCAGGTTGGGAAACCTGGTGAGTACATAGGGTTTTCAACCCACAATAATATAATTATTATGTTTAAACAATCAAACAATCAACCCAATTACCCATCCCCATTATCTTCTTTATTCTTAAGGATTTACCCTAAGAATCAGCTATTTCTCATTCATTCATTCCTAAGGATCATCCTAAGGAAACAACATGAAGTCCATTGTTGCCAATGACACATTGGTCAAGCACAGCTGCTAATCTTGTCACTTAGGCGCAACTGCTAGATTTGGGACATTTTCTATGAGGCGCTTCTGCCGGTATTGACCTTTAAACGCTACTGTCATGGTCATAAGGCTCCCTATTAGGCGCAGCTGCCGATACTGTCCTTAGAGCGCAACTGCTAGGACGTTTACCATAGATCTAAAACATCTACGGGTTATGGCGCAGCTGCCAGTGCTCAACTATAGTACTAGGTCCACTGCTGCCAGTGTATACCTATAGGGCACTAGGTCCATGCTACTAATGTTCCTCTATTTTAGCTTTTATCCCTCATCATTCATCTACCCATGTTTTACCCAACATATTTTGTAGATATAAAATACTTTATACAGTTTACATCATTTAAAACATGTATAAAAATCCTTCACCAGCATAGACAGCAAGTATTCAGACAATATGCACACATAACACGTAATTTATAATAAAATACTTCATATCTATGTGTAAGATGAAAGGGACCATGCACTCACCTGAAAGGTGGTGACTCAGCACTCGGACAGCGCTTCGATACTCTCAAAACAATTTCCCTTCGATAAAACCTAATACCAATACCACTAGGGTTTAGTCTAACGATAACCGCGACAAATTAATAGTCTAGCTATTATTATTATTATTATTATATAAGTGTTAAATAGCACTCAATATAACTCATAATAATAGCCCAAATACTCATTATAAGGTCCTAATAACGTTACTATATTAAAACGTAAGCTATACTAAAGATAGGGTAAGCATAACTCACTTACAGCGGGTTTTCTCGAAAACCGGGCTCTGGAGCAGTGTTCCCGAGCCGAAAGGCTCTTTTTTTCGGGACTCCGGGAGCCTCGGGGCTTCCTTCGGGTGCTAGGGGGTTTACCTAGGCTTTAGGGGGGGGGGGTTGGGAGGCTAGAGAGAGAAACTAGAGAGAGAAAGTGAGTTTGGGAGGTGTGAAGAGAAGTGAAATCCCGACACCTCTATTTATAGTGAAAATATCTGATGGACTCGCCGAGTAGGGGGACCTACTCGCCGATTTGGTGGCCTTCTGGTGGCGCCACGTGTCCAATTCTGGTGGTGTCACGTCACCTCTTATCGCGTATCAACCTTCAAACTTAGAAAAATCACAACTCTCGCATACGAGCTCCGTTTTCGACGTTCTTTGTTTCAGCGCGTAGGTAAAATCAAGATCTACAACTTTCATTTAGACTCCGTTGGCTAATTCTCGACCGATCACAAATTTAACAGTAGGAGGCGTTTAGACTGTTAAATGACCGCGAAGAATTCGTAACTCCTTCATACGGACTCCGTTTTCGTCTATCTTTTTACCGTTGAGTTCCTATTAATGAGATATTAAACTCTCATTTAGGTCGTGTAAGCCAAAAACCGCTCGAACTAAAATTCGAGTTTCGGGCCATGCACTGCTAAGCCGAATCTTAGAAAAATCATAACTTCTTCATACGAAGTCAGATTTGGGCGTTCTTTTTATGGATTTTCTCGGTTTAACATATTCTACGACTTTCATGTAGATCACTCAGGCTAAAAAGTCCTCCATCATAAATTCACTATTTACGCTTCCCGGTGTCGGGTCGGTTCCGTCGCGAAACTTCGACGGGCCATAACTTCTTCGTTATAACTCGGATTTTGGCGTTCTTTATATGCACAGAAACCTTATGACATATTCTACAAATTGGTTAAGATTATTTATTCTAAATAATATTTTGTCGAAAAGTCATTTTCGGCCCTTATTGCCTCTAAATTGATTAACCCGGATCTGCGGACGTTACAATTATCCCCCCCTTAGGATGATGACATCCCAGAATCATCTACGAAACATGCCTCGTATAATGAATCCATACGCCATCTCTTCATCCTAGGTAATAATTATAACTTCTATATTCCTTCAAGTCTATCTCTTAGACTCAGGTCTCTTAGAGTGAAATTTCGGAATGGAATATGCCTTCCTTCATGGTCTAATGTGATATAATCACATTTTAACATGTAGCATTTCTAGCTACCAACTTCCTTTAACAACGAGCGCGATACTTCTATTGATCGCTTTGATTTCAATTGTTTGGTTTAAGTCGGACGCTACATCAAACTTGGTTCTCCGAACCACGTAACATACTAATCGTAGTTGGACTCAATTCGATATGACCACTAGGGTCGGAATAACAATCATCCTCTTAGTCATTACCGAAATGATGGTAACGACATGCTTGAATAAAACAAAATCATTTACTAGCTTCTTGGTAACCTTGTGACTTTCCCTGATCCAAGCGTGAGTCCTGTGCTTCCGGTAGTATATGCATCTACTACTTTTCACACCTACTCGTACTCGTCCCAAGTATTGTCCCGCAGTTTTTTTCCAAGTCACCATACAATAGAATCACATAACAGCTTAACATATCAAATATCAAAACGAAGGTTTATTATTCCCTTAAACTATTACACAGGTGTTCAAGTTCACCCTAGACCATGCCTCTAATAGGCTACATCATATGATTCTATGGCTACTTCATAACTCGACCTTTGGATGTCAAGCCTTCACTCCTGAATCCTTGCATTTTCATCTGCTTCGTCAATGATCATTTGAAATGCTCTCGCCTTTGGTTTTGGCGGCACATTTGGTTTTGTTGCCCCTTCTCTCTTTGGGCAATCTTGCTTGAAGTGCCCTTCCTCATTACATTCGTAACACACCCTTTTGTTGAATTTACACTCGTTGGCATAATGTCCATGCTTCCCACACTTGAAACAAGTCACCTCCTCACCGCATTTGCCAGAGTGTTTCTTTTTGCACTTCTCGCACCATCTTTCTTCACTCCCTCCTCCTTTAAACTTCCTTGTACTGGACTTGATTCTCTCATCGGGCTTCGCAGACCCCTCAAACTTCCTCTTTTCGCCAACCTTGGTCTTGTTGGCGGCTCTTCCCTTAATCATCTCCTCAACCGACTTGGCAGCCCAGATAACTGCCTCCAAAGTAGGTGCCTGACGCACTGGCACCGTGTACTCCCATGGGAGTCCTTTTGCATACTTGTCGATTTTTGTCAGCTCATCCAGAACAAGACGTAAGGCGAACTCCATCTTCTCTGTGAAGTTGTTGGTGTATTCATCAATAGACATGCTTCCTTTCTTCAAGGTAGGGAATTGGTTTTCTAGCTCGAGTAGATTTTGGGCTGAGCAGTACCTACGTTTGAACTGCACCAAAAACTCTGCCCACGTCAGTTGTTGGGGCTCATTGGGGCTTAGAGTCTTCCCCAGAGTGTTCCACCAACGAACCGCGCCTCCTCTGAACTGGCGTACCGCAAACGTGGTTTGTAGTTTGCCTCTGCAACCACATGTCATGAAAGCTAACTCCATCTCGGAGATCCAATCCATGACCCCAATCGGATCTTCCTTTCCAGTGAAAGTCAATGGCTTGCAAGTCAGAAAATCCTTGTACTTGCATCCATTCCTCTCGACTCCTTCACCTTGTTTGTTTTGTCGAACTATTGGTGGGTTGACTTGACCAACGGTTCCACTGTTGTTCCCCTCCCTAGTCTGCCCTTCGTTCAACTCAGGCTGTTCGATCTGTATGGTCGCTTCCTCTCGATTTTGTTGGAGCAAACGTCTGGTTTCCTCCATTTGACGATCCAACATCGCCTGGATCATCGCTTGCACTCCGACCATCGTTATTGGCTCAGCAGCGGCCACCACAACCGGTATTTGCTCAATCACTGGGGGATGATCTCGGTTCCCATTTGCATTTATGTTTCCGCTATGGATCCTTGCCATCTTGATCTATACACCGAATAAGGTGAATCTAGATCTTTATTTAGGATTGACGTTTAAATGATCCTTATCACCCAGAAACATTTATATGCTAGTTCTAATATCGTAGTTAAACGCTTAGAATCCTAAACACATAAGGTTTCCAGATCCGGTCGGCAATAGACCATAGATCCGAACAAATAACAGCATATCAGGCACAAGTGTGACGACCCGAAATTCTATTCTGTACAAACAATATCACTTCAATAGAAGTTATAACAGTCACAGTAAATATTCAGACTTTTCCGTATGAGTTTGACTAATTCAGGGCTTACACTTCAGGAGATATCAGGAGAGTGGATGCACTAGGGTTTTGTGCAACACTGTTATTCCAACCCTCTATTATATTAGAGATCATTTCGGGAATAAAATATTTTCTGCCAAAAATCTCAGGACTATAAATAGAATTCTGAACCAATTTCATTCATTATTCACATTTTCAACTAGAGAAAAGCCATTTTCTCTCTCACGGATCTTCGGGTTTTCATCCCAAATCATGAGTACCTCTCTCTAGTAGTGTTATATAGCTCTTAATGTGTTTATAACATAGATTAGATAGCTAAACAACTAGATTTAGGAGTTTACTCCCCAAGGTGTTCTTCGGCAGTAAACTCCCGAAATGATGCCTAGCCTTTCCCCCGTGATATGTTACTACCTTAGGCTTGTATATAGGTGTAATTGCGACAAGAAAACAACAAATAAACACCAAATTTTGGGTGTTCACGGCCCAAGAAGATCTTGGACCGTGAAATCCAAAAACATGGACCAAAGAGTGCCTTTGGCACTCCTAAAGCTTTGGACAATTACCTAGATTTACTCCTAGCTATTTGAGGGACTTTAACACTTCAAAAACCCCTCTCAAAGAGAGATTACGGCCCTAAGAGGGTGCTTGGGACGTGAACATCAAACTAGGGCACCAAAGTGTGCCTAAGGCCTTCATTTGCTTTAGGTAAAAGTCTAGAACCTATCCTACATGTGTATGAGACTAGAAAGCATCAAAAACACCCTTCCATGTGAGTTTATGGTAGTAAACTCCAAAGGAATTGACCTTGGGGCCGTAAACTCCTCAAAGGAGTGTATCTATGCCCTAAACCCTTCCATGAATTGATCCACCAAGTTGGAATGCTTCTAGGAATCATTTAGAGCCTCAAAACAAGAAAGGACATTAGGCCTAGGAGTTCACGGCCGTAAACTTAAGAGTTTACGACCGTAAACTCCTTGTGTGGGGTTATATGGAGAGTAAACTTAAGTATGAGGTCCCTTGGAACCCTAAACTCACTAGCCTTGTCCCACAACAACTTAGATGCAATCCTTAGGGCTTATAACACTTATATAAAGTGTTTATTATGTTCTAGGATGTCTTAACATTATCAATTAGTAATTTAAGACTAATTGAGTGCATATATGTGTGATTATATGTTCATTAGGATCGTAGTGTGTGTACAAGTCCTCACTTGACGCCTAATAATCCTACACCATTCAGTTCATCCAAACCACCATCTACAGGTGAGTTCATACCCCTAAATCAATGTTTTAAATGATTTTAAATGCTTTAAGGGGGGGGGGAATACAAGTAGAAAACAACATGTTATTAAATCATCCATATGTATTTTATAACTGTGTTTTCATTCAGCAGATTTCACAAACTACAAAATGTGATGCATGAAATGGTTTTCTATCTTAAAAATACATTATTATCAAATGTATTACTTTTGAAATGTTTATTAAAATGACAACAAGTCATTGTTAATTATTGTTCAAAACTCTTAGATGTCTTACAAAACCATTTTTACCTTCTTGAACCAAACTATACTTATACACTTATGTTTCTTATATATATGTATTGATGTTATAGTTTCATCCTTCATTCAGTTTCCCACACTCTTGTGTAGCAAGGGTGTATAAACCTACTTGAACAACCAATTACCTTTCAATTAACTATCATAGGGATAGTTAGAAGATATCAAACATTATTCCTATTACAAGGAATCACACAAGAGTCGGTTCATTCATGAGTCTATACCAGTTCATTATCTGATACATGAGTACGTTTACATATGCTTACATGATACATGAATACCTTACATGAGTACCTTTACGTAGATACATTTACCTGTGTATACTTACATGAATACTTGTATCTCGATTTGCGAGGATGATTTATTAGTACCTTCTGTATAAATTTTCCTGCCTATCCCTAGTACCTCGGGATATCTAGACGGGACTAACCATTCCGAATCCCAGCTGATTAGCACCAGTGGTTGATGAACATCTACGGATGCCTAAGGTTATTACTTATACTAGGAGTACCTGTACGAGACTAACCCTTCCTCCGCCCTGCTACTGCTACAGAGGACAATTGGACAATCTTCGGATGTTCATTAGGTTATATATGGCGTGTTAGCCCTAGTACCTCGGGATAACATTTACATATGTCGTGTTAGCCCTAGTACCTCGGGATAACACTTACTTTAGTATATTTTCCTATTTACTTTATTTTGTGATAGGTTATACATTTCGCTTTATGCGATGGCGTGTTAGCCCTAGTACCTCGGGATAACACTTACATTAGTACTTTTTTCTATTTACTTTATTTTGTGATATATTCACATAAACAAAGAGTTAGACTAAGTACTCTTGGTACTAGTCAATGGAAAGGAAAACCTATCATTTTACTTACAAAACATTCGGGTCTAGGATTTTTCATACTTATATCAACTTCTTCATTTAAAGAGATTTACATGGCATTCATAACAGCTTTTCAAAACAAGGCAACGACACTTAAATACTTATGAATTCACCAGCTTTAAGCTGATACTCTCTTTCAAAATAACTTGTATTCTCAGGTCACCAGTAGACAGGTACAATGGTCAGGTTTTGAGAAGACGGAGCACAGACAAGTCTCGTCTTTTATTTTGATTGTATATTTTTGGTGTCTTATTACAATGAAAGAACACACATGTATTAAAACTTTACTTTTAATGCAATGGATGATGTTGTTGCTTGTTTACTACTTTACACTGTTATGATACTTCACATGACGTCCTCCACCCCTGAATGTTTCCGCCGTTCTTGGTTTTGGGGTGTGACAGATTGGTATCAGAGCATTGTTTATAGTGAATATAGTATATCAACCCATAAAAGATATACTAACTATAAATACATTGGGATTAAAACGCTCTGTCTAAGAGTTTATACTTTTAAATAATAAAATATTTAAGTAAGTATACGTGCCTACATTCATACTAAAATCAGTGTCACAACGACAAGAACAAAAGTATTACGATTGTTGAATATCACAAGTAAGCCTGGGGATATATGGTCAGTCTTGGGAATGACATAGCCTGATCAACTATGCTGGTCCAAGGAGTGATTACCATATGCCCAAGAATGGTTGTGATATGGCAACAAGTCTAAAAACTTACCAACACAACCATAAAGAAATACCATAGGGGTATTTGGTCTTACTGTAATTATCTTAGTCAGTTCATCTATTTAGCTATATCTTATATCCCTTTTCTCGCGTAGATTTTAATGGCTGGATTTCACCACGGCGATCCGTACTTCCTGAACCAAGGCAATGCTGGTTGGCTAGAGGCAGAACTAGAAGATGATCACCCAATCCCTTTGGATGATCACCATGCTGAGGGTATTTCCGATAGTTCTGACTCGGAGCCTGAAGTCAACAACCTACCCCCAGCTGCTCAAAACCCAAACCTGAACCCCCGCCCCGCATTTCAAGGACCCACACCTCTGTGGGCCACTAACTTGACTAGATGGAGTCAGGAACAAGGTCAGCCCATTCCCTACAATGGAGACCGAAGTTTCTACAACCTCACTGAAGGAGGTTCTGCTAACAGGGTCCTACCCATCATGGTTCGTAGAATTTCCATAGACACGATACTGGGTCAAGCAACTATCGACCGAGTCGTGGAGATTGAAGCCAACTCTGGCGTTAACACTGTCCACATTCGCCAACTAGAGTTTGCTTATGAAAGGACTCTGGTCCGCAATGCAAATCTGCAGAGGGAACTTGCTGAAACTCAAGCTGAAGTTAGAGAACTTCGAGCTCAACAAGTGAGAGCTGACAGATGTATAAGGGACATAGAACGTCTACTGTCGGGATCAAGAACTCATGCTAGCAGTTCTCGTCGCCGATAGAATCTCGACGACTCATATTTTGGATATAACCTAGTTTATGTAAAACTTTGGTCTAATTTCCTATCTTTATAAATCTTAGACCTGTTAGGTCTTGATCTAGTCATAGTTCTGTCAAAATTTTCCCATCTTGGTCGATGTAAGGCCTACTTCTAGGCCATTTTTCCCGAACTTGTTACATCTGTAATTCCAGTATTATTGACAGATATCTAATCATATGGAAATTATTATCCAAATGCTGTCATCTTCATTTAGTCAATCTATTCATTTTGTTGTTGGGCTATGGAGAGTTAGTCCATGAGACACATTCATTATTCGTTTATTCTTATCCATGTCGTCATCTTTTAAACGTATAGTTAAAGATGTCGCCTCGCAGAAATCCCAGGCGTAACCCAAACAACGAAGCACCGATACCACCACCTGAAACTCTTCAACCACCTACTCCCTTCGATGCCAATATGTTCCAGGCTGCTTTCATGCAGCAGTTGCAGCTGCTATGTCAGCAATCAACGCTCCTGTCCCTAGTGGATCGGGAACAGGTGCACCTCCCTCGAACCACGACGAAAGCCATGGACACCCTCGGGAATGCACCTACAAGGACTTCACGAACGCCAAACCCCACAACTTCAATGGAACTGGGGGTGTTATGGTGTTGAGACAATGGATTGAAAAGATGGAATCCGTCTTTGAAATCTGTGCTTTCTAGGAGGGCAACAAGGTCAAGTTTGCAGCTTGTACCTTATCTGACAGAGCACTAACATGGTGGAACGGCCATGTTAAGTATCTGACTTTGGTGGTGGCGTATTCCATCAGCTGGGACAAATTGAAGGACATGCTGATGAAAGAGTACTGTCCTCGAGGTGAAGTACAAAAACTCGAGCAGGAACTCTGGGGTCTACAAATGGTTGGATCCGAAATCACAACCTACACAAATAGGTTCTGTGATCTGGCAAACCTATGCCCTGATATGGTTGCTCTCGAGAGCAAGAAGATAGAGAGATATATCTAGGGGCTGTCGCCCCAGATCCAGTCAAGTGTGTTAGCTTCCAGGCCTATCACTTTCGATAGTGCCAAGGAACTGGCACAATCTCTCATAGATCACAGGAAACCTCAGAACCCAACAATCCCTACACCCGTACCACAAAAGTCCAACCCCAACAACAACAGGAAGGGGTGGAATAAGAGGAAAAGAGGGGCTTCACAAGAATCCTCCAAGAAACAACAACTTGTGGCAATCAATGCTGCCACAGTGACTCCCGTTGTCCCTGTGAACCCCTTACCAACAAAAACTTATGTTGGGACTCTCCCGAAGTGCAACAGATGCAGCTTCCACCACCACGGACCTTGCAAGGATATGCTGTGATCTAACTGCAACAGGAAGGGGCATATAACCCGTTACTTCAAGACTCCAACAGCTCAGCCCGCCCAGGTTCCTAACGTCGGTATGGGCCAAACTTGCTACGGTTGTGGCGAGGTGGGCCACTACAAGAGGAACTGCCCTAAAGCGGGGATGGTTGGAGGAGTAGGAAGAGTTATGGCCCTAGGCCACGAGGAAGCAACAGCTGCTAGGACGTTTACCGTAGATCTAAAACATCTACGGGTTGTGGCGCAGCTGCCAGTGCTCATCTATAGGGTACTAGGTCCACTGCTGCCAATGTATACCTATAGGGCACTAGGTCCATGCTACTAATGTTCCTCTATTTTAGCTTTTATCCCACATCATTCATCTACCCATGTTTTATCCAACATATTTTGTAGATATAAAATACTTTATACAGTTTACATCATTTAAAACATGTATAAAAATCTTTCACCAGCATAGACAACAAGTATTCAGACAATATGCACACATAACACGTAATTTATAATAAAATACTTCATATCTATGTGTAAGATGAAAGGGACCATGCACTCACCTGAAAGGTGGTGACTCAACACTCGGACGACGCTTCGATACTCTCAAAACAATTTCCATTCGATAAAACCTAATACCAATACCACTAGGGTTTAGTCTAACAATAACCGCGACAAATTAATAGTCTAGCTATTATTATTATTATATAAGCGTTAAATAACACTCTATATAACTCATAATAATAGCCCAAATACTCATTATAAGTTCCTAATAACGTTACTATATTAAAACATAAGCTATACTAAAGATAGGGTAGGCATAACTCACTTACAGCGGGTTTTCTCGAAAACCGGGCTTCGCTGGAGTAGCGTTCCCGAGCCGAAAGGCTCTTTTCTCGGGACTCCGGGAGCCTCGGGGCTTCCTTCGGGTGCTAGGGGGTTTACCTAGGCTTTAGGGGGGGGGGGTTTGGGAGGCTAGAGAGAGAAACTAGAGAGAGAAAGTGAGTTTGGGAGGTGTGAAGAGAAGTGAATGCCCGACACCTCTATTTATAGTGAAAATATCTGATGGACTCTCTGAGTAGGGGGACCTACTCGCCGATTTGGTGCATGTGGTGGCCTTCTGGTGGTGCCACGCGTCCAATTCTGGTGGTGCCACGTCACCCCTTATCGCGTATCAACCTTCAAACTTAGAAAAATCATAAATCTCGCATACGAGCTCCGTTTTTGATGTTCTGTTTTTCAACGCGTAGGTAAAATCAAGATCTACAACTTTCATTTAGACTCCGCTGGCTAATTCTCGACCGATCTCAAATTTAACAGTAGGAGGCGTTTAGACTGTTAATGACCGCGAAGAATTCATAACTCCTTCATACAAAATCCGTTTTCGTCTATCTTTTTACCGTTGAGTTCCTATTAATGAGATCTTCAACTCTCATTTAGGTCGCGCAAGCCAAAAACCGTTCGAACTAAAATTCGAGTTTCGGGTCGTGCACTGCTAAGCCGAATCTTAGAAAAATCATAACTTCTTCATACGAAGTCTGATTTGGGCGTTCTTTTTATGGATTTTCTCGGTTTAACATATTCTACGATTTTCATTTAGATCACTAAGGATAAAAAGTCCTCCATCGTAAATTCACTATATACGCTTCCCGATGTCGTGCCGGTTCCGTCGCAAAACTTCGACGGGCCATAACTTCTTAGTTATAACTCGGATTTTGGCGTTCTTTATATGCACGGAAACCTTGTGACATATTCTACAAATTGGTTAAGATTATTTATTCTAAATAATATTTTGTCGAAAAGTCGTTTTCGACCCCTATTGCCTCTAAATTGACTAGCCCGGATCTGCGGGCGTTACAGTTTCCCCGCTACATTTCCCATGATGCTTCTTCTTGCATTTGTCGCACCATTTCGATTCTCCTCCTCCACCTCCTCTCGAACTTGACTTCGAGAATTTACCCTTTTTGCTGGACCCCGAGGGTCCATCGATTTTCCTCTTTTCACCAACCTCTGAGCTCTCCAGACCTTTCTCCCTGATTTGGGTCTCAACATTTCTAGAAGCCCAGATGGGGGCTTTCAATGTGGTTGCTTGCTTAACCATTGGACCATAGTCCGCTGGTAGTCCGAGGGAAAACTTGTTGACCTTAGAGAGTTCTGTTGGTACTAAATATGGGGTAAGCTTCATCTTTTCTGTGAAACTAGCAGTGTATTTAGTAACGCTCAATTTCCCCTTCTTCAAATTCTGAAACTCATTATTGATTTCCAGAAGGTCCTGCTCGGAGCAGTATTGCAGTTTCAGTTGCTCCACAAAGTCTTCCTAATACATTTTGCTCGCTTCTCCCTTGGACATAGAGTCAGCTAACAGATTCCACCAACTCAACATGCCAGATTTTAGCAGAGGGATCGCAAGAGCGGTCTTCTATCTGTTGCTGCATTCGCAACTCTCGAGCATTGTCTCCATTTCGGAGATCCAGTCCATAACTTGCACCGGCGTCAGGTTTCCGAATAGACATGGTGGTTTAGATGCCATGAAATACTTGTACATACACCCACGCCCATCATTTCCTCCATACTGGTTGTTGTGTCTAACCACCGGTGGGTTGGCTTGACCAACAATTCCACTGAAGTTTTCTCCCTCCGAGTGCCCTCCATTCTCCTCGGGCTCTTTCACTTGAATTGACAGTTCTTCACGATTCTGCCTAAGCAGACGTCTTGTTTCTTCCATCTGACGATCCAACATCGTTTGAATCATCATTTGTACACCAGCCATTGTTATCGGCTCAGGTGCTGCTGCTACGACATGTAGTTGCTCAATCACTGGTGGTTGATTCCTGTTTTCATCAGCATTTCCCACTCCACTCCTCGTTCTCACCATTTTTGATCTATACACTGAATAAGGTGAAATTAGATCCTCATTCACGATAGATATTCAAATAATCCTTATCACTCCAAAATGTTTACATGTTAGTTCTAATATCGTAACCATACGCTTAGAATCCTACACACATAAGGTTTCCAAATCCGGTCGGCAACAGACCATAGATCCGAACAAATAATATCATATATGACAACATATAACATTTAGCACAGAAAAGCATTTTAGGCAGCTTCATAAAATATACTAGTGTTCATGTCTATAATATATCAGACACACATCTCACAATCTCCACTTAGCATTCTAAGTTTAAGTTTAGAAATCCAACAAATTTCTAGTTTGCTTAAACTAATGCTCTGATACCAACTTTGACATCCCCAAAATCACGGCCAGAAAAGACCGGTTTCATTTATGATTTTAAAATAATTTCAGAGTAAATCCTTTTGATTTAAAAGAGTTGCGGAATTTGTTCCCAAAATAAAAATATGATAAAAATAATATTTACGAAAGCATTTCATAAAGAAATGTATTTTCATTATATAATCAAAACTCGAGATGTCATGTTCCGATACAGACACAAAAGAATAAACAACAAAAGATAGACCATACAACAGTTATATATAACAACTCGTCTAATAAACAAAACAACTTGATGATTCATCTATCTTATGCCCTCGCGCCACTACCTGTAATACAAATAAACTGAGTGGGTCAGACTTGGCAGCCTGGTGAGCATATAGGGTTTTCAACCCGCAATAAATAATTATATTTAATTTCACCAACCAACTATAACCCGATTACCCATTCCTGTTATCCTCACTTTACGTCCCTAAAACAATTCTATCTCAAGGGACCTAATCTAGGATTTTTCATCAGGATGGACATTACTGCAAAGGGGTTTCCTCAACAGTAGATGTCCTAAAGGCAACCATGAGGGGGATAGAGTACACCGGTGAACACATCGTTCACAAAACCTACAGGTTATTAGTCTGCTAGCGTTCCACAGGACTATCTAGAAAGAGTATGTGGTTGTTATACATGGTTCAAAACCTATTAGTAGATAAACATATATATTTTTATACATAGTTCAAAACCTGTATAGCATTCTCATTCAATACATATTCCAAACAACAGTTGAGACACATACACATAACACGTATTTCATAGAGAATAAATCATATCTATGAGATAGCAGAAGGTGAATATACATTCACACATATAAAAACAAATATACACATAACACGTATTTCGTATAAAATACTTCGTAATTATGCGTTAGAAGAAAATAACTACACACCCACTTGATTAGAAGATAATCGGACAACACTACGACTTGTAGAAGTAGTATTTTTCGGTAGATCTGGAAGATCTTCACAAAAACCGGGCTCCTCGCGCGCAGAGCTTCGGCTCGGGAATCTCAATTCTCGGGATCTTCGAGGCTTCGGGACTAGCTCCAGGGCTCGGGAATGATACCGGGGCTTCGGGGTATAAGTTGCACGCAAAACGATGCAAAACGAGAGAGAAAGATAGAGAAGATAATTTGGGCAAAAGAATCGGCTGCCCTCGACTTCCTTTTATAGGGGTTGGAAACCTCGATTACGATGGGCGTACTTCGACGTCCTGGCATGCATATGGCTAGAGTGACGTCACTGCATGTGTAGCTGAGGCAGTTCCGGGTACGCTGGGCGTACTCCATTACACTTAGCGTAACCCGATTAATCAAACTTCAGAATTGCGTAACTTTTGCATACGAGCTCCGTTTTC
Source organism: Lactuca serriola (assembly GCF_051521515.1). Lineage (NCBI taxonomy): Eukaryota > Viridiplantae > Streptophyta > Magnoliopsida > Asterales > Asteraceae > Lactuca > Lactuca serriola. Next base: position 65,093,509 of record NC_136414.1, read on the forward strand.
GACGTTCTTTATATCCACGCGTAGGTGAGACTACGCTCTACAACTTTAGTTTAGACTCCGTCGGCTAATTTTGAAGTTATTTTTATTATTTATTTTTTAGTAGGCCGGGACAGGAAAACTCCGTTATAAATTCATAACTTTTTCATCTGACGTCCATTTTCGTCTGCCTTTTCACCAACACACTACTATCAACGAGTTCTTCGATTCTCGTTTAGATTGTTTCGACCAAAAATCACTCGATCTCGAATTCGACTTTCGGGTTGCATACTGCTAAGCTGGAACTTAGAAAAATCATAACTTACTCATACGAAGTCAGATTTGGGCATCCTTTTTATGCACGCTCTCGGCTTAACGTACCCTACAACATTCGTTTAGATCACTAAGGCTAAATATCGCTCTAACATAAATTTCATTTTTTTACGTCATTCAGCGTTGCCGGTTCTGTCACGAAACTTCGACAGATCATAACTTCTTCGTTATAACTCGGATTTCGACATCCTTTATATATTCGGAAACCTCGTTTCAAATACTACGACATTATCTATAGATATCGGCTTTATCTAACATTTCATTTTGACGCTTATTTTCATACTTAATTCAATTAAGACACACAATTAAGCACAAAACACATAATACTCAAACAATACACTTCTATTATTTCGAAACGGGTTACAAAGGTTAACCTAGACTATTACATAGCTATTAATGACAAGCCCAGAAACACAGGCATTACAATAAAACTATTAGAAAACACTGTGTCTCAGGCAACGACACCAATTTTTTAAGACCGGTAGTTGCACCTGATTTAAACAAATAAATTTATCACTATTGGTTGCACTAAAAATATAGCACATGGAAGCATGGTCGAATCCTCAGGAACACAACCTAACTGTCAATGCCTTTTTGCATCAGGCACAATCTAGTCAGCAAAACAGAAATATAAATAGGAGATTTGAATTAAACTAAAAACTAAAAAATGCAGTGATATTCTGCAATGTATCTTTTCTATACGCTACTGAAATATTTCTCATATTCGATACTTCGGTTTGTTCGCTTATTGATCAATAGATTTGCTTCTTGTCTTCTTCGATCATCATCATGATTTTAATTTCACAATCTTTGCAATATGAATTGATTTGAGATTGTATATTCGTTTTCATTCAAAATCATGTTTTATATTCATAATTAAATTACTTCAATTCATTCTGTCTTCTTATAATCAATTGAAATCAAATTGATGTTCTGTTTTGTCAATCGATTCTTGCACTTGGACTGATTTGGAAGGAAAGTTGGATATATGTCTTGTGATATTGTAACTGATTGTCGACGAACTAGTACTAGTCACAAACAAATGAAGATGAAAGATTTTTGTTTGAATCGGTGTCTGATTGGAACGAAGTTATGATTTTCATTTGGGATTGGAGGATTTGAGAATCAAAGGATTTTCGTTTTATTCTTGCATCTGGTATTTGGGAATGAAGAAGTGGATTTCGATTCTTAGTTCTGGATTTTTGATTTTTGATAGTTGAATGATTGAAGAATATTTTTGCTTCTGGGATTTTGTGTTGGCGAATCGATATTAAGATTTTGACTTTGGAGTAATATTTCAAATTGAAATCGAAAGAGAAAGCAGATGACTTTGGTTTTTATCATTAAGCAGTCAGAACTCGATTGATGGAGAAGGTCTCGTATTGATTCTGGATATTGATATTCAAAGCGAATAGGAGGATTTCGAAAGAAGAGGTTGAAATTCGATATCGATTCAAATTTGATGAATGAAGATTCGATGTCAATGTGTAACGCCCGTAGATCTGGGCTAGTCAATTTAAGGACAGTGAGCGTCAAAAATGAATTTTTTTTGGGAAAGATTATTTAGAAGGAGTAATCTTAACTAAGATGTAGCTTATGTTACAAGGTTTCCGAATATATAAAGAACGTCGAAATCCGACTTATAACAAAGAAGTTATGACCTGTCGAAGTTTCGCGACAGAACCGGCACGACACAGCGCGACGTAAATAGTGAATTTACGTTAGAGCGATATTTATCCAAAACAATCTAAATGAGAATTGAATATCTCATCGATAGTAGTGCAACGACGGAAAGACGGACGAAAATGAACGTCAGACGGAGTTTTACTGTCCCGACCTACTAAAAATAATATGTAAGTAATATAATTATAATATATTATAATAAAGTCAAAATTAGCCAATGGAGTCTAAAAGAGAGTTGTAGAGCATAATCTCACCTTCGCGTCGATATAAAGAACGTCGAAAACGGAGTTCATATGCGAAAATTATGATTTTATGAAGTTCAGGGCGCGAAACCCCGAAACTGTCAGATACCACGACGTGGCAAGCAGTGCCACGACGTGGCAGGTCTTCTGACACCTCCTGGAGTCCCCCAGACGCAACTTGCGATGACGCATGCAGTGACGACGTGGCAGGTCTTCTGACACCTCCTGGAGTCCCCCACGACGTGGCAAGGGCCAATTTTTCCCTATAAATAGATTTGAAGGGCCAGCCGAGTTTGGTTGCTCATTCTCTCATCTCTCACCTGTATTGCATCGATTTACGTGAAAATAAATACCCCCGAAGCCCCGATAACATCCCGAGACCCGAAGCGAGCCCCGAAGCCCCGAAGATCCCGAGAAGAAAAGAGTTTCCGAGCCGAAGCTCTGCCCGCGAGAAACCCAGTGTGTGAAGGTATCCCGGTTTCACCGAAGAATACTACTCTTTAGAGTTGTAGTGCTGTCCGATCATCTTCTGATCAAGTGAGTGTATAGTCACTTTCATCTTACACATAAATATGAAGTATTTTACAAAATACGTGTTATGTGTGTGTGTGTGTGTATATATATATATATATATATATATATATATATATATATTGTTGTTTATATGCGTGAGTGTATAGTTACTTTCTTCTAACACATAAATATAAAGTATTAGCCATGAAATACGTGCTATGTGTTATGTATTATTTTTCTATTTGAGACAGGCTTGGAATTGATGTTTTTATACGGGTGTTAAATGATTTAAACTGCGTTTGTATTTATATCTACAAAAGTGTTGGGTAGAACATGATTTAAACTGCGTCGATATAAAGAACGTCGAAAACGGAGTTCGTATGCGAAAGTTATGAATTTATGAAGTTCAGGGCGCGAAACCCCGAAACTGTCAGATACCACGACGTGGCAAGCAGTGCCACGACGTGGCAGGTCTTCTGACACCTCCTGGAGTCCCTCAGACGCAACTTGCGATGACGCATGCAGTGACGACCAAGCCCACGACGTGGCAAGGGCCAATTTTGTCCTATAAATAGATTTGAAGGGCCAGCCGAGTTTGGTTGCTCATTCTCTCATCTCTCACCTGTATTGCATCGATTTACGTGCAAATAAATAACCCCGAAGCCCCGATAACATCCCGAGACCCGAAGCGAGTCCCGAAGCCCCGAAGATCCCGAGAAGAAAAGAGTTTCTGAGCCGAAGCTCTGCCCGCGAGAAACCCGGTGTGTGAAGATATCCTGGTTTCATCGAAGAATACTACTCTTAGAGCTGTAGTGCTGTCCGATCATCTTCTGATCAAGTGAGTGTATAGTCACTTTCATCTTACACATAGATATGAAATATTTTATAAAATACGTGTTATGTGTGTGTGTATATATATATATATATATATATATATATATATATATATATATATATATATATTGTTGTTTATATGCGTGGGTGTATAGTTACTTTCTTCTAACACATAAATATAAAGTATTAGCCATGAAATACGTGCTATGTATTATGTATTATTTTTCTATTTGAGATGGGCTTGGAATTGATGTTTTTATACGGGTGTTAAATGATTTAAACTGCGTTTGTATTTATATCTACAAAAGTGTTGGGTAGAACATGGGTAGATGGAATAGTTGGTGATGATGTGACTTCGTGCCTATTAAGTAAACCCTGGTGACTATGCGACTTAGTGCCTATCGATTAAACCTTGGTGACGATGTGACTTCGTGCCTATTGAGTAAACCCTGGCGACTATGCGACTTAGTGCCTATCGAGTAAACCTTGGTGACGATGTGACTTCGTGCCTATTGAGTAAACCCTGGCGACTATGCGACTTAGTGCCTATCGAGTAAACCTTGGTGACGATGTGACTTCGTGCCTATTGAGTAAACCCTGGCGACTATGCGACTTAGTGCCTATCGAGTAAACCTTGGTGACGATGTGACTTCGTGCCTATTGAGTAACCATGGCGACTATGTGACTTAGTGCCTATCAAGTAAACCTTGGTGACGATGTGACTTCATGCCTGTTAAGTGAACCTTGGTGACTACGGAGTTAGCGCCTCTTGATTAAACCCCGACGACTATGGAGTTAGCGTCTGATAGCTATGGTTTTAGTACCTGATAGATAAACTTTGGCAGCAATGGACTTCATGTCAATTCCTTAGGTCAATCCTTAGGAATGAATGAATGAATGAATGAAGGATAGTTGATTCTTAAGGTAAAACCTTAAGAGTAAAGAAGATAATGGGGATGGGTAATTGGATTGTTTGTTTAATGATTGAATATAATAATTGTATTATTGTGGGTTGAAAACCCTATATGCTCACCAGGCTCCCAAGCCTGACCCACTCAGTTTAATTGTATCACAGTTATCAATACGAAGCTGCTTTGCACTGAGAGATTAAAGGAGATGTAAACACTAGAGTAAATGAATGTATGTTCTGTTTATGCCTATGTGTCTGTATCGGAACATGACATCCCGGGCTTTTATTAATTAATGAAAATACATTCTCTTTGAGAAATGTTTTGATAAGTTTTTATCATATCTTGTTTTGGGAACAAATTCTGCAACCGTTTTCTTTAAACGATTACTCTGATTTTAAAATAAAGCATAAACAATCCAGTCTTTTCTGGCCGTGAAATTTGGGGATGTCACACAATGGTTGCAAGTTATATGTCGATGGTTGTTGTCGAAGGATTCATAGTTCATAATGAAGGTTTGAGGTAAGATTGATGTCAGATACCGATATTGAACAATGGTTGACAAATATTGAATTCGATTTTGACTAGTGTTGAATAGAGCCAATAATTGATTTCGACTAGTGTTCATTCAAGTTGAACTACTTTCGATTGTGTTGGTATCGAAACGAATTGGAAATAAGTTGGGGTCGAAAATCAAGGGTGAGTTCGACTAGTATGGTGTTGAATCTTGATTCGAGTTGAATGTATTTCGACTGATGAAATTGATGTTGTTGTTCGCATCTTGACTGAATTGGGGAAGAAGACTTTGTGTTTTAAGTCGAGTCCCTGTAGTTTTCGTATTTTGACATTTCATACCCATTTCGACACCGGGGTATATTTTTGTGAAGAGTGAAGATTTTTCATTATCAATCCCTGCAGTTGATGCGAAATGACACTTTATACCCAGCTTCACATTTGGGATAAAGTTTCGCATTTGAAGCTGATTTGTCGCAACGGGTCCCTGTAAAATTTACAGAATTGACAGTTATTACCTAGTTTTCAAACTTCTTGCACCTCTCACCCAAAAGTCGAAATTTTCACAAAATTTGGAAGATTTTCTCGGCTTTTCGTGATTGTCTTTTCATGCAAGATTTTCATGGTTTCATTCTTGGATTTTCATTTTCGAGTCAAACGTGGTCCAGGAAATGAAGAATTTGAAAATTTGTGATATTTTTTGGATTATCTCGGATTTATGCAAAACGTTTATGCCACGTGTCAAGGGGAGGATTGTATTTCTTATTCCATATTTAGCTCTTTCTCATTCCCATGTGGTTTTTATTATCATATTTTGATTATATAAAGTGGGAGAGATTTGAATATGAGAATTCGAAAAGTTTGGATTTTTCATATTAGGCGAATTTGAAGACCAATGTGACATTGAGAAAGAAAATTTTATGAAGTGATTTGAATTGAAAATTCTGAAGTGATTTGGGTTTTTCCCGGTTCATGAAGGGTTTGGACATAATGAATATTTTTGGGGTGTATTTTTTTTGCTAAAAGTTGGGTAATTGATTGTGGAGATTATACTCCAACTTACCTTTTGATGTTCAGATTGTAATGTCTCACACTCTAGAACCCGGATTGGAAAATCATTGAAGACTTGAAGATTTGATGTTAATTTATACATTTGTCAAGCTTGAGGTTTCGTTTGTGAAGTTGCTCTTTTTGGAGATTGAAGTCGAGTCATCCATTCCTAACTTTGAGGGGTGAAATGTTAGGGTGCAAAGTTATACATGGATTGACTTTGTAATGGATTGACTTGATAAAACCCACTTGTATGTAGGATTAGAGCCTTGTGACATGAGAGAGAGAAAGAGACTTATTAGCATCTCTATAAATAGTGGGTTGCATACCACTAGTAGAGTGTGTTTGAGAAATGTAATTCATTGTGATTAGTGATTGAGATATTTATGTAGAACCAAATTTAGATCCCTTTTTGTACTCATTACTATGATCAAATATATATTTTTAGAACCCAAATCACCACGTTCATTGTGTTCTTACAATTCCACATGTCAAATCAAATGCTCATAATTCACAACAAAAATCTATTGGTTTATGTTGATGTTACCGTTATCGTGTCAAACGGATAACTGTAAAGATTTAGGCTATTTGATGTTATCCTACACACATATCTCCTAATTAAATCTTTGAGGGTGATCTCTTTGTAATAGTTGTATATGAGAGCATCATAATGCACAGTATAATGAAATGATTGAATGATTATGGTTGCTTTGTTTAGTAGATTAAACTCATCTATAATAAAATGTCATGTTAGTATTGAATGTATATGCAATTCAAAGGCCATTGGATTGTGCACTATGGAAAAAAGTAGCTCTTTTGATATAAATTGATTAATAAATAAATTATTAAAAAAATATGTTATACTGAATTTTTATAGAGCTCATTCAATAGTGGAAAAAAATATAATAAAACTTTATAAAAATTAGAATGCTAGAACAATTCATTAAATCGTTCAATAGATTGTATATAGCCTATAAGTCAAATAGAAAAATAAATAATTGTAAACATACGGAATAGGGTATAGGCATTTCACAATGACAAGTGGGCCTTAATTTGCAACTTCAAATGAGGTCAAGAAATTAATGGTGGATAGTTGCTACTTGCTAAGGTGTGTTTGTCATATAAAACAATGACCCAGTAAGTTTTGTTAAATATAAAGAGAGTATTTGCATCTTAGACAAAATATAGAAAATAAAACTGGTTCCATCTAAAATGATGGGATGAAATTTGCAATAAGTGTTTCATTAGTCTAGTCCTGCTACAATTTACACCAAACATAATACAACATATTCGGTATCCACAAACATAAATCACATTCATATGAAGATGTCATAAAATATTTTATTTATTTATTTCAGACATTACAAATTACAAGAATTATATTATATGTATCCCGTTAACGAACCTATTACTCGTGACACCACAGGCATGGTGGAAGTTGTAGGTGTCGTTTATTTTGTCGATTTCGCATGTAATAAAATACCACAAAAAGGATAGGAATGCAGCCACAAAGCACCACGATAAAAATCAATAACAAGAAAAGCATATAACATATTGCAAGCCCGATATCGAACCACAAAAAGAACGTGAGTATCCTGCAATAGAAAATTCAAAAAATACACGGTTTATCTGAAAATTTTGCAATAACATGAAAGAACAAAATAATTACCATGTAAGTTCTGGTGCCACAAGGTATTTTTGATTGTCTCCTTTTACAATAAAAAACATTCCTAAACCCCACCAAAAAATACCGAAAACGTTCTTTTTGTTTTCCATATTTCTAAAAATAGCAAAAGCTTCCTGTGACCATGGCCCACCTTTGTACTGTATAACCGTGAAAATGAGATGAAATATATAGTATAACATGAAACCAACGATCCAAAACAGGAGGGGCATTTTGGGATTTCATGTTGACTTTTGTTGAGTACGAATGCGCCAAGAAATATAAACATCGTGGTGAGAAGCATATCGACAATTAAAAATCCCTGTGGGCTTTGTTAGGATTCTTAATAGGGTTGGACGTCTTAATTCATCACTGTCTCTTATCATACAAGTTGCAATCATGAGAATGAAAGTATCGCCTACATTGGATATGAAATTTACTATTCTTGTTAATTGTATCCAAACTCTTGCAAGAGTTTGGGAAATTGTAATTCAGATCGATCAAGATTAACCCTAATTTAATCAACCTAATCAAGAAAATGATATATATATATATATATATATATATATATATATATATATATATATATATATATATATATATATATATATATATATATATATATATATATATATATATATATATATATATCATTTAAAAAACTCTATTTTTGTACAAATTCAAGTTTTTTTTTTTTTTTTTTTTTTTTTTTTTTTTTTTACATTCAAACCATAATTTTATGCTTAAATATGCATTAGTTATATTATCAGAACCAAAATAACCATAAGACAAATGCAAAAATGGTCATTGTGGTTGTCAATTTCTATGGGTAAGGTTCAAAAAAAAAAATATTAGCAAAAAAGTTCACTATTTGATGATTTTGTTGTGGTTTTGGTCCCTACCTCGTCAAGTTTAACAACATGATTGTTAACTTTTGACAAATGATAGATTTATCCACGGGACCATTTTTGCAATTTTATCTTATTACCAAACTACAAGGACCAATTATGCAATTTTCTTTTTCATTTTATTGAAATATTTTATATTAATTCTTTAAATTGCTTTTTTTTTTTAAACTTTTTTCTTATTGTATTATTTTTTATTGGATTATTATATATTAAAAAAATATTATTTTAATATATTATATTTATATATTAATAAATTTTATTTTTTTGATTATTAATTTTTTAATTATTTGTTATTTTGAATTTCTTCTTTATTGCATTAATTTTTTTATTGGATTACAATATATTGAAAAATATTATTTTTAACATATAATATTTATCTATTAGTAAGTGTTACTTTATTGGATTATTTAATTCATTTAATTAATTTTTTTTAATTTTTTTATTGCATTAATTCTTTTTGTTGGATTATTAATTTAAATTTATTATTTTTATTTATAATAAATAATATTTCTTTAATTGTTTTTTCTTTTAATTTCTTTCTTTATTGTTCTAAATAAAAATAACAAAAATCTCATTCACCCCACTTTTCATAATTTATTTTAAATATTTGGAAGATAACATATTTTAGACAACACCACCACCATCATTCAGTCACAACAAATCACTATCGGGCCGTCTCCAACCATGTTACTATATATATATATATATATATATATATATATATATATATATATATATATATATATATATATATATATATATGTGTGTGTGTGTGTGTAACGACCCAATTTTCACGCCAAAAAAAAATTCATTTAAATTAAGTAGTTTGTAAAATATTTGTAGTAAAACATCATCCGATCATATCATTTCATAAAACATATCTCGTGTCTGAAAACCCAAAACATGAAAATAATAATAATGTCATAGTACAATCCCAAAAAATCTCATAATGCGGAAAACCAAAGTGTGTGTGTATGATGTGCTGCTACCGCGCCAACTCCTTCCCCTTTGCTGAAGAGGTACATGAAACCAAAACTGAAAATTGTAAGCACAAAGCTTAGTGAGTTCCCCCATCGTACCACATACCACACAATCATATCACATACATACTGCCAGACATTTCTGAGGTGCCCGACCAACCCGTACGGCCATTCTGGGGTGCCGACCTACCCGTACGGCCATTCTGGGGTGCCGTCATTCCCGTGTTAAGCCATTATGGGGCACTGACCTACCCGTGTCGAGCCATTATGGGGTGCTGACTACCCATCGGTCCTAACAACCGAACCTCGGGGACTGGTCCCCTCCTACTACCTTTATCGCATATAACATACAAGCCAGCATGTAAACATATCATCACATACTGTCAGACGTATCTGGGGTGTCTGACTACCCTTCGGTCCTAACAACCTAACTCTACTACTATCACATATAACATATCATGCTAGCATATAACATATCAGGGAGTAACAAACCTAGATGATATCACAAAGACAATCATCTAACATACGAACCCTGCTGGTGGGCCGGCATTGTGGCCGTAGACCCACCGCTACAGGAATGTAACTCACCTCGTAGCTGCTAAACTGTGTGGGAATCCTCTGACTGATGCCGTTGCTGCTCCGGAAATCCTCCGGCTATAATTCCCACAAAACAGTTAGTCAGAAACTGACATCTACCTTTAGGGTAAAATGACCATTTTACCCCTTGACCAAGTCAAAGTCAAAGTCAACTTCCACTTGATCTAACTCGCCGAGTTGGCTCGCCAACTCGCCGAGTCCCTATCCTTCCATCAGACCTCATACCCGTCTCTACTCGTCGAGTTAGGCGATGACTCGACGAGTTTTCCTTCTAAAAGAACACCGACTAAATCCACATCCGACTCGCCGAGTTGTATGAACAACTCGTCGAGTTCATCATCAACCGATACTCATGTCCTGCCCTGACTCGCCGAGTTGTATGAACAACTCATTGAGTTACTCTTCATCCTATGAACACGTTCTGTCCTTGACTCGCTGAGTTGTATGAACAACTTACCAAGTACCATGAAGATTGTCTTGGACTCGCCGAGTCTGTTCATGCACTCGCCGAGTACCATGAATTCCCAGAACACTTTGCTTAGTCCAGAACGTTGGGTCACTCCCCGGGACTCCTAAAACCCTTCCACTCAACTGGTCCTTATGACCCTCACTGATATGGGACCAAAACCCTGGGACTCGCCGAGTCCAGGAATGAAATCACCGAGCCTGTCACATTCCTTAGTAAAAACTTTGATTTCTGATGTACAACACTTAACCAAATGATAGATCCAGGCCCCTAAACTCTATCTAGCACGTAAAGTTACAAACTTTACGTGCATGCATGGGACATTAGAGCTTAAAAGGCTCTAAAATGGTTCTTTTGTTGCATGGGTCCTTCCTTGGTGCAAAAAGCAACCTAGATCTGACTTATGACTCATAAAATGACATGATACAGAAGCCCAAACCCCCAACCATGTTTGTAAACATGGTTGGCCACCAAAAATGGCTTATAAAAGCCCTAAATCACCTCAAAGAGGGATCTAACAATGAATGAGCAAGGTTCAGACTTTATACCTTCGAAAGACTACAAATGATGAACCAAACTCGAATCCTTCAGTCCCCTCTTGATCCTTCTATGCTCTTCCTTCTTCCTTGATATCAAAACTCACAAGAATCACTCAAAAAGCCTTAGATCTACTCAAAAACGGCTAGGGTTTGCTATGAGGAGTGTTTGGGAGCATAAAGGGGGAAAGGAGGCTGCATAAGGTCGTTTAAATAGGGTGCAAACCCCTGGATTAGGGTTTTTGTCCAAACAGCGGCTACTCGCCGAGTCTGGGACCCGACTCGCCGAGTCCGCAGCTCAAACCCCGTGCCTCATCCCGCTTCTACTCGGCGAGTCAGTCCTTCGATTCGCTGATTCCAAGGCTAAAATGCAAATATAAATGAAGATTCAATATACCACGAACCAGGTGCTACAAATCTCCCCTACTTATTTTAGACTTCGTCCTCGAAGTCTGCCGCACGATCCTGAAACAGCTCGGGGTAGTGCTCCATCATCTCACTCACCGGCTCCCAAGTCCACTCCGACCCCTTCCGGTGTTGCCATTGCACCTTCACGAGTTCTACACTTTTGTTCCTCAGATCCTTCGACTTCCGGTCAAGGATCGCTACAGGCCGCTCGATGTAATTTAGGCGGCCATCAACCTGAATGTCCTCCAAGGGCATCACCGCTGTATCATCCATTAGGCACTTCCGCAGCTGAGAGACGTGGAAAGTGTTGTGGATCTTACTGAGTTCGGCTGGCAAATCCAGCCGATACGCCACCTTGCCCACCCGGGCTACAACCCTGAACGGTCTGATATACCTTGGGCCCAACTTGCCCCGCTTCCTGAATCGAATGACGCCTTTCCAAGGCGACACTTTCAGGAGAACCATATCTCCGACCTGGAATTCCAGGTCTGATCGGCGCTTGTTGGCATAAATTTTCTGCTGACTCCGAGCAGTCTGAAGCCTGCTCCGGACATGCTGAATCTTCTCTATCGTCTTGAGCACTACTTCGGTGCTCCCCATGACTCTCTGGCCAACCTCGCCCCAACGTATCGGGGTCCTGCACCTCCTCCCATACAACATCTCGAAAGGAGGACGGTCGATACTCGCATGATAGCTGTTATTATACAAGAACTCCGCCAACGGGAGGTAGGTATCCCAACTACCTCCGAAATCTAAAACACATGCCCACAACATATCCTCCAGAGTCTGGATGGTCCGCTCGCTTTGGCCATCCGTCTGCGGGTGAAAAGCGGTGCTAAAATGCAGACGAGTACCCAGCTCGTCATGAAACCTCTTCCAAAACCTGGAAGTAAACCGCACGTCTCTGTCTGAAATCACCAAAACTGGCACTCCATGCCGGGCCACCACTTCTCTGATATATATCGGCCAATTTCTCGACTGAGATGCTCTCCTGAATCGGAATAAAGTGGGTGCTCTTGGTCAATCGATCCACGATGACCCATATCGAATCCATTCCCGACGCGGTCCTAGGAAGCTTCGTGATAAAATCCGTCGTAATATCCTCCCATTTCCACAGCGGGATATCCAACGGCTGCATCTTTCCGTGAGGTCTCTGATGCTCGACCTTGACCTTCCTGCAGGTCAAGCACAGCTCCACGTACCATGCCACATCCCGCTTCATGCAGGGCCACCAATAGTCCAGACGAAGATCCCTATACATCTTCGTCGCCCCGGGATGAATGGAGAATCGGGATTTGTGCGCCTCCTCCATCAAGATCTGGCGCACGCCTCTGAGGTATGGCACCCACACCCTGCGGTGCAATGTCAATAATCCCCTGCTGTCATAGCCGAAGGAGGAAACCTAACCCACTATGCCCTCACTCTTCCGATGTTCCTCCTTCATGGCCTCCTTCTGGGCCTCCCGAATCCGCTCCAATAGCGAAGTCACCACTGTCATCCGCATGCAGATACCCCTGATCGGCGCCGCCTTGCGGCTAAGTGCATCGGCCACCTCATTGGCCTTACCTGGGTGATAAAGGATCTCGCAATCATAATCCTTTACCACATCCATCCATCGACGCTGCCTCATGTTTAGATTCGACTGATCCATGAGGTACCTCAAACTCTTATGGTCCGTGTAAATGGTACAGTGAACCCCATAGAGGTAATGACGCCAAATCTTGAGGGTGAACACAACAGTCCGCAGCTCCAACTCATGCGTCGGGTAATTCGCCTCGTGAGGCTTCAGCTGCCTCGACGCGTAGGCGATGACATGCCCTCTCTGCATCAACATCGCGCCCAAACCTGAGATGGACGCATCGCAGTACACAATAAAATCCTCCTTGCCTTCTGGCAGGGCTAAGATTGGCGCCTCGCACAATCTCTGTCTCAGTGTCTCGACCGCTGCCTGCTGTTCAGGCCCCCAACGAAAGACCACAACCTTCCTCGTTAGCCTGGTCAACGGTACGACTATCTTGGAGAAATCCTGGATGAATCTCCGATAATAGCCTCCTAATCCCAAGAAACTCCGAATCTCAGATGGAGACTTCGGAACCTCCCATCTCATCACGACCTCCACCTTGGCCGGGTCTACCGAAATCCCGTTCTGGTTGACAAGGTGCCCAAGAAACTGCACCTCGCGCAACCAAAACTCACATTTGGAGAACTTGGCATACAAGCTCTCCCTCATCAAAGTCTCCAACACCTCCCGCAGGTGCTCCTCGTGCTCCCCTACGTCTTGGAATAGACCAAGATATCATCGATAAACACTATCACTGACCGGTCTAACATCGGTCTACACATACGATTCATGAGATCCATGAACGCTGCATGAGCATTGGTGAGCCCGAAGGGCATCACCACAAACTCGTAGTGGCCATAGCGCATCCGAAACGCAGTCTTCTGCACATCATCCTCCCTGACCCTCATCTGATGATATCCTGATCGCAGATCAATCTTGGAGAACCAAGATGCTCCCTGTAGCTGGTCAAAGAGGTCATCAATCCTTGGGAGTGGGTAACGGTTCTTCACCGTTACCTTATTCAGCTCCTTATAGTCTATACACATACGATGCGACCCGTCCTTCTTCTTCACAAACAGAATCGGGGCTCCACAAGGCGAACTACTTGGCCTGATAAATCCCTTGTCTAGCAGCTCCTGCAGCTCCATAGACAACTCCTGCATCTCGGGAGGAGCCAACCGATAGGGTGCCTTGGCTATCGGAGCCGCACCAGGAACTAGGTCGATCCTGAACTCCACCTGGTGCTTCGGAGGTATCCCAGGCAGCTCCTCGGGAATACGTCCGCGAACTCTTGTACTACGGGCACCTCGCCCATCGTCGTTCTAACCGCCTCTCGGGTATCCATAACATACGCGACAAAACCTGCGCAAACCTGCTGGAGGTAACGCCTAGCTCTCACTGCTGAACATTGGGCTGGTCCTCGTTGTGGCTTCTCGCCCTAAACCACCAGCTCTCCCCCACTTGGGGTCCTGATCCGCACCAACTGCTGCGCGCAGTCGATCACTGCCCTATTGGGGCTTAACCAATCCATACCGATCATAACCTTGTTCCCCCGCAAAGGTATGGGAACCAGATCCACTAGATAGCGCTCCTCAAATAACCTCAGCACACAATCCCGGAACACCGTCGATGCTCGCACCGAACGATCATTCGCAATCTCTACGTCTAGAGGATAATCCAACATGCCTGAAGACTCGGAAAATCTCTTGCTGAGCACAAGAGAAACAAACGATTGGGTAGCACCCAAATTAAACAATACCTGAACTGGAATACGGTTCACATGGAACGATCCTAAACAAAGCACATACATATTATATCAAAATCACAGCAGCATATCATAATAACATAAATAAGAAGTCATACCCGTCACCACATCGGGTGCAACGCGTGCCTCCTTGGTAGTCAACTGGAATGCCCGGCTCCTCACCACTGGAGCCTCTGCCTTGCCCTGCCGGCCATCAGTGATCCGCAGGGTCACTGGAGTTGGCGCCTTCACCGGCGCTGATGCTGCTGTCAACTGGGGGCAATTGGCCTTCTTGTGGCCCCTCTGGTTGCAGTGGAAACACGGCAACTCAGACATCTGAATAACCGATGCAGGGGCAGTACAATCCCTGCTGAAATGCCCCGTCTTGCCGCACTTGTAGCAGCCCGACGATCCCAGTCTACACGCCCCCTCATGTGGCCTGCCGCATTTCCTGCAGCGGCCCGGTCCTGACTGGCCTTTCGGCCTACCATCCGATCCCTTGGGCTTCTTCCCCGAAGCCCCCATCGACTGCCCCTCCTCTACTTTCCTCTTCCGGACATGCTCCAGATCAATCTCCCTCTCCCTCGCCCCGGCAATCATAGACTCCAGGGTAGGGCAAGCTAAAAAACTAACATGCTCCCGTATGTTGGCTCGTAGCATGTCATGATAGCGGGTCCTCCTCATATCCTCGTCTCCCGCATATCGGGGCACCAGCAATGCCCTCTCCCGGAACTTGGTGGTGATCTCCGCCATAGTCTCCGTCGTCTGCCTCATATCCAAAAACTCCCTGGCCAGCTGCTGAAGCTCGACAACCGACGCAAGCTCTGCCCTGAACCTGGTCACAAAGTCCGACCAGGTCATAGCCTCAACAGCAGAGGCTCCCAATGAGTCACTGACGGACTCCCACCAATATCTAGCTTGGTCTCGTAAACATCCTACTACATATCTCACCTTCGACCCCTCGGGGTAAAAGCTAGTCAACTGTGCAGACTCGATGTCTGCAATCCACCGCCTGACAGCTATGGGGTCCTTCGCCCCATGGAAATCCGGCGCACCACTTCCCCCTGAAGTCCTTAAAGGACAGTGTGCGAGATCCTAACTTGCCAGATGCCATGTCACTCCTGAACGCCCTGAGGCGGTCCTCCATCAGCTCAACTATCCCTTCCTTGATCGACCCGAAAATGATGGGGGTCGCCTCAAGGATGCCTCTGGTGATCTCTGACGTGATGAACTCGCTTAGCCTCTTATCTGCTGGCTCGGAACCTGATCCCGAACCTGATCCCTCTCCAAAACTGTCAACTGCTGGCCTCTGACGTAGTACCACCATTCTGCAATACATACAGGCAACTATTAGTGGTACTGATATCTTTACAGGGATCACATCTATTACAAGTTCATCGGTCTTGTCTTAGCCTTCCTCAAGTCGGGTACGGATCCTCTACTTTCAGTAGTACGGGCCCATACTACCTTCCACATCTATCCATACCTTCCTCAAGGACTGCCTTGACTCCACCAGATCCCTTTTACCACTGTTGATCGCTGCTACTCTTATCCTAGGCTTACCCTAGGAAACCTCTGACTTCACCCAAACCGGTCCTCAACTACTGAAGGTCTCTTTGTAATGCCAATTAACCATTACCTGAATACAATCACATGCAACGAGGCTCGGATAATCCTTCGAGTAAGGGACTCATCCCTACAACGGTTAGGACTCAAACAAGAGCTACACCATAGGGTCAAATCCAACACTCTGAGATTATTCAACCCTGATCACATGTGACTTTAACGTATTCACCTAACAGCTAACTCCCATCACTCAAGGCCCACAAAGCACAAAGAAAACAACATTCGGACAAAAGGAAACAATCTCAAGCAACTCTATCCTCATAACAAGAACTGCACTAGCATACAATGCTAAGCTCATACTACCAGGCATAACCTAAACAGGCTATCCTACTGCTGTCTACTCAAATCTAGCATGCAACCTAAACAAACATCGATGACAACAAGGTTAGATCGAGGGTTTTCAAACCAACATAGTCACTACAGGTGGTGACAAGGTTGTAGAACTCGTTATTCGGTACTCGTCCGGCCGACCGCCGAATAGATAAATATTATATGTTAAAAATAATATTTATTAATACATAAATAAAAATCATAAATTTAAAATAATAATCCAATAAAAACAATTAATGCAATAAAAAAATTAAAAATAATTAATTAAATGAAATTAATAATCCAATAAAGTAACACTTACTAAGAGATAAATATTATATGTTAAAAATAATATTTATTAATATATAATAATCCAACAAAAAAGAATTAATGCAATAAAGAAAAAATTAAAAAAATTAATAATAAAAAAAGTAATATTTATTAATATATAAATATAATATATTAAAAATAATATTTATTAATATATAATAATCCAATAAAAAATAATACAATAAGAAAAAAGTTTTTAAAAAAGTAATTAAAAGAATTAATATACAATAATTCAATAAAATGAAAAAGAAAAATTGCATAATTGGTCCTTGTAGTTTGGTAAAAAGATAAAACTGCAGAAATGGTCACAGAGGTAAATCTGTTATTTGCCAAAAAGCTAACAACTATGTTGTTAAACTTAATGAGATAGGGACCAAAACCATAACAAAACCACCAAATAGGAACCTTTTTTGCTAATAATTTTTTTTGGACCTTATCCAAAGAAATTGACAAACCACAGAGACCATTTTTGCAATTTTGCCTAACCATAAGCTTCGAATAAGATCAAGAAAATTTTATCATTTATTGCTTATGAAATATTATTTATTTTATTTTTTGTTGTAGATTTTACATATATTTTTATTCACAGTTAGGTATATATTGATATCTAACATTCGTTTGAAGCATTGAAGAAGAGGTGAGAAATATAGAACAAAATACCAAAATTTAATGAGAATACTAAAATAGATGTAATTGTGACGATATTTATCCTTCATAAATATTTTTGAAAAAAAAATGAGCTAAAAAATATATGATTTAATGAGAGTCACACCATGAGATTCAAGATGTTCATAATAATATTACCAATGAGATATGAGATGTAAAATTTCACGGGTTGCAAACTTGACATTTGGGCCTTGACCGACTACAATCCTACAAACCTCCAAACTCATTTTAAAGTTGCGTATTTAATATAAAATACGGTTTTTTTATAACTAATACATATTTATACATAAAATTATGGTTTGAATGTAAAAAACCTTGTATTTATACAAATATGGTTTTTAAATTAAAAAAAATAATATGGTTCCAAATGAAAAATGGTAAACATTAAACAAAATTAGAAAAAAAAATGATTTTTGACTTGGAACAAAAAAACAAAGTGTCAAATTGAAAAAAAAAAATTAATTTAGTGTCAAAATCAAAGAAAAGTGAAAACTTAGTTTATTTTGTGGAAAAAAAATTAATTGACATGTCAGCATGTCATGTCAGGATGTCACGTCATCAAAAACTGATGTGTCAT
Organism: Lactuca serriola; assembly: GCF_051521515.1. NCBI lineage: Eukaryota > Viridiplantae > Streptophyta > Magnoliopsida > Asterales > Asteraceae > Lactuca > Lactuca serriola. Next base: position 65,111,932 of record NC_136414.1, read on the forward strand.
CATGCCACGTCAGCAGGTAACCGGGTTGACTGGTCAAGTGGTCAGAATTATAAAAAATTGAAAAACACATAATCAAATTTGAGACAAAAAAACTCAATATCAAATTAGAACTTTGATTTAAACTTAGTGTTTTTTATACTATTTACCTTCAAGAAAAACCCTAATTCGTCCTGGCCTATATGAAATCAACTTAGAGTTTTATTCTTTTAAACAATAATGGCTAATGACCATATATTTGTTTCTTGAAGGAGTTTGATTGCCTTTTAAATCCTTCTAAAAATAGAAGCAGATTTGAGGTCAAATCTTTGCTTGCCACAAGTCAAAATTTCCAATCATCAATTATGTATATAAAGTAAACTTGACATCAAATCCTATTTATTCTTTTTTATAATTATATCTTAATTTTCAAATATCAAATGAGTTGGATAACTAAAAGCTAATGACAGCAACTTAAATATTTTATGCATGAAATCATTGTACAAGTGATACAAAATGCTACATATACTTCAAATAGACAAAAAGGAACACTTACAAACCTTTATATTGCTCAACAACTTCGTAGTTTTCAAGGTACAATCAAGTAAGCACCAAGTACTACAGCTAATGCCTATCTACTACAATCAATACTTCAAAGTTCATAATTCTACAACTGATGCAAAATGCTTCATATATACTTCACATAGACATTAAAGAAACACTTGTAAGCTTTCTTATATTTCCAACAAGCTTCCTAGTTTTCAAGGTACAATGAGGTAAGCACTAAGTACAATGGCTAATGCCTATCTACTACAACAACAACTCAATTGTTGACTCCTGAGGGAATACACAATGGACATGGTGGGTCCCTTCTATCTTCATTACTAGTTCTTGTTTCCAAACATTCCACATGATAAAAATGACCACAAACTAAAACTGCCACAACTGAAAAATCACTCATTCTTTGTCGACATAATCCACAATCCATATTCATTACATTTGGGGAAATTGCACTTATCATCATGGAATTTGACCTAATTCGGTCAACCCTCCGTGATCCCTTATTGTTCCTCCCTATACAAAAACACCAACAACAAGAAAATTGTAAGAATTTTGATCTTACTCGATCCAATTCCATCACAATTTGGCAATGTTTGTGGATTCCGGTAGAAAACACCGGAATCGGAATTTGGGATTCCATTCCATTGCATGTTTGGTGGTTTACAACGTGACATATTATGATTCATTCATATTCCAATTCCGTTGGGTTCTAATTCCTTTGACAGATTCCATTCCTTCCAAAAACATTATGCGAACCAAATGCCTCGATGTTCTTTTTTAAATTTGGGAATTCAAGAATCTTTTGAGGATTTCCATCATAAAATAAAAAAAGAAAAAAGAAAAAGGAAAATGGGATCACCTCCATGATATCCGAATCCTGATTCTGGCCTATGACCAAACTTCCAAGAATGTTTGTCATTATTCTTTCCATGAGAAGTTGAAGTGCCTGAACAATTTGCAGCTTTTTGTTGTGAATGTTGGAGACTGTAGTAGTGACGTGGCACTTTTGATGACAATGTCCGGTTAACATTGTGGTGGCGGTGATTGGCGGCTGACTGGTGGTGGCTTTGCGGTGATTTTTCCTTGTTATTCATGAGAGATGATGACGTGGACTTTGCTCCAGTAGAGCCAACCGAATGAGAAGATTTCTGTTAAAAAGTAAATGTTATTGAAGCATAGAAAGCCATGAATTTTTCTAAGTCTTAAAAATGGCAAAAAATGAGAGGGGAGAAAACAAAACCTCTTTTAATGATGATTCCATTTGAGAGGTGTGAGATGAAAATGCTGCAATTCAGGACTTAATCTGGTAAGCTATATACAGGTGTTTCTTTTTAGTAAATGCAGAAAGAACAACGATGAATAAGAATCAGCTCAAGTTATTATGCATAAAAATGACATTCAAACTGATTTTGTGGAATCTTTCATGTTTTTTAGAACTTAAACGACATCTAGAGATTAACTAGGATAACTAATTGTATAAATTTGCATGTAATTGAACACAACATTATCCTCACACAAAAACCCTAATCTCCCAACACCTAGGGTTCACAATGTTGATTGATTATAGATGATTCAAGCCAAGATTCATGATGGGTTTCTCACCTAAAGCATCAAGATCAATTCCATTTCTGCGAAAATTATGGTAATTATGTATAGATGAAATCTTTTTATTAATTGCCCAAAACAGGGCTTTAGCACTTGATCATTACAGACCGACAAAATAAGATCAAATTCAGACATAAAGAATCTAACCCAAATGAAATGGAACAAAACCCATTAAGGATAACGAGAAATGAGATAAACCCATGATCAAAATTGTGTAGAAATGGAAGATAAAGATGAAATTAACGAAGGGCATACCTGGAAAAGGAGGGGTCTTGTTCCGGTCAGCTCTTCGTTTTCTCTTTCCCATTCGGTTATATAGATAATTAGATATATAAACTTATAGGTATCGTTTGAAAATTTAACGGCTAGGGGATAATTAGAGAGATTAGGGTTTTTGGGACGTTGGAAATTTTAGGGCAAGTGTAACCGAATCTTGTGGAAAAAGTGTGCGAAATATGTCCTTCTTGTTAATATCATCGGTTTCCTTTTTGCAATCCCAAAGCTTCTTTGGTTCCAAAAGCACTACCACCACCGATTAAAATTTTCTGTTTCGTTTTATTATAATGAGAGTAAAGTGTGATTTGTTTTCTTATAGACAAAAGATTTTGGTGTGCACTCTATATTTACATAATTTTGTAGTAAAATAGATAGATTCTATCTAGTTTATCAAGTTTAAGAGTCACCGTTAAAATAACTTAAAATTTAAATAAATTTATCCTTTAAATTCAAAATAGTTTTTTAATACCGAAATTTTAAATAATTCTAATTTTACATCATAGAGGGTTTATCAAATTGAAATTCCTTTCAATTTTAATTCATTTAAGAAACTTCACATCGAAATCATACGATTCCATTGTTACATATTCATAAAGATAAACAAAATGAAAAAACAATATAAAGAAATTGAGTAATCTTACAGATATAAACAAATTTTTTGTAAAAAATAACCAACATTTTCAATTTTTTGTAAAATGACCAATATATGAGGAACATGACATTCGAGAGCAAATTGTGGGATACTGAAGTAGGAATCTGGAGAAGACATGGCCCAGGTTCCGATTGAGTATAAAGTTAAATATGTTTTAAATAATACTACAATGTTCAAATAAACCTCTATTTGATCTTCGTACCCAAAAAATTATGTCAATCGCTTGCGGTATGACATGGTCTAGGTTCCAATTGAATCATTTATCCTCAATGATTTCTCCGTGATCAACATCTTTTTGAACCAACATGAAAACACCTTAGAATCCCTTACTGACATATTGGTAGGTTTGCGCTCTTTTCAATGGTGATTTTGAAACTCTCAAAGAGATTACATAAGTGGATTTGGTACCCTAATACTTGATACTCACTATAAGTTTGTGGATACGGACTTGCATAGCTATAAACCATATTCATCTTCTGAAAAATGGTCGTCCACCAGGTGACTATCGTATATAGTCATTTTTGAATGTCTTGAAATCCAAAACACCTAAAAACAGTGGGCATTCGGTATATTGATAGGGATGTAAAGTTGCACAAAAAGTTGGAATTAACTAATCATCAAATAAAATCTTCTTATACATGACTATTACTTAGGTAATTTAATTGAAACACAAGTATATAAGATATCGCACTCTGACCTGGATAAATTACTCCCGTCATATGTATCTACGTTGAAAGTTGTCAGCACAAATGTCTACCTGGTCTACACTCTATTAACAATGAGATCTACATCATGATGTGCTGTCAATCAACACATGTATATAATAAAGTCAGTATTGATACTAGATTTATACTACGTATTGGTCTATGTATATAACTTACATTGCATTCCAACCATCCCAAGTGACTATTCCATATAAGCGCGTCCAAAACTCAATCGTAGGTATACCAGTGATAAAACGGTGTGAAAACAAAAACAAAGTTAGCATCCCATCGTTTATATAGAGTGTGAATGGTATCCCCTAGGTTCATAAATCTTCAAAGTGGAAAAAGCCTTACCACCCAACGATTAAAATGATTTGCTTTGTTTTATTATAAGGAGGGTAAAGTGTTATTTGTTTTTTATAGACAAAAGGTTATCAGTGTGTAGTCTATATATATATATATATATATATATATATATATATATATATATATATATATATATATATATATATATATATATCAAGGTTGTAAAAAACGTTCGACGTTAGCTAGTCGGTGGACTGGGGTCAAGAGATTAATCGGCTAGGCGGAGATTTATCGGGGGATTAATCGGGGACCATTAATAGCTAATTTGTTGAATTTTAAAAAATTAAATATGAGTAATATCATATCAATGTTCGTGAATACCACTAATATGATAACAAAATAGGTTAATATGATTAATACAACACTAATCATGCCTCAAATAGTTTCTATTGAAATAAAACTTCTTCAAAATATTAAAATCTCATCGTTTTATAATGTTTCACTCATTATGTATGCAGAGATTAATCGCTAGGCGTCCTCTAATCGGTCGAGTAGCGCCTAGGGATTAATCGAAGATTAATCGGGACCTAGACGGGATTTTTACAACAATGATATATATATATATATATATATATATATATATATATATATATATATATATTATAAACCTTACTATTTCTAAAAATATATTTAAAACGTCCAAAACTTTAAGCTTAAAGTACAATAAACCAATGCACATCCGTACCTCTCTAGCTTATCTGTTTACATAATTATCTATTTTCTTCACTTTTTCTCTCCTTAATCGGCTTAGTCGGCTTACTGATGACCAATTCAAAACACAAATCAAGGGAATATAGTTGCATTTATTTTGAATTCCAAAATTCACTAATATCTCACCCGTACATTGTGTCTCATCTTTTCTCTCGAAAATCGAACGCACTGCCTTCCTTCTTCATCATCAGTTAAAAGTAAAACCACAACCACATCACCTTCCGCCTAATGATGCTACCCAAGATATGTACATTCTTTTAGCAGCATAAAAACTATAAACTACCCAAGATATCTCCCTATGTAAAATTATTTCTTTCTCGGCCCTAAACCGCTAAAATCGCACCATGAAACCCCAAATGCCACCCTCAACACCATCTGGGTCTATCTCTATCTGTCTTAACCTTCTCGTTGTTTGTTGGATGTTTACCTCTATGTGCTTGTGTATGTGTGTATATGCCAAGGAATTGTGTATGTGTGTTTAACTTTGTCTGTGTAAAGTTTTATCCTTATGACTATAGACACTTCAAATAATTAAAAAAACAAACGATTTTTTCTTTTTCAAACGAGTTAAAACAAGTTCAAAATCTTTGACTAAAGGAAATTAGATTTAGTTCAAACCTCCAGTGGTTAAAATATTAATATCTTTTTATTTTATAATTTAGAATCGAAGTTTATTTTCTGTTTCATATAGATATTCGTAATTTAATTAATACATATGTGTTTAAAAAAACTATTAAATAGTCATCAAAGTTAACTAAAATAACTAAACATATTTTTTGTATTTCTATAACTTGTTGAATGAAATATGTAATCACATCTCAGTCTTTTCCACATACAATAAATCCATCAACATCGAATTGAAATAATAGGAATTATAGTCTTCAAAACATTCCTTCAAGCGAATATTAGCAATACATAGACCATCATAAGCTTAGGAAATATTTACAATACATAAATCAACATAGTTTGAAATCAGAAATACATGAAAAGAAGCATAGTTTAAGATACAAGTTACATAAAAAAATAAACGTCGACTTAAAAATAATATGAATTATAACCTTCAAAGTGGTAGTATTCATGAAATCAATCAACTAGAGGTCCAACCTTCTTCCAGTTCACTCTCATCTACTTTGGTAATTTGAATTGACACATACCGCAAATAAAACTAGATAACCGTAAGTGATATTTGTCTATGCATTCTGTGTTATTTTAGATATGAAACTTTCCGTAAGTAAATTATTCACAGAAATAAAATTATTCAACAAAAGGAAATTAGTCGATACAACGAAAAAGAAACTGGTTGTCACTTCGAAAAGGAATCTAATCGTCGAAAGAGAATTATTCGCCAAAAGAAACTATTTATCATCGCCGCTTTGCGCGGGTAACGACTAGTATATATATATATATATATATATATATATATATATATATATATATATATATATATATATATATATATATATATAGGGTTATGATTAAATGTGAACTATAAATATTGTGTGAATGTATGCCCATATTTTCACCATTAGATTAAAAAAACATGAATGATTATAATACGAAGGTACACATTATTATCATGGGACAACATGTATTCTATAATTACATTTAATTAATTACAAGAGTATTTTAGTCTTTTAACCTATATTTAAAAATAGAAGATCCCTTATTTATCTCCTAATTTGATGATAATTTTATTAAATACTCATTTATCTTATTTAAAAAAAATCAACATAAATAATTGTATCAGTTTTTTTTTTAGCAAAACACAGGTCTATTTTGTATTACGATGAACATGTGTTTCATTTCATTCTTATAGAATATGATTTTATTCAAATGATTTTTTTTTGAAAAGTAACATTCTTAAAGAGCCTGCATATATTTCCAAAATTAATAATTTGCATCAAAATAATAATCATTTGATTGCAACGTTGACACAGTATTTCAAAAAACATATAAAAAATAACATAAATAAGAATTTCACATAGCACATTGTATTCTTTGATAATATGATCATTCTAAAAAAAATATAAACAAAGTGCATTCTTTTAGAATTTTAATTCTTGCATAATGGTTGATAATGATAATGAGTATGAAGACATAATAAAGAATAGGAATAGGTGAAAATGGCGAACAATTCTATCAGAATTTAACATGTTCACATTAACAAAACAAACATACATTTTGAGTGATTCTAAAAGAATACATGGACATAAAAATGAAAGATGGAAAAATGAGTTACAAACACATGAAATATTTTTGATATAAAAATGTCGATCTGCAACTTCATTTAAGAATTAGATGCAACTTCATTTAAGAATTAGTTTTCATCCCATATTTCATTCCTCTACGTTCTATTCTTCAAGAATAAGTTCCAAAAATGTTATTGTTGCAATCTTCAAGAATTACTTCTCCATTCTTCAAGAATCACTTCTTGACGTGATACCATCAAAAGGCACCATCAGACCATGATTTCTATTTCTGTTTCTTCACTTCATTATCACGATCCCATATAATAATCATAAATGCCACCTTTGAGACTTCATCAACGCAAACTACCATTGTTAATTCATTAGTAATAACTTTAATTTAAAAAATAATTTGTTAATATAAAAATAAACATTTCAAGAAATACTAACGTGCCACTAACAAAGATGAGTACATTGAATTTATACAACCCCAACAATACTAGTTCCACTCTTCCACTCATTTGAATGTTTTCCCTCTCATATATATCTTGCAGTTAAAAGAGATTCCTTCAAAAAAACAAAATTTATGACGATAAAGAAACTTAAAAAGATTTTAGAATTCAGACAGAATTTATTACATTCCATTAACCATTAACAATGGATAGAGAAAGAAAGTAAGAAGGCGGTGGTTTAGATACTTACATGCTCTAATGGTCGAGGCATTTCTTCACTTCCTATATTTTTATGTTTAGCAAACACCACACATGTACTAATTCCAAAAATGGAACTCTAGTGGGATCGATTGTCCCTTTCAGTAGATTAGGATTGTGTATTTGTATGATGTTATACTCCCAACAATATCTTCAAATAGAAGAAGCATGACTTGGTGACTCTCTGTACCAAAGTATGTAAATTGACATAAAACTCCATAAATCCTACTTCATCTCCTATAGTTTTCAAAAGGGGAAACAAGTAAAACATCAACCAATATCCAAACTCAAATTGCACTCTTAACATGAAGTAATTACAAGCACCAGATTATAATCATCAAACTAAACAAAACATTTGTAACACCCGAATTCCCAGGTATATTATTTATTCCTTTAATTTTTGGAGGTTGAGAGGGGATTCAGCGAGTCGGTGTTTAGACTCGCCGAGTATGGTCGCGGATTTGTATCCGGGTTCACAGCTGGACAAGACGAGTTCATGAGTGGACTCGGCGAGTCCACACTGTTTAATGAAACCCTAATTTCCTGGGTTTGGGACCTATTTAAAGGCCCTTAGGGCTGTCATTTGCGGCTACCAAACCCCAGAGACAAACCCTAAGAGATCTAGAGCGTTTGTGAGGAAGGAGAGGCCTTTCTTGATCATTTTGTTGGTGTATTTGCAAGAAAGAGGTGACCAAGGCAAGAGGAGGCTGAAGGAGGTGCGATTCTGGTGACCTCAGAGTTCATAGACTTCATATTGAGGTATTTTTTTCGGACCTTCTTCAGATTTGGTGTTGATTCTTAGAGTTTGGGTTTTCTAATCCCTTTAGAGGATGGTTATGTGGAGAAATTGGTCCCTTCTCGAGTTTATGCTTTGGATCTGGACCCAAAGAGGTCCAGAGACCTTAACCCTTGGAGCTTTATGAGTTATTTTGGGAGCCATGAACTTAGGATGTTATTTTTGGGGCTAAATCACCAAGTTAGACCATCTAGATGTTATATGAGTGTCAAGGTCTAAACTTTACGTGATTATCATGCTTGGGAAGGTTAGATCTATGGATTAAAGGAACAGATCTGACCTCAGGAGGTCTATGGAGTTTGTGCATGTCATGAACTCGCCGAGTCCAAAGATCAGACTCGGCGAGTAGGGTGAGGGTTTCCCGTAAATCCCTCAGTGAGTAGACTTGCCGAGTTGGGAGATAACTCAGTGAGTCAGAGAGAGTTAGGGGACTGGAGTTCAAGGCGGAACTCGCCGAGTTCCGCCTTGTAGGTAGATAGGTGAGTGAAATTAACCAGAAAAATACCTTCATTTGGGGTGTCGCTTGAATAAATGGAGATATATCATTTCAATTGGGAATGAGACAGAAAAAAAGGGTATCAGTGATGGTAGAAAGATGAAGGGAAGGACAAGAATCAAGTGGATAAAAGGATGAAACCTAAGTAGCAGGAAAAAACGTACTCCTGTTAGGCTGCACATCAGAAAAAAAAATCCAAAATTCAAAATCAGCCCTAGCCTTTTTTTTGCGTGTGATGCAATGCAGCAACTGATGGTTGAAGGACACATACGGGTTATTGGAGATGGAGGTATAAGGATAGTATAAAGATGGTGGTGGCTATAATTATAGCCGATGAAGATGATGTCGGTTGCAACGAAGATGATTGCAACCCATTGTTTGGGTTGCAGGTTCCTGGAGATGAAAAAATAGGAATATGGAAGTAATGGTGAGATGTGGACGGAAGGGTTTGGCCGACATGTGGGTTCTAGAGATCTTAATTTTATCAAAACACTAATCGGTTACCATAATATTAGGAAATTAGTATAAGATAATAATTAATTTACTTAATAAAAGTATGAAATTACCCTTTATCAAATGATTGGTCTAGATTTGGCCTTACATTCACACAATAAATAGGGTTTATATATGAACCTAACTCTCTCTCTCTCTCTCTCTCTATATATATATATATATATATATGTGTGTGTGTGTGTGTATGTGTGTGTGTAGTTGAAGAGATGAATCTAACGTATACGGTCTATAAAAGAAGACTATTTGTTTTTTTTAATGTCTTCGTACTATTAAAATAAACTAAATTTTAAATAAATTGATTTTTGAAACTCAAAGGAGTTTTTCCAATATTGAAATTTTAATAGTTATAGTTCTACAACATGGAAGGTGTTATCAAATTCAACTTCCTTACAATTTCAATTCATTTAAAAAATTTCACATTGAAATGATACACACCCTTTGTTACTTCTTCATAAAGAAACAAAATGCTAAACTATATATTCTTATATTTAGTGAATATTTTCTATAATAAAATCATCTTTTGAACTTACTAATTTTATAAGTTTATTAGAAATAACTAACAAATTTAAAGAAATAAAAAATTATATTATGGTATAACATTTTCATTTTTCATAACCACTTTTTTATTTTATTTCTTAGTTGTGACATTTTATTATGATTAATATGTCTATTTAAATTTATTGTATTTTAATAACAATAGAATAATTTTGTATTTTTTTAAAAAGTGCATTGTAGTATAAAAAAATAAAAGTAAAATGATATATATATATATATATATATATATATATATATATATATATATATATATATATATATATATGATATTTGTTGTAGTTAGTTGTAGTTGAAATTAGAAAAAATATTATAAAAAATAAGGCATTCAAACATAAAATATTAATCATTTTAATCTTTTGTTGATGATTTACGATGAGTAATTTAATATTAGGTGCACATCATAATGTAACTGAATGCGAATATAAATTTTGTCATTGATATGAAATAACTAAAATGAGAATGATGTTTTTTTAGCCTAGAAGATGTCTGAAGATATTAGAAGATTCTAGTCAACCATTGTGAAAAAAAGAATACGCACATACCTTTTTAGGTCTGTGATCTTCTAAAAAACAAACAATCCGTAAAAGCTAATGTCTACGTGTGGTTTGCACGCTGCATAAAATAAAGGTCAAGAAAATATACGAACAAAACACAAACACCATCTAAATTACACGAATTCAATATGTATGTTTGTTGCGATATCTGTTTCTCTTATAATTTCTATTTAGTTTTTTTATCATTATTGAATTTACCTCTTATCATAAAATAAAGACCAAAATACAAAAAAACATGTGGTTTTCATATTTTTTGGGTTATGGTCCCTAAAGTTTCAAAATCGAAAATTTAGTTATTTTCAACAGGTGAAGTTGTATCTTCTGGTGAATGCATAAATCAATTAACGTGAGAGTGGGGTTGGGTGGGTAGAATAGGATGGGTACTCATTTTAGTTTTAAGAGTGGTTTGGAAGAAAAACCAAATCAAGGCCAGGACATTACTAGAATGAGGATCTCACCTTCAATTACGTTAGGGAAAATCCATGGATGTTCACACGTATTAGTGAAGGTGGAGATTCACAAGATACGTCCATGGATTTCTTCAGAATAAGGTCGCATCGTGGATGACTCGAAGACTACGCAAGATGTGATAAAAGCTTCGAAAACAAAAGTAATGTCAACGGCAACATCAATGTAGGTCCAAGGGTTCAATTTTGGGATTTAAGTTCCTTGTGTGTTTGATTTCAAGGAATTTCAAGTCTTGTAAAATGAAATTTCAAGTCTCTTTTACCGAAAAAAGGAATTTTCTTTTTAGGAATGTTTAAGTTTCATAACTGAATTTGATTTAAAGTCTAAAAGAACTTATCAGCAAAAATAAATCTTGGTCCAAAACTTTAATTCCCTTTAGTTTGAGCACAAAAACTCCTTTTCTAATGAAGAAGTCGGTTCCAAGTTTCTCCTTTCAAATTTATAATGTAAATAACCCAATACAAGAGATAGACCTATAAAATAAGAGCATGTGCATAACACATGACCCTTACCACTCAACATTGTAATACTATTATTTATTTCCAGTAGGGTATCACTTAGGGTCGGGCGTTCTCTATGTCACACCTCACCTGAGGGATACACTAAGCTCTTTGTTAATTATGATACTTAACTCTATTGCAATGGTGGTTAAGGGTTCATCAACATTTATTAACCTCTTAGGAAATTTCTCCTAATCATTTTATAATCTTGCTTAAGTTATTTGAGGTTCCCAAAACACATAAACATTATCGAAAATTGCTTGTTTTTATTTCTGAATTAGTTAAGGCAACATGCTTTGTGATTTTAACAATTTTCTTCCAAAACACTTCAATATGCATGTTTCTGAAGTATAACCATATAAATCTTATATAAACCACTTAGATAACATATATTACATCTAATAAATGATATATAATAATATGTTACCTTCCATTAAAGGTAGAATACAATGCTTATCTCCTAACGTAAGCATTAAACTTCTAACTATCACCACTTTCGTTATATACTTCAATGTTTACATATTAAAGTATTTAAGAATGGACTTATAATCATCATTAGTCATTACAATACATATATCCATTATTAATAAGTGCTAATTGATAAGGGTATCACCTTCTTATCGGTAACACCATATATATCTCACATTACCTATTGTGGTAATGTACTTTCAGTAATACCATATATACGTTTTACTTTGTGTCTTCATTATATCCATATATGTAACATCATGACTTTTTAAATCACATCTTTACCATTGTTGTACTGATACTCTGAAAATAAATCACAGTAAAAATATGATTTTTACAAACACCTTTCATAACTTTATTAGAGTTTATAGTTGTTTCGTGTTACAAATGAATATCAACAACTATAGTAAAAGATAGATGATTATACAACCTAAAAACTTTACAAAGTCTTCTATAAACCTTCTTTAGCAGTACATCTCTATGCTTTAACTTTCATACCTGAACACGTAACATATTTAAAAGCACTACGTAAGTTAAAAGACTTGTGAGCCACATGGTTTTTAACTTAATATCACAGTCCAAAACATTCTTCCAAAATCATATTTGAAACATACTGACAACTTTGTAAATTAAAGCAATTCATAATATAAAGTTTTCATTAAACTACACATAAGGTAAATCTATGTCCCAAAATGCAAACCATACTTAAGAGGATTTATGTAACGCCTGTGTTTCCGGGCTTGCCATTTGTAGCAATGTAATAGTCTAGGTTAACCTTTGTAACCCGTTTTGAAATAATAATAATAATGTATTATTTGCGTATTATGTGTTATTTGCTTAATTGCTTAATTATGTGATTTGATTAATTAAGAATAAAATAAGCGTCAAAATTTAAGTGTAAAATAAACTTAATATCTTTGGTTAGTGTTGTAGTATTTGAAACGAGGTTTCCGAATATATATAGAATGCCCAAATCTGACTTCGTATGAGGAAGTTATGATTTATCGAAGTTCCGGCTTAGCGGTATACAACCTGTTTTACTCGATTTGAGATCGAGCGGTTGTTAGCCGAAGCAATCTAAATGAGAATCGAAGATCTCATTGTTGGTATTGAAACGATAAAAAGTTAGGCGAGAACGGACGTTAAACGAAGAAGTTATGAATTTATAACGAAAGTTTCTGTCCCGGCCTATTAAAAATAATTAATAAAAATAAAGTCAAAATTAGCCGACCGAGTCTAAACGAAAGTCGTAGAGCGTGGTCTCACCTTTCCGTGGATATAAAGAACGTCGAAAACGGAGTTCGTATGAAGAAGTTATGAATTTCCGAAGTTTATTAATCATTTTGTATTTATTTTTAAATCAAAATTCGGAAGTATTATCCGAAGGAGTCACCGATCTGATCCGAGGTACGCCCCGCGTACTCGAGTACGCCCCGCGTACTCCGAGGGATGTCGACACTCGCACTCGAGCACTTCGGATACGTAAGCAATGACGTTTTGGGCAGTACGCCCCGCGTACTCCGAGGCTCCAGCCTCCTATAAATAGGATGCGAGGGTTCTGGGTATTTTTGCCAATTCCCTCTCATTTTCGTGTCGAAGCTCTGCATTTTTACCCCCGAAGCTACCCCGAAGCCCCGGTATCATACTCTAGCCCCGAGGCAAGTCCCGAGATCCCGAAGATCCCGAGAAGTGCGGTTCCCGAGTCGAAGCTCTACCCGCGAGAAGTTCGATTTTTGTGAAGATCTTCCAGATCTGCTGTGGATTACTACTTCTATAAGCCGTAGTGCTGTCCGATCATCTTCTGATCAAGTGAGTGTATACTACCTTTCATAAACACAATAATAATACGAGTTTGGTTCGAGTGTATTAAGAGTATTGTTGTTTATAAGTGTGAGTGTGTAGTTATTTTCTTTCCAAATACAATAATACGAAGTATTATATATAAAATACGTGCTATGTGTATATATTTGGTTGTGTTATGTGTGAATGAGTATTCACTCTCTTCTATCTTATAGATCTGCTTATTTCTTTATGAGATATGTGTTATGTGTGTTTGTGCCTCATCTGTTATGTGATATATGTGTTGATTAAAGCATGCTATACAGGTTTTTTTTAAACTATGTATACAAATGTATATTTTTATCTACTAATATGTTGGGTAGAACATGGGTAGACAGTTGTTGTGTAATAAACAGATGAGAGGCCTCGTTGTTGTTTGATTGAGTCATCTAGCGGAGTTTAGATGACGACCACTGGCTATTCTAGACAGTCTTGTGGAAACATTAGCAGGTTCGCCACCTGTAGGTGTTAATGAACTTGGGTGTTCATTCGCTGTACTCCATCCCCCTCATGGTTGCCTTATTTGACTTATATTGCTGAGGTACCCCCGAAGCATGTGTTGTCGCCCCGATGAAATATTCTTAGACTAGGTCCCTTATGTTAGTTGTTTTAGGGACATTAAAGTGAGAATAACGGGAATGGGTAATTGGGTTATTGTTGGTTGGTGAAAATTAAATATGATATTTATTGTGGGTTGAAAACCCTATATGCTCACCAGGCTCCCAAGCCTGACCCACTCAGTTTTAAATTGTATTACAGGTAGTGGCGGAAGGGCATGAGATGGATGAACCATCAAGTTGTTTTGTTTACAAGTCTGCATATGTTTATATTTGTCATATGACTTGTAATGTATTCGTTTATGCTTATTGGTCTGTATCGGAACATGACACCCCGAGTTTTGATTATAATGAAAATACATTTCTTTTATGAAATGCTTCGGTAAACAATGTTTTATCATGTTTTGTTTTTGGGAACAAATTCCGCAACTCTTTCAAATCAAAAGGATTTACTCTGAAAATATTTAAAAGCATAAATGAAAATCGGTCTTTTCTGGCCGAGATTTTAGGGGATGTCACAGTTGGTATCAGAGCATTAGTTTAAGCGAACTAGGAATTTGTAGGATTTCTAGACTTAAACTTAGAATGCTAAGTGAAGTTTTTAGATGTGTGTCTGTTGTGATTTAGACACGAGCACTAGTTTATTTTAGGAAAGTTGCCTAAAATGCTTTTATGTGCTAAATGTTATATGTTGCCATATAGATGATATTATTTGTTCGGATCTATGGTCTGTTGCCGACCGGATCTAGAAACCTTATGTGTGTAGGATTCTAAGCGTACGTCTACGATATTAGAACTAGCATGTAAACGTTTCGGAGTGATAAGGATGATTTGAATATCCATCATGATTGAGGATCTAATTTCACCTTATTCGGTGTGTAGATCAAAATGGTGAGAACAAGAAGTGGAGTTGGAAATGCTGACGAAAACAGGAATCAACCACCAATGATTGAGCCAATACCTGTCGTAGCAGCAGCACCTGAGCCAATAACCATGGCTGGTGTGCAATTGATGATTCAGACGATGTTGGATCGTCAGATGGATGAAACTAGACGGTTGCTTCAACAGAATCGTGAAGAACTGTCGATTCGTGTGGAAGAGCCTGAATTAAATGAAGGGCACTCGGAAGGTGGAAACTTCAGTGGGTCTATTGGTCAAGCCAACCCACCGATAGTTAGGCAAGATAACCATGATGGAAGGAATGATGGAATGGGATGCAAGTACAAGGACTTTTTGACTTGCAAACCATCGACCTTCAATGGAAAGGAGGATCCGATTGGGGTTATGGATTGGATCTCCGAAATGGAGCTAGCCTTCATGACGTGTGGCTGCAGAGGTAAGTTGCAAACTATCTATGCCGTGCGACAATTCCGAGGTGGAGCTGTTCGTTGGTGGAACACTCTAGGGAAGACCTTAAGCCCTAATGAGCCACTGCAATTGTCATGGGCAAAATTCTTGGTGCAGTTCAAGCGCAAGTTTTGTTCGGCTCAAAATCTGTTGGAGTTGGAGAATAACTTTTTGACATTGACGAAGGGTAGCATGTCAGTTGATGAATACACCAATAACTTCACCGATAAGATGGAGTTTGCCTTGCGTATCGTTCCAGACGAGCTGACAAAGGTGGATCGGTATGCGAAGGGACTTCCATGGGAGTACGAGGTGCCAGTACGTCAGGCACTTACTCTAGAGGCAGCTATCTGGGCTGCCAAGTCTGTGGAGAACATGATCAAGGGGAGAACCACCAACAAGGCTGATGTTGGTGAGAAAAGAAAGTTTGAAGGAACATCTGGTTCCGGTAAGAAAGGAAAATTTTCGAAATCTGATTCGAAAAAGTTTGGAGGAAAAGGAGGCGAAGCAAAGTGGTGTGATAAGTGTAGGAAAAAGCACTTTGGGAAATGTAGCGAGGATGTGACCTGCTACAAGTGTGGAAAGGTTGGACATTTTGCCAATGAATGTCCGAACAACAAAAGGATGTGTTTTGGGTGTAATGAAGAGGGACACATTTTGAAAGACTGTCCGAAGAAGAAGGAGGCAGCAAAGCCCAACATTCCACCAAAGCCGAAGGCGAGAGCCTTCCAGATGACACTTGAGGCTGCGAAAGATGAAGCTGATGTCGCTTCAGGTACCTTTCTCGTAAATGATTTACCTGCTCAAATATTGTTTGATTCTGGAGCCAACTACTCCTTTATTTCGCATGAGTTTGGTAGAAAGCTAGCTTTGCCTATTGATAGACTAGATGATGCTTTATTAGTCGAAGTAGCTAGTGGCAAGTTTGTACCTGTTAGCCATCGTATGAAAAACGTCTTGATTGATCTGAATGGGAATAAGTTTCACGAGGAATTATTGCCTATCGAACTAAATGGTTTCGACATCGTGTTGGGAATGGATTGGCTTAGCGCCAATGATGCCGAAATTTTGTGCAAGAAAAAGATAGTTAAAGTAAACCCGCCTGGAAAAGATTCGTTTATGGTGTATGGGGACAAACGGCGAGTGAATTCTGGGATCATTTCTCTAATGAAAGCCAGAAAGTGTTTGACCAAGGGATGTACATCATATTTAGCATTTGTGATTGATGCTAAGAAGGAAAAGAAGGTGATGCAGAGCATTCCAGTGGTGTGTGATTATCCGGAAGTATTTCCCGAAGATCTTCCTGGATTACCACCTGATAGACAAGTGGAGTTCAGAATAGACTTGTTACCAGGAACCACGCCAATAGCAAAAGCACCTTATCGATTAGCACCGACAGAGATGAAGGAGCTAATGATGCAACTTCAGGAGTTATTGGACAAAGGTTTCATTAGACCTAGTTCATCGCCCTGGGGAGCTCCGGTGTTATTTGTGAAGAAGAAAGATGGAAGTATGAGAATGTGCATCGATTACAGAGAGCTGAACAAGGCAACAATAAAGAATAGATATCCGTTGCCGAGGATTGATGACCTGTTTGATCAATTGCAAGGTTCGAGCTATTTCTCGAAGATCGATCTTAGGTCAGGATATCACCAGCTGAAAGTAAGAGAGCAAGATATCGAGAAGACTGCATTCAGAACTAGATATGGACACTACGAGTTCTTGGTTATGTCGTTTGGACTAACCAATGCTCCGGCAGCGTTCATGGATTTGATGAATAGGGTTTGTAATCCTTTCCTTGATAAATCCGTGATAGTGTTCATAGACGACATTCTGATCTACTCGAAAAGCCAGGAGGAGCATGGCAGACACTTGCGAGAAGTGTTAGAAGTTTTGAAGGAGGAGAAGCTTTATGCAAAGTTCTCCAAATGTGATTTTTGGATTCGTGAGGTCCAATTCTTGGGTCACGTGGTCAACCAAGAAGGGATAATGGTTGATCCAGTGAAGATCGAAGCTGTGACGAAGTGGGAACAACCGAAAAGTCCCACGGAGATTCGAAGCTTTTTAGGATTAGCCGGATATTACCGCAGGTTTATCCAAGGCTTTTCTTCGATTGCTACTCCATTGACAGCTTTGACCCACAAAGGAGCTACTTATGCTTGGAGTGAGAAGCATAAAGAAGCATTCGAGAAGTTAAAGAAGAAGCTATGCGAGGCACCGATACTTTCTCTACCCGATGGAGTTGAAGACTTCGCTGTTTATAGCGATGCGTCTGGTGTTGGATTGGGTTGTGTTTTGACCCAAAGAGAAAAGGTGATAGCATATGCGTCTCGACAGCTGAAAGAGCATGAAAAGAATTACCCTACTCATGATTTGGAGTTGGCAGCGGTAGTTTTCGCTCTGAAAATATGGAGGCATTACCTTTATGGCACGAAGTGCAAACTTTTCACTGATCATAAGAGTCTCCAATACCTCTTTAATCAGAAAGAATTGAATATGAGGCAACGACGCTGGCTAGAATTACTTAAAGACTACGACTGCGAGATACTTTACCACCCCGGTAAAGCTAATGTTATTGCTGATGCTCTCAGTCGGAAAGTCAATCTTGAAAGGAAGAGGCCAAGAGCGTTGAGAATTGAAGTTGTCTCGACTATTGTGGAAAGTATAAAGAAAGCTCAAGAGGAAGCTTCTGAGAAAAATGACCGAAAGGAGGAACGTTTGGGTAAAACGTTGGTGTTTGGTACTAACGGTCATGGACTGAAGGTATTCCAAGATCGTATTTGGGTACCTAAGTCAGGAGGAATTAGGGATCTTCTGATGGAAGAAGCTCACAAAACCATGTACTCAATTCATCCAGGTAGCACTAAAATGTATAGGGACCTGAAACCCTACTACTGGTGGCCAACGATGAAGCTTGATGTTGCAAAGTATGTGGCCGAGTGTGTGACTTGTGCGAGAGTCAAGACACAACATCAGAAACCTTACGGGAGTTTAGAACCATTGCCTGTGCCTATGGGTAAGTGGGAAGACATTGCTATGGATTTTGTCACTAAACTGCCCAGAACAAAGAATGGTCACGACATGATTTGGGTGGTCGTTGATCGATTCACTAAGAGTGCGCATTTCATAGCGGCCAGGGAGAAATGGTCTATGGAAAAGCTTGCGAATTCTTACGTGAAGGAAATTGTGAGGCTTCACGGTGTTCCGTTAACGATTGTATCGGATCGTGATAGTCGTTTCACCTCAAGGTTTTGGAAAAGTCTACAAGAGGAAATGGGTACCAAGTTATGTTTAAGCACAACTTACCATCCGCAGACTGATGGTCAGAGTGAAAGAACAATACAAACACTTGAAGATATGCTGAGAGCATGTACCTTGGAATTCCTAGGTAATTGGGATGAACATTTACCGTTGGTAGAATTTTCCTATAATAATAGTTTTCACTCGAGCATTAAGATGGCACCTTTTCAAGCTTTGTACGGACAGAAGTGTCGTACGCCGTCTTGTTGGCTTGAGGCTGGGGAAAAGCAGTTTATGGGACCGGAGATGGTTCATCAAACTGCTGAAAAGTTGAAAATAATTAGGGAAAGAATGTTAGCAGCTCAAGATCGTCAAAAGAGCTATGCTGACAAGAAGTGAAGACCGATGACTTTTGAGGTTGGAGATTCGGTTTTGCTTAAAGTCTCGCCGTGGAAGGGACTTATAAGATTTGGAAAAAGGGGAAAGTTGAGTCCAAGGTTTATTGGACCGTTTAAAGTTCTTCAGAGGGTTGGGAATCAAGCTTACAAGCTCGAATTACCCGAAGAGCTGAATGGAATTCACAACACTTTTCATGTGTGTTATTTGAGGAAGTTCACGGGAGAAGTTCCCGATATAATTCCAATTTCTGAATTGAGAATTGATGAGAACAAAAGGTTGATTGAAGAACCAGAGGCAATTGTTGACCGAAAGACTAAGAAGTTGCGACGCAAAATGGTTGGGTTAGTGCTTGTCCGATGGAAACACACGAATCGGCCGAATCTCACCTGGGAGACGGAGAGTGACATGTTGAGTCGCTATCCGCATTTGTTTGTTGATGTGTGATTCCGGGGACGGAATCATTCTAAGGTGGAGAGAATTGTAACGCCTGTGTTTCCGGGCTTGCCATTTGTAGCAATGTAATAGTCTAGGTTAACCTTTGTAACCCGTTTTGAAATAATAATAATAATGTATTATTTGCGTATTATGTGTTATTTGCTTAATTGCTTAATTATGTGATTTGATTAATTAAGAATAAAATAAGCGTCAAAATTTAAGTGTAAAATAAACTTAATATCTTTGGTTAGTGTTGTAGTATTTGAAACGAGGTTTCCGAATATATATAGAACGCCCAAATCTGACTTCGTATGAGGAAGTTATGATTTATCGAAGTTCCGGCTTAGCGGTATACAACCTGTTTTACTCGATTTGAGATCGAGCGGTTGTTAGCCGAAGCAATCTAAATGAGAATCGAAGATCTCATTGTTGGTATTGAAACGATAAAAAGTTAGGCGAGAACGGACGTTAAACGAAGAAGTTATGAATTTATAACGAAAGTTTCTGTCCCGGCCTATTAAAAATAATTAATAAAAATAAAGTCAAAATTAGCCGACGGAGTCTAAACGAAAGTCGTAGAGCGTGGTCTCACCTTTCCGTGGATATAAAGAACGTCGAAAACGGAGTTCGTATGAAGAAGTTATGAATTTCCGAAGTTTATTAATCATTTTGTATTTATTTTTAAATCAAAATTCGGAAGTATTATCCGAAGGAGTCACCGATCTGATCCGAGGTACGCCCCGCGTACTCGAGTACGCCCCACGTACTCCGAGGGATGTCGACACTCGCACTCGAGCACTTCGGATACGTAAGCAATGACGTTTTGGGCAGTACGACCCGCGTACTCCGAGGCTCCAGCCTCCTATAAATAGGATGCGAGGGTTCCGGGTATTTTTGCCAATTCCCTCTCATTTTCGTGTCGAAGCTCTGCATTTTTACCCCCGAAGCTACCCCGAAGCCCCGGTATCATACTCTAGCCCCGAGGCAAGTCCCGAGATCCCGAAGATCCCGAGAAGTGCGGTTCCCGAGTCGAAGCTCTGCCCGCGAGAAGTTCGATTTTTGTGAAGATCTTCCAGATCTGCTGTGGATTACTACTTCTATAAGCCGTAGTGCTGTCCGATCATCTTCTGATCAAGTGAGTGTATACTACCTTTCATAAACACAATAATAATACGAGTTTGGTTCGAGTGTATTAAGAGTATTGTTGTTTATAAGTGTGAGTGTGTAGTTATTTTCTTTCCAAATACAATAATACGAAGTATTATATATAAAATACGTGCTATGTGTATATATTTGGTTGTGTTATGTGTGAATGAGTATTCACTCTCTTCTATCTTATAGATCTGCTTATTTCTTTATGAGATATGTGTTATGTGTGTTTGTGCCTCATCTGTTATGTGATATATGTGTTGATTAAAGCATGCTATACAGGTTTTTTTTAAACTATGTATACAAATGTATATTTTTATCTACTAATATGTTGGGTAGAACATGGGTAGACAGTTGTTGTGTAATAAACAGATGAGAGGCCTCGTTGTTGTTTGATTGAGTCATCTAGCGGAGTTTAGATGACGACCACTGGCTATTCTAGACAGTCTTGTGGAAACATTAGCAGGTTCGCCACCTGTAGGTGTTAATGAACTTGGGTGTTCATTCGCTGTACTCCATCCCCCTCATGGTTGCCTTATTTGACTTATATTGCTGAGGTACCCCCGAAGCATGTGTTGTCGCCCCGATGAAATATTCTTAGACTAGGTCCCTTATGTTAGTTGTTTTAGGGACATTAAAGTGAGAATAACGGGAATGGGTAATTGGGTTATTGTTGGTTGGTGAAAATTAAATATGATATTTATTGTGGGTTGAAAACCCTATATGCTCACCAGGCTCCCAAGCCTGACCCACTCAGTTTTAAATTGTATTACAGGTAGTGGCAGAAGGGCATGAGATGGATGAACCATCAAGTTGTTTTGTTTACAAGTCTGCATATGTTTATATTTGTCATATGACTTGTAATGTATTCGTTTATGCTTATTGGTCTGTATCGGAACATGACACCCCGAGTTTTGATTATAATGAAAATACATTTCTTTTATGAAATGCTTCGGTAAACAATGTTTTATCATGTTTTGTTTTTGGGAACAAATTCCGCAACTCTTTCAAATCAAAAGGATTTACTCTGAAAATATTTAAAAGCATAAATGAAAATCGGTCTTTTCTGGCCGAGATTTTAGGGGATGTCACAATTTATTACCGTAAAACATAACTCACACATACGAGGACTTTTTACCTCAAAACATTAGCTATGTTGATAAATTGAACATATAGGTAATATATATATCTCTAAAACATAAACTTTGCATAAATAGGGAAACTGTGACATCCCCATTTTCACGTCCAGAAAAGACCGATTTGTTTATACTTTATTTGAAAATCAGAGTATATTTTTAAAGAAATTTATTGCGGAATTTGTTCCCAAAAATATGATAAAGAATCTATCAAAGCATTTCCATAGAAATGTATTATATTAAAAACCTTGGGATATCAGTGTTAATACAAATCAAAAGCATAAACATAAACAACATAGGCATTATAATATCTATTTATTCTAGTTGCCTATAATCCATTGATCTCTCATCAGATCATCACTCCTGTGCTCTCTTTCTACTACCTGTATATGAGAAAACTGAGTGGGTCAGGCTTGGGAGCCTGGTGAGCACATAGAGTTTTCAACCCGCAATAAATAAGTTTATTGATTTCATCAACCAACAATAACCCGATTACCCATTCCCATTATCCTCACTTTACGTCCCTAAAACACCTATCGTAAGGGACCTAGCCTAAGGATTATCATCAGGATGGACACTACTGCTAAGGGGTTTCCTCAACAATAAATGTTCGTAAGGAAACCATGAGGGGGATATAGTACACCAGTGAACACATCGTTCACAAACACCTATAGGTTGCGGGCCTACTAGCGTTCCACTTGACTGTCTAGAATAGTCTGTGGTCGTCATCTATACTTTGCTAGATGACTAGATCAACAACAACATCGAGGCCTGTCATCGTTTTATCACACATAAACTATTTCATCTACTCATGTTTTACCCCAACATATTTGTAGATATAAAATACATATACAATTTAAATCATTTAAAACATGTATAATAGTGTTCATCTAACATAGATAACAAGTATACAGACAATATGCACACATAAGAACATTCCTATGTGCACATACAAACCCTAATGCTTGGATCTAGGTTTCTCTAACTGAACATGCAATGTATCCAAGACTTTGATAGATAGATCTAATGAAAACATTCATATCATAACACATGAAATCAGATCTGAAAGATTACCTTGAATTGCTTGCTTGAATCTTCTTGTCCTTGGAGCTTAGAGTCACAAATGTCACTCCTCTAATGGCTTACAAACACCAACTTAGCAAGAGGATGATTAGAGAGAGAGGGGAGGGTAAGAAAAGCCATCCAGGGTTTCTTCAATCACAAGGTTGCCTATTTTCTTAGCCTCAAGGGTCTATTTATACTAGTGAGCCTCCTAGGGTTTCACCCTTAAACCCTAATTGGATAACTTAGGCCCTAAGCAATCCAATCTCCTTATTGATAAGCCTTGGACGATTTCTAGGCCTTTCCTAACCCTAAAATCGTCCACTCCCTTATACATAAGGAATCATAGCCCAAAGTACAACTATCATACAATTGACAGTTTATGCCCCTTTATTCAATTAATCACTTTAAGTCACCAAATTAATTCCTAATTAATTTATGACTTATATTAATCAAATAACAATATTATTATTCCTTATATTATTCCCATAATATATTAATAATATTTCTTCTCCCATTATAAATCATCCTGTCAAGTTGCTATGGTGAAGGTAACCCAAAAGGACCATGCACAATCGGGTCAAATACTTGCCAAATATAGTTGCAGCTTTAGACACTATTCCAATAGTCTCCCACTTTGATAAGTCTAGTAACTATATACACAAGCACAATCCAATTAGCAATCGTAGCTCTCAAAGACGCTGTCAAACTCTGATCTTATCAGTCCTGTCCTTTAAATAAGGGATCGTACAGTCCTCTGTTTAGATATCATGCGAACAATTCTATGGAACCAATTGTCCAGCAATTGGTTTCTCGATCTCAGATTTATTTGACATAGAACTTAATCGAACACATCAATTTAGTTCTGACCGGGCTCGACACATAAGTCAAATCAAATCATCGAGCGGACGAGATATCGTTTTTACCTTCTTAGGATAAAAGTAACAGATAAACTTTGACTTATATGCATTTACTTATTCATTAATCAACTATACACAACAATGCGTTTTATAACATCAATTTACTAATGCGGTTTCGCATTATCAATGTACAACCAATTAACAAATAACAAACCATATATCTAGGTTTTAAGACCATATGATATTATCGTCTTGCGATCAACCTTTTCGTCACATTCCATAAGGTGATTCCAGCAAGCGCGGGTTTGTTCCAATGCTCAAAACTAGTTCATAAGCACTCATGAACGTTGCAGTAAACTTTTGCTATGTCTAATACCATTTAGACAATCTACACACAAATTCATGACAATCTTCATTCATATCTACTTCCAACATATGAAAGATTGTGGATTGTTTGAATAATTCGATTATTCTTAATAAACTCAATTATTCTGGAAGTCAAAACATGCAAAGTGAAACAATAGCTAATCAACTAACATAAGACAGTAACATTACTCATAAATAATACTCCTTTATTTAATCATCAAATGTTAATTGCATTTATCTATTACACGTTTCTAATACTATCTAATCTAAACTAATATCATCCTTCAGCCCAATACTCCTAGCATGCTACAAGTGCTTAACCCTGCTCAGTCCCTTCGTAAGCGGATCTGCTGGGTTATCTTCTGATGATATCCTCTTAACCACGAGTTGTCCTTCTTCTACTCGATGTCTAATAAAGTGATATTTTCTGTCGATATGTTGAGATCTACCATGATCCCTTGGTTCCTTGGTCAAGGCAACCGCTCCTTCATTATCACAAAAAATTTCCATAGGCTCCTTTATGGCAGGAACAACTCCAAGATCACCAATGAAGTTCTTCAACCATATTGCCTCCTTTGACGCTTCGCTCGCTGCAATGTACTCCGATTCGCACGTTGAATCAGCTACGGTTTCCTGCTTGGAACTTTTCCAAGTTACTGCTCCTCCATTCAGGGTAAAGACCCAGCCCGACTGCGAACGGTAGTTGTCCCTGTCGGTTTGAAAGCTGGCGTCACTATACCCTCGCACCTTCAAGTCATCACTCCCTCCGAGGACTAAAAACCATTCCTTGGTCCTCCGAAGGTACTTAAGGATATTCTTCACCGCAATCCAATGGGCTCTGCCAGGGTTCCCTTGATATCTACTAACCATGCTCAAAGCAAAGGCTACATCAGGGCAAGTACAAGTCATAGCATACATGATTGAGCCAACTGCGGAAGCGTATGGTACTCGGCTCATTTATGCTATTTCAGCTTCGGTACTCGGACTTTGAGTCTTACTCAACTTGGCATTACTTTGTATCGGTAATTCTCCCTTCTTCGAATTTTCCATACTAAAACGTTTTAGTACTTTATCTAAGTAAGTGTTCTGACTAAGTCCTATTAGTCTCTTACTTCGTTCTCTCACTATCCTTATTCCTAAAATATAGGAAGCCTCTCCGAGGTCCTTCATAACGAAGCACTTCCCGAGCCAGGACTTAACCTCCTGCAGTGTCGGGACGTCGTTTCCTATGAGTAGTATGTCATCAACAAACAGAACGAGGAAGCTGACTATACTCCCACTGGCTTTGACATATACACATGATTCATCTTCGCTTCGTACAAATCCAAACTCTTTGACTTTCTCATCGAAGCAAAGATTCCATCTGCGAGACGCTTGCTTAAGTCCATAAATGGACTTCTCAAGCTTACACACTTTATTTGGATGCTTCAGATCAACAAAACCCTCTGGCTGAGGCATGTAAACATCCTCAGCCAACTTCCCATTAAGGAAAGCAGTCTTTACATCCATTTTCCAAATCTCATAATCATGAAATGCGGCAATAGCTAGCATCACTCTAATAGACTTTATTTTCGCAACTGGTGAGAAGGTCTCATCATAGTCAACTCTGGGAGTTTGAGTAAATCCCTTTGCAACCAATCGCACCTTATATGTGTGTACGTTTCCATCCACGTCGGTCTTCTTCTTGAAGATCCATTTGCACCCAACGGTCTTACGTCCGGGCACATTATCAACCAAATTCCAAACTTGGTTGTCATACATGGATTGGATCTCGCTGTCTATTGCCTCCTTCCATTTTGCAGACTCCGGGCCTGCCATGGCTTCCTTATAGCTATTAGGTTCATATAGATTTATTAGTGTACCATCACTAATATACGTGTCCCCTTCGGTAGTAATATGAAAACCATAAAACTAGGCTTGAACTCTAACTCTTTCGGAACGTCTAAGAGGTAAGGACTCGTCAATCGGTTCAACTGGAGTTTCCTCCTCGGGTTGAGCGCCAGCGGTAGAGGTTCCTTCATAAATCGATTCTTGAATCTCTTCAAGCTCGATTTGCCTCCCACTGTCTCCTTGGCTTATGAGTTCTCGCTCTCGGAAAGCCCCTATCCTTGCAACGAAGACAACATTGTCATTCGGTCTATAGAAGAGATATCCAAAGGATTTCTGCGGGTAGCCGATGAAAATACATCGCTCACTACGAGGTTCGAGCTTGTCGTGAGTATCTCGTCTTACGAAAGCCTCGTAACCCCAAACCTTGATATGTGCTAACGAGGGAGCTTTCCCTATCCACATCTCGTGAGGTTTTTTGGCAACCTTCTTAGTAGGGACTCGGTTAAGGATATGGGCGGCAGTCTCTAAGGCATACCCCCAGAATGAGATAGGTAGTGAAGCATGACTCATCATAGAATGAACCATGTCTAACAAGGTTCGATTACGCCTTTCTACCACACCATTCAACTGCGGTGTCCTAGGTGGCGTTAATTGCGAAACTATTCTGCATTCCTTGAGATAGTCGTGGAATTCAAGACTTAGGTACTCTCCTCCTCGATCGGATCGAAGCATCTTGATTTTCCTGCCCAATTGATTCTCCATTTCATTTTTGAATTCTTGGAACTTTTCAAACGTTTCTGACTTTTTCTTGATTAAGTAAATATACCCATATCTACTGTAGTCATCGGTAAAAGTCACATAGAAGCGGTTCCCATCCTTCGTGGTTGATCTAAAGGGTCCACATACATCAGTATGTATGAGGTCCAATAAACCCTCACCCCTTTCACATGTGTTAGTGAAGGGTGACTTGGTCATATTTCCAAGTAAACAAGATTCACATGTGTCATCTTCCCTACGGTCGAATGACTCCAACACTCCATCCTTTTGGAGTTGGGCTATGCGCTTCTTGTTGACATGTCCAAGACGACAGTGCCACAAGGATGCTCTATCCATACTATTGGAAGAATCCATGCACAAAACATCATTTCCTAGGTTATCTACAATCATAACAGTTTCATAAATTCCATTACATGGCATTGCTTCAAAATATAAGACACCATTTAGATAAGCATAAATTGAACCATTCTCATTATTAAAAGAAAATCTAAATCCTTGTCTAAACAAACCATGAAATGAAATGATGTTTCTTGCCATTTATGGCGAGTAGCAACAATTATTCAAATATAAACATAATCTATTACTAAGCACTAGAGAATACACTCCAATCTTGGTCACAGGCGATGATCTTCGGTTCCCCATGATTAGATTTATTCTTCCACGCTCCACATCCCTATTTCTTCTTAGTCCCTGCAATTCAGAACAAATGTGGTAACCACACTCGGTATCTAGGACCCAAGAAATAGTATGAGATGAATCATTAGATTTAATTGTGTAAATACCTGTGAAAGATGGCCTGATCTTTCCTTCCCTGATGGCTTGCAGGTATTCTGGACAGCTTCTCTTCCAATGCCCTATTTTGTGGGAATGGTGGCACTCTGCCTCCTTTGGGTTAGGGTTAGGCTTAGCAGGATCAACTTTGGTCCCACTAGAAGAGGAACCATCTTGGTAATTTCCCTTGCGGTGGCTCTTAGATGGAGCCTTCCTCTTCTTACCCCTTCCTTGCCCAATTGCCAAAACAGGAGCAGCGGGTGGATTGGGAGTTGGTGTAACAGACTTGTCCTTGAGATTGCTCTCAGCAACACTTAGGAGACCTTGGAGCTTACTTAGGGTGACCTCTTCCTTGTTCATGTGGTAGGTCATCCTAAATTGATTGTAACACGGAGGCAAGGAATGAAGCACCATGTCGATAGCCAAATCTTCCCCAAAGTCGACATTCAACTTGCGAAGACGATCGACATACCTTTGCATCTTTTGCAGGTGCATGGTTAGAGATTCTCCATGTCCTATTTTAGCGGAGATCATGTTAGTGAAGATCTCGTAATGTTCCTGCCTCGCGTTTTGATGGTATCTCTCCAATAAGTCTTGATGCATTTCGTACGGATACATGTCCTCATAGGACTTTTGGAATTCGGTGTTCATTGTGGCTATCATGATGCAATGAACCTTCGTCGCATCACGTTCATGAGTCCCAAAAGCAGTCATTTCATCCGGAGTAGCGATTTCTGGATTGATCTTCTCGAGCTTCTCATCAAGGACATACTCCTTGTCCTCGTAGCGAGCAATCGTGCGAATGTATCTTATCCATTCGCTAAAGTTCGTTCCATTGAAAGTCACCTTTTGGCAAAGGCTCATCAATGTGAATGAACTAGCAGCAGCGTTGTTCGTGTTCGACATCTATAAATAGAAAGGACAAAGATAGATTAGAATTTGAATCCCTAATTATCACCCAATAAGAAAAATTAGGGCTTGGATCCAACAACAATATTTACATATTAGAAAAGGGATGCCGTAATCCAACATGCAAACAATTTGAAGGTAAGTGAATGATGATTCACTAGTTCTCCACCATGAAAACATAACCTTAAGTTATAAATGTATTGAGAATTCCTAGGATTCAATGAGATTCATTGAACTTTTCAATGGCATGTTTAAATCTCGATATGCCCCTCTCGTTTGTGACTGGGATGCCGAGGATCACAAAGTGGGTGTGAATAACCATGCAAATCTACACGGTGCCTTCATTGTAACAATCACCTATTCGATGTGCTGGTAAACCACAACGCTCCACCGAACTATGATAAACAATGAATCACCCTTTGCCACCTTTGCTTAGAACCAATTAGTGTGCCAGTAAACCACACACGCTCCACTAACTTCTTAGCAAGGGTGCAAAGTGTAATTTCATGGGATTGCATCAATTCACTTTTCCTAAAGTAACTAGGATTGGGAATTTGAAAAACATGTAGTTACTTTGTATTTCAATATTATACTTTTAATGAGGAGATGAGGTTGCTCTATCCTACCCGTTCGGCTAACGACCCTCCACCGATCAAGCAAGCGGTGGGTGTGAGTGTACACCCATTAAGCGCCATTTTATAGGCCGCAACCTTATACCCACCTTATAGACCAGCTTCGTGAATGAGGCCTACTAACGGTAAGACTAGCATTTTAATTATACATATACATATATATATATATATATATATATATATATATATATATATATATTAAGCTTGTAATCATATAGAGTATAGGGTTGAATTTTAAACTTGTAAAATTCTAGGGTTTGAAATTTAAATTGTCTAAATTAAACTTTTAATCACAAAACATAAATTTCAAAACTTGAGGACAAGTTTTAAACTTTTCAAAACATAAGGGATCAAATAACAAATAATTCAAATTAACCAATTAATCTCATAATTATCTATATTTGATTTATTTAAGTGTTTCTTGCAAAATAATTTACCAATTCAATTAAAATAATCAATCAATTATCATATAAGGAAATTATTATTCAATTAATTGATAAATATCTTGAATTAGGTCAAGGATATACTCAAATATATGTTAAAATCGGATTTATATTGAACCATTAAGATAAAGGCAAGTTTCCATAAGATAAACATCAAGAAATCCCGAAACTAGCTCCTTCTGACGCTCAAACTCATCGAGTACCACAATGTACTTGCGGAGTTGAGGCCTACTCGCCGAGTACACAGTGGTACTCGCCGAGTTCATCAGGCAGAAGGACAAAAAACGATTTTGCAATCAACAATCAAGCAACCAATGCATCAATTCAATAGAAACCAATCAAGGCTCTGATACCTTGAATTGCTTGCTTGAATCTTCTTGTCCTTGGAGCTTAGAGTCACAAATGTCACTCCTCTAATGGATTACAAACACCAACTTAGCAAGAGGATGATTAGAGAGAGAGGGGAGGGTAAGAAAAGTCGGCCAGGGTTTCTTCAATCACAAGGGTGCCGATTTTCATAGCCTCAAGGGTCTATTTATACTAGTGAGCCTCCTAGGGTTTCACCCTTAAACCCTAATTAGATAAATTAGACCCTAAGCAATCAAATCTCCTTATTGATAAGCCTTGGACGATTTCTAGGCCTTTCCTAACCCTAAAATCGTCCACTCCCTTATACATAAGGAATCATAGCCCAAAGTACAACTATCATACAATTGACAGTTTATGCCCCTTTATTCAATTAATCACTTTAAGTCACCAAATTAATTCCTAATTAATTTATGACTTATATTAATCAAATAACAATATTATTATTCCTTATATTATTCCCATAATATATTAATAATATTTCTTCTCTCGTTATAAATCATCCTGTCAAGTTGCTATGGTGAAGGCAACCCAAAAGGACCATGCACAATCGGGTCAAATACTTGCCAAATATAGTTGCAGCCTTAGAAACTATTCCAACATTATTCTCGGACCTTCTTCAGTTTTGGTGTTGAATCTTAGGGTTAGGGTTTTGTAACCCTTTTAGAGGTTGATTAAGTAGAGCATTTGGTCCCTTCTCGAGTTTGTGTTCTGGATCTGGACCCAAAGAGGTCCATAGGCCTTAACCATTGGAGTTTTATGAGTCATTTTGGGAGCCATGAGCTTTGGATGTCATTTTTGGGGCTAAATCACCATTTTGGACCATTTAGATGTTATATGAGTGCCAAGGTCCGAGCTTTACGTGATTATCATGATTGGGGAGGCCAGATATATGATTGTATGGAACAGATCTGACCTCAAGAGTTGTATAAAGTTTGTGCATGGCATGAACTCGCCGAGTCCGAAGAACAGACTCGGAGAGTAGCATGAAGGTTGCCCGTTAATCACTCGTGAGTGGACTTGCCGAGTTAGGGAATAACTCGGTGAGGCAGGGAGAGTCAGGGGAGTCTGAGTTCAAGTTGGAACTCGCCGAGTTGTTCTTGAGACTCGGCGAGTTGAGTCGGGGTGGTCCCGCGATTCATGCCAGGTGGAACTCGTCGAGTCAGGGGAAGTACTCGACGTGCCAAGAGAGGGACTAAGAGAGTCAGTGGACACGTGTAGACTCGCCGAGTCGCCCTAGTGCACTCGACGAGTCGGGTCAAAGTTGGACCGTTGACCTTGTTGAGTTTTAGGGTTGAGTACAGTTGTATTTATGAGAGTATTTACTTTATGTGATTTGGCGGAGGCTAGATCACATTTCTACCGAGTCAGATACTTATCGAGACATCGAGGTGAGTCTTCTCACTATATGTTACCTAGAGTGGTATATTGTGTAGACCAGAGGGTCTTATGTGTTATGAATGAGTTTATGTTCTATGTGTTATATGTATGTTATATGATGTTATGGACCGGACCGAAGCGTCCAACGATACAGACCGGGCCGGGGGGCCCAATGGGCTATGACCGGACCGAGGGGTCCAACGAGTTACGGGACTAGAGGGTCCCGCTGAGCCACAACGACCAGAAGGTCGTATTATAGCCTCGAGTGGCGTATATGTTGTATGCGGTATTTTAGGGAACTCACGAAGCATTTATGCTTACAGTTGTTGTGTTATGTGTTTCAGGTACTAGTGATGAGCGCGGGAAGGTGCCGAGATGATTCGTACACACACATATTGGAGTTTATGTTTGAGATTATGGGGAGATGTTTTGTGATGATAACATTTGATACAATGTGTTTTGACATTATTTTATGAGTGAATGAATGTTTTTAAAAATGAAAAATTGTTTTGAAAATTTACGTTGTTACAAGTTGGTATCAGAGCCTTGGTTTGAAGGATTCGGATGCATCTTCGGGCGTATCTGAACTCAAACTGAGGATTTGAGGAAAATCTTGATAATGATGTAAAATTTTTGAAAAGAGTAAAAAGAGTTTTGAGACAAACAGAGTAGAGCTGTGTGTACGATCAGCCGACGCCCGAACGGTGAATCCCCAAAAGTACCCTTACATTATGTGTTATGAGATATGTTATGTTACATTATGCATGCTAGAGTAGGCTAGGTATACATATTAGGAGTAGAGTGGCCTGATTTGTGATTCCTTTGCCTAGGAGATTTCTGCTGCTTAGATGCTTTGTGAGCGAGTAGATAGCAGTTAGGAGCTCATGAGAATAGAGTACTTATAATCCAAGATCTAAGGAGGAGGACTTGGAGTGAATGCTGATGCGGTGTGGTCAGTAGTATTGGGCCCGTACTACTGAAGACACCGGATCTATGGGCATTCCAAGTAAGAATCTTTTAGACAACGGAGGACAAGTAGGGTTGCGTTATCGAGTATGTGTATCTCGATCGAGTCTCTGATAATTTTTGTTGTATTTCAGAGGCATCATGGTTGGGACTTGACACCCACCTGAGAGCAGTGGTGTCAGCGACGAGGAGATCCGTCGATTGATTCATGAGGAGGTGGCTGCTGCCATCCGGGTTGAGATTCCTGAGATGTTTGGGGACATCAAGACCACATTGATTGAGACTTTTGATGAGCGGTACGCAGCGCTGACTGAGGCTGCTGTAGCTGCAGCTACTCCTGCTGTTGCTGCTGCCAGACCTCAGGGAGGTGACTCGTTGTTGTTCTGGGAGTTCAGCAACACGAAGTCACCAGAGTTCGACGAGACGCATGACCCGATTGCCGCTATGAGGTGGATCTCTAACATTGAGGGATGTTTCTATACGTGTTCTTGTCCAGAGCACTTGAGGGTTCGGTTCGCCTTGAACCAGCTCCGCCTGGGAGCGAAGGATTGGTGGAAGTTCGTGACGACGAACTTCACTTTGGCTGAGATTTCCGAGGTGACCTGGGAGAGGTTCACCGCTATGTTCAGAGAGGAGTATGTTCCCCCGGTGGAGAGGGAACGGTTGATTCAGGAGTTCTTGACCCTCAAGCAGGGTATTGATTCTATGGTAGTGATCACCAGGAAGTTTCATGAGAGGGCGATGTTTTGCCCTGAGCAGGTGTCTTCTGAGCAGGCTCGTATGAGCCGTTATCTGAGTGTGCTGAGGAGATATATTTAGGAGTTCGTGGCGAACTCGATTTACCGGACATTTGCTGAGCTCCAGGCAAATACCGGAAGAGGGAGATCGAGTTGGAGACTCAGGCCAGGGAGGAGGCCGAGTCACAGAGGGTGGATCGACGGCCGGCTCAGTCTCAGCCGGCAGCCAAGCGGGCTAGACCCGCTGATTCGAGATCTGGGGGCGCGAAGGGCCGCACTTGTGGGAAGTGCGGTAAGAGTCACGAGGGGTCGTGCAAGGCGGGGGTGTGCTATAAGTGTGGGAAGGAGGGGCATATCGCGAGGGATTGCCCCAAGGGATTCTCGGTTTGCTTTCATTGCAACCAGACCGGCCATCGGAAGGCCGAGTGTCCGCAGCTTCTTCAGGGATCAACACAGGGATCTACGCCTGCTGCTAGGGCTACCGAGGTTCGGCCGGTGAAGGCCAAGGCCCCGAAGGCTCATGGGAGAGCATTTCAGTTGACCGCGGAGGAGGTCCGCGCGGCGCCCGATGTTGTGGCTGGTATGTATTCTCTTTTCATCTTTTATTTGAGTTGAGTTTTTATGCTTATATGATGATATGCGTAGGTACTTTTCTTGTGAGTTCTGTGCCTGCGTTGGTATTATTTGACTCGGGTGCGAGTCGGTCATTTGTTTCCGTAGCATTTAGTCAGCATATTAGTATCCGTAGAGAGGCGTTGGATCGGCCTCTGCGAGTTTCCATAGCTGATGAGCGAGTAGTGTATGCTTCGGATGTGATTCGAGGATGTGTCCTTGAGATCTTCGGTGTGGAGTTCCCGATAGATCTGGTTCCGACCGCGACGGGGACCGTGTATGTTATAGTGGGTATGGATTGGTTGAGCCGATATGGAGCTGTGATAGACTGCGAGCGTCAATTGGTGATGATTCGAGACCCTAGTGGGGGAGTTCTTTCGGTGTACGGCGAGGGTACACGTACGGGGTCAACATTTTCCTCGACCGCCAGAGCAAGACAGAGTCTACAGCAGGGCTGTAGGGGATTTGTGGCATATGTGATGGATATGAGGGTTGATTCAGAGAGACCGAAGTCAGTTGATGAGGTCCCGATAGTGCGTGAGTTTCCGGATGTGTTTCCAGAGGAGTTGCCGGGTGTGCCTCCGGAGAGGCAGGTAGAGTTCGGTATTGAATTGGTTCCGGGAGCTGCGCCTATTGCCAAGGCGACTTATCGCCTTGCGCCTCCAGAGATGCAGGTGTTATCCTCGTAGCTTCAGGAGCTGCTAGGGAAGGGGTTTATCAGGTCGAGCAGTTCACCATGGGGGGCGCCTATTCTTTCTGTCAAGAAGAAGGAGGGTTCGCTCCGGATGTGCATTGATTATCGTGAGTTGAATAAGCTAACGGTCAAGAACCGTTACCCATTGCCGAGGATCGATGATTTGTTCGACCAGTTGCAGGGAGCATCTTGGTTCTCCAAGATCGATTTGAGGTCTGGTTATCATTAGGTGGGGGTGCGGGAGGAGGACGTACAGAAGACAACATTCCGGACTCGTTATGGGCATTACGAGTTCGTGGTGATGCCTTTCGGACTCACCAACACACCGGCGGTGTTCATGGATCTCATGAACAGGGTGTGCAGACCGATGTTGGAGCGCTCAGTGATCGTGTTCATGGACGACATATTGGTGTATTCGAGATCCAGAGAGCAGCATGAGGAGCATTTGAGGGAGATCCTCGGAGTTCTGAGATCGAAGAGGCTTTATGCCAAGTTCTCCAAATGTGAGTTCTGGCTATGAGAGGTTCAGTTTCTGGGGCACCTCGTTAACCATAATGGGATATTGGTCGATCCAGCCAAGATTGAGGCGGTCATGAGGTGGGAGGTGCCGAGATCATCCACCGAGATCAGGAGTTTTCTGGGTTTGGCCGGCTATTATCGGAGATTTATTAAGGATTTCTCCAAGATCGCTGTACCACTCACCAAGTTGACCCAGAAGGGTGTTGCGTTTTCTTGGGGTCCGGAGCAGCAGACCTCGTTTGAGACACTTCACCAGAAATTATGCAAAGCCCCAGTGTTAGCCCTTCCAGAAGGGATGGAAGATTTTGTGGTATATTGTGATGCATTGATATCCGGATTGGGAGCGGTGCTTATGCAGAGGGGGCATGTGATTGCATATGCATCGAGGCAGCTTAAGCCTCATGAGTTAAGATATCCCACTCATGATATGGACCTGGGAGCGGTAGTGTTCGCTCTCAAGATCTGGCAATATTATCTGTATGGGGTTCGGTGTACGATATACACGGACAATAAGTGCTTGAAGTATTTGATGGATCAGCCCAACCTGAATATGCGCCAGAGGAGGTGGTTGGTCGTGGTCAAGGATTATGATTGTGAGATCCTGTACCACCCGGGCAAGGCTAGTGTGGTAGCTGATGCATTGCGCCAAAGGGCGCAGGGCGCCCCAATGTGAGATGTTTGTTTGAGATTGCCAGTGATGACCCCGATGTTGGATGCTATTCGTGGGGCCCAGGCTGAAGCCGTGAAGCCAGAGAGCCAGAAGAAAGAGCGAGTTGTCGGACTGGTATCAGAATTAGTTACCGATAGTCGGGGGCTTATGACATTGGGTACGAAACTGCATTTTAGTACCACATACCACGCACAGACGGATGGGCAGAGTGAACGGACGATTCAGACGCTCGAGGACATGCTTTGGGCATGTGTGTTGGATTTCGGCGGGAGTTGGGACACGTATTTGCCCTTGGCGGAGTTTTCTTATAACAACAACCATCATTCGAGCATTGGCATGCCGCCCTTTGAGCTGTTGTATGGGAGGAGGTGTCGAAACCCTAATGGGGAGAAGTAGGGCAGCGTGTGATGGGCAGCACCGAGATTGTGCTTCAGATGACAGAGCAGATCCATCAAGTCAGACAAAGGTTGTTGACCACTCAGATCCGTCAGAAGAGTTATGTGGACAGACGCCAATCCGAGCTCGAGTTTCAGGTCGGCGACTTCGGGCTCCTGAAGGTCTCTCCTTGGAAAGGAGTGATCCGATTCAGGAAGAGGGACAAGTTGGGGCTCCGATATATTGGTCCTTTCAGGGTGATCGCGAGGGTAGGCAGGGTAGCTTATCGTTTGGAGTTGCCAGTAGAGTTGGGTCAGATTCATGACGCTTTCCACGTGTCGTAGTTGCGAAAGTGTATAGCCGATGAGTCGGCAGTGGTTCCATTAGATGATATTCAGGTGGATGCGAGCCTGAATTATGGTGAGAGATCGGTGGCGATCAGGGATCGGAAGATCAAGGTTTTGAGGAACAAGGAAGTGCCTCTGGTGCAGGTCCAGTGGCAACATCGGAAGGGTCAGAGTTGACTTGGGAACCGGAGCATGAGATGCGGGAGAAGCATCCGGAGTTGTTTGCGGAGTGAGACTTCGAGGGCGAAGTCTGATTCTATTGGGGGAGAATTGTAACATCTGGATTCCCAGGTATTATATTTTGTTCTTTTATTTTTGTGTATTATGGGGAGACTCCGCGATTTGGCGTCTAAACTCGCCGAGTATGGTCGCGGATTCATATGCGAGTTCACAGCTGGACTCGGCGAGTTCACGAGTGGACTCGGCGAGTCCACGCTGTTTAATGAAACCCTAATTTCCAGGGTTTGAGACCTATTTAAAGGCCCTTAGGGCCATCATTTGTGGCCACCAACCCCCAGAGAGAAACCTTAAGAGATCTAAAGCGTTTGTGAGGAAGGAGAGGCCATTCTTGATCCTTTTGTGGGTGTTTTTGCAAGAAGGAAGTGACCAAGGCAAGAGGAGGCTGAAGGAGGTGCGATTTTGGTGGTTTTGGAGCTCATAGAGATTGTATTGAGGTATTATTCTCGGACCTTCTTTAGTTTTGGTGTTGATTCTTAGGGTTAGGGTTTTCTAACCCTTTTAGAGGTTGATTAAGTAGAGCATTTGGTCCCTTCTCGAGTTTGTGTTCTAGATCTGGACCCAAAGAGGTCCAGAGGCCTTAACCATTGGAGCTTTATGAGTCATTTTGGGAGCCATGAGCTTGGGATGTCATTTTTTGGGGCTAAATCACCATTTTGGACCATTTAGATGTTATATGAGTGCCAAGGTCCGAGCTTTACGTGATTATCATGATTGGGGAGGCCAGATCTATGATTGTATGGAATAGATTTGACCTCAAGAGTTGTATAAAGTTTGTGCATGGCATGAACTCGCCGAGTCCGAAGAACAGACTCAGAGAGTAGCATGAAGGTTGCCCGTTAATCACTCAGTGAGTGGACTTGCCGAGTTGGGGAATAACTCGGTGAGTCAGGGAGAGT
This sequence comes from Lactuca serriola, assembly GCF_051521515.1. NCBI lineage: Eukaryota > Viridiplantae > Streptophyta > Magnoliopsida > Asterales > Asteraceae > Lactuca > Lactuca serriola. The sequence continues at coordinate 65,149,583 of NC_136414.1, forward strand.
CAGGGGAGTCTGAGTTCAAGTTGGAACTCGCCGAGTTGTTCTTGAGACTCGGTGAGTTGAGTCGGGGTGGTCCCGCGATTCATGCCAGGTGGAACTCGTCGAGTCAGGGGAAGTACTCGACGTGCCAAGAGAGGGACTAAGAGAGTCAGTGGACACGTGTAGACTCGCCGAGTCGCCTTAGTGCACTCGACGAGTCGGGTCAAAGTTGGACCGTTGACCTTGTTGACTTTTAGGGTTGAGTACAGTTGTATTTATGAGAGTATTTACTTTATGTGATTAGGCGGAGGCTAGGTCACATTTCTACCGAGTCAGATACTTACCGAGACATCGAGGTGAGTCTTCTCACTATACGTTACCTAGAGTGGTATGTTGTGTAGACCAGAGGGTCTTATGTGTTATGAATGAGTTTGTGTGCTATGTGTTATATGTATGTTATATACCGGACCGAAGGGTCCAACGATACAGACCGGGCTTGAGGGCCCAACGAGCTATGACCGGACCGGGGGGTCCAACGAGTTACGGGACTGGAGGGTCCCGCTGAGACACAGTGATCGGAAGGTCGTATTATAGCCTCGAGTGGTGTATATGTTGTATGTGGTATTTTGGGGAACTCACTATGCATTTATGCTTACAGTTGTTGTGTTATGTGTTTCAGGTACTAGTGATGAGCGCGGGAAGGCGCCGGCATGATTCGTACACACACATATTGGAGTTTATGTTTGAGATTCTGGGGAGATGTTTTGTGATGATAACATTTGATATAATGTGTTTTGACATTATTTATGAGTGAATGAATGTTTTTAAAAATGAAAAATTGTTTTGAAAATTTACGTTGTTACAAATTCGGCCCATTCACGTCGTGAGAACTCATTGCTCACGTCGTGAGCCGTGGCTGAATTACCTCGTAGCTTCGACATCTGCGTTCTAGGCTTGATTAGTGCCCGTTTGACTCCTCACGTCGTGAGAATTCATTGCTCATGTCGTGAGCTTTTGAGTTATCGTTTCCGTAGACTTCTAGCTTCGAAATGGCGTTTTGACTTCTCACGTCGTGAGGAAATAGGCTCACGTCGTGAGTCCAGTCAAATTAGGGTTTTTGACACGTGTCATGCTCTTAGACAGCTGTAGCTTCGGAAGGTCATAACTTTTGTATACGAACTCCGTTTTTGACGTTCTTTATATCCACGCGTAGGTGGAGACGTACTCTACAACTTTCAGTTAGACCCCTAAGGCTAAAAAGTAGCTTATCATAAACTCACTTTTTACGATTCCCGGTGTCGTGCCGGTTTTGATGCGAAACTTCGACAGGTCATATCTTCATCGTTATAACTCGGATTTTGGCGTTCTTTATATCTCCGGTATCCTTGTCCCGAACACTACAAATTTCATCATAGATATTGGAATTATCTATTATTTTATTTTTGACGCTTATTTTTATTTTTAACTTATTTTATCTTATAATTAAGTATAATGCACACAAAATCACATAATATTCAAATAATTCCTATTTATTACTTCAAAGTAGGTTATAATTGTTGAACCTAACTATTACACCATTATTTTAATGTTTAACCTAGAAACACGGGCGTTACAGAAACTATATTACAAAACATAATCTTTCGCATATAAAGAGAATCTATACCCCATAAACATAAACCTTTGCATATACAAGGAATCTGTTGGATTTTATATGCATCTATACGCATGATCAAGGTAGAAAAAACAAAAAAAACATAACTTACTTGTACATGAACCCTAAGATTTAGGTTTTACTAGTTATATCAACCTACTCTAAAAGTCAAACTAAAAGGGATAAAATACTACCTCTTGTTTCTTTGATTGTGATTTTGTAACTGCCATTTCTTGCAGTGGATGAAGGATCCAAGGAAAATCCCTCTAATCTAGTCAGACCCACATGAACTACAAAAAACACTAATAAGGATTAACCCTTATGAAGGGTTTTTTGAAAATTATATAACCCTAGGAGAGAGGTTATAATTTTTTTATAATATAGTGGGAGAGTGAAGGTGGACGATTTTTGAGAAGGAATCAACAGCTAGGGTTTGTTCCCTAGCAGTTTATCTATACGCAACACATAAATCCTTAAGGGATTTGAACTCTTAGGAACTATCCTTACCTTATTCGAAATCCGCCTTATCCTTATCCATGGTTACCAAAACCCTCTACAATTATTCTCTAGGAGCTTCTATAATATTCCAAATAATCTCTCGGAATTAATTAATATTCCAGCCCTTTTATTATTTAAAACTATTTAATTAATTCCAAAATAATTTCTAATTAGTTTATTAACAAAGTAACAACTTATTTTTCTCCATTTTCTTATAGCTAATTGTGTTATGAGACCACCCCAAAAGGACCTTGATATTATTAGAAATATTAACAAACAGTTAATGATCTTGGATACTATTTCCAACAGTCTCCCACTTAGACATGTCATTAACTTTTTAAGATTCAATACTCCCCTAACAATCAACAAAGAGTAGTTATCCAATGCAATTGCCAAACTCTGATCTAAATCAAATTTAGTCCTTAGATTAGCAATCAAATACTCCTTTGTTCGAGATATCGATATGTGATGGGTTTTAGGAAGCTAAAACGGTTTTTATCAAACAATTTTATACGAAAAATGGAAGAATTTCAAATAACTAGTTTATTTTTAGATTATTAAAAAAACTTCCAAGATGATCCAAATACATGAACTAGAAAGATATGACAACCATAGGATGTTAAGAATACGACCTTTAAAAACTTTAATCCCACTTGGTTTTGGGGAGTTGATGAAGATAGAAAAAAAACTTAAGAATAGATTTTCTCTATAATGTATCCACCAAAAAGTATATGTCACCAAGAATGATAGTTCTTATCTTGTATGAAGTACTCCTCAAGCCTTTAAGTGCTTGTAAAAAATAAGAACTAAAGGCTAAGCACTTCTAACCACGAAATCTACAATATACTTTAGGTGGATGATTTATCTAGCCTTCATGTATAACATGAAATATATGATGAATCCAATTGCAGCAACATATTAAATAAAATCATATTATCTAGTTCAACCATTGTATTAGGGTTCTGAGGCTTGCTCAAAATCATGTCATGTGGTATTGACAAAATAAACTCTCTCAGAGTCTTATTTCTTAAACATTTTAAGATCATTGACAACTAATACAATTCTCCTTAATCTTTTTAAGTTGCCAATATCTATCTGAGTAAATGTTAATTCCAAGAATTAGTATGTCAATCACATACAAGACTAGGAATGTTACCACGGTCCCACTAGATATCGCTTCCTGATTATGATTAGTAACAAATAAACTTTGACTACATAGTAACTGTTTACTAGTCATATTATACATGTGCATACTCTTTATGACTACTAGTTAGAATAACATTGGAGTAGACCATTGAACAACAGATTTCATAAACAAAACCTCATATGCATCTTGGTTTGAAGAATAAAAAATATTATCATCTTAGAATTATTCATGACTAGATCCATGAATTATTCTGTAAGTGCAGGTTGTTCCAATACATAAATCTCTTTTTAAGTACACATGAGTGTTACGTCATTCTTTATGCAATGTCAAATCTAAATGGCCAGTCGACTAATACTCATGACAGTCTTAAGTCATACACTCACTTCCCAGAGTGGTACTGACTATAGAGGTTTGAATATAATTATATATTTTGTAAGTGGGTTCAAAAATGCAAAATTGAAGCATGGAAATGAAAAACACAACTTTGATAATAACACAAGCTCTTCATTAAGTCACCACGAAATAAATATCAAAACTGTTACAATTCATATTGTTATATGATTCATTTAAGTGAAACTAATCAACTAAACTATTACATCATATCATTCTCGAGTCTCATGCCAATGGTCCTAGCATGACCATCATGTTTGTCTCTTGATAATGGCTTCGTGAAAGGATCAACATTATTCTCTTCCGATGATACCTTATTCACGATGATGTTTATGTATTTTACTCCATGTCAGATGTAGTAGTACTTTCTAAGTATATGTCTAGAATTACCATATTCCTTAGGTTCTTTAGTCAACATGATTGGACCGTCTTTATCACAAAAAATCTCCATTGGTTCTCTAATACATGGTATAACTCCAAGATCACCGATGAAGTTATTTAACCATGTCGCCTCTTTTGCAGCTTCACTAGCTGCAATATACTCTGATTCGCATGTAGAGTATTGAAGGGTTTTGAGCATGCTAACACTCCTATGGTGTACATGCAACCCTAGATGCTTTGGATCTATGTTTTCTCTAATTATACATGCAATATTGTTTCCAAAGCATTAAGCCTACAACTAGCATACAAATGACATAAACATCATAGAAATGAGTTATAAAATTACCTCTTTGTTGTAGCTTGTAGTTTTGGCTTTAAGAACTTAGCACCAATAATGTGAATGCCTCAAACGGATTCACAACACACCTTGGACAAAGGGTGACTTTTGAGAGATAATTCCTTGCTCTAAAAATGCCTCATATGAACTCCAAGAACATAGGTCACCATTTTAGCTATGGAGCAACATATATATTGTAGGATTCCAAGGATCATGGGTAAACCCTAATCCATACCCATGGGTTTATGATTCATGGTTCATGTGGCACAACTCTTTATGTATCCATACATAAACTTAGTCCACCATGGATCATAAGTCCAAACACACACACACACACACACACACACACATATATATATATATATATATATATATAATTTACACAATTCGTCCCCATTGATTTAATTAGTCTCTTTTGGTCACAAAATTAATTCCAAATTAATTCTTGATCATTACTAATTAAATTATATGATTTCATATTAATATATTAGAACTTATAATATATTAATAAATCATAAATAACCTCTTCTCAAGAGTCCATCCTATCAAATTGTCTAGGTGATATGCAACCTAAATGGACCATGCTACTCTTGGTCAAGTACATACCAATTATAGTTATGGACTTAGACACTAATCCAATAGTCTCCCACTTGGATAAGTCTAATAAGTATTATTGCAAGTACGACTCCACAACCCGACTAACAATCGTAGCTCTTAAAAGCCGCTGTCGAACTCTGACCTAGTCAATGACGTATCCATTAGATAAGGGATCATATAGTCCTCCATTCTAGATATCATACGGACTGAGACATGGATTTTAATCATTCTCTCTGTCCATCTGTTGTTTCCCGATTTCCGATCTATGACGATCGACTAATTGAACAAATCAAATCAGTCTAGGCTTGGCCAAGCATTTAGGGGCGTCATCACTAAATCATCTAAGGGCCCATAGATATCGCTTTTATCCCTCCAAGGGTAAAAGGAATGGATAAACTTCGACTCAAATGCTTGCTTGTACTTACTCATCAAATCACACACAACAATATGTTTTATTACACCAAGTTACTGGTGCATTTACATACGTCAATGTGCAACCGACTTGTAAACTACAAATCACATGTATTGGTTTCAAGAATATATGATATTATCGTTTCAAAGTCACTCATGATAAAATCCATGAAGTGATTCAGATGAGCGTGGGTTGAATCCAATACTCGAATATTATTCCGGAGTACTCATGAACACTGCAGCTATGTCTAAAACACCTAGACAAACTACAGACCCATTCATGACAGTCTTGCCTCAATACCTACTTCCAAAGTATGATCGACTGTGGATGGTTTGAATAACCTAGTTCTTCGGGAAGTCAAAACATGCAAAGTGAAACACAAGAATAATACTAATCCTATATGGCCCCAAAACTTTTGAATGCCATATTGATTACTCATTATTCATTGTATAATGTTTCTATTTATCAACTTAATACTTGAATTAAAATAATAGTTATGCCATGCTCCAAGCATGCACACTATGATTATCTATGCTCCTGACTTTGTGAAATAGATCAATTGAAAAACATTTCAATGATGCTCATTTCACAATTCCAAATCTTTATTGCAAGTGTAAGAATTCCAAATTCTTGTCACTGCTAGAAAGTGTTAGATTCTAAACTATCATGCAATGATTGTTTTGTAATGTATAGGTACCAAAAGTCATAGAGACTTGACCAATGATATTACAAAAATTTTTTCCTTTGGAGATTGTTACAAGACAATTCCATGGAAATGAAGTCTCAAATTCAAAGTACATTCCTTTGAACATCCTTCTTGGATAAAAGTTTCTAACTTTCTCATCTATTCTTCAACTCCCAATATGAAAACATTCCATATTTTCCATACAATAACTCATTATTAATAGAATCTTGTCTATTCATAATAATGTCAATATGGTCCATCCATTACTATACTTCCAACTGTCCTTAAGCGACCAATCATTGGCGAACCATAGATTGTCCTTAACAGTTGCTCAACCACTTTCGTCATAACCGGTTCTAGTCCCTTTTCCCTCTTAATGCCCTAGGCATTTGGAAATATTTAGAACACGAGAATATTATAGCACATGCAATCGATCCTATACCCGAAGCATATGGGACACGATTCATAATGTCTAACATAAATACATGATACTTGATCATCCTTTTGCTATAATATTTCTATTTGCCACGTTCTCATAATTTTGATTATGAAGAGGGATGTCGTAATCATAATCAAATTTTGAGAACGCAATTAACATTTCCATATATAGAATTTCCTTATGCTGAATCATTCCAACATAACATTCATATATAATTTTGACTAAATTGATTAAAATCTCAATCTAAGCTTTTAGAATTGAAATGAAGTATAATTTCATCTCCCTTAATTATAGCAAAACAACATTTTCAAACCCTACAAAATAATTTTACAAGTACACATTATTTTAACGTATATTTTCACAATGACATGCCGGTTAACTGCACACGCTCCATTAACAGAATAATTTTACAAGTACACATTATTTTAACGTATATTTTCACAATGATGTGCAGATTAACAACACACGATCCAACATCAAAATATAAATAAATTATGTATCTTCATGGGTAGCACATGACTCGCGTTTTTAATATAAAACAAATTTTCTTTATTACTTTTAATACTCTTAATCTTGAACATCATCCAGTCAAACCCTTTGAGTAACTCCACTCTCAAAATGTAAAAATGATGTGAGGGTGGTGAGCCTAAGGGATTTCGAAAACCGACCTCATTGGAATCATAGATACCTCCTTAAACCTTTTTTAAAACATTAGAGCGGGCGAGCCTAGTCATGGTTTGACGATAATGTTTTAATTGAAGATGCGATGACACATGTTGTATGGTTCTAATACATATAATAATCATACCATATACTAAATTTAAACCTTTTAAATTTATATTTTACTTTATTTTAAATATTTTAGTTTAATTCTCTTATTAAATAGTATTCAAAATAAATATTCAAATTTTAAATTCAAGTTTAAATAATATTCAAATTTAATTAATTATAAATTTATATATAAATCCTTATTAAATAATATTTAAAATCAATCTAGGATTTGAATATTTAGATTTAAAAACTTAAAATTATATTTTAATCAAGAGGTTTATCCCTGGATTTTTAAGAACTAAAAAAATCCGAACTTTGATAAATCATCAGACGCGCCGCATTCCAGCAGGGACAGGACGCCTCCATTGTAGATCCATATTCTTGATTTTTTAAGCAGTGCAAATAACTAAAACTAATTGTTTTAACACCACTATTAGATTTTCTATGCATCTATAGACATGATCAAGGTAGTGGAAACAAAAAAAATAACTTATGTGTACATGCACCCTAAGATCTAGGTTTTACTAATTATAACAACCTACTTTAAAAATCGAACTAAACGGATAGAATACTAACCTCTTTTTTCTTTTATTGTGATCTCATAACTTCCAACTCTTGCAATGGATGAAAGACCCATGGTAGAATCTCTTGAATTTGGTTAGACCCAAAACTCCAAAAAGCAAAGAAGGATTAACCTTAGTGAAGGGTTTTTCGAAAATTCTATAACCCTATGAGAGGGGTTATAATTTTCACAGAAGGAGAGAGGGAGAAAGAGGGTGGATGGTTTTTGTGAAGGTATCAACAACTAGGTTTGATCTCTAGCAGTCTATTTATAGGCAAGAGATAAATCTTTAAGGGACTCAAACTCTTAGGAATTATCCTTACCTTATTCAAAACTTGCACGCCTTATCGCTATCCATGGATACCAAAAGCGTCCCCAACTATTCTTTAAGAGTTTTTGAAATATTTCAGTTAAAATCTAGGAATTAATTAATATTTCGAATCCTTTATTAATTAAAACTATTTAATTAATTCCAAAATAATTTCATATTAATTTATTAATTACTTAATAAATTAAAAACTTTTTTTCTCCATTTCCTTATAGCTAAATATGTTATAAGTCCAACCCAAAAGGACCCTGATATTATTATAAATATTTACCAAATAGTCAATAAACTTGGACACTATTTCCAACATAATCTATACCCCAAAATATAAACTTTTGCATACACGGTGAATATGTACCTGAAAACATAAACTTTGTCCATATAAGAAATTCATACCCCTAACTGATTTGCAACCATTTTCCTTGCTAACCATGGATGAACAAACAATCTCTTATGGTGGATTCCCTTTATAGGGCCTTGATCTATATCCTTTACCTTTACCAAAAACTATGAATGCATTCACATCACAACAAATAACTAACGAAACTTATCATGAGTAATTAAACAAAAATTAAATATCATAATCCGTATCATAATTCATAAACTATGAAAATTCATCAAGAGTAATCAAATCACTTGTAACACATGAATTTCATAAATTAAGTAAGTAGTAATGCCCTTTTTTAATATCATTTCAAAATCATTTAACACATAGTATGAAATCCTTTCAAATAATTTCAAATACCAATATTCCCCTTTGCTATGTAACCATAAAATCCACATGTGCTTACCTAACTAGTTAGTTAAAACTAACTTCTTCTTTAGCCCCTAGCTCTATGTTTTCTCCAAATTATCACATCGCCAAAACCTATTCAATCATAATACCAAATTCCTTAAAACTTGTCTCAAATTATTAGAAGCTGAACTCAGTAACCATTTGTCGCCAAAATTAATAACTTTCGCCATATGACTACCAAACGACCTCACGCCGTAAGTTCTTAGCTTATCTCATATATTTGACAATAACATTTCTTAGGGTTTAAAACCCTTGCTAATCAAACCTAAAATTCCACTATGGAATCTATTTAATAAACAATTGTGTTCACAACATCATCACATTATGAACTATAATAATCGACACAAGTTCTAATCAACCCTTACACTTATGCTACATAAACAATATTACATAATAATGGTACTCATACCCTCGTAAACTAACGTCAATGTTTACTTCCTTTAAGTACTAATCTTCATGTGAGGTATAGATGTTCAGTTCGGAAAAACATATCACTAAAAGACACCCTAAACTATTTATATTTGGCTGAGAAACCTGTTTTTGTACCATGTTTATCTATGGGTTGCGTCGTGACCCACAGTTTCCCCCAAAATTTGCCACGTATCCTACCCATATTCCACATGTCCTCCCGAAGTTCCACGTGTCATGTGACTCACCCGACCACCAAAGCATTACGCTTATATATGTTTGTGTCGTGTTTTTGTTGACTTTTATTGACTTTCCCTAAATGACAATGTACTTTTCAACTGTTGATTCCTACATCACGCACACCATTTCCCTTTATTTCTTGATAGAAAGAAGTAGCTAATTTCAGTTCATTACAGCATGAACATATCTAATATCATTTCTTTTACTTTAGTGATATGTATTATAAGAATTTTCATCTTGTATGTCGGATCCTTAAATCTAATCTTGTGTAGAACCTTTTTCATTTCTTCAAGACTATCCTTTCCATATAAGTTTTAAGGTGCTTGGATGTGAAGTTTTTTTAAAGGCGAAGGTGGACATTTATGGGTTTTTTGACCCTTTGATAATATTACGTTTGATGAAGTAGGATTTAGTTATGTAGTTTTAGTTATAAAAGAATTTCCCCAAAAAATAGTATTATATTTCATAGGGTTCTCACGCAACATGTAAGAAAAAAATATTATTCTTAATGAATTATATGCTGATAGGTAAACAATACATTGCTTATTCAAAGGAATACTAGTAGAAGAAACCTCATTGTTTGTCTTGGATTAAAAGGGTTTTAGGAACAGTTGTTGAAATAAAAATAACATAATTATTTGGATTATAAGCATGAAGAATGTGACGATGATGTGTTTATATGTTTGGCATGTGTTGAGAAAGTAAAGTGTTGAATACTCATGGAAGAAAATAAATGATAGAAATTCTAAAGGAAACATGGGATTTTCATTTTATAAATTGTCAGATAATCATAAAGAATCAAGGTCATAATCAAAGTGTGTTCATCTTAACATCATATAACCTTACCAAAAGTAATCTCAAAAGATTTATCCATCCATCTCTTTAGAAAAAGCATCTTCATCAAAGGTAAATTCTTCATGGATGTAAGAGACTTATATGATGGTAATGCATGTTGTCAATGTTGTCCTTAATGATTTATTAGGGGGGCGAAGATGTTTCTTCCTACTAAAGATCACCAAAAATCACATAAGAGAAGTGCTTATAGGGTTAGAATTAGTCTTCTATTTATAGGAGAAGATGTCAACTTTAGCTATTAGACAACTTGGGTTATTTTATTGTTTTCTGCAACCACCTATTGATCGTTTAGCAAGACGATCCCCATGGGATCCACCCTTTGGACCCCACAAGCGGTATTGCCCCAAAAAACCACCTTTCTTCCATGGATAAGAAATCACCTTAAAATCGATGAAGTTCCAGATTTAGGTATATTCATAATTTATTATATCACGAGTTTGAATCTCCTTTGGCACTCCATAAATTATAATTACATTAAATGGTTATATGAAACTAAAATTATCAACATGCTAAAATCAATAAAGTTCCATATTTCGGTATATTCAAGATGAAACTCAACTATATGAAATGCTCTAGACATTTAAGAAAAGTCAAATCAAGATCCTAAATAATACTTGGTAAGCGATCAAAGTTCCTCTTCTTCACCTAGTGACTAATAGGTTTCTAAAGAAGAGTGGTAACATTGAAAATAAAATTTAAATTTAAATGGCTGATATAATAAAATTATATGAATAATGAATTTTCATACTGATGACACTTTGTTGCTACATGGTGACATCTATTAGCCTAAATAAATTTATTGGGCTATTTTGTTTTGGGCCCTGTGTTTAGTTCTTTAGTTGGGTTTAACCTAATTAGATTTACTACTTATTATGACTTTCACTTTCTTTGTTTGTAATTATACTTTTCTTTCATAATAATGAAACCCTAGCCGTATTTTGTCTTTATTGTTTATGAGTTTACTTGGTATCATAACTCTATTTGATCATTCCTTTATGATTGTAACGAATGACTTGTACATGAGGTTGTGACATTTTGTGGATCGAAGATTTTGGCGATTTTGGGTATAATTTTATGATCTGTTTGGTTTGATTTGTTGAATTTTGTCGTCTTGTGGAGGATTTTGATTTGTTTGTTGTTTTCCGTATTTAGCACCGAGATTTCATATTTCTCACCCTAAAGGACCCTTTTCGTTTGAACATCTCGACGCAACTTAGGTCATCACACCGTGATTTATTATCAGAAGATAATATTTTTTTAAAAAAGAACCCTTTTTGTTTAATAATATCGACATGAAATAGCTTATTGAGCCGTAATTTCTTATTAAAACATAATGTTCATCGTTTCTGTTCTCTTATTGTTATTGGAAACATGGGTCCAAAAGATGATTCTCTTTAGCTCATTGGTACCCAACTTGATGAAAACAGTTATGTCTATTGGAGTTATGTGATGATTTTTTTGTATGAGAAGAATATAAGGGGAGTTCTACCAGGTAGAAAGGGAAAACCAACATATGAGAATTCTACAAATTACACAACCTTATTGGACTCATCGAAGACTGATAACCCCAATACCATCACTTGGATTAACAATTTTGTAATTGAGTCTATTGTCACACATTTGTAAAAGTATGACATGAAAAAGGAAATTTGGTATCACTTGAGTAGATTGTACATAGTCTAATTTAGTAATCTAGTATTAGTTATAATTTTATTTTCGAGCCCTCCAACAGAATAATATGAGTATCTGATTTGTTGGATCAATTAGTCCTAAAGTTGCTTTTGATGAGTGTGCCTTCTGGAAATATAAAAACCATTGGAAATCTTAATGCCCTTTCTTGTCGAGCAAGGGAAATCAGCAACAACCATAAACCATACCATCTGGAAAGTTTTAGTCTCCACAAAAAAACCGGTCATATGAACAATTCTCGCCATGCCCATATTTTCCATTATTTTATCCACCACAGTAGACTACTGCTGCTGCACCTTTAGTATCGGCTGAAACAATAGTTTCACCACAATCAACTTTAGATCCTCAGGTTTTTGAACAGTTCAAACAATTCCTTGCCTTAAATCCTATTGTCATGTCAACATCTATGTCTCACTCAGTTTTGTCTTAATCCAATACTTCATTTTTCTTTGATATCTTCTAGTTCTTCTATTTCTGTAATGTTTGCTAGTGACACACCTATGTCGATGTCTATTATATTCCTACACTTGCTTTGAATCTTGATTCGGTCAGTCAGTTATGTAAGTCTAGTTTTTGTGTCTTTTTTCTAATTTACTCTATTGTATAACAGGACGAACAATATTAGAGGGTGAATGGGGTCGGTCATATACTTGGGCAACTTTATGTTTTAGAGCAGCTACACGTGTCTGATGTCATTGCCTCCAGTGTCATTTTTTTTGTATTTTCCTTTAAAGAATCCGTTTTCTGTTTTTTTATCTTTTGCATTCTAATTTAGGATATGTGTCATCGTCACATTTATAATTTTTAGCTTCTATTATTGTGTTAGGCTTTTTGAAGAATCATGATATTTCTGATTGTTGTGGTTGAAAACTGGCAAATTTTTTTGCTCTACCATTTAATAAAATGGACACACTCGTTATATATGGGTTTATCTTATGAAGTGCAAGTGTGAATTTTTCACCATACATAGCGATTTTAGAATCTTAGTCAAGACTCAACACTATTTTGTTATAAAATGCTTCCATTGTAATTTGGGATGGAACATACCATTAATGGTTTTACTCATTTGCTTGCATCCGATGGCACTGTGAACCAATCAACATATACAACTACTCATCAGCAAAATGGTATTGCAGAAACAAAACATTGCCACCTTGTTGAAATGGCACAATCCTTGCTTCTATCTTCTTAGGTCTCTAGTATTTTTTTATGGAGAAGTCGTTCTTACCACTACATATGTCATTAATCGCATTCCCACTACACATAATTCTGGGATGTCTCCCCATGAACAGTTGTATGGAAAACTTTCTGATTATTCTCCATTTCGAGTATTTGGGTGTACATGTTCTGTTTTACGACCTCATGTAGAGTGGGCCTAGTTGTCTCCAAAATCAGCTCTATGTGTTTTCTTTAGGTACGGTATTGGTCAAAAGGATATCGCTGTTACGATCTGACGAGTCAAAAATTGTACGTTTCTCGGCATGTCACTTTTGGAGAACTTCCATTTCTATAGCATTCATGTTTAATCACACGACGTTTCTTATGATGTTTCTTGGCATCACGGCCTCGATCTTGGAGGAGTCAATCGAGATACCCTTCTAGTTAGCGATGTGCCCTAGAAAATGCACCTCGTGTAACCAGAACTCACATTTAGAGAATTTTGCATAAAGCCTCCCCCTCTTCAGGGTCTCCAACACCTCTCGCAAATGTTGATTGTGTTGCTCCTTAGTCTTGGAGTATACCTGAATATCATCAATGAATATAATCACAGACCGATCTAGCATCGGCCTGCAGACTTGGTTCATGAAATCCATGAACATTGCTGGTGCATTGGTGAGTCAGAATGGCATCACCACGAACTTTTAATGACCATAACGAGTTCTGAAGGTTGTCTTTTGTACATCATTATCCTTGACCCTCATCTGATGGTAACCTGATTTCAAATCAATCTTGGACAACCAAAATGCACCCTGAAGCTGATCAAGCAAATCGTCAATCGTCGGAAGTGGGTAACGGTTCTTCACTATTAGCTTATTCAACTCCTAGCAATCAATGCACATTCTTTATGAACCATCTTTCTTCTTCACAAAGAGAATCAGTGCTCCCCATGGAGAATTACCCGGACCTGCCTCTCGGGAGGCACTACTGGTAAATCCTTGGGGAATACATAACGAAAATGCCGCATAATAGGCACCCTGATCAACTCTGATGCGCCCTCAACCTACGTGTCTGCAACATAATCTAGGAACCCAAAACAACCATGTTGCAGATATCTCCTGGCCCTTGCAGCTAATGTAACAACGAAAAATTTCAAAATAATTTTTCCATTTTCAAAACATTCATTCATTCATAAAATAATGTCAAACACATTGTATCAAATGTTATTGTCACAAAACATCTCCCCAGAATCTCTACAAAAAACTCCAGTGCGTGTGTGTACGAATGATGCCGAAACCTTCCTGCACTCATCACTAGTACCTGAAACACATAGCACAACAACTGTAAGCATAAATGCTTAGTGAGTTCCCCAAAATACCACATACAGCACATACGCCACTCGAGGCTATAATACGACCCTCCGGTCAATGTGTCTCAGCGGGACCCTCTAGTCCCGTAGCTCGTTGGACCCTCTGGTCTGGTCATAGCTCGTTGGACCCTCCGGTCTGGTCTATATCATCATACAACCTACAAATATCACATAGCACATAATCTCATACATAACACATAAGACCCTCTGGTCCTCGCATAGTACCACTCCAGGTAACGTATAGTGAGAAGAATTACCTCGATCTCTCGGTAAATATATGACTCGGAAGAAGTGTGATCTAGCCTCCGCCTAATCACATAAAGTAATACTCTCATAAATACAACTGTACTCAACCCTAAAAGTCAACAAGGTCAATGGTCAAACTTTGACCTGACTCGTCGAGTGCACTAGGGCGACTCGACGAGTCTACACGTGTCCACTGACTCTCTTAGACCCTCTCTTGGCACGTCGAGTACTTCCCTTGACTCGACGAGTTCCACCATGAATCGCGGGGCCACCCCGACTCAACTCGCCGAGTCTCAAGAACAGCTCGGCGAGTTCCAACTTGTACTCAGACCCCTGACTCTCCCTGACTCACCGAGTCACTCCCCCAACTCGACAAGTCCACTCACTGAGTGATTAACGGGCAACCTTCATACTACTCGCCGAGTTTGTTCTTCGGACTCGACGAGTTCATGCCATGCACAAACTCAATACAACTCCTGAGGTCAGATCTGTTCCATAAAATCATAGATCTGGCCTCCCCAAGCATGATAATCACATAAAGTTCGGACCTTGACACACATATAACATCTAAATGGTCCAAAATTGTGATTTAGCCCCAAAAATGACATTCCAAGCTCATGACTCCAAAAATGACTCATAAAGCTCCAAGGGTTAAGGTCTCTTGACCTCTTTGGGTCCAAATCCAGAACACGAACTCGAGAAGGGACCAAATACTCCACTTAATCAACCTCTAAAAGGGTTAGAAAACCCTAACATTAAGAATCAACACCAAAAACTAAAGAAGGTCCGAGAATAATACCTCAATACAATCTCAATGAGCTCAAAAACCACCACAATCGCACCTCCTTCAGCCTCCTCTTACCTTGAACACTTCCTTCTTGCAAAAACACCCACAAAAAGTTGAAGATTGGCCTGTCCTTCCTCACAAACGCTCTAGATCTCTTTAGGGTTTCTCTCTGGGGGTTGGTGGCCGCAAATGACGGCCATAAGTAGCTTTAAATAGGTCTCAAACCCTGGAAATTAGGGTTTCATTAAATAGCATGGACTCACCGAGTCCACTCATGAACTCGCCGAGTCCAGCAGTGAACTCGCATACAAATCCGCGACCATACTCGGCGAGTCTAGATGCCAACTCGCCGAGTCTCCCCTCAACACCCAAAAATAAAAGAACAAAAAATCATACCTGGGAATCCGGGTGTTACAATTCTCCCCTACTAGAATTAGACTTTCCCTCAAAGTCTCACTCTGCAAACAACTCCGGATGCTGTTCCCGCATCTCACGCTCCAGTTCCCAAGTCAACTCTGACCCTTTCCGATGCTGCCACTGGACCTGCACCAGAGGCACTTCCTTGTTCCTCAAAACCTTGATCTTCCAATCCCTGATCGCCACCGGTCTCTCAGCATAATTCAGGCTCGCATCCACCTGAATATCTTCTAATGACACCACTACCGACTCGTCGGCTAGACACTTTTGCAACTGCGACGCATAGAAAGTGTCATGAATCTGACCCAACTCTGCTGGAAACTCCAAACGATAGGCTACCCTGCCTACCCTAGCGATCATCCTGAAAGGAACAATATATCGGGGCCCCAACTTGCCCATTTTCCTGAATCGGATCACTCCTTTCCAAGGAGAGACCTTCAGGAGCACGAAGTCGTCGACCTGAAACTCGAGCTCGGACCGGCGTCTGTCCGCATAACTCTTCTGACGACTCTGAGTGGTCAACAACCTCTGCCTGACCTGCTGGATCTGCTCTGTCGTCTGAAGCACAATCTCGGTGTTGCCCATCACACGCTGCCATACTTCTCCCCAGCAAATAGGGGTTCGACACCTCCTCCCATACAACAGCTCAAAGGGAGGCATGCCACTGCTCGAATGATGACTGTTGTTATAAGAAAACTCCGCCAAGGGAAAATATGTGTCCCAACTCCCGCCGAAATCCAACACACATGACCGGAGAATGTCCTCGAGCGTCTGAATCGTCCGCTCACTCTGCTCATCAATTTGTGGGTGGTATGCGGTACTAAAATGCAGTTTCATACCCAATTCCTCATGAAACTTCTTCCAGAATCTGGAAGTGAAACGTACATCTCGATCTGAGACGATCGAGATCGGCACTCCATGCCGTGATACCACCTCTCTCATGTATATCTCTGCGAAATTCTCGGCGGAAGAGCTCTCACTGATGGCCAGGAAGTGAGCACTCTTCGTCAATCTGTCCACAATCACCCAAATTGCATCGACACCCCTCGCGGTCCTTGGCAATTTGGTGATGAAATCCATGGTAATTTGTTCCCATTTCCATTCGGGAATCTCTAATGGATGCAGCTTACCATGTGGACGCTGGTGCTCGGCCTTCACCCTGCGACAGGTCAAGCACCTCTCTACAAACCATGCGACATCCCTCTTCATACAGGGCCACCAATAATCCTTTTTCAGGTCCAAATACATCTTAGTGGCCCCGGGATGGATCGGGAATTTCGATTGATGAGCCTCTTCCATCAAAATGGTACGTGTGCCGCCCACGGACGGTACCCAAATCCGACCCTGAAATGTCATAAGCCCCCAACTATCGGTAACTAATTCAGATACTAACCCGACAACTCACTCTCTCTTCTGGCTTTCTGGCTTCACAGCCTCAGCCTGGGCCCCACGAATAGCATCCAACACCAGGGTCATCACTGTCATTCTCAAAATGACATCTCGAAATGGGGCGCCCTCCGCCCTACGGCTCAATGCATCGGCTACAACATTAGCCTTGCCTGGGTGGTACAGGATCTCACAATAATAATCCTTGACCACGTCCAACCACCTCCTCTGGCGCATATTCAGGTTGGGCTGGTCCAGCAAATACTTCAAGCTCTTGTGGTCTGTGTATATCGTACACCGAATCCCATATAGATAATGTCGCCAAATTTTGAGAGCGAACACTACCGCTCCCAACTCCAAATCATGAGTGGGATATCTCGACTCATGAGGCTTAAGCTGCCTCGATGCATATGCAATCACATGCCCCCCCCTGCATAAGCACCGCTCCTAATCCGGATATCGATGCATCACAATATACCACAGAATCTTCCGTCCCTTTCGGAAGGGCTAACACTGGGGCTTCGCATAATCTCTGGCGAAGTGTCTCGAACAAGGTATGCTGCTCCGGACCCCAAGAAAACACAACACCCTTCCGGGTCAACTTGGTGAGTGGCACAACGATCTTGGAGAAATTTTTAATAAATCTTTGATAATAGCCGGCCAAACCTAGAAAACTCCTGATCTCGGTGGGTGATCTCGGCACCTCCCACCTCAAGACCACCTCGATCTTGGCCAGATCGACCAATATCTCATTCTGGTTAACGAGGTGCCCCAGAAACTGAACCTTTCGTAGCCATAACTCACACTTGGAGAACTTGGCATAAAGCCTCTCCGATCTCAGAACTCCGAGGATCTCCCTTAAATGCTCCTCATGCTGCTCTCGGGATCTCGAATACACCAATATGTCGTCAATGAACATGATCACTGAGCGATCCAACATCGGTCTGCACACCTTGTTCATGAGATCCATGAACACCGTCGGTGCATTGGTGAGTCCGAAAGGCATTACCACGAACTCGTAATGCCCATAACGAGTCCGGAATGCTGTTTTCTGGACGTCCTCCTCCCGCACCCTCACCTGATGATAACCAGACCTCAAATCGATCTTGGAGAACCAAGATGCTCCCTGCAACTAGTCGAACAAATCATCGATCCTCAGCAAAGGGTAACGGTTCTTGACCGTTAGCTTATTCAACTCACGATAATCAATGCACATCCGGTGCGAACCATCCTTCTTCTTGACAAAAAGAATAGGCGCCCCCCATGGCGAACTGCTCGGCCTGATAAATCCCTTCCCCAGCAGCTCCTGGAGCTGCGAGGATAACTCCTGCATCTCCGGAGGCGCAAGGCGATAAGGCGCCTTGGCGATAGGTGCAGCTCCCGGAACCAATTCAATACCGAACTCTACCTGCCTCTCCGGAGCCACACCCGACAACTCCTCTGGAAACACATCCGGGAACCCACGCACTATCGGAACCTCATCAACCGACTTCGGTCTCTCTGAATCAACCCTTGCATCCATCATATATGCCACAAATCCCCTACAGCCCTGCTGTAGACTCTGTCTCACTCTGGCGGCCGAACAAAATGCTGACCCCGTACGTGTACCCTCGTCGTACACCTTAAGAACTCCCCTACTAGGGTCTCGAATCGTCACCAATTGACGCTCGCAGTCTATCACAGCTCCATATCGGCTCATCCAATCCATACCCACAATAACACACACGTTCCCCCATCGCGACCGGAACCAAATCTATCGGGGACTCCACACCGAACATCTCAAGGACACATCCTCAAATCACATCCGAAGCATACACTGCTCGCTCATCGGCTATGGAAACTCGCAGAGGCCGATCCAACGCCTCTCGACGGACACTAATATGCTGACTAAATGCTACGGAAACAAACGACCGAATCACACCCGAGTCAAATAATACCAACGCAGGCACAGAACTCACAAGAAATGTATCTATGCATAACATCATATAAGCATAAAAACTCAACTCGAATAAAAGATGAAAAGAGAATACATACCAGCCACAACATCGGGCGCCGCGCGGACCTCCTCCGCAGTCAACTAAAATGCTCTCCCACGAGCCTTTGGGGCCTCGGCCTTCACCGGCCGAACCTCGGTAGCCCTAGCAGCAGGCGCAGATCCCTGCGCTGATCCCTGAAGAAGCTGCGGGCACTCGGCCTTCCGATGGCCAGTCTGGTTGCAATGACAGCAAACCGAAAATCCCTTGGGGCAATCCCTCGCGATATGCCCCTCCTTCCCACACTTTTAGCACACCCAGCCCTGCACGACCCCTCGTGACTCTTACCGCACTTCCCAAAAGTGCGGCCCTTCGCGCCCCTAGATCTCGAATCAGTGGGTCTAGCCCGCTTGGCTGCCGGTTGAGACTGAGCCAGCCGCCGATCCATCCTCTGAGACTCGGCCTCCTCCCTGGCCTGAGTCTCCAACTCGATCTCCCTCTTTCGGGCATTTGCCTGGAGCTCAGCAAATGTCCGGTAAGTCGAGTTCGCCACGAACTCTCGAATATCTCTCCTCAGCACACTCAGATAACGACTCATATGAGCCTGCTCAAACGACACCTGCTCAGGGCAAAACATCGCCCTTTCATGAAACTTCCTGGTGATGACTGCCACAGAATTAGTACCCTGCTTGAGGGTCAAGAACTCCTGAATCAACCGTTCCCTCTCCACCGGGGGAACATACTCCTCTCTGAACATAGCGGTGAACCTCTCCCAGGTCACCTCGGAAATCTCAGCCAAGGTGAAGTTCGCCATCACGAACTTCCACCAATCCTTCGCTCTCAGGCGGAGCTGGTTCAAGGCGAACAGAACCCTCAAGTGCTTTGGACAAGAACACGTATAGAAACATCCCTCGATGTCAGAGATCCACCTCATAGCGGAAATCGGGTCCTGCGTCCCGTCGAAATCTGGTGGCTTCGTGTTGCTGAACTCCCAGAACAACAATGAGTCACCTCCCTAAGGTCTGGCAGCAGCAACAGCAACAGTAGCTGCAGCTGCAGCAGCCTCAGTCAATGCTGCGTACCGCTCATCAAAAGTCTCGATCAACGTGGTCTTGATGTCCCCAAACATCTCGGGTATCTCAGCCCGGATGGCAACAGCAACCTCCTCATGAATCAATCGACGGATCTCCTCGTCGCTGACACCACTGCTCTCAGGTGTGTGTCGGGTCCCAACCATGATGCTTCTAAAACACAACAAAAAATTATCAGAGACTCGATCGAGCATACACATACTTGATGAAGCACCCTACTTGTACTCCGTTGTCCAAAAGATTCTTACTTGGAATGCCGTGTCTCCAATAGTACAGGCCCAATACTACTAACCACACCGCATCAGTATTCACTCCAAGTCCTCCTCCTTGGATCTTGGATTACAAGTACTCTACTCTCATGAGCTCCTAACTGCTATCTACTTGCTCTTAAAGCATCTCAACAGCAGAAATCTCCTAGGCTAAGGCATCACAAATCAGGCCACTCTAGTCCTAATATGTATACCTAGCCTACTCTAGCATGCATAACATAACATATCTCATAACACATAATGTATGGGTACTTTTGGGGATTCACCGTTCGGGCGCTGGCTGATCGTACACACGGATCTGCTCTGTTTGTCTCAAAAGTCTTCTTACTCTTTTCAAAAGTTTTACTTCATTATCAAAAATTTTCCTCAAATCCTCAGTTTGAGTTCAGATACGCCCGAAGATGCATCCGAATCCCTCAAACCAAGGCTCTGATACCAACTTGTAACAACAAAAATTTTCAAAATAATTTTTCCATTTTTAAAACATTCATTCATTCATAAAATAATGTCAAAACATTGTATCAAATGTTATTGTCACAAAACATCTCCCCAGAATCTCTACAAAAAACTCCAATGCGTGTGTGTATGAATCATGCCGGCGCCTTCCCGCGCTCATCACTAGTACCTGAAACACATAACACAACAACTGTAAGCATAAATGCTTAGTGATTTCCCCAAAATACCACATACAGCACATACATCACTCGAGGCTATAATACGACCCTCCGGTCGATGTGTCTCAGCGAGACCCTCCAGTCCCATAGCTCGTTGGACCCTCTGGTTCGGTCATAGCTCGTTGGACCCTCCAGTCCGGTCTATATCATGATACAACATACAAATATCACATAGCACATAATCTCATACATAACACATACGACCCTCTGGTCCTCGCATAGTACCACTCCAGGTAACGTATAGTCACCTCGATGTCTCGGTAAATATCTGACTTGGAAGAAGTGTGATCTAGCCTCCGCCTAATCACATAAAGTAATACTCTCATAAATACATTTGTACTCAACCCTAAAAGTTAACAAGGTCAACGGTCAAACTTTGACCTGACTCGTCGAGTGCACTAGGGCGACTCGGCGAGTCTACACATGTCCACTGACTCTCTTAGACCCTCTCTTGTCACGTCGAGTACTTCCCTTGACTCGACGAGTTCCACCATGAATCGCGGGGCCACCCCGACTCAACTCGCCGAGTCTCAAGAACAACTCGACGAGTTTTAACTTTAACTCAGACCCCTGACTCTCCCTGACTCACCGAGTCACTCCCCCAACTCGATAAGTCCACTCACTGAGTGATTAACGGGCAACCTTCATACTACTCGCCGAGTTTGTTCTTCGGACTCGGCGAGTTCATGCCATGCACAAACTCAATACAACTCCTGAGGTCAGATCTGTTCCATAAAATCATAGATCTGGCCTCCCTAAGCATGATAATCACGTAAAGTTCGGAACTTGACACACATATAACATCTAAATAGTCCAAAATGGTGATTTAGCCCCAAAAATGACATTCCAAGCTCATGACTCCCAAATGACTCATAAAGCTCCAAGGGTTAAGGTCTCTGGACCTCTTTGGGTCCAGATCCAGAACACAAACTCGAGAAGGGACCAAATACTCCACTTAATCAACCTCTAAAAGGGTTAGAAAACCCTAACACTAAGAATCAACACCAAAAACTGAAGAAGGTCCGAGAATAATACCTCAATACAATCTTTATGAGGTCAAAAACCACCACAATCGCACCTCCTTCAGCCTCCTCTTGCCTTGAACACTTCCTTCTTGCAAAAACACCCACAAAAAGTTGAAGATTAGCCTCTCCTTCCTCACAAATGCTCTAGATCTCTTTAGGGTTTCTCTCTAGGGGTTGGTGGCCGCAAATGACGGCCATAAGACCCTTTAAATAGGTCTCAAACACTGGAAATTAGGGTTTCATTAAACAGCATGGACTCGCCGAGTCCACTCATGAACTCGCCGAGTCCAGCTGTGAACTCGCATACAAATCCGCGACCATACTCGGCGAGTCTAGAAGCCAACTCGCCGAGTCTCCCCTCAACACCCAAAAATAAAAGAAGAAAACATCATACCTGGGTATCCGGGTGTTATAGCTAAACAGAGAGCTGGACCATGCGAACCTCTATCTCCAGGAATAATCAGTTCTCGCCCACTTGGGGTTCGAACTCTCGCTAGCCGCCGCTCGTTATCAATCGTGGCCTCATTAGGGCCCAATTAATCCATCTCGATGATAGCCTTCGATCCTCTCAATGGAACCAACACCAAATCAATAGAGAATCTCTCACTAAACAGGTTCAGGACACATCCCTGGTGAATCCTTGAAGCGCTCACAGTACGTTCATCCATAATCTCAACCTCTAGAGGGGACTTTAAAGTCCCTAGAGCATCGCAAAACTTCTTGTTGAGTGCAAGTGATACGAAGGATCGGGTAGCCCCAAATCAAACAAAACATGAGTAGTCATAACATTGACCAAAAATGTAACGACCCAATTTTCACGTCCAAAAATTTCATTTTTAAATCAATACTTTGGAAAGCATTTGTGAATAAACATTGTTTGATCATATCATTTCATAAACATATTTCGTGTCTGAAAACCAAAACATAAAAATGACCATAGTGTCAGAGTGCAAAATCCCAGGATAAGTCATGGTGTGGAAAACAATGTGTGTATGATGTGCGGTTACCACGCCAGCTCCTTCCCCTTCGATGAAGAGGTACCTGAAAACAAAACTGTAAACTGTAAGCACGAAGCTTAGTGAGTTCCCCCATCGTACCACATATCATAAATCCACATAACATACAAATACTGTCATGCATATCTGGGTGCCCGAACTACCCCTTCGGTCCTTTCGACCGGATACTGCCTAGCATAACTGGGTGCTGGCCTCCCCTTCGGTCCTTTCGACCAGATACCGCCTAGCATATCTGGGTACTGGCCTCCCCTTCGGTCCTTTCGACCGGATACTGCCTAGCATTTCTGGGTGTTGGCCTCCCCTTCGGTCCTTTCGACCGGATACTGCCTAGCATTTCTGGGTGTTGGCCTCCCCTTTGGTCCTTTCGACCGGATACTGGGGACTATTTCACCCCTCTACTACTACCACATAACATGTATCACATAATCACATTCGATCTAACATAACTGGGCATGACTACCCGTTCGGTCCTGTCAACCGATGATCTTCGGGACTATCTCCCCTACCGCTACTAGCATATATAACATATCGTACTGGCTCGTATCATAACAGATAATAGCAAACCCAGATGATATCACAAAGACCATCATCTAACATACGTCTTCTACTGGTGGGCCGACATTGTGGCCTTAGACCCACCACTACTGGAAGGCAACTCACCTCGAAGTAGTTGCTGATCTATGTAGGAATCCTCTGACTGCTGCCGCTGCTGCTCCGGAAATCCTCCGACTATAATTCCCACAAAACACTTAGTCATACACTGCTAACTGTACTTAGGGTAAAATGACCATTTTACCCCTGACCAAGTCTAAGTCAAAGTCAACTTCTAGTTAACCTGACTCGCCGAGTTGGTTCGCCAACTCGCCGAGTCCCTCTCCTTCCATTGAACCTATACCCGTCTCTACTCGTCGAGTTAGGCGATGAATCGACGAGTTTTCCTTCTACTTGAAAATCGACTGAATCTTCATCAGACTCGCCGATTTGTATGAACAACTCGTCGAGTTCATTTCCAACTGATACACAAGTCCTGTCCTTGACTCGCCAGTTGTATGAACAACTCGTCGAGTTCATCTTCATCCATAAGAAGATTGCCTTGGACTCGCCGAGTCTGCTCATGCACTCTCCGAGTCCCATGAATTTCCAGGACAATGGCTTAGTCCGGAATTTTGGGTCACACCCCAGGACTCCCTAAAACCTTTCCACACTCAACTGGGTCCTTTTGACCCTCAACTGATATGGGGCAGAAACCTTGGACTCACCGAGTCCAAGAATGGACTCGTCGAGTCGGTCACATCCCCTCAGTAAAACTTTGATTTTCGAGGTACAACCCTTGATCAAAAGATGGATTTATGCTTCTACAATCGATCTAGCATGTAAAGTTACAACCTTTACGTGCTTGCATGGGACTTTGAGCTCAAAAGGTCCTAAAACAAGCTCTTACAATGCATGGGGCCTCCTTTGAGTGCAAAAGTCACTCCTTTCTGACTTGTAACCCCTTTAAGGACCTAGATCTGAAACATCAACCCCAAACCATGCTTGCAATTATGTTTGGTCACCAAAATGGCTTAGAAAAGCCCTAAAACTCCACAAAATGGGATCTATCAAAAGAACAAACAAGGTATAGACTTTATACCTTCTGTAGACTGCAAATGATGCTCAAAATCGGATCCCTCTAGCCTCCTCTTGATCCTTCAAGCTTTTCCTTCCTTCCTTGGATCACAAAACACCAAAATCACTCCAAATGCCTTAGATTGCTTCAATAACGGCTAGGGTTTGCTATGGGGGTCTTCTGGGAGCTAATAGGATGAAGGAGGCCGAGTTAAGGTGTTTCAATAGGGTGCAAACCCTTGGGTTAGGGTTTTTGGCTAGACAGGGCCTACTCACCTAGTACGGGACCCGAATCGTTGAGTCCACAACTTAAACCCCGTGTCTCATCCCGCTTCTACTCGGCGAGTTGGTCCTTCGACTTGTCGAGTCCAAGGCCAAAATGCAAAAATATTAAGAAAAGAATACGTACCAAGAACCAGGTGCTACAAAAAAAGGTCCCTATACAAAATCAAGCATAATTATGAGCATGAAATAAAGAAAGCGATAAAAGATAAAGTTAAGACACATACCCGTAACCACATCTAGTGTTGCACCAGCCTCATCAGCGGTCAGCTGAAATGACCTACTCTTCACAACAGGAGCCTTTGCCTTGACCCGACGGCCATCAGTATTCCTCAATGTGGCTGGCCTAGGCGCCACCACAACTCCCACTAACAATCTCGGGCAATCGACCTTTTTATGGTCGGTCTGATTGCAATGGAAGCAAATCAGAGCACTACTGGGGCAGTCCCTACTCATGTTGTCTGACTGGCCAAAACTATAACAACCTGAACCCACCCCTCAACATTCCCCACTATGCGGTTTACCGCACTTGCCGCAGCGGCCCTAGACCTGCCGGCCTTTGGTGCGAGCATCAGAAGTCTTGGGCCGCTTCGCATGGCCTACAACTGTCTATACCTCCTATGACTTCCGTTTCGACTGAAGCTCCAACTCAATCTCCCGCTCACGTGCCTTCTCGATCATATCATTCAGGGTCCTTCACCCTGAAAAGCTTACAAACTCTCTGATATCCTCCCTCAACAAGTCTTGGTATCCCGTCTTCCTCATCTCCTCGTATGCAATGTACTGCGGAACCAGCAAAGCCCTCTCCCTGAATTTGGCGGTAATCTCGGCTACATTCTCTATAGTGAGAAGGTCCTGGAACTCCCTTGCCAACTGCTGCATCTCGATAACTGGCTCAAACTCACTCTGAAATCCCTGAACAAAGTCCTACCAGGTCATCACTTCCGCTGTCGCCATCCCTACAGCTCAGTTAACCTCCTCCCACCACTATCGCGGTCTGTCTCTCAGCAGGCAGGATGCAAATCTCACCTTTGCCCCCTCTGGGAAAAAGCTCGGTCGCTGAGCATTCTCCATGTCATAAATATAGTGATGGCTAGTGATGGGTTCCTTAGCCCCATAGAACTTAGGATCTCCACATGCCTTGAACTCACGAAATAAGGGAGCTCGATCTCCAATCTGACCTACAACAATCTTGGTTCGAAAAGACCTGAGCCTCAAAAGACCTGAGCCTCTCATCCATCAACTCCATAATCCCCTCCTTGATGCTACCGTACAACACAAGGTTAGAATCCAAGATACCGCGAGTAACCTCAGCCGAAATGAACTCGCACAACCTCTCATCAATTGGTTCAGCACCTGAACTAGAGCCTGAACCAGAACCCAAACTTGAACTTCCTTGAGTAATCATCACCATTCTCAAACTGAATCAAAACCTATAAATAATCAGTTTATGACTCAATGGCAATTTCCCATCACAAAGGCATCCATAGAGTTGTTAGGTCTGCTCTTTTCTTAGGTACATGTCATGTGCTTCCAGTAGTACGGGCCCAATACTACCTTCCACACCTACCAGTACCTTCCTCAAGGTCAATCCCGATTCCTATAAGTCATCACACTATAACCATAAACCAATACTATGCTATATAACATACATACCCTAGAATCTCCTAGGAAATCTCAACTCTCACCACTCGCAATACAAAGAACCTCAATCAACACTGTTGGTTGTGTTATGCATGCAAGTTGTACATAAAATAGAATTACATAGACTTTCAAATAAAGATCCTACCCTAAGTCCACAACCAAACAAGGAACAAGAAATGAGGCTAAATCGATCATTTTAGGGCTATACTAACCTAATCGTATATGACTTTAAAAGCATATACTTAGCAAATTAAATAACTGATCCGATATCAATTCCAAGTAATACATAGCATCAAGTTCTACTAGGCTGTAAGGCATCACACAAATCATGCAATTCTATCATATGATTCGTGAAGGTATCCTTAGCCCTAATTTAGCATGCAATTTTCATATCAAGCATACTAATCATAACACATAAGTATGGGTAATTTGGGAACCACTTACTTGAGCTCGGTTGATCGCACGCATCACACTTGCTACTTTTTGATAAAATGTTTTTTTTAGGAGTTTAATTTTTATTTTCTAAAGAAAATTATCATTTCCTCAGTTTGAGTTCTGACACGTCTGAAAGTGTGCCCAATCCCTTAAACCAAGGCTCTGATACCAACGTGTAACGTCTTGAAAATAGTAATAAAAATTTTCATTTAAAAGTCAATCAAGTCATTCATTAATTGTTCAAAACCCATATCAGGTCATAGTATTCAAACATCATAGTACAAATTATTTCAAATGCGGAAACCAAGTGGAGGATGTTGTGCCATCACGTCGGGCCCTTCCCTTTCTAATAAGAAGTAGCTGAAACCATAAACGCAAATTGTAAGCATAAAGCTTTGTGAGTTCCCAAAAATACCACATACACAAACATAAAAGTGCCATGGGCTACCCCATGGTCTTTCCTTGCAATGATGAGGGCCAAATCCCGGACTTACATACGAGTGTCATGGGCTACCCCATGGTCTTTCCTTGCAATGTCGAAGGCCAAATACTGGTCTTACATAGAAGTGACAGGGGCCAGGTCCTGGTCTTTCATGCAATTGCCAGGGGCCAGATCATGGTCTCTTAAGCAATTATCACAAAGACAACTAGCATACCACATAGAAAGTAATGGGTCGGGCATTGGTGCCTTCGACCCCTAGATATAGTGAGAAAACTCACCTTACTGACGAATAAACAAATTGAATAGCACGCCGCTCTGATATCAACTCTACCAATCAACTTAATCAATTCAATAACACAAACTCAGCTTATAGGCCAAAATACCTAAAATAGCCCTAGGTGTAATCCTAGAAAATCCGGTCAATGTCAACCGAGTCAACCGGTTTGACTCAGTCAGTACGTGGGGCGTACTGCTTGTATACGTGGGGAGTACTTCGCAGTTGACCGAGGATCGGGGAGTTGACCCCGTACACACAACGTACCCCTCGATACCACCAGCTTACATGGCTGCTCACCACCCCGCTTATTAAGTGCTTCATTCCTTAAGCATTCACGTCCAAATTTCAGATCTAGGCAACAAAAGATGTTCTTAACCATAAAGTTTCCAACTTTATGGTTTAGCATGGCTATTAAGACCTTAAGTCCAAAAACCCTAGTCTCTTAACCCATTCTGACAATCTAGCACTTGCATGAAGAGAAACTGATGACCAAAAACCCAACATTATGATTTAAAACCCTCAAAACCTTTGAAAGGACAACACAAATGCCTCGGAGTACCTTCTACTCACAAAGATCAAGTTTGGGACAAAAATGGGAACAACTTTGAGCTAAAACTAGATCCATAAGATTTCTACACCAAGGTTGAAGCCTTTTATCTCCACAAGGTGCACAAGGGGGACAAGATGTTGTATCCAAAGCCTTGAGTGAAACACCACTACCTCAATGCTCTTCCTTCTACTCTAAAATCTCCAAATGGCACCAAAAATGGCTCTACAAGCTTCATAATGCACTAACACTCTTTAGGGTTTTAAAATGAGGAATGAGGTTGAAGATAAGAAGGTGCATGTGGCCATAAATGTGTCTAAATAGGGTCAAAAACCTAAAATTTAGGGTTTGCACCCTGGCTACGTACCATACTAATGCGAACCCGGGTACACCCTATGTATGAATGTTTACACCCCGCGTACTCCAGCCGACTCCGAAATTACGAAATTTCCACTGGGGACTAAACTTGCAAATAAAGCACAACTCAAGGATTTAGACGAACACCTGAATAATTAGATGTTACAACATGATTATTATTAGTGATGATCATGACAACATAGCTGTATAGAGTCTTTGAAGCTTGATTTAGCTTATCAATTTGATATGAAAAACTTGGCTTACTGCGTTATTTCTTGGGGATTGAAGTTGCTCAATCTCCAAAGGGTTATCTTTTATCTCAGATTTGCTTGAACGTGTTTGGCTCTCGGATAACCATACAATTGACACACTCTAGAGATTAATGTCAAGTATTCTCATATTGATGGTGTTCTTATTAGATCTGACTTTTATCGTACTATTGTGGGAAGTTTGTTTTATCTTCCTGTCACTAGATCAGATATTGCTCATGTAGTTCATGCGGTTAACTAATTTGTTACTGCTCCTTCTATTGTTCATTGGAGGAGCTATTCTTTGTATTTTGAGATATCTTTGTGGCACTCGGTTCTGTAACCTTGTCTTTCCTTCCACATCCCCTCTTGAGATGCGTGCTTGTAATGATGTTGATTGGGATAATGTTGTTTATGCTCGTAAGTCCACTATTGGTATTGTATTTTCCTTGGAGTTTCGTTGGTTCCGTGGAAGAGTAAGAAACAAAATGTTGTCTCCCGGTCATCTGCACAATCCAAGTCTCGAGCTATGGATGTTGCTACTTAATTGTTTGGTTGCGATGACTTCTTACAGATATGGGTGTTCACATTTTCAGCCTAACCCTTTGCATTGTGACAAGGAGAGTGCGATAATAATTATCAAGATTTCGGTGTTCCATGAACGGACAAAACATATTGAGATTGATTGTCATTTCACTCGTCATCACCTTCAAAAGGGGGCTATTTTTCTACCTTATGTTCGATCGAGCTACAGATTGTTGATATGTTTACGAAGACCTTGACTGCTCTTTGGTACCATTTTTTGTCTTAAAAACTGTTAGTGTTTACTGTTGTCGTATTGTGAGTTTGTGGGGCAATGTTAACCTAATAAGTTTATTGAGATATTTTGATTTGGGTCCTATATTTAGCCATTTAGCTAGGTTTAACCTAATTAGTTTTCTTATTTATTCTTTTTTAATAATGAAACCCAGCCTTATTTTATCTCTATTGTTTGCTAGTTTTACAACATCAACCCTATTAATTATAATTATTAATTTTTTTACACGGTCCAGTAAACAGGAATAAATCTTCAATAGGAATGCTAAAATATATGTAACTAGAGACAGCTTGTTGGATGAAGTACGCCGGATGCAGTCCCAGCAGCATAGGCACAAGAGGATATCGCTGGTTGAGTTTGATTCCCACGAATATAGTTAAGATTGACGTCTTGTAGTCTTATTCCACTGCATGGGTTTCCCTGGCTACAATCTAGTTTCACTGCCACTTGGCTGGCTGATGTTCCATGGATATCTTCATACACCACGTCCTTAATCTTCACCCCTGACACCTGATTCGGGCAATTATTACCTTCTGGGCAGTACTTTTGCTCAATGAGAATGGGATTTTGGACATTAACCATGGTCACATGCTGGAAAACAACACCAGTTACGAATCCATGGCTAGGCCTTGCCCATGTCTTTATTCTCACACCATTCTCGGTTCCTCTAAATGTTACTGTTGACACTGTTATGTTCTGGACACCAGGTTCCTCTAATTGCCACCCCAGACTTCCAATGCTGTACATAGCCAAAGAAAAAAACACGTCATGCATGCTTCTACACATACTGACATACATACGTACATGCATACATACATGCGTATATAGTATTTAATCAAAGAGATATACCTGATGCCATGACCAGGGCCACAAGCCACCTTCTCTATCCAGAGGTTCGTATTTCCAGGACCTATAGAAATACAATCATCCCCAGTCGCAATCTTGGAATTCAAGATGGTGACACCTGTAGAAGATATTAAATGGATGCCATCTGTGTTGGGGCTAACACCAGATGCTGAGATACTCACTCCCTGTAGCTTGACATTCGTGCATGCATCTATCAGAATGTGGAACATCTGGCTGTTTACCGATTTCAACCCACTTATCACAATGTTCTGTGAATTGTAGATACCTAGTGACTGCATGTACACCACCAAACTAATCATTCTTTTGTTATAATTTGGATGTACAGTTTTTAGTGTTCCTGAATTTCATATATTATCCAATGGAGTATCATTTCTATAATATGACATGACCATACTTTTGTTGTCTATCAAGAGCTAAGCGTATAACATGTGATCAAGCAGGAAATATAACATGTATGTACCGTAGTTCCTTTGGGGCAGCTTTTCCCGGAGGTTTTGCAAGACCAAAGAGAAGCACCTTTGGCATCGAGGGTACCACCGGAGATGGTGACATGGTTGACTCTATGGAATCTGATCCAGTCACCGGAGTTAGCAATGGCATTGTATTCAGATGGAGCAACCAGGGTACCATAGATGCGTATCGTGATTGCACTGCTCATGCATCTTTCGCCAGCAAAAGTGATGGCAGTTGCAAGCAAGAAGGTGCCTGTGGGGATGTATATGGTGGCTGACTTGGTAGAGTTACATGCAGAAGACCATGCGCTGAGAAAGGCTTTTGTGGAGTCTGTGTTTCCATCCCCTTTTGCTCCGAAGCTTGTCACATTGTATGTAACTTTTGCAGCCGCAGCTGATGACAAAATTGCAATCACGACAAGAAAAAGGCTTTTCATGTTATATGTATATGTTTGATGAAGGAGATATGGACAAAGACAATGATCAGTGTGTGTTTATATACAATTATGTAAGTTTATGTTGGAAACGAAGATAAAATCACGGATGGCATGTGCGTATATTTTTTATTTTTTTGGAACAGCGAAGATTTAAATATAAGAGCATGTGCTTTATGTATATCCTCGGGGTTTGTCGTGCATATACATGGCTTTATATTAGACGATATTATAATTAGGGAGAATAAGTTGAATAGAACGGTATGATGATGAAAGAGAGGAATAACTGATAAAATGATTAACGATCATGAACATTCATGTTGACTAATAATGTGTTTATTTACGTCGAACTGTAGGAGAAAAACACGTGTAATAACAAACAGTTTAATATGATGTGAAAATAGTAAAATATATATATGTGACCCAACCTAATCAGGCTGAAGATGTCCCAAATCATGAAATATATTTTGCTGAAGATGTTTAAATCTCACTTTTGCATGACAATTATTTTTCTACACATAGCAATTTTCCCAAAGTTGCATTGTGTAGATGGCATTCCTGATTTGATGCAACTTTTTATTTCCATGGATTTTCTTGTGTGCACTAATAAAATATTTGGTGAAGGAAATTGTTTGTTGGAAATTTGTCTCGTATTTCCTACAAACTTATGGCAAAAGTAAAATCAAATAAAATTTCTATAAATTTCCTACCGAAATAGATATCATAAAGATTCCGTTGAAAAAATATAAATTTCCTACCGAAGTAGATACCATAAAGATTCTGTTGAAAAAATATCGATAATTTCTTACAAAATACCAATGAAATATTAACTAATATTTCAATTACAGTTCTGTTGGAATTTCATAGGAAATATAATAACAGGAACGTGAATTTTTTTTCCAACTTTTCTTTTTTCTTATCATTCTTTTTGTTATACCTTCCTCCCTTTTTTTAAATATTTTTATTATATATAATTATTAGAACAAATATAATAATTATAATTTGATATTATTATTAATATAAATATAATTATTATTATTAATGTAAATATAATAATTATTATTACTATTATTTTGATTATTATTGTTATTACTTTTTTATTAGAAGTATTATAATTAAGTTATTTAATATATAACTATATGCTATTATTATTATTATTATTATTATTATCATTTTGCATGTATGTATAGTTGTATGTGTATTCAACATCTGAGTATAAGGTTTAAGGTTTGATGTGTATGTATGTGTCTGCAAGCATGCAAGCATAGAGTTTAGGGTTTAACGTGTATGTGTGTGTGTGTGTGTGTATATATATATATATATATATATATATATATATATATATATATGTATGTATGGATGTATGTCGATGTGCATTTGACATATATGTGTCTCTATTGTATGTACATGTATGCGTAAGAATGTGGGTATAGGGTTTACGGTTTACCGTATATATGCGTTTAGGGTTTATGGTTTAACGCATATATAGGTTTGGGTTTATGGTTTAACGTATATATGGATTTATGTTTTAAGGTATGTATGGGTTAAGAGTTCATTGTTTAAGGTTTAGAAATTAGGTGTTTATGTATGTATATATGTTTATGTGTATGAGTATTTATGTATTTATATACATGCATATGTATGTATCTATCAACATGTGAGTATGTAGTTTAAGGTTTGGTATGTATATGTATGTGTGTGCATGTAAGTATAAGGTTTAATAACAATAAAGTTAATAATAATAAGAATAATAATATATGTATATATATGTATGTATATTTAGGAGCATGTGTATTATATATATATATATATATATATATATATATATATATATATATATTGTGTATATAGTTTAGGTGCATTTGTATGTATGTTTATGTGCATTACTATGTGTGTATGTTTATATATCTATATACATGTATATGTATTATATGTATCAACATCTGAGTATCGGGTTTAGGTTTTGGTGAGTGTATGTATACTTAGCTTAGGTGTAACACCCCGAGATTCATGTGCATTTCCTTCATCTTTGTTCTTTATTGAATTGTCAAGTTTAGTCCTTGAGTGGAGGGTTTGTAGCAAGTGAGTACGTTGGGCGTACCAGAGGGGTACGTTGCGCGTACTCACGCGCTTAATTTGGACGCGGAGTCGCCAAGGTACGCTGGGCGTACCCGGCCCAGGTGCAAAAACCCTAATCCTCCTTGTGCACTATTTAAAGGGTGTTATGGCTCATTCCTTAGCCTCCATATCAGTGAGTGAAACCTTAAAAGAGAGCCCCATCGTTCTTAGTGTGTGAGAGTGTTGATTTGAGCTTGTTGGTGCTTTAGTGGCTTAGTGAAGAAGGAGGAAAGGAGTTCTTAGAGGCTAAAGCTTGAGGTTCCATTTTGGATCTGGGATCTATAGAGGAAAGGGCTACTTTTGGAGGTATAAAGTTCAAAATTTTCCTCTTCTTTTGGTTGTTATAGTATGTGTCCTTTTTAGGGCTAAAATCCCCAAAGGTGGAGACTTTATGAGTGTAAATTGCTCCATGGTCCGAGATATGTCCCTTTTCAGTGTTATTAGTAATGTAGAGCCATAAAGTTCCCATCTTGGATGTTACTTTGGGGTCATGCATGTGTTTTAAGCCTTCTAGAGTTGAAGGTTGGATCATTTTGGGAGTTAGTGACTTGTTCAGCCATGCAAAGGCTTAAAGTCATCAACTTTATGGATTAAGGGGCTTAGAAGGGGTCAGATCTAAAATATGGACGTAGGTCTTAACTATTTAAGACCTCAAGAGCAAAAAGGGATGAAGCAGGGGAGTACGTCGGGCCTAATTCCTAGGAGGCGCCGCGTACTGGGTGGCGCTCCCCGATTCTGAGGTGCAGCCGGGTACGCTCAACGTACACATCTGGTACGCGCAGCGTAACCCGGAGAGTTGACTTTTGGTTGACTTTTAGGGTATGGTCTATTGTGGGGCCTTTGAGCTATGAGAGGGGTAAAATGGTCTTTTACCCTTCTGAGAGTGTCATAAGAGAACATAGTCTAGCCTTTGAGAGTTATATTAAATAGAGTGTTATTTTCATATGATTAGGCGGGGGCTAGGCTAGCGTTTACCGAGTCAGAGATTTACCGAGATACCCGAGGTGAGTCTTCTCACTATACTTTACCTAGTGTGGTAATAGAGTGAAGAGACAGAGTATTATAGAGTTATATGCCAGTGTGATTGCATGTTATTATGTGTTGTGATTTATTGTGATATGTGATATGCATGATTTAGAGTTACAGAGTTGGGACTTTCGGGTCCCTAGAGTTAGGGCCAGAGGGCCCACAGAGAGTTGGACTGGAGGGCCCCACTGAGACACATTGACCAGAGGGTCAACAGAGTTACAGCCTCGAGTGGCAATTATGTGATTAGTGTGGTATTTTGGGGAACTCACTAAGCTTATGCTTACAATGTTCAGTGTTATGTGTTTCAGGTACCAGTGATGACCGCGGGAAGGCGCCGGCTTGATTCGTACACACATATGGGATTGGATGTATTTTGATCTTGGGAGACATTTGTGAATTAAAAACATGATGTTATGACATTTTATGAATGAATGGTTTTATTTAAAAAAGTGTTTTCAAATGTGAAAAATTGTTTTAATTTTTATGGTGTTACAAGTTGGTATCAGAGCCTAGGTTTGAGGGATTCGGGTGCACCTTCGGGCGTATCTGAACTCAAACCAAGGATTTGAGAAAATTTTGATAATAAAACAAGTTTTCAAAAGAAGAACTTGCGAGACAAACAGAGCAGAGTCGTGTCTACGAACAGCTAGTGCCCGAACGATGATTTCCCAAAATACCATTATTATAAGTGTTATGAGATATGATGTGATATGTTATATGATGAGCTATGATATGCATGCTAGAGTAAACTAGGTATTCTTATTAGGACTAGAGTGGCCTGATATGTGATGCTTGGGTCTAGGAGTCTTGCTGCTATGAGTATTTCAGAGTGGTTAGGTAGTAGCGAGGAGATTGTGAGAGATCTGTTTGCGAGTATCATATGATTAGAGAAAGTAGAGTGCTTGGGACATGGGACTCTGGGAGGAGGACTTGGGGTGGATGCTGATGCGGTGTGGACGGTAGTATTGGGCCCGTACTACTGAAGACACCAGGTCAGTGCACAGTCCAAGTAAGAATCCTTGGAGTACCAAGGAACAAGTAGGATGGAGTACTCGAGTGTGAGTATACTCGAGCGAGTCCCTGATATTATTCTTATATTGTATTTCAGAGAGAGAGAGAGAGAGATCATGGTTGGGACTCGCCACACACCAGGGACCAGTGATACGAGGGATGAGGAGATCCGTAGGATCATCCAGGAGGAGGTGGCTGCGGCCATCAGGGCAGAGATACCAGAGATGTTCGGGTCTATCAAGACCACGCTGATAGAGACATTTGATGAGAAGTACGCTGCTCTTTCTGAGGCTGCTGTTTCTGGAGGCACTGCAGCTTTAGCTGCGACGAGGCCGCAGGGTGGTGATGTGTTGCTATTCCGAGAGTTCAGTAACACGAAACCATCGGAGTTTGATGGGACCCAGGACCCGATTGCGGCGATGAGATGGATTTCAGACATAGAGGGGTGTTTCTTCACTTGCTCATCTCCTGAGCATTTGAGAGACCGGTTCGCGCTGAACCAGCTTCGCTTGGGGGCGAAGGACTGGTGGAAATTTGTGACGGCGCACTATACGCCTGCTGAGCTTGCAGCAGTGACCTGGGAGAGGTTCACTGCTATGTTCTGAGATGAGTACGTTCCCCAGGTGGAGAGGGAGTGTTTGGTCCAGGAGTTTCTGACCCTCAAGCAGGGTACTGAGTCTGTTACGGTGATTACGAGGATGTTTCATGAGCGGGTGATGATCTGCCCAGAGAACATGTCCTCCGAGCAGGCACGTATGAGTCGATATTTGAGCATTCTGAGGAGGGACATACGTGAGTTCGTGGAGAAGTCGACGTACCGGACATTTGCCGAGCTTCAGGAAAATGCCCTGAAGAGGGAGATAGAGCTGGAGACTCAGGCTAGGGAGGAGGCTGAGTCTCAGGGGAGGGATCGGCGACCGGTGCAGTCTCAGTCGGTAGCCAAGAGGGCCAAGCCCGCCGATTTGAGATCAAGGAGCCAGAGGGGCCGCACTTGTGGCAAGTGCGGCAAGAGCCACGACAGAGTGTGCAGAGCAAGGTCTTGCTACAAATGTCGCAAGGAGAGACATATGGCCAAGGACTGCCCCAAGGGGTTTGCAGTATGTTTTCACTGCAACCAGACCGGACACCGGAAGGCAGAGTGTCCGCAGTTGCGGGGATCAGCACAGGGAGCACCTCAGGGATTTGCCCCTGCCGCCATCAGAGCTACCGAGAGTCGGCCAGTGAAGGCCGAGGCGCCGAGGGCACGAGGGAGAGCCTTTCAGTTGACCGTGGAAGAGGTCCGCGCAGCGCCCAATGTCGTGGCTGGTATGTATTCTTTCGTGTATTTATTTTGATGTTGAGATATTGTGCTTATATTATGTTATGCGTAGGTACTTTTCTTGTGAATTCTGTACCTGACTTGGTGTTATTTGACTCGGGTGCGAGTCGGTCTTTTGTATCTTTGGCTTTTAGTCAGCATATCAGTGTTAGTCGTGAGGCGTTGAGTCGGCCTCTGAGAGTTTCCATAGCTGACGAGAGGGTGATATATGCCACAGAGGTGATCCGTGGGTGCGTATTCGAGATTTTCGGTGTTGAGTTCCCGATTGATTTGGTTCCTATTGCGATGGGTGATGTATGTGTCATTGTGGGCATGGACTGGTTGAGCAGATTCGGTGCGGTTATCGACTGTGAGCGACAACTGGTGACCATACGAGACCCTAGTGGGGGAGTTCTTACGGTGTACGGCGAGGGTACACGTTCTGGGTCAGCATTTTGTTCGGCCGCTAGAGTGAGGCAGTGTCTACAGCAGGGCTGTAAGGGCTTTGTGGCGTATGTGATGGATACGCGGGTTGATTCAGAGAGACCGAGGTCAGTTGAGGAGGTTCCGATAGTGCGTGAGTTGCCGGACGTATTTCCAAAGGAGTTGCCGGGTGTGCCTCCCGTGAGGCAAGTGGAGTTCACTATCGATTTGTTTCCGGGGGCCACGCCTATTGCCAAGGTGCCCTATCGCCTTGCACTTCCAGAGATGAAAGAGTTATCCTCGTAGCTTCAGGAGTTGTTGGGAAAGAGGTTTATCCGGCCGAGCAGCTCGCCGTGGGGAGCGCCTATCCTTTTTGTCACGAAGAAGGATGGTTCACACCGGATGTGCATTGATTACCGGGAGTTGAACAAGCTGACGGTCAAAAACCGTTACCCGTTGCCGAGGATCGATGATTTGTTCGATCAGTTGCAGGGAGCATCTTGGTTCTCCAAGATCGATTTGAGGTTAGGGTATCATCAGGTAAGGGTGCGAAATGAGGATATCCAGAAGACAACGTTCAGGACTCGTTATGGGCATTATGAGTTTGTGGTGATTCCTTTCGGACTCACCAATGCCGCGACAGTGTTCATGGATCTCATGAACAGGGTGTGCAGGATGATGTTGGATCGGTCGGTGATCGTGTTCATCGACGATATTTTGGTGTATTCGAGATCCAGAGAGCAGCATGAGGAGCATTTGAGGGAGATCCTAAGAGTTCTGAGATCGGAGAGGCTTTACGCCAAATTCTCCAAGTGTGATTTCTGGTTGCGAGAGGTCCAATTCCTAGGGCACCTCGTTAACCAGAAGGGGATTTTGGTCGACCCGGCCAAAGTGGAGGCAGTGATGAGTTTGGAGGTGCTGAGGACACCGTCCGAGATCAAGAGTTTCTTGGGGTTGGCAGACTATTATCGGAGATTTATCAGGGATTTCTCCAAGATCGTCATGCCACTCACCAGGTTTACCCGGAAGGGTGTCGCTTTTTCATGGGGACCAGAGCAGCAGACCTCCTTTGAGACGCTTCGCCAGAGGCTATGTGAAGCCCCAGTGTTAGCCCTTCCAGAGGGGATGGAGGACTTTGTGGTGTATTGTGATGCGTCGATCTTGGGGTTGGGAGTGGTGATGATGCAAAGATGGCATGTGATAGCATACGCATCGAGGCAGCTGAAGCCTCATGAGACGAGGTATCCCACCCACGATCTTGAGTTGAGGGCAGTGGTGTTCGCCCTCAAGATTTGGTGTCACTATCTGTACGGGGTTCGGTGTACGATATACACGAACCACAAGAGCCTGAAGTATTTGATGGATCAGCCCAACCTAAACATGCGACAGAGGAGGTGGTTGGACGTGGTCAAGGATTATGATTGTGAGATCCTGTACCACCCGGGCAAGGCTAATGTTGTAGCCGATGCACTGAGCCGCAGGGCGGAGAGCACCCCGTTTCGAGATGTATGTTTGAGATTGACCGTGATAGCTCCGGTGTTGGACACCATTCGTGGGGCACAGGCTGAGGCTGTGCAGCCTGAGATGCAGAAGAAAGAGCGAGTTGTTGGGTTGGTATTGGAGTTCGTTACCGATGGTCGGGGGCTTATGACATTTCAAGGGCGTATCTGGGTATCGTTTGTGGGAGGGATGCGTACCATTTTGATGGAAGAGGCTCATCGGTCGAAGTTCTCGGTCCATCCTAGGGCCACTATGATGTATTTAGACCTGAAGAGAGAGTATTGGTGGCCCTGTATGAAGAGGGATGTCGCGTGGTTTGTTGAGAGGTGCTTTACCTGCCGTAGGGTTAAGGCCGAGCACCAGAGACCGCATGGTAAGTTGCAGCCGTTGGAGGTTCCCGAATGGAAGTGGGAACATATTACCACAGATTTTATCACCAAATTGCCAAGGACTGCTAGGGGAGTTGATGCAATTTGGGTGATTGTGGACAGGTTGACGAAGAGCGCCCACTTCCTTGCTATCAGCGAGAGCTCTTCCGTAGAGAAGTTAGCAGAGGTGTATGTGAGGGAAGTGGTATCACGGCATGGAGTGCCGATCTCGATTGTCTTAGACCGAGATGTGCGTTTCACTTCCAGATTCTGGAAGAAGTTTCACGAGGAGTTGGGTACTAGGCTGCATTTTAGTACCGCATATCACCCCCAGACTGACGGACAGAGTGAGCGGACGATTCAGACGCTCGAGGACATGCTCCGGGCATGTGTGCTGGATTTTGGGGGGAGTTGGGGCACGTATTTGCCCTTGGCAGAGTTTTCCTACAACAACAGCCATCATTCGAGCATTGGTATGCCACCCTTTGAGCTATTGTATGGGAGGAGGTGTCGGACCCCCATTTGCTGGGGAGAGGTCGGGCAGCATGTTATGGATAATACGGAGATTGTGTTGCAGACGACTGAGCAGATACAGCAGGTCAGGCAGAGGTTATTGACCACTCAGAGTCGTCAGAAGAGTTATGCGGACAGGCGCCGGTCCGAGCTCGAGTTTTAGGTCGGCGACTTTGTTCTCCTTAAGGTCTCTTCTTGGAAAGGAGTGATCCGATTCAGGAAGAGGGGCAAGTTGGGGCCCCGTTATATTGGTCATTTTCGGGTGATTGCAAGGGTAGGCAGGGTAGCCTACCGGTTGGAGCTAATAGAATATATATATATATATATATATATATATATATATATATATATATATATATATATATTCTTTTATTAGAAGAATAAACATATTCTTTTATTAGAATAAGGATATATATATATATATATATATATATATATATATATATATATATATATATATAATCAAAAATGTTATATTAAAATCTAGTACAAGTAAATTTCTTTCAGTTATTAAGTTATTATAAAATTTTTGATGAAATTTGTGTATTTTAAGGAACATTTTCTTCATTTTCTCCCCGAACCCAAAATATGTTTGGAACGCCCTGCTGGTGTATTCCCACCACACATACACATATACACACACATACAAATAGAAAGAGAGAGTATCCATAATCTCCCATTGGTCGGTGTCATCTAGTTGTGATCGTTGCACCATAACAGCTCCGAGATGGTATGTACGATCTTGGTGAGATGCCAAGTTGGCCATGAACATGACTCGGCCGTGTATACCATTTAGCTTAAGGTGACATCCAAATATAAATAACACAATTTTTTACCCAAACAAGTATGTCAAGGTTTAAATACAGATTAGGGTTTCTAGTCGATCAAAAGATTGTATTGGGCCATTAGAAAATATATTCCACAACTTTAATATGTCCAAAGATGATTACAAGCCCAATTAGTTAAGTAGATGACTAACGAAAAGATATAAAGTATTTATTATTTTTTAAAAATTAATAATTAAGCATGCGTTTTGCCGCGAGTTTTTACAAGTTTTTGGTGCATATTAAAAAATTAAAAGAGGAAAACTCATTATACACACACACACACACACACTACGGGGATGAGGGATAAACGCGAAAGTTTAAAATTTGAAGGTGTGAAAGTGGCCTTTTACAAAGTTGAAGATGGAAGGAAGAAAGTGATATTTTAAAAAGTAAATGGATTAAACATATCATTTTACAAAATAGAGGGGTTGTAAATGATGGATTGTACAAAGTTGAGGGATTAAAGATGAATGAGTGAAAGTGATATTTTATAAAGTTGAATGTGAAGGGGTTGAAAATGATAAGTTAAAAAGTAAAAAGGTAGAACATATTATTTTACAAAATAGAGGGGTAGCAAATAACGATTATGCAAACTTAAGGTAAATTTGTACTTAGGCATTTGAGATACTATTACATTGTGCATTAATAAAAAAAGAGGGTGGAAAATGCTTTCTACGAAGTACAAGATATATATATATATATATATATATATATATATATATATATATATATATATATATATATTACAGGATAAACGCGGAAGTTTTGAAAATGAAGGAGTGAAAGTGACATTTTACAAAGTTAAAGGTGAAGGGGAGAAAGTGATATTTTAAAAAGTAAAGAGAAAATTTTATTTTATAAATCAGAGGGTTGAAAGTGACGAATTATACAAAGTTGAGGGCTTAAACTTGAACTTTCTACATTAAACATTGTACATTATGCACTGTAGGTTGTACTTTTAGCTATGGTACACCAACTCACACATGATTTAGTTTTTGTAAATATTTATGATGAGATAAAAGGACTATTCATTTTCTTATTATTCTTATTCTAAAAGAAAGTCTATTTCTTTCTAATAGATATTTTGGAAAAAAAATAAAGACAACTAACAAATGGGTATTTAACTATTTATTCATTTAAGAAAAGGAAAATGGAAATGTAATTTCTTTTTTAAGCCTCACTAATTTAGGGGTATAAAAAAGCCAATTTTTAATATTTAAGGACCTTGAGATATTAAATTGAAGTAGGGAATGAAAATGTACTCAAAGAAAGTTTGATTTCATTTGTAACGACTCAAAAATCAGGATAAAATTTTCATTTTAAAACAAAAGTTACAATCGTCACATTGTTCCAACCATCACATACTAACAATGTCAAATCATCAGTACAATATCAAAAAGTGCGGAAAATAATGAGGAGAGAATGTTGTGCCATCACGCCCAACCCTTCCCATTAGTACCGGAAGTACCTGAAACCACAAATATAAACTAAAAGCAAAAGCTTAGTGAGTTTCCCCAAAGTACCACATACCAAACATAAATAAGTAAATGCTATGGGTCAAACCTTAATCTTACAAGTAATTTCCTACCGAGGGCCAAATCTCCGTTTTCTATACAGTTGTCAGGGTTCAGATCCTGGTCTTTCATACAGATACCAGGGGCCATATCCTGGACTTTCATACAGTTGCCAAGGGCCAAATCCTGGTCTTTTATACACATATCAGAAATATAGCTAGCATCCTATATCATAGAGAATGGGTCGACCTTGGTGCGTTTGACTCATTGATAAAGTGAGAAAACTCACCTCAGTCCGTTGATAAGTAAGTAAATCCTTGACTACCGAATTGGAAGATCCCACACTGTACACAAACAAATCACCCTAATCAGTAATAGGTTATAAACCATAACCATGGGCCTAAATCCCAAATCCAGACCCCTAATATAAAAGCCCATTTTACCCTTCCAAAAATAGGCCTAACCAAACTTGGCCCAACAACACAATAATGGACCCAAGGCCCAAAAGGCACAACTCATGCAACAAACAGTCTAAGGCCCAAAACCTAACTAAGGCCCAAAATTCAACAGTCCAAACTCCAGCAGTTGGTCCTTACGTCGTGGACAACTCATTATCACATCGTAAGCACCAACTTGACCAAGTCCCGACTCAGCGGGTAAACTCAGCCCATTAATACAATTCCAATCCTTGTCACGTTGCGACCACACCTTGAGTCGCGTCGTGAACTAATCCGGAAAAAATAGTCAGGATGTTGAGTATTCTCACGACGCGACAAGCTAAATCCTCACGTCGTGAGATCTATATTGACCAGCTTTGAGCATTAAGCTCTTATTCCTTACAACTATATCTTGAGAATTTCTAGAGGCTATTCTCTTACACAAAGGATGATAGCTTTTCAGGCATGCATGTCTAATGAATGACTCAAACTCTTACTAGGCCAAGAGTGGGAAAAATGAGATCTAGACTCATGCTTGGAGTCTCAAACCATACCAAAACTCAGATCCAAAGACTATATTATAGAGAATCACTCAATGATCCATAAATTTGCCAACTTTATAGATCTCAAGCATGCCATCCAACACAAGCATGCAAAAAGGAGCTTAGAACTTACTGTTGGAATAGTGTCTAAGGCTGCAACTATATTGGGCAAGTACTTGACCCGGTTGTGCATGGTCCTTTTGGGCTGCCTTCACCATAGCAACTTGATGGGATGATTTATTGAGAGAGAGTAAATATTATAAAGAATAATACATGGTTATTTGATTAATATGAGTCATAAAATTAATTGGAATTAATTTGGTGACTTAAAGAGATTAATTAAATAAAGGGGTATAAACTGTCAATTGTTTGATAGTTAAACTTTAGACTGTAAATCCATTGGGATA
The DNA here is from genome assembly GCF_051521515.1 of Lactuca serriola. Taxonomy (NCBI): domain Eukaryota; kingdom Viridiplantae; phylum Streptophyta; class Magnoliopsida; order Asterales; family Asteraceae; genus Lactuca; species Lactuca serriola. Next base: position 65,193,549 of record NC_136414.1, read on the forward strand.
TGCTTTGGACGAATTCTAAGAGATATAGGATAGCTAAAATCGTCCATATGAGTTATCTAGGAATGGATTTGGATAGCCTTAAGAGAAGATTATCCAATTAGGGATTAATCTGTAACCCTTAAGGAGTCTACAAGTATAAATAGACCCTATGGCATGGGGAATTCGAGATCTAACCTAAAGTAAGGAACCTCTGGTCGAAATTCCTCCCCTCTCCTCTCTCCCAAATCATCCTCCTTGCTTTGGTGTTTGTAAGCCATTAGAGGAGTGACATTTGTGACTCTAGAAGCTCCAAGACAACAAGGTCAACAAGGAACTCAAAGGTATGGTTCTAGATCTGTTTCAATGTTGTTGTTTAAACCTTATTAGCCATTAGAAGTCTTGGATTCAAAGCATGTTTAATTAGAAAGCCTAGATCCGAGCATTAGGGTTTTGCATGCGCACATAGGAAAGTTCTTATGGCTAAAACCCATCAGTGGTATCAGAGCCTAGCTTGGTTTTCTTTAAATTGTTGCTTGAATAACTGAAACAAACCTGCAAAATTCGATTTTTTGGTTTCTGAGTCATGGACTCGGCGAGTCTCAAAGTGGACTCGGCGAGTCTCAAAGTGGACTCGGCGAGTAGGCCTGACTCGGCGAGTCCCTTTGTGCACTCGGCGAGTCCAGGCGTCAGGAATGGCCAGATTCGGGATTTTTTCATAATTATCTTATGGAAACTTACCTTAATCATAATAGATCAACCTAAATCCGATTTTATGATATATATGACTATTATCTTGATCTAGTTAAAGGTATTTATCAACTAATTAAATATTTAATTTCCTTATATGATAATTAATTAATTATTTTAAATATTTTGGTAATTATCTTTCAAAGAAATCTTGAATAAAATCAAATATAGATAATTAGGATATTAATTGTTAATTGGAATTATTTGTTATTTGATCCTCCATGTTTTAAATGTTTAAAACTTGCCCTCAAGTTTTGAAATTCATATTTGTGATTAAAAGTTTTAATTTAGACAACTTAAATTTCAAAAACCCTAGATTTAAAAGGTTTAAAATACAACCCTATACTAATATGATATTACTAGTATAATATATATATATATATATATATATATATATATATATATATATATATATATATATATATATATGTATAACTAAATGCTAGTCTTACCGTTAGTAGGCCTCATTCACGAAGCCGATCTATAAGGTGGGTATAAGGTTGCGGCCTATAAAATGGCGCTTAATGGGTGTACACTCACACCCACCGCTTGCTTGATTGGTGGAGGGTCGTTAGCCGAATGGGTAGGATAGGGCAACCTCATCCTCTCATTAAAAGTATAATAAGTAATACAAAGTAACTACACATTTTTAAAAAAAATTTCCCAATCTTAGTTACTTTAGGAAAAGTGAATTGATGCAATCCCATGAAATTACACTTTGCACCCTTGCTAAGAAGTTAGTGGAGCGTGTGTGGTTTACCGACACACTAATTGGTTCTAAGCAAAGGTGGCAAAGGGTGATTCATTGTTTATCATAGTTAGATGGAGCGTGTGTGGTTTACCGGCACATCGAATAGGTGATCGTTACAATGAAGGCACCATGTGAATTTGCATGGTAATTCACACCCGCTTTGTGATCCTCGGCATCCCAGTCACAAACAAGAGGGGCATATCGAGATTTAAACATGCCATTGAATAGTTTCAATGAATCTCATCCGAACCTAGGAATTCTCAAAAACACTTAGGACTAATAGTTTAGGTTTTGTGATGGAGAATTAGTGAATCGTCATTCACTTACCTTCAATTTATTTGCATGTTAGATTACGGCATCCCTTTTCTAATATGTAAATGTTATTGTTGGATCCTAGCCCTAATTTTCTTATTGGGTGATAATTAGGGATTCTTATTCTAATCTATCTTTGTCCTTTTCTAATCGTAGATGTCGAACGCTAACAACGCTGCTGCTAGTTCTTTCACGTTGATGAGCCTTTGCCAAAAGGTCACCTTCGATGGAACGAACTTTAGCGAATGGATAAGATACATTCGCACCATTGCTCGCTATGAGGACAAGGAGTATGTCCTTGATGAGAAGCTCGAGAAAATCAACCCCGAAATCGCTACTCCGGCCGAAATCACCGCTTTTGAGACTCATGAGCAAGATGCAACGAAGGTACATTGCATCATGATCGCTACCATGAACTCCGAATTCCAAAAGTCCTACGAGGACATGTACCCGTACGAGATGCACCAAGACTTATTGGAGAGGTACCACCAGAACGCGAGACAAGAGCGTTACGAGATTTTCACTAACATGATTTCCGCTAAGATGGGTCATGGAGAATCTCTTACCGTGCACTTGCAAAAGATGCAAAGGTATGTCGACCGCCTTCGCAAGTTAAATGTTGACTTTGGGGAAGACTTGGCGATCGACATGGTGCTTCACTCTTTGCCTCCGATGTACAACCAATTTAGGATAACCTATCACATGAACAAAGAAGAGGTCACCCTAAGCAAACTCCAAGGTCTCTTGAGGGTTGCTGAGAGCAACTTCAAAGACAAGTCTGCTGCACCAACTCCCAATCCACCTGCTGCTCCTGTCTTGGCTATTGGTCAAGGAAAGGGAAAGAAGAGGAAGGCTTCATCGAATAACTATTGCAAGGTCAAAGCCCGAGATGGTGCCTCTTCTAGTGGGACCAAAGTTGATCCCGCTAAGCCCTGTCCTAACCCGAAGGAGGCAGAGTGCCACCACTGCCATAAGATAGGACATTGGAAGAGAAGCTGCCCAGAGTACCTGCAAGCAATCAAAGAAGGAAAGATCAAGCCATCTTTCGCAGGTATATACACAATTAAATCTAACGATTCTAATCATGCTATTTCTTGGGTTCTTGATACCGGTTGTGGTTACCACATTTGTTCTAATGTGCAGGGACTAAGAAGAAGTAGGGATGTGGAGCAAGGAAGAATCAATCTAATCATGGGGAACAAAAGATCGTCGCCTGTGACCAAGATTGGAGTGTATTCTTTAGTGCTTAGGAATAATTTGTGTTTAGATTTGAACAATTGTTGCTATTCGCCAGAAATGGCTAGAAACATCATTTCATTTCATGGTTTGTTTAGACAAGGTTTTAGATTTTCTTTTAATAATGAGAATGGTTCTATTTTGGCTTATCTAAATGGTGTCTTTTACTTTGAAGCTATACCATGTAATGGAATATATGAAACTGTTATGATTGTTGATAACTTAGGAAATGATGTTTTGAATATTGATTCTTCCACTAGTATGGATAAAGCATCCTTGTGGCATTGTCGTCTTGGACATGTCAACAAGAAACGCATAGCCCAACTCCAAAAGGATGGAGTGTTGGAGTCATTCGACCTTAAGGAAGATGACACATGCGAGTCTTGTTTACTTGGAAAGATGACTAAATCACCTTTCACGAGTACATGTGAAAGGGGTGAAAATCTATTGGACTTAATACATACCGATGTATGTGGACTGTTTAGATCAACCACGAAGGATGGGAACCGCTTCTACGTGACTTTTACCGATGATTATAGTAGATATGGGTATATCTATTTAATCAAGCAAAAGTCAGAAACCTTTGAAAAGTTCAAAGAGTTCAAGAATGAAGTGGAGAATCAATTGGGCAGGAAAATCAAGATGCTTCGATCCGATCGAGGAGGAGAGTACCTAAGTCTTGAATTCCACGATTATCTCAAGGAGTGTGGAATAGTTTCACAATTGACGCCTCCTAGGACACCGCAGTTGAATGGTGTGGCAGAAAGGCGTAATCGAACCTTATTGGATATGGTTCGCTCTATGATGAGTCGTGCTTCACTACCTATCTATTTCTGGGGGCATGCCTTAGAGACTGCCGCCCATATCCTTAACCGAGTCCCTACTAAGAAGGTTGCCAAAACACCTCACGAGATGTGGACAGGGAAAGCTCCCTCGTTGGCACATATCAAGGTTTGGGGTTGCGAGGCTTTCGTAAGACGAGATACTCACGACAAGCTCGAACCTCGAAGTGAGCGATGTATTTTCATTGGCTACCCGCAGACATCCTTTGGATATCTCTTCTATAGACCGAAGGACAATGTGGTCTTTGTTGCGAGGAGAGGAGTTTTCCGAGAGCGAGAACTCATAAGCCAAGGAGACAGTGGGAGGCAAATTGAGCTTGAAGAGATTCAAGAGTCGATAGATGAAGGAACCTCTACCGCTGGCACTCAACCCGAGGAGGAAACTCCAGTTGAACCGATTGACGAGTCCTTACCTCTTAGACGTTCCGATAGAGTTAGAGTTCTACCCCAGTTTTATGGCCTTCATATTACTACCGAAGGGGACACGTATATTAGTGATAGTACACTAATAAATCTTGATGAACCTAATAGCTATAAGGAAGCCATGGCAGGCCCGGAGTCTGCAAAGTGGAAAGAGGCAATGGAAAGCGAGATCCAATCCATGTATGATAACCAAGTTTGGAATTTGGTTGACTACGTGCCCGGACGTAAGACCGTTGGGTGCAAATGGATCTTCAAGAAGAAGATCGACGTGGATGGAAACGTGCACACATATAAAGCGCGATTGGTTGCGAAGGGCTTTACTCAAACTCCCGGAGTTGACTATGATGAGACCTTCTCACCAGTTGCGAAGATTAAATCTATTAGAGTAATGCTAGCTATTGCCGCATTTCATGATTATGAGATTTGGCAAATGGATGTCAAGACCGCTTTCCTTAACGGGAAGTTGGCTGAGGATGTTTACATGGCTCAGCCCGAGGGGTTTGTGGATCCGAAGCATTCGAATAGAGTGTGTAAGCTTGAGAAGTCCATTTATGGACTTAAGCAAGCGTCTCGCAGATGGAATCTTTGCTTCGATGAGAAAGTCAAAGAGTTTGGATTTGTACGAAGCGAAGACGAGTCTTGTGTATATGTCAAAGCCAGTGGAAGTATAGTAAGCTTTCTTGTTCTATATGTCGATGACATACTACTCATGGGAAACGACATCCCGAATCTGCAGGAGGTTAAGTCCTGGCTCGGGAAGTGCTTCGCTATGAAGGACCTCGGAGAGGCTTCTTACATTTTGGGAATAAGGATAGTAAGAGAAAGAAGTAAGAGACTAATTAGACTTAGTCAGAACACTTACTTAGAGAAGGTACTAAAACGTTTTAGTATGGAAAACTCGAAGAAGGGAGAATTACCGATACAAAGTAATGCCAAGTTGAGTAAGACTCAAAGTCCGAGTACCGAAGCTGAAATAGCAAAAATGAGCCGAGTACCATACGCTTCCGCAGTTGGCTCAATCATGTATGCTATGACTTGTACTCGCCCTGATGTAGCCTTCGCTTTGAGCATGGTTAGCAGATATCAAGGGAATCCTGGCAGAGCACATTGGATTGCGGTGAAGAATATCCTTAAGTACCTTCGGAGGACGAAGGAATGGTTCTTAGTCCTTGGAGGGAGTGATGACTTGAAGGTGCGAGGGTATAGTGACACCAGTTTTCAGACCGACAGGGACAATTAGCGTTCGCAGTTGGGCTGGGTCTTTACCCTAAATGGAGGAGCAGTGACATGGAAGAGTTCCAAGCAGGAGACCGTAGCTGATTCAACGTGCGAATCAGAGTACATTGCAGCGAGCGAAGCGTCGAAGGAGGCAATATGGCTAAAGAACTTCATCGGTGATCTTGGAGTTGTACCTGCCATAAAGGAACCCATGGAGATTTTCTGTGATAACGAAGGAGCGGTTGCCTTGACCAAGGAACCGAGGGATCATGGTAGATCAAGACATATCGACAGAAAATATCACTTCATTAGACATCGTGTAGAAGAAGGACAACTCGTAGTGAAGAGGATATCATCAGAAGATAACCCAGCAGATCCGCTTACGAAGGGACTGAGTAGGGTTAAGCACTTGCAGCATGCTAGGAGTATTGGGCTGAAGGATGATATTAGCATAGATTAGATAGTATTAGAAACGTGTAATAGATAAATGTAATTAACATTTGATGATTAAATAAAGGAGTTTTATTTATGAGTAATGTTACTATCTTATGTTAATTGTTTAACTATTGTTTCACTTTGCATGTTTTGACTTCCAGAATAATTAAATTATTAGGAATAATAGAATTGTTCAAATTGTCCACAATCGTTCATATGTTGGAAGTAGATATGAATGAATATTGTCATGAATTGGTATGTAGATTGTCTAAATGGTGTTAGACATAGCAAAGGGTTGCTGCAACGTTCATGAGTGCTTATGAACTAGTTTTGAGCATTGGAACAAACCCGCGCTTGCTGGAATCACCTTATGGAATAAGATATAAAAGGGTGATCGCAAGACGATAATATCATATAGTCTTAAAACCTAGATATATGGTTTGTTATTTGTTAATTGGTTGTACATTGATAATGCGAAAACGCATCAGTAACTCGGTGTTATAAAACACATTGTTGTGTATAGTTGGTTAATGAATAAGTAAATGCATATAAGTCGAAGTTTATCTGTAACTTTTATCTAAGAAGGTAAAAGCGATATCTCGGCCGCTTGATGATTTGATTTGACTTATGTGCCGGGCCCGGTCAAAACTAAATTGATGTGTTCGATTAAGTTCTATGTCAAATAAATCAGAGATCAAGAAACCTAAATGCTTGACTAACCATTCCATAAGATTGTCAGCATGATATCTAACAGAGGACTGTACGATCCCTTATCTAAAGGACAAGATTGATTAGATCAGAGTTTGACAGCGTCTTTGAGAGCTACGATTGCAAACCGATTTGTACTTGTATAGTTACTAGACTTATCCAAGTGGGAGACTATTGGAATAGTGTCTAAGGCTGCAACTATATTGGGCAAGTACTTGACCCGGTTGTGCATGGTCCTTTTGGGTTGCATTCACCATAGCAACTTGATGGGATGATTTATTGAGAGAGAGTAAATATTATAAAGAATAATACATGGTTATTTGATTAATATGAGTCATAGAATTAATTGGAATTAATTTGGTGACTTAAAGAGATTAATTAAATAAAGGGGTATAAACTGTCAATTGTTTGATAGTTAAACTTTAGATTGTAAATCCATTGGGATATGCTTTGGACGAATTCTAAGAGATATAGGATAGCTAAAATCGTCCATATGAGTTATCTAGGAATGGATTTGGATAGCCTTAAGAGAAGATTATCCAATTAGGGATTAATCTGTAACCCTTAAGGAGTCTACAAGTATAAATAGACCCTATGGCATGGGGAATTCGAGATCTAACCTAAAGTAAGGAACCTCTGGTCGAAATTCCTCCCCTCTCCTCTCTCCTAAATCATCCTCCTTGCTTTGGTGTTTGTAAGCCATTAGAGGAGTGACATTTGTGACTCTAGAAGCTCCAAGACAACAAGGTCAACAAGGAACTCAAAGGTATGGTTCTAGATCTGTTTCAATGTTGTTGTTTAAACCTTATTAGCCATTAGAAGTCTTGGATTCAAAGCATGTTTAATTAGAAAGCCTAGATCCGAGTATTAGGGTTTTGCATGCGCACATAGGAAAGTTCTTATGGCTAAAACCCATCACTTACATCTAGCATGCAAGAAGTAGAAAGGTCCAAGCTTTAAGACTTACAATGGTCCAAAAGCTCCAAGAGATTTCAAGGTAGAAGCCAAAGCGCCAAGAGGTTGCTCAACCAAGGTCTTCTTCCACTTCAAAGAGTCAAAAACCACGAAAGAATTCTTCAAGGATCTCAAAAATGACTAAGGACTTCAAGAGGGTCAAGATTAGGGTTATTAGGAGGCAAAAGAGTGTAGGAGGCTAAGGATGGGCAACCCTAGCCCTCTCTTTCCATTAAATACTTGAAATATTAGGGTTCGATCATCAAGCTAATGTCACGTCATGAGCATTCAAAGTCACACGTTGTGATAATCAAAATAGCAGGTCAACTAGTCAATGGGCATTCATGATGTGACCTTCATGTTTCACGTCATGACCTTCAACCAAAGCTAAAAATTCAAGAAATTAAATACCTTAATGATCAGAGTGTTACATCATTGTTTGGTATAACAAAAAAATCATTTAGAAAAATATTTCAGAGAATCAATTCCTTTTTTAATTGTTGTAATCAATGAATTGGAACTAGTGTGTTTGTCGTGTTTATCATTTTCAAATAATTTTCGTTTACAAAAATAACATTATACTTTACATATTAATTTATCACATTATGTATTTTTATATTTGTATTTTTTTTCTTTTTCTCAATTTCTTTTTACTGATATTTTCTTTTATCATTGTCAATTAACTTTTTATATCGCCAAACTAGGTATATCATTTTTGTTCCATATCAATCACACTAACATATATGACTAATCTAAGGAAAGGAAGTATTTGTTAAGAATTTGGTTAATAAGGTGTTTATGTCGATCATGTTTCCACAAACTTATTACAATGAAGACTTCAAAAAGACATCTATAAGCTCATCAATATGTTCATAACATCAAATTTTGAAACTTTTAGTTAATTATACAAAGATATGATGCTTGGTGAACAAGACTTGATAAAGTTCATAATTTTTAACACAATGCCATTGACTAAACGTCACCAAAGGATTCTCATCTACCGATGCAACAAAATAGTATCTCTGTGTTCTTGCTCGTAAAATCTTCTTTTAGTCATGTCTTCGGCTAATCAAATTGCGCTTGAGAGAAGAATAATTCTACCAAAAAATTTAAGTTACATGGGAATGACAGAAGATATAATCCAACAAATAATTAAACAAATTATTCTTTCATCACGATCAAAATAAACTAGTAGGAAAAATAAACTTTAGAATTTGTGGGGAAAATATAAGAGCTTATCCTTAATTGTGTAACCTGAAAGAGATCATTCCCCTTTACTTTCCTCTAGTTCAAATGCCTCTGAATAGTTTTTATGAAAGTTTCATAAGGTATAGATCAAGATACCCTTCAAACGAAATAATCATGATGGTCCACAATGTTCCCCGTCTTCCATTATTTCTTCATGTTCATTTTTCAAGTTGTAATTTATTAGAAACAAATATCTATTTAAAACCAGAACAAGTTGGCCTCAAAGTGCAAAAAACAAAACAAACGAACAAAATCTCCCTTTCACCCGTCAATTACATGACTCACAAAACCAATTTCAAATTTATATACTTACTAGAAAGAAGTTAACATGAACACCTATCTTTATCTTCTTCCCAAAATGATCACTGATCACACAAGAATAAGAGAGACGAAACACTAAATGAGATCAATTTCAAAGAAATGGTAATTTGACCTACTCAAATCCCAATCTGTGAACATTGAATCGAGCTAGGTGTAACACCTAGTTTCAGAATGCTTCTAAAGTTTAGACCTTATTGGATATTAATATTATGGGTTAAGTGATTTAAGCTCTAGAATTGTGTTTAAGAGCTAAAGGGTAGAATGGGAAAAGTAATATTTCGGGCTTCTTGCATGGATTATGGTTTTATTTTCAACATGTATAAAGTCAAAGTAATTAGATATGGTTGTGGGTTTTGTCAACACCTTCGCATGGATATAAAGATCACCACAAACTAGGTTGAAACAAAGAAGTTATGATTGCTTGAAGCTGGAATGGAAGTGGGTGAAAACCGATTGCCACGAGGTGGAAGTCGACACGAGGTGGCCGTTGTGTAACCCAAGCCCATGAAGTTTTAGGGTTTTCTATGTATTTAAATTGTAGTTCCGTGTTTTTGGGGTATTTTTCAATCCTCTTAACGAAACCCTAGCCTCCCTTTCACCATTTTGAGTCTCCCTTCTCCTCTCTTATATATTTTGTTAGACTTTTGGTGATTTTTAGAAGGGAGTTACTTGCAAGATTGATCCTTGAAGCTTAGCAATTGAATATCTCAACTTTCATCTATCTTTTGGACCATTGTAAGTCACAAAGTTCCTTATTTTTTGGTATCTTGTCTTTGGATCTTGAAGTATTATGAGTTTTAGTCTATATTGATGAGTTTTAAGTGAGAGTATGGAATAAAGTTTGCAACTTTATTACTCTATAAGGTCCCAAGAACATTTAATGTTTCATATTCGGACTCACAAGTAGTTTTGATGTCATGCATAGGATTTTGACCAATTTCATACCCCTTTTGACCTAGTTTTGGGAAGGACATGTATTGGACATGCATGACTATAAAGCAAGGATTTTTATGTTTCATTTAGGTGTAATAAAGCCTTCTGGAAAGTTTGGAAGAATGACTTTAGGGATTAAGAGCTTAATCCATTAATTTGGCCAGAGTAGGTGCCACAACGTGGTGGCTTGATCACCATGACGTGGCAGAAGGCAGGCTTGTAACTATTTTTTTGTGAGGCTACCATGACATAGCATATGTATGGCCATGGCGTGGTGGCCAACTAAGTTGACTTTTTGACCGTTGACTTTTTGACCAGTTTAACTTTTAGTTAAACTTGGAGAGGTGTTGTGCTATTGTCTAAGTTTTAACTTATGATTGGTTTAGGAGGTTCTTTTAGTTGATTCTATGAGACTTTGAGTAGTGGATTTCAACTCTTCGTTCATGTGAGTCTTCTCACAATATTACCTATGTCATAGTTGGGTGCATGCCAAACTAAGTGCCTCTTATTTGTTTATTGTTGTTATATGTGTATCTGAGTTGTTGATAACTTTGGGACTATTGATAGTCTGAAGGGTTACTGATATTCCATAGGGATGTTGTGATCCCATAAGACTGATAATAGTCCCAGGGTTGCTGATAACCCATATTTGTTTATATTGTCATGATGTATTTTGATATTTAGGACCGCTGATAGTCCTAGGGTTGTTGATAACCCATAACATATTATTATGTTGTGTTGTATATGATATTTTTGGGAACGCACTAAACTTTGTGCTTATAGTTATGGATTAAATGTTTTTCAGGTACTTATTGTTGGATTAGGTGTCTAAGCCCATAACTATAATTGGTATGTACTTGACCCGATAGTAGCATGGTCCTTTTGGTTTTCCTTCATCAAAGCAACTTGACTGGATGACTTATGGAGAAAGAGGTTAATTATGATTTATTAATATATTATAAGAATAATATATTAAAAGAGAAATCATATTATTTAATTGATATTGGTCAAGAATTAATTTAGAATTAATTTTGTGATCAAAAGAGATTAATTAAATCAAGGGGACTAATATTGTAATTATCAGATAATTGCAAAATGAGCTGTGGATCCCTAAGTTAATGGATGGACGAAATTCTTGTGGAAGCCCACATAGAATTCGTTTATAGGGTGTTCTGGAAGGATCCTATGGGCTGTTTAAGGCCTAAGCAACCAGATTAGGTATTTGATTGAAACCCTAATACCTCAGCTATAAGGAACCCTTGGGGCATCCTATTTTCGGCCACTTGAAACCCTAAGAAGAGTTCCAGCCGAAAATTAGTATCCCTAGCCTCTCTCTCTCTCTCTTATATTCTCCAACTTGCTTCTTGGTGTTTGTGATTGATTAGAGGTATTACACTTGTGATACTAAAGATCTCAAAGGTTATAGATCAAGCTACAATTGAAATGTAACATCCTAATTTTGTTTTTGTTATGATTTTTGAATTTTGTAAGCTAGACTTAGGGCTTATAAGCTTTGGATGATTATTGCATTTACAATTAGAAAAACTAGATCCAAAGTTTTAGGGTTTGCATGTGCACCATAGGATTGTTGTTATGCTCAAAACCCATCAGTGGTATCAGAGCTTAGGTTGTTTTTCTATTGTATTTGATGCTATGCTTAATTGTTCAAGGATGAAAAAGTCAGAATTCTGAATCTGCTGCATGGACTCGACGATCCCATATATGAACTGGATGAGTTCATTGTGAACTCGACGAATCCAAGTCTGACTCGACGAGTTCGTGGGTCTATTGGCAGATTTTTCAGGATTTTGGCTAAAATTAGGTTAGGATAATTATCAAACACTATTTTTACTGATAAAATTCGATTGTTGTAATATGGTAATGATTATCTTCATCCAATTAGAAGATAATTGTCAAATAATAACATAATTATTAGTTTATTTGATAAAGATTAATTATTTGTATTTTTTATTTGAATTATCTTATAAGGAAAGTAGATTAGGTCAAATTATCTGATAAATATTTGATTATTTAGTTATTTTTCAAATTTTATCTAAATGATATTTTGAAAAGTTTCAAAATTTGCCCTCAAGTTTTGGAATTTAAATTTTAATTAAAAAGTTTAATTTTGAAATATTTAAATTCTAAACCCTAGAGTATTAAAATTTTAAAATTCTACCCTTATACTATTATAATATTAAAAGATTAATAATTATATATATATATGTATATATATATATATATATATATATATATATATATATATATATATATATATATAAGACAAGTCAATCTTACCGTTAGTATGCCTCATTCACAAAGCTGGTCTGTAAGGGTGTTTAAGGAAGTGGCATGTACAATGACCACCATTGGGTATCTACTCTTACCCACCGTACTCTTGCTAGTGGATGGTCATTAACCGAATGGATTAGATAGGACAAACTAATTCCTCATTAATAAGTATAATGATTATATAGAGGAACTAAATGTTTTTATAAATTCCCAATCTTAGTTACTTTAGGAAAAATATGAAAATGTATGCTATTCCTTGACATTGCAATTTGCACTTTGCCAACTTGTTAGTGGAGCGTGTGTGGTTAACCGACACACTAATTTGGGACTAGAAAAGGTGGCAAAGGGTAGCTTGATGTTTATCATAGACGATGAAACGTATGTGGTTAACTGGCACAATGATTAGGTGATAAATGACATCGAGAGTACCAAACATGTTTGCATGGTTATTCACACCTTGTTTGTGATCCTCGGTATCCCAGTCACAAACTTAAAGTGCATAATTGAGATTTAAACATGTCATTGAAAAGTTCAATGAATCTCAAAAGAATCTAGAAATTTCAATTCATTTAAAACTTAAAATCCTTTTCGTTTTTCATGGTGGAAATTAGTAAATCGTCATTTACCTACCTTTAAATTATTTGCAATTAGATTATGACATCCCTCTTCTGAATTGTAAATAATTATGTTGGGTCCTAGCCCTAATTTCTCATTTGGGTGTCTAATTTGGGATTCTTATCTAATCTAAACTTTGTTCCTTTTCTTTTTTAGATGTCTACTCCAAACAACAACTCTTCTAGCTCAACCCCTTCTGGCTCATTCTCACTCATGAACTTGCGAGGGAAGGTGATCTTTGATGGATCCAATTTTAATGATTGGATTCACAACATTCGCATGGTCACACGTTACAAGGACAAAGAGTATGTTCTCGACAAGGAACTGAAAGAGATTGACCAAATAATGTTACTCCTGAGCAAACTGTTGCCTACGAGGCTCATGAAATGGACGCAACAAAGGTCCATTGCATCATGCTCGCTACAATGATTGTTGAACTCTAAAAGTCCTACAAGGACTACTACCCATACGAGATGCACCAATATTTGATGGAAAGGTACCATCAAAGTGCTAGGCATGAGAGGTACGAGATCATCGCCTTGATGATCACTACCAAAATGAGCGATGGAAAGTCCATCACGACCCACTTGCAGAAAATGCAAAGGTTTGTGGACCACTTGCTGAAGTTGAATGTCAACTTCGATGAGGAGATGGCCATAGATATCATTCTACACTTGCTGCCTCCTTGTTATGACCAGTTTCGTATGAACTACCATATGAACAAGGAGGAGGTTACTCTAAGCAAGCTTCAAGGCCTGCTAAGGACTGCTGAGAGTAGTCTAAAAGGAAAATATGTTGCATCTACTCCTACTGCTTATGCCCCTGTCTTGGCTATTGGGCAAGGAAAAAGGAAGAAGAGGAAGTCTCCTTCTAAGAGACACAAGGGAAAGTCCCATGATGGATCCCCTTCTAGTGGGACCAAATTTGGTTCTGCTACCCCCTCTACCTACCCAAAAGAAGCAGAGTACTTCTACTGCCATGAGAAAGGGCATTGGAAATGAAGCTACCCGAAGTATCTGCAGGACATCAAGGATGGGAAGATAAAGCCCACCTTCGTAGGTATTTACACTATTCAATCTAATAACTCATCACATGCTAGTTCTTGGGTCCTTGATACAGGATGTATTTTTCACATTTTTCTGATTTGTAGGGTCTAAGAAGAAGTAGGGATGTGGAGCATGGGAAGATGAACCTCATCATAGGGAATAGGAAAATATCGTATGTCACCAAGATTGGAGTTTATGCTTTAGTGCTTAGTAGTGGGTTAGGTTTAGACTTGAATAATTGTTGCTACTCGTCTAATATGGCGAGAAACATTATTTCTTTTCATGGTTTGTATAAACAAGGTTTTAGATTTTCATTTAATAATGAAATTGGTTCAATTAATGCTTTCTTGAATGGTACTTTCTATTTTGAAGCATTGCCTTGTAATGGTATATATGAAACTGTGATGGTTGTAGACAACTTAGGATATAATGTGTTGCAAATCGATTCGTCAAATGGTTTGGATAAAGCATACTTGTGGCATTATCGTCTTGGACATGTCAACAAGAAGCGCATAGCCCAACTCCAGAAGTTTGGAGTCTTGGAGTCATTTGACCTTAGGTTTGATGACACGTGTGAATCTTGTTTGCTTGGAAGATGACCAAGTCACCCTCCAATGGTACTTGTGAAGGGGGTGGAGGTCTATTGGCTCTCATACATACGGATGTATGTGGGACCTTTAGATCCACCACAAGGGATGCGAACCATTTCTATATGACTTTTACCGATGATTATAGCAGATATCGGTATATCTACTTAATCAAGCACAAGTCAGAAACCTTTGAAAAGTTCAAGGAGTTTAAACAAGATGCGGAGAATCAGTTGGGCAGGAAGATAAAGATGCTCTGATCTGATCGAGGTGGTGAGTATCTTAGTATCTAGTTCTACGACTATCTTAAGGGATGTGGAATTGTTTAGCAATTGATGCCGCCTAGGACACCACAGTTGAGTGGTGTGGCTGAGAGGCGCAATCGAACCTTGTTGGACATGGTTCATTTCATGATGAATCAAGCTTCGTTACCTACTCATTTTGGAGGTATGCCTTAGAGATTGCCGCCCATATCCTTAATCTAGTCCCAACTAAGAAGGTTGTCAAAACACCTCACGAGATGTGGACAGGAAATGTTCCCTCGTTAGCACATATCAAGGTTTAGGGTTGCAAGGATTTCGTAAGACGAGAGACTCACGACAAAATCGAACCTTGTAGTGAGCGATGTATTTTCATCGGCTACCCACATAATTCCTTTGGATATCTCTTCTATAGACCGAGTGACAATGTTGTCTTCGTTGTGAGGAGAGGGGTTTTCTGAGAAAGAGAACTCATATGCCAAGAGGACAATAGGAGGCAAATTGATCTTGAAGGGATTCAATAATCAGGTGATGAAGGAACCTCTAACACTGGCGCTTAACCTGAGGAGGAAACTCCTGTTGAACCGTTTGACGAGTCCCTACCTCGTAGATGTTACAGTAGAGTTAGTGTTCCACCCGTATTATATGGTATCCAGATAACTGCTGAGGGTGACGTTTAAGACTGATAGTAAGATAATAAATATGGATGAAGCTAGCAACTACAAGGAAGCCATGGCAGGCCCAGAGTCGACGAAGTGGAAAGAGACTATGGACAGCGAAATTCAATCCATGTATAACAATCAAGTTTGAAACTTGGTTGACAATGTACCAGGTCGTAAGATGGTCGGTGCAAATGGATCTTCAAGAAGAAGAGCGACATGGATGGGAAAGTACACATATAAGGTGTGATTAGTTGTGAAGGGCTTTACTCAAACTCCCGAAGTTGACTATGACGAGACCTTCTCACCAGTAGTGAAGATTAAATCTATAAGAGTTATGCTAGCCATAACTGCGTTTCATGATTATGAAATATGGCAGATGGATGTCAAAACCGCTTTCCTAAATGGGAAGTTGGCTGAAGATGTTTACATGAGTCAGCCAGAGGGTTTTGTCGATGCGAAGCACCATAATAGAGTGTGGGTAAGCTTGAGAAATCCATCTATGGATTAAAACAAGCGTCTCGCAGATGGAATCTTTGTTTCAATGAGAAGGTCAAAGAGTTTGTTTTTTCGAGAAGCGAGGATGAGTCCTGTATATATGTAAAACCCATTGGGAGCATAGTTGGCTTATTCGTATTGTATATGGATGAGATACTACTCATAGGAAACGTCGTCCCAACCTTGTAGGAGGTTAAGTCCTGGCTTGGGAAGTGCTTCGCTATGAAGGACCTCGAAGAAGCTGCTTATATTCTAGGGATAAGGATATTGAGAAATAGGTGTAAGAGACTAATAGGACTTAGTCAAAGTACTTACTTGGACAAAGTGTTAAAACGTTTTAGCATGGAAAATTCCAAGAAAGGGGAGTTACCAATCCAAAGCAATATCAAGTTGAGTAAGACACAAAGCTCGAGTACCGATGCCGAGATAGCAGAGATGAGCAGAGTACCTTATGCTTCCGTAGTTGGCCCAATCATGTATATTATGACATGTACTCGCCTTGATGTGACCTTCGCTTTGAGCATGGTCAGCAAATATCATGGAAATCCTGGTAGATCTCATTGGACTGCGGCAAAGAACATTCTTAAGTACCTGTGAAGGATTAAGGACTGGGTTCTTATCCTTGGTGGGAGTGATGACTTGAGAGTACGAGGTTATAGTGACGCCAGTTTTCAGACCGACCGAGACAGTTTCCGCTTTCAGTCGGGCTGGATGTTTACCCTGATTGGAGGAGCAGGGACTTAGAAAAGTTCCAAGCAGGAGACCGTAGCTGATTCAACGTGCAAATCAGAGTACATAGTAGGAGCAAAGCGTCGAAGGAGGCGATATGGCGAAAGAACTTCATCGGAGACCTTAGAGTTGTACCTGCCATAAAGGATCATATGGAGATTTTCTGTGATAACGAAGGTGCGGTCTCCTTAACCAAGGAACCGAGGGATCATGGCAGATCCAGGCATATTGACACAAAATATCACTTTATTAAAAATCGGGTAGAAGAGGGAATCCTCTTGTAAAGAGGGTATCGTCAGAGGATAACCCACCAGATCCCCTTACGAAAGGACTGAGTAGGGTTAAGCACTTGCAGCATGCTAGTAGTATTGGGCTGAAGGACGATATTAGTTTTAGTGATTAGATTGCTTTTAGAAACTTGTAATAGATAAATTGTAATTAACATTTGATGATTAAATATCGGAGTATTATTTATAAGTAATGTTACTGTCTTGTGTTAATTATTTACTATTGTTTCACTTTGCATGTTTTGACTTCCTAAATAATAAGATTATTTAAACTATCCACAGTTGATCATACGTTGGAAGTAAGTATGAAAGAAGACTGTCATGAATTGGCTTGTAGACTGTCTAAAGCGTTTAGACATAGAAAAAGTTTGTTGCAACGTTCATGAGTGCTTCTGAAATAAGATTTGAGTATTGAATTAAACCCATGCTCACATGGATCACTTCATAGAATTTAATCACGAGTGATTGTGAGACGATAATATCATATAGTCTTTAAACCTAGATATATGAGTTGTTGTTTACGAGTCGGTTATGCATTGATAATGCGTAAACGCATCAATAACTTGATGTTATAAAACGTATTGTTGTGTACGATTTGATGAGTAAATAGTACAAGCATATAAGTCGAAGTTTATATGTTCCTTTTATCCTACGAGGTTAAAAGTGATATCTTGGGCCCGTAACATCTCGGATTTCCAGGTATTATTTATTTTTGTATTTTTGGGTGAATTGTGAGGAGACTCGGCGAGTTGGAGTCCAAACTCGCCGAGTAGGATCGCGGTTTTGGGAGCGGGTTCGCGTCTGAACTTGGCGAGTCCACGCTGTTTAATGAAACCCTAATTTCCAGGGTTTGAGACCTATTTAAAGGGGCTTATGGCCGTCATTTGCGGCCACCAACCCCTAGAGAGAAACCCTAAAGAGATTTGAGCGTTTTGGGAGAGAGAAGAGGCCACTGTTGACCCTTGAAGCTTTGTTTGGTAAGGCAAAGGAGATTCTAGCTAAGAGAAGGCAAGGGAGGTGGACATCTTTCGATTTTGGAGCATCATCTTGGAGGTATATTTGGCTCCCTTTTTCTGTTGTTATGTTGAACATGGGGGTTTAGGGTTTCTTGACCCCTTTGTTGGTTAGATTTAATGTCCATTTCGTCCCTATTTGTGATGAGGCTTGAGATGAGATCCATAGAGGTCCAGAGAAGCTTTATTCCTTAAGCTTTATGAGGGTTCATGAGAGTATTGACCTAGAGTTGTGATATATGGGGCTAAAACATCATTTGTGAGAAAATAGTTGTTGTTTGAGCACCAAGGTTTGGACTTTACGTGATTATCATGTCTGGGGAGGCCAGATCTATGATTGTATGGGACAGATCTGACCTCAGAAGTGAGTTTGAGTTTATGCATGGCATGGACTCGCCGAGTCTGAAGAACAGACTCGGCGAGTAGCATGATGTTTTCCTGTAACCATTCAGCGAGTGGTCTTGCCGAGTTGAGGGGTCGACTTAGTGAGTCAGGGAGAGTCAAGGGGTATGGTTGAGTCAAGCCTGGACTCGCCGAGTTGTTCTTGAGACTCGGCGAGTTGAGTCGTGGTGGTCCCGCGATTCATGCCAGGTGGAACTCGTCGAGTTAGGGAAACACTCGACGTGTCAAGAGAGGATCCAAGGGAGTCAGTGGACACGTATAGACTCGTCGAGTCGCCCTAGTACACTCGCCGAGTCCGGTCAAAGTTGACCTTGTTGACCTTGTTGACCTTTAGGGTTGGGTTCAGTTGTATTTATGGGTGTATTACTTTGTGTGATTAGGCGGAGGCTAGATCACATTTATCCCGAGATAGATATTTACCGATACACCCGAGGTGAGTCTTCTACCTAGTGTGGTAACAGAATTAAGAGACAGAGTATTACAGAGTTATATGCTAGTGTGATTGCATGTTATTATGTGTTGTGATTTATTGTGATATGTGATATGCATGATTCAGAGTTACAGAGTTGGGACTTTCGGGTCCCTAGAGCTAGGGCTAAAGGGCCCATAGAGAGTTGGGGCTGGAGGGCCCCACTGAGACACATTGACCAGAGGGTCAACAGAGTTACAGCCTCGAGTGGCAATTATGTGATTAGTGTGGTATTTTGGGGAACTCACTAAGCTTATGCTTACAGTGTTCAGTGTTATGTGTTTCAGGTACCAGTGATGACCGCGGGAAGGCGCAGGCTTGATTCGTACACACATATGGGATTGGATGTATTTTGATCTTGGGAGACATTTGTGAATTAAAAACATGATGTTATGACATTTTATGAATGAATGGTTTTATTTAAAAATGTGTTTTCAAATGTGAAAAATTGTTTTAATTTTTACAGTGTTACATTAGGCTTTAAGTTTTAGCGTTTAGCTTAGGTTTAGTGTGTATGTATGTATATGTGCATGTGTACGTATATGTATGTGTAAACGTGTGATTATATGTTTTAGGATTTAGAGTTTAGGATTTAGGGCTTAACGTATACATGAGTTTAGGGTTTAAGGTATGTAAGAGTTTAATATTAAGGTATGTATAGGTTCAAGGTTCGTCATTTAAGGTTTAGAATTTAGGTGTATATGTATGTATATTTATGTGCATGGCTATGTGTGTATGTTTATATATCTATAAACATGCATATGTATTATATGATGGGTTTAATACAAACAATCCTATGTGTGCATGCAACCCTAGTATTGGATCTATGTTTTCACTATTAGTTATACAGCTTTATGAACACAAAAAGAAACCTGGCATGCTACTATAATTTTCGAAATTCATATATAAAGCTAGAATACATACCTTTTGTTGTTATATAGCAATAACAACTAGTTCCTTGAATTTCCTTAGCTCTTGAAAGCAAGTACCACAAGTGTAGTACCTCTAATGGAGTCACAAACACCATATGCAACTTGGATGAAGAGGAGAAGAAAAGGAGGCACCAAAAACGGCTGGAAACCCTAATGGAAGACTTGTTTACATTTTTGGGGCATAGGGGCCCTTTATATACATGTAGGCTATTAGGGTTTACAACTAGGAAACCCTAATTTGACTGCTTAGGCCCTAAGCAGCCCATGGACTCCTTAAACATATCCCTTGGACGATTTCTAATGGGCTACCCATAGAATTCGTCCAACCTATATATTATTTGGTGATCCATAGCCCAATTATAATTATCTTATAATTACAACTTTAGTCCCCTAAGTTTAATTAATCTCTTTTAGCCACAAAATTAATTAACAATTAATTCTTGACTAATATTAATTAAACAATATGATCTCTCCTTTAATAAATTATTCTCATAATATATTAATAAATCATATTTATACCTTTCTCTCCTTAAATCATCCTACATATTGCTATGGTGAAGGCAACCCAAAAGGACCATGCTCATAATCGGGTCAAGTACATACCAAAATAGTTATGGACTTAGACACTAATCCAACAGTCTCCCACTTGGATAAGTCTAATAACTATTTTCCGTATGACTTCAAAACCTGATCAGCAATCATAGCTTTCAAAAGCCGCTGTCAACTCTGATCTTATCAGATAGCGTGTCCTCTAGATAAGGGATTATACATTCCTCCATTCTCAAGATATCGTATAGACAAAAGACATGAATTTCAATCATTCTCTCTATACTGTTTCCCGACTTCCGATTTATGACGACTGATAACAGACTACAATTGAACACATCAACTTAGTCCCGGCTTGGCCAAGCGCTTAGGTGTCATCACTAAATCATCGAGAGGCCCAATGATATCGCTTTTATCCTACTTTGGGTAAAAGGAATGGATAAACTTCGACTCATATGCTCGCTTGCATTTACTGATCGAATCACACACAACAATAAGTTTTATAACACCAAGTTACTGGTGCGTTTACTTATTATCAATGTGTAACTGACCAACAAATAACAACTCACACGTCTCGGTTTCAAGAATATACAATATTATCGTCTCACTAATCACTCGTGATAAAACCGTGAAGTGATCCAAGTGAGCGTGGGTTTAATCCAATACTTTAATCTTATCAAAGCACTCACGAACTCTGCAGCAAACTTGTGCCATGTCTAAACACTTCAGACAATCTACAGACAGATTCATGACAGTCTTTATTCATACCTACTCCCAACGTATGACCAACTGTGGATGTTTGAATAACCTAGTTATTCTGGAAGTCAAAACATGCAAATTGAAACATGACAACAATACTTAATCCTATATGGCCCCAAACTTGTGAGAGTAAATAAAACCCTTCTATTTATCCACCATATTGATTACTCATTATTTATCATTTAATGTTTCGGATAATCAACTCATTACTTGAATTACAACAACAATTGTCCCATGCTCTAAGCATGCACACTTTGTTTCCTATGGTCCATGCTTTGTGAAATAGATCACCTGAAAACTTTTCCAATGATGCTCATTTCACAATTCCTTAATCCTAATTATTAGTGTAGGAACACAAGGTTCTTGCCACTACTAGAATATGTTAGATTCTAACATTTTATGCAACGATCCCTTTGCAAAATCATAGCACAAAAGTCACCAAGACGTAGCTAATGAAATTACAAAGTACTTTCTTATAAATTGTTACAAGACAATTCCATAGATGTGAAGTCTCACATTCAAAGTACATTCCTTTGAACATCCTTCTTGCATAAAGTTTTCTAATCTAAACACAGAATCTCAATATCCAACTCCCAATATGGAAACATTTCCACATTTGCCACATGACAACTCATTCTTAATAGAATCTTATCTATTCATAATAATGTTGATATGGTCCATCCAATACCATACTTTCAACTACTTACAAGCAATCAATCCTCAGCGAACTTTGGATCATCCTTTGATAGTTGTTAAATTCTTTCAGTCAAAACCAATTCTATTCCTTTTTCCCTCTTAATGCGCTAGGCATTTGGAAAATTTTAGAATGGTAAAATACTATAGCATTTACAATCGATCCTATACCCGAAGCGTATGGGACACGATGCATAATGTCTTACATAAAGATATGATACTTTACCAATCTTTTGCCATAATATTTTATGTGTCATGTTCTCACAATTCGAACTATGAAGAGGGATGCCGTAATCATATATTTTAGAATGGTAAAATACTATAGCATTTACAATCGATCCTATACCCGAAGCGTATGGGACACGATGCATAATGTCTTACATAAAGATATGATACTTTACCAATCTTTTGCCATAATATTTTATGTGTCATGTTCTCACAATTCGAACTATGAAGAGGGATGCCGTAATCATAGTCGAATTTTAAGAACACACAATGTATCCTTTGACTGAAGATGTTAAAATTTCTTAATCTAAGCTTTATATTTTGAAACGAAGTATAATATTCTCTCCCTTAATTATAGCAAAACAACTTTTCAACCCATGCAACTTTGCAAATGGAATCTTTGTTTTTCTATAATTAATATTGCTAACTTGCAATACTCGCCATAACAATCATACAAGCATAACACTTATGCTCCCACTATCATGATGATTATCATATAAGCATAACATTTATGCTCCCACTAGCTTTGACATGTATTCAGAAAACAAATGAACTTCCAGAAAACAATGCCTATTGAATCTCTGAAATTCATATTTCTAATACCAGATGCTTCAATAAGCCTTTATCTAAGCTTCTTAACCTTATACACCTTTGCCTTAGATAGCTCATATGTGTGTTTAAACAATTCATAACTTATGTTACTAAGTTCCAAATGTTGAAACTAATTGCCAAATCTCACAATTCGAACTATGGAAAGGGATGCCGTAACCATAATCGAATTTGAGAATACAATTTTCACAATTGCTATCTTCTTAAAATCTCTCTTAGTGAAAGCATTTCCTCACAGTCATTTTCATGAAGGAGGGAATCTTATGACACTTAGATTTTATGGTGTATGAGTTCCTATCCATGTGAATTTGCTAAAAACAAGGTTTGCGACAAATCCAAACTCATATGGACTGAACTTTCTTAATCTTGATTTCTTGCCTTATGGTAACACGAGTGCCCACCATGCCTTCCAAGTAGTTTAGTAACTTGTCCTTACATATCAATTTACTTTCCATCGACTAAGGCTTTAGTGTGTATTCAAATGAGAACTCATAGAACTCATATACACAATTAACTCAATTGGAATGGCACAGAAACAAAACAATGTCAGCACGATAGGTTGTAAACCTCAAGTCGTGTGCAAGTGATGATCGATAAGATTTATTCTTGATTTGTTCTTGAAACCTTTTCAAGACCATTAAGACTCCCACTGACTTCTTGACATATAAGATTCTCTTGTCAAGAAACATTTCTTGACAAACAAATATTCAATAGTTAGTGAAGCATTTATCAAGACAAAACACTTCACACAATTGGTCCTAGTTGGTCTTTGTCTTATCCAAGACAGCACAACTTACCAATTTCAAATGTGCAAGAATAAGAAAACTTTTCCAAATTCCACATTTGATGAGTGTTATAAACCTATTTAAGACTTTTCACTCAATGTCACAATCTTGACTCTAAGACTTGATATTGGAACGAAGTATGATTGACTCTTTGATTTAACCATTTCTACAATTCTCAATTCCTCTTCTTAGACATGCAATTGCACTAAGACTCACTTAGAGGATCAATTGAGACATGGTTCTTAATCATAAGGACTTATCATAAAACACAATAAAAGGTATTCTCCCTTCTTCTTAGAATAGAGAAACTTTTATCTTTCTGCCTACTTGATTCTTCTTTATTCGTTCTACTATTCATTGAAACTCTTTCAATCGACTTAGAATTATACTTAATCTTATAAGTATAACCAATATTTACTAAACTTTAGTAAATCGTGACGAATATCTTTGTCACTCTTGTGGTAGACTTGATCAACGTACGACCTAGTGTACTCGATCTCCTAGTTCTTCAATTGACACTTTGCCAAAGAATTAGTCTAAGGTTCCCAAATGTGAAAGTTTTCCATTCATCATACAATGCACATTGCATGATTCCAAGTTTCTGTCCAATTGAAACTTGGGTGATGAGAAACTCTCCCTATTTGGTAAAATTTTGACATTTCCACAAATAACACAATTAAGAATCAAATCCATTATTGCTAATAATAGAAACATTCAAACATTAATTCTTTCATACATGCCATTGCAAGGATAAATAAATAAGATAAAGTCAAAATTCATTTTATTGCGGAAAAAATTTGTCCTTACAATGCAATTCAATTGAAAATCAATGTTATTACATATTTCTTAACAATCTATTCTAACTCCAAGTAGTAGCTCAAGAATCCATTCTTCAAGTAATGCGATCGAAATCCATTTCTTCATGATTAGATTCAGCTCACTTCTTCCCTCAAGCTTCCTCTCTTTTCTTCGATCCTACAAAACATCAAAATGTAATCTTATCACATCATGTATTAAGAATCTAGAATAGGAACTCAAAAGAGTTAGATAATGGATTTTACCTGAAGCAGAGCCATACGTCTTGACTCTCCCATCTCTTAGATCTCTCAGGTAGTTAGGGCAACTTCGTCTTCAATGCCCTTTCTTTTGGCAATAAAAGCAAATGGACTCCTTTGGCACAGCACATCGGACAATCACAGACTTAGTTCTTTCTGGACTTCCAATGTTGCCAGTGTCCATTGAAGTTTGGGAGTTTGATTCACTAGACAAATTTGCTTGACCAGCACGCCAAGTCATTGCTGATTCAGCAGCTATAAGCAAATAGGTGAGATCAATTAGGGTCACGTCGTGGTCCATCATATAGTACTCTCTAACAAACTCACTATATGATTCAGAAAGTGACTGAAGAACCCAGTCAACAGCCAACTCACTTGAAATCTCGACACCCAACATGCTTAACCTATCAATGTGTGACTTCATCTCTAAGACGTGTGCACACACAGGTTTCCCATCTTCGTGTTTACTCGCCAAAAGGGCTTGAGTGAGCATGAACTTTTCAAGCCTTTGAACTTGTGGGTCAGGGAGAACAATTGGAGGAGGTGGAGGAAGTGAAGCATGACTCTCATTTCCTTGATCATATCTCGAAACGTCATCTTCATTTGGAAAGCTTGTTCCAAAGGATTTGGGAAGACCATTGTAAGATTCAGACATCTACAAACCGGGAGAAAATTCAAGTTATGTTGATTAGAATTCTTGATGTAACACCCAAATGAAACATCAAGCTAGGATCCAACACAATACTCTACAACCTAGAAGAGGGATGCCGTAATCTAGTTGTAAAATATTTGAAGGTAGGTAAATGACGATTTACCAATTTCCACCATGAAAAACGAAAAGGAAGATTAAGTTTTAAATGAATTGAAACTCCTAGATCTTTTGAGATTCATTGAACTTTTCAATGGCATGTTTAATCTCGATTATGCCCTACTATTTGTGACTGGGATGCCGAGGATCACAAACAAGGTGTGAATAACCATACGAATCACGTGGTGCACCCAATGCTACAATCACCTAATCAATGTGCCGGTTAGCCACACACGCTCCATTGATCTATGACAAACATCGAGTCATCCTTCGCTACCAATGTCATCCCCAAATTAGTGTGCCGGTTAACCACACACGCTCCACTAACGTTTGACAAGGGTACAAAGTGTAATTCCATGGGTTAGCATACAATTTCACATTTTGCCTAAAGTAACTATGATTTGGGAATTTGAAAAAAAAAGCATTTAGTTACTTTGTACTTAATTATACTTATAATGGAAGGTTTCTGTCCTATCCTACCCGTTCGGCTAACGACCCTCCACTAGTCAAGAGTGCGGTGGGTAAGAGTGGATACCCATTCAATCGCCATTTTATAGGCAATTTCCTTAAACACCCCTTATAGACCAGCTTCGTGAATGAGGCCTACTAACGGTAAGACTGACTGTTTACTCATACATATATAATATTAGACTTTTAATGTCATATATAGTATAGGGTGTATTTTACACTTTTAAAATACTAGGTGGTTTAAATTATACTTTTAATTAACCAAAATCATTATGGATTTATTAAATCTCTTTTAATTATACACTTAATTAATTTAATAAAACCATAAGGGTTTAATTTGAACTTTTCAAAATCAGGGTTTTGGATTTTAGACTTTCAAAATTAACTTTTAATCAACAATTTAAATTCCAAAACTTGAGGGCAAGTTTTGAAACTCTTCAAAACAATTAGGTTTTAATCTCACTTAAAATTTTGAATTTGAGACATTTAAATTAAAATTTTAAATATTAAAACTGTTGATTTAATAATTACCATAAATTAAACAATTAATTTAAATTATTAAATCACAGGGATTATCTAGATCATGAGGATAATTACCAATTATACATCTAAGATATCCAAATCCCTTGAATCCCTCTCTAAATCTCGAAAATAAGGGATGGGATAATTCAAGATCTTTAATTACCATATTAAACAATTAAAAGATAATTACAAGATATGGGATTATCCAAATCCCTAAAATATAGGATCTAACCTTGGGGAAGGAGGTAATTTCGAAATCCAAGGGTTGGAAAACCCTAGATTTCAAAATCTTGGAGGCTAAGGAAAAGATTTGGGAAACCCTAGCAAAAATCGCCATCTAGGGTTTAGCAACCCTAATTGCGAAAAATACCTAGCCTTTAGGGTTCATTAGCCATAAACCCTAATATGTCAAGTTCATAAATTTGAATAAAAGCTAATTGAAAACAAAAACCAATGGCTCTGATACCACTGATGGGTTTAATACAAACAATCCTATGTGTGCATGCAACCCTAGTATTGGATCTATGTTTTCACTATTAGTTATACAGCTTTATGAACACAAAAAGAAACCTGGCATGCTACTATAATTTTCGAAATTCATATATAAAGCTAGAATACATACCTTTTGTTGTTATATAGCAATAACAACTAGTTCCTTGAATTTCCTTAGCTCTTGAAAGCAAGTACCACAAGTGTAGTACCTCTAATGGAGTCACAAACACCATATGCAACTTGGATGAAGAGGAGAAGAAAAGGAGGCACCAAAAACGGCTGGAAACCCTAATGGAAGACTTGTTTACGTTTTTGGGGCATAGGGGCCCTTTATATACATGTAGGCTATTAGGGTTTACAACTAGGAAACCCTAATTTGACTGCTTAGGCCCTAAGCAGCCCATGGACTCCTTAAACATATCCCTTGGACGATTTCTAATGGGCTACCCATAGAATTCGTCCAACCTATATATTATTTGGTGATCCATAGCCCAATTATAATTATCTTATAATTACAACTTCAGTCCCCTAAGTTTAATTAATCTCTTTTAGCCACAAAATTAATTAACAATTAATTCTTGACTAATATTAATTAAACAATATGATCTCTCCTTTAATAAATTATTCTCATAATATATTAATAAATCATATTTATACCTTTCTCTCCTTAAATCATCCTACATATTGCTATGGTGAAGGCAACCCAAAAGGACCATGCTCATAATTGGGTCAAGTACATACCAAAATAGTTATGGACTTAGACACTAATCCAACATTATATGCATCAACATGTGAGTATTTGGCTAAGGTATGGTATGAGTACATATGCTTGGCTCAGATTTTAGGTTTTAGTATTTAGCTTAAGTTCAGTGTGAATGTATGCATATGTGCATGTGTATATATTTGTATTTCTAAACATGTGTAACACCATGTTTTTACCTTATAATATAAACGATTAATTACATTAAATAGACATTTTTATAGAGGACTATTAAGCATAAATAGTATTAACAAAAGTCGTAGTAGTCGTAAAAGCTAGAGCGTACATATAAGGAACGCTTAAATCTGATTTCGTATGAGCAAGTTATGATTTTTCGAAATTTCAACGCATCAGTGTAAATTGAAATTAAGATCAGTTCAGTATTAGCCAAAATAATCTGAATGAGAGTCGAAGATCTTGTAAATACCTATTCATCGATATAAAGACATTTGTGAACGGATGTCGTATAAAGAGTATGATTTTTATACTGACTTTAACAGTCTAAGCTTGTTAAAAATATAACTTTAAAAGTAAATTGGGAATTGACTGACGAAGTCTAAATATAAATTGTAGATCTCGTCGATAGCTCTGTGTGGATGTAAATAACGTAAAAAACAGAGCTCATATGAGAAAGATGTAGTTTTTTGAAAAATCAGAAATTCAAACGCGCGAGAGAGGCACGACGCTCAGTCAGCGGCTGACATACCGATGTGGCACCACCAGGTTTTGACACGTGGCAGAGTTTAAGAGGAGAAAAAACCCCTGTTCCGACCAGAGGCATGACACACGCCTATACACTGTACGGGCTACCCTTCTTTTTCCCTTATAAATTTACTGCAACCTCTCATTATTTCTACACTTCATTTCTCACATATCTCTCTAGTTCAAAAATTGTTGGGTTTTGGGGATCTTGGGAAATTCCATTTTGGCAATGTTTTGAGGTATAAGAGAGCCCGATGAATAGGAGTATTCGATCTCAAGATTTCGCCTGTAACTTTTTGGGTTTTCGCTAGAAATTGTTGTAAGTTAAACTATGCTTACTAGGAGTTTAGGGTAACTTATAATTATTGTTATATTTGTTATTAAGAAACTATAAGCTAGAATATTCATTAATTCTAGTTAAATATTCTGATTGGTCTATTTACGAGAGAGGTGTCTAGAATGGGCACGTTGGTTTGGTTGTTGGATTTCAGAAAATTTATATGCCGAAATGGCCCTGCCTCCCAAGTGTCATGTCTGGCTGATCCTTATTTGATAACCATGAAAGTATATTTGAAATTAGTGAAAGATCTGTCTTTTACCATATTTCCATAGAAATCAATAAATAGTAATATTATAGGTTAATACCTATTAGACGCATCACCCGTGTTGTCGAATGGATAGCCACTAGCCTTCTGAGTAACTAACCAGGTAAGTTATCTCAGTATACTATGTATTAAAATGTATATTCATGTATGTTAGGTCATAAGAGCTAGTAGAGTAGAGTTGATAGTATAGCTTTATGTGCCTGAACTAGTAGATATGAATGTATAGTATCCATGTGTGTAAATATTGTTGTATTTAATTTATTTATTACAGTTAAGTAGGGTTCTCGACGGAATGTGTCACACCCCCGACCGAGGTGGCAGAACACGCCAGGCTGTGCGACTACGTTCATGGATCACAGGTAAACAGAAAGTAAAGTAGATCACATGTTATCCAATCTATCTTGGATGTATGTTTAGAGATTTCCTGAGAATAAATATAATTTTGAGGGTTAACACAAGGTTGGTGAGTGTTACAGGTTTTCGTTACAGGTTTTTTGCTAACAACAATAATAATTCTAAAAAGTCAAAAAAGTATTTTCTTTATAAGTATACCATATTTAAATAAGCTTTGAAAAATCTAAACAATGTCTTGTCATAAGTAATTTCATGCTTAAAACGATTTTTAAAACGAACCAAGTTTAAAAGTTGTGGTGAGAGAGAGAGAGAGAGATTCGAGTTAATGTTTATAGTGAGTCCTATAATCGAGCTATGTGACTTGAATATACCCGACTACAGCGCTGCATTGGACGTTGCAGTAAAAATTGTAGACACGTATCACCCGCTTCGATTGATAAGTCGCAGGTTGTACCTAGCAACCGTAGGTGGGGATGTCAGCCCTATATAAATCTATACATATGTATCTCGCTCCGAAGATTAACGATTATAGTAGTTTGGGTATGCTAAGTGTTTAACTCAACTAATGAATAACGTAGAGTCACACTAAAAATTCCTTAACTAAAAAGTTTGTGAATAACTCTTAGCCCTCACTTACTTGTGGGTAAGTTCTAGACATAATGAATATCATTGTATAAAGTTTATAAAATCTGAGTATGTTTGACATATATGTAAAAGTGTAGTGTGCTCGCTTTTACAAAATTATATGTTTCAAATTAATGAACATATGTACATATACAAGCTTTATGCATATAAACATATAAATATACATGAGTAATAATAGCTTCAATCATTGAAATACTACAAAGTGTTATAACATGTTTGTCATAATATACAATGTCACATAAAAATCATATATTTTTGTATCATGTAACATTTGTCATATGGACTGACTAGTTATTTCACGATAAAAATTTCATAATATGTATATGAAAAGTTTATGTTAGTTATTTGTAACAACATGTTAAATTTTTAAATAACATTTTATAAACTAAATTTATTTTATTTTCGCATAAAGGATAATATATTTGTATATACAAAATATATAAGCAAATGTATCCCCCCCCCCCCTCCCGAAATAATTAATATATTGAAAAGGGTCATAAGTACTCACCCTTGAAGCGTGAGTTCCAATCGCTCGAATTCGATTTATTTGATAAGTTTGACTTTAGAAATCGCAAAGTCATGTTTCTTGAACTTTGAAATATTTCTTGGACAATTTGGTAACAAATTTGAACTATTGGGAATTGATTTGTAACTTTGCTAAAGAGTAGGGGCTTTTTGGTAATTTAATTTAATGAAATAGGACTGATTTGGGAAAGAATTTACCAAATGAGGGGTTATTTTAAACAAATGATTATGAATTTAAAGTTTGGCGATTGGAAATGTTTTACAAGATATTTGTCAAATGGGGGTAACTTTTGAGTAATTTAAATTTAAGTTTGCTTTGACCTTTGACTGGGTCAAAATCGAATACCCGTTTCTTTTTGAAGCTCCATGATCGATCCAGGCTCCATTTAAAAGGATTAGGGCTTTTAGCCTCCTGTCGTCATCAATTGCTTGATCAAAAAGAACCGTGAACGAAATCGGATAGGACGACGACGATTTGAAAGGAACGCGACGACAGACGATGGAAACACAAAATCAGGTGAGGGGTCCGATGGTTGCCGGTCAATCGTAGGTGGAGGGTGAGATAGGCCGATCCCCGTTCACCTTGTGGTTTGATCGTTGTCATTTGTTTGATCGGGCATCTGAAGCAAAGGAGATACGAATGCCATAGCAGTGAATGAAGACGGGAGATGAGGCTCAATTGATAGGTTTGCAAATCCGAGATGGTCTCCGACTCCGAAGTTCGATTAGGCCGAAGAAGGGGACGCGAGGGAGCACTGGGGTTGCGTTCTTCCTCCTCCGGTAGTAGGGTGCGAAGGGGAGGGTCTGACGAGGGTTCCAATGGTCAGAATACAAACAACAGCAGTAGGCAAGCTTGAAGAACGAAGGGGGAAGCATCGAGGCTTCGGTGGTGATTTTCTCCGGTTGATAGGAGGTGAGTGGATCGGAGATCGCACTATCGTTCGATGTGGATGGTTCATCTGTCGAGCAAGGGAAAGTAAAAACGGAAG
Organism: Lactuca serriola; assembly: GCF_051521515.1. Lineage (NCBI taxonomy): Eukaryota > Viridiplantae > Streptophyta > Magnoliopsida > Asterales > Asteraceae > Lactuca > Lactuca serriola. The sequence goes on from NC_136414.1 coordinate 65,224,987, forward strand.
TAGATAGGCTCGGCTGAAAATCAAAGCAAATGAAAAACATTAACAAAGATCTTCGGGGTGTTTTGATTTTTGACAGGGGAAATGAAGAAGAATAGGGAATGTATTCAGGTTGAGAGTTCTATTGGCGATGGTATTAGGTTGAGTGTTGAGGAGCACGGAATGTGTTCAGCTGTGAAGTGCAAGATATATTTTTTCGTTTATCATTTGATTTACTTATAAGATTGTATACAGATTGTAATTTTACCATTGTGTTTGAGTGTATCTTTGTATAAAGAGAAATTTGGAAGTAATCAGTGATGGTTGTATAACTATAACAGTTGGCATAATTTGTACTACATAATTTATTTTTGTATTTAGTATTATGTATTTGTTTCATTATGTGATATAATGTGTGTATAGATTAAATTAAATATGTATTTGTATATAAATTTATTGGTTGGTATATTTTTCCAATAGATTTAATGTATATTCCTTTTTTTAATAATATTGTATGTATACACAATATTTATGCATTTTCCTAACAGAGATTTAATAAGAATGTTTGTGAGATATACGAAGGATTCGAGATTTGTATAAAATCAGTGTTCAATTTGTCATATATTTTAGGAATTGTTGTATGGAAAATAATATATGACATACATAAGTATTTATATATTTAGTGTTGTATAAAAATTATATAACATATGGGCATTTTGTTTACACAACTAATTTGAATCTTTTAAAGCCGAATATGACCCAATAAATATATACATTTATATTGGTCTTGCCATTATACAACCTATAAATATTTTTCACAATAATAACAACAATGTATTTTAAATATATTTATTTATCGTGATGTATGTCTCGATTCTCGTGTCCAATACTGGACGTTGCGAAATTTTTCTGATAGTGCCGATCGATAGATTTTTATTCTAAGATTCTATAAACCCGAACGGATAAATTTTTCGAGCTGTTGAACTCCAGGAATTGGCGTTTAAAGTTTCGCGATTAATAAATCTGAAAACGTCTAAGTTTTCAACTTTTATAAATATTTTTACTAAAAATATTTCGAATATGAAATTAAATATTTAGCTATAGCTTGAGTCCAAAAATGCATTAAGAGTTTCCCTTTGAGGTTTGCATATAGAAACGGTTTTAGCGATTTTAAGAAAATCAGTATTATACTGGTTTTGGATTCTTAAAACGGTCGTATGTTTTGCATATGAACTCCGTTTTCAACGTTCTCTATATTTTCGGGGTCAAGGAAGCACATACTACGAGGCTAGAGTGTTTGTTTTTCTCAAAACAGCTTATTACGGAATTTTAGTTTTTCAGACGAACTTCTACGCTTGCCGTTTGATTTGTTTTCCATATTACATATTTGGAAGTAAGATATCATATGGTATCTAATAATACTTGAAATAACTCATTTATTTTACATTAGATTTACTAAAACTTAATAATTTTGAGGTTCAACACAAGGTTGGTGAGTATTACAGGTTTTCTGCTAACAACAGTAATACTTCTAAAAAGTCAAAAAAGTATTTTCTTTATAAGTATACCATATTTAAATAAGCTTTGAAAAATCCAAACAATGTCTTGTCATAAGTAATTTCATGCTTAAAACGATTTTTAAACGAACCAAGTTTAAAAGTTGCGGAAAGAGAGAGAGAGAGAGAGAGAGAGAGAGAGAGAGAGAGAGGGGAGAGAAAGAGAGAGAGTTAATGTTTATAGTGAGTTGTAACGCCTGTGTTTCCGAGCTAGGCATTAATGACGATGTAATAGTCTAGGTTAACCTTTGTAACTCATTTTGAAATAATAAGAATGTATTATTTGACTATTATGTGTTTTATGCTTAATTGTGTGACCTAATTGAATTAAGAATAAAAATAAGCGTAAAAATAAAATGTTAGATAAATCCAATATCGATACATGAAGACGTAGTGATCATGACAAGGATTCTGTATATATAAAGAATGCCGAAATCCGAGTTATAACGAAGAAGTTATGACCTGTCGAAGTTTCGCGACAGAACCGAAACGACGCTGAATGACGTAAAATATGAATTAAAGATAGAGCGATATCTAGCATTAGTGATCTAAACGAAAGTCGTAGAATATGTTAAACCGAGAGCATACATAAAAAGAATGTCTAAATCTGACTTCGTATGAGGAAGTTATGATTTTTCTAAGTTTCGACTGAGCGGTATGCAGCCCGAAGTTCGGATTTGAGATCGAGGGATTTCTAGCCGAAACAATCTAACCGAGAATCGAAGATCTCGTCGATAGTAGTCCAACGGTAGAAAGACAAACGAAAACGGACGTCAAATGAAGAAGTTATGATTTTCTAACGAAGTTTTCCTGTCCCGGCCTACTAAAAATAATATAATAAAAATAAAAGTCAAAATTAGCCGACGGAGTCTAAATGAAAGTTGTAGAGCATAATCTCACCTACGCGTGGATATAAAGAACGTCAAAAACGAAGATCACATGCGAAAGTTATGAATTTCTGAACTTCGAGACACGCATCCTAAAGTGGGAACGCCCCACGTTCAATTGGGGAACACCCCACGTTCAGTCCTTGGCTCCGGATTGGCCACATCGATGCTGAATCAATGGATGAGGGATAGGATCGGAACCCCGCTCTTATGCACCGCATTCGAAAGGAACGCCATGCATTTGAGGAATGCCCTACGTTCGGGGAACGCCCTGCGTTACTTTGGGGAAAGCCCTGCGTTCACGGCATACTGCACCCTATAAATAGATCACAAAGGGAAGCCGTTTGTGGTTGCCAAATCTCTTCTCTCTCACCCTTATTTCATCGATATACCTGCAAATTATACCCCTGAATCCCCGTTATCATCCCGACACCCGAAGCGAGTCCCGAAGCCCTGAAGATCCCGAGAAGTAAAGTTTCTGAGCTAAAACTCTGCCCGCGAGAAGCCGGTTTTGTGAAGATCTCCTGGTTTCACCGAAGAAATACTACTCTTAGAGTCGTAGTGCTGCCCGATCATCTTCTGATCAAGTGAGTGTGTAGTTACTTTCTTCTACCACATAAATACAAATTATTTCCATAAAATACGTGCTATGTGTTTATATGTTATGTGTTATTTGAAATGAGTATTGGTTGAATGTTGTATACATGTTTTATGTTGTGTATATATTTATATTTTTATCTACAAATATGTTGGGTAGAACATGAGTAGATAGTGAGGTGTGATGAAATAAGAATGATGAGAGACCTCGATGGTGATGTTGTTCATCTAGTCATCTAGCGGAGTATGGATGACGACCACAGACTCTTTCTAGACTGTCCAGTGGAACGCTGGCAGGTTTATAACCTGTAGGTGTTGTGAACGATGTGTTCACCGATGTACTCTATCCCCCTCATGGTTTCCTTTAGGACATCTATTGTCCAGGAATCCCCTTTGCAGTAATGTCTGTCCCGATGAAAGTCCTAGATTAGGTCCCTGGTAATAGATGTTGTTTTAGGGACGTAAAGTGTGGATAACGGGAATGGGTAATCGGGTTATTGTTGGTTGGTGAAATTAAATATAATTATTTATTGTGGGTTGAAAACCCTATATGCTCACCAGGCTCCCAAGCCTGACCCACTAAGTATTATTTGTATTACAGGTAGTGGTGCGAGGGCATGAGATGGATAAATCGTCAAGTTGTTTTGTTTATAAGCCTGTAGTTGTATATAACTGTTGTAAGGCTTATAATATGTTATTTATGCTTTTGTGTCTGTTTCGAAACATGACATCTCGAGTTTTGATTACCTAATGAAAATACATTTCTTTACGAAATGCTTTGATAAATATTATTTTATCATATTTTGTTTGGAAACAAATTCCGTAACTCTTTTAAATCAATGGATTTACTCTGAAATTATTTTAAAAGCATAAATGAAACCGGTCTTTTCTGGCCATGATTTTGGGGATGTCACAGTTGGTATCAGGGCATTAGTTTAAGCGAACTAGGAATTTGTAGGATATCTAGACTTAAACTTAGAATGTTAAGTGAAGATTGTAAGATGAGTGTCTGTCATACTTTAGACACAAGCACTAGTTTATTTTAGAAAAGTTTCTTAAAATGCTTTTATGTGCTAAATGTTACATGTTTGCCATATATGATATTATTTGTTTGGATCCATTGTTTGTTGCCAACCGGATCTGGAAGCCTTATGCGTTTAGGATTCTAAGCGTAGGACTACGATATTAGAACTAGCATGTAAACGTTTCAGAGTGATAAGAATGATTTGATTTTCTATCGTAATTGAGGATCTAAATTCACCTAGTTTGGTGTATAGATCAACGATGGCAAGAACAAGAAGTGGCGTTGGAAACGTAGACGAAAACAGGAACCAACGGCTTCAACCACCAGTGATTGAGGAAATACCCGTTGTAGCAGCAGCACTGAGCCAATGAAAATGGCTGGTATACAATTGATGATTCAGACGATGTTGGATTGTCAGATAGAAGAAACGAGACGTCTGCTGCACCAGAATCGTGAAGAACCTTCGATGCCGATTGTACAGCCCGCATTAAGTGAAGGGCAGTCGGAAGGAAGAAACTTCAGTGGGATTATTGGTCAAGCCAACCCACCGGTGGTTAGACACAACAACCAGGATGGAGGAAATGATGGGCGTGGGTGTAAGTACAAGGATTTCATGGCATCCAAACCAACATGTCTATCCGGAAGCCCGACGCTGGTAGAAGTTATAAACTAGATCTCCGAAATGGAGACAATGTTTGAAAGTTGCGAATGCAACAACAGACAGAAGACCGCTCTTGCGATCCCTCTGTTAAAATCCAGAGTGTTGAGTTGGTGGAAGCTATTAGCCGACCCGATTCCCAAGGAAGAAGCTAGCAAGATGTCTTGGGAAGACTTTGTGGAACAACTGAAACTGCAATACTGCTCAGAGCAGGACCTTCTGGAAATCAATAATGAGTTTCAGAATTTCAAAAAAGGAAAAATGAGCATTACTGAATACGCTGCAAGTTTCACAAAAAAGATGAAGCTTATCCCATACCTAGTACCAACAGAACTCTCAAAGGTCAATAAGTTTGCCCTCGGATTACCAGCAATCTTTGGTCCAATGGTTAAACAAGCAGCCACATTGAAAGCCGCCATCTAGGCTGGTAAGAATGTTGAGACCCAGATCAGGGAGAAGGGTCTAGAGAGGTCAGAGGTTGGTGAGAAGAGGAAGTTTGACGAACCCTCAGGGTCCAACAAGAAGGGTAAATTCTCGAAATCCGGTTCGAGAGGAGGTTGAGGAGGCGAAGTGAAATGGTGCGACAAATGCAAGAAGAAGCATCTTGGGAAATGTGTCGGAGAAGCCACACACTTCAAATGTGGAAAGCCAGGGCACTATGCCAACGAATGCACCCTTACCAAGAAAGTTTGCTATGGGTGTGGTGAGGAGGGTTACATCTCGAAGGATTGTCCAAAAAAGAAGGAGGCAGCAAGACCCAATATTCCACCAAAGCCGAAGGCGAGAGCCTTCCAGATGACACTGGAAGATACTAAAGAAGAAGCTGATGTCGCTTCAGGTACCTTTCTCGTAAACGAATTGTCTGCCCAAATTTTATTTGATTCTGGATCCATTTACTCCTTTATTTCACATGAATTTGGTAGAAAACTAGCTTTGCCTGCCGATAGACTAGATAATGCTTTATTAGTCGAAGTTGCTAGTGGCAAGTTTATACTTGTTAGCCATCATATGGAAAACATCATAATTGACTTGAATGGGAATAAGTTCCATGAGGAATTATTTCCAATTGAGCTAAATGGTTTCGACATTGTGCTGGGGATGGATTGGCTTAGCGCCAATGATGCCGAAATACTATGCAAGAAGAAGATTGTAATAGTAAACCCGCCAGGGAAAGAGTCATTTATGGTGTATGGGGACAAACGCATAGTAAATTCTAGAATCATTTCTCTAATGAAAGCTAGAAAGTGTTTGGCCAAAGGATGTACATCGTATTTGGCATTCGCGATTGATGCAAAGAAGGAGAAAAAGGAGATGCAGAGCATTCCTGTCATGTGTGATTATTCGGAAGTATTTCCCGAAGATCTTCCCGGATTACCGCCTAATAGACAAGTGGAGTTCAGAATAGACTTGTTACCAGGGACAATGGTAATAGCAAAAGCACCTTATCGATTAGCACCAACGGAGATGAAAGAGCAGATGATGCAACTTCAGGAGTTATTGGACAAAGGTTTCATTAGACCTAGTTCATCACCCTGGGGAGCTCCGGTGTTATTCGTAAAGAAAAAGGATGGGAGTATGAGGATGTGCATCGATTACAGAGAGCTGAACAAGGCAACAATAAATAATAGATATCTTTTGCCAAGGATTGATGACATGTTCGATCAACTACAAGGTTCAAGTTATTTTTCAAAGATCGACCCAAGTTCAGGATATCATCAACTGAAGGTGAGAGAGCAGGATATCAAGAAGACTACATTCAGAACACGATATGGACACTACGAGTTTTTGGTTATGTCGTTTGGGCTAACCAATGCTCCAACAGCATTCATGGATTTAATGAACAGAGTTTGTAATCCGTTCCTTGATAAATCTGTGATAACATTCATAGATGACATTCTGATTTACTCGAAAAGCCAAGAGGAGCATGGCAGACACTTGCAAGAAGTGTTAGAAGTCTTGAAAAAGGAGAAGTTGTATGCTAAGTTCTCCAAATGTGATTTTTGGATTCGAGAAGTCCAATTCTTGGGTTACATGGTCAACCAATAAGGAATAATGGTTAGAAGTCCAATTCTTGGGTCACATGGTCTACAAAGATTGATGTTGTGATGAAGTGGGAACAACCAAAAAGTCCCACGGAGATCCGAAGCCTTTTGGGATTAGCTAGATATTACCGAAGGTTTATCCAAGGATTTTCTTTGATTGCTACGCCACTAACAGCTTTGACCCACAAAGGAGTTACTTATGCTTGGAGTGCTAAGCACAAAGAAGCATTCGAGTTGCTAAAGAAGAAGCTATGTGAAGCACCGATTCTTTCTCTACTCGATGGAGTTGAAGACTTCGCTGTCTATAGCGATGCATCTAGTGTTGGGTTGGGTTGTGTTTTGACCCAAAGAGAAAAGGCGATAGCATATGCGTCTCGACGGCTGAAAGAGCATGAAAAAAACTACCCCACTCATGATTTGGAGTTGGCAGCGGTAGTTTTTTCTCTGAAAATATGGAGGCATTACCTCTATGGCTCGAAGTGCAAACTTTTCACTGATCATAAGGAATTAAATATGAGGCAACGACGCTGGCTGGAGTTACTCAAGGACTACGACTGTGATATACTTTACCACCCTGGTAAAGCAAATGTTGTTGCTGATGCTCTCAGTCGGAAAGTCAATATTGAAAGAAGAAGGCCAAGAGCGTTGAGAGTAGAAGTTGTCTCAACAATTGTGGAAAGTATTAAGAAAGCTCAAGAGCAAGCTTCTGAAAAGAATGATCGGAAGGAGGAACGTTTGGGCAAAACGTTGGTGTTTGGAACAAATGGTCATGGACTGAAGGTATTCCAAGATCATATTTGGGTACCTAAGTCAGGAGGAATAAGAGATCTTCTCATGGAAGAATCTCACAAAACCATGTACTCAATTCATCCCGGTAGCACTAAAATGTATAGGGACCTGAAACCCTATTACCAGTGGCCGACGATGAAGCTTGATATTGCAAATTACATGGCGGAGTGTGTGACATGTGCTAGAGTCAAGGCACAACATCAGAAACCATACGGGAGTTTAGAACCTTTACCTATGCCGATGGGTAAGTGGGAAGACATTTCCATAGATTTTTTCACTAAACTGCCCAAAACAAAGAACGGTCACGACATGATTTAGGTGGTCGTAGATCGCTTCACTAAGAGTGCACATTTCATAGCAGCCAATGAGAAATGGTCTTTGGATAAGCTTGTGAATTCTTACGTGACGGAAATTATGAGTTTCACGGTGTTCCGTTAACGATTGTATCGGATCGTGACATCCGTTTCACTTCAAGGTTTTGGAGAAGTCTACAAGAGGAATTGGGTACCAAGTTGTGTTTAAGTAAAGCTTACCATCCACAGACAGATGGGCAGAGCAAACGAACGATACAAACGCTTGAAGATATGCTGAGAGCATGTACCCTGGAATTCCAACGTAATTGGGATGAACATTTACCTTTAGTAGAATTTTCCTACAATAATAGTTTCCAATCGAGCATAAAGATGGCACCTTATCAAGCTATGTACGGACAAAAATGTCGTATGCCTTCTTGTTGGCTTGAGGCTGGGGAAAAGCAGCTTATGGGACTGGAGATAGTCCATCAAACTGCTGAAAAGTTGAAGATAATTAGGGAAAGAATGCTAGCAGCTCAGGATCGTCAAAAGAGCTATGCTGACAACAAGCGAAGACCGATGACTTTTGAAATTGGAGATTCGGTTTTGCTTAAAGTCTCGTTGTGGAAGGGACTTATAATATTTGGTAAAAGGGGAAAGTTAAGTCCAAGGTTTATTGGACCGTTTAAAGTTCTTTAGAGGATTGGGAACCAAGCTTACAAGTTAGAACTACCCGAAGAACTGAATGGAATTGATAACACTTTCCATGTGTGTTATTTGAGGAAGTTCACGGGAGAAGTTCCCAACACAATTCCAATTTCTGAATTAAGAATTGATGAGAACAAAAGGTTGATTGAAGAACCAGAGGCAATCGTAGTGCTGTCCGATCATCTTCAGATCAAGTGATTGTGTAGTTACTTTCTTCTAACACATAAATACGAAGCATTTCCATAAAATACGTGTTATGTGTTTATATGGTATGTGTTATTTGAAATGAGTGTTGGTTGAATGTTGTATACATGTTTTATGTTGTATATATATTTCCATTTTTATCTACAAATATGTTGGGTAGAACATGGGTAGATAGTGAGGTGTGATGAAATAAAAATGATGAGAGGCCTCGATGTTGGTTTTGTTAATCTAGTCATCTAGCGAAGTATGGATGACGACCATGAAATCTTTCTAGACTGTCCAGTGGAATGCTGGCAGGTTCCTAACCTGTAGGTGTCGTGAACGATGTGTTCACCGATATACTCAATCCCCCTCATACTTTCCTTTAGGACATCTATTGTCAAGGAAACCCCTTTGCAGTAATGTCCGTCCCGATGAAAATCCTAGATTAGGACCCTGGTAATAGATATTGTTTTAGGGACGTAAAGTGAGGATAACGGGAATGGGTAATAGGGTAATTGTTGGTTAGTGAAATTAAATATAATTATTTATTGTGGGTTGAAAACCCTATATGCTCACCAGGCTCCCAAGCCTGACTCACTAAAAAGTATGTGAATAACTCTCATCCGTAACTTACTTGTGGGTAAGTTCTAGGCATAATGAATATCATTGTATAATGTGACAACCAAAATTTATTGCCGTTACATAATCCCGTTCTCACTAACGGAATTCGTCGTTATGTATTAATTTCCGAAATATTTGAAGTCGTCAATAAATAAATATCTAGTTATTTATATTTTCTTGACATTATCATTTTAGTATAAGTAAATATAACTGGTAAGTGTTAACCCTGTTTAACTAAATAGAGTTATATTACTTCTCAACCACTTCACCCGGGTAAAAAGTTTTAACCCCGTTTAACTTTAGCATCGGGTAGCCGTGTACCGGGTGCAATACCCGAGGCATATATAAAGTAAATGAACACCACTTTGAACCCTTTTCACCACTCATTCACTCTCTCTCTCTCTCTCACTACTTTCTCTCTCTAGACCCGAACCCGACTCCAAAACCGCGATTTCCGGCTTCCAAACGTAAGGGTTTCTTCCCTAGCTTGTTCTAAACGTACTTCATTGTATTTAGGACACAAAAATCTTATGATTTAGAGGAAAACATTGAGTTTGCGGCCAAGGAAGCCTCTTAGGCCGTAAACACCCAAAATTTGGCCAAAAGTCCCATTTTCCCTTCCTTTAAGCTAGGATATTAATTAAGGAATTAGCCTAGATGAGTTTGGACATGAAAACACAAGTTTTTAAAGCCTAAAAGAGGGTTTACGGCCCAAGCTTGTGCTTAGGCCATAAACACCCAATTTCCATGTTAGATTGCCCCAAAAACTCATCCAAGGCATGTTAGAATTTAGATATGATCTTAGGAAATGCTTAAGGCCATTAAGCAACACATTTTAGAGCATAAAAGGGGAGTTTATGGCCAAGACTATGCTTGGGCCGTAAACACCCAATTTCCATGCCAAAATGTCCCAAAAACTCACCTAAGGCCTTCTAGAATTTAGTTATGATTTAAGGGAGTGCTTAGGACCATTTAACAATCCATTTTGAGGGACAAAATGGAGTTTACGGCCCAAGCACAAGCTAGGACCGTAAACTCCCCCAAATGACACCAAATGAAGGTTTTAACCCTCCAAATTGGTCCTAGGCATTTACTAGAAATATATGGAGTTGATTTGAGGCCTTAACTTTCACTTTTGGGAGAAAACAAGAGTTTACGGCCAAGCCTAGGGGCTTACGGCTGTAAACTCCCAAGGAGTGGCCTTTGGTCCGTAAAATCCAAGGGAGTAAACTCTTGGACTCCCCCGTAAACCCCTCTTGGCCTTGTACTACTCCCGGGAACCCCTTCTAAGCCCTAAGACCCCGAATCAATGCTAGAATGCCTAAATACTTTAATGAAAAGCATAAAATGATTAATTTCTTGTAAAATACATATTTCATATGACATTAGGGTCTTAAAAGTTGCACAAGTCTTTATTTGGTACAAAACGCTCAACCAACACTTTCACCCGATTTACCCGATTCACCCGATTTACGCGATTTCAGGTGAGTTCATATTCCTTTAATGAACCTTTCAAATGTGTTATATGTTTTAGTGGGGGGGGGGGATACAAGTCAATTATACATGTTTATGGAAATTTATACAAGTCAATTATTCATGTTACGGAAATTAATCACAGGTGATTCACTATTCGTAGTTCAAATCACATGTGATTTACCACTATGTTTTATAAAAATGATTTCGTTTTCAAAACTATTTTGGATAAATAAACAATTTTCTAAATGTTCCCTTTTGACAAGATTTTTATTAAATAAATTCCTTATAAAATGTAACCACACCAATATATTTATATAAGTAAGACTTGAAGGACTTAGGACCGATAGCTCGCCTTATTTCCTGTTCTTGTTTGATTACGGGCTTAGGGTAGTTGTTATCCGTCCGACTGTCTTTGATTTCTTAGTTATATATCATATATATTAGTGATGGATACGAGTATTTTCATTTCATTCGATGTTTAAACCACTAAACTGACAAGAATCATACACACTATGTTAACTATAATAGGTATAGTTAAGGCCACTATTACTCGCTATAGCTACTACTCTACACACTATAATACACTCTATTACGATACTATGCACTAACAAGAGAACGCACTACGAGTTATACAAAAGACTACTGCACTATAATACAAGAGAAAGCACTAATCAAGAGATAACACACTAACCCACTATGAGATACTCTATTCGCTATGCACTACTCCCGGAGTCTTCTGACAGGAAGACGACACTATATGTATAGATCTATACGGGGCAGACGCTATTACATCCCGACTGTTAACTTCAGTCTGAGCCGCGTAGGCCCAGGGATGCCACTACTTCACTACACTGTGCATGACTGGGAGGGTCATGGGGTCCGCTATTATACACGCTATTGGTATCATACAAGGAATACACTATAATCACACTAAAACACTAAACTAAAGACGAAGTTAATATCCCGAAGTAAACAAGTATTTAACACTAAAGAAAGCTTGCACCACTATTATTGACTTCAAGCATAATCTATCGTATTGCATTACTTATTGGAAATTCACTATTATACTTTTACAATAAATGGTTTTTCAAAGATGAAAATGACATGTTTCTTAAAGGTTTTCACTTACAACGTATTTCTGGAAAATATAGGATTTTCTAGGATTTTCTACTACTTATGATTGTAAAGTTGCAGCTTTTCATACTATCGGTTCTAATGCTTTTATACAAAAACTCACACTAAAACTCTTATGAACTCACCAGCTTTATGCTGATAGTCGTTTTCAAAATAACTTGTATCCTCAGGTCAAAGATAGACAGGTACAGGTGCGACATTTTGGAGAAGGTGGAGCATACAAGATCCATCTGTTATTTTTGTATTATTTTGGTGTTTGCTAAACATTACAAAACACACTTGTAATTAAACTCACTATGTAATGCAATGGTTGTATGTTTCTTGTTTGTATTATTATGCAATTGTGATGATACTGTACATGACGTCCTCCACCCCGAAACGTATTCCGCCGTTATTGGTTTTGGGGTGTGAGAGATTGGTATCAGAGCATTGTTTATAGTGAATCAAGTATATCAACCAATAAAAGATATACGAACTATAAACACTTCGGGACTAAAACACTCTGACCAAGAATATATACTGTTAAGTATCTAAAAGATTTAACTAAGTATATATATACACACACATCACTATAAAACACAGAAGTCAGTATCACCCTAGAACAGAACAAAAGTATTAAGATTGTTGGACAACACAGTTGGGTTTAGAGACATATAGTCACATTTGCGGGGATGTAGCCTGATCAACTACGTTTTCCTGGGAGTGACTAGCATGTGCCTAAGCTTGGTTGTGGTGTTGCAACAAGTCTAAAAACTTACCAACACTACCACAATAACGTTACCATAAGAATACTATAAGAGTATTCTGTATCTCTAGAACACACGTATGTGATAACAAAAAGGGTCGTTACTGGTAGGACAATAGATGCTAAGTGGATACACCATGGTTACATGTGACTAGGGCGCTATAGACTCAAAATCTGTAGCCTTTGCTTCATTCCCTGTTCTTGTTTGATTGGGGGTCTGAAGTTAGGGTTGCTTATTCGAAGGACTATCTTGCTTCAGTTACATGTAATCGGTATGCACTACGCAAGTATTGGGTCGACTAATAACGATTCATCTTATAAGTATCTTAGAGTAGTACGTCTATTAACCTTTCCTTTCCCCTTTCTCGCGTAGATAGCATGGCTGGCTTCCACCATCCCGGTGATCCGTACTATCCAAACCAGGGCAATGGAGGATGGCTCGATGAGGAGTCAGACGATGATTACCCGATCCCTTTGGATGATCATCATGCTGAAGGCTTCTCGGATAGCTCGAGCTCCAAACCAGAAGTTAACAACCAACCTCCTGAAGCTCCGAACCCTAACCCTTGTCCGGCATTTCAGGGTCCCACTCCTATGTGGGCCATATCCTTGCACCGATGGAGCGAGGAACAGGGTCAGCCTTTGCCTTACAATGGAGACCGAAGCTTCTATAACATAAGTGAAGGAGGATCAGCGGATCGGGTTCTTCCCATCATGATTCGAAGGATTGCCAGGAATGTCGAGCAGGGTCAAGCTGCTATTGGTCGAGTTGTAGAAGTCGATGCCAACTCGAATCTCAACACGGTTCGCATCCGCCAACACGAAGAAGCCATGGACAGGACAAGGAGGACCAATGAGGCTCTGCAGCATCAGCTGGCTGCATCCCGAGCCGAAGTTAGGGAACTCCGAGCACGCCAAAGGACTCATGATCGACACCTTCAAGAAGTTATGCGTCAGCTAGCGGATCTGAGGATTCGCCCAACAAGTAACCGTTGCCAGTAGAAGACGTCTAGTTACCTCACTCTTTTGTTTAAAGGACTAGCCTTTCCTCTCTATGTTCCGTAGATCTCTTGTCTGTAAACCTTCCTAGCTTAAAAATACTCTAACTGGACCTCTAAACTGCCAACATTTTCTTTATGGTTTGATGTAAGACCTACTGTTGGGTCGATTTTCATGAACTTGTGTTACATCATTAATACTAGTAAATTGGCGGTTAATTACTCTATTGCTATGACTCTCATTCTAATCTTGGGTTATGTTGATTTAATCCATGAAACACTCTATTCACATTTGCACTAGACTCTTACTATTGCTATTATTTCTATGATCTTCCAGTGAAAGATGCCTCCACAAAAGCGTCCAAACAGAGGAAGACCAGCAACTCAAACCCCTCCTCTACAGTTCGACCCAGTGCTGTTCCAAACAGCTGTGACCGCGGCTGTGACAGCAGCCATGGCCCAAATGAACTCCGGAGACGCAAGCGGTGGTAACTCCAGGTTTGGCGAAGTCCATCAACGAGTGCAGGGATGCACTTATAAGGACTTCATGAACTGTAAACCTACTTTCTTCAATGGTACCGGAGGAATTCTAGCGTTATCCCAATGGTTCGAAAGAACCGAAGCCGTATTCGAAATGTGCTCTTACCCCGAAGAGAGCAAAATCAAGTTCGCAACTGCTACCCTCACCAACAGGGCCTTGACATGGTAGAATGGCCATATCAGTGCACTCTCCTTGGTTTCAGCCAATGCCATGGGCTGGGACACTTTAAAGGATCTTATGAGGAAGGAATACTGCCCTAGGGGCGAAATCCAGAAACTTGAGGAGGAACTCTGGAACCTCAAGATGAAAGGGACTGACATAACAGCCTACACGGCCAGGTTCTGTGACTTGGCGGCTATGTGTCCCAACATGATCCCATCTGAAAGCAAGAAGATTAAACGATACATCTGGGGTTTTGTGCCCCCGTATCGAGGAAACGTTCTGGCCTCACGCCCTACCACTTTCGACAGCGCCAAGGAATTGGCCCAGAGTTTGATCAACCATGAAGTCTCTTCCACACCAGCAACAGCAACCCCCACTACCACTGCACCACCCGATTCATCTGACAAAAAGAGGAAGCGATGGAATAAGAAGAAAGGCAAGAAAACTCAAACCTCCTCCAAGGACCAGCAAATCGTGGCGGTCCATGCTGCCACTACTCCAACCACTCCTGCACCACCAAAAGCTTATAGTGGGAATCTACCCAAATGTCCCAAATGTCCTTTCCACCACCACGGCCCTTGTCGTGAATTGCAGTGTTCCAACTGCGGTCGGAAGGGCCATATGGTGCGATTCTGCAAGGTCCCTCCCAAACCTATCTCTCAAGTTCCCGGTTCGGGAGTGACCCCGACGTGTTATGGTTGCGGTGAAGCTGGTCATTTTAAGAAGAACTGTCCGAAGGCTACAAATGCTGGGGGAACTGGAAGGTTACTCGCTATCGGTCACAATGAAGCGGTAGCGGATCCCACAGTGGTCACGAGTACATTTCTTCTCAACAACTCTTATGTCTGTGTCTTATTCGATAGTGGTGCAGAAAGAAGCTTCATAAATCAAAACTTTAAACACTTACTCAAACAAACTCCTCAACCACTAAAAGAAACATTCGTCGTAGAAATGGCTAACGGGAAGACTGAAAGCTCTAACGAAATCTACATAGGTTGTACCCTCACGTTAGACGATCACCCATTTCCAATCGATCTCATACCAGTCTCAATCAAAAATTTCGATGTCATTGTTGGTATGGACTGGTTGAGTCTTCATCGCGCCGATATCCTATGCTCCGACAAAGCCATTCGCCTGAATCTTCCAAATCACGAAACCCTGTTGATCTATGGAGATAAACCCGGTGCGAGCCTTCGTATCATCTCCAGTATTCAGGCTCAGAAATACTTGCGCAAGGAATATCGCGCCTTTCTTGCTCACGTCGTTGACTCTAGCCAGAAATCGAAAGATCCAAAGGATATTCCCGTTGTATGCGAATTCCCTGATGTTTTCCCAGAGGATCTTCCGGGTCTACCTCCCAAACGTCAAGTTGAGTTCAGAATCGACCTAGTCCCAGGAGCTACTCCTGTAGCTAAGTCGCCCTATCGTCTAGCGCCCGCCGAAATGCAAGAACTATCCGGTCAACTCAATGAACTATTCAACAAGGGTTTTATAAGACCAAGCTTCTCACCTTGGGGAGCTCTGGTCTTATTCGTGAAGAAGAAGGACGGATCGTTTCGAATGTGCATCGATTACAGGGAACTCAATAAACTCACGGTAAAAAATCGCTACCCTCTCCCGCGTATCGACGATCTATTCGACCAACTACAAGGAGCAAGTTACTTCTCCAAGATTGATCTTAGATCTGGGTATCACCAATTACGGGTGCTTGAGGAAGATGTCCCGAAGACAGCCTTCCGAACCCATTACGGGCATTTTGAGTTCGTAGTGATGCCCTTTGGACTGACTAACGCCTCCGCAGTATTCATGGACTTGATGAATAGGGTGTGTCGTCCATATCTAGATCAGTTCGTCATCGTCTTCATCGACGATATACTCGTCTACCCTCGAAGCGAAGAAGAACACAAGGATCACCTGCGACGAGTCCTGGAAACGCTGCGATCAGAGAAGTTATATGCGAAGTTCTCTAAGTGCGAGTTTTGGATCCGAAGAGTTGAATTCTTAGGACACGTGGTTAGTGAAGAAGGAATCCACGTGGATCCCTCCAAAATTAAAGCTATTGAGAACTGGTCAGCACCAAAGACGCCTACAGAAATTCGCCAATTTCTAGGCCTCGTTGGCTACTACCGCAGGTTCATCCAAAACTTCTCTCGGATTGCGAAGCCTCTCACCATGTTGACGCAGAAGGGCGTATCATTCGACTGTGAAGAGAAACAGGAGAAGGCATTCCTGACCCTGAAGCGAGCCCTATGCACTGCACCGGTATTATCCCTTCCCGAAGGGACAGAAGATTTTGTTTTATACTGCGATGCATCAAATCAAGGGCTCAGTTGTGTCTTGATGCAACGAGGTAAGGTCATCGCCTATGCCTCCAGACAGCTAAAGACACATGAGGCGAACTACACTACTCACGACCTCGAGTTAGGAGCGGTCGTCTTTGCACTAAAAATCTAGAGACACTACTTGTATGGGACGAAGAGCATGGTGTACACTGATCACAAAAGCCTCCAACACATAGTAAACCAGAAAGAACTCAACATGAGGCAGCGTCGATGGGTCGAACTACTGAGTGATTATGATTGCGAAATCCGATACCACCCGGGGAAAGCCAATGTAGTAGTAGACGCCCTAAGTAGGAAGGAGTATTCTGGACGAAGAACCAAGTCATTCAAAATGACTATCCGTTCGCATCCATCCGCGCAGATCAGGGAGGCTCAGCTGGAAGCCTTAAAACCGGAGAATCTGATGGGAGAATCCCTGCGCGGAATGGATAAAAGTTTGGAGGTCAAGGGTGACGGAGCCTACTACTTCATGGACCGAATCTGGACCCCGCGCCATGGAGGTTTCAGAGACTTGGTCATGAGGGAAGCACACAACACTCGCTACTCCGTCCACCCAGGCTCAGATAAGATGTATCTGGATCTCAAAAAGCTATATTGGTGGCCTAACATGAAAGCGGAGATCGCTACCTTTGTGAGCAAGTTCCTTACTTGCGCGAAGGTCAAGGTCGAATATCAAAAGCCATCAGGACTCCTCCAACAACCAGAGATACCGGAATGGAAGTGGGAGCGGATTACAATGGACTTTATAACCAAGCTACCCAAGACAGCGGGTGGGTTGGATACCATTTGGGTCATCGTCGACAGATTGACCAAGTCTGCACACTTCCTACCCATCAAGGAAACGGAGAAGATGGAGAAACTCACAAGAACATACATAAAGGAAATAGTGCGGCTGCATGGCGTCCCTATATCTATTATCTCGGATAGAGACAGTAGATTTACCTCTAGATTTTGGCAATCACTACAAAAGGCGCTAGGGACGAGGCTGGACATGAGTACAGCCTACCATCCGCAGACTAACGGACAAAGTGAGAGGACGATCCAAACTCTAGAAGATATGCTGCGAGCTTGCGTGATCGACTTTGGTAAATCGTGGGATACACACTTGCCTCTTGTGGAGTTTTCCTACAACAACAGTTATCATACGAGCATCAAGGCAGCTCCATTCGAAGCCCTCTACGGCCGGAAGTGCAGATCCCCTCTGTGATGGGCTGAGGTGGGTGACACTCAGTTAGCTAAGGGACGAGTTCCTGATAGCGCCCTCACTGGTCCGGAGATTATTCGAGAAACGAACGAAAAGATTGTACAGATTCGCGAACGACTAAAAGCCGCTAGGGATCGACAGAAAATCTACGCAGAAAAACGGAGAAAACCCTTGGAATTCCAGGTGGGAGACCGAGTCCTTTTGAAGGTCTCGCCCTGGAAGGGCACGATACGCTTCGGAAAGCATGGAAAACTGAACCCAAGGTACATAGGGCCTTTTGAGATTCTCGCGAGAATCGGCCCCGTAGCTTACAAACTCAACCTACCCCACGAGCTAAGTAACATACATCCTACCTTCCACGTTTCAAACCTGAAGAAATGCCTGTCCGACGAGACTCTCGTGATTCCCCTCGACGAGATCGAGGTCAATGAGAGCCTCAACTTCGTGGAAGAGCCATCGGAGATTATGGATCGGGAAGTGAAAAGAACGAAACAAAGCCGCATCCCAATTGTGAAGGTTCGGAGGAATGCCAAGCGTGGACCAGAATTTACTTGGGAACGCGAAGATCAAATGAAACTCAAATATCCCCATCTCTTCGCTTAGTAGTATTGTAATACTTATCTGTATGAATTCTAAATTTTGGGACGAAATTCCCCTAACGGGGGGATGATGTGACAACCCAAATTTATTGCCGTTACATAATCCCGTTCTCACTAACGGAATTCGTCGTTATGTATTAATTTCCGAAATATTTGAAGTCGTCAATAAATAAATATCTAGTTATTTATATTTTCTTGACATTATCATTTTAGTATAAGTAAATATAACTGGTAAGTGTTAACCCTGTTTAACTAAATAGAGTTATATTACTTTTCAACCACTTCACCCGGGTAAAAAGTTTTAACCCCGTTAAACTTAAGCATTGGGTAACCGTGTACCGGGTGCAATACCCGAGGCATATATAAAGTAAATGAACACCACTTTGAACCCTTTTCACCACTCATTCACTCTCTCTCTCACTACTTTCTCTCTCTAGACCCGAACCCGACTCCAAAACCGCGATTTCCGGGTTCCAAACGTAAGGGTTTCTTCCCTAGCTTGTTCTAAACGTACTTCATTGTATTTAGGACACAAAAATCTTATGATTTAGAGGAAAAGATGGAGTTTACGGCCAAGGAAGCCTCTTAGGCCGTAAACACCCAAAATTTGGCCAAAAGTCCCATTTTCCCTTCCTTTAAGCTAGGATATTAATTAAGAAATTAGCCTAGATGAGTTTGGACATGAAAACACAAGTTTTTAAAGCCTAAAAGAGGGTTTACGGACCAAGCTTGTGCTTAGGCCGTAAACACCCAATTTCCATGTTAGATTGCCCTAAAAACTCATCCAAGGCATGTTAGAATTTAGATATGATTTAGGAAATGCTTAAGGCCATTAAGCAACACATTTTAGAGCATAAAAGGGGAGTTTACGGCCAAGACTATGCTTGGGCGGTAAACACCCAATTTCCATGCCAAAATGTCCCAAAAACTCACCTAAGGCCTTCTAGAATTTAGTTACGAATTAAGGGAGTGCTTAGGACCATTTAACAATCCATTTTGAGGGACAAAATGGATTTTACGGCCCAAGCACAAGCTAGGACCGTAAACTCCCCCAAATGACACCAAATGAAGGTTTTAACCCTCCAAATTGGTCCTAGGCATTTACTAGAAATATATGGAGTTGATTTGAGGCCTTAACTTTCACTTTTGGGGGAAAACAAGAGTTTACGGCCAAGCCTATGGGCTTACGGCCGTAAACTACCAAGGAGTGGCCTTTGGGCCGTAAACTCCAAGGGAGTAAACTCTTGGACTCCCCCGTAAACCCCTCTTGGCCTTGTACTACTCCCGAGAACCCCTTCTAAGCCCTAAGACCCCGAATCAATGCTAGAATGCCTAAATACTTTAATGAAAAGCATAAAATGATTAATTTCTTGTAAAATACATATTTCATACGACATTAGGGTCTTAAAAGGTGCACAAGTCTTTATTTGGTACAAAACGCTCAACCGACACTTTCACCCGATTTACCCGATTCACTCGATTTACGCGATTTCAGGTGAGTTCATACCCCTTTAATGAACCTTTCAAATGTGTTATATGTTTTAGTGGGGGGGATACAAGTCAATTATACATGTTTATGGAAATTTATACAAGTCAATTATTCATGTTACGGAAATTAATCACATGTGATTCACTATTCGTAGTTCAAATCACATGTGATTTACCACTATGTTTTATAAAAATGATTTCGTTTTCAAAACTATTTTGGATAAATAAACAATTTTCTAAATGTTCCCTTTTGACAAGATTTTTATTAAATAAATTCCTTATAAAATGTAGCCACACCAATATATTTATATAAGTAAGACTTGAAGGACTTAGGACCGATAGCTCGCCTTATGTCCTGTTCTTGTTTGATTGTGGGCTTAGGGTAGTTGTTATCCGTCCGACTGTCATTGATTTCTTAGTTATATATCATATATATTAGTGCTGGATACGAGTATTTTCATTTCATTCGATGTTTAAACCACTAAACTGACAAGAATCATACACACTATGTTAACTATAATAGGTATAGTTAAGGCCACTATTACTCGCTATAGCTACTACTCTACACACTATAATACACTCTATTACGATACTATGCACTAACAAGAGAACGCACTACGAGTTATACAAAAGACTACTGCACTATAATACAAGAGAAAGCACTAATCAAGAGATAACACACTAACCCACTATGAGATACTCTATTCGCTATGCACTACTCCCGGAGTCTTCTGACAGGAAGACGACACTATATGTATAGATCTATACGGGGCAGACGCTATTACATCTCGACTGTTAACTTCAGTCCGAGCTGCGCAGGCCCAGTGATACCGCTACTTCACTACACTGTGCATGACCGGGAGGGTCATGGGGTCCGCAATTATACACGCTATTGGTATCATACAAGGAATACACTATAATCACACTAAAACACTAAACTAAAGACGAAGTTAATATCCCGAAGTAAACGAGTATTTAACACTAAAGAAAGCTTGCACCACTATTATTGACTTCAAGCATAATCTACCGTATTGCATTACTTATTGGAAATTCACTATTATACTTTTACAATAAATGGTTTTTCAAAGATGAAAATGACATGTTTCTTAAAGGTTTTCACTTACAACGTATTTCTGGAAAATATAGGATTTTCTAGGATTTTCTACTACTTATGATTGTAAAGTTGCAGCTTTTCATACTATCGGTTCTAATGCTTTTATACAAAACCTCACACTAAAACTCTTATGAACTCACCAGCTTTATGCTGATATTCGTTTTCAAAATAACTTGTATCCTCGGGTCAAAGATAGACAGGTACAGGTGCGGCATTTTGGAGAAGGTGGAGCATACAAGATCCATCTCTTATTTTTGTATTATTTTGGTGTTTGCTAAACATTACAAAACACACTTGTAATTAAACTCACTATGTAATGCAATGGTTGTATGTTTCTTGTTTTTACTATTATGCAATTGTGATGATACTGTACATGACGTCCTCCACCCCGAAACGTATTTCGCCGTTATTGGTTTTGGGGTGTGACATATAAAGTTTATAAAAGTCGAGTATGTTTGACATATATGTAAAAAATGTAGTGTGCTCGCTTTTACAAAGATATGTGTTTCAAATTAATGAACATAGGTAAATGTACAAACTTTATGCATATAAACATATAAATACACATGAGTAAAAATAGCTTCAATCATTGAAATACTACAAAGTGTTATAACGTGCTTGTCATAATATATAATGTCACATAAAAATCATATATTTTTGTATCATGTAACATTTGTCATATGGACTAGTTATTTCATGATAAAAATTTCGTAATATGTATACAAAAAGTTTATGTCAGTTATTTGTAACAACATGTTAAAATTTTAAATAACATTTTTATAAACTAAGTTTATTTTATTTTCGCATAAAGGATAATATATTTGTATATACAAAATATATAAGGAAATGTCTCCCACCCCCCCCCCCCCCCCGAAATAATTAATATATTGAAAAGGGGACGCGAGGGAGCATTGGGGTTGCGTTCTTTCTCCTCTGGTAGTAGGGTGCGAAGGGGAGGGTCTGACGAGGGGTCGAATGGGAAGAATACAAACAACAGCAGTAGGCAAGGTTGAAGAACGAAGGGGGAAGCATCGAGGCTTTGGTGATGATATTCTCTGGTTGATAGGAGGTGAGTGGATCGGAGATCGCACCATCGTTCGATGTGGATGGTTCATCTGTCGAGCAACGGAAACTAAAAATGGAAGTAGATGGGCTCGGCTGTGGTAATCGCCGAGCAAGATAGGGACGGATAGCCTCCTTCCGGCGACTACAGGTAATGGATGGGGTGCTTCAGCAGTCCCGGTTCTTTCTATTCACCCTTTTTTTATTGTTTAGACAGAAATTGTTAGGTTGTTTGGTTGGGTTGTTAACAAGGAATGAATAAATGGGGTCTTCGGTGGTTGAAGATAATTGGATGGTTTTTTTTTGTGCGTTGGGTTTGATTCATTTGTTTGTCTTGATAGAAATCGGTGGATAGACCTTGGGGTATGGTTTTGGTGTTTGGCTGAAAATCAAAGCAAATGAAAAACATTAACAAAGATCTTCGGGGTGTTTTGATTTTTGACAGGGGAAATGAAGAAGAATCAGGAATGTATTCAGGTTAAGTGTTCTATTGGCGATGATATTACGTTGAGTGTTGAGGTGTGCAAGAAATGTGTTCAGTTGTGAAGTGTAAGATATATTTTTTTGTTTATCATTTGATTTACTTATAAGATTGTATACAGATTGTAATTTTACCATTGTGTTTGAGTGTATCTTTGTATAAAGAGAAATTTGGAAGTAATCAGGGATGGTTGTATAACTATAACAGTTGGCATAATTTGTAGTACATAATACATTTTTGTATTTAGTATTATGTATTTGTTTCATTATGTGATATAATGTGTGTATAGATTAAATTAAATATGTATTTGTATATAACCTTATTGGTTGGTATATTTTTCCAATAGATTTAATGTATATTCCTTTTTTTAATAATATTGTATGTATACACAATATTTATGCATTCTCCAAGCCGAGATTTAATATGTATGTTTGTGAGATATACGAAGGATTCGAGATTTGTATAAAATCAGTGTTCAATTTGTCATATATTTTAGGAATTGTTGTATGGAAAATAATATAGGACATACATAAATATTTATATATTTAGTGTTGTATAAAAATTATATAACATATGGGCATTTTGTTTACACAGCTAATTTGAATCTTTTAAAGCCGTATAGGACCCAATAAATATATACATTTATGGTAGTCTTGCCGTTATACAACCTATAAATATTTTTCACAATAATAACAACAATGTATTTTAAATATATTTATTTATTGTGATGTATGTCTTGATTCTCGTGTCGGACGTTGCGAATTTTTTCTGATAGTGCCAATTGATAGATTTTTGTTCTTGGATTCTAGAAACCCGAACGGATAAATTTTTCGAGTTGTTGAACTCCGGGAATTTGCGTTTAAAGTTTCCCGATTAATAAATCTGAAAACGTCTAGTTTTTCAACTTTTATAAATATTTTTACTAAAAGTATTTCAAATATGAAATTAAATATTTAGCTATAGCTTGAGTCCAAAAATGCTTTAAGAGTTTCCCTTTCAGGTGTACATGTCCTTCAACGGATAGAAACGATTTTAACGATTGTAAGAAAATCAGTATTATACTGGTTTCAGATTCTTAAAACAGTCGTATCTTTTGCATATGAACTCCGTTTTGGACGTTCTATATATTTTCGGGGTCAGGGAAGCACATACTACGAGGCTAGAGTGTTTGTATTTCTAAAAACAGTTTATTCCGGAATTTCAGTTTTTCAGACGAACTCCTACGGTTGTCGTCTACGGTTGTCGTTTGATTTGTTTGCCAGATTAAATATTTGGAAGTAAGATATCATCTGGTCATAAGTTATTTCATGCTTAAAACGATTTTTAAATATGCTTTGAAAAATCCAAACAATGTCTTGTCATAAGTTATTTCATGCTTAAAACGATTTTTAAACGAACCAAGTTTAAAAGTTGTGGTGAGAGAGAGAGAGAGAGGGAGAGAGATTTGAATTAATGTTTATAGTGAGTCCTATAATCGAGCTATGTGACTTGAATATATACCCGACTACAACGCTTCATTGGACGTTGCAGTAAAAATTGTAGACACCTCTCACCCGCTTCGATTGATCAGTCGCGGATTGTACCTAGCAACCGTAGGTGGTGATGTCTGCCCTCTATAAATCTATACATATGTATCTCGCTCCGAAGATTAACAATTATAGTAGTGTGAGTATGCTAAGTGTTTAACTCAGCTAATGAATAACGTAGAGTCTCACGAAAAATTCCTTAACTAAAAAGTTTGTGAATAACTCTCAGCCCTAACTTACTTATGGGTAAGTTCTAGACATAATGGATATCATTGTATAAAGTTTATAAAATCCGAGTATGTTTGACATATATGTAAAAGTTTACTGTGCTCACTTTTACAAAATTATATGTTTCAAATTAATGAACATATACAAACTTTATGCATATAAACATATAAATATACATGAATAATAATAGCTTCAGTCATTGAAATACTACAAAGTGTTATAACGTGTTTGTCATAATATACAATGTCACATAAAAATCATATATTTTTGTATCATGTAACATTTGTCATATGGACTAGTTATTTCACGATAAAAATTTCATAATATGTATACGAAAAGTTTATTTCAATTATTTGTAACAACATGTTAAATTTTTAAATAACATTTTTATAAACTAAATTTATTTTATTTTCGCATAAAGGATAATATATTTGTATATACAAAATATATAAGCAAATGTATTCCACCCCCCTCCCCCCCCCCCCCCCCCCCCGGAAATAATTAATATATTGAAAAGGGCCATAAGTACTCACCCTTGAAGCGTGAGTTCCAATCGCTCGAATTCGGTTTATTTGAGAAGTTTGACTTTAGAAATCGCAAAGTCATGTTGCTTGAACTTTGAAATATTTCTTGGACAATTTGGTAACAAATTTGAACTACTGGGAACTGATTTGTAACTTTGCTAAAGAGTAGGGGCTTTTTGGTAATTTAATTTAATGAAATAGGACTGATTTGGGAAAGAATTTACCAAATGAGGGGTTATTTTAAACAAATGATTATGAATTTAAAGTTTGGCGATTGGAAATGTTTTACAAGATATTTGTCAAATGGGGGTAACTTTTGAGTAATTTAAATTTAAGTTTGCTTTGACCTTTGTCTGGGTCAAAATCGAATACCCGTTTCTTTTTGAAGCTCCATGATCGATCCAGGCTCCATTTAGAAGGATTAGGGCTTTTAGCCTCCTGTCGTCATCAATTGCTTGATCAAAAAGAACCGTGAACGAAATCGGATAGGACGACGACGATTTGAAAGGAACGCGACGACAGACGATGGAAACACAAAATCAAGTGAGGGGTCCGTTGGTTGCCGGTCAATCGTAAGTGGAGGGAGAGATAGGCCGATCCCCGTTCACCTTGTGGTTTGATCGTTGTCATTTGTTTGATCGGGCATCTGAAGCAAAGGAGATACGAATGCCATAGCAGTGAATGAAGACGGGAGATGAGGCTCAATTGATAGGTTTGCAAATCCGAGATGGTCTCCGACTCCGAAGTTCGATTAGGCCGAAGAAGGGGACGCGAGGGAGCACTGGGGTTGCGTTCTTCCTCCTCCGGTAGAAGGGTGCGAAGGGGAGGGTCTGACGAGGGTTCCAATGGTCAGAATACAAACAACAGCAGTAGGCAAGCTTGAAGAACGAAGGGGGAAGCATCGAGGCTTCGGTGGTGATTTTCTCCGGTTGATAGGAGGTGAGTGGATCGGAGATCGCACTATCGTTCGATGTGGATGGTTCATCTGTCGAGCAAGGGAAAGTAAAAACGGAAGTAGATAGGCTCGGCTGTGGTAATCGCCGAGCAAGATGGGGAGGGACAGCCTCCCTCCCGCGACTGCAGGTAATGAATGGGGTGCTTCAGCAGTCCCGGTTCTTTCTTCCCCCCCCCCCCCCCCACCCCTTTTTTTTTTTATTGTTTAGACAGAAATCGTTAGGTTGTTTGGTTGGGTCGTTTAACAAGGAATGAATAAATGGGGTCTTCGGTGGTTGAAGATAATTGGATGGTTTTTTTTTTTTTTTTTTTTTTGGTGTGTGTTGGGTTTGATTCATTTGTTTGTCTTGATAGAAATCAGTGGATACACCTTGGGGTTTGGTTTTGGTGTTTGGCTGAAAATCAAAGCAAATGAAAAACATTAACAAAGATCTTCGGGGTGTTTTGATTTTTGACAGGGGAAATGAAGAAGAATCAGGAATGTATTCAGGTTAAGTGTTCTATTGGCGATGATATTAGGTTGCGTGTTGAGGGGTGCACGAAATGTGTTCAGCTGTGAAGTGCAAGATATATTTTTTCGTTTATCATTTGATTTACTTATAAGATTGTATACAGATTGTAATTTTACCATTGTGTTTGAGTGTATCTTTTAAAGAGAAATTTGGAAGTAATCAGGGATGGTTGTATAACTATAACAGTTGGCATAATTTGTAGTACATAATTAATTTTTGTATTTAGTATTATGTATTTGTTTCATTATGTGATATAATGTGTGTATAGATTAAATTAAATATGTATTTGTATATAAATTTATTGGTTGGTATATTTTTCCAATAGATTTAATGTATATTCCTTTTTTTAATAATATTGTATGTATACACAATATCTATGCATTCTCGTAGCCGAGATTTAATATGTATGTTTGTGAGATATACTAAGGATTCGAGATTTGTATAAAATCAGTGTTCAATTTGTCATATATTTTAGGAATTGTTGTATGGAAAATAATATAGGACATACATAAATATTGATATATTTAGTGTTGTATAAAAATTATATAACATATGGGCATTTTGTTTACATAGCTAATTTGAATCTTTTAAAGCCGTAGATGACCCAATAAATATATTCATTTATGGTAGTCTTGCCGTTATACAACCTATAAATATTTTTCACAATAATAACAACAATGTATTTTAAATATATTTATTTATTGTGATGTATGTCTTGATTCTCGTGTCGGACGTTGCGAATTTTTTCTGATAGTGCCAATTGATAGATTTTTGTTCTTGGATTCTAGAAACCCGAACGGATAAATTTTTCGAGTTGTTGAACTCCGGGAATTTGCGTTTAAAGTTTCCCGATTAATAAATCTGAAAACGTCTAGTTTTTCAACTTTTATAAATATTTTTACTAAAAGTATTTCAAATATGAAATTAAATATTTAGCTATAGCTTGAGTCCAAAAATGCTTTAAGAGTTTCCCTTTCAGGTGTACATGTCCTTCAACGGATAGAAACGATTTTAACGATTGTAAGAAAATCAGTATTATACTGGTTTCGGATTCTTAAAACGGTCGTATCTTTTGCATATGAACTCCGTTTTGGACGTTCTATATATTTTCGGGGTCAGGGAAGCACATACTACGAGGCTAGAGTGTTTGTATTTCTAAAAACAGTTTATTCCGGAATTTCAGTTTTTCAGACGAACTCCTACGGTTGCCGTTTGATTTGTTTGCCAGATTACATATTTGGAAGTAGGATATCATCTGGTCATAAGTTATTTCATGCTTAAAACGATTTTTAAATAAGCTTTGAAAAATCCAAACAATGTCTTGTCATAAGTTATTTCATGCTTAAAACAATTTTTAAACGAACCAAGTTTAAAAGTTGTGGTGAGAGAGAGAGAGGGAGAGAGATTTGAATTAATGTTTATAGTGAGTCCTATAATCGAGCTATGTGACTTGAATATATACCCGACTACAACGCTTCATTGGACGTTGCAGTAAAAATTGTAGACACCTATCACCCGCTTCGATTGATCAGTCGCGGATTGTACCTAGCAACCGTAGGTGGTGATGTCAGCCCTGTATAAATCTATACATAAGTATCTCGCTCCGAAGATTAACGATTATAGTAGTTTGGGTATGCTAAGTGTTTAACTCAGCTAATGAATAACGTAGAGTCTCACTAAAAATTCCTTAACTAAAAAGTTTGTGAATAACTCTCAGCCCTAACTTACTTATGGGTAAGTTCTAGACATAATGGATATCATTGTATAAAGTTTATAAAATTCGAGTATGTTTGACATATATGTAAAAGTGTATTGTGCTCGCTTTTACAAAATTATATGTTCCAAATTAATGAACATATGTACATATACAAACTTTATGCATATAAACATATAAATATACATGAATAATAATAGCTTCAAACATTGAAATACTACAAAGTGTTATAACGTGTTTGTCATAATATACAATGTCGCATAAAAATCATACATTTTTGTATCATGTAACATTTGTCATATGGACTAGTTATTTCAGGATAAAATTTTCATAATATGTATATGAAAAGTTTATGTCATTTATTTGTAACAACATGTTAAATTTTTAAATAACATTTTTATAAACTAAATTTATTTTATTTTCGCATAAAGGATAATATATTTGTATATACAAAATATATAAGCAAATGTATATTTATATGTTTATATGCATATACAAACTTTATGCATATAAACATATAAATATACATGAATAATAATAGCTTCAAACATTGAAATACTACAAAGTGTTATAACGTGTTTGTCATAATATACAGTGTCGCATAAAAATCATACATTTTTGTATCATGTAACATTTGTCATATGGACTAGTTATTTCAGGATAAAATTTTCATAATATGTATATGAAAAGTTTATGTCATTTATTTGTAACAACATGTTAAATTTTTAAATAACATTTTTATAAACTAAATTTATTTTATTTTCGCATAAAGGATAATATATTTGTATATTCAAAATATATAAGCAAATGTATCCCCCCCCCCCCCCCCGGAAATAATTAATATATTGAAAAGGGCCATAAGTACTCACCCTTGAAGCGTGAGTTCCAATCGCTCGAATTCGGTTTATTTGAGAAGTTTGACTTTAGAAATCGCAAAGTCATGTTTCTTGAACTTTGAAATATTTCTTGGACACTTTGGTAACAAATTTGAACTACTGGGAACTGATTTGTAACTTTGCTAAAGAGTAGGGGCTTTTTGGTAATTTAATTTAATGAAATAGGACTGATTTGGGAAAGAATTTACCAAATGAGGGGTTATTTTAAACAAATGATTATGAATTTAAAGTTTGGCGATTGGAAATGTTTTACTAGATATTTGTCAAATGGGGGTAACTTTTGAGTAATTTAAATTTAAGTTTGCTTTGACCTTTGACTGGGTCAAAATCGAATACCCGTTTCTTTTTGAAGCTCCATGATCGATCCAGGCTCCATTTAAAAGGATTAGGGCTTTTAGCCTCCTGTCGTCATCAATTGCTTGATCAAAAAGAACCGTGAACGAAATCGGATAGGACGACGACGATTTGAAAGGAACGCGACGACAGACGATGGAAACACAAAATCAGGTGAGGGGTCCGATGGTTGCCGGTCAATCGTAGGTGGAGGGTGAGATAGGCCGATCCCCGTTCACCTTGTGGTTTGATCGTTGTCATTTGTTTGATCGGGCATCTGAAGCAAAGGAGATACGAATGCCATAGCAGTGAATGAAGACGGGAGATGAGGCTCAATTGATAGGTTTGCAAATCCGAGATGGTCTCCGACTCCGAAGTTCGATTAGGCCGAAGAAGGGGACGCGAGGGAGCAGTGGGGTTGCGTTCTTCCTCCTCCGGTAGTAGGGTGCGAAGGGGAGGGTCTGACGAGGGGTCCAATGGGAAGAATACAAACAACAGCAGTAGGCGAGGTTGAAGAACGAAGGGGGAAGCATCGAGGCTTCGGTGGTAATTTTCTCCGGTTGATAGGAGGTGAGTGGATCGGAGATCGCACTATCGTTCGATGTGGATGGTTCATCTGTCGAGCAAGGGAAAGTAAAAACGGAAGTAGATGGGCTCGGCTGTGGTAATCGCCGAGCAAGATGGGGAGGGACAGCCTCCCTCCCGCGACTGCAGGTAATGAATGGGGTGCTTCAGCAGTCTCGGTTCTTTCTTTTCCCCCCCTTTTTTTTATTGTTTAGACAGAAATCGTTAGGTTGTTTGGTTGGGTCGTTTAACAAGGAATGAATAAATGGGGTCTTCGGTGGTTGAAGATAATTGGATGGTTTTTTTTTTTTTTTTTTGGTGTGTGTTGGGTTTGATTCATTTGTTTGTCTTGATAGAAATCACTGGATAGACCTTGGCGTTTGGTTTTGGTGTTTGGCTGAAAATCAAAGCAAATGAAAAACATTAACAAAGATCTTCGGGGTGTTTTGATTTCTGACAGGGGAAATGAAGAAGAATCAGGAATGTATTCAGGTTGAGTGTTCTATTGGCGATGGTATTAGGTTGAGTGTTGAGGGGTGCACGGAATGTGTTCAGCTGTGAAGTGGAAGATATATTTTTTCGTTTATCATTTTATTTACTTAGAAGATTGTATACAGATTGTAATTTTACCATTGTGTTTGAGTGTATCTTTGTATAAAGAGAAATTTGGAAGTAATCAGTGATGGTTGTATAACTATAACAGTTGGCATAATTTGTACTACATAATTAATTTTTGTATTTAGTATTATGTATTTGTTTCATTATGTGATATAATGTGTGTACAGATTAAATTAAATATTTAGTATTATGTATTTGTTTCATTATGTGATATAATGTGTGTACAGATTAAATTAAATATGTATTTGTATATAAATTTATTGGTTGGTATATTTTTCCAATAGATTTAATGTATATTCCTTTTTTTAATAATATTGTATGTATACACAATATTTATGCATTCTCTTAACAGAGATTTAATATGTATGTTTGTGAGATATGCGAAGGATTCGAGATTTGTATAAAATCAGTGTTCAATTTGTCACATATTTTAGGAATTGTTGTATGGAAAATATTATACGACATACATAAATATTTATATATTTAGCGTTGTATAAAAATTATATAACAAATGGGCATTTTGTTTACACAGCTAATTTGAATATTTTCAAGCCGTATAGGACCCAATAAATATATACATTTATAGTGGTCTTGCCATTATACAACTTATAAATATTTTTCACAATAATAACAACAATGTATTTTAAATATATTTATTTATCGTGATGTATGTCTCGATTCTCGTGTCCAATACTGGACGTTGCGAAATTTTTCTGATAGTGCCGATCGATATATTTTTATTCTAGAATTCTACAAACCCGAACGGATAAATTTTTCGAGCTGTTGAACTCCAGGTATTTGCGTTTAAAGTTTCACGATTAATAAATCTGAAAACGTCTAATTTTTCAACTTTTATAAATATTTTTACTAAAAATATTTCAAATATGAAATTAAATATTTAGCTATAGCTTGAGTCCAAAAATGCATTAAGAGTTTCCCTTTGAGGTGTGCATATAGAAACGGTTTTAGCGATTTTAAGAAAATCAGTATTATACTGGTTTTGGATTCTTAAAACGGTCGTATGTTTTGCATGTGAACTCCGTTTTCGACGTTCTCTATATTTTCGGGGTCAAGGAAGCACATACTACGAGGCTAGAGTGTTTGTTTTTCTCAAAACAGCTTATTACGGAATTTCAGTTTTTCAGACGAACTCCTACGGTTGCCGTTTGATTTGTTTTCCATATTACATATTTGGAAGTAAGATATCATATGGTAACTAATAATACTTGAAATAACTCATTTATTTTACATTAGATTTACTAAAACTCAATAATTTTGAGGTTCAATAAAAGGTTGGTGAGTGTTACAGGTTTTCTGCTAATAACAGTAATACTTCTAAAAAGTCAAAAAATTATTTTCTTTATAAGTATACCATATTTAAATAAGCTTTGAAAAAACAATGTCTTGTCATAAGTAATTTCATGCTTAAAACGATTTTTAAACGAACCAAGTTTAAAAGTTGTGGAAAGAGAGAGAGAGAGAGAGAGAGGGGGGAGAGAAAAAGAGAGAGTTAATGTTTATAGTGAGTTGTAACGCCTGTGTTTCCGAGCTAGACATTAATGACGATGTAATAGTCTAGGTTAACCTTTGTAACTCATTTTGAAATAATAAGAATGTATTATTTGAGTATTATGTGTTTTATGCTTAATTGTGTGGCCTAATTGAATTAAGAATAAAAATAAGCGTAAAAATAAAATGTTAGATAAAACCAATATCGATACATGAAGACGTAGTGATCATGACAAGGATTCTGTATATATAAAGAATGCCGAAATCCGAGTTATAACGAAGAAGTTATGATTTGTCGAAGTTTCGCGACAGAACCAACACGACGCTGAATGACGTAAAATATGAATTAAAGATAGAGAGATATCTAGCCTTAGTGATCTAAACGAAAGTCGTAGAATATGTTAAACCGAGAGCATACATAAAAAGAACGTTTAAATCTGACTTCGTATGAGGAGGTTATGATTTTTCTAAGTTTCGACTTAGCGGTATGCAGTCCGAAGTTCGGATTTGAGATTGAGGGATTTCTAGCCGAAACAATCTAAACGAGAATCGAAGATCTCGTCGATAGTAGTCCAATGGTAGAAAGACAGACGAAAACGGATGTCAGATTAAGAAGTTATGATTTTCTAACGAAGTTTTCCTGTCCCGGCCTACTAAAATTAATATAATAAAAATAAAAGTCAAAATTAGCCGACGGAGTCTAAATGAAAGTTGTAGAGCATAATCTCGCCTACGCGTGAATATAAAGAACGTCAAAAACGAAGATCGCATGCGTTTAGTGCTTGAAGTTCGAGGCACGCATCCCAAAGTAGGAACGCCCCACGTTCAGTGCTTGGCTCCGGATTGGCCACATCGATGCTGACTCAACGAATAAAGGATAGGATCGGAACCCCGCTCCTATGCACCGCGTTCGAAGGGAACGCCATGCGTTCGGGGAACGCCCTGCGTTCGCAGCAGACTGCATCCTATAAACAGATCACAAAGGGCAGCCGTTTGTGGTTGCCAAATCTCTTCTCTCTCACCCTTATTTCATCGATATACGTGCAAATTATACCCCCGAATCCCCGGTATCATCCCGACACCCGAAGCGAGTCCCGAAGCCCTGAAGATCCCGAGAAGTAAAGTTTCTGAGCTAAAACTCTGCCCGCGAGAAGCCGGTTTTGTGAAGATCTCCTGGTTTCACCAAAGAAATACTACTCTTAGAGCCGTAGTACTGCCCGATCATCTTCTGATCAAGTGAGTGTGTAGTTACTTTCTTCTAACACATAAATACAAAGTATTTCCATAAAATACGTGCTATGTGTTTATATGTTATGTGTTATTTGAAATGAGTATTGGTTGAATGTTGTATACATGTTTTATGTTATGTATATATTTATATTTTTATCTACAAATATGTTGGGTAGAACATGGGTAGATAGTGAGGTGTGATGAAATAAAAATGATGAGAGACCTCGATGTTAATGTTGTTCATCTAGTCATCTAGCGGAGTATGGATGACGACCACGGACTCTTTCTAGACTGTCCAGTGGAACGCTGGCAGGTTCATAACATGTAGGTGTTGTGAACGATGTGTTCACCGATGTACTCTATCCCCCTCATGGTTTCCTTTAGGACATCTATTGTCCAGGAAACCCCTTTGCAGTAATGTCCGTCCCGATGAAAATCCTAAATTAGGTCCCTGGTAATAGATGTTGTTTTAGGGACGTAAAGTGAGGATAACGGGAATGGGTAATTGGGTTATTGTTGGTTGGTGAAATTAAATATAATTATATATTGTGGGTTGAAAACCCTATATGCTCACCAGGCTCCTAAGCCTGACCCACTCAGTGTTATTTGTATTACAAGTAGTGGTGCGAGGGCATAAGATGGATGAATCATCAAGTTGTTTTGTTTATAAGCCTGTAGTTGTATATAACTGTTGTAAGGCTTATAATATGCCGTTTATGCTTTTGTGTCTGTATCGGAACATGACATCTCGAGTTTTGATTACCTAATGAAAATACATTTCTTTACGAAATGCTTTGATAAATATTATTTTATCATATTTTGTTTGGAAACAAATTCCGCAACTCTTTTAAATCAATGGATTTACTCTGAAATTATTTTAAAAGCATAAATGAAACCGGTCTTTTCTGGCCATGATTTTGGGGATGTCACAGTTGGTATCAGAGCATTAGTTTAAGCGAACTAGGAATTTGTAGGATATCTAGACTTAAACTTAATGTTAAGTGAAGATTTTAAGATGAGTGTCTGTCATACTTTAGACACAAGCACTAGTTTATTTTAGAAAAGTTTCCTAAAATGCTTTTATGTGCTAAATGTTACATGTTTGCCATATATGGTATTATTTGTTTGGATCCATTGTTTGTTGCCAACCGGATCTAGAAGCCTTATGCGTTTAGGATTCTAAGCGTAGGACTACGATATTAGAACTAGCATGTAAACGTTTCAGAGTGATAAGAATGATTTGATTTTCTATCGTAATTGAGGATCTAAATTCACCTAGTTTGGTGTATAGATCAACGATGGCAAGAACAAGAAGTGGCGTTGGAAACGTAGACGAAAACAGGAACCAACGGCTTCAACCACTAGTGATTGAGGAAATACCCGTTGTAGCAGCAGCACTGAGCCAATGAAAATGGCTGGTGTACAATTGATGATTCAGACGATGTTGGATTGTCAGATAGAAGAAACGAGACGTCTGCTGCACCAGAATCGTGAAGAACCTTCGATGCCGATTGTACAGCCCGCATTAAGTGAAGGGCAGTCGGAAGGAAGAAACTTCAGTGGGATTATTGGTCAAGCCAACCCACCGGTGGTTAGACACAACAACCAGGATGGAGGAAATGATGGGCGTGGGTGTAAGTACAAGGATTTCATAGCATCCAAACCAACATGTCTATCCGGAAGCCTGATGCCGGTAGAAGTTGTAAACTAGATCTCTGAAATGGAGACAATGTTTGAAAGTTGCGAATGCAACAACAGACAAAAGACCGCTCTTGCGATCCCTATGTTAAAATCTAGAGTGTTGAGTTGGTGGAAGCTATTAGTCAACCTGATTCCCAAGGAAGAATCTAGCAAGATGTCTTGGGAAGACTTTGTGGAACAACTAAAACTGCAATACTGCTTAGAGCAGGACCTTCTGGAAATCAATAATGAGTTTCAGAATTTCAAAAAGGGAAAGTTGAGCATTACTGAATACGCTGCAAGTTTCACAGAAAAGATGAAGCTTATCTCATACCTAGTACCAACAGAACTCTCAAAGGTCAATAAGTTTGCCCTCTGATTACCAGCGAACTTTGGTCCAATGGTTAAACAAGCAGCCACATTGAAAGCCGTCATCTGGGTTGCTAAGAATGTTGAGACCCAGATCAGGGAGAAAGGTCTAGAGAGGTCAGAGGTTGGTGAGAAGAGGAATTTTGACGAACCCTCAGGGTCCAACAAGAAGGGTAAATTCTCAAAATCCGGTTCGAGAGGAGGTTGAGGAGGCGAAGTGGAATGGTGCGACAAATGCAAGAAGAAGCATCTTAGGAAATGTGGCGGGGAAGCCACACGCTTCAAATGTGGTAAGCCAGGGCACTATGTCAACGAATGCACCCTTACCAAGAAAGTTTGCTATGGGTGTGGTGAGGAGGGTCACATCTCGAAGGATTGTCCAAAAAAGGAGGCAGCAAGACCCAATATTCCACCAAAGCCGAAGGCGAGAGCCTTCCAGATGACACTGGAAGCTGCTAAAGAAGAAGCTGATGTCGCTTCAGGTACAGTTCTCGTAAACGAATTGCCTGCCTAAATTTTATTTGATTCTGGAGCCATTTACTCCTTTATTTCACATGAATTTGGTAGAAAACTAGCTTTGCCTACCGATAGACTAGATAATGCTTTATTAGTCGAAGTTGCTAGTGGCAAGTTTATACTTGTTAGCCATCATATGGAAAACATCATAATTGACTTGAATGGGAATAAGTTCCATGAGGAATTATTGCCAATTGAGTTAAATGGTTTCGGCATTGTGCTGGGGATGGATTGGCTTAGCGCCAATGATGCCGAAATATTGTGCAAGAAGAAGATTGTAATAGTAAACCCGCCAGGGAAAGAGTCATTTATGGTGTATGGGGAAAAACGCATAGTAAATTCTAGAATCATTTCTCTAATGAAAGCCAGAAAGTGTTTGGCCAAAGGATGTACATCGTATTTGGCATTCGCGATTGATGCAAAGAAGGAGAAAAAGGAGATGCAGAGCATTCCTGTCATGTGTGATTATCCGGAAGTATTTCCCGAAGATCTTCCGGGATTACCGCCTAATAGACAAATGGAGTTCAGAATAGACTTGTTACTAGGGACAATGCCAATAGCAAAAGCACCTTATTGATTACCACCAACGAAGATGAAAGAGCTGATGATGCAACTTCAGGAGTTATTGGACAAAGGTTTCATTAGACCTAGTTCATCACCCTGGGGAGCTCCGGTGTTATTCGTAAAGAAAAAGGACGGGAGTATGAGGATGTGCATCGATTACAGAGAGTTGAACAAGGCTACAATAAATAATAGATATCTTTTGCCAAGGATTGATGACCTGTTCGATCAACTACAAGGTTCAAGTTATTTTTCAAATATCGACCCAAGTTCAGGATATCATCAGCTGAAGGTGAGAGAGCAGGATATCGAGAAGACTGCATTCAGAACACGATATGGACACTACGAGTTTTTAGTTATGTCGTTTGGGCTAACCAATGCTCCAGCAGGTTTCATGGATTTAATGAACAGAGTTTGTAATCCGTTCCTTGATAAATCTGTGATAACGTTCATAGATGACATTCTGATTTACTCGAAAAGCCAAGAAGAGCATGGCAGACACTTGCGAGAAGTGTTAGAAGTCTTGAAGAAGGAGAAGTTGTATGCTAAGTTCTCCAAATGTGATTTTTGGATTCGAGAAGTCCAATTCTTGGGTTACATGGTCAACCAATAAGGAATAATGGTTAGAAGTCCAATTCATGGGTCACATGGTCAACAAAGATTGAAGTTGTGATGAAGTGGGAACAACCAAAAAGTCCCACGGAGATCCGAAGCCTTTTGGGATTAGCTAGATATTACCGAAGGTTTATCCAAGGCTTTTCTTCGATTGCTACGCCAGTAACAGCTTTGACCCACAAAGGAGTTACTTATGCTTGGAGTGCTAAGCACAAAGAAGCATTCGAGTTGTTAAAGAAGAAGCTATGTGAAGCACCGATTCTTTCTCTACCCAATGGAGTTGAAGACTTCGCTGTCTATAGCGATGCATCTTGTGTTGGGTTGGGTTGTGTTTTGACCAAAAGAGAAAAGGTGATAGCATATGCGTCTCGACAGCTGAAAGAGCATGAAAAAAACTACCCCACTCATGATTTGGAGTTGGCAGCAGTAGTTTTTTCTCTGAAAATATGGAGGCATTACCTCTATGGCTCGAAGTGCAAACTTTTCACTGATCATAAGGAATTAAATATGAGGCAACGACGCTGGCTGGAATTACTCAAGGACTACGACTGTGATATACTTTACCACCCTGGTAAAGCAAATGTTGTTGCTGATGCTCTTAGTCGGAAAGTCAATATTGAAAGAAGAAGGCCAAGAGCGTTGAGAGTAGAAGTTGTCTCAACAATTGTGGAAAGTATTAAGAAAGCTCAAGAGCAAGCTTTTGAAAAGAATGACCGGAAGGAGGAACATTTGGGCAAAACGTTGGTGTTTGGAACAAATGGTCATGGACTGAAGGTATTCCAAGATCATATTTGGGTACCTAAGTCAGGAGGAATAAGAGATCTTCTCATGGAAGAATCTCACAAAACCGTGTACTCAATTCATCCCGGTAGCACTAAAATGTATAGGGACCTGAAACCCTATTATCGGTGGCCGACGATGAAGCTTGATATTGCAAATTACATGGCGGAGTGTGCGACATGTGCGAGAGTCAAGGCACAACATTAGAAACCATACGGGAGTTTAGAACCTTTACCTGTGCCGATGGGTAAGTGGGAAGACATTTCCATAGATTTTGTCACTAAACTGCCCAAAACAAAGAACGGTCACAACATGATTTAGGTGGTCGTAGATCGCTTCACTAAGAGTGCGCATTTCATAGTAGCCAATGAGAAATGGTCTTTGGATAAGCTTGTGAATTCTTACATGAAGGAAATTGTGAGCTTCACGGTGTTCCGTTAACGATTGTATCGGATCGTGACAGCCGTTTCACTTTAAGGTTTTGGAGAAGTCTACAAGAGGAATTGGATACCAAGTTGTGTTTAAGTAAAGCTTACCATCCACAGAAAGATGGGCAGAGCAAACGAACAATACAAACGCTTGAAGATATGCTGAGAGCATGTACCCTGGAATTCCAAGGTAACTGGGATGAACATTTACCTTTAGTAGAATTTTCCTACAATAATAGTTTCCAATCGAGCATAAAGATGGCACCTTATCAAGCTATGTACGGATAAAAATGTCGTATGCCTTCTTGTTGGCTTGAGGCTGGGGAAAAGCAACTTATGGGACTGGAGATAGTCCATCAAACTGCTGAAAAGTCGAAGATAATTAGGGAAAGAATGCTAGCAGCTCAGGATCGTCAAAAGAGCTATGCTGACAACAAGCGAAGACCGATGACTTTTGAAGTTGGAGATTCGGTTTTGCTTAAAGTCTCGTCGTGGAAGGGACTTATAATATTTGGTAAAAGGGGAAAGTTAAGTCCAAGGTTTATTGGACTGTTTAAAGTTCTTTAGAGGATTGGGAACCAAGCTTACACGTTAGAACTACCCGAAGAACTGAATGGAATTCATAACACTTTCCATGTGTGTTATTTGAGGAAGTTCACGGGAGAAGTTCCCAACACAATTCCAATTTCTAAATTAAGAATTGATGAGAACAAAAGGTTGATTGAAGAACCAGAGGCAATCGTTCACCGAAAGACTAAGAAGTTGTGACGCAAGATGGTCAAATTAGTGCTTGTCCGATGGAAACATACGAATAGGCCAAATCTCACCTAGGAGATGGAGAGTGAAATGATGAGTCGCTATCTGCATTTGTTTGTTGATGTGTGATTCCAAGGACGGAATCATCCTAAGGTGGAGAGAATTGTAACGCCCGTGTTTCTGAGCTAGGCATTAATGATGATGTAATAGTCTAGGTTAACCTTTGTAACTCATTTTGAAATAATAAGAATGTATTATTTGAGTATTATGTGTTTTATTCTTAATTGCCTAATTGAATTAAGAATAAAAATAAGCGTAAAAATAAAATGTTAGATAAAACTAATATCGATACATGAACACGAGGTGGTCGTGACAAGGATTCTGTATATATAAAGAATTCCGAAATCCGAGTTATAACGAAGAAGTTATGACCTGTCGAAGTTTCGCGACATAATCGACACGACATTGCATGACGTAAAATATGAATTAAAGATAGAGCAATATTTATCCTTAGTGATCTAAATGAAAGTCGTAGAATACGTTAAACTGAGAGCATACATAAAAAGAACGTCTAAATCTGACTTCATATGAGGAAGTTATGATTGTTCTAAGTTTCGACTTAGCGGTATGCAACCCGAAGTTTGGATTTGAGATCGAGGGAGTTCTAGCCGAAACAATCTAAATGAGAATCGAAGATCTCGTCGATAGTAGTCCAACGGTAGAAATGCAGATAAAAACGGACGTCAGATGAACAAGTTATGATTTTCTAACGGAGTTTTCTTGTCCCGGCCTACTAAAAATAATATAATGAAAATAAAAGTCAAAATTAGCCGATGGAGTCTAAACGAAAGTTGTAAAGCATAATTTGACCTACACATGGATATAAAGAATGACAAAGACGGACATCGTATGCAAAAATTATGAATTTCTGAAGTTCGAGGCACGCATCCACAAGTGGGAACGCCCCGCGTTCAATTGGGGAACACCCCGCGTTCAGTGCTTGGCCCTGGATTGGCCACATCGATACTAACTCAACAGATAAGGGATAGGATCGGAACCCCGCTCCTATGCACTGCGTTCGAAGGGAACGCCCTACATTCGCGGCAGACTTCACCCTATAAATAGATCACAAAGGGCAGCCGTTTGTGGTTGCCAAATCTCTTCTCTCTCACCCTTATTTCATCGATCTACGTGCAAATTATACCCCCGAAGCCCCGGTATCATCCCGACACCTGAAGCGAGTCCCAAAGCCATGAAGATCCCGAGAAGTAAAGTTTCCGAGCCGAAACTCTGCCCGCAAAAAGCCCGGTTTTTGTGAAAATCTGCCGGTTTCTCCGAAGAAATACTACTCTTAGAGTCGTAGTGCTGTCTGATCATCTTCAGATCAAGTGATTGTGTAGTTACTTTTTTCTAACACATAAATACGAAGCATTTCCATAAAATACGTGTTATGTGTTTATATGGTATGTGTTATTTGAAATGAGTATTGGTTGAATGTTGTATACATGTTTTATGTTGTATATATATTTACATTTTTATCTACAAATATGTTGGGTAGAACATGGGTATATAGTGAGGTGTGATGAAATAAAAATGATGAGAGGCCTCGATGTTGATGTTGTTAATCTAGTCATCTAGCGTAGTATGGATGACGACCATGAAATCTTTCTAGACTGTCCAGTGGAATGCTGGCAGGTTCCTAACCTGTAGGTGTCATGGACGATGTGTTCACCGGTATACTCTATCCCCCTCATACTTTCCTTTAGGACATCTATTGTCAAGGAAACCCCTTTGCAGTAATGTCTGTCCCGATTAAAATCCTAGATTAGGACCCTGCTAATAGATATTGTTTTAGGGACGTAAAGCGAGGATAACGGGAATGGGTAATAGGGTAATTGTTGGTTAGTGAAATTAAATATAATTATTTATTGTGGGTTGAAAACCCTATATGCTCACCAGACTCCCAAACCTGACTCACTTAAAAGTATGTGAATAACTCTCAGCCCTAACTTACTTGTGGGTAAGTTCTAGGCATAATGAATATCATTGTATAAAGTTTATAAAAGTCGAGTATGTTTGACATATATGTAAAAAATGTAGTGTGCTCGCTTTTACCAAAATATATGTTTAAATTAATGAACATAGGTACATGTACAAACTTTATGCATATAAACATATAAATACACATGAGTAATAATAGCTTCAATCATTGAAATACTACAAAGTGTTATAACGTGCTTGTCATAATATATAATGTCACATAAAAATCATATATTTTTGTATCATGTAACATTTATCATATGAACTAGTTATTTCATGATAAAAATTTCATAATATGTATACGAAAAGTTTATGTCAGTTATTTGTAACAACATGTTAAAATTTTAAATAACATTTTTATAAACTAAATTTATTTAATTTTCGCATAAAGGATAATATATTTGTATATACAAAATATATAAGGAAATGTCTCCCACCCCCCCCCCCCCCCCGAAATAATTAATATATTGAAAAGGGGACGCGAGGGAGCATTGGGGTTGCGTTCTTCCTCCTCCGGTAGTAGGGTACGAAGGGGGAGGGTCTGACGAGGGGTTGAATGGGAAGAATACAAACAACAGCAATAGGCGAGGTTGAAGAACGAAGGGGGAAGCATCGAGGCTTTGGTGGTGATATTCTCTAGTTGATAGGAGGTGAGTGGATCGGAGATCGCACCATCGTTCGATGTGGATGGTTCATATGTCGAGCAAGGGAAACTAAAAATGGAAGTAGATAGGCTTGGATGTGGTAATCGCCGAGCAAGATTGGGAGGGATAGCCTCCTTCTGGCGACTACAGGTAATGGATGCGGTGCTTCAGCAGTCCCGGTTCTTTCTATTCCCCCCTTTTTTTATTGTTTAGATAGAAATTGTTAGGTTGTTTGGTTGTGTCGTTAACAAGGAATGAATAAATGGGGTCTTCGGTGGTTGAAGATAATTGGATGGTTTTTTTTGTGTGTTGGATTTGATTCATTTGTTTGTCTTGATAGAAATCGGTGGATAGACCTTGGGGTTTGGTTTTAGTGTTTGGCTGAAAATCAAAGCAAATGAAAAACATTAACAAAGATCTTCGGGGTGTTTTGATTTTTGACAGAGGAAATGAAGAAGAATCAGGAACGTATTCAGGTTAAGTGTTCTATTGGCGATGGTATTAGGTTGAGTGTTGAGGGGTGCACGAAATGTGTTCAGCTGTGAAGTGCAAGATATATTTTTTCGTTTATAATTCTATTTACTTATAAGATTGTATACAGATTGTAATTTTACCATTGTGTTTGAGTGTATCTTTGTACAAAGAGAAATTTGGAAGTAATGAGTGATGGTTGTATAACTATAACAATTGGCATAATTTGTAGTACATAATTCATTTTTGTATTTAGTATTATGTATTTGTTTCATTATGTGATATAGTGTATGTATAGATTAAATTAAATATGTATTTGTATATAAATTTATTGGTTGGTATATTTTTCCAATAGATTTAATGTATATTCCTTTTTTTAATAATATTGTATGTATACACAATATTTATGCATTCTCCTAGCAGAGATTTAATATGTATGTTTGTGAGATATACGAAGGATTCGAGATTTGTATAAAATCAGTGTTCAATTTGTCATATATTTTAGGAATTGTTGTATGGAAAATAATATATGACATACATAAATATTTATATATTTAGTGTTCTATAAAAATTATATAACATATGGGCATTTTGTTTACACAACTAATTTGAATCTTTTAAATCCGTATAGGACCCAATAAATATATTCATTTATGGTGGTCTTGCCGTTATACAACCTATAAATATTTTTCACAATAATAACTACAATGTATTTTAAATATATTTGTTTATTGTGATGTATGTCTTGATTCTCATGTCGGACGTTGCGAATTTTTTCTGATAGTGCGGATCGATAGATTTTTATTCTAGGATTCTAGAAACCCGAACGGATAAATTTTTCGAGTTGTTGAACTCCAGGAATTTGCATTTAAAGTTGCGCGATTAATAAATCTGAAAACGTCTAACTTTTCAACTTTTATAAATATTTTTACTAAAAGTATTTCAAATATGAAATTAAATATTTAGCTATAGCTTGAGTCCAAAAATGCGTTATGAGTTTCCCTTTCAGGTGTACATGTCCTTCAACGGATAGAAACAGTTTTAACGATTGTAAGAAAATCAGTATTATACTGGTTTCGGATTCTTAAAACGGTCGTATCTTTTGCATATGAACTCCGTTTTGGACGTTCTATATATTTTCGGGGTCAGGGAAGCACATACTACGAGGCTAGAGTGTTTGTATTTCTAAAAACAGCTTATTCCTGAATTTCAGTTTTTCAGACGAACTCCTACAGTTGCCGTTTGATTTGTTTGCCAGATTACATATTTGGAAGTAAGATATCATCTGGTCATAAGTTATTTCATGCTTAAAACGATTTTTAAATAAGCTTTGAAAAATCCAAAAAATGTCTTGTCATAAGTTATTTCATGCTTATAACAATTTTTAAACGAACCAAGTTTAAAAGTTGTGGTGAGAGAGAGAGCGAGGGAGAGAGATTTGAATTAATGTTTATAGTGAGTCCTATAATCGAGCTATGTGACTTGAATATATACCCGACTACAACGCTTCATTGGATGTTGCAGTAAAAATTATAGACATCTATCACCTGCCTCGACTGATCAGTTAAGGGTTGTACCTAGCAACCGTAGGTGGGAATGTTAGTCCCGTATAAATCTATACATATGTATCTCGCTCCGAAGATTAACGCTTATAGTAGTTTGGGTATGCTAAGTGTTTAACTCAGCTAATGAATAACGTAGCGTCTCACTAAAAATTCCTTAACTAAAAAGTTTGTGAATAACTCTCAGCCCTAACTTACTTGTGGGTAAGTTCTAGGCATAATGAATATCATTGTATAAAGTTTATAAAAGCTGAGTATGTTTGACATATATTGAAACGACCCAAAAATACCACCCAAAAATTTCGATTTTTATTATAACAAAGCCACAAGACTAAGTATCACATAATAAAACCATATGCTGCGTGTATCGAAAACCATAATAAAATACTG
The DNA here is from genome assembly GCF_051521515.1 of Lactuca serriola. Classification (NCBI taxonomy): domain Eukaryota; kingdom Viridiplantae; phylum Streptophyta; class Magnoliopsida; order Asterales; family Asteraceae; genus Lactuca; species Lactuca serriola. Next base: position 65,269,090 of record NC_136414.1, read on the forward strand.
TGAGAAAAACTGTATCACAACTGTCATCTAAATATATCAAGAAAACTAGATCAACTCCCAGGACAAGACTGAAACTGTGGTGTGTGCGATGCCATCATCCCGAGCTCTTCCCTTTGCTTGCGGAAGTACCTGAAACCAAAACTGAAACTGTAAGCACGAAGCTTAGTGAGCTCCCCCAAACTACCACATACCAAACAATACATATAAAGCACATCCTGGGCCTTGCCCACTGCATCAGACCGAAGTCTGGAACTGGCTGCATCGGACCGAAGTCCGGAACTGACTGGGACCATGTCCCCTGCATCGGACCAGAGTCCGGAACTAACTGCATCGGACCGAAGTCCGGAACTGACTGCATCGGACCAAAGTCCGGAACTAGCTGCATCGGACCGAAGTCCGGAACTGACTGGGACCTTGTCCCCTGCATCGGACCGAAGTCCGGAACTGACTGATCATAGCATATCATAACACATATCCATTATTATAATCACACATATACTGCATACTGCATCGGAACAGAGTCCGGAACACATAACACAAACATGCTTGAATCACAAAGACATCAAGCGCTCTAACTACTGCATCGGACCAAAGTCCGGGACTACTGCTAACTAGACGGGCCGGCATTGTGGCCGTAGACCCGTTCCTACTGAAAGGAGACTCACCTCGTGAACTGGCTGCTGTGTGAATGGCTCTGGAAGCTAACTGCTGCTGCTCCGGTATCTCCCCGGCTACAAGTCCATAAACACACTCAATCAAATACTAAACACTGCATTGGGGTAAAATGACTCTTTTACCCTTGGTCAAAGTCAATTCTCAGTTGACCTGACTCGCCGAGTTGGGCCGCCAACTCGCCGAGTCTCTAGTCTCACTTCTCAACCCTACTCGTGGCTACTCGTCGAGTATGGCATCGACTCGACGAGTACCCTCTCGATCCAAGAACTCAGACAATCTTCATCCGACTCGCCGAGTCATATGAACAACTCGACAAGTTGTTCTTGAGCTTAAGAAGATTGCCTTGGACTCGCCGAGTTGTATGAACAACTCGTCGAGTCCCTTCATTACTGAGTCTGCTCTCCAACTCACTGAGTCCACTCTACTACTCACGGCTTCCACTCGACAACACTCAAAAAGGGGAAAAACGGGACTCGCGTCCTGACTCGCCGAGTCGTTCTTCCGACTCGCCGAGTCGCTTGCATGCAGCAACTCAAAACTCGATTTTGTTTGAATCCAGTGTATAAAACTTATAGATCTGGACTCCCTTAACTCGATTAGCACGTAAAGATTCTATCTTTACATGCCCATATGCATCCATGAAGCTAAAATGGCTCAAAAAGCACAATAAAGGCTAGATCTAGGGTTTTCATGCAAGGTGAAACGACCCAAAAATACGACCCAAAAATTTTCATTTTTCAATATAATCAAAACCATAATATGAATATCATAACATAAAACATATGTGATGTATCCCAATTCATAATAAAATATTGTGCGGAAAACTATATCATACTACATCAATCCAAAACAACTAAAACCATCCCCAGGATAAAGGCTAAACCATAGTGTGTGCGATGCTGTCACCCCGAGCTCTTCCCTTTGCTTGCGGAAGTACCTGAAACCAAAACTGAAACTGTAAGCACGAAGCTTAGTGAGCTCCCCCAAAATACCACATACCATACAATAACATATAAACACATATTGGGCCCCGCCCACTGCATCGGGCCGAAACCCGGAAACTGCATCGGACCGAAGTTCGGAACTGACTGGGACCTTGTCCCCTGCATCGGACCAAAGTCCGGAACTAACTGCATCGGACCGAAGTCCGGAACTAACTGGGACCTTGTCCCCTGCATCGGACCAAAGTCCGGAACTAACTGCATCGGATCGAAGTCCGGAACTAACTGCATCGGACCGAAGTCCGGAACTATCTGGGACCTTGTCCCCTGCATCGGACCGAAGTCCGGAACTAACTAACTGAACATAGCATAGCATATCAACTACCATAAACACATATACTGCATACTGCATCGGGCCGTAGCCCGGAACATATAACACATAACACATAAACCCTGTCTGAGCCACGAAGGCATCAAACATACCAACTACTACATCGGACCGAAGTCCGGAAACTACTGCTAACTGGACGGGCCGGCATTGTGGCCTTAGACCCGTCCCTACTGGAAGGAAACTCACCTCGAAAGCTGGCTGCTGAGTGTGTGGCTCGGGAAGCTAACGACTGCTGCTCCTGAATCTCCTCGGCTACAAGTCCATAAGCACACTCAATCAAATACTAAACACTGCACTTGGGGTAAAATGACTCTTTTACCCTTGGTCAAAGTCAACTCTCTTTGGGCTGACTCGCCGAGTTGGGCCACCCAACTCGCCGAGTCCTACTCCCACTTCTCAGTTCTACACGCTGCTACTCGTCGAGTGTGGCATCGACTCGACGAGTACCCTCTTGATCCAAGAACTCAGACAATCTTCATCCGACTCGCCGAGCCGTATGAACAAACTCGACGAGTTGTTCATGATCCTAAGAAGATTGCCTTGGACTCGCCGAGTTGTATGAACAACTCGCCGAGTCCCTTCATCACTGAGTCTACTCTCAACTCGCTGAGTCCACTCTCTAACTCACTGGATTCACTCGACACTGACCAAAATGAAGGAATCGGGGACTCGCGACCCAACTCGCCGAGTCGTTCTTCCCGACTCGCCGAGTTGCCGCCATGCAACTGATTTTTACTCGATTTTGTTTGAATCCAACACATACAATTGATAGATCTGAGTCCAATAAGCTGATTTACCACGTAAAGTTTCCAACTTTACGTGTACAACCTCATGAGAAAGGGAAATAAGGCTAAAAGATGCACAAAATGGGTAGATCTATGATTAATATGCAAAGTAACTCCAAAAAGACAGTAGATCTGGGCTCTACAACACCCCAACATCCAGATCCAAAGGTATTTCGACTTATTAAGACATTCATGCAAACATAAGGCTTGGAACAAACATCAAATAGCTCTTAGAAGAGCTCTAATGGAAGTTTAAAGCATATAACAAGAAGGGAACTCCGAAAATACCTCAATAAACTCAGATTTGCCCTTGGATCTTTGCACTACAACTCGTTTCCTTGCTCTTTCTTCTTCTCCTTCTTCACACCTTCACAAAATGGCACCAAATCACTTATAAGCTCTCAAGGGAGGATTAGGGTTCTCTCACTGTGTTCTCAGGGTGAGGGAGGCGAGAATGGGGCTATAAGGTGGTTTAAATAGTGGGCAACCCGGGGATTTAGGGCTTCACCCAGACGGATGGACTCGCCGAGTCCAGGATATGGACTCGCCGAGTCCCCGGCTCACGCGTGCTCGCAGCCGCGACCCTACTCGGCGAGTCAGGCTATGAACTCGCCGAGTTCCTCTTGCAAAACTTACAACAATTACCAAGGAATTAACATACCGGAAACGGGTCGTTACAATTCTCCCCCACTTGTCTCAGACTTCATCCTCGAAGTCTGCTACGGCTGGATCTGCAAATAACTCTGGGTAGTGCTCTCTCATCTCCTCCTCAGCCTCCCACGTCCACTCAGACCCCTTCCGGTGCTGCCACTGCACCTTTACTAACTGAATTTCCTTGTTCCTCAAGGCCTTGGTCTTCCGGTCCAGAATTGCGACCGGTCTCTCAATATAATTCAGGCTGCTATCAACCTGAATATCCTCTAGGGGAACGACTGCTGACTCATCCACCAGACACTTTCTCAACTGAGACACATGGAAAGTGCTGTGGATCTGACTAAGCTCCTCAGGAAGATCTAACCGATAAGCAACCCGACCCACCCGGGCCAAAACCCTGAAAGGACCAATAAATCTGGGGCCCAACTTGCCCCTCTTCCGGAACCTGATGACACCTTTCCAAGGTGAGACTTTCAGAAGAACCATATCTCCCACCTGGAACTCCAAGTCCGAACGCCTCCTGTCGGCGTAGCTCTTCTGCCGACTCTGCGCAGTCTGCAGCCTACTACGGACCTGCTGGATCAACTCCGTCGTCTTGAGCACCACTTCGGTGCTCCCTATGACTCGCTGACCGACCTCGCCCCAACAAATCGGGGTCCTGCACTTCCTGCCATATAACATCTCAAAAGGAGGTCGATCAATGCTCGCATGATAACTGTTGTTATACGAGAATTCCGCTAACGGAAGATACGTATCCCAACTGCCACCAAAATCTAGGACACATGCCCTAAGCATGTCCTCGAGAGTCTGAATCGTCCTCTCGCTCTGCCCGTCTGTCTGAGGGTGGAAAGCGGTGCTGAAATGGAGACGAGTACCCATCTCGTCGTGGAACCGCTTCCAAAATCTGGATGTGAAACGGACATCTCGGTCAGACACCACTGATACCGGCACTCCATGACGTGCCACAATCTCACGCACATAGATATCGGCTAACTTCTCCGCCGATATACTCTCCTGGATCGGGATAAAATGGGCACTCTTCGTCAACCGATCCACTACTACCCATATCGAGTCCACTCCTCGTGCGGTCCGGGGAAGCTTGGTGACAAAATCCATGGTAATGTCCTCCCATTTCCACACGGGAATGTCTAACGGCTGCATCCTGCCGTGAGGTCTCTGGTGCTCCGCCTTGACCTTCCGGCAGGTCAGGCATCTCTCGACGTACCAGGCGACGTCCCGCTTCATGCAGGGCCACCAATAATCAGGTCGAAGATCTCGATACATCTTTGTCGCTCCTGGGTGGATAGAAAATCGAGACTTATGAGCCTCGTCCATCAATACCTGCCGTACCCCACCCCAGTACGGTACTCATACCCTACCATGAAGCGTCAACAAACCCCGACTGTCGTAATCAAATGAAGCTACTCGGCCCACTATCCTCTCACACTTCTGCCTCTCCTCCTTGAGGCCCTCCATCTGAGCCTCCTTGATCCGCTCCAACAGTGGAGTGATCACTGTCATCCTCATACACAGATTCCTGATAGGGGCCGCCGACACCTTGCGGCTTAGGGCGTCGGCCACCACGTTGGCCTTCCCTGGATGATAAAGGATCTCACAGTCATAGTCCTTCAGCACGTCCAACCACCTCCTCTGCCTCATGTTCAAACTCGGCTGATCCATAAGATATCTCAAACTCTTGTGATCCGTGTATATAGTACAACGGACCCCATAAAGGTAATGCCTCCAAATCTTGAGGGCAAACACAACTGCCCCCAGCTCCAAATCATGGGTAGGATAATTAGCCTCGTGAGGCTTCAACTGCCTCGAGGCATAAGCTATCACATGGCCTCGCTGCATCAGAACTGCTCCCAAACCTGTGATCGAGGCATCACAATAGACTACAAAGTCCTCTACTCCTTCTGGCAAGGTAAGAATCGGAGCCTCGCACAATCTCTGCCTGAGGGTCTCGAATGCTGTCTGCTGCTCCGGACCCCAACGAAATACCACTGACTTCTTGGTCAGTCGGGTGAGCGGCACTGCTATCTTGGAGAAATCCTGAATAAATCTCCGATAATACCCTGCCAACCCTAGGAAGCTCCGAATCTCAGATGGAGACTTCGGGACCTCCCACTGCATAACGGCCTCTATCTTGGCCGGATCTACCAGAATACCCTTCTGGTTGACGAGGTGACCAAGGAAGTGCACCTCGCGCAACCAAAACTCACATTTGGAGAACTTTGCGAAAAGTCTCTCCCTCCTCAAAACCTCCAGCACCTCCCGCAGGTGCTCCTCGTGCTGCTCCTGCGTCTTGGAATATACCAAGATGTCATCTATGAATACTATAACTGACCGATCCAGCATCGGTCTACACACGCGGTTCATGAGATCCATGAACGCGGTTGGAGCATTGGTGAGCCCAAATGGCATCACCACAAACTCGTAATGACCATACCTGGTCCTGAAAGCAGTCTTCTGTACATCCTCATCTCTAACCCGCATCTGATGATATCCGGAGCGTAGATCGATCTTGGAGAACCAAGACGCTCCCTGAAGCTGATCAAACAAATCATCTATCCTCGGGAGTGGGTAACGGTTCTTCACCGTTACCTTATTCAACTCCCGATAATCAATACACATACGATGCGACCCATCCTTCTTTCTCACAAATAGGATCGGCGCTCCCCAAGGCGAACTGCTCGGCCGAATGAAACCCTTGTCTAACAGCTCCTGCAGCTGTGTAGACAACTCCTGCATCTCAGGGGGAGGTAGTCGATACGGTGCCTTGGCTATCGGAGCCGCACCAGGGACGAGGTCGATCATGAACTCAACCTGTCTCTCAGGAGGTATCCCCGGCAAATCCTCAGGAAACACGTCCGGGTAGTCTCGAACAATAGGAACATCATCCACTGTCGACTTGCCCTTCTCCCGGGCATCCAACACGTAGGCTACAAAACCGGCGCAACCCTGCTGAACATAGCGCCTCGCCCTTGCGGCGGAACAAAAGGTCGGTCCTCGCTGTGGCCTCTCGCCCTGAATCACCAACTCTCCCCCACTAGGAGTGCGAACCCTCACTAGCTGAAGCTCGCAATCAATCACCGCCCCATTGGGGCTTAGCCAATCCATACCCACAATAACCTTATTCCCTCGCAGGGGAATAGGTACCAGATCCACTGAAAACTGCTCATCAAATAACTGAAGAGAACACCCTCTGTGCACTCTGCCGACCCTCACGGTCCTATCATCCGCTATCTCAACCTCTAATGGACAATCCAGCTCTCCTGGAGCTCTACTGAACCTCTTGCTAAGCGCAAGAGATACGAATGATCGGGTAGCCCCCGAATCGAATAATACCAAAGCAGAAATGCCGTTCACAGAGAACGACCCCGTCACCACATCAGGAGTCGCTCGCGCCTCCTCTGCTGTCATCTGAAACGCCCTACTCTTCGCCACTGGCGCATCAGCTCGGCCCTGCCGGCCATCTGTAATCCTCAAGGTAGCAGGGGCAGGTGCAGCCACCTTCCCTGCTGAAGCTAGACTCGGACACTGGGACTTTTTATGTCCCCTCTGATTGCACTGAAAGCAAATCAGATCTGATGCTGCGGCGGCAGTAGCAGGGGCCGTACAATCCCTACTCAAATGCCCAATCCGACCGCACTTGTAGCAGCCGGAACTCCCTGCCTTGCATGCTCCCTCGTGCAATCTCCCACACTTGCCACATCGCCCGTGGCTCTGCTGACTCCTAGATCTGTGATCCGAAATCTTGGGCTTTTTGCCCGAACCGCCTGAACCCGAAACTGCCTCCGGTTTCCTCTTCTTCTCCATCTCAAGATCAATCTCCCTCTCCCGAGCTCTAGCAATCATATCTTCCAGCGTTTTACAGCTGGACCGGCTCACAAACTGGCGGATATCGCTCCGCAACATCTCGTGATAACGGACCTTCTTCATTTCCTCATCAGCTACATACTGAGGAACGAGAAGAGCCCTCTCCCTGAACTTGGCGGTGATCTCCGCCACTGTCTCTGTAGTCTGGGTGAGGTCCTGAAACTCCCTAGCTAGCTGTTGCACCTCAATGACCGGTGCAAACTCCGCCCTGAACCTGGTAGAGAAATCAGCCCAGGTCATGGTGTCCAATGCTGCATCATCCCCAATGGCATGCTCGACCTCCTCCCACCAATCTCGTGCCCTGTCCTTCAAAAGACAGGACACCAATCTGACCTTGTCCCCCTCGGGACATCTGCTAGTGTGGAAGGCGTTGGCCACATCCGCCAACCATCTGCTGCTCGCTATGGGGTCTCGCGCCCCATGATAGTCCGGAGCTCCACATGCCCTAAACTCCCTGAAAGTAAGGGTGCGTGACCCCATCATGGCCGCCACCTCGGCACGGAAGGTGCCCAATCTCTCATCCATCAGCTCTAAAATCCCCTCCTTGATCGAACCGAAGATCACAGGAGTCTGCTCTATAATGATGCGCGTAATCTCCGAAGAAAGGAACTCTCGAGTCTGCTCATCCATGCGCTCATCCCCCGAACCTGAACCTGATCCCTCTCCGGCACCTCCGCTGCCGGCTGCTGGTCTCGAACGGAGAACCACCATTCTGAAACACATCACAACTACATCAGAAAACAGAAATGTCTTGAGGGATCATTGATACTACAACTAGCTTCCTGGTCTTGTCTCAGCCTTTCTTGATTCGAGTACGGATCCTCTGCTTCCAGTAGTACGGGCCCATACTACATTCCACATCTATCCGTACTTTCTTCAAGAACTGCCCTGACTCCACCAAGTCACTTCTACTACTACTGATCTCTGCTACTCTCATCCTAGGCTTGCCCCAGGGAAACCTCAGACTCAACTCAACTAGTCCTCAGCTGCTGCAGGTCTCCTTATAATGCTAATTAACCATCACCTGAACACCATCACATGTGACGAAGATCAGATAATCCTTCAAGTAAAAGACCCGTCCCTATAACGGTTGGACTCAAACAAGAGCTGCGCAATAGGGCTAGTTCCATCACTCTGGGATTATTTAACCCTGATCACATGTGGTGTAACGTGTTCACCTAATGGCTAACTTCCATCACTCAGAACTCCCACAAAGCACGAAGCAAGCAGCATTCAGAATAAGGGAACATACTCAGGCAAAACTATTCTCAAAACGAGAAACTGATCTAGCATGCAGTGCTAAGCTCATACTATCAGGCATAACCTAAACAGGCTATCCTACTGCTGTCTACTCAATACTAGCATGCAATACTCATAAAGATGTAACACATAAAGCAGGCACATAAGGCATCCTCCTAGATCCTTAGTCCTATACTAGCATGTTGTTCTACTGAACTGAAACTGAACAAATAACTTGTATGGGTAATTTGGGAGTACTTACTTGAGCTCGGCTGATCGCATGCACCACACCCTTATCTTGTTTAAAAAAAATTCCTTTCTTCCTAAGTGCTTTCAAAATTCTTTTAGAAAACATTTTTCTTTTAAAAAAAAAATCTTTTTATTTCCCCTTAGTTTGAGTTCAGATACACCCGAAAGTGTATCCGAATCCCTCAAACCAGGGCTCTGATACCAACTTGAAACGACCCAAAAATACGACCCAAAAATTTTCATTTTTCAATATAATCAAAACCATAATATGAATATCATAACATAAAACATATGTGATGTATCCCAATTCATAATAAAATATTGTGCGGAAAACTATATCATACTACATCAATCCAAAACAACTAAAACCATCCCCAGGATAAAGGCTAAACCATAGTGTGTGCGATGCTGTCACCCCGAGCTCTTCCCTTTGCTTGCGGAAGTACCTGAAACCAAAACTGAAACTGTAAGCACGAAGCTTAGTGAGCTCCCCCAAAATACCACATACCATACAATAACATATAAACACATATTGGGCCCCGCCCACTGCATCGGGCCGAAACCCGGAAACTGCATCGGACCGAAGTCCGGAACTGACTGGGACCTTGTCCCCTGGATCGGACCAAAGTCCAGAACTAACTGCATCGGACCGAAGTCCGGAACTAACTGGGACCTTGTCCCCTGCATCGGACCAAAGTCCGGAACTAACTGCATCGGATCGAAGTCCGGAACTAACTGCATCGGACCGAAGTCCGGAACTATCTGGGACCTTGTCCCCTGCATCGGACCGAAGTCCAGAACTAACTAACTGAACATAGCATAGCATATCAACTACCATAAACACATATACTGCATACTGCATCGGGCCGTAGCCCGGAACATATAACACATAACACATAAACCCTGTCTGAGCCACGAAGGCATCAAACATACCAACTACTACATCGGACTGAAGTCCGGAAACTACTGCTAACTGGACGGGCCGGCATTGTGGCCTTAGACCCGTCCCTACTGGAAGGAAACTCACCTCGAAAGCTGGCTGCTGAGTGTGTGGCTCGGGAAGCTAACGACTGCTGCTCCTGAATCTCCTCGGCTACAAGTCCATAAGCACACTCAATCAAATACTAAACACTGCACTTGGGGTAAAATGACTCTTTTACCCTTGGTCAAAGTCAACTCTCTTTGGGCTGACTCGCCGAGTTGGGCCACCCAACTCGCCGAGTCCTACTCCCACTTCTCAGTTCTACACGCTGCTACTCGTCGAGTGTGGCATCGACTCGACGAGTACCCTCTTGATCCAAGAACTCAGACAATCTTCATCCGACTCGCCGAGCCGTATGAACAAACTCGACGAGTTGTTCATGATCCTAAGAAGATTGCCTTGGACTCGCCGAGTTGTATGAACAACTCGCCGAGTCCCTTCATCACTGAGTCTACTCTCAACTCGCTGAGTCCACTCTCTAACTCACTGGATTCACTCGACACTGACCAAAATGAAGGAATCGGGGACTCGCGACCCAACTCGCCGAGTCGTTCTTCCCGACTCGCCGAGTTGCCGCCATGCAACTGATTTTTACTCGATTTTGTTTGAATCCAACACATACAATTGATAGATCTGAGTCCAATAAGCTGATTTACCACGTAAAGTTTCCAACTTTACGTGTACAACCTCATGAGAAAGGGAAATAAGGCTAAAAGATGCACAAAATGGGTAGATCTATGATTAATATGCAAAGTAACTCCAAAAAGACAGTAGATCTGGGCTCTACAACACCCTAACATCCAGATCCAAAGGTATTTCGACTTATTAAGACATTCATGCAAACATAAGGCTTGGAACAAACATCAAATAGCTCTTAGAAGAGCTCTAATGGAAGTTTAAAGCATATAACAAGAAGGGAACTCCGAAAATACCTCAATAAACTCAGATTTGCCCTTGGATCTTTGCACTACAACTCGTTTCCTTGCTTCTTTCTTCTTCTCCTTCTTCACACCTTCACAAAATGGCACCAAATCACTTATAAGCTCTCAAGGGAGGATTAGGGTTCTCTCACTGTGTTCTCAGGGTGAGGGAGGCGAGAATGGGGCTATAAGGTGGTTTAAATAGTGGGCAACCCGGGGATTTAGGGCTTCACCCAGACGGATGGACTCGCCGAGTCCAGGATATGGACTCGCCGAGTCCCCGGCTCACGCGTGCTCGCAGCCGCGACCCTACTCGGCGAGTCAGGCTATGAACTCGCCGAGTTCCTCTTGCAAAACTTACAACAATTACCAAGGAATTAACATACCGGAAACGGGTCGTTACACAAGGTAACTTCAAAAAAGCAATAGATCTGGGCTCTACAACTTCTAAATGAACAGATCTAAGGATATCTCGACATAATAGGGTATCCATACAATCATAAGGCTTGAGAAAAGCATCAAACTAGATCTAGAAGAGTTCTAATGGAGGTTAAAAGCAATAAACAGGAGGAAATCCGAAGAATACCTCAAAGAACTCTGATTTGCCCTTGGATCTTTGCTCTACACCTCTTCTCCTTGCTCCTTTCTTCTTCTCCTTCTTCAAGCCTTCAAAACTTAACACAAGAACACTTAGATCACTCAAGGATGGATTAGGGTTTTCTCACAGCTTTCTGAGGGTGAAGGAGGCGAGATTGGGGGCTATAAGGTGGTTTAAATAGTGAACAACCCGGGGATTTAGGGTTTCTTCCAGGCAGGCAGACTCGCCGAGTCCCGAATATGGACTCGCCGAGTCGCCGACTAACACGTGCTCGAAATCCCGTCCCTACTCGGCGAGTCAGGCTATGAACTCGCCGAGTCCCTCTTGCAAACTTCTAATTAAATACTATGGAATCATCATACCGGGGACGGGTCGTTACATATATGTAAAAGTGTAGTGTGCTCGCTTTTACTAAAATATATGTTTCAAATTAATGAACATATGTACATGTACAAACTCTATGCATATAAACATATAAATATACATGAGTAATAATAGCTTCAATCATTGAAATACTACAAAGTGTTATAACGTGCTTGTGATAATATACAATGTCACATAAAAATCATATATTTTTGTATCATGTAACATTTGTCATATGGACTAGTTATTTCACGATAAAAATTTCATAATATGTATACGAAAAGTTTATATCAGTTATTTGTAGCAACATGTTAAATTTTTAAATAACATTTTTATAAACTAAATTTATTTTATTTTCGCATAAAGGATAATATATTTGTATATATTTTATTTGAGAAGTTTGACTTTAGAAATCGCAAAGTCATGTTTCTTGAACTTTGAAATATTTATGGGACCATTTTGTAACAAATTTGAACTATTGGGAACTGATTTGTAACTTCGCTAAAGTGTAGGGGCTTTTCAGTAAATTAATTTAATGAAATAGGACTGATTTGGGAAAGAATTTACCAAATGAGGGGTTATTTTAAACAAATGAATTTAAAGTTTGGGAATTGGACTTGTTTTACAAGATATTTGTCAAATGGGGGTAACTTTTGAATAATTTAAATTTAAGTTTGCTTTGACCTTTGTCTGGGTTAAAATCGAATACCCGTTTCTTTTTGAAGCTCCATGATCGATCCAGGCTCCATTTAAAAGGATTAGGGCTTTTAGCCTCCTGTCGTCATCAATTGCTTGATCAAAAAGAACCGTGAACTAAATCGGATAGGACGACGACGATTTGAAAGGAACGCGACGACAGACGATGGAAACACAAAATCAGGTGAGGGGTCTGATGGTTGCCGGTCAATCGTAGGTGGAGGGAGTGATAGGCCGATCCCAGTTCACCTTGTGGTTTGATCGTTGTCATTTGTTTGATCGGGCATCTGAAGCAAAGGAGATACGAATGCCATAGCAGTGAATGAAGACGGGAGATGAGGCTCAATTGATAGGTTTGCAAATCCGAGATGGTCACCGACTCCGAAGTTCGATTAGGCCGAAGAAGGGGACGCGAGGGAGCAGTGGGGTTGTGTTCTTCCTCCTCAGGTAGTAGGGTGCGAAGGGGAGGGTCTGACGAGGGGTCCAATGGGAAGAATACAAACAACAGCAGTAGGCGAGGCTGAAGAACGATGGGGGAAGCATCGAGGCTTCGGTGGTGATTTTCTCCGGTTGATAGGAGGTGAGTGGATCGGAGATCGCACCATCGTTCGATGTGGATGGTTCATCTGTCGAGCAAGGGAAAGTGAAACCGGAAGTAGATGGGCTCGGCTGTGGTAATCGCCGAGCAAGATGGGGAGGGACATCCTCCCTCCCGCTCGCGACTGCAGGTAATGGAGGGGGTGCTTCAGCAGTCCCGGTTCTTTCTTTTCCCCTTTTGTTTTTTTTTTATTGTTTAGACAGAAATCGTTACGTTGTTTGGTTGGGTCGTTTAACAACGAATGAATAAATGGGGTCTTCGGTGGTTGAAGATAATTGGATGGTTTTTTTTTTTTTTTTTTTTTTTTTTTTTTTTTTTTGGTGTTTGTTGGGTTTGATTCATTTGTTTGTCTTGATAGAAATCAGTGGATAAACCTTGGGGTTTGGTTTTGGTGTTTGGCTGAAAATCAAAGCAAATGAAAAACATTAGCAAAGATCTTCGGGGTGTTTTGATTTTTGACAGAGGAAATGAAGAAGAATCAGGAATGTATTCAGGTTGAGTGTTCTGTTGGCGATGGTATACAGGTTGAGTGTTGAGGGGTGCACGAAATGTGATCATTTGATTTACTTATAAGATTGTATACAGATTATAATTTTACCATTGTGTTTGAGTGTATCTTTGTATAAAGAGAAATTTGGAAGTAATCAGTGATGGTTGTATAACTATAACAGTTGGCATAATTTGTACTACATAATTCATTTTTGTATTTAGTATTAAGTATTAGTTTCATTATGTCATATAATGTGTGTATAGATTAAATTAAACTAGTGTGTGAACCCGTGGTGAACGGGTCATGTTATTGGCGGACGTGTGGTAGTAGTAATAGAACACTATTGGGTGTTGATGACGAAAATTGAAATGCGGACTTTGGACGAGAAATTGTCTGAAACGTACGTCAAACCGCAGAGTTGAGACATTATTCAAAATATAGATGGTGAATATTTATTGAGTTATATGGCGAAATTTTAATAGCCATAAAGTTTACTATTGTTAGTTGTGTTGGTTATGATAGATGTATATAGTTCAAGAAAAAAAAGTTACCCTTGCAAATTTTTAAAACGCGAAATAACTTTGTTTCTGACGTGAAATCTTGAATGGATTCAAAATTGAAGGATGTCGTAAAGGTATTGCTTTTGCAACGTAAAACAAACTTCTATTTTGTACAACATGAACAAAAATGGTTCAATAGATACCAACACTTCTCACACACACGACTATAAACATGAACAATAAACACACTAAAAACTATAAATTGAAAAGTAAATGTCATTAGATATCAAACAAATCTATAGAAATAATAAAAGATTACAAGTGTTTGGAATTTTTTTGTGTGAATATGATAGTTTTATTGAATATTTACGGATATTTGGCATGTGTTCCTTCGTCTGCTTCGCCGTGGTTTTTGAATTTCTCTCGTTTGGGACGTGGTTTTTTTGGTTCACAGACACCAAGAGCAAGAGGATGAAGAGGAGAGGTGAAGGAGGCTGCCCTAAAATGTGTTCTAACCCTAGAAGTATGCTTGTCCACTTTTTTGAGCCTTAAGGGTTCTATATATATAGTGAGGCTATTAGGGTTATCTAACAAGGAAACCATAATTTGGATGCTTAAGCCCTAAGCAACCCATGGACTCCTTTCCTTAAAGGCCTTGGACGATTTCTTATGCGTTTCCCCATAGAATTCGTTCACTCCTTAATATAAGGCAATCCATAGCCCAAATTGCAATTATCTTATAATTACAATTCCAGTCCCTTATGTTTAATTAATCTCTTTTAGTCACAAAATTAATTACCAATTAATTATTGACTAATATTAATTAAACAATATGATTTCTCCTTTAATATATTATTCTCATAATATATTAATAAATCATATTTAATCCTTTTTTCTCCATAATTCATCCTATCAAGTTGCTTTGGTGAAGGCAACCCAAAAGGACCATGCACCATCGGGTCAAGTACATACCAAAATAGTTATGGACTTAGACACTAATCCAACAGGTAATAATTGTGTAACAATCAAACGTGTTCCATTACAAAGACCTTCTCCTTTATTGATATTCCTCATTAGCATAAATGGGATATTAGCTTTCAAATTTAATGTATATGAAGGAATACCAAAAAAGTGAAGATTGTTTAAATAATCTTGGGGATATAAGGTATCTAATTCTAAGCTATCATGGGTTTGTGACTTAATAGAATCACAGCTATTGTATACCACCCCTTGACTATTAGTTTTTGATAGAATTAAAGCATTGACTTGATTAGCTGTTTCATTTTTTGGACAAATAATGGCTCTAATAGATAACTCTTCAGGTGATGGATTGGAAATTATATATTTGCCATATACAAAATGTATTTGATTCTAATCCTTTGTCTCCTGATTCGATAAGGAAACAATGAGGTATTTGTATAATGTTTGTGCTTTCTGGATCATTCTTGTCTGGAGTTCCGATATTTCCATTTCCAATATCGAGAAGCCATGAAGCAAACTGTGATATTCGATTAACATCCTTATTTGAATTGACCGGTTAGGATAAACGCATATTATGATGCAATTTGAATACCATAAAATGTGACCGTAGATAGGAATTAGGTAGAGTTAGGCTAATTATTTGTGATTTTCTACTTTTAGGCTGAATAGGAAGAGTTTGTCGAAAGTCACCTCCTAGGAGCATTGACATCCCACCAAAAAGATGGTTATCATCTTCAAGGACATCTTTTAGTGATTTATCAAGAAACTCAAAGCAACGACGATCACTCATTGGAGCTTCATCCCATACGATCATAGAAGTCCTCTTTAGGAGCTCTGCTAGCTGTGTTTTTTTTAATATTACATGAAGACTTGTCGGTAAAGTCAATTAGAATAACAAATCTAGAATAAGCAGTACGACCTGAAGGCAACAAAAGGGATGCAATGCCTGAGGCGGTAACAGCCAGTATAATCATTCCCTTAGATCTGAAATATGAAAGTATAGTTGTCCATAAAAAAGTTTTTTGTGTACCACTAGATCCATATACAAATAATAGCAGTTGATTTTTGTTTCGTTCAGCATCCACAACTCTTTCATAAATTGTAAGTTGATCCGTATTCAATTGTGATACCATGGATGTATTTTGAGAAATTAAGAGATTTGTATCATAATTAGTCTCTTCAAGAAGAAGACGATTTCTGAGAATGGAAAGAAGAGATGGAGATGGCATTGGCAATCCAAATTCAACAAGTGATTTGGAAGGTGTTGAAGCTAGTAATGTCTTTTGAATTTCGAGAAGTATTTGTTGTTCTAGTGTATCAACAAGTAGCATTACATTTGGATCTGTAGAATTGAAAGTGAATGTATGGGATATGTCATCGCCCATTTTAGGTTTTGCGGCTTCCCATAACAAAAGAGGGTTTCCTACTTCACAATACAAAAGTAGATGAAAGAATAGAGAACGAAGTTCAGATGAGGTTGCCCAAGACGATGCTTCTTCAAATGTTGTTAGCCACTCCTTATCGTCACCAGTTAACCCTAATGCTTCACATGCATCACGAAAATTTGAGTATGTGTTTTCACGAATGGTTCTAATGTCATAGAATGATTTACATCCTTTTTGATGTTATAGTAAAATCTGTAGATAGAAAAACTCCCCAGCTGTTGGATGTACATATGCAAGTCTGCCAATGGTATTATTTGTTGTGGTAGTCCTATGAATCCATCTCTTATCTTTGGTGTCCCAACTGTATTTAGAAGGGTAATCATTGTATGTCAAGTCAATTCCACGACCATCACGTTGATTATTGTGCAACCATTTCGTTAAAGTGGTAACACCAAAACCTAGGGTATCAATTAGAGAGCTTAATTGACTGTTTTCTTTGAAAATAGTAGGTTGCATCCCCTCCAAATGGACAACCAAGACTTGTATAGGTGGATCTCGTTCATGAATGGGGAAATTGAGGATGCGCCATGTTGCTTCGTGTGGACATATATACCGACCATCAAGAAACGACTTGATTTCATTTACAACGCCAGGTATGGTAGAGGAAGTAGTAGGAGTATTTGCCTCTGATGTTTGAAGAGTGAAACGAACGCGATCAACCCCCTTTGAAGTGTACTTAAATAAGTACTTAATCATCATATTCCAACCACAATATTCGACATTGATGTGAGCATCAAATTGACTACACAAACATTTATTGTATCGAACTACACAATTGTTATCAGTTCTAATCCCGCTTTGTAGGACATGATACGATCCATCACGTCTTTTATAATGCACGTAACCATTTTCATCAAAAGTTGTTAATGGGTTGAACGGTTTTGGGAATCCTTTCTTACATCTATCATCTACCATACAGGGGCACCAATATTCAGTGAACCAAAAGGACCATGTAGAATGCATGTAGTAACAGTCCTATATAGTGATGGTTTAAGTATGGGATCAGGAAGTTCAACGGTTATGTATTTATCATTATCTGCACCTTCTTGAATTTTATAGGGTGACGTTACCCATAATAATGTATGGCAATGTGGTAAACCCCATTTTTGGAATTCAATTGTGTAAAGATCTGTGAATAGAATATTTCATAATGATGTTATATAAGACATAAAGGAATAGAAGGCAATAAATAGGAAGAATGAAATAAGAGAACAAAAATTTACATGAAATAACATCTCCAAAACTTCTGTCCTCTTTAAGGAAGTTAATGAAAGCATGAACTTTGATTTTAAAGATGCGTGCAATGATATCTAGTTTGTTTTGAATATCATGTTAACCAATAGCATCCATGTATCTTCTATACTCAGGTTATTTAACATTGCAAGTGAAAGTGATGAAATAATGTGGCTTACCATGAACCTTGCATATGGCAAGAGCATCCTGATAGTGTTTATACATATACCTAGGTCCCCCAACGAAAGTTGCAGGTAGAAATACACGATTTCCAATGACATGACTGTCCGAATCACCTCTGGAAAAAGCATCGTAAACACCACTGATGTACTCTATACGCAATTGTTGCTGATGGTGTTCAATAAAGTCAAGCATAGATTGTTCAATGCAAGTATATGCATCCACTAAATACTGGTGGAAAAGACGGCGTGCTCGTAAAATAAGAGAGTAAGTGTGTCGATCATGAATTTGATAACTGCAATACATATTATTTGTTAAACTTCTGTCAGAGTTAATACGTAGATGCAAGCCAGGAGACCATCCTTCTTCACCGTACGGGAACAATAATGGATACTGCAAAGGCATGTAAGTTGCATGAAGCTTACTGACACGCCGAGGTGACCCAGACTTTGAATAGACAACAATGTCATAGGCAACCCCAGTAACATCATCACCACAAATAATACAACCTAAACTTCCACGGACCGGTGGCCCATATCTTCTGTCAGGTACAACACTAAATAAACGTACACCATATGAATCTAAATTCATTGACTGAGCTATTTCTTTCGCAGTCTTAAACTTACGAACATACTCATTATGTGTGTGTAACATATGACTTAAGGAATCTACAACATCTGCAGACAAAAGTACTTCCCCCTCACCATGAAAAGAATTAAGTCTATTAGCAACCTCATTTTCAGTATTACACATGTACAATTGGAGAAAACGGGGTTGATGAACGTCTTGAGGATAAAAAGATCCTATCCAATGGTAAATCTAACCACTAACCTTAAACACATATGGTGCACGACCATTGTTGATTGAGTCGTCTTTGTTTGAACCAAAAGACGTCATAGATAACATGGAATTATATGCTCTTATGTTATACATGAAGAGGGTGTTTGTTTTTTCCCTGCAGGTCTGCATGACCTCTTCTGTCTGCGAGGCGCAGACCACGCGCAGACATAATGGTTTGCAGTCCGTTTGTTTTTCTGAAGTGCGCAGACATAAAAACGTCTGCGCGAGGTCTTCACCACGCAGATATGAGATAGCCACTTCTAAAGTCTGCAATGCCTTTGCCCTAAAAAAAACACGCTTTTTTTGGATTCCGCCTCCATTCAGTCGTCCAACCTCCCAGGCTCACCCAAAAAAAACCTCGACGAATCCATCTTGCAGCGAACGCCGAACGTCATCGCCGATTGCAGCCCTCCTCTCCGATCAAAACCGCCGATCGCAGACCTCCTCTCCGATCCAGCGTCCTCCGATTGCAGTGTCGATTGCAGCAGCGAGCGAACAGCAAGGGTTTGTCACCTCCTCTCTGAAATAGCGAGCAATCGGGTCTGTCACCTCCTCTCTCTCTCTGTCAGTTTCAATTTCAATTCAACTTGTTTGATTCTTCAATTTCTTGTTTGATTCACATCCTTGTTCAATTTCTTGTTTGATTCACATCCTTGTTTCACAGAAAATCTTGGAGGTGTATAATCTATAATATATTCTTGCTAAAATTGAAAGCCAAATTCCCAGCAAATTGAAAATCTTATCTGTAAACAAATTGGATTTGTAAACAAATTGGATTTATATTTTTCTTTGATTGGAAGCCAATATACATAACTGTGAAGCAAAAGATAACATATTATCTTGTTGATTGTGATTGTTTATGTGTATATGATTTTTGATTGTGTATATGTATATGATAGTGTATATGTATATGATTGTTGATTGTGATTGTTTATGTGTATATGAGTTTTGATTGTGTGTGTGTGTGTATATATATATATATATATATATATATATATATATATATATATATATATATATATATATATATAATTATTGATTGTGTATATGTATATGATAGTGTATATGTATATGATTGTTGATTGTGTATATGTATATGATAGAAAGCATCAAAAAGAGTCATAAGTTTTGTTTATTTGATAGAAGTAAATTGGAAAACTCACTAGCTTTTTGAATGTATGTTGGTACTAATGATTTTGATTTATAAAGTTTTTTAGAAAACTTTGAATTAAAACACTCTAATTGAGGTTATTTATGATTGAATAAAAAGTTTCACATTATTATGATTGAAAATAAAACAAAATTACAAATTTGTCGTGAAAATAAAAAGTTTACTAAAACAAAATTTATTGAAATAATGTTGTGAAAATAAAACAAAATTACACATTATTATCATTGAAAATAAAACAAAATTACAAACTTACCCTTTCAATTCCCTAAATAGGTAGCCCTTTTCGATTTGTGGATGATATAATGCTGTGAAATAATATTTGTCTATGTTATATTGGTTATTAGAAATGGGAGAAAAACAACAATGGACCAATGAGCATTTAAAATGCTTATTGGATACTTGTATTGAAGAAGTAGAGAGTGTTGGTAGAAAAGGATTGAGTTTGCAGAAAGATTCATGGATAAGGCTTGGAAGAGTTCTTAAGGAGAAATTTGGGGTTGAGTTGACTCAAAAACAAATGAAAAACGCATATGACAATCTGAAAGCCAAATACACTGGATGGGTATATTTAAAAAACAAAATCGGTAATATATATAATTCTCAAACAAACACTTTTAATTTAACAGCCGAGGAGTGTGATGATTTTAAGAAGGTACATACACATTAATATACAATAATATATATATATATATATATATATATGTATATACATATATATATATATATATATATATATATATATATATATATATATAACATTTACGTTTGAAGTTGCCAAATATTCTTATACTATTTCTTGTTACATTTGGGTTTAGGGGCATCCGAAAGCTGCTTCTTTGAGAACAATTCCACTGCCTTTTCCAGATCTTTGTGCACGTCTTTTTGATGGAAATAGTGCTACTGGTAATTTTAGGAGTTACTTAATCCAATCATCATCAGTAGCTGGCGCATCCTTCTGTCGTGTTCCACCACTTCAGATCACTGCCACCCCTTTTGATGCAATGGATGATGATGGTGTTGACACTTCTCATCATGAGCCACCACCTTCTGCTGCTTCACCTTCTGCAGCTTCACCTTCTGCTGGTTCACCATATACTGCTACACCATCCGGTAACCCCAACAAAAGGGCTAAACCCTCAACTCCTGTAGCTCCTAGTGCCTCACCGTCTGCTTCTTCACCTGATGGAACTTCTGTTACTGCTGACGATTTAGCATTTGAAATGAAGAAAGCTCTACAAAGTTTGACTAAAGGGTATACAATTCCTCAGTGTTTAGAGAAGTTAGAGGTCCTTCAGTTAGGCCCTACAGATCCTTTACGCTTTGTCGCATATCATATTTTTGGAGGAACCATGAACATGAGAGAGATGTGGATGCATTTGCCCGATGTTCCCAAGATATTACGAGGGTGGCTTGAGATGACGGGTACCAGTTTAGGAGTTTTGAAGGATGGGAAGATTGTTCGATGATTTTCTAGTGTTGAAAGTATTTGTTATGTCTTTTTGCCCTTGTTGGAACTACTTTGTTAAATGTTTTTGCCTTTGTTGGAACTATTTTGTTAGGTCTTTTTGCCCTTGTTGGTACTTGAAATATGATTAATGGAATGTTTATTTGATACTTGAAATATGGTTTATGTAATGTTATTTTGGCTTGAAATATGATAAATGGAATGTTTATTTGATACTTGAAATATGGTTTATGTAATGTTTTTTAAAGTTCTACTTTGTTGATTTTAGGTTCATATGGATCACGATCAAAAGTTACTTCTCGTAATTCTAATGTACCTATACATCCGTTATTTTTGGAAGAGGGGTGTGAAACGATTGCGGGATAATGATTCGGAAATGACGGGACACGAATACACATTGGAGTTATTACACCGTAATCATTTACAATGTGTTGAAGTATTACGCATGTCTCGTGAATCTTTTGTACGACTATGTGCTCATTTTAGAGCAAATTACTCATTAAAGGACAGCAAACATGTATCAGTTGAGGAAAAGATGGCTATGTTTTTGATGATGATCGGACATAATCAACGTTACGTGATTATCAAGCGGAGATTTCAACACTCGAAGCAAACAATTCATAAATTTTTTTATGAAGTGTTGGAAAAAATGATGCTTTTCGCACAAGATGTTATAGTACCAACATCTTTTAATCCGAATCCAAACATTCCAGGACATAATAGGAGGCTACGAAGGGTTTTCAAAGGAGCCGTTGGTGCACTTGATGGCACTTTGATACATGTTGTTGTCCCTGCTAAGAAACAAGACTTATATAGAAGTAGGGGAAAGGGAGATTGCTACCAAAACGTATTGGCAATATGTGACTTCAATATGATTTTTACATTTGTTGTGACCGGGTGGGAAGGGGTAGCGCATGACTCTAGAATATTATCAGAAGCAGTAGCCGATCCACAAGCATCATTCCCGTTTCCACCACCAGGTAAATTTTTGTTTTTTTTTAATATTTTCATTTTAATTTGAAAATTGATTAGTGTTTTGCATTTTTTTCAGACAAATATTATCTTTGTGATGCCGCGTATGCACACACTCGAGGATTTATGGCCCCTTATCGTAATGTGAGGTATTGGCTTGGAGATTTTCGTCAAAGACGTGCATTGACCAATAAAGAAAAATTTAACCATGAACATGCAAAACTTCGGAATGTCATTGAGCGTGCTTTTGGTGTTTTGAAAGCACGATTCCCTATATTGAAGAGGATGGCACCATTCCCGTTTGTGACACAAAGAAACATTGCCATGGCATGCTTCGCGCTTCATAATTATATAAGGAAAGAAGGATTGAGTGATGAGTATTTCGCACGATACGATGAACCCAATGTCCCGTTTCGAAATAACAATGTGGCCATTGATGATGATGAAGACGGGATTCCAACACATGGTACTGCAGCAGACCGTGAATATATGACTCAGTTACGTGATGAAATTGCTGATCAGTTGATGCACAATATAGATTGAATTGTTTTAAATGAAATTGTTATTGTAAAACATTTTTTTTTATTGTATGACTAATTTAGTTGCATGAATTTTATTTTCAATGTTATAAGACTATTATTATTAAAATTTTGGTGTTGAAAAATCATTTTAAGTTTGTAAAATAATTTTATTTAAATTTCATTTTATTTCAGCAGCCTGCAGACGTTAAAAAACAAACAGTCTTCTTATTGCAGACTGCAGACGTTTGGTCCACCTCTTCTGCTGCAGAGGCTTGCAGATGTGGTCCACAGACTGCAGACATTTTGGCTTCAGAAAAACAAACAGCACCAAAGTGATCATCTTCGTAGATGTGCATAAGCACATCAGGCGGACGAAGAGGGTAGGGAAGAACTACATTACCCGAATTATAGCATTTCGTATATCATGGATGGTTGGCTCGGGATAAATACAATACTCTCTCATGATACCAAAAAAGGCCCCATAATACTCACATACGCAAGTACAATTTCCACAGTCATAATAAAAAGGCAATGCTGGTATCTCCTCTAAAAGTGAACTCCTGCGTGATCTACGTGAACGAAAGGTACTGTTGTATTGGAAGTAGAAGCCATATGTCGTCGTTTTGGGGGCATTTGAAGAAAACATTTACTGAAATGGAAATCCAAAAGTTATCGACCTTTAACATACTTTATATGTAATTGAAATGGAAAATTAGACTCTAATAAGGTATTTTTGAAACTAACTATTTTGATTAGTAACTAATTATTGGAGTATTTTTAACACAATTGAGAAGAGATTAATAGGCTCTTTAGATTGTATTAGATGATAGAATCTTTTGTAAAGATACAGGGTAGAGTTGAATATTAAAAGGCTATATAATTTTTTTTTACAATTCTATATTAACACTAATCCAATAGATTGCAAAGGCTCCATGTGTATTATTTAGAAGTCAAATTACATTTGCATACTATATAAACCAACGGCGTGAATAATTGACATAATTATATAACCATAAATAAGAGGAAAGTAACATCTATGTTGAGTAAAAAGTACGTTTCAATATTGCCATTGAGATATAGATAAGAAAATTAGCATTAGAACTCCTCAAATGTTAATCTAAAATTGTAAACAAATTTTTTTAGATAAAATATTTATATAACCGTTTAGTTTAGTGGAAGCAGTTATCATATATTTAATATTAGTGATAATTTAATGCATTTACCGTTTATAAACGATTGTAAACAATCCATAATTATAGGACCGTGGTTGACCACGGGTTCAACACTACTTATTTTTTTAGATACACTACTTATATAACCATTTAACATTACAAAATACGGTAAAGTGCATTATGTCGTTATGTGAAAATGCAATATAAAATCATAGAATATGATAATGATTTTTTCTTAGCTTTTATTAGGTAAAAGTTCAGATTAAAAAAGAAACTTACCTTTTACTAAATTTTTTTATTCATAAATTTACTATTGTGTGTGATTTATGTTGTAGCTAAATAGTTTTGAAAGGTATTGAAAACTTTGTGAAAGAAAAACTATTTTGTAAATTTTCCGTCTAGCATTACTAAATACGGTTAAGGGCATTATTGTCCTTTCGTGAAAATGTAATATATATATTTTTTCAAAATAAACTACTTGTAAACCCATTTAATGCTGAGACCTTAACATTTGAATTTGAAATTTTCTATTTTTTTATTATTATTATTATTATTATTATTATTATTATTATTATTATTATTATTAATTTTTGTTTTTTTCTCACCAATGATGAAATAGTGGATGATACAAATAACTCTTGTGATACTTTAATGCTTAACAATTTGAACCCTTATAAACTTCCAGTTGGTGTAAAACTATCAGGAGACATGAAAGATTGTCCCAAGGGCACAAGGGTCATTTACCAGACAATCCCAATGGGGTTTTATATAGTTTTTACAGATTTGATCGTTAAATAGTTCTTGGGTTTCCATGTTAATACTGTTACAAAATGGTCCCTGTGTCAATAATCTGTTTAATTTTTGCTCATTTTCTATGTTTTTTTTTGTTTTTTTTATCATATAATTAGTTGTAAAATCTAAAATTTATATTTTTGTTTTAGTTTGAAATTATATTATACCCTTTCACTTTTCACTGTAATATGGTTTTCAAGTATCTAACAATCTAGTTTTGAAACCTCCACCTTGATAATAAATGCAATTACTTACCTTTAAATTTAGAGGCAGATCATTTAGGTCAACAATTCACAATTTTGGTATAGGACTTCTATATCATTGTAAACAATAGCAATTGGTTCCAGTTTTAGACAAAACATGTTAAAAATTATAAACCACATGGACTGTTTTTGTAAATTAGTGTAAGGATTGAGAATTTGTGTTTAATTTGGAATAATGACTCCATGTATACAGTATACAGTATCCTGAACAGTGCTATTCATTGGATACCAATTCTGGCATTTTTTAAAGTTAAATGTCATTTTATTTAGTTTTTTTATTAGTATAATGCTATCATAGGTTTAGTTTGCAATTAGTTGTGGCATTTTTTTAAACTATAATGCCATTTTTTAAGTATAATGCTATTATGGGCTTAGTTTGCTACAAGTCCTGACATTTTTTAAAGTATAATGCCATTCTTTTAGTTTTTTTTAGTATAATGCTTTTTCAGGGCTTAGTTTGCTACAAGTTTTGAAATTTTTTACAATACAATGCCATTCTTATTAGCTCTTTAAATTCTAACTGCATACAATCTCTTGAATCTGTTATAAAAAAGATTTCAGGTTAAATAGTAGAAAAAACATTCATGCTGTATGGTTTTACAATTTAGATTTAGATTGAATGAACTTGGAAAAGGTTTTGAAAATTTTGTGATAGAAAAGCTATAAAGGGTAATTTTCTCATAATTGTCATTTTAGAATATGCATGCTAAACATTAGTTTTAATTCGTCTAAAATATAAAATTACATTATTTTAACTTGATTGTTAAGACGCATGTATGATTTTAGAATTTAGTTTTACATTGAATGAACTTGTTAAAGGTTTTGAAAATTTTGTGATAGAAAAGCTATAAAGGGTAATTTTGTCATTATTTATGTTTAGTTTTTGTTAGGAAATAATAAAAAAAAAAAACGAAAAAAAGGGTAAGTGGCATTACTATATGGTTTTAGAATTTAGTAGCAGATTCAATGAACTTGGAAGGAGATGATCATTTACTTTTTTGTTTTGAATAATGGTTATGGTTACTACAGAATCTAATGAGAGTTACCTCTTTATGAGTTTTTTTCATAAATTTAATTATATGTTTGCTTATTTTTAGCTAAATAGTTTTGAAAGGTTTTGAAAATTTGTGATAGAAAAGCTATAAAGGGTAATTTTGTCATTATTACTTTATATGGTTTCACATCTACACTAAGCAAGCAAATTTTTAGAAAGGAAGCGGAATCTTGCGGACGAATCAGTTGAAGGATGTTAATTCCTTGAGATTCTACAATGATGATATTTTGATCAAGGTAATATTAAAGATAGATAAGTTTCTAATTTCTTTTTTGCATTATTCCCATAGACTAATTTATTTCTTGCTTTTGATCACTTGCCATCAGAAGGTGAAAGAATTGTATACATTGAAAGATACACAGGTTCTTATGTCATGGAGGTCAATCACGGAAAATCAGATAATATCATGGTCTTCACAGAAAGGGTTCTTAAAATAGCAAAGATATTTGGTAAGAAGTATGGCTTAGGATAAGAGTGAGATATTTGTTTAAGAAAAACAGAACCAAGATCAATTATACAGAAATTTTAAATCAATTAGACATACCGAATTGTGAACAATAACATAGAACATGCGTTTGGTGGTCGATGTTTGGTGGTGGTAATTGACGGCAGATGTTGTTGGTGACAGAAACCGGATCGTGATTTTTGGACGGGATGTTGATACTCAAATCCAAAAAGTCGAAAACATCACTCAAAAACAAAGAAGGATTAGAAAAAGGAGCAATTGGACCAAAATCATAAGGAAATTGAAAGAATCAACCACTCACCGAAATTGCTCACATGTTTCGTGGCGGTAATTGACGGCAGACTTGTTGGTGACAAAAATCAAAGCCTGATTCGTTGGACGGGAATCGTCGATTGTCAAACCCAAACAGTCAAAGACGTCAATCAATAACACAGAAGGATTGGAAACAGTTGCGATTCAACAAAATTCATACGGTAATTGAAAGAACCAACAGCATACCCAAATTCCTTAGACTACAGGGTTGCGGGCATTTAGTGGAGGCAATAGAGCAGTAGGAGGTTGTCACTGAGGAATCGATTTCCTTTCTTGTTGGATGAGATCGTAATCCTCTGTTTTCGGATGAGATTCGATGGGAGAAGCAAACGATCACAGTCTCGAATTCCGTTATTTTTGGATGAGACGATCACAAGGATGTAGGATTTTACAATCTGATATTCCGTCTTGAGACGTTATATATTTATAAGGACGAAATTGTATTTTTATACAAAGTCATGTGGTAGAAGTCTAAAACTTGAAATTTTAACTGTTTATAGACGTGTTAGGATATAATATATGTATATAATATGTATTTGCATATAAATTTATTGATTGGTATATTTTTTCCAATAGATTTAATGTATATTCCTTTTCTTAATAATATTGTATGTATACGCAATATTTATGAATTCACCTAACAAAGATTTAATATGTATGATTGTGAGATATACGAAGGATTCGAGATTTGTATAAAATTAGTGTTCAATTTTTCGTATATTTTAGGAATTGTTGTATAGAAAATAATATATGACATACATAAATATTTATTTATTTAGTGTTGTATAAAAATTATATAACATATGCGCATTTTGTTTACATAACTAATTTGAATCTTTTAAAGTCGTATAGGACCCCAAAAATATATACATTTACAGTGGTCTTGCCATTATACAACCTATAAGTATTTTTCACAATAATAACCACAATGTATTTTAAATATATTTATTTATCGTGATGTATGTCTTGATTCTCGTGTCCAATACTGGACGTTGCGAAAATTTTCTGATAGTGTCGATCGATAGATTTTTATTCTAGGATTCTACAAACCCGAACGGATAAATTTTTCGAGTTGTTGAACTCCAGGAATTTGCGTTTAAAGTTTCGCGATTAATAAATATGAAAACGTCTAATTTTTCAACTTTTATAAATATTTTTACTAAAAATATTTCAAATATGAAATTAAATATTTAGCTATAGCTTGAGTCCAAATATGCTTTCAGAGTTTCCCTTTGAGGTGTGCATGTCCTTCAACGAATAGAAACAGTTTTAGCGATTTTAAGAAAATAAGTATTATAATGGTCTTGGATTCTTAAAACGGTTGTATCTTTTGCATATGAACTCCGTTTGCGACATTCTATATATTTTCGGGGTCAGGGAAGCACATACTACGAGGCTAGAGTGTTTGTTTTTCTCAAAATAGCTTATTACGAAATTTTAGTTTTTCAGACGAACTCCTACGATTGTCGTTTGATTTGTTTGCCAGATTACATATTTGGAAGTAAGATATCATCTGGTATCTTATAATACTTGAAATAACTCATTTATTTTACATTAGATTTACTAAAAATCAATAATTTTGAGGGTCAACACAAGGTTGGTGAGTGTTACAGGTTTTCGTTACAGGTTTTCTGCTAACAACAGTAATACTTCCAAAAAGTCAAAAAAGTATTTTCTTTATAAGTATACCATATTTAAATAAGCTTTGAAAAATCCAAACAATGTCTTGTCATAAGTAATTTCATGCTTAAAACGATTTTTAAACGAACCAAGTTTAAAAGTTGTGGTAAGAGAGAGAGAGAGAGAGATAGAGATTCGAGTTAATGTTTATAGTGAGTCCTATAATCGAGCTATGTGACTTGAATATACCTGACTACAACGCTTCAATGGACGTTGCAGTAAAAATTGTAGACACCTATCACCCGCTTCGACTGATCAGTTGAGGGTTGTACCTAACAACCGTAGGTGGGGATGTCAGCCCCGTATACATCTATACATATGTATCTCGCTCCGAAGATTAACGATTATAGTGGTTTGGGTATGCTAAATGTTTAACTCAGCTAATGAATAACGTAGCGTCTCAGTAAAAATTCATCAACTAAAAAGTTTGTGAATAACTCTCAGCCTAACTTACTTGTGGGTAAGTTCTCGGCATAATGAATATCATTGTATAAAGTTTATAAAAGCCGAGTATGTTTGACATATATGTAAAAGTGTAGTGTGCTCGCTTTTACAAAAATATATGTTTCAAATTAATGAACATATGTACATGTACAAACTTTAAGCATATAACCATATAAATATACATGAGTAATAATAGCTTCAATCATTGAAATACTACAAAGTGTTATAACGTGCTTGTCATAATATACAATGTCACATAAAAATCATATATTTTTGTATTATATAACATTTGTCATATGGACTAGTTATTTCACGATAAAAATTTCATAATATATATACGAAAAGTTTATGTCAGTTATTTGTAACAACACGTTAAATTTTTAAATAACATTTTTATAAACTAAATTTATTTTATTTTCGCATAAAGGATAATATATTTGTATATACAAAATATATAAGCAAGTGTAGGGGCTTTTTGGTTAATTAATTTAATGAAATAAGACTGATTTGGTAAAGAATTTACCAAATGAGGGTTATTTTAAACAAATGAATTTAAAGTTTGGGGATTGGACTTGTTTTACAAGATATTTGTCAAATGGGGGTAACTTTTGAGTAATTTAAATTTAAGTTCGCTTTGACCTTTGTCTGAGTCAAAATCGAATACCCGTTTCTTTTTGAAGCTCCATGATCGATCCAGGCTCCATTTAAAAGGATTAGGGCTTTTAGCTTCCTGTCGTCATCAATTGCTTGATCAAAAAGAACCGTGAACGAAATCGGATAGGACGACGACGATTTGAAAGGAACGCGACGACAGACGATGGAAACACAAAATCAGGTGAGGGGTCCGATGGTTGCCGGTCAATCGTAGGTGGAGGGTGAGATAGGCCGATCCCCGTTCACCTTGTGGTTTGATCGTTGTCATTTGTTTGATCGGGCATCTGAAGCAAAGGAGATACGAATGCCATAGCAGTGAATGAAGACGGGAGATGAGGCTCAATTGATAGGTTTGCAAATCCGAGATGGTCTCCGACTCCGAAGTTCGATTAGGCCGAAGAAGGGGACGCGAGGGAGCAGTGGGGTTGCGTTCTTCCTCCTCCGGTAGTAGGGTGCGAAGGGGAGGGTCTGACGAGGGTTCCAATGGTCAGAATACAAACAACAGCAGTAGGCGAGCTTGAAGAACGAAGGGGGAAGCATCGAGGCTTCGGTGGTGATTTTCTCCGGTTGATAGGAGGTGAGTGGATCGGAGATCGCACTATCGTTCGATGTGGATGGTTCATCTGTCGAGCAAGGGAAAGTAAAAACGGAAGTAGATGGGCTCGGCTGTGGTAATCGCCGAGCAAGATGGGGAGGGACAGCCTCCCTCCCGCGACTGCAGGTAATGAATGGGGTGCTTCAGCAGTCCCGGTTCTTTCTTTCCCCCCCTTTTTTTTTTGATTGTTTAGACAGAAATCGTTAGGTTGTTTGGTTGGGTCGTTTAACAAGGAATGAATAAATGGGGTCTTCGGTGGTTGAAGATAATTGGATGGTTTTTTTTTTTTTTGGTGTGTGTTGGGTTTGATTCATTTGTTTGTCTTGATAGAAATCAGTGGATAAACCTTGGGGTTTGGTTTTGGTGTTTGGCTGAAAATCAAAGCAAATGAAAAACATTAACAAAGATCTTCGGGGTGTTTTGATTTTTGGCAGGGGAAATGAAGAAGAATCAAGAATGTATTCAGGTTGAGTGTTCTATTGGCGATGGTATTCAGGTTGAGTGTTGAGGGGTGCACGAAATGTGTTCAGCTGTGAAGTGCAAGATATATTTTTTCGTTTATCATTTGATTTACTTATAAGATTGTATACAGATTGTAATTTTACCATTGTGTTTGAGTGTATCTTTGTATAAAGAGAAATTTGGAAGTAATCAGTGATGGTTGTGTAACTATAACAGTTGGCATAATCTGTACTACAGATTAAATTAAATATTTAGTATTATGTATTTGTTTCATTATGTAATATAATGTGTGTATAGATTAAATTAAATATGTATTTGTATATAAATTTATTCATTGGTATATTTTTCCAATAGATTTAATGTATATTCCTTTTTTTTTTTTAATAATATTGTATGTATACACAATATTTATGCATTCTCCTAAGAAAGATTTAATATGTATGTTTGTGAGATATACGAAGGATTCGAGATTTGTATAAAATCAATGTTCAATTTGTCGTTTATTTTAGGAATTGTTGTATGGAAAATAATATATGACATACATAAATATTTATATATTTAGTGTTGTATAAAAATTATATAACATATGGGCATTTTGTTTACACAACTAATTTGAATCTTTTAAAGTTGTATAGGACCCCAAAAATATGTACATTTATAGTGGTCTTGTCATTATACAACCTATAAATATTTTTCACAATAATAACTACAATGTATTTTAAATATATTTATTTATCGTGATGTATGTCTCGATTCTTGTGTCCAATATTGGATGTTGCAAAAATTTTCAGATAGTGCGGATCGATAGATTTTTATTCTAGGATTCTACAAACCCGAACGGATAAATTTTTCGAGTTGTTGAACTCCAGGAATTTGCGTTTAAAGTTTCGCGATTAATAAATCTGAAAACGTCTAATTTTTCAAATTTTATAAATATTTTTACTAAAAATATTTCAAATATGAAATTAAATATTTAGCTATAGCTTGAGTCCAAAAATGCATTCAGAGTTTCCCTTTGAGGTGTGCATGTCCTTCGACGGATAGAAACGGTTTTAGCGATTTTAAGAAAATCAGTATTGTACTGGTTTTGGATTTTTAAAACGGTTGTAAATTTTGCATATGAACTCCATTTTGGATGTTCTATATATTTTCGGGGTCAGGGAAGCACATACAACAAGGCTAGAGTGTTTGCTTTTCTCAAAACAGCTTATTACGGAATTTTAGTTTTTCATACGAACTCCTACGGTTGTCGTTTGATTTGTTTGCCAGATTACATATTTGGAAGTAAGATACCATCTGGTATCTTATAATACTTGAAATAACTCATTTATTTTACATTAGATTTAGTAAAACTCAATGAATCAAATTATCTAGAGACTTACTGTGAACTTCACCGTTCACAATCATTGACCTAAATTATAGGATGTCACAGAACAACGACAAGTCAAGAGCCTATAGCCCCGTGTGTTGAAAACGAAATGGAAAGTAGACCATAAGTCTAGATACACATATTATTGATGGATTGACGAAAGGTCATGAGCTAATTGGTGGATTGGCGAAAGTTTGTGAGCCATTGTTTATATGAATGTGTATATATTTTTATATATGGTATCTTGGGAAACTCACTACGCTTCATGCTTACGCAATTGTTTATAAATGTTTTTCAAGAACTTCATTGATTCATAAGAAGGGCAATGCTCGACTGTACATACACACATTGTAACCATGTTTACACATAAATTATGGATACACTGATTTAATTGAATAAATAAAATAAAATTTGGATAGAAAATTAAGAAGTTATAAGTGTTGGATTAGTGTCTAAGCCTGTAACTATATTTGGTATGTACTTGACCCGGTTGTGCTTGGTCCTTTTGAGTTGCCTTCTCCAAAGCAACTTGACAAAGTAATTTAAGGAGAGAGAGAGAGAGAATATTGTGGTTTATTAATATATTATAAGAATAATATATTAAAGGAGAAATCATATTTATTTAATTAGTATTGGTCATAAATTAATTAGTAATTAATTTGGTGACTAAAAGAGATTAATAAAATAAAGGGGTATAAACTGTCAAATGTATGATAGTTGAGTTTTGGGCTGGAGAACCTAATGGAATAAGGGGAGAACGAAATTATGATGGGGGATCCATCATATTTTCGTCCAAGGCGTTATTCGAGAAGGTTCCTTGGGCTGCTTGGTGGCTAAGTTGTCCATTAGGGTTTAGACTGAAACTCTAGAAGCCTGCAAGTATAAATAAGACTCCTAGGCTATGGAAATCGGCTAAACTGGCTTGCAAGAGAACCCTAGGGACGATTCTTACAATCTCTCACTCTCTCTTTCATATTGTCTTCTTGCTTGTGGGGTTTGTGAACCATTAGAGGAGTTACAATTGTGACTCTAAGCTCAAGATCAAGAAGATTACAAGGATTCAAGCCACTTGGAATAGGCAAAACACTTAGATCTGGTTTCTTTATGATATTTTCGAATTATATATGATAGATCTAGTTTTGTAAGTCTTAGATTCAAAGCATGTACAATAGAGAAACCTAGATCCAAGCATTAGGGTTTGTATGAGCACATAGGACTGTTCTTATGCATAAAACCCATCAGTGGTATCAAAGCCTTGATTGGTTTCAATTGTATGTGATGCTTAATTGTTTTGCTTGCTGAAAATCGAGTTTTCTTGCCTCTGCCTGACTCAACTCGGCGAGTCAGTATCTGGACTTGGCGAGTTGGCCCTACTCGGCGAGTTTGTGCGTCAGGCAAAGGATATTTCGAGATTTAGTTGCTATTTTGTCTTGGATTTGATGCCTAAATCGTTTTTTGAAGTTAAAATCTGAATTTTACCTTTGTTAAATGATTATCCTTGCCAAAACAATACATAATTTTAAATCTTTTGAATATTAGTTGTATATTTGATAAATATGGATTATTTAAAGTTATTTGGTAATTATATAATGACTAAAATAAGATTAGGTCAAATATAGATTATTATGAAATTAATTGTTTTAAATACTGACTCGGCGAGTTGGCCCTACTCGGCGAGTTCAGAGCTGATTCGGTGAGTTTGTGTGTCAGGCAAAGGATATTTCGAGATTTAGTTGCTGTTTTGTCTTGGATTTGATGCCTAAATCGTTTTTTGAAGTTAAAATCTGAATTTTACCTTTATTAAATGATTATCCTTGCCAAAACAATAGATAATTTCAAATCTTTTGAATATTAGTTGTTTATTTGATAAATATGGATTATTTAAAGTTATTTGGTAATTATATAATGACTAAAATAAGATGAGGTCAAATATAGATTATTATGAAATTAATTGTTTAATTTAAAATTATTTGTTATTTGATCCCTTGTGTTTTGAAAAGTTCAAAACTTGGCCTCAAGTTTTGAAATTTAAATTTTGTGATTAAATGTTTAATTTTGAATAATTTAAATTTCAAACCCTTAGAATTTTACAAGTTTAAAATTCAACCCTATACTATTATATATTATTACAAGTTTAATTAATTAATATATATATATATATATATATATATATATATATATATATATATATATATATAACTTAAACTGTTAGTCTTATCGTTAGTAGGCCTTATTCACGAAGTCAATCTATAAGGTGGGTATAAGGTTGCTGCCTATAAAATGACGCTTAATGGGTGTACACTGACACCCACCGCTTGCTTGACTGGTGGAGGGTCGTTAGTTGAACGGGTATGATAGGGCAACCCTCTCCTCATTAAAAGTATAATGTAAGATACAAAGTAACTACATGTTTTACAAATTCCTAATCTTAGTTACTTTAGGGTAAAATGTGAAAATGATGCTAATCCATGGAATTACACTTTGTATCCTTGTCAAACGTTGGTGGAGCACCTGTGGTTAACCGACACTCTAATTTGGGGATGACATTGGTAGCGAAGGGTGACTCGATGTTTGTCATAGATCAATGGAGCGTGTGTGGTTTACCGGCACATTGACTAGGTGATAGAGACATTGAGTGCACCATGTTGATTCGCATGGTTATTCACAGCTTGTTTGCGATCCTCGGTATCCCAGTCGCAAATTTGAAGTGCATATCGAGATTTAAACATGCCATTGAAAAGTTCAATGAATCTTAATGATCTAGGAGTTTTCAATACATTTAAAACCTAAATTTCTTTTTCGTTTTTCATGGTGAGGATTAGTGAATCGTCATTCACTTACCTTCAAATTATTTACTTTTAGAGTACGACATCCCTTTCTAAGTTGTAAATAATGTTGTTGGATCCTAGCCCTAATTTCTCATTTGGGTGTTTAATTAGGGATTCATTTCTAATCAAACTTTGTTCCTTTCTTTTTCAGATGTCTGCAAACAACGCTTCGAGGTCATTCTCGTTGATGAACCTGTGTCAGGAAATGACATTTGATGGGTCAAACTTCAACGAGTGGATGAGGTATATTCGCATGATCACACGCTACGAGGACAAAGAATATTTCCTCGATGAAAAGCTTGAAAAGATCATCCCAGATGTTGCTACTCCTGAAGAGTTGGCCGCCTTTGAGGCCCACGAGCGTGATGCTACGAAAGTTCACTGCATCATGTTGGCCACCATGAACCTCGAACTCCAAATGTCCTATGAGGACATGTATCCGCATGAAATGCATCAGGATTTGCTGGACAGGTATCACCAAAGCGCGAGGCAAGAGTGCTATGATATCATTACTAACATGATCACCGCTAAGATGGGGAGTGGAGAATCCCTAACCTCTCATTTGCAAAAAATGAAGAGGTATGTTGATCGTCTTCTCAAACTTATTGTTCAGTTTGATGAGGATTTGGCTATCGACATAATCCTCCACTCCTTTCCCTCCTACTACAACCAGTTTAGGATGACCTATCACATGAACAAAGAAGAGGTCTCCTTGAGCAAGCTCCAAGGACTCTTGAGGAATGCTGAGAGCAACCTCAAAGACAAATCTGTTACTCCATCCCTTGCTGTGGCCGCTTCTGTGATGGTAATAGGTCAAGGAAAGTGTAAAAAGAGGAAGGCTCCATGTAAGAGCCACCATAAGGGGAAGCCCCGTGATGGTTCGTTCTCAAGTGGGACCAAAGCAGGCCCTGCTAAACCCTCCTCCGATCCCAAGGAAGCAAAGTGCTTCTATTTTCACCAAAAGGGACACTGGAAACGAAGTTGCCCTCAGTATCTGCAAGATATAAAGGATGGGAAGATTAAGCCCACCTTTGCAGGTATGTATTCTATTAAATCTAATAACTCATCATTTGCTACTTCATGGGTTCTTGATACATGGCATGGTTACCACATTTGTTCTGATATGCAGGGCCTAAAAAGAAGTACAAAGGTGGAACATGGAAAGATGAACCTGATTATGGGAAACAGATGATCGTCGCCTGTGACCAAAGTCGGTGTTTATTCTTTAGTTTTGAGTAATGGGTTAGGGATAGATTTAAACAATTGTTGCTATTCACCAGATATGGAAAGAAACGTTATTTCATTTCATGGGTTGTTTAGACAAGGTTTCAGATATTCTTTTGATAATAGTAATGGTTCTATTAATGTTTATTTGAATGGTGTCTTTTACTTCAATGCATTACCTTGTAATGGGATTTATGAATCTGTGATGGATGTTGATAATTTAGGAAATAATGTTTTGAATATTGATTTGTCTACTAGTCTAGACAAAGCATGCTTGTGGCATTGTCGCCTTGGCCATGTCAACAAGAAACGCATAGCCCAACTCCAAAAGGATGGAGTGTTGGAGTCATTCGACCTTAGGGACGATGACACGTGTGAATCTTGTTTACTTGGGAAGATGACCAAGTCACCGTTTACTGGCACTTGTGAAAGGGGTGAGGGTCTATTGGATCTCATACACACTGATGTGTGTGGGCCCTTTAGATCCACCATAAGGGATGCTTTCCGCTTCTATGTGACTTTTACGGACGATTATAGAAGATATGGATATATCTACTTAATCAAGCAAAAGTCGGAAACCTTTGAAAATTTTAAATAGTTTAAGAATGAAGTGGAGAATCAGTTGGGCAGGAAAATCAAGATGCTTCGGTCAGACCGAGGAGGAGAGTACCTAAGACTTGAGTTTCACGACTATTTAAATAATGCGGAATTGTTTCGCAATTGACGCCTCCGAGGACGCCACAATTGAATGGTGTGGCCGAGAGACATAATCGGACCTTGTTGGACATGGTTCGTTCTATGATGATTCGGACTTCGTTACCGATAGCTTTCTGGGGGTATGCCTTAGAGACTGCCGCCCATATCCTTAACTTAGTTCCCACCAAGAAGGTTACCAAGACTGCTCATGAGATGTGGACAGGGAAAGCTCCCTCGTTGGCACATATTAAGGTTTGGGGTTGCGAGGTTTTCATAAGACGAGAGACTCACGACAAGATTGGACCTCGTAGTGAGAAGTGTTATTTCATCGACTATCCGCAGAAGTCTTTTGGCTATCTTTTCTATAGACCGAGTGACAATGTTGTCTTCGTTGCTAGAAGAGGAGTTTTCCGAGAAAGGGAATTGGTAAGCCAAGAAGACAGTGGGAGGCAAATTGAACTTGAAGAGATGCAAGATGAAAGCGATGAAGGAACCTCTGACACTGGCACTTAACCTGAGGAGGAAACTCTTGTTGAACCTGTTGACGAGTCCTTACCTCTTCGACGTTCCACTAGGGCTAGTGTTCCACCCCAATTGTATGGATTTCATATTACTATTGAAAGGGATACATTTATTAGTGATAGTACACTAGTAAATTTGGACGAACCTAGAAGCTACAAGGAAGCCATGGCAGACCCGGAGTCTGCGAAATGGAAAGAGGCGATGGACAGCAAGATTCAATCCATGTATGACAACCAAGTGTGGAATTTGGTTGATAATGTATCGGGTCGCAATACAGTCGGGTGCAAGTGGATCTTCAAGAAGAAGACAGACATGGATGGGAAAGTGCATACTTATAAAGCGCGATCGGTTGCGAAGGGCTTTACTCAAACTCCCGGAGTTGACTATGATGAGACCTTCTCACCAGTTGCAAAGATAAAGTCTATTAGGGTAATGCTTGCAATAGTTGCGTTTCATGATTATGAAATATGGCAGATGGACGTGAAAAATGCTTTCCTTAATGGAAAGTTGGCTGAGGATGTTTACATGAATCAGCCAGAGGGTTTTGTCGATGCGAAGCATCCAAATAGAGTATGCAAGCTTGAGAAATCCATTTATGGATTGAAGCAAGCGTCTCGTAGATGGAATCTTTGTTTTGACGAGAAAGTTAAAGAGTTTGGCTTTCTGCGAAGCGAAGATGAATCTTGTGTATATGTGAAAGCCAGTGGGAGTATAGTGACCTTCCTCGTATTGTATATCGACGACATACTGCTCATAGGAAACGAAGTCCCAACCTTGCAGGAGGTCAAATCCTGGCTTGGGAAATGTTTCACTATGAAGGACCTCGGAGAGGCTGCTTATATTCTAGGAATAAGGATAGTAAGAAACAGGGAAAAGAGACTGATAGGACTCAGTCAGGATACATACTTGGATAAGGTACTAAAGCGTTTTAGTAGGGAAAATTCCAAGAAAGGGGAGTTGCCAATCCAAAGCAATACCAAGTTGAGTAAGACTCAGAGCCCGAGTACAGAGGCAGAGATAGCTGATATGAGACGAGTACCTTACGCTTCCGCAGTAGGCTTTATCATGTACGCTATGACTTGTACTCGCCCTGATGTGGCCTTCGCTTTGAACATGGTCAGCAGATATCAGGGGAACCCTGGTAGAGCCCATTGGATTGCAGTTAAGAATATTCATAAGTACCTACGAAGGACCAAGGAATGGTTTCTAGTCCTCGGTGGGAGTGATGACTTAAGGGTACGAGGGTACAGTGACGCTAGTTTTTAGAAAGATCGGGATAATTACCGATCGCAGTCAGGCTGGGTCTTTACCCTAAATGGAGGAGCAGTGACTTGGAAAAGATCCAAGCAGGAGACCGTAGCTGATTTAACGTGCAAATCAGAGTACATTGCGGTGAGAGAAGCATCAAAGGAGGCTATATCGTTTAAGAACTTCATTGGAGACCTTGGAGTTATGCCATCCATAAAGGAGCCAATGGAAATTTTCTGTGATAATGAAGGGGCGGTTGCCTTAACCAAGGAACCAAGAGATCATGGTAGATCTCGACATATCGATAGAAAATACCATTTTATCAGATATCGGGTAAAAGAGGGACTCCTCGTTGTGAAGAGGGTATCATCAGAAGAAAACCCAGCAGATCCCCTTATGGAGGGATTGAGTAGGGTCAAACACTTGCAGCACGCTAGGAGCATTGGGCTAAAGGATGATATAAGTTTGGATTAGATAGGAAACATGTAATAGATAGTTTGTACTTGACATTTGATGAATAAATAAAATTGTGTTATTTATGAGTAAAGCTACTATATTGTGTTGGTTATTTATCTATTGTTTCAATTTTGCATGTTTTGACTTCCTGAATGATAGGATTATTCAAACAGTCCACAGTCGGTCATATTTTGGAAGTATATATGAATGAAGATTGTCATGAATTGTTTGTAGATTGTCTAAAAGGTTTTGGGCATAGCAAAGGTTTGCTGCAAAGTTGATGAGTGCTTATGAATATGATTTGAGCATTGGAATAAACTCGTATTTGCTGGTATCACTTCGTGGTGTTTTACCTTAAGTGATCGCAAAGCGATAATATCATATAGTCTTAAAACATAGAGATATAGTTATTGTTTGCTGGTTGGTTATGCATTGATGATGTGTAAACGCATCAGTAACTTGATGTTATAAAACACATTATTGTGCATGATTCAATTAGTAAATAATAAATGCATATGAGTCGAAGTTGATATGTTCCTTTTATTCTATGAGAATAAAGGTGATATCTTGGCCACTCGATGATTTGGTTTGACTTATGTGCCGGGCCCGGTCAGAATGAAGTTGATGTGTTCAACTAAATTCTATTTCAAATAAATCGGAAATCGAGGAACAAATGCTGGACAATAAGCATTGTCAGCACGATATCCAGAACAGAGGATTATAAGATCCCTTATCTGAAGGACAAGTTGATCAGAGTTGACAGCGAAGTATAAGAGCTACGATTGCTAATCGGATTCTAAAGTCATATGTGAGATATAGTTACTAGACTTATCCAAGTGGGAGACTGTTGGATTAATGTCTAAGCCAGTAACTATATTTGGTAAGTACTTGACCCGGTTGTACAAGGTAATTTAAGGAGAGAGAGAATATTGTGGTTTATTAATATATTATAAGAATAATATATTAAAGGAGAAATCATATTTATTTAATTAGTATTGGTCATAAATTAATTAGGAATTAATTTGGTGACTAAAAGAGATTAATTAAATAAAGGGGTATAAATTGTCAAATGTATGATAGTTGAGTTTTGGGCTGAAGAACCTAACGGACTAAGGGGAGAACGAAATTATGATGGGGATCCATCATATTTTCGTCCTAGGCCTTATTCCAGAAGGTTCCTTGGGCTGCTTGGTGGCTAAGCTGTCCATTAGGGTTTAGACTGAAACCTTAGCAGCCTGCAAGTATAAATAAGACCCCTAGGCTATGGAAATCGGCTACACTGGCTTCCAAGAGAACCTTAGGGCCGATTCTTAGCATCTCTCACTCTCTTTCATATCGCCTTCTTGCTTGTGGGGTTTGTGAACCATTAGAGGAGTTACAATTGTGACTCTAAGCTCAAGATCAAGATGATTACAAGGATTCAAGCCACTTGGAAGAGGTAAAACACTTAGATCTGGTTTCTTTATGGTATCTTCGAATTATATATGATAGATCTAGGTTTGTAAGTCTTGGATTCAAAGCATGTACAATAGAGAAACCTAGATCCAAGCATTAGGGTTTGTGTGAGCACATAGGATTGTTCTTATGCATAAAAACCATCAATAAGTTGGTATTAAAGCCCAGGTTTGAGAGAACTAGATGAACATTCGTGTGATTCCCAACTCAAAGTATGGATCTGAATAATTAATACACATTTTATAAAAAGAATAATACAAAAAGGAATGAATGTGATATGTATAGTCAGCCAAAGCTCAGAAAGGAAAATGATTCGTGAAATATCCATATTTGTTATGATTGTTGATATGTGAAATGTTAGAAATGCATGCTAGTATGTTGGTTAGGGATTTTTTTTTCAGGAATTGACATTTAGAATTGTTTGATACTTAAGATGCCTTATAGCCTAGAAAATTGCTTGCTATTTGTTGCTAGGAACCTATATGGAAATTAATCAGTTTTTTGACAAATACATTAGGTTGCACGCTCCAAGAATTACATAGTTTGAGATTGCTTGAATTGGTACTATTACACAGCTCTTGTCGGAGTTTAACAATTGTAGTGTATGATCTTTCAGTCAACAGACTGTTTGATTTTAAAGGCATGTAATCATATTCGTCAAATAAATAGTTAATCTTTGTACAAGTTCTTCCTCGGAAAATAGTAAGGTGAAGTGGAAGGAATCCTAGGAGAGGAATCTAGGAACATGGGTGATTAGGCCCTTATAACACTAGGTGTGTGAAAAGTCCCATCGGTAGCAGAGTGTAGTGACTTGGAAACCTTAGGGAAATTCTTGGATCTGGTATGAATAGGTGTGGAAGGTAGTATGGGCCCATATTGGAAACACATGATCTATACTGGAATCAAGAAAAGCAACAAAAGTTGCTAAGGAATTGGTAAGGGTTTGAAGATTATCCCTATTTAGCTCTATAAAATTTAATTAATCCATATCCATTCCCATCTTCAGCATGGTGATGATCACTAGAGCAAGCGGTTCTGGTTCTGGATCGGAAGGGTCAAGACCGAGTGAGACTGATATACACGAATGGATAGAGGCAACGGTATCAGAAGCTGTAAGGGAGATGATTCCAGAGATGTTCCAAACAATTAATACTGAACTAATAGCCTTGTTTGATTAATGATATGTTGTCGTTGCTAGTATTGTTGTCGCTACAGTTGTCACACCCCGAAACCGGAACGGCGGAAACGTTCGGGGGCGGAGGACGTCATATACAATATCATCACAAATGAATAATAGTAATGAAAGCAACAACAACCATTGCATTAATAATATACTGTTTACATTGTACTCGAAACATAGCTTGAATGACTCCAAATGTATATAGTAAAAACTACGACTAGAAACTATTATGCTCCGTCTTCTTGAAAACCTGTGTGTAACGCCTGTGTTTCCGGGCTTGCCATTTTTAGCAATGTAATTGTCTAGGTTAACCTTTGTAACCCGTTTCGAAATAATAAAGATTTTATTATTTAAGTATTGTGTGTTTTGTGCTTAATTGCTTAATTATGTGGTTTGATTAATTAAGAATAAAAATAAGCGTCAAAATTAAAGTGTAAAATAAACTTGATATCTTTGGTTGATGTTGTAGTAGTTGAAACGAGGTTTCCGAATATATATAGAACGCTCAAATCTGACTTCATATGAGGAAGTTATGATTTACCGAAGTTTCGGCTTAGC
This sequence comes from Lactuca serriola, assembly GCF_051521515.1. NCBI lineage: Eukaryota > Viridiplantae > Streptophyta > Magnoliopsida > Asterales > Asteraceae > Lactuca > Lactuca serriola. The sequence goes on from NC_136414.1 coordinate 65,311,291, forward strand.
AGTGTGCAGCCCGAAATACTCGATTTGAGATCGAGCGGTATTTAGCCGAAGCAATCTAAACGAGGATCGAAGGTCTCGTTGTTGGTATAGAAGCGATAAAAAGTTAGGCGAGAACGGACGTCAAACGAAGAAGTTATGAATTTATAACGAAGTTTTTCTGTCGCGGCCTATTAAAAATAAATAATAAAAATAAAGTTAAAATTAGCCGACGGTGTCTAAATGAAAGTTGTAGAGCGTAGTCTCACCTTCGCGTGGATATAAAGAACGTCGAAAACGGAGTTCGTATGAAGAAGATATGAATTTCCGAAGTTTATTAAATATTTTGTAATTAAATTTAATTGAAAATTCGGAAGCATTATCCGAAGGAGTCACCGGTCTGATCCGAGGTACGCCCCGCGTACTCCGAAGGTGTCGACACTCGCAGCAAGTGGCTCGGATGACGCATGCAATGACGATTTTGGAAGCAGTACGCACCGCGTACTGCAGTACGCCCCGCGTACTCAGAGGCTCCAGCCTCCTATAAATAGGATCTGAAGGCAGCCGATTCTTTTGTTCATTTTCTCTTTTCTCTCTCCCGTTTTGCATCGTTTTGTGTGCCAAAAATACCCCGAAGCCCCGGTATCATACTCGAGCCCCGAGGCAAGTCCCGAGATCCCGAAGATCCCGAGAAGTGCGGTTTCCGAGCCGAAGCTCTGCCCGCGAGAAGTTCGATTTTTGTGAAGATCTTCCAGATCTGCTGAGGATTACTACTTCTGCAAGTTGTAGTGCTGTCCGATCATCTTCTGATCAAGTGAGTGTGTGGTTACTTTCTTCTAACGCATAATTATGAAGTATTTTATACGAAATACGTGTTATGTGTATAATATTGTTGTTTATATGTGTGAATGTGTATTCGCTTTCTTCTATCTCATAGATTTGATTTATTCTCTATAAGATATGTGTTATGTATGTGTGTGCCTCATCTGTTATGTGAAATATGTGTTGATCAAAGCATGCTATACAGGTTTCTATCTATGTATAAAAATGTATATTTTTATCTACTAATATGTTGGGTAGATAGTTGGTGTGTAATGAACAGATGAGAGGCCTCGTTGTTGTTTGATTTAGTCATCTAGCGGAGTTTAGATGACGACCACTGGCTATTCTAGACAGTCTTGTGGAAACATTAGCAGGTTCGCCACCTGTAGGTGTTAATGAACTTGGGTGTTCATTCGCTGTACTCCATCCCCCTCATGGTTGCCTTATTTGACTTATATTGCTGAGGTACCCCCGAAGCATGTGTTGTCGCCCCGATGAAATATTCTTAGACTAGGTCCCTTGTGTTAGTTATTTTAGGGACATAAAGTGAGAATAACGGGAATGAGTAATTGGGTTATCGTTGGTTGGTGAAAATTAAATATGATTATTTATTGTGGGTTGAAAACCCTATATGCTCACCAGGCTCCCAACCTGACCCACTCAGTTTTATTTGTATTACAGGAAGTGGCGCGAGGGCATGAGATGGATGAACCATCAGTTGTTTTGTTTACAAGTCTGTATATGTATATATTTGTTGAATGACTTGTAATGTTATCGTTTATGCTTATTGGTCTGTATCGGAACATGACACCCCGAGTTTTGATTATATAATGAAAAATACATTTATTTTATGAAATGCTTTGGTAAACATTGTTTTATCATGTTTTGTTTTTGGGAACAAATTCCGCAACTCTTTCAAATCAAAAGGATTTACTCTGAAATTATTTTAAAAGCATAAATGAAAATCGGTCTTTTCTGGCCGAGATTTTGGGGATGTCACAGTTGGTATCAGAGCATTAGTTTAAGCGAACTAGGAATTTGTAGGATTTCTAGACTTAAACTTAGAATGCTAAATTTTGAGATGTGTGTTTGTTATATTTTAGACACGAGCACTGGTTTATTTTAGGAAAGTTGCCTAAAATGCTTTTATGTGCTAAATGTTATATGTTGCCATATATGATATTATTTGTTCGGATCTATGGTCTGTTGCCGACCGGATCTAGAAACCTTATGTGTGTAGGATTCTAAGCATACGTCTACGATATTAGAACTAGCATGTAAACGTTTCGGAGCGATAAGGATGATTTGAATATCTGTCATGATTGAGGATCTAATTTCACCTTATTCGGTGTGTAGATCAAAATGGTGAGAACAAGAAGTGGAGTTGGAAATGCTGACGAAAACAGGAATCAACCACCAGTGATTGAGCAAGTACCTGTCGTAGCAGCAACACCTGAGCCAATAACCATGGCTGGTGTGCAAATGATGATTCAGACGATGTTGGATCGTCAGATGGATGAAACTAGACGGTTGCTTCAACAAAATCATGAAGAACTGTCAATTCGTGTGGAGGAGCCTGAATTAAATGAAGGGCACTCGGAAGGTGGAAACTTCAGTGGGTCTGTTGGTCAAGCCAACCCACCGATAGTTAGGCAAAACAACCATGATGGAAGGAATGATGGAATGGGATGCAAGTACAAGGACTTTCTAACTTGCAAACCATCGACCTTCAATGGAAAGGAGGATCCGATTGGGGTTATGGATTGGATCTCCGAAATGGAGTTAGCCTTCATGACGTGTGGCTGCAGAGGCAAGTTGCAGACTATATATGCAGTGCGACAATTCTGAGGTGGAGCTGTTTGTTGGTGGAACACTCTAGGGAAGACGTTGAGCCCTAATGAGCCACTGCAATTGTCATGGGCAGAGTTCTTGGTGCAGTTCAAGCGCAAGGTCTGCTCGGCTCAAAATTTGTTGGAGTTGGAGAACAAGTTCCTGACATTGACGAAAGGCAGCATGTCAGTTGATGAATACACCAATAACTTCACCGATAAGATGGAGTTTGCTTTGCGCATCGTTCCAGATGAGCTGACAAAGGTGGATCGGTATGTGAAGGGACTCCCATGGGAGTACGAGGTGCCAGTACGTCAGGCACTTACTCTAGAGGCAACTATCTGGGCTGCCAAGTCTGTTGAGAACATGATAAAGGGAAGAACCACCGACAAGGTTGAGGTTGGTGAGAAAAGGAAGTTTGAGGGAACATCTGGTTCCGGTAAGAAGGGCAAATTTTTGAAATCTGATTCGAAAAAGTTTGGAGGAAAGGGAGGCGAAGCGAAGTGGTGTGATAAGTGTAAGAAGAAGCACTTTGGGAAATGTAGCGAGGATGTAACCTGCTACAAGTGTGGGAAGGTTGGACATTTTGCCAATGAATGTCCGAACAACAAAAGGATGTGTTTTGGTTGTAATGAAGAGGGGCATATTTTGAAAGACTTTCGGAAGAAGAAGTAGGCAGCTAGGCCTAACATTCCACCAAAGCCGAAGGCGAGAGCCTTCCAGATGACACTTGAGGCTGCTAAAGATGAAGTTGATGTCGCTTCAGGTACCTTTTTGTCGTTAACGAACTACCTGCTCAAATTTTGTTTGATTCTGGAGCCAACTACTCCTTTATTTCGCATGAGTTTGGTAGAAAACTAGCTTTGCCTATTGATAGACTAGATGATGCTTTATTAGTCGAAGTTGCTAGTGGCAAGTTTGTACCTGATAGCCATCGTATGAAAGACATCTTAATCGACCTTAATGGGAATAAGTTTCACGAGGAATTATTGCCTATCGAGCTTAATGGTTTCGACATCGTGTTGGGAATGGATTGGCTTAGCGCCAATGATGCCGAAATTTTGTGCAAGAAGAAGATAGTTAAAGTAAACCTGCCTGGGGAAGATTCGTTTATGGTGTATGGGGACAAACGCAGAGTAAATTCTAGAATCATTTCTCTAATGAAAGCCAGAAAGTGTTTGACCAAGGGATATACATCATATTTAGCATTCGTGATCGATGCTAAGAAGGAAAAAAAGGTGATGCAGAGCATTCCAGTGGTGTGTGATTATCCGGAAGTGTTTCCCGAAGATCTTCCTGGATTACCACCTGATAGACAAGTAGAGTTCAGAATAGACTTGTTACCAGGAACCACGCCAATAGCAAAAGCACCTTATCGATTAGCACCGACGGAGACGAAGAAGCTGATGATGCAACTTCAGGAGTTATTGGACAAAGGTTTCATTAGACCTAGTTCATCGCCCTGGGGAGCTCCGGTGTTATTTGTGAAGAAGAAAGATGGAAGTATGAGAATGTGCATCGATTACAGAGAGCTGAACAAGGCAACAATAAAGAATAGATATGCGTTGCCGAGGATTGATGACCTATTTGATCAATTGCAAGGTTCGAGCTATTTCTCGAAGATCGATCTAAGGTCAGGATATCATCAGCTAAAAGTAAGAGAGCAAGATATCGAGAAGACTGCATTCAGAACTAGATATTGTCACACCCCAAAACCGATAACGGCGGAATACGTTTCGGGGTGGAGGACGTCATGTACAGTATCATCACAATTGCATAATAGTAAAAACAAGAAACATACAACCATTGCATTACATAGTGAATTTAATTACAAACGTGTTTTGTATTGTTCAACAAACACCAAAAGTAAATCAAAAATAAGAGATGGATCTTGTATGCTCCACCTTCTCCAAAAATGCTGCACCTGTACCTGTCTATCTTTGACCTGAGGATACAAGTTATTTTGAAAACGAATATCAGCATAAAGCTAGTGAGTTCATAAGAGTTTAGTGTGAGTTTTTGTATAAAAATCATTAGAACCGATAGTATGAAAAGCTGTAATTTACATTCATAAGTAGTAGAAAACTTAGAAAATCCTATATTTTCCAGAAATACTTTGTAAGTGAAAACCTTTAAGGAACATGTAATTTTCATCATTGAAGAAAACATTCATTGTGACAGTATAATAGTGGGTTTCCAATAAGTAATGCAATATGGTAGGTTATGCCTGAAGTCCATAATAGTGGTGCAAACTTTCTTTAGTATTAAATACTTGTTTACTTCGGGATATTAATTTTTGCTTTTTGTTTAGTATTTTAGTGTGGTTATATTGTATTTCTGGTATGTTATCGATAGTGTGAGTAATAGAGGATCCCATGACCTTCCCGGTCATACACAGTGTAGTGAAGTAGTGGCATCCCTGGGCTTGTACGGCTCAGACTGAAGTTATCAGTCGGGATGTAATAGCGTCTGCCCCGTATAGATCTATACATATAGCGTCGTCTTCTGCCAGAAGACTCTGGGCGTAGTGCGTAGCGAATAGAGTATCTCGTAGTGGGTTAGTGTGTTATCTCTTGATTAGTTTTTTCTCTTGTATTATAGCGTAGTAGTCTTTCGTATACTCGTAGTATGTTCTCGTATTAGTATATAGTATCATTATAGAGTGTATTATAGTGTGTAGAGTAGTAGCTATAGCGAGTAATAGTGGCCTTAACTATACCTATTATAGTTAACTTAGTGCGTATGATTCTTGTCAATTTAGTGGTTTAAACATTTAATGAAATGAAAATACTCGTATCCAGCACTAATATATATGATATATAAGTAAGAAATCAACGACAGTCGGACGGATACCAACTACCCTAAGCCCACAATCAAACAAGAACAGGAATTAAGGCGAGCTATCGGTCCTAAGTCCTTCAAGCCTTATTTATATAAATATATTGGTGTGGTTACATTTTATAAGGAATTTATTTAATAAAAATCTTGTCAAAAGGGAATATTTAGAAAATTGATCTTTTATCCGAAATGGTTTTGAAAACGAAAATCCTTTTTATAAAGCATAGTGGTAAATCACATGTGATTTGAACTACGGATAGTGAATCACATGTGGTTAATTTCCGTAACACGAATAAATGACTTGTATGAATTTCCATAAACATGTATAATTGACTTGTATCCACCCCTAAAACATATAAAACATTTGAAAGGTTCATTAAAGGGGTATGAACTCACCTGAAATCGCGTAAATCGGGTGAATCGGGTAAATCGGGTAAAAGTGTCGACTGAGTGCTTTGTGCCAAATAAAGACTTGTGCACCCTTTAGGCCCCTAATGTCATATGAAATATGTATTTTACAACAAATTAATCATTTTATGCTTTTCATTAAAGTATTTGGGCATTCTAGCATTAGTTCGGGGTTTTAGGGCCTAGAAGGGGTTCCCGGGAGTGGTACAAGGCCAAGAAGGATTTACGGGAGAGTCCATGAGTTCAGTCCATTGGATTTTACGGCCCAAAGGCCACTCCTTGGGAGTTTACGGCCGTAAGCCCCTTAGGCTTGGCCGTAAACTCAAGTGGTCCTCCAAAATTGCAAGTTAAGGCCTTTAATCACTTCCCTAAATTCTTAGCAAGTGTCTTGAACTAATATGGAGGATTTAAACCCTCATTTTGTGACATTTTGGGGAGTTTACGGTCCAAAATTGTGCTTGGGCCGTAAAATCCATTAAGTCCCTCAAAATGTATGTTTAAATGGTACAACACACTTCCCTTCACCTTAAATAAATACTAGAAGGCCTTAGATGGAGTTTTGGGACATTTTGGCATAAAAATTGGGGAGTTTACGGCCCAAGTATAGCCTTGGCCGTAAACTCTTCTTTTGGCTTCAAAATGAGATGCTTAATGGTACAACACACTTCCCTTCACCTTAGATAAATACTAGAAGACCTTAGGTGAAGTTTTAGGGGCATTTTGGCATATTTATTGGGTGTTTACGGCCCAAGCTTAGACTTGGCCATAAACTCCTCTTTTTGCCTCTAAATGGTGTTGTTTAATGTACTTAAATATTTCCTAGGGTCATAGCTAAATTCCTACATGCCCTAGATGAGTTTTTGGGACTTTTATCAAATGTTTTTGGGTGTTTACGGCCTAAGCATAAGCTTGGGCCGTAAACTCCTTTTTAGGCTTCAAAAACTTAAGTTTTCACGTCCAAACTCCCCTAGGTAAATCCCTTAATTAGTATATAAGCTTAAAGGAAGGAAAAATGGGGCTTTTGTCAAAGTTTTAGGTGTTTACGGCCTAAGGGGCTTCTTAGGCCGTAAACTCCACTTGATCCTCTAAATTCTATGATTTTTGGCCTCTAAATGCTATGGACAATGATTAGAACAAGATAGGGAAGAAACCCTTACGTTTGGAAGCCGGAATTTGCGGTTTTGGAGTCGGGTTCGGGTCTAGAGAGAGAAGTAGTGAGAGAGAGTGAATGTGTGGTAAAAGAGCTTAAATGTAGTGCCCATTTGTTTATTTATGTCTCGGGTATTGCACCCGATACACGGCTACCCGATGCTAAAGTTTAATGGGTTTAAAACTTTTTACCCGGGTGAAGTGGTTGAAAAGTAATATAACTCTATTTGGTTAAACGGGGTTAACACATACAAGTTATATTTACTTATGATAATATCAAGACATATAAATAACTAGATATTTGTTTATTGACGACTCCAAATATTTCAGAAAAATAACATATAATGACGAATTCCGTTAGTGAAGACAGGATTTTGTAACGGCAATAATTTGGGTTGTCACATCATCCCCCCGTTAGGGGAATTTCGTCCCGAAATTTAGAATTCAAATAGATAAGTTATTACAATACTACTAAGCAAAGAGATGAGGATATTTGAGTTTCATTTGATCCTCACGCTCCAAAGTGAATTCCGGTCCCCGCTTGGCGTTCCACCGAACCTTCACGATTGGGATGCGGCTCTACTTCATTCGTTATACTTTCCGATCCATAATTTCCGCAGGCTCTTCCACGAAGTTGAGGCTCTCATTGACTTCGATTTCGTCGAGAGGGATCACGAGAGCCTCGTCGGACAAGCATTTCTTCAAGTTTGAGACGTGGAAGGTAGGGTGTATGTTGCTTAGTTCGTGGGGTAAGTTGAGTTTGTAAGCTACAGGGCCGATTCTAGCGAGAATCTCAAAAGGCCCTATGTACCTTGGGTTTAACTTTCCACGCTTTCCAAAGCGTATCGTGCCTTTCCAGGGAGAGACCTTCAAAAGAACTCGGTCTCCCACCTGGAATTCCAAGGGTTTTCTTCGTTTGTCGGCGTAGATTTTCTGTCAATCCCTAGCGGCTTTTAGTCGTTCACGTATCTGTACAATCTTCTCGGTCGTCTCTCAGATGATCTCCGGACCAGTGAGGGCGCTGTCAGGAACTCGTCCTTTAGCTAACTGAGTGTCACCCACTTCAGCCCAGCACAGAGGGGATCTGCACTTCCGGCCGTAGAGGGCTTCGAATGGAGCTGCCTTGATGCTCGTATGATAACTATTGTTGTAGGAAAACTCCACAAGAGGCAAGTGTGTATCCCACGATTTCCCGAAGTCGATCACACAAGCTCGCAACATATCTTCTAAGGTTTGGATCGTCCTCTCACTTTGTCCGTCGGTCTGCGGATGGTAGGCTGTACTCATGTCCAGTCTCGTCCCTAGTGCCTTTTGCAATGATTGCCAAAATCTAGAGGTGAATCTACTATCTCTGTCTGAGATAATAGATATAGGGACGCCATGCAGTCGCACTATTTCTTTTATGTATGTTCTTGTGAGTTTCTCCATCTTGTCCGTTTCTTTGATGGGTAGGAAGTGTGCGGACTTGGTCACCCTGTCAACAATGACCCAAATGGTATCTAATCCACCCGCTGTCTTGGGTAGTTTGGTTATAAAGTCCATTGTAATCCGCTCCCACTTCCATTCCGGTATTTCAGGTTGTTGGAGGAGTCCTGATGGCTTTTGATATTCGACCTTGACCTTCGCGCAAGTAAGGCACTTACTCACAAAGGTAGCGATCTCTGCTTTCATGTTCGGCCACCAGTACAGCTTTTTGAGATCCAGATACATCTTATCTGAACCCGGGTGGACGGAGTAGCGAGTGTTGTGTGCTTCCCTCATGACTAAGTATCTGAAACCCCCATGGCGTGGAGTCTAGATTCGGTCCATGAAGTAGGAGGCTCCATCACCCTTAACCTCCAAATTTTTATCCATTCCGCGCAGGGATTCTCCCGTCACGTTTTCAGGCTTTAAGGCTTCCAGCTGAGCCTCTTTGATCTGCGTGCATAGATGTGAATGGATGGTCATCGTCAATGACTTGGTCCTTCGAACAGAATACTCCTTCCTACTCAAGGCGTCTGCTACTACGTTGGCTTTCCCCGGGGGATATCTAATTTCACAGTCGTAATCGTTAAGTAGCTCGACCCATCGACGTTGCCTCATGTTGAGTTCTTTTTGGTTCAGTATGTGTTGGAGGCTTTTATGATCAGTGTACACCACGCTCTTCGTCCCATACAAGTAGTGTCTCCAGATTTTTAGTGCGAAGACGACCGCTCCTAACTCGAGGTTGTGAGTAGTGTAGTTCACTTCATGGGTCTTTAGCTGTCTCGAGGCATAGGCAATCACCTTTCCCCGTTGCATCAAGACACAACCGAGCCCCTGATTTGATGCATCGCAATATACAACAAAGTCTTCTGTCCCTTCGGGAAGAGATAATACTGGTGCGGTGCATAGGGCTCGCTTCAGGGTCTGGAATGCCTTCTCCTGTTTCTCTTCCCAGTCAAATAATACACCCTTCTGTGTTAACATAGTGAGAGGCTTCACAATCCGAGAGAAGTTTTGGATGAATCTGCGGTAGTAGCCAGCGAGGCCTAGAAATTGACGAATTTCTGTAGGCGTCTTCGGTGCTGACCAGTTCTCAATAGCTTTAATTTTGGAGGGATCCACGTGGATTCCTTCTTCACTAACCATGTGACCCAAGAATTCAACTCTTCGGATCCAAAACTCGCACTTAGAGAACTTCACATATAACTTTTCAGATCACAACGTTTCCAGGACTCATCGTAAATGATCTCTGTGTTCTTCCTCGCTCCGAGAGTAGACGAGTATATCGTCGATGAAAATGATGACGAACTGATCTAGATATGGGCGACACACCCTATTCATTAAATCCATGAATACTGCGGGGGCGTTAGTCAGTCCAAAGGGCATTACTACGAACTCAAAATGCCCGTAACGGGTTCGGAAGGCTGTCTTCGGAACATCTTCCTCCAGCACTCGTAACTGGTGATACCCGGATCTAAGATCGATCTTGGAGAAGTAACTTGCTCCTTGCAGTTGGTCGAATAGATCGTCGATACGAGGGAGAGGGTAGCAATTTTTGACCGTGAGTTTATTGAGTTCCCTATAATCGATGCACATCCGAAACGATCCGTCCTTCTTTTTCACGAACAAGACCGGAGCTCCCCAAGGTGAGAAGCTCGGTCTTATAAAACCCTTGCTGAGCAGTTCGTTGAGCTGACCGAATAGTTCTTGCATTTCGGCAGGCGCTAAACGATAGGGCGACTTAGCTACGGGAGTAGCTCCTAGGACTAGGTCGATTCTGAACTCAACCTGACGTTTGGGAGGTAGACCTGGAAGGTCTTCTGGGAAGACATCGGGGAATTCACATACAACGGGAATTTCCTTTGGATCTTTCACTTTCAGACTTGTGTCGACGACGTGAGCAAGAAATGCGCGATATTCCTTACGCAAATACTTCTAAGCCTGAATACTGGAGATGATACGAAGGCTCGTACCCGGTTTATCTCCGTAGATCAATAGGGTATCGTGATTTGGAAGATTCAAGCGAATGGCTTTGTCGGAGCATAGGATATCGGCGCGATGAAGACTCAACCAGTCCATACCAACAATGACATCGAAATTTTTGATTGAGACTGGTAGAGATCGATTGGAAATGGGTGATCGTCTAACGTGAGAGTACAACCTATGTAGATTTCGTTAGAGCTTTCTGTCTTCCCGTTAGCCATTTCTACGATGAATGTTTCTTTTAGTGGTTGAGGGGTTTGTTTGAGTAATTGTTTAAAGTTTTGATTTATGAAGCTTCTTTCTGCACCACTATCGAATAAGACACAGGCATAAGAGTTGTTGAGAAGAAACGTACCCGTGACTACTGTGGGATCCGCTACCGCTTCATTGTGGCCGATAGCGAGTAACCTTCCAGTTCCCCCAACATTTGTAGCCTTCAGACAGTTCCTTTTGAAATGGCCAGCTTCGCCGCAGCCATAACACGTCGGGGTCACTCCCGAACCCGGAATTTGAGAAATAGGTTTGGGAGGATCCTTGCAGAATCGCACTGTATGGCCCTTCCGCCCGCAGTTGGAACACTGCAATTCACGGCAGGGGCCGTTGTGGTGGAATGGGCACTTGGGCAGATTCCTGCTATAAGCTTTTGGCGGGGCTGGAGTGGCTGGGGTAGTGGCAGCATGGACCGCCACGATTTGCTGGTCCTTGGAGGTGGTTTGAGTTTTCTTGCCCTTTTTCTTATCCCATCGCTTCCTCTTTCTATCAGATGAATCGGGTGGTGCACTGGTAGTGGGGGTTGATGTTGCTGGAGTGGGAGAGATTTCATGGTTGATCAAACTCTGGGCCAATTCCTTGGCACTGTCGAAGGTGGTAGGGCGTGAGGCCAAAACGTTTCCTCGATACGGGGGCACTAAACCCCAGATGTACCGTTCAATCTTCTTGCTTTCGGACGGGATCATATTGGGACACATGGCCGCCAAGTCGCAAAACCTGGCCGTGTAAGCTGTTATGTCAGTCCCTTTCATCTTGAGGTTCCAGAGTTCTTCCTCAAGTTTCTGAACTTCGCCCCTGGGGCAGTACTCCCCTCTCATGAGATCCTTTAGAGTGTCCCAGCCCATGGCATTGGCTGTGACCAAGGAGAGTGCACTGACATGGCCGTTCCACCACGACAAGGCCCTGTTAGTGAGGGTAGCAGTAGCGAACTTGATTTTGCTCTCTTCGGGCAAAAGCACATTTCAAACACAGCTTCGGTTCTTTCGAACCATTGAGATAGTGCCAGAATTCCTCCTATACCGTCGAAGAAGGCAGGTTTACAATTCATGAAGTCCTTATAAGTGCATCCCTGCACTCGTTGGTGGACTTCAACAAATCTAGAATTCCCACCGTTCACATCACCCGAGTTCATTTGGGCCATGGCTGCTGTCACAGCCGCAGTCACTGCTGTTTGGAACAACACCGGGTCGAACTGCGGAGGAGGAGGTGGTGGAGGAGGGGTTTGAGTTGCTGGTCTTCCTCTGCTTGGACGCTTTCGTGGAGGCATCCTTCACTGGAAGATCATAGAAATGATAGCAATAGTAAGAGCCTATTGCGAATATGAATAGAGTGTCTCATGGATTGAATCACATAATTCAAGATCAGAATGAGATTCATAGCAATAGAGTAATTAACTGCCAATATGCTGGTATTAATGATGCAACACAAGTTCATGAAAATTGACCTAACAGTAGGTCTTACATAAAACCATAGAGTAAATGTTGGCAGTTTAGAGGTTTAACTAGAGTACTTTAAGCTAGGAATGTTTACAGACAAAAGACCTATGGAACATAGGGAGAAAAAGGCTAGTCCTTTAAACAAAAGAGTGGGGTAATTAGACGTCTCCTACTGGCGACGGTTACTTGTTGGGCGAATCCTCAGATCCGCTAGCTGACGCATAACTTCTTGAAGGTGTTGATCATGAGTCCTTTGGCGTGCTCGGAGTTCCCTAACTTCGGCTCGGGATGCAGCCAGCTGATGCTGCAGAGCCTCGTTGGTCCTCCTTGACCTGTCCATGGCTTCTTCGAGTTGGTAGATGCGAACCGTGTTGAGGTTCGAGTTGGCATCTACTTCCACAACTCGACCAATAGCAGCTTGGCCCTGCTCGACATTCCTGGCAATCCTTCGGATCATGATGGGCAGAACCCGATCTGCTGATCCTCCTTCGCTTATGTTGTAGAAGCTTCGGTCTCCATTGTAAGGCAAGGGTTGACCCTGCTCCTCGCTCCATCGGTGCAAGGATATGGCCCACATAGGAGTAGGACCCTGAAATGCCGGACGGGGGTTAGGGTTCGGGGCTTCAGGAGGTTGGTTGTTAACTTCTGGTTCGGAGCTCAAGCTATCCGAGAAGCCTTCAGCATGATGATCATCCAAAGGGATCGGGTGATCATCGTCTGACTCCTCGTCGAGCCATCCTCCATTGCCCTCGTTCGGATAGTACGGATCGCCGGGATGGTGGAAGCCAGCCATGCTATCTACGCGAGAAAGGGGAAAGGAAAGGTTAATAGACGTACTATTCTAAGATACTTATAGGATGAATCGTTATTAGTCGACCCAATACTTGCGTAGTGCATACCGATTACATGTAACCGAAGCAAGATAGTCCTTCAAATAAGCAACCCTAACTTCAGACCCCCAATCAAACAAGAACAGGGAATGAAGCAAAGGCTTCAGATTCTGAGTCTATAGCGCCCTAGTCACATGTAACCGTGGTGTATCCACTTAGCAACTATTGTCCTACTAGTAACGACCCTCATTGTTATCACATACGTATGTTCTAGAGATATAGAATACTCCTATAGTATTCTTACGGTAACGTTATTGTGGTAGTGTTGGTAAGTTTTAGACTTGTTGCAACACCACAACCAAACTTAGGCACATGCTAGTTACTCCCAGGAAAACGTAGTTGATCAGGCTACATCCCCCCAAATGTGACTATATGTCTCTAAGCCAAATTGTGCTATCCAACAATCTTAATACTTTTGTTTTGTTCTAGGGTGATACTGACTTCTGTGTTTTATAGTGATGTGTGTGTATATATATACTTAGTTAGATCTTTTAGATACTTAACAGTATATATTTTTGGTCAGAGTGTTTTAGTCCCGAAGTGTTTATAGTTCGTATATCTTTTATAGGTTGATATACTTGATTCACTATAAATAATGCTCTGATACCAATCTGTCACACCCCAAAACCGATAACGGCGGAATACGTTTCGGGGTGGAGGACGTCATGTACAGTATCATCACAATTGCATAATAGTAAAAACAAGAAACATACAACCATTGCATTACATAGTGAATTTAATTACAAACGTGTTTCGTATTGTTCAACAAACACCAAAAGTAAATCAAAAATAAGAGATGGATCTTGTATGCTCCACCTTCTCCAAAAATGTTGCACCTGTACCTGTCTATCTTTGACCTGAGGATACAAGTTATTTTGAAAACGAATATCAGCATAAAGCTGGTGAGTTCATAAGAGTTTAGTGTGAGTTTTTGTATAAAAATCATTAGAACCGATAGTATGAAAAGCTGTAATTTACATTCATAAGTAGTAGAAAACTTAGAAAATCCTATATTTTCCAGAAATACTTTGTAAGTGAAAACCTTTAAGGAACATGTAATTTTCATCATTGAAGAAAATATTCATTGTGACAGTATAATAGTGGGTTTCCAATAAGTAATGCAATATGGTAGGTTATGCCTGAAGTCCATAATAGTGGTGCAAACTTTCTTTAGTATTAAATACTTGTTTACTTCGGGATATTAATTTTTGCTTTTTGTTTAGTATTTTAGTGTGGTTATATTGTATTTCTGGTATGTTATCGATAGTGTGAGTAATAGAGGATCCCATGACCTTCCCGGTCATACACAGTGTAGTGAAGTAGTGGCATCCCTGGGCTTGTACGGCTCAGACTGAAGTTATCAGTCGGGATGTAATAGCGTCTGCCCCGTATAGATCTATACATATAGCGTCGTCTTCTGCCAGAAGACTCTGGGCGTAGTGCGTAGCGAATAGAGTATCTCGTAGTGGGTTAGTGTGTTATCTCTTGATTAGTGTTTTCTCTTGTATTATAGCGTAGTAGTCTTTCGTATACTCGTAGTATGTTCTCGTATTAGTATATAGTATCATTATAGAGTGTATTATAGTGTGTAGAGTAGTAGCTATAGCGAGTAATAGTGGCCTTAACTATACCTATTATAGTTAACTTAGTGCGTATGATTCTTGTCAATTTAGTGGTTTAAACATTTAATGAAATGAAAATACTCGTATCCAGCACTAATATATATGATATATAAGTAAGAAATCAACGACAGTCGGACGGATACCAACTACCCTAAGCCCACAATCAAACAAGAACAGGAATTAAGGCGAGCTATCGGTCCTAAGTCCTTCAAGCCTTATTTATATAAATATATTGGTGTGGTTACATTTTATAAGGAATTTATTTAATAAAAATCTTGTCAAAAGGGAATATTTAGAAAATTGATCTTTTATCCGAAATGGTTTTGAAAACGAAAATCCTTTTTATAAAGCATAGTGGTAAATCACATGTGATTTGAACTACGGATAGTGAATCACATGTGGTTAATTTCCGTAACACGAATAAATGACTTGTATGAATTTCCATAAACATGTATAATTGACTTGTATCCACCCCTAAAACATATAAAACATTTGAAAGGTTCATTAAAGGGGTATGAACTCACCTGAAATCGCGTAAATCGGGTGAATCGGGTAAATCGGGTAAAAGTGTCGACTGAGTGCTTTGTGCCAAATAAAGACTTGTGCACCCTTTAGGCCCCTAATGTCATATGAAATATGTATTTTACAACAAATTAATCATTTTATGCTTTTCATTAAAGTATTTGGGCATTCTAGCATTAGTTCGGGGTTTTAGGGCCTAGAAGGGGTTCCCGGGAGTGGTACAAGGCCAAGAAGGATTTACGGGAGAGTCCATGAGTTCAGTCCATTGGATTTTACGGCCCAAAGGCCACTCCTTGGGAGTTTACGGCCGTAAGCCCCTTAGGCTTGGCCGTAAACTCAAGTGGTCCTCCAAAATTGCAAGTTAAGGCCTTTAATCACTTCCCTAAATTCTTAGCAAGTGTCTTGAACTAATATGGAGGATTTAAACCCTCATTTTGTGACATTTTGGGGAGTTTACGGTCCAAAATTGTGCTTGGGCCGTAAAATCCATTAAGTCCCTCAAAATGTATGTTTAAATGGTACAACACACTTCCCTTCACCTTA
Source organism: Lactuca serriola (assembly GCF_051521515.1). Lineage (NCBI taxonomy): Eukaryota > Viridiplantae > Streptophyta > Magnoliopsida > Asterales > Asteraceae > Lactuca > Lactuca serriola. Next base: position 65,327,044 of record NC_136414.1, read on the forward strand.
AATAAATACTAGAAGGCCTTAGATGGAGTTTTGGGACATTTTGGCATAAAAATTGGGGAGTTTACGGCCCAAGTATAGCCTTGGCCGTAAACTCTTCTTTTGGCTTCAAAATGAGATGCTTAATGGTACAACACACTTCCCTTCACCTTAGATAAATACTAGAAGACCTTAGGTGAAGTTTTAGGGGCATTTTGGCATATTTATTGGGTGTTTACGGCCCAAGCTTAGACTTGGCCATAAACTCCTCTTTTTGCCTCTAAATGGTGTTGTTTAATGTACTTAAATATTTCCTAGGGTCATAGCTAAATTCCTACATGCCCTAGATGAGTTTTTGGGACTTTTATCAAATGTTTTTGGGTGTTTACGGCCTAAGCTTAAGCTTGGGCCGTAAACTCCTTTTTAGGCTTTAAAAACTTAAGTTTTCACGTCCAAACTCCCCTAGGTAAATCCCTTAATTAGTATATAAGCTTAAAGGAAGGAAAAATGGGGCTTTTGGCAAAGTTTTAGGTGGTTACGGCCTAAGGGGATTCTTAGGCCGTAAACTCCACTTGATCCTCTAAATTCTATGATTTTTGGCCTCTAAATGCTATGGACAATGATTAGAACAAGATAGGGAAGAAACCCTTACGTTTGGAAGCCGGCATTTGCGGTTTTGGAGTCGGGTTCGGGTCTAGAGAGAGAAAGTAGTGAGAGAGAGTGAATGTGTGGTAAAAGAGCTTAAATGTAGTGCCCATTTGTTTATATATGTCTCGAGTATTGCACCCGATACACGGCTACCCGATGCTAAAGTTTAATGGGTTTAAAACTTTTTACCCGGGTGAAGTGGTTGAAAAGTAATATAACTCTATTTGGTTAAACGGGGTTAACACATACAAGTTATATTTACTTATGATAATATCAAGACATATATATAACTAGATATTTGTTTATTGACGACTCCAAATATTTCAGAAAAATAACATATAATGACGAATTCTGTTAGTGAAGACGGGATTTTGTAACGGCAATAATTTGGGTTGTCACAGATATGGACACTACGAGTTCTTGGTTATGTCGTTTGGACTAACCAATGCTCCGGCAGCATTCATGGATTTGATGAATAGGGTTTGTAATCCGTTCCTTGATAAATCCGTGATAGTGTTCATAGACGACATTCTGATTTACTCGAAAAGCCAGGAGGAGCATGGCAGACACTTGCGAGAAGTGTTAGAAGTTTTGAAGTAGGAGAAGCTGTATGCAAAGTTCTCTAAGTGTGATTTTTGGATTCGTGAAGTCCAATTCTTGGGTCACGTGGTTAACCAAGAAGGGATAATGGTTGATCCAGCGAAGATTGAAGCTGTGACGAAGTTGGAACAACCGAAAAGTCCCACGGAGATTCGAAGCTTTTTAGGATTAGCCGGATATTACCGCAGGTTTATCCAAGGCTTTTCTTCGATCGCTAGTCCATTAACAGCTTTGACCCACAAAGGAGCTACATATGCTTGGAGTGACAAGCATAAAGAAGCATTTGATCAGCTAAAGAAGAAGCTATGCGAGGCACCGATACTTTCTTTACCCGATGGAGTTGAAGACTTCGCTGTTTATAGCGATGCGTCTGGGGTTGGATTGGGTTGTGTTTTGACCCAAAGAGAAAAGGTGATAGCATATGCGTCTCGACAGCTGAAAGAGCATGAAAAGAATTACCCGACTCATGATTTGGAGTTGACAGCGGTAGTTTTCGCTCTGAAAATATGGAGGCATTACCTCTAGGGCACGAAGTGCAAACTTTTCACTGATCATAAGAGTCTCCAATATCTCTTTAATCAGAAAGAATTGAATATGAGGCAACGACGCTGGCTAGAATTACTTAAAGACTACGACTGTGAGATACTTTACCACCCCGGTAAAGCTAATGTTGTTGCTGATGCTCTCAGTCGGAAGGTCAATCTTGAAAGAAAAAGGCCAAGAGCGTTGAGAATTGAAGTTGTCTCGACCATTGTGGAAAGTATAAAGAAAGCTCAAAGCAAAGCTTCTAAAAAGAATGACCGAAAGGAGGAACGTTTGGGCAAAACGTTGGTGTTCGGTGTAAAAAGTCATGGACTGAAGGTGTTCCAAGATCGGATTTGGATACCTAAGACAGGAGGAGTCAGAGATCTTCTGATGGAAGAAGCTCACAAGACCATGTACTCGATTAATCCTGGTAGCACTAAAATGTATAGGGACCTGAAACCCTACTACTGGTGGCCGACGATGAAGCTTGATGTTGCAAAGTATGTGGCTGAGTGTGTGACTTGTGCGAGAGTCAAGACACAACATCAGAAACCGTACGAGAGTTTAGAACCATTGCCTGTGCCTATGGGTAAGTGGGAAGACATTTCTATGGATTTTGTCACTAAACTGCCCAGAACAAAAAATGGTCACGACATGATTTGGGTGGTCGTTGATCGATTCACTAAGAGTGCGCATTTCATAGCAGCCAAGGAGAAATGGTCTATCGAAAAGCTTGCGAATTCTTACGTGAGGGAAATTGTGAGGCTTCACGGTGTTCCGTTAACGATTGTATCGGATCGTGATAGCCGTTTCACCTCAAGGTTTTGGAAAAGTCTACAAGAGGAAATGGGTACCAAGTTATGTTTAAGTACAGCTTACCATCCGCAGATTGATGGTCAGAGTGAAAGAACAATACAAACACTTGAAGATATGCTGAGAGCATGTACCTTGGAATTCCTAGGTAATTGGGATAAACATTTACCATTGGTAGAATTTTCCTATAATAATAGTTTTCACTCGAGCATTAAGATGGCACCTTATCAAGCTTTGTATGGACAGAAGTGTCGTACGCCGTCTTGTTGGCTTGAGGCTGGGGAAAAGCAGTTTATGGGACCAGAGATGGTCCATCAAACTGCTGAAAAGTTGAAAATAATTAGGGAAAGAATGTTAGCATCTCAAGATCGTCAAAAGAGTTATGCTGACAAGAAGCGAAGACCGATGACTTTTGAGATTGGAGATTCGGTTTTGCTTAAAGTCTCGCCGTGGAAGGGACTTATAAGATTTGGTAAAAGGGGAAAGTTGAGTCCAAGGTTTATTGGACCGTTTAAAGTTCTTCAGAGGATTGGGAACCAAGCTTACAAGCTCCAATTACCCGAGGAACTGAATGGAATTCACAACACTTTTCATGTGTGTTATTTGAGGAAGTTCACAGGAGAAGTTCCCGATATAATTCCAATTTCTGAATTGAGAATTGATGAGAACAAAAGGTTGATTGAAGAACCAGAGGCAATTGTTGACCGAAAGACTACGAAGTTGCGACGCAAAATGGTTGGGTTAGTGCTTGTCCGATGGAAACACACGAATGGGCCGAATCTCACCTGGGAGACGGAGAGTGACATGTTGAGTCGCTATCCGCATTTGTTTGTTGATGTGTGATTCCGGGGACGGAATCATTCTAAGGTGGAGAGAATTGTAACGCCTGTGTTTCCGGGCTTGCCATTTTTAGCAATGTAATAGTCTAGGTTAACCTTTGTAACCTGTTTTGAAATAATAAAGATTTTATTATTTAAGTATTGTGTGTTTTGTGCTTAATTGCTTAATTATGTGGTTTGATTAATTAAGAATAAAAATAAGCGTCAAAATTAAATTGTAAAATAAACTTGATATCTTTGGTTGATGTTGTAGTAGTTGAAACGAGGTTTCCGAATATATATAGAACGCCCAAATCTGACTTCGTATGAGGAAGTTATGATTTACCGAAGTTTCGGCTTAGCAGTGTGCAGCCCGAAATACTCGATTTGAAATCGAGCGGTATTTAGCCGAAGCAATCTAAACGAGGATCGAAGGTCTCGTTGTTGGTATCGAAGCGATAAAAAGTTAGGCGAGAACGGACGTCAAACGAAGAAGTTATGAATTTATAACGAAGTTTTTCTGTCGCGGCCTATTAAAAATAAATAATAAAAATAAAGTTAAAATTAGCCGACGGAGTCTAAACGAAAGTTGTAGAGCGTAGTCTCACCTTCGCGTGGATATAAAGAACATCGAAAACGGAGTTCGTATGAAGAAGATATGAATTTCCGAAGTTTATTAAATATTTTGTAATTAAATTTAATTGAAAATTCGGAAGCATTATCCGAAGGAGTCACCGGTCTGATCCGAGGTATGCCCCGCGTACTCCGAAGGTGTCGACACTCGCAGCAAGTGGCTCGGATGACGCATGCAATGACGATTTCGGAAGCAGTACGTGCCGCGTACTGCAGTACGCCCCGCGTACTCCGAGGCTCCAGCCTCCTATAAATAAGATCCGAAGGCAGCCGATTCTTTTGTTCATTTTCTCTCTTCTCTCTCCCGTTTTGCATCGTTTTGCGTGCCAGAAATACCCCAAATCCCCGGTATCATACTCGAGCCCCGAGGCAAGTCCCGAGATCCCGAAGATCCCGAGAAGTGCGGTTCCCGAGCCGAAGCTCTGCCCGCGAGAAGTTCGATTTTTGTGAAGATCTTCCAGATCTGCTAAGGATTACTACTTCTGCAAGTCGTAGTGCTGTCCGATCATCTTCTGATCAAGTGAGTGTGTGGTTACTTTCTTCTAACGCATAATTATGAAGTATTTTATACGAAATACGTGTTATGTGTATAATATTGTTGTTTATATGTGTGAATGTGTATTCGCTTTCTTCTATCTCATAGATTTGATTTATTCTCTATAAGATATGTGTTATGTATGTGTGTGCCTCATCTGTTATGTGAAATATGTGTTGATCAAAGCATGCTATACAGGTTTCTATCTATGTATAAAAATGTATATTTTTATCTACTAATATGTTGGGTAGATAGTTGGTGTGTAATGAACAGATGAGAGGCCTCGTTGTTGTTTGATTTAGTCATCTAGCGGAGTTTAGATGACGACCACTGGCTATTCTAGACAGTCTTGTGGAAACATTAGCAGGTTCGCCACCTGTAGGTGTTAATGAACTTGGGTGTTCATTCGCTGTACTCCATCCTCCTCATGGTTGCCTTATTTGACTTATATTGCTGAGGTACCCCCGAAGCATGTGTTGTCGCCCCGATGAAATATTCTTAGACTAGGTCCCTTGTGTTAGTTATTTTAGGGACATAAAGTGAGAATAACGGGAATGGGTAATTGGGTTATCGTTGGTTGGTGAAAATTAAATATGATTATTTATTGTGGGTTGAAAACCCTATATGCTCACCAGGCTCCCAAGCCTGACCCACTCAGTTTTATTTGTATTACAGGAAGTGGCGCGAGGGCATGAGATGGATGAACCATCAGTTGTTTTGTTTACAAGTCTGTATATGTATATATTTGTTGAATGACTTGTAATGTTATCGTTTATGCTTATTGGTCTGTATCGGAACATGACACCCCGAGTTTTGATTATATAATGAAAAATACATTTCTTTTATGAAATGCTTTGGTAAACATTGTTTTATCATGTTTTGTTTTTGGGAACAAATTCCGCAACTCTTTCAAATCAAAAGGATTTACTCTGAAATTATTTTAAAAGCATAAATGAAAATCGGTCTTTTCTGGCCGAGATTTTGGGGATGTCACACTGTGCGTGTACTTGCCTATTGGTTTCCTAAAAATACAAGTAATTTTGAAAGTGTATCAAAATTTAAGTTGGTGAGTTCATAAGTATTTTGTTTTAGAAAATAAGCTCTTTGTTCCTTGAAAATGTTCGTATGCTCCTCCCGTAAAATCATATATTTTCTTAGTAAATTGGAATGTAGTCGTAGTCCCTTTGGACCAAAATGTATAAATGTTATCGTATTGTTAAGTAGTAATATTACGTAGATTTTTAATCTATATAAAATCCATTTGGATGTATGATTTCTGAAATGAAAGTTATGTACTTGAAACACTGCAATGTAGTTTTATGATGATGCAACCCTTATGTATGCATGCTCCCGGGTAAAAGTTACTCCAGATATGTATGTTTCTTTGTCATAAAATAGTGTACTCCTAGAAAGACTTATAGCATCCTTCTATAATCCCCCATTGTATATAAGTTATATAAAAATCAAGATCGAATAAACCGTCGAATATCATGGGTCTGCCCCAAGCCCACAGCCAAACAAGGAACATGATCTAAGGCGGACCCAACCATTTCCATGTCGACCGTGTCTAAATTTTATATAACTCTTCCGTATACATGTAGCAATTATGGACGAAATCTAACAATTCTAGACGAAATGTAGTCTTAACTACCCTAAGACCGATAAGTGTGAATGTTTTCTCTTGAAAATAGTATATTGTAGTTATACATAATTAGAACTTCTTTCTTTGTAAATGTAATGTATGTTCAAGAAAAATTCCAACATTTTCCTTATAGAATGAGTTGTAGTCTTAAAGCTTAAAGACCGAAGTGTACAAGTATTTTCCATACTTATGATAGTGATTGCAGTTTTAAATAAATAAAACCCTTATGAATGTAAGATTTCCTGTAAACTATATGTGTCGTTGTTTCGCTATGTGAGTTATTATAAGTGTGCAATTGACATAGTAAGCCTATTAAGACGTACTTCGGACATCAGAATGTTTTGACATTGGTCACCCCAGACCAACCGGTCTAGCTGTTGCATGCAGCTTAGGTGCGAGATTGTCAGTCCTAATATAGATCTATACACAGGTATCACCCTCTCCCTACAAGAGACTATGGTTATAATAGAAGACTTTAACCCGTACTCTAAAGAGTACAATGAAGTAATGTATCACAAATTTGATTCAACGAGTTTATGTGTAGTGTGAATAAAAATCCTTTTTATAGTATAAATGAAACCTTCCATAGTATGTCCGTAGTGTTATTGTACCATAAACTATACCTATTATAGTTCATCATATGTGTTTGTAATGATGAAAGACCCTTATGTGAATGACTATTTATGTTTCATGGAAGTAAAATAATATGAAATACATTCAATATGTAGCTATTTATTGATATACACTTTGCTCAACATGCTACAAAGTGTTAATGAACTTATAAACTATTGTACTAGTTTTAACTTTTCTGTCACTGTTTTTAGAAAAATCATAGAAAAATCATAGAAAAATCATTGTAGGTTGAAAACTGAATCCGTAAACTCTGGGAGTTCAGAAATCTGTCTAGTTTGTTCATAATTTTTTTTATGATTTTTAGTAGTCTCTAACCAGTGTGAAAATGTCCATCTTCACAGACTGGTCTGAAATCATTTCCGAAATGATAGACAGTTTTGTAAAAATCGCCATAAATTGTAGAAAAATCTTATGAACATGTGCAAGTAGTCACTAGAAAGGTATAAACCTGAACTATTTGCATATTGAACAATTTTGAAAAATATTATGTTTAAGATGGTCAAACCAGTTCGTGAATAGAGCTTAACTTTTCTGTTGAAAGCTGTTGATTAAGTTTAGAATATGTTTTGGGTGTTGTAACTTGTATTCCTCCCCTAAAACTTGAAGAAAACATGAAAATGTAGGGGTATGAACTCACTTTCTGTGATTTCTTGAATAATGTAAGGTTGAAGATGAAGAGTTTCAAGTCAAGAACACTTGAAAGATGCTTGAAGATTTGAAGATCCTAAGAACAAATATGTGAATATTTGGGTAAATGATCACGATTTGTATGAATATTGTGTAGAAGTTTAGAGAATATACATACCAATCCAAAGGAGGAAAGCTCAATAACTTCTTGGAGAAGTCGTGAGAGAGAGAGAGAGAGAGTTTTCTTTTGGTGAGAGAAAGTGAAATCTTGGATAAGAAGAACGAAGATTTCTTGGATGGATTTGTTCAAAATAATCTGATGGAGTGTTGGGAGATATTAAATGGACAATGATTTGACTAGGTAGAGTGTGAATAGTGACACAAAGTAGATATAGAGGTGACTTGTGTCATAACTTTATGGGAAAAGTCAAAGAGTACATTTATGTCTTCTTGATATTATCCTAAACAAAAATAATATTTATGTTTAATAAATCTTCAAGATGTAGGTAATATATGAGTTTAAAGGGTCTAATATGTCAAAAATATGAATTGGGAGAAAATCCTATGTCAAAATCATCAAAAACGGACTCAAAATGCGAAATTGGTCAAAAACTGGAATTCACACTACTAGAAAAACAACCTTTTACGATGCACAATGCGTGTCGTAAAATGCTCAGACGACGCGCAAATGCGTGTCAAGGAAGGCCCTGTTATAACGAGAGACGACACGCTTTTGTGTGTCGTCTATTTACGACGTGCATTTATGACAAGCATTTACGACGCACAGTTATGACACGCAATGTGTCTCAAGGAAGGCCATGTCATAAAGGAAGACGACATGCATTTGCGTGTCGTAACCTTACGCTACGCGTGTTTATGACACGCAATGCGTATCAAGGAAGCCCCTGTAATAAATGAAGATGACATGCATTTACGTGTCGTAAACTTTAACAACCATTTATGATATGCATTTACGATGCGTCTTTATGATACTCATTTACGCATAGTACAAAAATATGTAAACAAATATATACCAAAACAATCAATTTCATCCAATAACATCATGTCAAAAAATTATAATACATTGATATTAAAGGGATCTAATTGTACATTGTTATTAAGAGGTTTTCCCTAACTATATAACCTAATACTACATTGCTATTAAGGGACACCTTGTTTTAGATATTGACGATCTTGGAATACTCTCTCTATGGTGCTTGCGTTTTCTTCCACAGTTTCCTTCAATTAGATAGCATTCACCTGTACATGGAATGGAATGGAATAATGTAATAAGCAATGGAATGGAATGAGTCATTTCATTCCAATTTCATATGAACTTCACATTATATATTTGTATAAAAAAATTAATTGATCTCACCTTTATACGATAAAGAGGAGCAGTAAATACATCATTAAACATGAAGGAATCATCGTCATCCACTTCCCTCCCTTTTGGAATCTGAGAAAAACATCAACAATATGTATCTCTTTTTTCAAAAAGATAAACACAATAACAACATGACTCATATATGTCTATGGTTTTGGAGTCAGAGGGAGTATTGAAAACATATATATTGCTAATAACAAATTCCATTTGACACAACCCACTAAATAATCTGATCAAAGAATTGAAGTCTCTAGTAACCTGATTATTCAACAAATAAGTCGATTAGGTGATGAGTCTCTAGATCTTCATAGCAAGTTATAGAGGTAATAAGTTTTTACTCAAAATTGACAGATTTACCTGTGGAGATGATTTCTTTGGTGTTCAACCATCCTTCTCAATTTTGGTCCAAGTTGGACCGTTTTACCCTTTTTGCCTGGAGATTGAATGTAATCATGTGTGTGTGTATACCTGCATATATCTTGTCATTTTGAATAGCACACACAAAAAAGTAACATGAACTACCTTGTGTTACTGTCAAAGAAACCAGCAGTAATGCTCTGACTAACAACTCCAAGTTTATGCTCAGCTGAACCTCTAAATTGTTCTTCAACCGATTTAACCTTACATTAACACATTTTTAATGAGTTGAAATGTACTTTTAAATCAGACATGTTAACCTAAAAGATTCCCAAGTAGTGATGTGAATGTGAGGTGAATATTTCGTTTCTAACCGAAGAACAAGTACCTCCTTCTTCTGACCAATTCTATGAGCTCTAGCTTGTGCTTGCAAATCAACCTAACCACACACATGTTTGAATTTTTTTGACTTACCAATATTTTTGTATATATCTTCACATTGCTCCAAAGACATAAGCTTTATCTGAATAGCAACCGCAAGCATGCCACCAGTTGATGTCCCACAGATAAGGTCAAACATTTCATGTATTTGTTTTCCAGTGCCTTTTTCAATTTCTTTAAGAATTTGAACAGTAGCAAGACCTTTCATCCCACCTCCATCCATTGCAAGTATACGCAATCCTTTCTTTGGGACTTGCTTTCCTTTAATAGCACGTCTCATATTCTCATTCTCCCCTAAATACCAACATTGATTGACCCAAATTTAAAATAAAGGGATAATAACAAAAACGACCAAAATGGTATTTATAGACCCATACAAAACTGAAAACATCTCTCATGTGATCTCATCTATTAGTCATTAGAATTAGAGTACAAGTACAGACCCTTCTTTAACAACAATTGCAACAATAGTAGCATTCAAAGCTAGCACAGGATTATTCATGCCAATCCCATGATCATGCCCATGCCCATGCTGATCAGAAGCTGCTGACAGTACCCCCTGCAATATGATATTTCATGACTTTTCATAAGCAGGTATATATTATCATTAATGATTAATGATTAATGATGCATCTGTCATAGAAAAAAGAAAAACAAGCTTATATTTATATATACCACTAAAACATCCAAAGCATGCCATGCAATACCCCCAGTTGTTACCAAAAGCAGCCAGAAATTCCAAGTGCACCTAAAGTCTCAAACTTACCATGCCCTGAAAATCAAATTACTTTGCAAATTATAAACATAAATTAAACGAATGTGAAAAAGATGTTAATGTTATTATTCAAATCAAATCCCACTACATAATCTCAAACAAATATGATTATCAAATATTTGTTAGTCCTTAAAACTAACATTGTTTATGACTTTTTGTTTAGTCTTATCATACAGGAACAAATGTAATTTTTAAGAATGTGTTGATCTTTAAAGAATATGTTGATCTTTTTGTTTAGTCTTATCATACAGGAATAATCGGCTTCAAAACAGACTTCAAATGACCATTAAGAACATAAAGGGGATATAACCAAGGAAAAAAAGAAGACGGATAACATGAAGGATTACTAGGTGAATTCAATGTAATCTGATCACGGCCTACAGAGTCTTTATTCAATTATTTGTTGGTGCCGACAAGCATATTCTCTAGAATTGGGGATAATTTTGAGCATAAATAAATGTAAAGAACTTACGGTTCTTATAAGAGTTATGATTTCCCTTCTTTACCAAGTTCTCTATAATTTTGGGCATAAAAAAGTTTTCCCTAGTATAAACAGCAGTGCAGAGAAGATGACCAGTCCCTCTAAATCCTTTCACTACTGTATATGTACTTGAAAACACATACACAATATACGATATACATAGATATACACTTGGATATAAGCGTAGTAGGTATAATAGCTAAAGAAGTGAGTAAACAAGAATCACATAAAACCTAATTGAAGAAAAACATAATTCAAAGTCAAACTCACCTAACCTAGTAACAAGTGTGTAGCAAGGGGTTTCCACCATGAAACCATCACTTAGATCTCACACCTGAAATTATCATTCCGAAGCGATGGTTAAATGAGAAGGAGGTGGTCTTAGAAGCATATCTAAAGGTTTGAAGCACCCATCACTCCCATCTTTGCTAAAGGTCTGTTTTTGGTAGCTTCGATTGACGGTTGATGAGTCGTAGTTGTTGATCGGCGCTACAATCGACATTCACAGAGGGGTGGTGATGAGGGAGAAGAAGGCAGGGGTTTAAAAAATTTGGGGATTTCATTTTCCCTCTAGGAGATGCACGTTTCTTTAATATATATATATATATATATATATATATATATATATATATATATATATATATATAAAATGACATTCACAGAGGACACACATTTTAGATAAAGTGCCCTCCGTGTTTTTATTTTTTTACATGAGACACTAGTTTAAGGGCACGCAATAATACGTTACCTAAATCCTTAAATTTTTTGAAAAGATGACACTTTTTTAATGTCACTCTCTTTTGCGTAACATAAATCAATGAGTGTCGTGGTTTGCGCGTCATAAAAGGGTCTTTTTCTTGTAGTGTGAGAAGCGAGAAGGTTCGCTGCTGAGAGGGTTCGCATCTGAGAGGTTTCGCATCAGGAGATTCACATCCGAGAAGGTTCACATTGGGAGGTTCGCATCCGAGAAGGTTCACATCCAAGAGGTTCACGTCCAAGAGGTTCGCATCCGAGAGGGTTCACATCCAAGAGGTTCGCATCCGAGAAGGTTCGCATCCAAAGTGTTGTTTTTCATATTATCTTCCCGTTTCGAGTGATTTTCAACTAATTGAAGGGCCGGGATGGCACGGATGTTTATGGAGCAGTTGAGAGAGATTTGGGATATATATATATATATATATATATATATATATATATATATATATATATATATATACAGAGAGAGTGATTGAGATAGACTTTATTTGTAGCCTTTGCTAGTGTTTTGCCCCATAGTGCTAGGTTTGTAAAATCCCTTATGGCTTGTTATGAGTGTTATACACCCCTGAAGGGTACGTAATAGTGTTTTATTGAGTTGTTACATCACTCACCCTGCTTAGGGTTTAGAATACCTGAACATATGAAACTTCTGAGTGACACTTTGTTATTAAGATGGAGTTGTACACTAGTAAACATAGAGTAAGTCCTATCATACATGTACTAGTTGAGTTGACCGGTTTGACTCGTTGACTTAGATTGACTTTGACTTGATCAGAAATTGTCGGTTATCATAACAGCCACTGTAGTTGTTTCCACTACAACATTGACTGGAGATAACGATATGGCCTATAGAGAGTTCAACAACACCAAACCCCATGAGTTTTTTTTGGTGCCATGGATTCAATTATTGCCATGAGATGGATCTCGAGTATAGAAGGATGCTTTTACACTTGTGTTTTTCCGGAACACCTGAAGTTCAAATATGCGCAAAATCTTCTATGTTTAGTTGCAAAAAACTGCTGGAAGTTTGTCACTAAGAACTATTCACCTACAGAGAAGGGTGCGGTGAATTGGGAATAGTTTGTTGAGAAGTTCAAGGTAGAGTGTGTTCTACCAGTAGAGAGGGAGCGATTCGTTAAATAATATCTATCACTAAAACAGACCATTGAATCGATGACTAAGATCATCAAGATGTTCACTGAGAAGGCCCTCTTTTGCCCAGAGTATTCCTCATCGAAACAAGTATAGATGTCTTGATACTTGAGTATGCTCAAGACTCAGATCAGGGAGTTTGTGTTTAACAATAAATATAAGACCATAGCAAAGATGAACCGGTCAAGACCGAGCGAGACTGATATACATGATTAGATAAAGGTGGCGGTATCAGAAGCTGTAAGAGAGATGATTCCATAGATGTTTGGAACAATTAAGACTGAACTAATAGCCTTTTTAATGAATAGTATGTCGTCGTTGCTAGTACTGTTGCTGCTACTGCCACTGTAGTTGTTTCTACTATAACACCGACTAGAGATAACAAGATGCCATATAGAGAGTTCAATAACACCAAACCCCACGAGTCTGATGGTATCAGGGATACAATTGTTGTCATGAGATGTATCTCAGATGTAGAAGGATGCTTTTACACTTGTACTTGTCCGGAACACCTAAAGTTCTGATATGCGCAAAATCTTCTACATTTAGGAGCAAAGAACCAGTGGAAGTTTGTTACAAAAAAATATTCACCTACAGAGAAGAGTGCGGTGACTTGGGAATAACTTGTTGAGAAGTTCAAGGTAGATTATGTTCCACTCGTAGAGAGGGAGTGACTCGTTCAAGAATATCTATCACTTAAACAAACCACTGAATCGGTGACCGAGATCATCAAGATGTTCACTGAGAGGGCCCTGTTTTGCCCAGAGTATTCCTCGTCGAAACAAGTATAAAAGTCTCGAGACTTGAGTATGCTCAAGAATCAGATCAGGGAGTTTTTTTAACAACCAGCACAAGAACATAGCAAAGATGAAGCGGTCAAGACCGAGTGAGACTGATATACATGATTAGAGAGAGGCATCAATATCAGCAGCTATAAGAGAGATGATTCCAGAGATGTTCAAAACAATTAAGACTGACCTTATAGTCTTGTTTGATGACTGGTATGTTGTCATTTTTAATCTTGTTTCCGCTACAACCACTGTCTTTGTTTGTACTACAACACCGACTAGAGATAACGAGATGCCTTATAGAGAATTCAATAACACCAGACCCCATGAGTTTGATAGTGTCAGGGATACAATTGTTACCATGAGATGGTTCTCGGATGTAGAAGGATGCTTTTACACTTGTTCTTGTACAGAACACCTAAATTTCAAATATGCACAAACTCTTCTACGTTTAGGAGCAAAGAACTAGTAGAAGTTTGTCACTAAGAACTATTCACCTACAGAGAAGAGCATGGTGATTTGGGAATAGTTTGTTGAGAAGTTCAAGGTAGAGTATGTTCCACTAGTAGATAGGGATCGACTAGCTCAAGAATATCTATCACTCAAACACACCACTGAATCGGTGAATGAGCTCATCAAGATGTTTACTAAGAGGGCCCTATTTTGCCCAAAGTATTCCTCGTCAAAACAAGTACCAATGTCTCAATACTTGAGTATACTTAAGACTCAAATCAGGGAGTTTGTGTTTAACAATCAATAAAATACCATAGTAGAGATGCATGAGCATGCCAGAAGAAGAGAAATTGAGTAGGAAACTGAGTGGAAGGAAAAGAAACAGACCCTAGCTCCGTCTCAGCTAACATCCAAGAAATTCAAACACGAAGATTCAAGGTGTGGGGGACAGAGACTTTCTAGGTGTAACAAGTGTGGGAAATCCCACAAGGGAGCTTGTTATGCTTTTATATGATACACATGTGCCAAAGAGGGACATTATAGCCGAGACTGTAAGCATGGAGCACAAGGAGTGCGTATCTATTTTCACTACAACCAAATGGGCCACATCAGAGCCGAATGTCCTCTCCTAAACCTAACAGGTGCAATACAAGATCCAGAACCAACAACATTAAGGATAATTGATGGACGGAAGGGTAGAGATGAAGCCCCAAGAGCCAAGGGATGATCCTTTCAGCTCACAGTAGACGAGGCTAGGGAGATACAGAATGCAGTAGCTGGTTGTTGTTCTGATCGAGGACGAAATCTTTATAAGTGAGGGAGAGTTGTAACACCCCGTTTTCACTTTATAGTATAAACAATTAATTATGTTAAATAGACATTTTGATAGAGGACTATTTAGGATAAATAGTCTTGAAAAAACTAGTATTAGTCGTAAAAGAAAGAGTGTGTATATAAAGAACGCCTAAATATGACTTCGTAAGAGGAAGTTATGATTTTTCAAAGTTTTAGTGCAACAGTGTACGACATTGAAATCAAAATTTAAAATGGTTGAGTATTATCCAAAACAATCTAAATGAGAGTCGAAGATCATGTAAATACCTATCCATCAATATAAAGACAGTCATGAATGGATGTCGTATGAAAGAGTTACGATTTTTATACAAACTTTAACGGTCTAAACCAGTTAAAAATATAACTTTAAAAATAAAGTGAGAACTAGCTGTCGGGATCTAAATTAAAGTTGTAGATCTCGTCGATAGCTAAGTATGGATATAAAGAACGTCGAAAACGGAGCTCGTGTGAGGAAGATATGATTTTTTTTTTCAAAATCAGAAAGTCGCATGTGCGCACGAGAGGCGCGATGCGCAATAGGGGCTGACATAGCGACATAGCACCACCAGGTTTTGACATGTGGTAGAGTTTGAGAGGAGCTAGCACATCTTGTTCCGACCAAAGGCACAACGCGTTCCTATGCACTGTGCGGCGCACCCTCCTTTATCCCCTATAAACCGACTGCGTCCCTTCATTATTTATGCACTTCATTTCTCACATCTCTCTCTAGTTTCATATTCTTGGGTTTTGGGGATCCTGATAAATTACTTTTTAGCAAGGTATTGAGGTATAAGAGTTCCTGATGAATAAGAGTATTCGGTATCGAGATTCCTCCCCCGTTTTTTTCGGGTTTTCACTAGAAGTTGTTGTAAGTTAATGTTGGAATAGTGTCCAAGGTCATTAACTATTGGTAATATTTCTAATAATAGCAGGGTCCTTTTGGCTTTCCCTCAAGACCCAAATTGAGTAGAATAAATAAAGGAGAAATTCGTTTATTAATTATTATGGTTAATAATTAATTAGAAACTAATTGGAAATATATTTTGGGAATTAATTAACAGTTTAATTAATTAAAGGGTTGAATGTTCATTAATTGATAGTTGGTTAATCAAGAATGTTCCAGAACCCTTATGGAATTAAGGTTGGATGAAAATCACTCCATCCCACATGGGAAAGGAGTGAAATTTCGTGGTTATGCCTCCATCCCACATGGGAAGGAGTACTAAACCTAAGGAGGCATCCAAGGCTATAAATAGGGCCTTAGGGATTTCATTCCTCCTTGCACCTTGGCTTGAAGTTTTGCCAACCCCTTTTCCTTCCTCCTATTAGGGACGATGTCTTACCCCTTTGGGTTTGTGAAATTGACCCTTCTCCTAGTTATTTTTATTCCACTCTTTGGTGTCATTGGGTGTGATACCATTAGAGGGATTCTGGTTTAGGTCCTTTTATCCAGGCAACTTCATGGAGGTTCAAGATCTCAAGCATGGAGATCAAGGGCTACATAATAGGTATGTTTTCTTACTTATGTTTTAGTTTTCTAGGGTTGATGTAATTAGCATGAAGCCATAGATCCATAGGATGCATGTACACTTAGGTATATCGTTGTTTCGATTTTTCCGCTGCCTAGTTTTAGAGTGTATTTGATGCATAGAAAACCCAACAGTGGTATCAGAGCCATTGGTTCATGGTTACTTTCACCATAGGTCCATATTTTCTGTAAAAGCTTGTTTGAAACTGAATGGAAGAAAATTAGATGAAAATTTTGTAATTGATAAAAACCCTAGTCGTAGCTCACGACGTGAACAAAGAGGTCATGACGTGAGCTCGACAGAATTAGGGTTTTCGGATTTTTGCCATTTTTCAAATATGAAGGTTTATTAAATATGGATAAATACCTAATTCAAACTGTTTTTGAATCTGGAAAATTGATAAATATTATTTAAATGTGTTTATTTGAATTTGAATATCTATTTGATAATGGATAAATATTATTTGAATTTGAATATTTATTAATTGATATATACTATATAAATGCGTTTATTTGAATTTGAATATTTATTTGTTATTTAAATAGTGAATTTAAATATTTAACAATATTTATAATATGGATTTATAAATTTGAATATTAACCCCTCATGATTTATTAATTGTTACATTGCATCGTCGTAGTTAATTAGAATTAATAATAGACAACTAAATTTAAAGAGTTTTAAATTTACCCCTTGTATTTATATGAATTGTGTTTATTATTTGTATAAGAAAGTTACAACACGCGCCTTCGCGTGTTTAAATGTTGACATTGTCAGTCCTACCTCGACTAGGATCACCCATTCTAATGTAGGGGTTTAAGGAGGTCTCTGTGATTCCTAATGAGGTTGGTTTTTAATATGCTTCGCGCTTACCACCCTCACCGCCCTATTGCATTTTGAGAATGGAGTTACTGAAAGGGTTTGATAGTGATAATGGTCAATCTCAAAGTATTCTAAATACAAGTATAAAACAAAATCTTGTTTTTTTAATAGAAAGTGAGTTTATATTATCCATGTAAATTGCACATTCTCTTTATATTCTAATTGTGGAGCTCGTGTGGTTAACCGGCACATCAATCTAGGGTATAGTTGAGAATGATATGGAATTCGTGAATCTCAAGCGTAACTTGAGCCGGGGGCCATGCGATTTTACAAGGTTAATTCTCAATCTATTTAATGTGAATCTTATGTTATCCATAAAAGTTGAACATTCTCTTTATAACTTGTTGATGGAGCTCGTGTGGTTAACCACCACGCCAATTTGAGAGTATAGGTAGAGAATGATGTGGAACTCGCGAATCTCAAGCGTAACTTGAGCCGGGGACCATGCGATTTTGTATGGTCGATTCACCATCTGTTCAATGATCCGCGACGACCCCATCATTGAAGTTGAGATGAACATAATCCGAGATTAACATGCCATTGATAGTCAATGAATCTCAAAGATCTAGGAATTTCATGGTGATCGAAATTGGCAAAGGGCTTTGCCTACCTAAATAACTTTATGGTGTATTTACGGAATCCCTTTACACATCATGGAGCCAAATATGGATCCTATCTATCTAAAATAATTTTATTTGGGGTGATTAATTTCTAAGGATAAGTAAAACAAACTATAATGGAATTTGTTATTGAATGATGTCTATAACCTTATCCACAAAAAATCTACTGCTATAAAACCTTTGAAAAGATTAACTATGAGAATGATCAATCTTGTCAATTTTGTAGTTTGGGAATAGTTCTCATAAACGAAAGGAAAGATCATGCCTTTGTTAAAGTTCTTCCTAGGTTACTTCAAACATTGCATTCTAAATTGTTATAAAGAGCAATTATCAAATGTACGTTGTAAATTGACATATTGAAGTAAAATGGAATTTCCTTGAGTTAGAAGTTGACTAGGGTTAGTTAACTAGCTGACATGTACATATAATTAGTGCATTCTGATTTTAATATGAACAACTTGGAATGACCATGAAGAAGTTGTGTAGCATGTTGAGGTTTCCTTTTGAAACTAACATTGCCAATCATGGAAACTCAAGCTTCAAATACTCCCATAAATTTACTATCATCAATACAAGTGTCAAGAGAAAGAAAGTCAATTGTCCATGGGTTAAAAGGCGATTAGTTTTGGTATACCTAATCTAGGCCCAAATACTTAGGACAAAGGAAGGCTTATTTTGAGACATGTTCTGATAGCAATTTGTTTCCATAACAAGAAAAGGACTAAGAAATCAAACTTGCCCAAATGTATATTTGGGGTGAAAGGACTGGAACGTGAAGAAGTTAAATTTGAACATGGATCATGAGCCCGTGCTATTTTCCATTGAATCAAAAGATAACTAGTTCTTCCATGTTTGTTATTCAATCAAATATATGGATTTATAATGCCATCAAAACATTACTTCTAAACCTTGAGTATTTTACTAAGGATTAAGAACTGACATTTGCAAGAATGTGCAGTCACTAAAATGAAGTAAGAAGACTAAAACATGGAGAAGATAATTTGATCATTGTGACAACCCGAAATTTCCATTCGGTCAAACCCTAAAGGTCAACCGCTTCGTATCGTAAGTCAAACTCATTATTTCTTATTTTTAAGGAATATAAAGTTCGTTTGATTTTTTTAATTCTATTTTTAAACGAACGGGTGAAAGAAAGTGTCGTCTCGGGTTTTGATTTTTGAAAACCGCAAACACTTCGCGTATTAGAAACACCTGACCAAACTTTTATGTTTTGGGTTTAGAAATCAACCAAAACCGTAAAATCATGCCTATGTATGAGTTTACTCCCCAAAAAGTTAGTCATTTGTGTGTACTCCCCAAAAGTCAAAAGAGTAAACTCCAAAATATCCTCTCAAGTATCATCCAAGATTTAATTCCAAATCTTCAAAGTTGTAAGTGTTCTAACCATTTCAAGTTAGTAAAACACTTAATCTAGTGTTTGTGCATCTATTCATCCATTCATTTATGTATTTTGTTTAGATTTTCCAAAACACCAAGAACACCAAGAGCACACACTAAGTGTTCTTGGCCTTTTAGCACAAATCAAGCCTTCCAATAGTAAGTGCTTCTATCCTTGAGTGATTCTAAGCTAGTATTACATTTAAACATCAAGAAAATATGTCAAGAACACAGGACTTGAGGTGTTCACGGTCTAAGGAGATGCTTGGGCCGTAAACACCGTAAACGTCACCAAAGTGTGTCTAAGCCTCAAATCTAAGCCCTAGTTGATGCTTAAACCTTCCTTGACATGTTTAAACCCTTCCTGATTGAGTTTAAACCTAGGAAAACATCAAAGACCATCAAATATAGGGGTTTACGGTTTGGGGATCTCCCAAAACCGTAAACACCCTAAAGTGAGTTTAAGTTGGTCATTTTCCTTCCTTAGGCTTAGAAACTAGCACATACACTTACCTAATTGTGTTAGGGACTTGAAAACAAGTCTTTACACTCTTCCATATGGGTTTACGGTTTATGAACTTAAGGGAAAACGCCATGAGGCCATAAACTCCTCAAATGAGGTGTTTTGATGCCCTGGTCCATTCCAAAGGCCAAACCACTTAGTAGAATTGCTCCAGGAGGCTTGTTAAACCACCAAACAACACCTAGTAGTTAGGAATAGAGTTTACGACCGTAAAATCTTGGTGTCATGACCATCAAAACCGTAAACTCCAAGGGAGTTTACCCTTGGACCCTAAACACACTAGCTTTTCCTACAACACTTAGATGCAACCCTTGAGACTTATAACACTTGTATAAAGTGTTTAGTATGCCCTAGAGTGTCTTAACTTGTTTATTAGTTGTTTAAAGACTAATTGTGTATATACATATATCCTTATATGTTATTAGGATCTTTGTGCATGTCTAAGTCTTCACTTGACACCAAGCACTTATCCGACACTTCCTTCCGATCCACTTAGTACAGGTGAGTTCATACCCATTAATCAATGTGTTAACTATTTTTAGATGTTTTATGGGGGGTGGATACAAGTAGAATAATGCTAGTTATTATATTAATCACATGTGATTAATAAGCAAAATACAAATGGTTGGCTACTCATTAGCCGTTTTACCAAACAATTTACTTCGAATGTTTTTCATAAACACGTTATGTGTTTAAAACTCCTCTTTACACTGTACATTTTACTCTGTATGTTTTATTTCGAACTTATTTAAAATTGTGACTCAAACAAATGTTTCCTTATACTAAATTTGTTTTATCAAACCCATGCCTTCAAAACGTTTTATAGATTAACATCAAGTCGATCTTTTCTTAGATAATAATTATGTTCAAAGGTTTTACAAAACTTATTTTATGCTTTTATATTATAAATTGCATGACTCTATATGTATAGTTATATAAGTAATTTTTAAAAGACTTAGGAAGGCTATCCACCTTGTATCCTTTTCCTCGATTTGGATATGGTCTGATAGGATATCGGGTACTCGTCCGAAGGTCGTTTAAATATTAGTTATATATCATGTGTACATATATAGTCATAAAAGGGTCCTTCCAGTTCATCCAATGCCCTTGGGTAGCAAGGGTATACATCCATATTCATACGTCCCAGTTAGATTACTAGTAAACTACCGTATGGGTAGTTTAGGAAGATACTAGAACTATTACTAGAACACGATACCATACAATGAGTCAGTTCATCCATGAGTCAATACTTTACAACACATTACTATACTTGCTAGATAGAGAGCGCGTACACTACAACTAGAAAATTTCAGTACATTACTATACTTGCTAGATAGAGAGCACGTACACTACAGCTAGAACATTACAGTACATTACTATACTTGCTAGATAGAGAGCACGTACACTACAGCTAGAACATTACAGTACATTACTATACTTGCTAGATAGAGAGCACGTACACTACAGCTAGAACATTACAGTACATTACCATACTATTACATAGACATGGTCACACGATCATATTTACATGAGTACACTTACAAGAATTACTAGTACATTTTACATGTATAGATTCTGTTATATAATCCTCATTCTTATCTTTACCTTGTGATTCAATCACATAATCGATGAGATAGATTGAATTTAATATCCTAGTACCCAAGGATACGTTGCAGGACTGACCATTGCTAGAATCTCTGTTAGCTACAGAGGTAAAAGCACATCCACGGATGTCAACGGTTGATACCATTACAGGTATACTTTTGGGGACTGACTATTCCTATACCCAGCTGTTAGCAACAGAGGTAAATGTACATCTACAGATGACTTCATTTAACATTGTTAGTTGCCCTTGTTCCAAAGGGTAATACTAATACAGCTTGGTCTTGGTAGAAGACTACATCCAGAACAGTTAGGTCTTGGTAGAAGACTACATTCAGAACAGTTAGGTCTCGGTAGAAGACTACATTCAGAGCAATTAGGTCTTGGTAGAAGGCTACATTGAGAACAGTTAAGTCTTGGTAGAAGACTCCTTTTTGTTACTAGTAGGAATCATAGGGATTTCTAGGGTTTTTCAAACGTTTACAGTTGTTTTACAAACATGTTCATACTTACAATTCATATACATTTTCATACTTACAGTTCATTTACATTTTCAATACTTACAATTCGTATACATACAAATACTTACATTTCAAATACATACAAGTATTTACATACAAATTAAGACACTAAAATACTTATGATCTCACCAGCTTCAAAGCTAATACTCGCTTTCAAAATTACTTGTATCCTCAGGTCATCATAGACAGGTACCGATGCAAGGTTCAGGAAGATGGTGCTCGATCAAGACGCATCTTTCATTTTGATTTATACTTTAGTGTTTATCAAAATTTGACAGAACACAATTGTATAATAATTATATTATTAATGCAATGGATGATGTTGTTGCTTGTTTACTACTTTTCATTGTTGTGATACTGTACATGACGTCCTCCGCCCCAGAACGTTTCCGCCATTCTTGGTTTTGGGGTGTGACAGATTGGTATCAGAGCTTTGTTTATAGTGAATTAAGTATATCAACCCATAAAAGATATACTAACTATAAATACATAAGGGATTAAAAATACTCTGAACAAGAGTTTATACTTTAAATAATAAAATATTTAATTAAGTATATGTGCTGCATTCATACTAAAATCAGTGTCACTAGGACAATACAAAAGAATTACAGTTGTTGGGCAACACAGGTGGACTTAGAGTCATATAGTCAAAACTGGGAAGATATAGCCTGATCACCTATATTATCCGAGGGTTGACTAGCATGTGCCTAAGTGTAGTTGTGTGGTTGCAACAAATCTAAAATCTTACCAACCCTACCACAATGAGAACAATAGAACATAACATTAAACTTAAAATACTATAGGAGTATTTGGTGTTACTATAAGTACGTTATACTTGAGAACTAAAACGGGATCTTCATTACTAAGTTTATAGTTGCTAAGTGGATACACTAAGGCTATATGTAATTAGGATGTTATAGACTTAGAATCTGTGAAAATTTTACTTCACCCCTATTGTGTGTGAATACGGAGTTAAGGTCACTTATTCGAAGGTCTATCTTGTTTAGATTACACCTAACTGGTATGCACTTCACAAATGGCGATGTAACTAATGAAGGTTTTCTAAATAATTATCTAGATAGTTCGTCTAATAATTATTCTCTTACCCCAAATTCTCGCATAGATAGCATAGTTGGACTCCATCCCCACGACAACCAGTATCTTCCGAACAAAGTCATAGCTGGTTGGTTTGAAGAAGAACTAGAGAATGATCATCCTATCCCCGTGAATGATCACCATGATGAAAACCTTTCAGACGATGCTAACTCCGAACCAGAGGTTGAGAACCTACCCCAGGCAGCTCCCGTTCCAACTCCTAACCCTCGTCCGGCTTTTCATGGCCCGATGCCTCCATGGGTGGAATGTTTGGAAACATGGAGCCAAGGACAAGATCAGCCCATGCCATTTGATGGCAACCGAAGCTTTTATGACCTGAGCAATGGGGGCTCAGCAGATAGAGTCTTGCCAATCTTGGACCGCAGAGTGGCCTGAAATGAGATTTAAAGCAGGACAGCCCAACATCAGATTACCGAAGTTGTCGTCGATGCGAGAATGCATACCCTCCGCACCATTCGTCTAGAAGATGCTCGCGAGAGATCTGAGAGAAACCATGAAACCCTGCTACAAGCACTGGTTGAATCACGAGCCGAAGTCATAGAACTCCGAGTACGCCAGAGGGTGTACGAAAGACACCTACTTGACGTGGAACGTCAACTGGCTGAACTGAGAGTTCACCAGAGGGATGACCGTCGCCAGTAGTAGGTGCTTTACTTTATTTTTCCTTGTTAAAAGGAATCGTTTTTCTATCTATGCCCGATGTGTCATTTTCTATGAAACTATCGTGTACTGTAAGTACTTTTGGTTAGGTATTTATACTGTCAAGGACTATCTTCTCTAGATATGATGTAAGACCTTTTGCAAGGTCATTTTCCCGAACTTTTACGTCATGAATATCAAAGATTTTGACAGTCGGCTAACTTCCGTGTCCTTCTTTATTCAAGTACTCTCATCATACTTTCATTGGAGTCTATCTGAAACATGCTTTAGTTAAGTCTTTGGACTATAGTAATTCAGCTCCAGAAACATTTCCAAGTCTCTTTCAGTGGTTGGATCTTGTTATTCACTAACCCACGATACCTCGGCTTGAACGACAAACGTCTTGAGACCATTCTACGAACTTACTTCCACCCGTTACTAGGACTGCATCATAGGGATGTAGGTCAAACCTTCGCGATCATACATCCAATCCGTACTAGGACTGCATCATAGGGATGTTGGTCAAACTTTCGAGAACATACTCTTACTCTTTTCTTGAGCAGTCGAAGTACCTCTAGGGTCAACCAGAATCGCTCACAAATTTATTTTCTTTCCATGAAACAGAATCATGTCATCATCCAAAAACGATCAGCCGAGCAACAAAACCCCTATCCTCCATATCAACGCCGCTACATTAGAAGCTGCAGTAGCAGCTGCTGTGACAACTTTCCTTACGCACATCAACTCAGACAACACAAGCAAGACTGACAATGGGGCCGAGAGTTCCGATGGTAGTACCAAACCGGGAAACCAACAAATGGCAACAGTCATGGACTTGCGAAGCCTAAAGACCGAAAGGAAGAGACGATATCGTAAAGCCCTAAAGGAGCGCAAGAGAGCCCAAAGACTTGCCATGCCACAACCACCAGTGGCAACTCCGGCAGAACGCTTTAGGAAGCAATTTTCAAAGTGGAGTAATGAGGAAGGCACTTGTGTCCACATGACACTGGCTAAACACCGCAATCCCGTCACCAATGCAAGTACTAGCCAGTCATGCCACCAATGCGGCGAGATAGGGCACTTCAAGAAGGATTGCCCTATAGCAAAGAACTCTGGCGCAGATGGGAGGATTCTCAGGATCACAGCTACAGGAGAGCCTACTCCGGAACCCTCGTTAATGTAATTTAGGCGTGTTGTTGTAACAGACTTACAAACTATCCATAACTAGTGCAACTAGAGTCTTACCTTTTTGCGAGATCCTGTCAGTATAAGGATGCTCATGTTGCGTATACTTGTCTTTTATAGTATACCTTATTTGCAGCAATGGTCTTGTAGTAAATCTAAAGTACTGTAACTCTGTTCATGGTTGCACGGTTGTGTTTTGTCTGTAAACGTCTTATGTTCAAATCTAATGTCTTTAAGTTTTAGTATGATTCCGACATTATCATACGACTCGATTCAATTTGATCCTCACAAGAACAGCTTCATACGTACATCTATTTATCAGTAAATGTCTTTTTAGTGAAACTGTCATTTCAGAACACCGAAGCACTCATGCGTGGAGTTCCTCATAGTTCTTCTCTTTTCCGAAGAAATCCCCGAAGTACCACTCATGCAGTACGTCAAGTTTAATCCAAGGATTCATACGGTCGATCTATCACTGAGGAATGTATACATAAGAGTGATATATAATCAAGATTCAACAGGTTTAGAATTGATGATTCCACTTTAACTTCTTTTTCCTCAAAAGGATGTGAGCTTAAAGAAGAATCAGTTATTCGACTACCTTTTCAATCTTAATTATATACGACTCGTATACACGAAATTGTGATTGTGAAACCATGTATGGATTCTAATATGAACTTTAGGACGGAGAGCTGCTCAAGACTACGAGTAATCACATCGTCATGTGAACAAACTTAGAACCCAGTACAACTCCTGTAAACAGATTTCCCTACAGCCTAAACACCTACGGAGACACAAGAACAGTGTGGACAACTTAGCAAACCACACAGTGATAGAATAAGAAGACTAGGCTTTTCACCCTGGAGAATCCCGGTCATATTCTTCCATAGATCGACGGATTGCATCATATGTGCCTTGGCTATCGAGGACTCCGTCAAGATTTTCCAGTAGAAATCGTTATCGCTGCCTCGCATAGATGAGTTGGTTGAGCAAACACAAGGAAAGAATTACTTTCAGAAATGGGTCTGAGATCCGAATATCACCAGTTCGAGTGTTAGGGAAGGATGTCCAGAAGACTATCTTCCGAACTCGATGCGGACACTTCGAGTCCGTAGTGATATCCTTCGGATAGGACCAATACGCCCGAAGCATTCATGAGTTAATGAATAGAGTCCGTCTTTCTTACTTGGATCAGTTCGTCATTCTCCATGTAACGACTTACTTATCTACCCTCATAGTAAGAAGGAACCCATGGAAACATTACCTTCGGTGATACTTTTCGCGAAGTTCTCTGAACACGAGTTTTGGAATTGAAGAGTCAAAATTTCCTATGACACACTATTAGTGATGTGGAAATTTTTGAGTACTCTTTCAATTTGTCAAAACCGTTGAGAATTTGTCGACACCAGAGACGCCGACAGAAATTTGCCACATTCTAGGTCTTACAGACCAACTGTCATAGTTCATTCAGAACTCCTCGCAAATTACAGAAACCCTTCCGACTTTGACCCAGCAAGGGGTGACCCTTGACTGGGAAGTCTAGCAAGAGAAAGAACCTTTGGAAGTTCCAAGTGAGAGACCAAGTTCTTTAGGAAAAACTCAATCTGGGAATGGCTTAATACGCTTCATAAAGTTTGGAAAGCTAAATCCAAGATAGATAGGACCTCCGAGATTCTTGCCAGAATTGGTTGTGTATCTCGCAGACTAGATCTACTCCGCGAAATCAGTAACGTACATTCTGATGGGTTTTAGCCATAAGAACTTTCCTATGTGCGCATGCAAAACCCTAATGCTTGGATCTAGGTTTCTCTAATTAAACATGCTTTGAATGCAAGACTTCTAATGACTAATTAGGTATAAGAACAATACAAAATCAGATCTAGAAGTTTACCTTTGAATCTCTTGTTCGATCTTGTTGTCTTGGAGCTCTAGAGTCACAATTGTCACTCCTCTAATGGCTTACAAACACCAAATAGCAAAGAAGATGATTTAAGAGAGAGGTTAGGAGGAAATCGGCCAGGGGTTCTCTACTTTAGATGAGATGCTGATTTCCCTTGGCCATGGGGTCTATTTATACTTGTAGACTTCTTAAGGGTTTCACCTTAAACCCTAGTTGGATAATCTTTCCTTAAAGCAATCCAAATCCTTTCCTTAGATAAGCATTGGACGATTTGAGGCTATCCCTAGCCCTAGAATCCGTCCACCCTTCATCCAATAAGGATTTACAGTCTAAAGTGTAACTATCAAACAATTGACAGTTTATACCCTCTTATTTAATTAATCTCTTTTAGTCACCAAATTAATACTAATTAATTTATGACTTATATTAATCAAATAACAATATTATTATTCCTTATATTATTCTCATAATATATCAATAATATTTACTCTCTCATAATAAATCATCCAATCAAGTTGCTATGGTGAAGGCAACCCAAAAGGACCATGCACAATCGGGTCAAATACATGCCTAATATAGTTGCAGCCTTACACACTATTCCAACAGTCTCCCACTTGGATAAGTCTAGTAACTATATGCACAAGTACAATCCAATTCGCAATCGTAGCTCTCAAAGACGCTGTCAAACTCTGATCTAATCAATCTTGTCCTTTAGATAAGGGATCATACAGTCCTCTGTTAGATATCATGCTGACAATTCTATGGAATGATTAGTCAAGCATTTAGGTTTCTCGATCTCTGATTTATTTGACATAGAACTTAATCAAACACATCAATTCAGTTCTGACCGGGCCCGACACATAAGTCAAATCAAATCATCGAGCGACCGAGATATCGCTTTTACCTACTTAGGATAAAAGTTACAGATAAACTTCGACTTATATGCATTTACTTATTCATTAATCAACTATACACAACAATGCGTTTTATAACATCGAGTTACTGATGCGTTTTCGCATTATCAATGTACAATCAATTAACAAATAACAAACCATATATCTAGGTTTTAAGACTATATGATATTATCGTCTTACGATCACCCTTTTATATATATATCATATTCCATAAGGTGATTCCAGCAAGCGCGGGTTTGTTCCAATGTTCAAAACTAGTTTATAAGCACTCATGAACGTCGTAGCAATCTTTTGCCATGTCTAATACCATTTAGACAATCTACGCACCAATTCACGAAAATCTTCATTCATATCTACTTCCAACATATGAATGATTGTGGACAATTTGAATAATTTGATTATTCTTAATAAATTCAATTATTTTGGAAATCAAAACATGCAAAAATGAAACAATAGTTAAACAATTAACATAAGACAGTAACATTACTCATAAATATAACTCCTTTATTTAATCATCAAATGTTAATTGCATTTATCTATTACATGTTTCTACTACTATCTAATCTATGCTAATATCATCCTTCAGCCCAATACTCCTAGCATGCTGCATGTGCTTAACCCTACTCAGTCCCTTTGTAAGCGGATCTGCTGGGTTATCTTCTGATGATATCCTCTTCACTACGAGTTGTCCTTCTTCTACACGATGTCTAATAAAGTGGTATTTTATGTCGATGTGTCGTGATCTACCATGATCTCTCGGTTCCTTGGTCAAGGCAACTGCTCCTTCATTATCACAGAAAATCTCCATGGGCTCCTTTATGGCAGGTACAACTCCAAGATCACCGATGAAGTTCTTCAGCCATATTGCCTCCTTCGACGCTTCGCTCGCTGCGATGTACTCTGATTCGCACGTTGAATCAACTACGGTTTCCTGTTTGGAACTTTTCCAACTCACTGCTCCTCCATTCAGGGTAAAGACCCAACCCGACTGCGAACGGTAGTTGTCCCTGTCGGTCTGAAAGCTGGCGTCACTATACCCTCGCACCTTCAAGTCATCACTCCCTCCGAGGACTAAGAACCATTCCTTCATCCTCCGAAGGTACTTAAGGACGTTAAGCTATAAACAAACTTAAAGATCGATTAGATCTTTGTAACAGGTATTGCGATGAACACAAAACAATAAATAAGACAAGAGTGGATCAAAATATGTCGAATGATTAGATCAAACAATCCTCAGCAGAGCTCGACTAAGAACTTCCGCTGTAGAGGATTTAGGGTTACAAGAACGATAATAATAAACTTCTGAATGATGCTCTGATCGTTCTATTCTATCGTTTTGTTCTAGGATGCATGCAAGCTCCTATATATACTAAACCCTACTAAAGTCACGGATGGACAGGCCCATACCGGAGACACAAAATGGACAAACTAACGAGCCCAATAGACGCAACATATTATACAAAACACGACCCAACAATCTCCCCCTTTGCGTCAAATTGGAGCGAGACTACTTCTTCTTCGGGCCAGCAGCGGGAGCCTTCTTTACAGTATCAAACAGACGTGTGATAAGAGCGAGAATAGTCTGTCTGAACCGAATGTACCATTGAATCATGTCATCGAAGTACTTGACATCATCCGCTGTGTTCTGCTTGCATCTGTGGATGATCCCCAAAACATGCTCTAAACAAGCAGTGGTGTAGAGGTGTTTGTCAGCCAAGGCGAAAAGACATTTCTGTCCTTCGTTCCTGGTGAACATGACTGAATTCCTTATCGAGTCAATTTTACCCATCTGCATTTGGTTGAGATCACTGGCAGAGCCAACAGGAGATATTGTTGGTTTCTTCTTAAATACGCTTGCAATCTCCTGATCCATCAGTGCAACTTCCATGATGTAGCACACGAGCATCCTCTTGAAATGGTCGATGATCGGACCGTATTCAGCTTCGTTGGTGCGGAGAATATTGTGCAAGATAATCCAATCATGGGGATTAAGGTTGGGAAGATCTGCAAGGGAAATAGCATGTTCGGTTTTGGCAGATCCCCGAAGTACCTTGAACCGAATGTTGATGAAGTTCCCTTCACTGTACGGCTTCAAGACCCGAACGTTGACAATTTTATGAGCGCTCCAAGTCTGATACTGAGGTTGAGCAGCCTTCAGATAGAAATCAATTAGATCCCGATCAACCTGTGGATGAGGATGAGGGAATTCTGCAACGTTGGAGAAGGCATGAAAGATGAACGCCTTTCGGGTCAGTGGCATGTCGAACTGTGAGTCGACAGTGTTGGAACAATCAAGAGAGATTACAGGTTCCAGCCACAAGATACTCGGTGTGTCAATGGCTTCTTTTATCATCCTCTCAAGAGTCCAGGCAGGAAAAAGAGTTTTCCTACTCTCAAGAAGGTCGTGGGCTTCCTTCTGTTTACGTTCGGCGTCTTCAGCCTCTCTAGCCACACGAGCACTGATATCAGCCTCATTGCGTCGACTTCTATGCTTCAACAAGTCGGCGATTGTTTCTTTGTCTTCTTCTTCTTCCTCCTCAGCAATATTTTTGCCTTTGTCTTTCACACTGGAACCGGAGGCTTGGCCTACTGGAGGAGGTTCGGTAGTGTGAGTAGCTGTGGAAGTAGGAGGTGGTTGAGACATTGTTTCCTTCTCTCCCCCTTGTTTCGGAATGGACACGAAATCAAGTAGCCCTTCGAGTTTGCTGAGCAGGGCAAGGGCAGGAGCGAGCTTCTCTGCAAGGTCACGCCTCACAGTATAGTTAAGAATAGGATCATGTGCTTCGAGGATGTTGGAGATGGCAGAGTGGACATCCGAAACACACTACTTTATCACCTCCCTTTCGGACCGAAGAGAGTCAATCTCCTGTTGAGAGTTGGAGAGTTGAACGCTCTTGACCTTCAGAGCAGTGGTCTTCTTGGCTAGAACATCCATAAGAGAGTTCTCGGCAGCCAAATCTTCTTGTAGCTTCGAGAGACGCTCGTCAATGGTTGTGCGAAAGGCTGAGTTGTCATCTGAAAGCATTTGACGAAAAGAAGCGAAGGACTTCAACTCAGTGGAGACTGACATTTCCAGCTGGTAAACAATAGGTTCCAACGTAGTCTTGACAGCATTTGCACTCTCCTGTAAAGACTTTAACAGGGAAGAGGCATCAGAAAATAGTTTATCGACTTTTTCGGTCGCAGCCTGACAAGCTTTTGTTGAGGCATCTATGGCGGAGGTTGCAGAAGCAATGGAATCTTGCTGAGCTTTAGAGAAGGCGTCAACAATCTTCTGAACTGCATCTTCAGATAGGGATGACTGAGAAGTGGAAGAGGAGGCGATGAGCAAGTCAATCTTGTCATGGAGCTCCTTGAGATGTCTTTTTGTGACAGGAGCGTCGTCATCGTCATCACTCTGTACTTGAAACGGACTATAGTAGACCGAGTCAAACGTCATATCCTCCCCGCCAAGGAAGGGTTCTTCTCCCTCTGAAGCATGACTAGGAGAAGGTGGTGGTGGTGAAGCTGGTGGTGTAGTAGTATGGGTAGGTTCGGGTTGGGTTGTTTCGGGTGTTGGTGTAGGTTCGGGTGCTTTTGTGGTTTCGGGAGCTGGAGTGGTTTCGGGTGCATCAGTATGAACCCCCGTATCAGATACGTTGGCTCTAACATCTGCAGTGGATGTTGTGGTTGCGTTAGTGAATATTGGTGTTGGTATTGGGATGGAGGTGGGTGGTATTGAAGTAATGGAAGTTATGGGAGGAATATAAATAGGAATGGTTTTAGGTGGAGAGGAAATTGGAGAAGTAGAGACATGAACTTCATGGGTTGGATATCTGGGTGGAGTGTTGCCTCGTGGAGAGTCATCAGAATTTGAACTCTCACCCTCTGACTCGCTTGAGGAGGAAGCGATAATTAACTTTCGTCGCGGTTGGGTTTTTCTCCTCTTTTGCTGTGGAGACTGAGCAGGCTTGGTGGGTTTCCTCTTCTTTGGAGATAGGCCTTTTGCTCCTTTTGCCACCTGTTTCCCCTTATCAGCCTTTTTGCCTCTAGGAGCAGGCTTGTCAGCAGCATGTATTGACTTCAACATCTCTGGAGTAAGATCCCTCGGACCAGAACGCTTGAACCCTTTGTACGTCTAGATAATCCGGCTGTCAGCAGGAACATCCCCATACATGGTTTCCGGAATAGACCCGTTGAACGGAAACTTTGAAGCGTCCGACACAATGATCTTCGTGGTATGGAAGGTACCAATCGAAGACATTGGAGCACCAGCGACAATGGGGACGTGGTACTTGCCCATCACCCATTTCGTGATAATAGTCCAGAACCTAGCGTACGAAATCTCTGAATGTCTGGAGGTAGAGGAGAGACTCTGAATGAGTTGTTGCCACAGAACAGACCCATAATCCATGTTGATGCCATTGTAGATTCCATACATTATGGAGAGAAATAGACGGCTGGCACCATCAGATCCAGCACTTCTCTCGGATAACCCCATGAAGAGAACAGTGAACATCCCATTCCATTGTGGAGGTAGGCACGACTTCTTGAACTTCGTGACCGTAGAAAGGACCTCCGTATAACCCATGTTATAGAACATGTTGAACAAGTGACCCATTGGAATTGTTTCAGGGTTAACCCTCGAAGAATCAGGTTCAAACCCTAACAGCGAGCAAAACCTTTGCTTTGAAATTGACGCCTTGTGCTCAAAGACATCAAAAAAGATTCTGTCAACGACCTTGTCGTAGTGAGCAGTTGCAAAGATCTGCGACAGGAACTCCATCGGAACAGTCTCAGCCCTGGTAAGTGCAGGAGCGATTAGAGAAAACTTCAGACACTCGATGATGGGGAACATGAAGGCGTCGTAAGCATGAGGGGTTAAATCGATGATTAGGCTTTGTTGTGGGCGAATGGGCAAAATGTGGGATGTTGCGTGAACGGAAGATGAATCTGCCATTGCTTGAAGAAAGTGGAGAAGATGATGAACAGTGAAGGTTTAGGGATTTATTGCTCTCTGGGAATTATAATTGCAGTAAAGAGGTAAACGATTGAGGATGTTTCCTTCTATACTCTGGTTTAAGGAGAGAGAAAGATCTTCCCAAATCTTTTATTGAAAAACGAAGGGTATTTCGGAGTTGACTGATGCGTGACGGTTGGGGTTGCCGATGATCACGCATGAGAGAGAATGTCAGGTCCCTAATAACACGCCTTCCCACCAGGCGCCGTTTGGAGACGAGACGGTTCAGATTCACACGCGCCCCTCTTGCGCCGTTTGAAATCAAATCGATTAGACTCCCGCCTGAGTCAGCATGTCATCATCTTATCCCTTTAAATTGTAACGACATCTTTTGAAAAATGCTCCCACGTGGATTAAAATCAACCACAACCTTTAATCAACCGCCAATCCAAGTAAAATGCCTTGTAATTAATAGAACCTGAATTTAGGAAAATCAAAGATTTTCGTGCTTAGGGTGTAAAAGAAAAGAAATAAAGCAATATTTTTGGGAAAATATGTGATGTCAATAAAGACACGAAACAAATGATCCCGGGCACGAATCTCTTCCTTCAAAGTCAAGAGAGACCTTAAAGTGTTTGTGTGGTTTCCCGTTGAATAACGATCAAACACTTATTAAGAAGTGTTGAAAGGCTTCTTTTAACTAGGCTTATTAGGGTGGCTTTCGCTTCGATACAAACTTCCTAATCTTGATATAAGATAGAAAGCGAACGAAGTAATTGTGAGACCGGTGTAGTCTATTGAACAAGTAGGTTGGAGATAATTTAATTTGGCTAGGAAATATGTATATAAAATCTCAACAAAAATTTAAAACTGGATCCCAAGGGAAGAAATGTTATTGGTGTTAACAATTTCATAGGAATCACATAAAAAGAAAAATTTGAGATTTCATGGAGGTACGTCCGTCAATGCATTAGTGAAAACTAGAGTAAATTAATTGTTCACCGTCAATTCGTATTGGGTATTAAATTTTGGGTTTCACTTAGATCGTAGTGGCACGAAACTAAGATCATGAACACAATAATTGTGTAACCATAAACCTCAGTGGTAATTTCTGAGAGTCTCAAGGGTTACGTTTGTGAAATGAATGTGATGGAGAAATGCAACGTAGATGGTGTAAAGAAACGAAAGTACCTCTGCTGTGAAAAATAGGACCAAGCAGAAAACTCTTATCTCATTTGAGAAGAGAGTTAGGTAGCTCATGATTAGAATAAATATGATAGCCTAATTGGGAAGACAAGGTTTGCGTATACCAAGTCAGTAAGGCCTATTATTCAGAATCAGGTGAGGCTTTGGACACATACAACAGCATGCTTCTAGGGACACTTAGCTAATTCAACAATTTCCCCATAAACGAACACACAAATAAAATTAAAGCCAAAAAAGAATAAAGAACGAAATATTTTTGGAGTTTTTGAATTTATAAAAAATATTTTTGGAATTTTTGATAATAAAATGAAATAAGATATAAGACAAAAGAAAAAAATATAGAGAAAAAAATTTGGAACCGAACCCGAGCGTTCGGTTTATTTCGGTTGTGAAAAACTTTGGAACCGAACCCGAGCGTTCGGTCTATTTCGGGTGAGAAAAATTTTGGAACCGAACCCGAAAGTTTGGTATATTTCGGTTGCCAAAGAAAATAGGTTTTAAAAAGAGAATAACTTTGACAATAAGATAAATGCATTTGGAACAATTATACATAAGATCTACAACCAAGAAAACTACCTTTGATTGATGAGCGAAAAGCAGATTATTCAACTGAACCCGAGCGTTCAGTTCATTTCGGTACATGAGCACAAGACCCGAACCCGAACGTTCGGTCTATTTCGCTTCTTGCTTTTGAGCTTTAAGAGGTAATTTTTGGTACTGACTCTGATTCCATCATATCTAACCCTTGTAGTATTTTGTTAAAAGATGCTTCAGGAAGAGCTTTGGTGAAGATGTCAGCCAGTTGATCAGTGGTTCGAACAAAGTGTATTTCGACGTTCCCATCTTCCACATGATCCTTAATGAAGTGATACCTCAGTGCTATGTGCTTAGTCTTCGAGTGTTGCACTGGGTTATGACAGATCCTAATTGCACTTTCAGACTCGCAATATAGTGGGATCTTTTTCATATTGAGTCCATAGTCCCGGAGTTGGCTTTGGATCCAAATCACTTGAGAAGTACAGGAGGCAGCTGCGATGTATTCTGCTTCAGCGGTAGACAGAGACACACAGGTCTGTTTCTTTGATTGCCAACTAACCAACTTCCCATCTAGGAATTGGCAGCCTCCAGTGGTGCTTTTCCTGTCTAGTCCACAACCTCCAAGGTCTGCATCTGAATAGGCTTGAATGAAGAAACCTGAGTTGGATGGATACCATAAGCCGAGAGAGGTAGTTCGCTTGAGATACCGGAGTATGTTCTTCACTGCAAGCATATGAGGTTCACGTGGATTCGCCTGAAATCTAGCACAGTAACAGACAGAGAACATTATATCAGGTCTGCTAGTAGTAAGATACATCAGAGAACCGATCATCTGGCGATATAGCGTAATATCAACTGCTGGCTTATCCAATGATGGAGTGAGCTTCGTGCCGAACGCCATTGGAACTTTAACCTTTGAATCTCCCATCATGCCAAATTTTGCAAGGAGAGTCTTCGTGTAAGCTTCCTGATTAATAAAGATGCCTTCGGGTCCCTGTCTAATATTTAAACCAAGGAAAAAGTTAATTGGACCCATTGAGCTCATTTCAAATTTAGTCTCCATCAGCTTTCTGAATTCAGCCGTTAAGCTAGGATTCGTTGAGCCAAAGATGATATCATCGACATAAATTTGAACAATCATAAGGTGGTTACCTTCCTTCTTACGAAAGAAGGTTGGGTCAACCGAACCTTG
This sequence comes from Lactuca serriola, assembly GCF_051521515.1. Taxonomy (NCBI): domain Eukaryota; kingdom Viridiplantae; phylum Streptophyta; class Magnoliopsida; order Asterales; family Asteraceae; genus Lactuca; species Lactuca serriola. Next base: position 65,362,624 of record NC_136414.1, read on the forward strand.
TTTGAATTTGGACATCTTTAAAAACTTGGTTAGCGTTTCATAGCAGGCCCTCGGAGCTTGTTTCAGTCCATATACGGCTTTGTCCAAAATGTAACAGTGATTGGGGTACCTTTCATTGACGAATCCAGGAGGTTGCTCCACGTACACCGTTTCTTCAAGTTCTCCATTTAGAAATGCGCACTTGACATCCATTTGGTAGACCTCAAAGTTTTTGTGTGCATCATAGGCAAGAAATATTCTAACGGATTCCAGCCTAGCTACAGGAGCAAAAGTTTCTTCATAGTCGATTCCTTCCTCTTGACAATATCCTTTCACCACCAGACGGGCTTTGTTTCGTATCACGTTGCCTTCCTTGTCCATCTTATTTCTAAAGACCCATTTGAGACCAACAACTGAGGCATCTTGAGGAGTTGGAATGAGGCGCCAAACTTTATTCCTTTCGAATTCATTCAGTTCGTCTTGCATAGCTTGAACCCAATCGGAGTGATCAAGAGCAGTGTTAATTGTCTTTGGTTCAATTTTTGAGACGAAGAAGTTAAACATACAGAATTCTACTTTTGAAAATAAGGAAGTTTGTTTTGCCTTTAGTTGTGATCGGGTTAGGACCTTTTCAGAGACATCACCGACAACCTGTGAAACAGGATGATCTCTGGTCCGTTTGACAAGAGGAGGGTAATTTGGATCATAGGATGGATCCAATTCAGCATTTACCATCTCTTCTAGCTCATATTGACTATCATCGTCATAAGACATATCAGCATTCTCCCCCTCGACAGATAAGCTTTCAGGTGTGTCTTGAGTTTCCGGAGCTACATGGGTTTCGGGTGGTGTCGAGCTTTCAGGTGTTGACGCACCTTCGGGTGTTGTAGCACTTTCGGGTGTTGTAGCACCTTCGGGTGTTGTAGCACCTTCGGGTGTTGCTGTGCGTTCGGGAGCAGCTTGAGAACTGTTCTCCCCCTCAACATGTGAGCTCGGCTGTGATGACGAAGATGGGTCCTCCCCCTCAACTGAAGCATCGTGCTGTGGAGGTTCGTTAGAACTTGATCCTCCTTCATTCATTTGCTTGGCAGCATCTTCGATGAGTTGCTTCAGATGATCTACTTTGTTGTCTGCTGCACTGGCTTCCGAGAGAGTAGCTGTCTCTGGTTCATCGAATAACTCAACAAACTTCTCAAATAGGTTTGCGATCGAGGCTGTGACTTGGCCTGTTTGAGAAAAGATTTCTCCAACTGTGTCTTCGTTGGCCTTTAGCTTTTTGACATAGCTATCATCAAAAGTCACATAATAAGTTTCTTATATTTTCCTCGAGCGCTTGTTTAATACCCTGTAGGCTTTAGAAGTGAGAGAATAGCCCAGAAATATCCCTTCATTGGCTTTGACATCGAACTTGTTACGATGTTCTTTAGAATTGAAGATGAAACATCGTGAGCCGAATACATGGAAAAATTTGACATTTGGCTTCCTGTTGTTGATGATCTCATAAGGAGTGAGAGTGAATCGCTTATTGAGATATGACCTGTTCTGCGTAAAACATGTTGCAGCAATAGCATCAGCCCAAAAGTATAAAGGTAAAGAAGCAAAACTTAGCATGGTTCGGGCCGCCTCACATAAAGATCAGTTTCGTCTTTCGACAATTCCGTTTTGTTGAGGGGTGTAGGGAGCTGAGAAGTTGTGACTGGTTCCTTTTTCGGCCAAGAATTCTTCGAATTCTTTATTTTTGAACCCCAGACCATTGTCGCTCCTGATGTTGCGAACGACTTTCTTCAGCTGTACTTCAACCTGCTTGATAAACATCTTTAGCTTGAGAGTCGCTTCAGATTTGTGCTTCAGAAAGAACACCCATGTAAAACGCGAAAAGTCATCAACAATGACAAGAATATACTTGCTACCGCCAATGCTTTCGATAGATGATGGACCACACAAATCAACGTGAATTAACTCTAGTGGTTCAACAACTTTAGTGTTTACAATTGATGGGTGACTTTGACAACTCTGCTTCCCCATTTCACATGCCGCACATAAATGTTCTCGATCGAATTTGAGCAATGGAAGACCTCGAACATGACCACCAGTGACAAGTTTGTTGATATCCTTAAAGTTGAGATGAGAGAGCCTTCAGTGCCACAGCCAGCTTTCGTCAGATTGTGCTTTGGATAACAGGCAGATAGTTGGATTCCCTTTGATGGGTTTGAGGTTCAGAGGAAACATTTCGCCTTTGCGCTCCGATTTGAGAATTACTCTTTTCGTTTTCTTTTCAATTATTTCCGAACCCTCATCATCAAATGAGACCTTGAGACCGGTACCTCCAACAAGCTGAGATACACTGATGAGGTTATGCTGTAGTCCTTCAACGTATGCGACCTTCCTAATCGTAAAATCACCATTTGTTATCATTCCATAGCCTTTTATTGTGCCGAATGAGTTGTTCCCGAACTTGACATTTCCACCGTTTGAAAGGGACCGAAATTCCCTCAGCTCTTCCTTCCTTCCTGTCATGTGACGTGAGCAGCCACTATCAATATACCATTCCTCGTCAAACTGCTCGTCACTGATAACCTGCAAAAATTAAGCAGATTTAGGAACCCAAAGTTTCTTGGGTCCACGTGAGCCTTTCACAGGAACATGAATAGTAAGAGAGATGTCAACAAGATATGTTCTTTTTATTAAAGTTGTTTCATCTTTCTTTTTAATGGTGAAAACCTTAATTTTATTGGGATTTGTTACAGTTGGTTTGGATTCAGGTTTAGGCATTGGGACTTTGGAACGCTTTTGATCGGTCTTGACTGAGGAAACCTTCGATTTTCCTTTCAAATCTGTTGAAGATTTTGGATTTTGAGTATGAACAATATTGGATTTGGAATGAGGTTGAGAAGAATTAGAAGAATTAGAAGAAGTAGAATGAGAGAATTTAGACTGAGATGTTTTCTTGACTTGAGGTTCTAAGTGACCCTTTTGTTTTTGATCATTAGTGGGACCGAATCTAGAACTTTGGTCGCTTTTGCTCTCGGAACCGAACCTCTGCTTTCGGTAGATAGTGTTCTCTGAACCGAACCTTTGCCTTCGGTTATCATAATTTTCAGAACCGAACGTATCCTTTCGGTTGTTATGACCCTCAGAACCGAACCTCTCCCTTCGGTTGTTATTACTTTCTTGCGATCTAACAACACTTTTCTCTGACTTTGAATTTCTTTCATGATAAGAGAAATGGGCGTTTTGAGATTGCCAAAACTGTTTTCGTTCAGAGAGATTCTTCTTGTATCTCTGATTCCTTTGCTGTTTTTGATTTTTCACTTGCTTCGGTTGTCGATGGATGTTGGCTTTTTGCTTTTGCTTCTTGTCTGTCGGTTCACTCTGAACTGATGATGTTTCGCTTGAAGGAGTGACTTTTTCTGCAGGAACTCCTTTCTCTTCAGGAACGTCTTTTGTACCACTAGTACTTGGCACATCGAAGTTATCAGGCTTGTTCAAAGGCTCTGGCACATATCTGCCTTTGGTTTTCCAGGATGTCCGTTCCGACAGACCAACGGTTTCATCAGCATTGTCGATGGGGGCAGACCAGAAGAACTCATCACAACCATCAGCATTATCTACATTTACAATGGCTGTGAGTTCAGTTGTCTGATGTTCGGTTACTCCTGTGACCTTATACACTTGATTTGGAGTCGTCCTTACCTTTTGGTATACAACAGCCTTTTCTTCAAGGATCAGGGACTTTTGTTGGGACAAACGAGCAAACTCCACAGAATTTTCTGAAATAAGATTTTTGTGGTTTTTGGGTTCGCTCTTGACAAACTCAAAACAGTCAATTACATCCTCTACAGAAATTTCACTCATATCATCATCCTCATTAAGCTCAGATGCATTTTCAACATCAATTTTATTTTCTGAGCTCAAGTTGGCATTCAATGAGTTAAATTTTTGTATGGTTTCGGTCCTTAGTTTCAATTTATCATTTTCATCCAAAAGGTTTTCCAGCATGTCCTTATGGTCCTTGGACTTTATGAAAGATTCGATTTTGTCTAGTCCATACATATAAGTCGGATTTACATCCTCAGACGAAACTACACTTTCACAATTATATGCTTCAGCGTCGATTTCATCCTCCTTAAACTCAAGGAAGGGCAAAATCATGCGATGAATTTTCTGCCCTATTTCACAGTTCAAATGAAGTTGAGTGATATTAGTGTAAAGACGCTTAGCAATTAAACAAAAGACATTTCTCTGTTTTAAAAGTTTCAAATTGTCTCTTTGTAAATAAATGTTTTCGTCTTTTGATTTGATTAACTCCGACTCCTTCAGCTCTATCCACATCCTCCGTTCCTGACTCTTTGAAGACACCCTGCTTATTTGGTCAGTAAGGTTAGAATTGGGGACCCGTGTTTGAGTTAAGCTGCTGTCTAGATGAGAGATTCTTGAATTTACATTTTTTAATTCTTTTTCATATGAACTTTGTGGGACTTTGAATGAAATAAAAATGGATTGTACCTTCTTGATTAATTCATCAAGCGATTTAAATTGCACGCTGAGAGGTTTTGCTGTGAAGCACAAGTCCTCTCGTTCCTTCGTGTCTTCATTCCCACCGTCTGTGTTGTATCTCTTCATTTGAGATACATCCGACACCATCAAGCACTTTCCACCGCTTCCTGCATCTTTCACAACATAAGCCTTTCCATGAGATGGCTTCGTTACTTCATCATCCTCAGAGCCGGTTGACCAGACCTCCACGCCACCGAACTCATCATCTGCTACCGAACCCTGCACAATTAAAGCATTCATTGAAGGGTTAGTGACAGCTTTCTTTTTCTTGATCTCTTCCAGCTTTTTCATTAACATAGCTTCTTCATCTTTCTCCTCATCCTTTTCTGTCATTTTCTTGAGGACACAATCTTTGGCATAGTGGTTCTTTCCTCCATAATAGTAGCAGTTCACACCCGAATATCCTTTAGCTTTCGGTTCCTTCTTTGGTTCTTCTGCCTTTGGTTCTTCCCTGACCTTTTCAGAACTATAACTTCCCTGCCAATTTCGGTTCTTATTGGTAGGAAACCTTTTCTTGATGAACCTCTTCGGGATTGACACCATCATTGCATAGTCTTCAGAGGTAAGGTCATAGTCCTCTAAGTTAAGGTCTTCATCTTCCATCACACCTTTGCTTTTGGACAAAAGGGCCAATGATCCCAAGCTTGAAACTACATTTTTTTCTTGCAAGACAATCTTTTCTTGGGATTTCAAAATCCCTACCAGCTTTGCCAATGAGTAAGATTTGAATTGCTCATGTGCTTTAACAGTGGACACAACCGCTCTCCACTCAGATCTAAGACCGTTTAAAAACGTAACCTTTTGTTTAATCAACTTCCTTTCAATATCATGTTTAATCATCTTACTAAGAAGATGATTGAAGCGATCGAACGTCTGAGTTATAGTTTCTTCAGGACCCTGCTTGAATTCACCAAACTCAGACAAAAGTAAGGTTTGAATGGAATGCTCAAGATCTTCGTCTGTGGAATATAACTCTCGCAGCCTATCCCATATTTCTTTAGCAGTGTTGCACGAACTCACTAGCCTGAAAGTATAGATTGAAGAGCGAATCTGATTAGTCTCAATGCTTTAATATTGCACTGAAATTTATCTTTTTCGTCTTGGGCAATATCTTTTACATCTTTCAACAGATCATTATACTCTTTCTGAGTTTTAATGATTCTTGATGTTGCTGAATGAGCGAATGGTCCAGACACGATTGCTTCCCAAATAAGATATCCATTGTCCTCAGATCCAATGACATAATATTCAAAGTGATGTGCCCAGACTTTGTAATCCTGGGTGTAAAGGATGGGAATCTTCGTCGTTGATCCAATGCTGTTTGAGATGTTAATGGGATTTGATTGTGACTCGTCCATGCTAGATCGAATAGCCTGTTTAAAAGATCAGACGTGTAATATATTAAATTAGGGCAAAACGAATAAATGCTGAGTTACGTCAATTATGGGATGACGGCTCAATAAATATTAGTTAATGCGGAATAACCGTAATCGCAACCTTTTTCACAAAAAAGATGTGTATGAATTACACAGCCTCCTGCTCTGATACCAATTGTTAAGCTATAAACAAACTTAAAGATCGATTAGATCTTTGTAACAGGTATTGCGATGAACACAAAACAATAAATAAGACAAGAGTGGATCAAAATATGTCGAATGATTAGATCAAACAATCCTCAGCAGAGCTCGACTAAGAACTTCCGCTGTAGAGGATTTAGGGTTACAAGAATGATAATAATAAACTTCTTAATGATGCTCTGATCGTTCTATTCTATCATTTTGTTATAGGATGCATGCAAGCTCCTATATATACTAAACCCTACTAAACTCACGGATGGACAGGCCCATACCGGAGACACAAAATGGACTAACTAACGAGCCCAATAGACGCAACATATTATACAAAACACGACCCAACAAAGGATATTCTTCACCGCAATCCAATGAGCTCTGCCAGGATTTCCTTGATATCTGCTAACCATGCTCAAAGCAAAGGCTACATCAGGGCGAGTACAAGTCATAGCGTACATGATTGAGCCAACTGCGGAAGCGTATGGTACTCATCTCATTTCTGCTATTTCAGCTTCGGTACTCGAACTTTGAGTTTTACTTAACTTGGCATTACTTTGTATCGGTAATTCTCCCTTCTTTGAGTTTTCCATACTAAAACGTTTCAGTACCTTCTCTAAGTAAGTGTTCTGACTAAGTCCTATTAGTCTCTTACTTCTTTCTCTCACTATCCTTATTCCCAAAATATAGGAAGTCTCTCCGAGGTCCTTCATAGCGAAGCACTTCCCGAGCCAGGACTTAACTTCCTGCAAAGTCGGGATGTCATTTCCTATGAGTAAAATGTCATCGACATATAGAACGAGGAAGCTTACTATACTCCCACTGGTTTTGACATATACACACGATTCATCTTCACTTCATACAAATCCAAACTCTTTGACTTTCTCATCGAAGCAAAGATTCCATCTGCGAGATGCTTGCTTAAGTCCATAAATGGACTTCTCAAGCTTACACACTCTATTCAGATGCTTCGGATCCAAAAACCCCTCTGGCTGAGCCATGTAAACATCCTCAGCCAACTTCCCATTAAGGAAAGTGGTCTTGACATCCATTTGCCAAATCTCATAATCATGAAAAGCGGCAATCGCTAGCATCACTCTAATAGATTTTATCTTCGCAACTGGTGAAAAGGTCTCATCATAGTCAACTCCGGGAGTTTGAGTAAAGCCCTTCGCGACTAATCGTGCTTTATGTGTGTGTACGTTTCCATCCACGTCGGTCTTCTTCTTGAAGATCCATTTGCACCCAACGGTCTTACGTTCGGGCACATAATCAACCAAATTCCAAACTTGGTTATCATACATGGATTGGATCTCGCTATCCATTGCCTCTTTCCATTTCGTAGACTCTGGGCCTGCCATGGCTTCCTTATATCTATTAGGTTCATCAAGGTTTATTAGTGTACCATCACTAATATACGTATCCCCTTCGGTAGTAATATGAAAACCATAAAACTGGGGTTGAACTCTAACTCTATCTGAACGTCTAAGAGGTAAGGACTCGCCAATCGGTTCAACCGGAGTTTCCTCCTCGGGTTGAGTGCCAGCGGTAGAGGTTCCTTCATCTATCGACTCTTGAATCTCTTCAAGCTCGATTTACCTCCCACTGTCTCCTTGGCTTATGAGTTCTCGCTCTCGGAAAACCCCTCTCCTTGCAACAAAGACAACGTTGTCCTTCGGTCTATAGAAGAGATATCCAAAGGATTTCTGCGGGTAGCCGATGAAAATACATCGCTCACTAAGAGGTTCGAGCTTGTCGTGGGTATCTCGTCTTACGAAAGCCTCGCAACCCCAAACCTTGATATGTGCTAACGAGGGAGCTTTCCCTGTCCACATCTCGTGAGGTGTTATGGCAACCTTCTTAGTAGGGACTCGATTAAGGATATGGGCGGCAGTCTCTAAGGCATACCCCCAAAAAAGAGATAGGTAGTGAAGCACGACTCATCATAGAGAGAACCATATCCAATAAGGTTCGATTACGCCTTTCTGCCACACCATTCAATTGTGGTGTCCTAGGTGGCGTCAATTGTGAAACTATTCTACACTCCTTGAGATAATCGTGGAATTCAAGACTTAGGTACTCTCCTCCTCGATCGGATCGAAGCATCTTGATTTTCCTGCCCAATTGATTCTCCACTTCATTCTTGAACTCTTTGAACTTTTCAAAAGTTTCTGACTTTTGCTTGATCAAATAGATATACCCATATCTACTATAGTCATCGGTAAAAGTCACGTAGAAGCGGTTCCCATCCTTCATGGTTGATCTAAACGGTCCACATACATCGGTATGTATTAGGTCCAATAGACCCTCACCCCTTTCACACGTACTCGTGAAGGGTGACTTAGTCATCTTTCCAAGTAAACAAGACTCGCACGTGTCATCTTCCCTAAGGTCGAATGACTCCAACACTCCATCCTTTTGGAGTTGGGCTATGCCCTTCTTGTTGACATGTCCAAGACGACATTGCCACAAGGATGCTCTATCCATACTATTGGAAGAATCTATGTTCAAAACATCGTTTCCTAAGTTATCAACAATCATAACAGTTTCATAAATTCCATTACATGGTACAACTTCAAAATAAAAGACACCATTTAGATAAGCCAAAATAGAACCATTCTCATTATTAAAAGAAAATCTAAAACCTTGTCTAAACAAACCGTGAAATGAAATGATGTTTCTAGCCATTTCTGGCGAATAGCAACAATTGTTCAAATCTAAACTTAAACCATTCCTAAGCACTAAAGAATATACTCCAATCTAGGTTACAGGCGACGATCTTCTGTTCCCCATGATTAGATTTATTCTTCCAGCCTCCACATCCCTATTTCTTCTTAGTCCCTGCACATTAGAACAAATGTGGTAACCACAACCGGTATCAAGAATCCAAGAAATAGCATGAGATGATTCGTTAGATTTAATTGTGTATATACCTGCGAAGGATGCCTTGATCTTTCCTTCCTTAGGGCTTGGATCCAACAACAATATTTACATATTAGAAAAGGGATGTCGTAATCTAACATGCAAATAATATGAAGGTAAGTGAATGACGATTCACTAATTCTCCACCATAAAAACATAACTTTAAGTCCTAAATGTATTGAGAATTCCTAGGTTCGGATGAGATTCATTGAAACTATTCAATGGCATGTTTAAATCTCGATATGCCCCTCTTGTTTGTGACTGAGATACCGAGGATCACAAAGAGGGTGTGAATTACCATGCAAATTTACATGGTGTCTTCATTGTAACGATCACCTATTTGATGTGCCGGTAAACCACACACGCTCCATTGAACTATGATAAACAATGAATCACCCTTTGCCACCTTTGCTTAGAACCAATTAGTGTGCCGGTAAACCACACACGCTCCACTAACTTCTTAGCAAGGGTGCAAAGTGTAATTTCATGGGATTGCATCAATTCACTTTTCCTAAAGTAACTAAGATTGGGAAATTTTAAAAACATGTAGTTACTTTGTATTTCATATTATACTTTTAATGAGAGGATGAGGTTGCCCTATCCTACCCGTTCGGCTAACGACCCTCCACCGATCAAGCAAGCGGTGGGTGTGAGTGTACACCCATTAAGCGCCATTTTATAGGCCGCAACCTTATACCCACCTTATAGATCATCTTCGTGAATGAGGCCTACTAACGGTAAGACTAGCATTTTAGTTATACATATATATAGGGTTGTATTTTAAACTTTTAAAAATCTAGGGTTTGAAATTTAAATTGTCTAAATTAAAACTTTTAATCACAAAACATAAATTTCAAAACTTGAGGACAAGTTTTAAACATTTAAAACATGGAGGATCAAATAACAAATAATCTTTATTAACATCTAATTCCATAATTATCCATATTTGATTTATTTAAAGATTTCTTGCAAGATAATTACCAATTTAATCAAAATAATTAATTAATTATCAAATAAGGAAATTAAATATTTTATTAGTTGATAAATATCTTTAATTAGATCAAGATTATAGTCATATATATCAGAAAATCGGATTAAGGTTGATCTAATATGATAAAGGCAAGTTTCCATTAGATAAATATGAAAAAATCCCGAATCTGGCCCTTCCTGACGCTCAAACTCGTCAAGTTCCCAACTGGACTCGTCAAGTCAGGCCAACTCGTCGAGTCCACCATGGGACTCTTCGAGTTCATGACACAGAGACACAAAATTCGAATTTTGCAAACAAGATTCAAACAAACAAGCAACAATTTAATAGAATCTAATCTAGGCTCCGATACCACTGATGGGTTTTAGCCATAAGAACTTTCCTATGTGCGCATGCAAAACCCTAATGCTTGGATCTAGGTTTCTCTAATTAAACATGCTTTGAATCTAAGACTTCTAATGACTAATTAGGTATAAGAACAATACAAAATCAAATCTAGAAGTTTACCTGAATCTCTTGTTCGATCTTGTTGTCTTGGAGCTCTAGAGTCACAATTGTCACTCCTCTAATGGATTACAAACACCAAATAGCAAAGAAGATGATTTGAGAGAGAGGTTAGGAGGAAATTGGCCAGGGGTTCTCTACTTTAGATGAGATGTCGATTTCCCTTGGCCATGGGGTCTATTTATACTTGTAGACTCCTTAAGGGTTTCACCTTAAACCCTAGTTGGATAATCTTTCCTTAAAGCAATCCAAATCCTTTCCTTAGATAAGCATTGGACGATTTGAGGCTATCCCTAGCCCTAGAATCTGTCCACCTTTCATCCAATAAGGATTTACAGTCCAAAGTGTAACTATCAAACAATTGACAGTTAATACCCTCTTATTTAATTAATCTCTTTAAGTCACCAAATTAATACTAATTAATTTATGACTTATATTAATCAAATAACAATATTATTATTCCTTATATTATTCTCATAATATATCAATAATATTTACTCTCTCATAATAAATCATCCTATCAAGTTGCTATGGTGAAGGCAACCCAAAAGGACCATGCACAATCGGGTCAAATACTTGCCTAATATAGTTGCAGCTTTAGACACTATTCCAACACATTCTACTCTTCGCGTCTTGATCGTGAAACCGTACCTTTCCGTTAGGACTCTTGTAAGTCCACTCATCGAGATCCTCGCCTTCGTATTAGAACCGTAGTGACCCTCGACCGAGAGGTCAAGCGGACGAAGCAACGCAGTCGCCCGTTAGTGAAGGTTCGTTGGGGTACCAACCGAGAACCCGATTTCACTTAGGAGCACTAGAACCAATTGATTAGGAAGTTTCCTCCTCTCGACTCGATCATTCATGCCTACTTCCTTATCTAAATTCTAATTTCGGGACGAAATTCCTTTTAATAGGGGGATGATGTGACAACCCGAAATTTCCATTCGGTCAAACCCTAAAGGTCAACCGCTTCGTATCGTAAGTCAAACTCATTATTTCTTATTTTTAAGGAATATAAAGTTCGTTTGATTTTTTTAATTCTATTTTTAAACAAACGGGTGAAAGAAAGTGTCGTCTCGGGTTTTGATTTTTGAAAACCGCAAACACTTCGCGTATTAGAAACACCTGACCAAACTTTTATGTTTTGGGTTTAGAAATCAACCAAAACCGTAAACTCATGCCTATGTATGAGTTTACTCCCCAAAAAGTTAGTCATTTGTGTGTACTCCCCAAAAGTCAAAAGAGTAAACTCCAAAATATCCTCTCAAGTATCATCCAAGATTTAATTCCAAATCTTCAAAGTTGTAAGTGTTCTAACCATTTCAAGTTAGTAAAACACTTAATCTAGTGTTTGTGCATCTATTCATCCATTCATTTATGTATTTTGTTTAGATTTTCCAAAACACCAAGAACACCAAGAGCACACACTAAGTGTTCTTGGCCTTTTAGCACAAATCAAGCCTTCCAATAGTAAGTGCTTCTATCCTTGAGTGATTCTAAGCTAGTATTACATTTAAACATCAAGAAAATATGTCAAGAACACAAGACTTGAGGTGTTCACGGTCCAAGGAGATGCTTGGGCCGTAAACACCGTAAACGACACCAAAGTGTGTCTAAGCCTCAAATCTAAGCCCTAGTTGATGTTTAAACCTTCCTTGACATGTTTAAACCCTTCCTGATTGAGTTTAAACCTAGGAAAACATCAAAGACCATCAAATATAGGGGTTTACGGTTTGGGGATCTCCCAAAACCGTAAACACCCTAAAGTGAGTTTAAGTTGGTCATTTTCCTTCCTTAGGCTTAGAAACTAGCACATACACTTACCTAATTGTGTTAGGGACTTGAAAACAAGGCTTTACACTCTTCCATATGGGTTTACGGTTTATGACCTTAAGGGAAAACGCCATGAGGCCGTAAACTCCTCAAATGAGGTGTTTTGATGCCCTGGTCCATTCCAAAGGCCAAACCACTTAGTAGAATTGCTCCAGGAGGCTTGTTAAACCACCAAACTGATGGGTTTTGGTCATAAGACATCCTATGTGCTCATACAAACCCTAAAGCTCGGATCTAGGTTTCTCTATTGTACATACTTTGAATCCAAGACTTTGAACCCTAATTCTAGCATATGGAAATCAGAATTCACATGTAAATAGGTTTAAGAACATACCTTGATTGTTATGTAGCAATAACAATCCAATTCCTCCTTGAATTGACCTTGGAAAGCAGAGAGTCACAAGTGTCACTCCTCTAATGGCTTACAAACACCATAAGCAAGTGGAGAAGGTATAAGGAGAGAGGAGGGAGGTTAGAATTCGTATTTGGGACCTCTTGGGAAGGGATACACGAATTCATAACCCTAGGGGTGTTTATATAGGTGTAGAGATAGGGTTTCAGTCATTATCCTTATCTAGTTGATTATCCATTAAGCAACCAATAAGATAATCCTTGAATCCTTATCATACTCGAATTCTAAGGCTTTCCAACCTTAAATTCGTTCACCATACTTATAAGATAATTCTTACCTTATTTTGTAACTATCACATAATTACAATTCAGCCCCTCTAGTTTAATTAATTACACTTGATCACAAAATTAATTCTTAATTAATTATTGACCAATATTAATTAAACAAATATGATTTCTCCTTTAATATATTATTCTTATAACATATTAATAAATCATATTATCCTCTCTTTCTATTTATTTCATTTCTCCAATCAAGTTGCTTTGGTGAAGGCAACCCAAAAGGACCATGCACCATCGGGTCAAGTACATACAAAAATAGTTATGGACTTAGACACTAATCCAACAGTCTCCCACTTGGATAAGTCTAACAACTATTCTGCGTATGACTTCGGATCCCGATCTGCAATCGTAGCTTTCCAAAGCCGCTGTCAACTCTGATCATATCAAATACGCGTGTCCTTAGATAAGGGATCACATATTCCTCCATTCTAGATATCATATGAGATATGATTTCTAATCATTCTCTTTGTACTATATCTCGATTTCTGATTTATGACGACTGACTAATTGAACAAATCAAATTAGCCCTAGCCCGGCCGAGCATTTACGTTTGTCATCACTAAACCATCGAGGGGCCCAAAGATATCGCTTTTATCCTACTTTGGATAAAAGGAACGGATAAACTTTGATACAATGCTTGCTTGTACTCACGCACCGAATCACACACAACAATATGTTTTATAACACCAAGTTACTGGTGCGTTTACATATTATCAATGTGTAACCGATTTGCAAGATACAACTCACACATCTCGGTTTCAAGAATATAAGATGTTATCGTCTCACCAATCACTCGTGATACAATCCATGGAGTGATCCAAGTGAGCGTGGGTCTAATCCAATGCTCAAATCACATTCATAAGCACTCATGAACGTTGCAGCAAACATTTGCTTATGTCTAATACTTTTCTAGACATTCCACACACCAATTCACGACAGTCTTCATTCATATCTACTTCCAACATATGAACGACTGTGGCCCGTTTGAATAATTCGATTATTCTTAATAAACTCAATTATTCTGGAAGTCAAAAACATGCAAATGTGAAACACAAGAATAATACTAATCCCATATGGCCTCAAACCTTTGAGTATAAATAAAACACCTTTTATTTATCACCATATTGATTACTCATTATTTGTAGTTTCGGGTAATCAACTTCTTACTTGAATTCCAACACTTGTCTCATGCTCCTAGCATGCACACAATGTTTACCTATGGTTCTTACTTTGTGAAATAGATCACATTGAACACATTTCCAATCCTTCTCATTTCACAACTCTAAATCCGTTTTTCATAAGTTAAAGAATATCAAATTCTTGCTACTTATAGAATATGCTAGATTCTAACATTCTATGCAACTTATCCTTTCGTAATGTCATTGCACCAAAGTCACAAAGACTATTGCCAATGATATTACAAAGTCTTCTATCGGAGATTGTTACAAGACAATTCCATAGATGTGATGTCTCTCACTCAAAGTACTTTCTTTGAACATCCTTTTGCATAGAAGTTTCTAATCTAGTCATAGATTTCTCAATATTCAATTCCCAATATGGACACACTTCCATATGTTCCATATGACAACTCATTCTTAATAGAATCTTATCTATTCATAATGATGTCGATATGGTCCATCCAATATGGAAACATTTCCATATTTTCCAATACTATACTTCCAACTACTCACAAGCGACCAATCCTCGTCGGACTTGGATTGTCCTTTGATAGTTGTTTAATTATTTTAGTCAAAACCAATTCTAGTCCCTTTTCCCTCTAAATGCGCTCGACATTTGGAAAATTTTAGAATGGTCAAACATTAAGCATTTGCAATCGATCCTATACCCGAAGCGTATGAGACACAACGCATAATGTTTTATTTGCTATGTTCTCAAAATTCGAATTGTGAAAAGGGATGCCGTAATCATAATCAAAATTTTAAGAACACACTTTGTACCTTTGACTAAATTTCTTAACCTAAACCTTTAGATTTGAAATGAAGCATAATATTCTCTCCCTTAATTATAGCAAAACAACCTTTCAACTCTTACAACTTTGCAAAGTATGACTCTTGTTTTCTATAATTAATATTGCTAACCTTGCAATACTTTCCTTATAATCATACAATCATAACTTTTATGCTCCCACTATCTTGATGATTATTATAAAAACATAACACTTATGCTTCCACTAGCTTCGACATGTATTCATAAACATCTTAACTTTCAGAAAACAATGCTTATTGAATTTCTTAAGTTCATGTTTCTAATACTTAGTGCTTTGATAATCTTTTATCAAGGATTCTTTATACACCTTTGCCTTCGATAGTTCATATGTGTGTCTAAACAATTAAGACTAATTGCCAAACCTCACAATTCAAATTATGGAAAGGGATACCGTAACCATAATTGAATTCGAGAATACAATTTTACAATCACTATCTTCTTAAAATCTTTCTTAGTGAAAGCATTTCCTCACAATCATTTTCATGAAGGAGGAAATCTTATGACACTTAGATTTTAAACGGTGTAAATGTTCTTATCCATGTGAATTTGTCAAAACCAACGTTTACGACAAATTCAAACTCATATGGATCGAACTTTCTTAATCTTGATTTCTTGCCTTTATGGTAGCACAGCTGCCCACCATGTCTTCCAAGTAGTTAAGCAGCTCACCCTTTCCTATCAATGTACCTTTCATTGATTAGGGTGCTTTGCCTTTTATGCGTTCAAAATGAGAACTCATAGAACTCACATGCATAATTAACTCGATTGGATTGGCACAGAAACAAAATAATGTCAACACGATAGGTTGTAAACCTCAACTCGTGTGCTAGTGATGATCGATAAGGTTTATTTGATTTGTTCTTGAAACCTTTCAAGACCATTAAGACTCCCACTGACTCCTTGACATATACGATTCTCTTGTCAAAACATTTCTTGACAAACAAATATTCAAGAGTTAGTGTAGCTTTTATCAAAACACTTCATAAATTGGTCCAAGTTGGTCTTTGTCTTATTCAAGACATCACAGCTTACCACATTTAATGAATGTTTTAAACCTTCTTAATACTTTTCACTTATTGTCACAATCTTAACTTTAAGACTTGTTATTGGAACGAAGTATGATTGACTTATTGATTTAACCATTTCTTCAATTCTTGATTCCTCTTCTTAGACATACCATTGTACTAAAACTCACTTAGAGGATCAATTGAGGTATGGTTCCTAATCATTAAGACCTATCATAAAGCATAAAAGGTACTCTCCCATCTTCTTAGAATGGAGAAACTTTTATCTTTCTGCCTACTTGATTCTTCTTATTCGTTCTGCTATTGATCTAAACTCTTTAATCAATTTAGAATTACACTTAATCTTGTAAGTATAATCATATTTACTAAACCTTTAGTAAATCATGACGAATATCATTGTTACTCTTATGGTGGACTTTGATCAACACACAACTTTGTGTACTCGATCTCTTAGTCCTTCACTTGACACTTTGTCAATGAATTTGTCTAATTTCCAAATATGAAATTTCTCATTCATCGTGCAACCAAGTTGCATGATTCCAAGTTTCTGTCCAATTGAAACTTTGGGCGATGAGAAACTCTCCCTATTTGGTAAATTCGCGATTTTTCCATAAACACTATAAATAAGAATCATATCCATTTGTTGTAGAAATATTCAAACACCAATTTTCATAACGATTTTATTGCAAGGAGATAAACAAATAAATAAATAAGTCAAACGAAAATTTATTTTTATTTATAAAAGCAGCGGAAAACATTTGTCCTTACAATGCAAAATCCATTGAAAACTATGTATTTCAAAAGAAAATTTCTAACAACTCTATCATAACTATCTAAGCTCAAAATCTAATCTTCAAGTCCATGCTATCAAGATCCATTCCTTGTGATTAGATTCATCTTGTTCTTTCACCAAGCTTCCTTTCTTTTCACCGATCCTGTAAAACATTCAAATGCAATCTTATCACATTATGTATCAATGAATAGGAACTTAATGGAGTTAGATAGTGGATTTTACCTGAAGCACAGCCATACTCTTTGACTCTCCCATCTTCTGGACTCTTCAGGCTCTTTGGGCAGACTTGTATCCAACGCCCTCTCTTTTGGCAGCAAACGCAGGTCGGTTCTCCTAGAACATCCTCGGAAGCATGGTTGGTTGACTTTTCCAACAAATACGCTCCATTGCTTCGCCAAATCATTTCTGATTCAGCAGCAATGAGCATGTAAGTTAGGTCAATGAGGTTGTCGTCATGATTCATCATATAATACTTTCTTTTGAACTCATTATATGATTCAGGAAGTGACTGCAAAACCCAATTCACAGCCAACTCATATGGGAATGACACACCCAACATTATCAACCTATCAATGTGTGATTTCATTCCTAGAACGTGGGCACACACGGGTTTACCATCTTCATGTTTCATTTCCAATAGGGCTTTAGTGATATTGAACCTTTCAATTCTTCGATCTTGTGGGTTGGGGAGAACAATAGGAGGAGGAGGAGGAAGTGAAGCATGATTTCTTGATCCTCGATCGAATCGTGGAATATCATCTTCATGTGGAATGCTTGTTCCACGGGATTTGGGAAGACCATAGTTGTCGAACTTTGACATCTATAATACGGGAGAAAACGAATTCAAGTTAGTTGATTGAATGAGTCCTTAGTAAATCACCCAAATGAGATACTAAGGCTAGGACCCAACACAATATTCTACAACTCGGGAGAGGGATGCCGTAACCCTAATTGCAGAATATTTGAAGGTAAGTGAATGACGATTCACTAATTTCCACCATGAAAAACGAAAAAGAATTTTAAGTTTTAAATCTATGAAAACTCCTAGATTCTTTGAGATACATTGAACTTTCAATGGCATGTTTATATCTCGATATGCCCCTCTTGTTTGTGACTGGGATGCCGAGGATCACAAAGCGGGTGTGAATAACCATGCAAACTACATGGTGCCCTCACATGTTACAGTCACCTATTCGATGTGCCGGTAAACCACACACGCTCCACCGAACTATGACAAACATTGAGTCACCCTTTGCTACCTTTGCTTAGACCCATTTAGTGTGCCGGTTAACCACACACGCTCCACTAACGTCTTCGCAAGGGCACAAAGTGTAATTTCATGGAATTGCATCAATTCACTTTTGCCTAAGTAACTAAGATTGGGAATTTTTGAAAACATTTAGTTACTTTTATAATTCATTATACTTATAATGGAAGGTTTCGTCCTATCCTACCCGTTCGGCTAACGACCCTCCACTAGTCAAGAGTGCGGTGGGTAAGAGTGGATACCCATTCAATCGCCATTTTATAGGCAATTTCCTTAAACACCCCTTATAGACCAGCTTCGTGAATGAGGCCTACTAACGGTAAGACTGACCTTTAGTTATACATATATATAATGTTAGACTTTTAATGTTATATATAGTATAGGGTGTATTTTATAACTTTAAAATACTATGTGGTTAACTATAACAATTATACTTTTAATTAAATGGTTAACCTAAACTTTTATGGATTTATTAAACCTCTTTAATTAAACACCTTAATTAGTTAATAAAACCATAAGGGTGTGATTTGAACTTTTTCAAAACTATACTAGAGTTTTAGAATTTAACATTCCTAATTAAACTTTTAATCAACTTTTAAATTCCAAAACTTGAGGGCAAGTTTTGAAACATTTCAACACATTAGGGTTTAGAATTTAAATATGCATCAAAATTAAACTATTTAATCAAAATTTAAATTCCAAAACTTGAGGGCAAGTTTTGAAACCTTTTTCAAAACATTAGGGTTTCAACTATTTAAATTTCAAAACAACAAAACTTTTGGGGTTCAAATTTAAACTATAAAACCTAAAGGGCCAAATATGAAACTTTTCACAACAACAAGGATCAAATAACAAATAATTTAAATTAACATTTAATCACATAATTATAATTATCCATATTTGATGATTTCTTGCAAACCAATTTATCAATTTACTTAAAATAATTAATCAATTATCTTATAAGGAAACAATTATCTTATTAATTGATAAATATCTTCAATTAGATTAAAATTATAGTCAAATATATCATATAATCGGATTAATATTAATCTAAGATGATAAGGTAATTATCCCAATGCAAAAACAGCAAGAAATCCCGAGATAAGCACTGTCTGACGCACCGACTCGCCGAGTCACCCTCTGGAACTCGCCGAGTAGGGGCAACTCGCCGAGTCCACAGTGGGACTCGCCGAGTCCATCAAGCAGAACACCAAAAATCGAATTTTTTAAACATATCAAGCATCAATACAATAGAAACCAATCATGGCTCTGATACCACTGATGGGTTTTGGTCATAAGACATCCTATGTGCTCATACAAACCCTAAAGCTCGGATCTAGGTTTCTCTATTGTACATACTTTGAATCCAAGACTTTGAACCCTAATTCTAGCATATGGAAATCAGAATTCACATGTAAATAGGTTTAAGAACATACCTTGATTGTTATGTAGCAATAACAATCCAATTCCTCCTTGAATTGACCTTGGAAAGCAGAGAGTCACAAGTGTCACTCCTCTAATGGCTTACAAACACCATAAGCAAGTGGAGAAGGTATAAGGAGAGAGGAGGGAGGTTAGAATTCGTATTTGGGACCTCTTGGGAAGGGATACACGAATTCATAACCCTAGGGGTGTTTATATAGGTGTAGAGATAGGGTTTCAGTCATTATCCTTATCTAGTTGATTATCCATTAAGCAACCAATAAGATAATCCTTGAATCCTTATCATACTCGAATTCTAAGGCTTTCCAACCTTAAATTCGTTCACCATACTTATAAGATAATTCTTACCTTATTTTGTAACTATCACATAATTACAATTCAGCCCCTCTAGTTTAATTAATTACACTTGATCACAAAATTAATTCTTAATTAATTATTGACCAATATTAATTAAACAAATATGATTTCTCCTTTAATATATTATTCTTATAACATATTAATAAATCATATTATCCTCTCTTTCTATTTATTTCATTTCTCCAATCAAGTTGCTTTGGTGAAGGCAACCCAAAAGGACCATGCACCATCGGGTCAAGTACATACAAAAATAGTTATGGACTTAGACACTAATCCAACACAAACAACACCTAGTAGTTAGGAATAGAGTTTACGACCGTAAACTCTTGGTGTCATGACCATCAAAACCGTAAACTCCAAGGGAGTTTACCCTTGGACCCCAAACACACTAGCTTTTCCTACAACACTTAGATGCAACCCTTGAGACTTATAACACTTGTATAAAGTGTTTAGTATGCCCTAGAGTATCTTAACTTGTTTATTAGTTGTTTAAAGACTAATTGTGTATATACATATATGTTATTAGGATCTTTGTGCATGTCTAAGTCTTCACTTGACACCAAGCACTTATCCGACACTTCCTTCCGATCCACTTACTACAGGTGAGTTCATACCCCTTAATCAATGTTTTAACTATTTTTAAATGTTTTATAGGGGGGGATACAAGTAGAATAATGCTAGTTATTATATTAATCACATGTGATTAATAAGCAGCATACAAATGGTTGGCTACTCATTAGCCGTTTTACCAAACAATTTACTTCAAATGTTTTTCATAAACACTTTATGTGTTCAAAACTTCTCTTTACACTGTACATTTTACTCTGTATGTGTGACATCCCCAAAATCTCGGCCAGAAAAGACCGTTTTTCATTTATGCTTTAAAAATATTTTCAGAGTAAATCCTTTTGATTTGAAAGGGTTGCGGAATTTGTTCCCAAAAACAAAACATGATAAAACAATGTTTACCAAAGCATTTCATAAAATAAATGTATTTTCATTATAATCAAAACTCGGGGTGTCATGTTCCGATACAGACCAATAAGCATAAACGAATACATTACAAGTCATTCAACAAATATATACATATACAGACTTGTAATCAAAACAACTGATGGTTCATCCATCTCATGCCCTTGCGCCACTTCCTGTAATACAATTAAAACTGAGTGGGTCAGGCTTGGGAGCCTGGTGAGTATATAGGGTTTTCAACCCACAATAAATAATCATATTTAATTTTCACCAACCAACAATAACCCAATTACCTATTCCCGTTATTCTCACTTTATGTCCCTCAAACAACTAACATAAGGGACCTAGTCTAAGAATATTTCATCGGGGCGACAACACATGCTTCGGGGGTACCTCAGCAATATAAGTCAAATAAGGCAACCATGAGGGGGATGGAGTACAGCGAATGAACACCCAAGTTCATTAACACCTACAGGTGGCGAACCTGCTAATGTTTCCACAAGACTGTCTAGAATAGCCAGTGATCGTCATCTAAACTCCGCTAGATGACTAAATCAAACAACAACGAGGCCTCTCATCTGTTTATTACACACCAACTATCTACCCATGTTCTACCCAACATATTAGTAGATAAAATATACATTTTTATACATAGTTTTGAAAACCTGTATAGCATGCTTTAATCAACACATAATCCACATAACAGATGAGGCACACACACCCATAGCACATATCTCATAGAGAATAAATCATATCTATGAGATAGAAGAGAGTGAATACACATTCACACATATAAACAACAATATACTATACACATAGCACATACTTTATAGAAAATACTTAATATTTATGTGTTAGAAGAAGGTAACTACACACTCACACTTATAAACAACAATATACTTAATACACTCGAACCAAACTTGTATTATTATCGTGTTTATGAAAGGTAGTATACACTCACCTGATCAGAAGATGATCAGACAGCACTACGACTTGCAGAAGTAGTAATCCTCAGCAGATCTGAAAGATCTTCACAAAAGTCGAACTTCTCGTGGGCAGAGCTTCGGCTCGGGAACCGCACTTCTCGGGATCTTCGGGATCTCGGGACTTGCCTCGGGGCTTGAGTATGATACCGGGGCTTCGGGATATTTCTGGCACGCAAAACGATGCAAAACGGGAGAGAGAATAGAGGAAATTGGCAAAAGACTCGGCTGCCTTCGGTTCCTATTTATAGGAGGCTGGAGCCTCGGAGTACGCGGGGCGTACTGCAGTACGCAGTGCGTACTGCTTCCGAAATCGTCACTGCATGCGTCATCCGAAATTTTGACACTCTTCTACGCGGGGCGTACGTCGGATCGGACCAGTGACTCGTCTTCGGATAATGCCGGATTAAAAGATTAATTTTAATTACAAAATATTTAATAAACTTCGGAAATTCATAACTTTCGCATACGAACTCCGTTTTCGATGTTCTTTATATCCACGTGAAGGTGAGACTACACTCTACAACTTTAGTTTAGACTCCGTCGGCTAATTTCGACTTTATTTTTATTATTTATTTTTAATAGGCCGCGATAGAAAAACTTCGTTATAAATTCATAACTTCTTCGTTTGACGTTCGTTCTCGCCTAACTTTTTATCGCTTCGATACCAACAATGAGATCTTCGATTCTCATTTAGATTACTTCGGCTAAAAACCACTCGATCTCAAATCGAGTATTTCGGGCTGCACACCGCTAAGCCGAAACTTCGATAAATCATAACTTCCTCATACGAAGTCAGATTTGGGCGTTCTATATATATTCGGAAACCTCGTTTCAACTACTACAACATCAACCAAAGATATCAAGTTTATTTTACAATTTAATTTTGACGCTTATTTTTATTCTTAATTAATCAAACCACATAATTAAGCAATTAAGCACAAAACACACAATACTTAAATAATAAAATCTTATTATTTCAAAACGAGTTACAGAGGTTAACCTAGACTATTACATTGCTAAAAATGGCAAGCCCGGAAACATAGGCATTACAATTCTCTCCACCTTAGAATGATTCCGTCCCCGGAATCACACATCAACAAATAAATGCGGATAGCGACTCAACATGTCACTCTCCGTCTCCCAGGTGAGATTCGGCCCATTCGTGTGTTTCCATCGGACAAGCACTAACCCAACCATTTTGCGTCGCAACTTCTTAGTCTTTCGGTCAACAATTGCCTCTGGTTCTTCAATCAACCTTTTGTTCTCATCAATTCTCAATTCAGAAATTGGAATTATATCGGGAACTTCTCCCGTGAACTTCCTCAAATAACACACATGAAAAGTGTTGTGAATTCCATTCAGTTCCTCGGGTAATTGGAGCTTGTAAGCTTGGTTCCCAATCTTCTGAAGAACTTTAAACGGTCCAATAAACCTTGGACTCAACTTTCCCCTTTTACCAAATCTTATAAGTCCCTTCCACGGTGAGACTTTAAGCAACACCGAATCTCCAATCTCAAAAGTCATCGGTCTTCGCTTCTTGTCAGCATAGCTCTTTTGACGATCTTGAGATGCTAACATTCTTTCCCTAATTATTTTCAACTTTTCAGCAGTTTGATGGACCATCTCTGGTCCCATAAACTGCTTTTCCCCAGCCTCAAGCCAACAAGACGGCGTACGACACTTCTGTCCATACAAAGCTTGATAAGGTGCCATCTTAATGCTCGAGTGAAAACTATTATTATAGGAAAATTCTACCAATTGTAAATGTTCATCCCAATTACCTAGGAATTCTAAGGTACATGCTCTCAGCATATCTTCAAGTGTTTGTATTGTTCTTTCACTCTGACCATCAGTCTGCGGATGGTAAGCTGTGCTTAAACATAACTTGGTACCCATTTCCTCTTGTAGAATTTTCCAAAACCTTGAGGTGAAACGGCTATCACGATCCGATACAATCGTTAACGGAACACCGTGAAGCCTCACAATTTCCTTCACGTAAGAATTTGCAAGCTTTTCCATAAACCATTTCTCCTTGGCTGCTATGAAATGCGCACTCTTAGTGAATCGATGAACGACCACCCGAATCATGTCGTGACCATTCTTTGTTCTGGGCAGTTTAGTGACAAAGTCCATAGCAATGTCTTCCCACTTACCCATAGGCACAGGAAATGGTTCTAAACTCCCGTAAGGTTTCTGATGTTGTGTCTTTACTCTCGCACAAGTCACACACTCAGCCACATACTTTGCAACATCAAGCTTCATCGTCGGCCACCAGTAGTAGGGTTTCAGGTCCCTATACATATTAGTGCTACCAGGATGAATTGAGTACATGGTTTTGTGAGCTTCTTCCATCAGAAGATCCTTAATTCCTCCTGACTTAGGTACCCAAATACGATCTTGGAATACCTTCAGTCCATGACCGTTTGTACCAAACACCAACGTTTTACCCAAACGTTCCTCATTTTGGTCATTTTTCTCAGTAGCTTCCTCTTGAGCTTTCTTTATACTCTCCACAATTGTCGATACAACTTCAATTCTCAACGCTCTTGGCCTTTTCCTTTCAAGATTCACGTTCCGACTGAGAGCATCAGCAACAACATTAGCTTTACCCGGGTGGTAAAGTATCTCACAGTCGTAGTCTTTAAGTAATTCTAGCCAGCGTCGTTGCCTCATATTCAATTCCTTCTGATTAAAGAGATATTGGAGACTCTTATGATCAGTGAAAAGTTTTCACTTCGTGCCATAGAGGTAATGCCTCCATATTTTCAGACCGAAAACTACCGTTGCCAACTCCAAATCATGAGTCGGGTAATTCTTTTCATGCTCCTTCAACTGTTGAGACACATATGCTATCACCTTTTCTCTTTGGGTCAAAACACAACCCAATCCAACCCCAGACGCATCGCTATAAACAGCGAAGTCTTCAACTCCATCGAGTAGAGAAAGTATCGGTGCCTCGCATAGCTTCTTCTTTAACTTCTCGAATGCTTCTTTATGCTTATCACTCCAAGCATAAGTAGCTCCTTTGTGGGTCAAAGTTGTCAATGGAGTAGCAATCGAAGAAAAGCCTTGGATAAACCTTCGGTAATATCCGGCTAATCCTAAAAAGCTTCGAATCTCCGTGGGACTTTTCGGTTGTTCCCACTTCATTACAGCTTCGATCTTCACTGGATCAACCATTATCCCTTCTTGGTTGACTACGTGACCCAAGAATTGGACATCACAAATCCAAAAATCACATTTGGAGAACTTTGCATACAACTTCTCCTGCTTCAAAACTTCTAACACTTCTCGCAAGTGTCTGCCATGCTCCTCCTGGCTTTTCGAGTAAATCAGAATGTCGTCTATGAACACTATCACAGATTTATCAAGGAACAGATTACAAACCCTATTCATCAAATCCATGAACGCTGCCGGAGCATTGCTTAGTCCAAACGACATAATCAAGAACTCGTAGTGTCCATATCTAGTTCTGAATGCAGTCTTCTCGATATCTTGCTCTCTTACTTTCAGCTGATGATATCCTGACCTTAGATCGATCTTCGAGAAATAGCTTGAACCTTGCAATTGATCAAATAGGTCATCAATCCTCGACAACGGATATCTATTCTTTATTGTTGCCTTATTCAGCTCTCTGTAATCGATGCACATTCTCATACTTCCATCTTTCTTCTTTACAAATAACATCGGAGCTCCCCAGGGCGATGAACTAGGTCTAATGAAACCTTTGTCCAATAATTCTTGAAGTTGCATCATCAGCTCCTTCATCTCCGTCGGTGCTAATCGATAAGGTGCTTTTACTATTGGCGTGGTCCCTGGTAACAAGTCTATTCTGAACTCCAGTTGTCTATCAGGTGGTAATCCAGGATATCTTCGGGAAATACTTCCGGATAATCACACACCACTGGAATACTCTGCATCACCTTCTTTTCTTTCTTAGCATCAATTACGAATGCTAAATATGATGTACATCCCTTGGTCAAACACTTTCTGGCTTTCATTAGAGAAATGATTCCAGAATTCACTCTGCGTTTGTCCCCATACACCATAAACGAATCTTTACCAGGCGGGTTTACTTTAACTATCTTCTTCTTGCATAAAATTTCGGCATCATTGGCGCTAAGCCAATCCATTCCCAAAACGATGTCGAAACCATTAAGATCGATGGGCAATAATTTCTCGTGAAACTTATTCCCATTAAGGTCGATTAAGATGTCTTTCATACGATGGCTAATAGGTACGAACTTGCCACTAGCTACTTCGACTAATAAAGCATCATCTAGTCTATCAATAGGCAAAGCTAGCTTTCTACCAAACTCACGCGAAATAAAGGAGTAGTTGGCTCCAGAATCAAACAAAATTTGAGCAGGTAATTCATTTACGAGAAAGGTACCTGAAGCGACATCAGCTTCATCTTTCGCAGCCTCAAGTGTCATCTGGAAGGCTCTCGCCTTCGGCTTTGGTGGAATGTTGGGCCTAGCTGCCTCCTTCTTCTTCGGACAGTCTTTCAAGATATGCCCCTCTTCATTGCAACCAAAACACATCCTTTTGTTGTTCGGACATTCATTGGCAAAATGTCCAACCTTCCCACACTTGTAGCAGGTCACATCCTCGCTACATTTCCCAAAGTGCTTTTTCTTACACTTATCACACCACTTTTCTTCGCCTCCTTTTCCTCCAAACTTTTTCGAATCAGATTTCGAAAATTTTCCCTTCTTACTAGAACCAGATGTTCCCTCAAACTTTCTTTTCTCACCAACCTCAACCTTGTCGGTGGTTCTTCCCTTTATCATGTTCTCAACAGACTTGGCAGCCCAGATAGTTGCCTCTAGAGTAAGTGCCTGACGTACTGGCACCTCGTACTCCCATGGGAGTCCCTTCGCATACCGGTCCACCTTTGTCAACTCGTCTGGGACGATACGCAAGGCAAACTCCATCTTATCGGTGAAGCTATTGGTGTAGTCATCAACTGACATGCTGCCTTTCGTCAATGTCAGGAACTTGTTCTCCAACTCCAACAAATTTTGAGCCGAGCAGAACTTGCGCTTGAACTGCACCAAGAACTCTGCCCATGACAATTGCAGTGGCTCATTAGGGCTCAACGTCTTCTCCTAGAGTGTTCCAACAACGAATGGCTCCACCTCGGAATTGTCGCACGGCATAGATAGTCTGCAACTTACCTCTGCAGCCACACGTCATAAAGGCTAACTCCATTTCGGAGATCCAATCCATAACTCCAATCGGATCCTCCTTTCCATTAAAGGTCGATGGTTTGCAAGTCAAAAAGTCCTTGTACTTGCATCCCATTCCATCATTCCTTCCATCATGGTTATCTTGCCTAACTATCAGTGGGTTGGCTT
This sequence comes from Lactuca serriola, assembly GCF_051521515.1. Classification (NCBI taxonomy): domain Eukaryota; kingdom Viridiplantae; phylum Streptophyta; class Magnoliopsida; order Asterales; family Asteraceae; genus Lactuca; species Lactuca serriola. The sequence continues at coordinate 65,389,878 of NC_136414.1, forward strand.
GACCAATAGACCCACTGAAGTTTCCACCTTCCGAGTGCCCTTCATTTAATTCAGGCTCCTCCACACGAATTAATAGTTCTTCACGATGCTGCTGAAGCAACCGTCTAGTTTCATCCATCTGATGATCCAACATCGTCTGAATCATCATTTGCACACCAGCCATGGTTATTGGCTCAGGTGCTGCTGCTACGACAGGTACTTGCTCAATCACTGGTGGTTGATTCCTGTTTTCGTCAGCATTTCCAACTACACTTCTTGTTCTCACCATTTTGATCTACACACCGAATAAGGTGAAATTAGATCCTCAATCATGATAGATAATCAAATCATCCTTATCACACCGAAACATTTACATGCTAGTTCTAATATCGTAGACGTACGCTTAGAATCCTACACACATAAGGTTCCTAGATCCGGTCGGCAACAGACCATAGATCCGAACAAATAATATCATATATGGCAACATATAACATTTAGCACATAAAAGCATTTTAGGCAACTTTCCTAAAATAAACCAGTGCTCGTGTCTAAAACACAACAGACACACATCTCAAAATTCCACTTAGCATTCTAAGTTTAAGTCTAGAAATCCTACAAATTCCTAGTTCGCTTAAACTAATGCTCTGATACCAACTGTGACATCCCCAAAATCTCGGCCAAAAAAGACCGTTTTTCATTTATGCTTTAAAAATATTTTCAGAGTAAATCCTTTTGATTTGAAAGGGTTGCGGAATTTGTTCCCAAAACAAAACATGATAAAACAATGTTTACCAAAGCATTTCATAAAAGAAATGTATTTTCATTATAATCAAAACTCGGGGTGTCATGTTCCGATACAGACCAATAAGCATAAACGAATACATTACAAGTCATTCAACAAATATATACATATACAGACTTGTAATCAAAACAACTGATGGTTCATCCATCTCATGCCCTTGCGCCACTTCCTGTAATACAATTAAAACTGAGTGGGTCAGGCTTGGGAGCCTGGTGAGCATATAGGCTTTTCAACCCACAATAAATAATCATATTTAATTTTCACCAACCAACAATAACCCAATTACCCAATCTCGTTATTCTCACTTTATGTCCCTAAAACAACTAACATAAGGGACCTAGTCTAAGAATATTTCATCGGGGCGACAACACATGCTTCGGGGGTACCTCAGCAATATAAGTCAAATAAGGCAACCATGAGGGGGATGGAGTACAGCGAATGAACACCCAAGTTCATTAACACCTACAGGTGGCGAACCTGCTAATGTTTCCACAAGACTGTCTAGAATAGCCAGTGGTCGTCATCTAAACTCCGCTAGATGACTAAATCAAACAACAACGAGGCCTCTCATCTGTTTATTACACACCAACTATCTACCCATGTTCTACCCAACATATTAGTAGATAAAATATACATTTTTATACATAGTTTTGAAAACCTGTATAGCATGCTTTAATCAACACATAATCTACATAACAGATGAGGCACACACACCCATAGCACCTATCTCATAGAGAATAAATCATATCTCTGAGATAGAAGAGAGTGAATACACATTCACACATATAAACAACAATATACTATACACATAGCACGTACTTTATAGAAAATACTTAATATTTATGTGTTAGAAGAAGGTAACTACACACTCACACTTATAAACAAAAATATACTTAATACACTCGAACCAAACTTGTATTATTATCGTGTTTATGAAAGGTAGTATACACTCACCTGATTAGAAGATGATCAGACAGCACTACGACTTGCAGAAGTAGTAATCCTCAGCAGATCTGAAAGATCTTCACAAAAGTCGAACTTCTCGTGGGCAGAGCTTCGGCTCGGGAACCGCACTTCTCGGGATCTTCGGGATCTCGGGACTTGCCTCGGGGCTTGAGTATGATACCGGGGCTTCGGGATATTTCTGGCATGCAAAACGATGCAAAACGGGAGAGAGAAGAGAGGAAATTGGCAAAAGACTCGGCTGCCTTCGGTTCCTATTTATAGGAGGCTGGAGCCTCGGAGTACGCGGGGCGTACTGCAGTACGCAGCGCGTACTGCTTCCGAAATCGTCACTGCATGCGTCATCCGAAATGTCGACACTCTTCGGAGTACGCGGGGCGTACGTCGGATCGGACCGGTGACTCGTCTTCGGATAATGCCAGATTAAAAGATTAATTTTAATTACAAAATATTTAATAAACTTCGGAAATTCATAACTTTCGCATACGAACTCCGTTTTCGACGTTCTTTATATCCACGCGAAGGTGAGACTACGCTCTACAACTTTCGTTTAGACTCCGTTGGCTAATTTCGACTTTATTTTTATTATTTATTTTTAATAGGCCGCGACAGAAAAACTTTGTTATAAATTCATAACTTCTTCGTTTGACGTCCATTCTCGCCTAACTTTTTATCGCTTCGATACCAACAATGAGATCTTCGATTCTCATTTAGATTACTTCGGCTAAAAACCGCTCGATCTCAAATCGAGTATTTCGGGCTGCACACCGCTAAGCCGAAACTTCGATAAATCATAACTTCCTCATACGAAGTCAGATTTGGGCGTTCTATATATATTCGGAAACCTCGTTTCAACTACTACAACATTATTCAAAGATATTAAGTTTATTTTACACTTAAATTTTGACGCTTATTTTTATTCTTAATTAATCAAACCACATAATTAAGCAATTAAGCACAAAACACACAATACTTAAATAATACAATCTTATTATTTCAAAACGGGTTACAGAGGTTAACCTAGACTATTACATTGCTAAAAATGGCAAGCCCGGAAACACAGGCGTTACAGTATGTTTTATTTCGAACTTATTTACAATTGTGACTCAAACAAATGTTTCCTTATACTAAAGTTGTTTTATCAAACCCATGCCTTCAAAACGTTTTATAGATTGACATCAAGTCGATCTTTTCTTAGATAATAATTATGTTCGAAAGTTTTACAAAACTTATTTTATGCTTTTATATTATAAATTGCATGCCTTTATATGTATAGTTATATAAGTAATGTTTAAAAGACTTAGGAAGGCTATCCACCTTGTTTCCTTTTCCTCGATTTGAATGTGGTCTGATAGGATATCGGGTACTCGTCCGAAGGTCGTTTAAATATTAGTTATATATCATGTGTACATATATAGTCATAAAAGGGTCCTTCCAGTTCATCCAATGCCCTTAGGTAGCAAGGGTATACATCCATATTCATACGTCCCAGTTAGATTACTAGTAAACTACCGTATGGGTAGTTTAGGAAGATACTAGAACTATTACTAGAACGCGATACCATACAATGAGTCAGTTCATTCATGTGTCAGTACTTTACAGCACATTACTATACTTGCTAGATAAAGAGCACGTACACTACAGCTAGAAAATTTCAGTACATTACTATACTTGCTAGATAGAGAGCACGTACACTACAGCTAGAAAATTTCAGTACATTACTATACTTGCTAGATAGAGAGCACGTACACTACAGCTAGAACATTACAATACATTACTATACTTGCTAGATAGAGAGCACGTACACTACAGCTAGAACATTACAGTACATTACTATGCTTGCTAGATAGAGAGCACGTACACTACAGCTAGAGCATTACAGTACATTACCATACTATTACATAGATATGGTCACATGATCACATTTACATGAGTACACTTACAAGAATTACTAGTACATTTTACATGTATAGATTCTGTTATATAATCCTCATTCTTATCTTTACCTTGTGATTCAATCACATAATCGACGAGATAGATTGAATTTAATATCCTAGTACCCAAGGATACGTTGCAGGACTGACCATTGCTAGAATCTCTGTTAGCTACAGAGGTAAAAGCACATCCACGGATGTCAACGGTTGATACCATTACAGGTATACTTTTGGGGACTGACTATTCCTATACCCAGCTGTTAGCAACAGAGGTAAATGTACATCTACGGATGACTTCAGTTAACATTGTTAGTTGCCCTTGTTCCAAAGGGTAATACTAATACAGCTTGGCCTTGGTAGAAGACTACATCCAGAACAGTTAGGTCTTGGTAGAAGACTACATTCAGAACAGTTAGGTCTCGGTAGAAGACTACATTCAGAGCAATTAGGTCTTGGTAGAAGGCTACATTGAGAACAGTTAAGTCTTGGTAGAAGACTCCTTTTTGTTACTAGTAGGAATCATAGGGATTTCTAGGGTTTTTCAAACGTTTATAGTTGTTTTACAAACATGTTCATACTTACAATTCATATACATTTTCATACTTACAGTTCATTTACATTTTCAATACTTACAATTCGTATACATACAAATACTTACATTTCAAATACATACAAGTATTTACATACAAATTAAGACACTAAAATACTTATGATCTCACCAGCTTCAAAGCTGATACTCGCTTTCAAAATTACTTGTATCCTCAGGTCATCATAGACATGTACCGATGCAAGGTTCAGGAAGATGGTGCTCTATCAAGACGCATATTTCATTTTGATTTATACTTTAGTGTTTATCAAAATTTGACAGAACACAATTGTATAATAATTATATTATTAATGCAATGGATGATGTTGTTGCTTGTTTACTACTTTTCATTGTTGTGATACTGTACATGACGTCCTCCGCCCCAAAACGTTTCCGCCGTTCTTGGTTTTGGGGTGTGACAATCATGAATACCAAGCCGTTGCTACATTCATAGGATCAAAAGACAACTCTTTTCAAAATGTTTAGTCTATGGTATTATAATCAAAATTGTTTATACTATGATTCATGAGATAGTTTTGACTTATTTAAATGTGGAGCATTCTAACATTTTAAAAGAAAGTCATGAAATCTATGAAGCTGGTATAGTAGAAATAGTTCAAAATTGATTTGAACATTTGAATAAGGTGTATTATTGTGAATATATGTTGATGTTAGTTCAACTAATGGATCCATCAGATTGACCATAATAAGTACTTATTCAAATACGTCCAAATGTTTAGGTGAAATGTATTTGTGGAATCATAGTCTTGGATACATAAATGAGAAATGCATTACCAAGTATCCAGTTGGATCGGATTTTGGATATCATTTGACCTCGAGTCTCATGATAAATTCAGATCTTGTTTATCAAGATAGATGATGAATGTGTCACTGGGTGATGTGAGTATCTGTTGGAATTAGTTCACACTAATGGACCGTTCAGCTTAACCGCGATACATGGTTAGACCAACTTCGTATGAATGTGAGTCTAGAACCTTTCAGGTGTTTAGAGCTCTCATAAAGCGAAGTTAAGAGTCAATTGGGCAATAGCACGAGACACTAATAGTGAGAATATCAGTCCAAACTTTATCGATTATCTAAGTAATTATTAAAGAGTTTCACGATCTATCTCCACCCAGAACACTACCACTAGGAAGTGTTAGTTGGATGGAGAAACAAATCGTTCATTGATTTTGTACTAGATGAGTCGCATTATGCACACGAACAATTTGTGGATTGTACCATGAATAGTGTTACAAGAAGTCCTTTGGTCTTGTGCCAACTAAGTAGGTTCTTAAAACATTCTATGATATGTGAAGTGGGATTCTATCCTCACTGCCATATATGGAAGTCTACGATTATGAGGCTTACGCTCGTCGTGAAGCGATCGACAATCTCGGAGTTTGAATAGAGATGTGTTATCTCATTGGTGAACCCATCAAGCATTTTGGATAATTGTTTAACAATCCTTATGAGAACAAAGTGTATGTTGCTCGAAGAGTAGTCTTCCAAGAGAGGGAGCTGATTTCCAAAAGGGATAGTGGGAGCCACATTGATCTTGATAAGATTCGAGATCCAACCATGGAAGATAGCATTCAATTTGGAATTGAAAGAGCTATTAATGAAACTGACATATTTCCATTTTTTCCTTATAGATCTGATAGACGACGTCATACACTTTGTTATATAAGAGTTTATATTACTTAGGTATATGAGTCACTGGTAGATTACAATCAGAGTATACCAGCTATCGGAAGCTATGGTAGGCCCTAAAGTCTATAACATGGAAGGAATACATGGAAAGTGAGATTCAGTCCATGTATGTTGAAACTTGGTAAATCAAGCACTTGACCTTAACCATTAGGTATAAGTAGATCTTCAAGAAGAGACAAGTATGGATAAGAACAAACACATAATAAAACTAAGAAAGGTTGTGAAGGATGTGTAAGCTTAATAAGTTCATTTATGGACCAAAATAAGCATCTCGAGAATGGGATCATTATTTCAATGAGAAAGTTCAAAGAGTTTGAATTTCGAGAAATAAAGATAAGCCATATATAATCAAAGCTAGTGGGAGTGATTGGATTCTCTGCTTCAATGAGAATGTTCAAGGAGTTTGAATTTTGAGAAACATAGATAAGCCATATATATGTCAGTGCTAGTGGGAGCACTATAGTCATCCTTGTATTGTACATAGATAACATACGATTCATAGGAAATTATATTCTAACTTAGAAAGTGTAAAAGCTTGGCTTGGTATGATAATTGGTTCGCTATGATATACATGAAGATACATAACAAGTACATATAGCAAAGTGATTCATTGGAATAAGCCAAAGTATATTGAATGTTGAGGAAACTCGACATGAATAACTCAAAAAGGAGTTTAGGTTGGCATCACATTGAGAAATTCTAATGTCTTAGTTCTACTATTGAGCTAAAGCAAATGAGTCGTGTCCCACATGCTTCTGCTATGGGATTGATCATAAATGTCATGACATGTACTAGATCTAATGACTAGTATGCCTTGAGAATGACAAGTTTGATTAGATCAATTTGGCAAGAATCAATGAATCAAGATCAAGAACATTCTTAAGTGTCCTTGGAGGACAGAAGAGATGATCTTGATAGTATATAAAGAGATCATTGTAAGAGTTACATTTATGCTAAGTTCCATACTGATAAAGGCAATTCCGTTCGCAGTCGGAATTTGTGTTGAATGGTGATATATTAGCTTGGAAGAGTACCAAATAATACACCATAGTAGATTTAACATACTTCAAGTATGTTGCAGTTAGTTAAATTGCAAAGAAGACAACGTGACTAAAAGAGATTCATTAGTGACATCTTTGTTGAAATTCCATCATTGATGGTTCGTATGAAGTTTCTTGTGACTTTGGGAGAATTTACATCGAGTATGGATCCAAAGTCACACAAGCTCACATTACACATACTAAGTAAGTAGCAACGCATTTGATAGTGAGTCAAATGTAAAGACATCATAGTCAATATGTCATATCGAAAGATAATCTTGTCGGCCCATTCCTAAGCCAATGTCATTGACCAAGTCTGACAGTCAAACAAAGTCGAGTGGCATTAGATTTGCAAGTGAATTGGCTTAAAAACTTTTAGTTTGGTTTGTTGTAAAACCGAGAAATTTACGTGGTATAAGTTTTAATTTGATTTGGCGATCATTAAGTGGTGATCTTAATATATGATGGATTTCAGTCATTTCAATTAACCTATCACTGCGTTCTCACTTTTGCATGTTTGGAACCCACTTCCCGAGTATTAATTTACTCAAACATCCACAATAGGTCATACTCTTGGAAGTAAGTAGTGATTCAAGACTGTCATGAGTATTAGTGGATTGTCCATATTGATTGGACATAGCATAGAGATTGCGCTAACACTCATGAGTGCTTAATAGAGATTTAAGTATTGGACCAACCCACACTTAGAGAATACTTCATGGATTCAGTCAAGAGTAATTATAAGATGATAATATCTTCTATTCTTCAAACCTAGATATATGTGGGGTTTTGCTCTAAGATTTTGTTATACATTGGACTACTCCAACGCTAACCGTAACAGGTAGTTATAAAGGGTATGTCCATGTATGACATGATGAAATAGACAGAAACTGTGTAGTCGAAGTTTATTCGTTCCTTCTGCCTTAATAGGAGAAGCGATATCTATGGGCCCCTCGATGATTTGGTGTTGACATCTAAAGTGCTTGGCCGAGCCCTGACTGGAATTGATGTGTTCAATTTAGTAGTCAGATGTAGTTGTCACAAATCTATATCAGGAAACATAATCTTGAATTCTTGAGATTAACCATTATCCATGTCTCGAATTCATACAGATATCATAGAACGAAGGGATAGTTGATCACTTATCTAAGGGCTGAATCTTGATTAGATCAAGAGTTCGATAGTTGCATTGGATGACTAACTCTCTGTTGATTATTGGAGAAATATTAGTCCTCGTATAGTTGATGCCTTGTCCAAGTGGGAGACTGTTGGAATAGTGTCCAAGGTCATTAACTATTGGTAATATTTCTAATAATAGCATGGTCCTTTTGGGTTGCCCTCAAGACCCAAATTGAGTAGAATAAATAAAGGAGAATTTGGTTTATTAATTATTATGGTTAATAAATAATTAAAAACTAATTGGAAATATATTTTGGGAATTAATTAACAGTTTAATTAATTAAAGGGTTGAATGTTCATGAATCGATAGTTGGTTAATCAAGAATGTTCCAGAACCCTTATGGAATTAGGGTTGGATGAAAATCACTCCATCCCACATGGGAAAGGAGTGAAATTTCGTGGTTATGCCTCCATCCCACATGGGAAGGAATACTAAACCTAAGGAGGCATCCAAGGCTATAAATAGGGCCTTAGGGATTTCATTCCTCCTTGCACCTTGGCTTGAAGTTTCGCCAACCCTTTTTCCTTCCTCCTCTTAGGGACGATTTCTTACCGCTTTGGGTTTGTGAAATTGACCCTTCTCCTAGTTATTTTATTCCACTCTTTGGTGTCATTGGGTGTGATACCATTAGAGGGATTCTGGTTTGGGTCCTTTTATCCAGGAAACTTCATGGAGGTTCAAGATCTCAAGCATGGAGATCAAGGGCTACATAATAGGTATGTTTTCTTACTTATGTTTTAGTTTTCTAGGGTTGATGTAATTAGCATGAAGCCATAGATCCATAGGATTCATGTACACTTAGGTATATCGTTGTTTCGATTTTTCCGCTGCCTAGTTTTAGAGTGTATTTGATGCATAGAAAACCCAACGGTTAAACCATACGTACTAGGATTATAGGGTAACTTATAATTATGGTTATAATTGCATGATGGGAGTTGGAAATTAAGAATCTATGTGAAGGTTAGAAACTTTTATGCATGAAGGATGTTCAGAGGAATGTACTTTGAATGTGAGACTTCATTTCCATGGAATTGTTCTGTAACAAGTCTCCACAGGAATGTTTTGTAATATCATTGACAAAGTCTCTGTGATTTTGGTGCCTTGACATTACAAAAGGATAATTGCATGTGAGTTTTGATCTGACAAGATGCTAATATTGGTAAGAATTTGGTATTCTTACACTTATAATAACGATTAGGGAATTGTGAAATGAGCATCATTGGAAATGTGTTCAATTGATCTATTTCACAAGGTAAGGACCATAGGAAAACATAGATTGCATGCTTGGAGCATGGGATAACTGGTGTTTTAGTTCAAGTATTAAGTTGATTAGTCGAAACATATACCAAAGAATAATGTGTAATCAATATGGTTGAGACCATATTGGATTGGATTATCTTGTGTTTCTCTTTGCATGTTTTACTTCCCGGATAATAAGATTATTCAAACATCCACAGTCAATCATACTTTGGTAGTAAGTAATGAGGTAAGACTGTCATGAATCCGACTGTAGATTGTCTAAGTGTTAAGACATAGCACAAGTTTGCTACAGTGTTCATAAGTACTCCTAAAATATGAATTTGAGTATTGGATTAAACCCACGTTCATCTGAATCACTTCATGGATTTTATCACGAGTTATTGTGAGACGGTAATATCTTATATTCTTGAAACAGAGACATATGAGTTGTAGTTAACAAGTCGGGTGCACATTGATGATACGTAAACGCACCAGTAACTTGGTGTTAAAAAATGTATTTGTTGTGTGTGATTTAGTGAGTAAATTGAGCAAGCATATGAGTCGAAGTTTATCCGCTGCTTTTATCCTAAGAGGACAAAAGCGATATCTGTGGGCCCCTCGATGATTAATTGATGACACCTGATGCACTTGGCCAAGCCTGCACTAAGTTGATGTGTTCAATTATTGTCAGTCGTCATAAATCGTAAATCGGGAAACAACACATGGAAAGAGAGAATGATTATAAATCCATGTCTCATGTCCATACGATATCTTGTAGAATGGAGGAATATTTGATCCCATATCTAAAGGACACGTCCTTGAATAGGTCAGAGTTCGACAGTGGCTTTTGAGAGCTACGATTGCTAATCGGATTTTGAAGTTACATTGACAGTTATAGTTATTAGACTTATCCAAGTGGGAGGCTTGTAAGGTCCTGAAACGGATCTTACCGGTGATCAAACAAACAAAACAATCAATTATAATAAGAATGAAGAAGAAACAGAAATCAGAACAAGCTTGCACACGCTTCTATTAACGAAAAACGTCTGGTACAACTTGTTTACAACAACCGTGCACTCTGTGGCATCAACAACCAATAAATGACCTACATAGCCTCTATATATAGTGGACTTGGGCCGACTCTGGGTTTACGGCCGTAAACAGGCTTACGGTCGTAAACTCATAACAAGGCCGCAAACTACAAACAATACTACCAAAACTGCATATCGACCCAAAAGAGCCTATTACAACGAAAGCCTAGACCAAGCCATTAATTGGACCCTTCAATCTCCCCCTTGGTTTGGTGCTAGCTTGAAGTTAATCTTTGTCGAACACCATCACATCTACCAGCCCCATTGCCCCGTTTCACATACGTTTATTGATGATCTCAGCAACCACGGATGTGTATTCCTTTGCGGCTGGCTCAAAAATCTCCTCAGCAACTATAATTTGATGAAGACTCGGATGATGAATATCCCACTTCCTGAACTGGAACAAATCCCTTCAATCATAAAGACGGATGCATCCTTTTTTAAGCTTGATAACAGCAGATGTTGTAGTCTCGTCGAAAACCCAGTACTCCATGGAGCTTAGAGATCCATCTGGGTAACTTTGAAGGACAAAAATTTGTTTAACCTGATTGGTTGCAGGCCACATCACCACCTGAAGAGGATGACCAGTCTTGGGATCTATGACATCAGGATAATGCTTTATAATAGACTCAATAATCTTCATCGATGGAAAACCCCTTTTCACCTGGTCTTCTAGAAAATGTTTGAATTGAGTTGCCTGTGGATTATCCGAGGGATTTGAAAAAGGAGATTGGGATAGCTCTGACAGATCCACTCTAGTCCACGAATTGAAATCATGACAATCTTTGTTGAGCTCCATGTTGCCACTCTTTCTCCGCACTAACCACATGTTTAGAGTATCATGAAATCCCCAAGAAATGATCCCTGACCAATCACCATATGTATCTCTAAAGCATACGACCTCAAGATCCGTAACAGTGATTGTTGGCTGATTCCCTGGTGCATTTTTGTTAGAACTCCTCTTAAACAAGAGTTGACCCTTTTGAGCAGCTTTATCTTGTCTATCACGTATAATTGCTGCAACATGTGGAGCATGAGCGGGCTCTTCTTCAAAACGATCTACAACCCATGAAGTTTGAATAGTTGGCATAGCAACAGGAAAAGCTTGAGTATGTAGATTGATCCTGTACTCGTCTGCAGATGTTTTGTATTTGTCACCAAGATATCCTTCAAGCTTCTTCTTCAATTCAAAATAATTGGAGGTAAGGAGATTAACATGGTCTTGAAGATCAGAGATTTGCTTTGTCTTTATCGCTCGATCACCCTGAAGATCAGACACTTGAGATTTCAGTTTGGCATTCTCATTCAATAACTCATTGACTTGAATATCAAGTTCAATGTTCTTCTGATCCGGGACATTGATCTTCTTTTGAAGCTCATAAACTGACGGTTTATATGCTCCTTAGTGACCTTTACTGAAAGAAATTCCTTTTCCACGAGAAGAAGGATCTACACTCTCATTCTGAGCGAGATACATAACTTACCACACAGAGGCATCATCAGGATCTATCCTAGGAGGAGAGAATCCTGGTGGAGAAGAGGAGCCACCAACCTCAAAAGTGGTGCTAGGACCTCCACAAAATGGTTTTATTGATACGATGGTAGGTGTAGTAGTTGGCGTAATCGGCATGTCATGAGACAAGTCAAAATCCAAAGGCCCAAACCTAGGATCACGTCTTCTTCTCTAAGATGGAGGATGTAAGGTATGGTCTGTTGTATCATCACCCTGAAGTGGTTCAATAGTAGGTGAGGCAACGTCAAGGGGAGGAATCCCTGACACTGTCACCATTGGAGCTGTAGAATAAACCACTTGATCTGTAGACATGGGTGTCGACTCGAGAGCATCTTCAGGATCCCTTATCTTCGTTGTTGTGTGAGCAACATCACTGATATTATCAAGCAATGAGTTGAGGATGACATTCGACAGAAAGTCATCATTGCTTCCAAAGTTGTTTGGAATCTCATCTCTATCAAAACCTGTAAGATCAACGTCTTCATACTGATTAGACTCAGTTGCATTCTTGGAAGACCCTTCATTGTAATCACCTTCAACTTGGACTGATCGCAAGTCATGCTCCTCAGCTACGGATACATTAGGAGCAACTGTCTCTTCCCCTTCTTAATCTGATACTGTGATCACATCTCCTTCCGAGATCACCCTTTCTGATGAAGTAGGCTCCGAAGATATCTTATCAGAAGATCCGTGGAACTCGGACGCTTCATTCGGCTCAGCAAATCATCCGAATTTAACCAATGGATACAGTCCTTGAAAGATAACTTTCCCTTTGCGATTTTGTTTAATGAGCCTAATAGTGTGAGGGCCCAAGGACTTCCTATCAAGCGTTTCTCCCTCATGTACCATGTCGGTAAATCGTTTGTTGATAAAGAGCTGAATGAATCTAGTATACATCAAGAAGGTATCCCGAGTGATGATATTGATGTTGACTACAAACTCGTCTAGGATAAACCTCGAAAAGTTGAAACCAATCCCCGCAGCAAGAGAAGCAATAGCTCCAGTGTTTCTCAGGGATATTTCATCCGCACCAAATCTCCTGCCGGAGATGCAGCTCACGAACACATAGGCTAGGAATCTCCAATAGGGTGGCATAAGCTTTTTCACTGTAGGAGGAGAATCACCTTCATACCCTATCTTCTTTAAAATCTTCTGAGCATCTTCAATACCAATTTCAGTGGGAAAACTCGGTAGGTCATTGATCAGCAAAGTCTTTCTGACGAACTGCTCATCGATCACAATTTTGCATCCTTTTACGACTGCATCTACTGTCACTGCTCCATCATCGTCTCTTCTCATTTTGGCAGTCTGCCAGAACTCTCTGATAATTTTCTAATAAAGGATGGTGTTCATTGTGATGGCGGAGGCCAAGCAGCATTCCCTCAGGCCATGAATCATTGAGTTAAATTCTCCATGTGCCACCGGAGGATCTGCCATTACCATTGCCAGATTGTGCATGTCTGCAAACTTTAAAGCTGCCATTTGATCTGCACTAAAACATAACAAATAAGAAACGAAAGACATTTAAGCAAGGAATGTTTTTTTAATTTAATTTAATTAAATCGATTTCAAATTAAGCCCAAAATAATAAATTATTTTGATCAAAATCAAGTTTACAGTCAACACAGAGTTTACGGTCAAACTGGAGTTTGCGACCGTAAACTCATGGCCATAAGCTAACGGCAGTAAACTGAGTTTACGGCCGTAAACTCTTGGCCGTAAGCTTGGGCCATAAACTCCGATAATTAGTTTTCGTCGATTTTGGCCTCAAAACTCATCGATTTCACGAAGCAAATGCATATCCTTGGTCGGAATCTTCTTACCTATGAGATGAACGGAGCAATTTCACGAAAACAAACAAAAAAAATTTCGAAGTTGAGAGAGAATGGAAGGAGCTTGCAGCCGGAATCAGAGAAGTGAAGGGGTTTCCGGCTGTAAACCCCTTTATATACCTTTGACCTTTACCTGCTATCCACACTGTGTAAGGCACAGTCGAATATTTTCAAAAATAACACTTTGAGGATTTTAAAAATTAAAATAAGACTAAAAATAAAACTAAATAAAAACTAAACAAATATAAAAATAAAAATAAAAACAAAAATAAAATAAAAACAAAAATAAAAATAAAATAAAATAAAAATAAAAATAAAATAACAAATAAAATTAAAATTAAAAATTAAACATTTCTAAAGTTTTGACATACACAAAAATAGAATTTAACGATAAAATAAAATTAAAATTAAAATTAAAACAAAACAAAACAATTTCCAAAATTTAAAATTTAAAATTTTGATAATTACAAAATAAAATAAAATAAAGTAAAACAAAAATAAAATTTAAGACAAAATAGACTAAACTTTATCTAAACAAACACTGAATATAATTTTTGTGACTTAGGGATGAAAGTTGTTAAACAGCCGTAGTCTACTTATCGGTACCTTTATCATGAATGTCTATCTCTGATCGATCGTCGGTATTGTGGTCCACTTAAACACGAAAAATTTGTGACAATTTTGAACAAACTAAGAATGGCAAGACTTTTTGATACTATATTCTTAGATATGTTTCCTAGGGACCATTTAGCTGACGACGACCAGGGATATTGTTGTCTGTCACACCCCAAAACCAAGAACGGCGGAAACGTTCTGGGGCGGAGGACGTCATGTAAAGTATCACAACACAGTAAATGTAAATAAGCAAACAACATCATCCATTGCATTAAATATATAATTTTAATACAAGCGTGTTCTGTACAGTTTTAGACACCAAAAATATAAGGTAAATCAAAATAATAATATGATGACTCTTGAATGCGCTCCATCTTCTCAAAAGCTGGCATCGGTACCTGTCTACTGATGACCTGAGAATACAAGTTATTTTGAAAGAGTTTATCAGCATTAAGCTGGTGAGTTCATAAGTATTTTAGTGTCGGTGTTTGTTATCAAAAACGTTTGAACGTGTCTTAAGTATAATTTCGTGAAATGTATGTAAGTGTTTGTAAAAGTTTGAATCTCTCAGAAAAACCTATATTTTCTAATAAAGTAGCCTTCTACCAAGGCTTAACTGTTTTGTATGTTCGTTTGTTGTAAAAGTGTGTAATTTCCCAAGTGCAACTATCTTTTAACAAAATATAGTTTGTACATTAAAGTTCAAGTGAGGTTATCACTAAAAATATGTAATGGGTAAATCATTTTAGTATTGTAGCTTAGTTTTATAGTAACTACTGCTGTACTAACTACCTTAAACCGGATTTATATTAAGGTAAAATGTGATAATTGCACCATGCTATCGACTGGTAACAACGACATACGAATGGTCGTAATAATGGAATGACGTTTGGCACCCGCAGACCTGCAGGTCCAGCTGTAGCTAGCAGCAAGGTGTAGGATAGTCAATCCAGTATAGATCTATACGCAAACTCAACGCTATCCCTCCAAGAGAATTCTGGCTACAACTCGGGCCATGACATTTAAGGCATCCTCCGATACAGTGGATCATAATTGTTAACGTATTAATGTACGGGTAATGTTTCTCGTTCTAGTATAGTTGTATATGTTCTCTTCCTAGTATAGTTGTATATGTTCTCATAGTATAGTTGTATATGTTCTCATAGTAATGTAATGTATAGACTCATGAATGAACTGACTCATTGATCTAACAGTTGTAATAGTATGATCATGTGTTACCCCGATGGTAACTCACTAATGATGTGTCTAGTACATATGAGTATGGAAGTACTTTTATGTCTATATAGGTATATTTGATATATAATTAATATTGAAACGACCTTCGGATGGTCACCCGAAATCCCACCAGACCACATCCAAATCGAGAAAAAGGAAATAGGGCGGATGGCCTTCCTAAGCCCTTTAAACATTATTTATACCTCTATACATATATGGGCATGCAATTTATAATATAAAAGCATAAATAAGTTTTTATAAGACATTTGAAACATAAATATTAATTCAAGAAAAGATCGACTTGATGTCAATCTATAAAACAATTTGAAGGCATAAGTTTGATGAAACAGTTCAAGTATAAGGAACATTTGTTTGAATCACAGTTGTAAATAAGTTTGGAAAGTAAAAGAGTTTGTAAAACATTTTGAAGTAATACAGTTTGATAAACAGTTTGAACAGTGATAAAATCATTGATTTCCTAGTTATTAATCACATGTGGTTAAGGCAATCACATGTGATTGAAGCAATAACTATAAGCATTTAACTTGTATTCCCCCCCATAAGTATTTAAAACATTTAAAATCATTTCAAAGGTTGATTAAAAGGGGTATGAACTCACTTGAAAGTTTGAAGATAGCGAGAGGGAAAACCGGGCAGAGTTTCGTCTTGGGAAATGGATTTTTCTCGGGATTCTCGGGAATCTCGGGAGTAAAATCGACCCTCGGGACTTGAGCAAAAAGACCAGAGCTTCGGGTTTGAACGGGCACGGAAAACGAGGTAAAACGTAAGAGAAAAGAGAAGAAATGGGCAAGTTTTTCGGAAAACCTCGCATCCCTTTTATAGGGGTGCTGAACCGCCTCGGTACGCGGGGCGTACGCTTGTACGCAGCGCGTACACGTACGTCATGCATGAGCGAGTCCTCGACTGCCTCGGCTTCGGATGGGACGGATTGGACGGGGCGGGTCGGTAGCTTCGCATAGGGCGACGTGGACGATCCAAGGCCCTTGATTCGAGTACGCGGGGCATACTCCGGTCCTATCTGCTGACTCCCCTTCGGATATTACCAAGAATTTATATTTAAATTTATATTTATTTTAAATAAACTTCTAAAATTCATATCTCCTTCATATGAACTCTGTTTTCGACGTTCTTTATATCCACACGTAGGTGAGACTAAGATCTACAACTTTCGTTTAGATTCCGTTGGCAAATTCCGAAATTATTTTTATTATTTATTTATTAAAATGACGTGATTAAGGAATTTCTTCAAAAATTCA
Source organism: Lactuca serriola (assembly GCF_051521515.1). Classification (NCBI taxonomy): domain Eukaryota; kingdom Viridiplantae; phylum Streptophyta; class Magnoliopsida; order Asterales; family Asteraceae; genus Lactuca; species Lactuca serriola. The sequence continues at coordinate 65,406,878 of NC_136414.1, forward strand.
TAACTTCTTTATCCGACGTCCGTTTTGGATGTTCTTTTTATGTACGCTCACGGTTTGAGGTTATCTATAACTTTCATTTAGATAGTTGAGGCTAAAAACTATTGTATTGAAACTTCGCGTTTTTCGTTTAATCGTTGTTGCCGGTTTTGCCGAGAATCTTCGGTTGGTCATAACTTCTTCATTATAACTCGGATTTTAGGGTTCTTTATATGTATGAAAACCTTGATACGATTCCTACTACTTTATTTAACCCAAATAAGATTTTAGTAAAGTTATATTTTGACCTATATTTGATTGGTTTTACATTACATTGTCTCGAAATATCGGGTTGTCACATTGTCCACCTAAATTGAGCAGCGAGATCTACAGACAATCTGTATGTGTTCAATCTTAATTGTACTAGAACATGTTTCCCGCTTCCTGATATGCTCCAGTAATCAAGAATTTCCAGAATATTTCTTACACCGGGTGAGTAGACAATTATTAAGAGAGAATATAGATTAAGAATGCATATGCTACACACTCAGGTCAGATCTCTTCCAATCACACAGAGGATGAAACATATGACTAACTAAACTTTTATAGGGATTGAGAAAAAGAATGATGCATATACTTTGTACCAGGTCGGATTGTGAGTCACGCAGAGGAGACAGTATACGGCTATTAGATAGAAAGAAGATGCAGAGAGATAGAATTGCATATGTTACAGTCCAAGTCGGATCTCTCGATCACGCAGAGGAGGCAACATATGGCTAACATACAGAAAGAAAGAAAATAACCTTCTACAGACCTAATTTATCGGAATTCCCCAGTCACCCCATCAATACCGGAATTAAGGACAGAATCCGCACATCGAGGAAAAGTTAATCCATGGTTCTAGATACAGATTCTTTTAGTGTGACCAGTAGATTTTCATGTATATCTCCCTGCTCAACCTATCCAAGCATCGTGTTATCAGGCTAAACGCATCTAACTAATTCAATATTTGTCAAGTCCTTGAATTCCTTAAGTTCAAATCTTCCTAGTCAAGTCCATTTAGAATCTTTCGTGCCTACCGACGCATCGAGCACAGAGCATATACAATTTAATTTTGGTACGTTACGCATATTCAGATTGTCTGTTATCACTTGATAATATCACTTCCCAACACATCACCTATAAACAAGATAATCAACAACATTTGTTTTTTTTATTTTCAAATTTTTTATTGTTTTTGGATTTTTGAAATTTTTTAATTAATTTTTTTGTTTGGTTTTTTGTTTATTTCTCCCCCTAAATTTGTGCATGGGTGAGAATGAAATCACTAAAATGCGCAAATTTTAACTAATCTAACCAAAAATAAAAATTAAAAGACTTGGTGAACAGATTCGCCACATTATTAGCAGTGGGAACCTGTTCCAGCCGGATAAGTGAACGTTCATAACAGTCTCTGATAAAATGAATTTTGATATCAATGTGCTTGGTTTTGAGTGTTGGACAGGATTTTTAGCAATTTGAATCGCAGCCTCATTATCACAGTAGATAGGGGTTTCTAGATAATTCAAACTGTAATCCAACAGCTGATGTTGGGTCCAGATGACTTGAGAGCAACAAGCAGATGCAGCAACGTATTCTGCTTCAGCTGTTGAAGTTGAGACAATGTGTTGCTTCTTGCACTGCCATGACACCAGCCGATCTCCAAGATATTGACACCCTCCTGAAGTAGATTTCCTGTCAAGTTCACAGCCTCCATAATTACTGTCAGCAAAAGAATATAAATCAAATTACGAATATTTTGGATACCAAAGACCCAATTTTGGGCTGCCTTTAATATACCGAAAAATTCTTTTGACAGCAATAAGATGTGAAAATTTAGGATTAGCCTGATAACGTGTGCATTGACAAACTGCAAACATGATGTCTGGTCGGCTTGCAGTAAGATACATCAACGATTCGATCATCGATCTGTAGTGTGTCTGATCTACGGATTTGCCATCAGCATCTGGAGTCAGAAGAGGTCTTTCAGCCATCGGCGTCAATGCAGGCTTAGTGTCTTGAAACCCGAACTTCTCATGAATATCCTCCACATACTTGGCTTGATGAAGCAGGATTCCGGTTGAATTTTGTTTGACCTGAAGCCCCAGAAACATGGTCATTTCTCCCAACGAACTCATCTCGAACCGCTTTTTCATAACACCTTCAAACTCCTTGCATAGCTGCGGACTGGTAGACCCGAAGATAATGTCGTCAACGTAGATTTGAACAAAAATCTGATCATTACCAACATGCTTGATAAATAAAGTTTGATCGACAGTGCCACGAGAGTATCCATGCTCGAGTAAGTGCTTTGTAAGGGTCGCATACGACACTCGAGGAGCTTGATGTAACCCATACAATGCCTTATCCAACTTGTAGACATTATTAGGAAACTTCGAGTTAACAAACCCAGGAGGCTGATCAACATAGATTTCTTCCTTCATCTTGCCATACAAGATGGCTGTCTTGACGTCCATTTGATAAACTGTGAAGTTCATGTAAGAGGCATATGCAAGGAAGATACGAATAGCCTCCAAGCGAGCTACTGGAGCATAAACCTCAGTATAATCAAGACCCTTGACTTGTCGAAACCCGCGAACCACTAATCTAGCTTTATTTTGCACTATGACCCCTGAATCATCCTGCTTGTTTCGATAGACCCAACGTGTGTCAAGAGACTTTTTTCCCTTTGGTAACTCAACCAATTTCCAAACCCCGAGTTTTTCAAATTGATTCAACTCTTCATGCATGACATCTACCCAGCTGGGCTCATTTAGAGCCATTTCAACATTTTTGGGCTCTATTTGAGAGACAAAGCAAGAGTAGAGACATGTATTGACATCTCCACTCTGACTTCTGGTTTTAACGCCATCGCCCAGCTGACCAATCATGTTCTCTATCGGATGATCACGTTGAATTCTAGAGGGTATCTCATGGTTGATATCATTAAGCGAGACGGGAAGATTGTGAATGCTTACACCTCCTTCATTTGCTGATTGTTCCACACCGGATGACTCTGCTACAAATTCATTAGAAATGTCTTCAGGAAAGAGTAGTTCCATAAAAGTTGAAGTGACAGCGGAAGCATCTCTAGACATGAACTCTCTTTCAACAGGAGTGAGTGGTGTAGCCTCAGCATCAGGAGTATCATTATGAACTGGAGATTTTGGACTATCAGGTGGTACAGATGACTCCCCCTCAGGCAAAGCAGAGGACTCCCCCTCAAATGGTGAAGAAGATACCGTTGGGGGTCTGTAGACAACCTCTTCGTCTTCGTCTTCAGAAACATTCTTCGAACCAGAGAAAGACCTGGATGAGCTATCCGAAGACACATTTATGGACTTGAAAAGCGATGTGTAATCAAATAACCAATCCGGACCCACTCGAGCATCCGTTTCGTTTTCCTCCAATCGACACACGTCATAGGATTCCACAATCTGCTTCGTCTTCTTATTGTAGACCCTATATATGGTGCGTGCAGCATACCCTACAAAGTAACAATCATCGGCTTTGGCATTAAACTTTGGGTTGGACTCTAGGTGAAGAAGGGTGCAAGGGCAGCTAAATACGCGAAAATGACTAACTGATGGCTTGTGACCATATAGAATCTCATACGGAGTCTTCATCTGAGCTTTGTTGATCAACACACGATTTTGAACGTAGCAAGCAGTGTTGATCGCATCGGCCCAAAAGAAAACGAGTAACTTGGAGTCACACAACATCGTCCTCGCGGCATCTTTTAAGGTTCTATTTCTCCTTTCAGCAACACCATTTTGTTGAGGTGTGTGAGCGGAGCTGTATTGATGCATAATCCCCTTTTCAGTGCAAAAATGATCAAGAATAGAATTCTTGAACTCTGTTCCATTTTCGGTATGAAGCGCCTTCACCCTATTGTTGGTTTGGTTCTCAATTAGCACTATGAACTTCTTTATCAGTTCTGCAACCCCAGCTTTGTTGGATAAGAAGAAGACCCACGTAAAACGAGAGAAATCAACAATCACAACCAGACGGTATGAACTTATGTTGATGCTAAGGACGTTGACTGGACCGAACAAGTCCATATGTAATAATTGGAGTAGCTGACTGATTGCGTTAACCTGTTTTGGCAGGTGTGGTTTTCTGTGATGTTTACCCTGGGCACATGACACACACTTTTCAAACATTATGAAATCTCTGACAGGTAAACCATGAACCATCTCATTCTTTGCAAGACGATTTAGGTTTTTGGCGTTAGCATGACCGAGTCTTCGGTGCCACAGTATTGCATTTTGTTCTGAGATCTTTGAAAAGAGGCATGTAACTTGGTCTAGAAGATTTCTATTCATATCAATAATGTAAGCATTTCTGTCCCCTTTAGATTTGACAAGAATCCACTCTTCTGGGATGACAATGCCTGGCTTGGGAATCATACATTCCTTGTCAGTGAAATGTGTAGAATAGCCTTTGTCGCATATCTGAGACACACTCAACCAACTATGCTTTAATTCGGGAGCAAAATTGACATTCTCGAAACTTAACACTCCATTTGTAATGGTTCCTCTCTGAGTGATCTTGCCACCTTCTCCACCCGAAAAGGAAACATATCCCCCATTTAAAGATTGAATGTTGTTCAGTTGGGAGATATCTCTTGTCATATGTCGGGAGCAACCGCTGTCGACGAACCAAGTCCTGATGACATTCCCTTGCAACTGTCCCTGCAAAATGTGCGGGATCATTCAGATTTGGGAACCCAGATCATCACTTTCATGGGTTGACCCGTTGCCTTTTTAGATTTATCATTATTTACTAATTTTCCAGAGGATACTGATGATAGATTGGAACTTTTTTTGGGCAGCCATTGATAATTAGGTTTTCTAATAGTCACTGATGGTTTTAAAATAGGATTTTTATCTGTTTGCCTTGAGCACCTGGGTTTTCTACCTGAATTGGTTGAAGGCCCAAAGCTGCTCCTTAAAGAAACCGATCTTGGCTGACCCATGTTCGGTTTTGGTAGACTGTTCAGGACTTTGTTATGAAAGACTTTTTATTATTTTGAAAAAATCCCCATTTTCTACTACGGACTTTGTTATGAAAGACTTTTTATTATTTTGAAAAACTCCCCATTTTCTATTACGATCATCCTTCCAATCATCATTCCAAGAACGAGTTTTAGAGGACTTTCTAGTTAAAGACCTTCCTCTAAATTTGTTCTCTCCTCTTTGTGACATATAATGTACAAACATTCTATTAGGAAAATTCCTAGCTATATGACCACCAATGCCACAATTGAAACAAATATGTTTGTTATTGTTAAAACTTGTACTGCTATTTTCAGATTTGTTTTCCATACCGACACCCTTGATTTTCTCACATGAACATGAACAAGAAGTTGGTTGTGAGATAAGTGAGGGTGTATCAGATGGAGAAACTTGTGAAAATGGTGGTTTTTTATTAGTATCATCACAAACATCAAAATTGTCAACCATCTCATCAAACACTTTAAAAACATTCAAACCAGTATCAGAAGGTGCAGAAAAATCACAAAAAACATTGTCACTTTCAACATAAGAAAAATTAAAGTCTTTATTTAAAACTAAAACTTCAGGTTCAGACTCAGTTTTATTTTCAGAAACAGATCCTTCAACTTCGTGCTTTGACTGATTTAAGGATTGACCTGCAGGAGAAGTAGAAATGTTAGTACTTTCAACATTAATAAATCCTCCTGAAACAAAACCAGATGGCTTGCCATAAACCATGAATGGTTTATTGGCAATCTCCTCCTTGGACAAAGGTTGAAACTAATATGAATGGTTGAAAGGAGGAGGAACTTTATCATACCCTAGACCCTTTGACTAATTATGTTTAAATTGCATGCAGTGGTCTATCATGTTGGCAACTACTTCACTTGATACATCAAATTTTCTAAAATCAAAATCAACAGTTTCAAATTTGCTCTTTAATGTGTCAAGTTCAGTAATTAACTCAGCGTTCTGTCTCTTTATGTAGTCATAATTCTCACATTTATTACTGTAGTCTTCCTGAAGTCTTCTAAAGTCCTTTATTTTAGTTTCTAACTGAGCCTTAAGGGGTTTTTGTCCTTTTCTAAGTTGATAACCCTCATATCTAAGGTCCTCTACTTCTCTACGTAATGTTTCTATTACTTCATGAAGAATTTTAACATAATCAATACAAGCTTGAGAGCAGGAAGGCAAACTTACCTCATTTTTCTTCGGTTTAGAAGTAGAAGATACCATCAACGCAAACTGAAGCTCCATCATCTTTTCTTCAGCAGCAACACTTTCCACGGAAGCTTCATCTTTGACTTATGCAAGGTGAGCATTTTCAGGTTTTCAAATATTCAAGGTCTGCATCTGGTCCTCCCAGTCAAATGACTAAGCAACCATAGCCTTCTCGTTGTTAACCTGAGCACCTCCCCGATTGTTTCCCAACGCAACCATTGTCCTGTCGTTGTTTAATCTTCGATCCGACATCGGGCACTCACGAGCAAAGTGACATGGTTCGTGACAATTGAAACAACGTAGCTTTCCTTTATTGAACCCTACCTTCTTATTGGCACTCATACCCCAGTTGTTCTTCCCAGTCTTCTCAGCAAACTGCTTCACCCTGAACACTGCTATGGTAATTTTCCATGTAATATCAACAAGAGTAAGGCGATTTAGATCTTGGTCTTCTTGATAACAACTACATTCATGTCCCATGACTTTGGAAGAGCATTTAGTAGCTTCTTGTTTATTTCAGACTTTGTCAAGAAGATTCCAGCTATGCTCATTTTAGTGGTGAGAGTTGTGAATCGTTGTAGTTGTGCCTCCAGGGTCTCACCAGGAACGTAATTGAACATGTTGAACTTTTGGCGCAACATGTCCTGTCGACTCTCCTTCATATCTTCATTCCCTTCATATACCACAATTAGGGTTTCCCACAAAGCCTTTGCTGAAGTATACTCCCTAAAACCTTGAGCTATATCCGGAGACAGGGGCATGGTCAGAGTGGCCAAAGCCCGTTCTTACTCCTCAACCTTCTCGAAATCTTCATCAGTGTAATTCTCAATCGCTTTGTCAACTACTTTACCTGCAACAGTTGTGGTTATTCTGATGGGATTCTTGATGATGCTTCTTCAAATTTTGAAGTCCTTCATTTTAATGTACTTCTCTATTCGGTATTTCCACTCAGGATAACCATCTGCAGACAAGAGTCTTGGAATGCGAGTAGTTATGCCCATGATAGAGTCCAGCTCATGGTGATGTGTTTGACTTTGTGAATCCATTGAATATTAATTTAAATAAAAATTAAATTATTTTTTTTAAAATGAGTTTCCGGTCAAAACAAGCGTTTACGGTCAATGATGTGTTTACGGCCGTAAAAACGGTTTACAGTCGAGAGTTTACGGTCGTGAGTTTACGGTCGGGAGTTTGCGGTTTCTGAATACGGTTTATGAATCTAAGCTTGCGGTTATTGAAGATACTTGATTTATGGTCTAAGAACTGAATTTACGGTCCAAGAAATTTCTTGAGCTTGCGGCCGTAAAATGAGTTTGCTACCGTAAAATCTAGGTAGTAAACTCCTAGAACTTCAAGAAATCACGATTTTTGGATTAAACTTGATTCCCCTTCGTAGCAAACACCAACTCCAATCTCAAACAGTGAAGAATATGGCCAAAAACTCGATTGTAAGATGCTTTGACACTGGTTATGCTATGATACCAATTGTAAGGTCCTGAAACGGATCTTACCAGTGATCAAACAAACAAAACAATCAATTATAAAAAGAATGAAGTAGAAACAGAAATCAGAACAAGCAACCGTGGACAAGCTTTCATACGCTTCTCTTAACGAAAAACGTCTGGTACAACTTGTTTACAGCAACCGTGGACTCTGTGGCATCAACAACCACTAAATGACCTACATAGCCTCTATATATAGTGGACTTGGGCCGACTCTGGGTTTACGATCGTAAACAGGCTTACGGCTGTAAACTACAAACAATACTACCAAAAATGCATATCGACCCAAAAGAACCTATTACAACGAAAGCTTAGACCAAACCATTAATTTGACCCTTCAAGGCTGTTGGATTAGGTGGCTAAGCCCATATCTATAATTGGTATGTACTTGACCCGATAGTAGCATGGTCCTTTTGGGTTGCATTCACCGGAGCAATTTGATAGGATGGATATTTGAGAAAGAGGTTATTTATGATTTATTAATATATTATAAGAATAATATATTAATTAAGAAATCATATTATTTGGTATTGATCAATACTTAATTTGGAATTAATTTAGTGATCAAAGAGACCAATTAAATTTGTAGGGACTAATTAGGTAAATCAATAATACTTATATTTTGGGCTAATGATCCATGTTGATTAGGGATGGGCTAAATCTATGTGAGAGCCCATGAAGAGTTAGTCCAAAGGGCCTATCATATGGATCATTGGAATACTTAAAGGTTTAAGTAATTTAGGGTTTTATGTATGAAACCCTAGGAATTCCACACTATAAATACTGACCCTTGCACTCCAAAATCGTCACTTGTGTTCTAAGAAGAAACCCTAGCTGATTTTGGTGCCTCCTAACCTCTTTCTAATAAGCATCCTCTTGCTTTTGGTGTTTTGTGACACATTAGAGGTATCACACTTGAGGTACTAAGCTCTTGAAAGGCCAAGGATTACAAGCTACAACAAAGACGTATTCATCTAACTAGTTTTTATGTTGTATACCTCCAATTTCATGCTAACTAGGGTACATGCTTTGGATAAAAAATGAAATTGCATGTATAACTTGAGAAAACTTAGATCCGGAGCATTTAGGGCTGTATGTGCACCATAGGGTTGTTATAGTACTCAAAACCCATCAGTATGGAGGGGGGGCAATAAAGAGAATACCAGTCACTGATGCACTAATCAAAAGGGGTATAGTCTTCCAAAAATAAATCCTGCCAATTATGTTGTATAGAAGATGAAACTACTAACCACTTACCGATTGAATTTGGCCTCTCAAAAATCGTCCGGTATTAGATATATCAATGCCGCGAGTTCCAAAAACCACAACTCAGGAACGTAAGAGATTATATCGATTTCGGCGAATCATGGGGGAATTTTCCAAAGGAAAGGAAGATGTTACTATGATCCTTTATTCCACCATCTAAAACATTTGTATTGCAAGGAATGATATTTTATAAAAGATTGGAGTCAACCTGTAGGTTCGTTGATCGGATGCCAAACAATAAGAACAATAGAATTATCTTAAAGATTTCTTTCACTAAGAAAGGTTCTTACAAAGAGAATGGATTCACAAAGCAAATCACAAAGACAACTAGTACAATCTAAAAACTCACCAAGAACTCTCAGATCTATCTCTACACAAACTGTAACTCTCAGAATATAATACAAATCATCAAATCTCAACTAATAAGAGAGGCTGGTATAAATACTAGTCTAAACCTAGGAGATAAAACTTCTGCAGATTCACCAGATCTTTGGTTATATCAAATCCCTGATTCGATGGGATTGAATCTTCAATGATAAATGCAAATCTTGTGTTTTAAGGAATGGATCAGATCAGATCTTCAGAATACTTCTTCACCAAGTAAATATGATGTGCTCAATATTCAGATATCAGCACCAACACGTTATATGTTGATCAGGGCATCAACGTCAGAGAGCCATGCTGATCAGCTTCAACTTCAACTAGAGTAGTTTCAGCTTCAGCAGTGTATAACCATTAGCATGTGTCATCAATGTATCACATGATCAGTGTGTCATCAGTGTAAGACCTTCAGTGTATGTACACACTGATCAATCTTCAGTGAATGGTATCATCATGCCTTTGTTGCTTATAGAATCTTCAAGGTCTTATGCTTATCAGGGGATGATCTTTGGTCTTCGACATATGAACTTCCATCAGCATATCTTCCAATTAACTATATAACCAAAATCTGACAAATCAGTTTGTCTAAGTGTAATATTTACACTTGCTTAGACAAGACTAACTATCTACAATGAGCAATAAAACTATAACTATAATATATAAATTGTGCATCATCAAATCATAAATATGAATCCCAACAATCTCCCCATATTTGATGATGTCAAAACCAAACTAATAAAGAATGAAATAATAAATGAACTAACTACATTTGAAGTAGAATGTTGATATTTGCTCCCTTTAGAATTAAATCTATATAAATATGTATCCTAACAATCTCTTTAATTTGATATTTTTCCAACAGAGTTCAGTGATTTTTCTTGTATTTGTTGGAAAAATATCAAATTAAAGAGATAAAGAAACATTCGATAATCAAGGGGAGAGAAGATTTTGTGTGCAGTAAATACTATCTTTATTGATCACACATCAGTTACATTTACAAATACAATTCATACAAATATATATAGGTACTAATCATCACAATTTTTAGTGAACCATTGCGACTTTTGACTGATATAGCGGTTCCTAACTACAACTTCCTTCCCAAATATAACTAACTTCCTAACTGCATTAATTACTTGTAAAAAAATACTAAAATAACCCTAAGTCTACATTACATTTCCAATATTCCCCCTTAATCTAGACTTTTAACAACAGGGGTACTTCTGGAATTTCACTTCTCCCATCGTCTTTCTCAGTTTTTTTTTGCCAGTCATCATCTACTTGTGTCTTTTGGTGTGAATCATCTTTCATTTCCACTGTCAAGATATGTAGCAGGCCATCTTCCTTCTCATCTTTTGTTGCTAGTTTAAGAAAAGAAATTGTTGTGTTTTTCATAGGTTCCATAATCATCTTTTCTTCCTTAAGCATACACTTGATATCCTTCAAAAAACTAACCACAGACCCGGAGTAAGTTAGATAAAACTCATCATCATGTTCATTTGGTTTCATCTAGAAACCCTCAAAACCATCAGTATATATGTTAAGAATCTTTTTATTTGGAGGCATTCACACAATCATCCATTAAATCTTCATCATCATCATTATCATCCCCATCAATCATCATCGTATCACTGTAAAACTTGCCCATAATCTTTTCATCTGGATCAAGAATCATACAATCACTAACATCAAAAACAAACTTTAACATTACCGAGAACTTTTCGACCCGGTCATCAATCCAAACTTCATCCATTTGATCACCTCTTTTCTTTAGTGATTTTTCTTGTCTTTTCTCCCTCTCCCCCTCTGATCTTTCTTCTTGTTTCCTGCGTAATCCTTTAAATCTGGAACCTTGCTCTGATATCACTTTGTTGGAAAAATATCAAATTAAAGAGATAAAGTAACATTCGATAATCAAAAGGAGAGAAGATTTTTTGTGCAGTAAATACTATCTTTATTAACCACACATCAGTAACATTTACAAATACAATTCATACAAATATATATATACGTACTAATCATCACAATGTTTAGTGAACCAATGCGACTTCAGACTGATATATCGGTTCCTAACTACAACTTCCTTCCTAACTATAACTGACTTCCTAACTGCATTAATTACTTGTTAAAAATACTAAAATAACCCTAAGTCTAGATTACATTTCCAACAGATGGTAGCCCATCACGCTGAGGGTAAGGTGGTTGATGGTTTTCTTGCAGGAAAGAGAGTTGGAGGTGGTGGAGAAAAGATTTGTTACAGGTGGCTCGAAGGAGATGGTGTACGTGGAGGTCATAGGTGGGTCTATCATGGAGATATGATGGTGGAAATGATCAGGGGATATAATAACGGTGATGCTTGTGGTGAAGGTTTGGTAGCGTACGGCTAAAATGGAGATGGAAGTAGTGAGAGAGACCTTAATTAGTGAGTGGGAGCATCAACTTAAACTCTAACATGATCCTTAGATCAACGCATATTACACTGATAAGTGTGAATATGTGATGAATCATATGACAACGTGTAAACAAGCATGTGATTTAGATGCTGAAATTGGTCATGAAGCTCAGGCACTTTCTTGAGGCCTATACATTCCTTGAGAGAGACGTTGGTAATGTAATGAACTGCAAAGATAATTTTTAATAGTACAAAAACAAAACTACCCTTTAAAACAAATAAATGCATTAATTTCTTTCTTGTAGTTGACTCACGAGATGTGTTCACATTCACATAAGGTAAATAAAACTTCCATGTTATGCCTTTGACCTAGTCCATGTACAACGTCAGTAGGTACAGTGATTTAATGCTCAATTCCTATGGTCTCTTTCTTTTCCACTAAACTTGAGGCTCACAGATTTCTCTTTCAGCAATTGAACCTTTTGTCACTCTAGATTTCGGATTTTCATGTTTACCATAATACCCTCAAGGTGACTTGTGTGAACACTTCTTGTCAAAGCATTAGCACTTTGAAGACTTGGCCTAATTGAACTATAATCAACAGGGCAACAACATAAACATGCGACTTGTCTTTTTCATACATTGAGAATTAAACACATAATGTGCTTCTGACAGCCTTTGTTCCTTCTTTTCAAACCTATTTTGTACCTATATTTTTTACTGACACAAGATTCTTATAAGGTAAATAAAACTTCCATGTTATGTCTTTTCCCTATTCCATGTACAACATTAGTAGGTACAATGATGTAATGCTCAATTCCTATGGTCTCTTTCTTTTTCACTGAACTTGAGGCTCACGAATTTCTCTCTCAGTAATGAACCTTTTGTCACTCCATATTTTGCATTTTCATATTTACCATAATACCCTCAGTCTGACTTGCATGAACACTTCTTTTCAAAACATTAGCACTTTGAAGACTTTGAACTTCTTGAACTATACTCAACTGGATAGCAACATAAACATGTGACTTGTCTTTTTTATACATTGAGATTCAAACACATGATGTACTTCTGACAACTTTTGTTACCTCTTTTCAGACCCATTTTGTACCTGTATTGTTGACTGACACAAAATTTTGCAAGAACAATACTTATTCTTTTTCCTGCACACAGTTGTTAAAAATAATAATAACATGTGATAAAATAAGCTAGGGACTTCTTAACAGGTGAATTGTCACATCTACTGACAAGGCTTTAACAAAACTAGCTCAAATCATTTAACACAGGAACTAAACCATACACACAACCTTTTCATGATTTTGCTTTAATGAGAGAGACATCTAAATATGAATTTAGAGGATTTTGTAGTCTCTCTAATTCCTTCAGAATCAACAAAAAGATGTAGGAACCCATTTAAGAATGGGTTTTGAAACATACCTACACCTAAAAAGTTCTGATTAGATGTAGAACAACTAACTTGAGGATTCAGAACCCTTTTCTTCTTGAGACTTTTTATTCCAAGGTTTCTTTCTATCTCCAATTATTGGCTTTGTTTCAAGTTCAGGAGATGTACTCTTGGAAACCCAAACTTGCTTCATCTTAGTAGGTTCATAAAAAGTTTTCTTTGGAACTGAAGTGTTCTTTGATTGTTGCCTCTTCTTCCTTGTCTTTATTGGTTTTTCCATATAAGAAGTAATATTAAACCAAGAAAAAACATTAGAAAGCTTACCATCTTGAGATCTTCTAATGTTTGGAGATGGAGCTTGAGTCTTGACAGGGTGAGATGGAGAGTTCACAGCTTGAGATGGCTTGATAGTGCAAGAGATATAATCATGTTCATTACGGTGAAAACTAGGGTTTCGTAATTATAAACATTCTTCAGGTGCATCTTATGTTTGAACACTTACAGATGAAAAGCTTTTCATCTTTACATCCTTTTCTTTAATATTCTCCTTCATATAAGATATCTCTTTCTCCCTTTCAACCAACTTCTTTTTCAACACTTTTATATCATCTTGGTTCTAACTGATCTTTTAGATTCAGTTTAGCCATGAAAAACATGGATAGACATTTGTATTCTTCCTCATCAAGAACATTTGTATCTTTATTGATCCCACCTCTTCTCTCACCAGAGAGACAATATAAGGACCAAACATACATGTTGCTGTAAGATAGTACCAAAGATAAGAAAACATACTATACTCTTTCTTCTATGATTCTGATGTATTCTTCATAGTTGGATGATTGTATAAAAAAAATTTCTTCTTCTTCTTCTTCTAATTTTCGATTTTCTGAAAACTTCTTACGCTTCTGAATCTTGAATGTATCAGAAAACCCGATATGATACCACTTGTAGGTTAGTTGATCGGATACAAACAAGTAAGAACAATAGAATTATCACAAAGATGTCTTTCACTAAGAAATATTCTCACAAAGAGAATGAGTGCACAAAGCAAGTCACAAAGACAACTAGTAAAATCTAAGAACTCACCAAGAACTCTCAGATCTATCTCTACAGAAACTCTAACTCTCCGAATACAATTCAAATAATCAAATCTCAACTAATGAAAGAGGCTAGTATAAATACTATTCTAAACCTAGGAGATAAAATTTCTGCAGATTCATCAGATCATCGGTTATATCAAATCCCTGATTTGATGGGATTGAATCTTCAATAATAAATGCAGACCTGCTATTTTAAGGAATGGATCAAATTAGATCTTCAGAATAATTCTTCACCAAGTAAATTTGATCTGCTCCAGATTCGGATATCAGCACCAACACGTCATACGTTGATTAGGGTATCAGCATCAGGGAGTCATGTTGATCAACTTCAGCTTCACCTAGAGTAGCTTCAAATTTAGTAGTGTATAACCATCAGTGTGTGTCATCAGTGTATCACTTTATCAGTGTGTCATCAGTGTAAGACCTTCAGTGTATGGGCACACTAATCAGTCTTTAGTTAATGGTGTCATCATGCCTTTGGTGCTGATAGAATCTTCAAGGTCTTTTGCTCATCAGGGGATGATCTTCAAGCTTCAACATATGAACTTCCATCAACATATCTTTAGATTAACTATAGAACCAAACTCTAAAAAATCAGCTTGTCTAAGTGTATTATTTACACTTGCTTAGATAAGACTGATTGTCTACAATGAGCTGTAAAACTATAACTATAATGTATATATTTTGCATCATCAAATCTATATAAATATTTATCCTAACATAACCAAACAAAAATCATGGATTCTATCATAAATCAAATGTATGAATGAAATAAATATAG
Organism: Lactuca serriola; assembly: GCF_051521515.1. Taxonomy (NCBI): domain Eukaryota; kingdom Viridiplantae; phylum Streptophyta; class Magnoliopsida; order Asterales; family Asteraceae; genus Lactuca; species Lactuca serriola. The sequence goes on from NC_136414.1 coordinate 65,421,938, forward strand.
GGGCAACATAGTGGAAAGTTGGGCGGAATAGAGTTTCTCTCCTTTTTTCTCATATAAAATCTATAAAAGTTTGTATCGTTTTGCTATGTTTCTTATTCTTTTTTTTTCTTTTTGTCCCTTGTTATTCATAGCTTCTTACTATTGTTTGAGTTCATAGTAATGAAATTTTTGTGATATGTTGGAGAGGATTGAGTCGGAACTGCAGGGGAGAACCGTGTGGGTACCTTCTCCTGTTATCACAGTGCAAAAGAGAGAGATGACCGTTAGACGACGTCCGAGTGGGGTTCCGAGGATGAAGCTCCGACGATCAAGTTAGTATGACATCTGAGAGAGATCGTAGTAGATTACAGAAAAGAGAGAATTTCATCCCCTTCCTTGTGAGGAAGAAGGATCCTTTTATACCCGTTTATGAGGCGTGTCCCTCAACTGATTCTGTTGAGGATTCCCTCGTGAGGTGCGATGTGGCGGACCAATATTAGAGGGTCCTCCATCACGTCTTTTGCCTCATTCTCTCATTGGTTGGAAGGAGATATTCCAAACATTTATGAAGATCATGGCTATTGCCTAATGAGCGAGAGGGACTCTCTGATTGGTCCCATGTTTGTCGAGGTGTAGTTTCCTGGAGAAGGGGTTAAGTCGCAGCTCTGCACCTTAACCGCCATATTAGTGCTCTTCGCGTTGACGAAGGCCCGGACTTGGCTTTAGATTGGGTTCTGACCAGGCCAAGCCTGGTGTTAGTTTTACTTCTTTTTTGACATTCCCCTGAGGGATACGACAACAAATCCCTTAGACTCGTAGGTGTTTGAGTAAGCTTTGACAACGTCGCCATTCGAGTCTATATCTCAACATGTGTATACCCAGGATTAGTTATGTCGCTCGACGGGCCTTAGGCAGTGCCGTCAATATGTGTCAGTCCCGTTGGGAGATGGTTCGTGACACTAGTTTCGCCTATGAAATCCCCCTTTTTCCCCAGACTTTTCATCTTCAAATCCCCATTTTGGCTTTGTTGTATCAATCTGGACATTCCGTTAACTTCCTTTTCGATTGTTCATCCTTTTTTCGACAATGGACCATTACGGTAGAGTCCTTACTGTCGAGGAGTTTCAATTTCTTCAAGATCGCTTCGGCTTCTTACCAAAGCATGGTGTAATGATTCCGGCAAAGGGGGTATCGATTTACGATTGCCCCCAAGAGAAGGTGGGAGTTCTGATCCCTCTATTCGAAGCGGGGTTACGCTTTCCGACATCCGATTTCTTCAACATGATTGTGGACCATTATGGCCTTTCCATTGATGAGTTGACCCCGAGCGCTGTTAATAAAATCGTCGTTTTTGAACTGATTTGTTGATCTCTGGGTTATGTACCAACTTTCTAGGTTTTCAGTTACTTTTTCTGTTCGACTACGAATTCCGGAGTCCGCACTTTAGCGAAGAGAATAGGCATTCAACAGATGATTTCCGAACAGGACGCTCCGAAGAAGAATATGCAACGACAGTGGCTTTGGGTTAACCGAAACCTTGTGGGGTGCGGGTTTCGTAGAACCTGAGACTTTTCTAACCATCTTCCTAAGTTGTTTTGGAGTAATCTGACCCTTGGCAAGTGTTTGGGGAACATCCTTGTCGTTGGGAGAAACTAGAAAGATTTCATTCTTGCAGCGGTCGGTATGAGTGCCGCCTGGAGGGCTCGCAGGAAGTTGATGCAGATGTTCATCATGAGCTGTGGTATTAACTCATGTCCTTCTCCCCCCCCCCCCTTTTTTTTAAAAGAAGAATGAGAAGAGGATATCTTGTTGGCTTGTGAGATCTTATTTTTAGTGTTTGTTTTCACAGGTACTGAAGCCGAGATTTCTTTGGAGATGGCCCTGCATTGTAACTATCAAGGCAAGTTTTGTCATCGGGAGATCGATCTTGTAGAGACTCTTCCTCCTCCTTTCTCTAAAACACGCATGCGGGAGCTTGCTGGACTACTCTTGGTGGAAGGGGAAAATGTAGGTTCTAGCGGGCCTGCGTCCCCTTCCCAGCCAGCTGTTGGGGTCGTTTCCCCAGTTCGTTCACCATTTTCTGCTCCTTCTGGTTTTCCTGTGGGGGCACAAGCAGGAAGATGTAGTGCTCTTATTCGGAAAAGGCGATGTTTACATGCGGTGCCGTCTTCGGATGAGGAGACATAATCCAATGATGTGAGTTTTCGTCCTCGTAAAGTTCGTAGGACCGTATCTGTGGTCAGGCTTCTTGGCGGTATCGGGGGTATTCTTGGCAGTAAATTTTATGTGCCTGAATAGAAAGAGATAGGGGTGGTGCCTAGTTCTTCGGAAGCGTCACCCTCACCGTTCGCTGGTTCACCCCTGTTAATCTCAGTTTCGGCTCTATGTATGGGGGTGTGCCGAGTTTACCTGGAGGTTCTTTTCAGCGCGAGAAGCCTTCCTTGATTGATGGAATAGGAACTTCGTCTCACTCCTTGTCTTTCGAGTCCTACGCTCCTGGCTGGGCGATTACTAGAGATTGCTTATTGTCGGAAGACACTACCACCTAGGGGTGGAGTAGATGCGCTCATCCTTCGGCCACAATAAGTTCTCTTGCGAGATTAATCAAGTGCTCAAATGGTTGGTGACCTTTGTTACACCGCGGCCCAGACTTCTGCCCTTATGTTTGTTGTCGCCGATTGGGTTCGCTATGCTGGTGCGAATGAGAAGCAGTTGAAAGTATTGCAGGGTTCCTTGGCGGGCATGAGGGAGGAAGTTCGTGATTCAGAGGTGGAGCTTCGAGTTCTTGCTGAGCATAACTGCATTGTGGCCCGCGAGAAGGCCGCTTTAGAGGAACAAGTGGCCACCTTGGAGGACCGATTAGAGCAACTTGAGGATCAAGTGAGTTCTCTTATTCGGGAGAATGGTGCGTTGGCGAGTGAGTTGGCCAGGTGCCAACGTCAACTGGCCCGTGCTTGTGTTGATGGTGCGGTCAGTCGAGGTAATTTACAATGGATGTTGGAGAAGGGAATGGTTTGCGTAATTAATAAAGTTATCGAGAGTGCATAATTCTCCAGCAGGATCCAGGGCGTTCGTGAGGCATGTGAGGCTCTTGGGTTTGAAAAGGGGAAGCAACTGGGTGGTTGCTCCACAAGTTTCGGAGACCCTAAAGCCCCAGATCCTGGCCGTATTACAAGAAGAGCTGAAGAGGTGGATGTCGCTCTATCATCCCTAGCTGAGACGGATTTCACAGGCCTCTTTCGCTTGGGGGAGTTGGATTATGACGGCTTCCGCCAATTTTGTCGCAAGCCGAATCCGGGAGGTTCTTCCTCAGATTCTGAGGGTTGATTTGTGTCTTGCCCTTTTGTTCGTTGTGTACTTGCCTTTCTATGTACTATGTGTATAGTAAAAAATGTTGGCCGTTAATAACCATAAACTGTGTATTTTATTTTGTACTTTTGCCTTGAAGTGTTCTCGTCCGTTTTCTTGTTGTATGTATACAAATTGTTGTGGCATGTTAACACATATACTGTGATTGATCTAGTGGTGTCTTTGAGGACATGCTATCCTACTGCATACTCCCTTGTTCTAGGGTTTGCGATGTGTGCTTCAGACGTCGCATAGCTACTATTACTGAGCTATGCTCCGTTGATTTGTATGCTTAGTTAGGCTTATTGTGTTAAGCTGTGAAATGTTAGTCGTTGTTGTTGATTGTACTATATGGTCTATCTGCCAATACATAAGACGAGATCGTCACCTCAAGACCTTTTACTATTGTAATATCATGGGAAAAGTTATGAATATTTTAGAACCCCTTGTACTGTTCCATTAATTTTGATTCATACATTCTCAACTCTGAGATGTTGTTAGCACATTGTAGGTAAAGATTATGACTCTTTTAAGACCTACGGTTGCATCCTTACATAGATTTTGCTCAAGTAGTGTAAGTGATCAGGTGTTGTTGCTACTTGGAAAATATGTACAACCTCTATACTTTGTGTTTTTGCAATACAAAATTCTAGAAAGCTTTTTCAAAATGCAAATTATATTATTTCTTGAAAGGAAAAGAAATACATAAGACAATAAGCCCTGAATGTCTAAGTGTCAGGGTGTATGCCCGGTTTTTGCTTCGGCGCCTGGAGTATGGTTATCTTGTGCGGAGTTTGACCATACTCCTTTTTCTAGGCATCCGCTTTAATTTTGATTTAGTGCTCTGCTACCGCTACCTCATTTCGACCGTGTCTCTGTGCCTCATCTGCTGCAAGCGCTTTTTGATAGGTTGGCGTTTCCTCCTGTTTCCGCCAATGGTGCCCAGCGTGAGAGAGACGAACTTTGTTGTTCATGCTCTGAAGGTGCCTGGAATTTCCTTTCTTCTCGACATATTGTTGGATGTAACCATGGAAAGTGCCTCCCCGCAGCCTGGTGAGAGTGCCACCCGCACTTTCTAGCACGTCTATCAACCTTGCATCTTGCACCATTGCTTGGGATGTCGTTTAGTGCTTTCGGGGGCACATGTTAATTGTCTCATATAGGAAATTTTGCGTCGTGGGAGGATTGGCCCTCTGCCTCTAGCTTCGGTGCTTCTGGTGCCTATTTCCTTCATTCCATGAGGTTTTGGTCAATACTCTTCATTAACCAAATTGTACTTTGAGTGTCGAATCGCTCTCTGGCCGGGCACGGCTCAACCATCGGTTGTGGGACTGGTTGGTGCCTTTGCTTTTAAGTGGGCGCTTCTTTGCTTTGCGGTTTTTGCTTCATACTTTGGTTGATTCATCTGTGGGAGCAACGTTGTGAGCTGACTGAATACATTTCGTTATCTTTTCTTGGACTCATGGGTCAACGCTTGTGGTGCTGCCTCTCTCTACTGTGGATCTTCCACCTTCTGACGACCTTGACTTCGACACCATTGGGTTTCTTGCTTCCTTTCCCGTTGGGTGTCGCATCCATTACCTGGCTTGGCTACCACTACCATTGCCGATCTGTCACCAGTATTGAATTTGAGCACACCGTGAAGAGTAGACAGAATCGCCTGCAGCTGGAATAGCGCTGGCCGGCCTAGTAGAATGTTATGATCAATCGGGCGGTCGACAACCAAGAATTCGAGCGCCCTTTTTATCCGTTTGGTTCCATCATGGCTAATCAATGTAAATGGGAGCATGACTGTTCCTATTGGCCAGATGACATGGATGGTGAACCCAACTAACAGGCATTGCCATGGTAGCTGGATGTGCTTTTTCCATTTAATTAGTAGATGCCGAAGGCAGTGTTTATAAATCACGTTGACCCTGCTTCCGGTATCGATGTATACTTGTTCAACACAGTTTTGGCTAATGAAATTGGTGATGTGCAAAGGGTCATTCGCATCCTAGCACTTTGGTCGGGGATCGTGCAATGAAAATGTTATATTGAGAATGTTTTGATGGTATACCTGTGTGCCCACGCGTTGGCTCTGGCGGTTGCTGCATGGGAGGGGCCCTGTAATGGTAAGTATCTCGGCCCTTCTTTTGTTATCCTTGCCCTCATCTTTTTTATTTTTTGGGCTGGTGCTTGTCCTCGTCAAATTTTGTCCTGAGGTCCTTTACTATGATAACTATATTTCGCACTAGTTGTTTCTCATCAATCTCCCGCTTCAATACCGTGCACGCGTTGGTGTCGTGCGTTTTTCTTTGATGGTACTCACAAAACTTGGTCTTATCTTTTTTCTCCTTGGCATGAGTCTTATTGATTACATGGACATCGTTGTGGCTACTTCTGCTATCATCCCTGTTGAATGGTCTATACCGTCATGACATGTGCCTAGAATGGAGGTAGTGTCTCTGTTGGTTTCCATCTTGCTTCTCTTGCTAAACTGGGCTTGTTCGGGTCACCATTTCCTCCTGTTTAAGATAGGCGTTAGCTACGGCTTTGAGGTTGGCCTCTTTTCTTTCTTCCCCCTCGATTTGACGCAGGTATTTTTGCACACAGAACTTGAGTCCATCCCTGGATTATGGAACTGTTCCTTGCATCTTCCTTGATATGTGTCCAGGGAGCAGGCCTTGGGCAAAGGCGCCTGTCACTAGGAACTCGTCTTGTGTCGGGACATTCAAGGTTGCTAGCGTGAAATGGTCATAATAGTCACGGATCGATTCTCCTTCTTTTTTCTTGCATGGCGTCCTCTTTTCCTTTTCTCAATTGCATGAAGTTGTTGAGGAAAAGGTATTTCAACTGCTCAAATCTTGAGATACTGCCTAGCCTTAGAGACTTGAACAATTTGCCTGTGTTTCCTGTTAAGGTACAAGGGAAATACGTGCAGGTGAACTGGCGATCCATCTTAAGAGATGTCATGGTCCACTCATAGGTGTCGATGTGGTCATCTGGGTCTGTGGTTACGTCATATTTTGGCATGTTTGGTATCATCGCAGTGTGCGGGATCTCGTACTGCAGGAGTTCATGGATGAAGTTCGAGCTTGCGCTTCGCATGGGTTTGTCCACGTATGAGTATGTCATACCACTATAAGCCATGTGTTGATGCATCTGGTAGGGACTCACATACATCGGGTTATGCATGGCCGCCTGCAAGATGTACGGTTGATACTGCTATAGGTTTGGATGCAATCCAAAGTTCTGGATTGCATGTTGCTCTGCTTGGGGAACTAGATGTGGCCTTGCTCCTGTGTACTGTTGTGTGTACAGACTGAGCGGTTGATTGGCTGCCATGAGGGGGATGAATTCATGTGCTACTGAGAACTGGACGTCGGACCCATAAGAGTCAGATCCCTGGCTGGATGAAGTCTGCACATATGTTACTTGCAGCTAAGACAGTGCAGGTGTTGTACCTGGCGTCTGTTGTGCAAGTTGGTTGAATATCGACGGTTGTTTTGCAAATATCGGTATATAAGACACCCCTGTCGTGGCGGTGTATGGGTGGACCATCGGGGGATATTGTGGCTACGGCTGAATGGTGTGAGGGATCCAGGTTTCGGTGCCTAAAACACGTGGGAAGGATTGTTGTTGTGAGGCAGGGATCTCTATTTCTTGCATTGCATTGATCTGCGGAGTTGTGGTTACGATTACTACTTGTGGGGTTGTGCTAGCTATTGGGCGCCATAGATTGGCTATGTAAGTGGTCGTCGTTTCAGCTGTAGAACTGGATGGTTTCTGTGAGACTGATGTGCGGTTGAAGCACGCTCCTCCTGAACAGAGGCTTTTCTGCCATCAAGTGACTGCATTCGGCGTAGTGGTCTTTTCACCGCTACCCCTGATGTCACTGGGATATCACCTGCCATTGTTGCTTTCTGGATTTGCTTTGTGGATGTATCTTTCTAATGATACGCCCGGATGACACCAAATGTTATGATATGCTGGAGAGGATTGAGTCGGAACTGCAGGTTTTCCTAGTCCAAGGCCTCTAAGGAGGGAGTCCATGGGCTACTTAGGGCCTAATCGGTCAGATTAGGGTTTTTTGGTTCAAAACCCTAATAGCCTCACTATATAAAGACCCCTAGGGCACCCAAAAATGTGGCTAAGCATTCTTGGAGTTCCTTGGACGGTTTTTGGTGCCTCTTTCTCTTCTGCTAGGTCATCCTCTTGCTCTTGGTGTTTGTGAACCATTAGAGGTGTGACACTTGTGACACTAAGCTTTCAAAAGCCAATTACAAGAAGGAATAGATTGTTATTGCTACATAACAATCAAAGGTAAGATCTAAACCCTATATTATGATAATATTGATTATTGTATGCTAGATCTAGGGTTTATTGCTTAGGTACTCAATGTTGTATGTTTAATTAGAAAAACCTAGATCAAAGCAATTAGGGTTGCATGAACACCATAGGAATGATGTTATGCTCATAACCCAACAGTGGTATCAGATCCTAGGTCGTTTTTCTTGTTGAATAGATGCAAAAGTGAACTGCCAAAGGATCAAAAAGTCGAAATTTTTTGCTATCTGTCCCACCGACTCGGCAAGTCCATCAGTGGACTCAGCGAGTAGCCCCGACTCTGCGAGTGCATCAGTGGAAACGACGAGTAGGCTGAACTCAGCGAGTCTAGGGTGCTGTTGACGGGATTTTCGGTTTTTTGAGCAGATTTTGTTAAGGATAATTACCAAAACTCATTTTTATTGCCTAAAATCGATTTTCTATGTTTAACATGATTATCCTTATCAAAACTAATGGATTTGGTTAAATATAGATAATATATGATTATTATTAGTCAAATGTTTGAGATAGGCATTAGCTATAGCTTTGAGGTTGGCCTCTTTTCTTTCTTCCCCCTCGATTTGACGCAAGTATTTTTCCACACGGAACTTGAGTTCGTCCATGGATCATGGAATTGTTCCTTGCATCTTCCTTGATAGGGGTCCAGGGAGCATGCCTTAGGCGAAGGCGCCTGTCACCAGGAACACTTCATGTCCTGGGACATTCAAGGTTGCTAGCGTGAAATGGTCATAATAGTCACAGATTGATTCTCCTTCTTTTTGCTAGCATGCCATCACGGAGTTGGCGTCCCCTTTTCCCTTTCTGAATTGCATGAAGTTGTTGAGGAAAAGGTATTTCAGCTGCTCAAATCTTGAGATACTGCCTGGCCTTAGAGACTTGAACCGTTTTCCTGTGTTTCCTGTTAAGGTACAAGGGAAATACGTGCAGGTGAACCGGCGATCCATCTTAAGAGATGTCATCGTCCACTCGTAGTTGTCGATGTGGTCATCTGGGTCTATGGTGCCATCATATTTTGGCATGTTTGGAATCATCGCAGCATGTGGGATCTCGTACTACAGAAGTTCATGGATGAAGTTGGAGCTTGCGCTTCGCATGGGGTTGTCCATGTATGAGTATGCCATACCACTATAAGCCATGTGTTGATGCATCTAGTAGGTGCTCGCATACATCTAGTTATGCATGCCCGCCTGCAAGATGTACGGTTGATACTGCTATAGGTTTGGATGCAATCCAAAGTTCTGGATTGCATGTTGCCCTGCTTGGGGAACCAGATGTGGGCTTGCTCCTGCATACTGATGTATGTACGGACTGAGCAATTGACTGGCTGCCATGAGGGGTTTGAATTCAGGTGCTACTGAGAACTGGACGCCGGACCCATAATGGCCAGATCCCTGGCTGGACAAAGTCTACACGTATGTTACTTGGGGCTGAGACAGTGCAGGTGTTGCACCTGGTGTTTGCTGTGCAAGTTGGTTGAAGATCGATGGTTGTTGTGCAAATATCAGCATATGAGACAGCCCTGCCATGGCGGCATATGGGTGGACCATTGGGGGATATTGTGGTTGCGGCTGAATGGTGTGAGGGATCCAGGTTTCGGTGCCGTAAATGCGTGGGAAGGATTTTTGTTGCGAGGCAGGGATCTCTGTTTGTTGCATTGCATTGATATGCGGAGTTGTGGTTACGATTACTACTTGTGGGGTTGTGCTAGCTGTTGGGTGCCATAGATTGGCTATGTAAGTGGTCGTCATTTCAGCTGCAGAACTGGATGGTTTCTGTGAGACTGATGTGTGGTTTGAAGCATGCTCCTCTTGAATAGAGGTTTTCCCGCCATCAAGTGACTGCATTGGGCATAGCGGTCTTTTCGCCGCTACCCCTGATGTCACTGTGATATCACCTGCCATTGTTGCTTTCTGGGTTTGCTTTCTAGATGTATCGTTCTAAAGATACGCCTGGATGACGCCAAATGTTATGATACGTTGGAGAGGATTAAGTCGGAACTGCAGGGGAGAACTGTTGGATTAGTGTCTAAGTCCATAACTATTTTGGTATGTACTTGACTCGATTGTGAGCATGGTCCTTTTGGGTTGCTTTCACCAAAGCAACTTGATAGGATGATTTGTGGAGAAAGAGATTAATTATGATTTATTAATATATTATATGAATAATATATTAAAAGAGAAATCATATTGTTTAATTAATATTAGTCAAGAGTTAATAAGAATTAATTTTGTGGCTAAAAGACACTAATTAAATAAAGGGGCTAGCACTGTCAGTTGTGTGATAGTTGGATATTGGGCTAATGGACTCCGTAGAGGTTGGAGTGGACGAAATCTATGGGGAAACCCATGAGAATTCGTCAAAGGCCTCTAAGGAGGGATTCCGTGGGCTGCTTAGGGCCTAAGCAGTCAAATTAGGGTTTCCTAGTACAAAACCCTAATAGCCTCACTATATAAAGACCCCTAGGGCACCCAAAAATGTGGCTAAGTATTCTTGGAGTTCCTTGGACGGTTTTTGGTGCCTCTTTCTCTTCTTCTAGGTCATCCTCTTGCTCTTGGTGTTTGTGAACCATTAGAGGTGTGACACTTGTGACACTAAGCTTTCAAAAGCCAATTACAAGAAGGAATAGATTGTTATTGCTACAGAACAATCAAAGGTAAGATCTAAACCCTATATTATGATAATATTGATTATTGTATGCTAGACCTAGGGTTTATTGCTTTGGTACTAAATGTTGTATGTTTAATTAGAAAAACCTAAATCAAAGCAATTAGGGTTGCATGAACACCATAGGAATGATGTTATGCTCATAACCAGACAGTGGTATCAGATCCCAGGTCGTTTTTCTAGTTGAATAGATGCAAAAGTGAACTGCCAAAGGATCAAAAAGTCAAAAAAAAATTGTTGTCTGCGCCGCCGACTCGGCGAGTCCAGGGTGCTGTTGACGGGATTTTCGATTATTTGAGCAAATTTTGTTAAGGATAGTTATCAAAACTCGATTTTATTGCCTAAAATCAATTTTCTATGTTTGGAATTATTATCCTTATCAAAATTAATGGATTTGGTTATATATATATATATATATATATATATATATATATATATATATATATATATATATATATAATATAGGATTATTATTAGTCAGATATTTGACCTATTAGATTGAAAAGTTTCAATTTACATCCTTTAGGTTTTATAGTTTAAATTTGAACTTAAAAGTTTTAGTTTTTGAAATTTAAATAGTTAAACCCTAAAAGGTTTCAAAATTTTTCCTCAAGTTTTGAAATTTAAAATTTAAATAAAAGGTATCAATTTTGAAATATTAAATTCTATAACCCTATTATTTTGAAAAGTTCAAATTACACCCTTATGGTTTTATTAAATTAATTAAGTGTATAATTAAAAGAAAGTTAATAAATCTATAGTGATATGGTTTACATTTAATTAAATTAAAAATTTTAATTTATTAAATTAAACCACCTAGTATTTTAAAATTATAAAATACATCCTTATACTATATAAAATTAAAAGTTTAATATTATATATGTATGAGTAAATGTCAGTCTTACCGTTAGTAGGCCTCATTCATGAAGTTGATCTATAAAGAGTGTTTAAGGAAGCGGCCTATAAAATAACCGCCATTGGGTATCCACTCTTACCCACCACACTCTTGACTAGTGGAGGGTCGTTAGTCGAACGGGTAGGATAGGACATAACCTTCCATTATAAGTATAATGAAATACGAAGTAACTAAATGTTTTATAAATTCCCAAAATCTTAGTTACTTTAGGAAAAATGTGGAGTTGGTGCTATTCCATGAAATTACACTTTGTACCCTCGCTAAGATGTTAGTAGAGCGTGTATGGTTAACCGACACATTAAGTAGGCTCGAAGAAAAGGTGGAAAAGGGTGACTCGATGTTTGTCATAGATTGATGGAGCGTATGTGTTTAACCGGCACGTCGTTTAGGTGACTGTAACATTGGGGGCACCATGTATATTTGTATGGTTATCCACAACTTGTTTGTGATCCTCGGCATCCCAGTCACAAATGAAGGGCACACTCGAGATTTAAACATGTCATTGAAAAGTTCAATGAATCTCAAAAGATCTAGGAGTTTCATCTCATTTAAAACTTAATTTTCAATTTTCTTTTTTCATGGTGGAAATTGGTAAATCGTCATTTACCTACCTTCAAATGTTCTGCAATTTGGATTACGGCATCCCTCTTCCATATTGTAGGATATTGTGATGGATCCTAGCCTTGATATTTCATTTGGGTGTTATATCAAGGATTCCAATCAACTAAAACTTGAATTTCTCCCGTTTTTTAGATGCCAAAGTCTGACAACTATGGTCTTACTGAATCCGTTGGAAAAAGTTTTCCACTTGAAGATGATATTCCACGATTGGATTGTGGAAATGGAAATCATGCTTGACTTCCTCCACCTCCTCCAATAATTCTCCTTGACCCACGTGTTTAAAGTCCTGAAAAGTTCAAGGTCATTCAAGCCCTATTGGCAAAAAGACACAAAGATGGAAAGTCTATATGTGCTCATGTCCTGGATATGAAGTTGCATATTGATAGATTGGGAATGTTGGGTGTCGATGTCTCAAGGATGTTGACTAGTTCTTCAGTCACTTCCCGAATCGTATAGTAAGTTCATTAGAGAGTACTATGTTATGGACCACGACGTAACCCTCATTGATTTGACTTATTTTCTTATCGATACTGAATCAGCGTTGATTTGGCGCACTGGTCAAGAATATTTGTCTGGTAAATCAATGTCCCATCCTTCTATGGGAAATGGCCACATTTGAAGTCCATAAAAGTTTTCTCTATGCAAAAGAAAGGTTGATTCTGAGATAGTCCCATGTACTATTCCAGAAGAATCCATATGTTTCTACTGCCAAAAGAGGGGACATTGGTTATGAAGCTGCCCTAACTACCTGAAAGATCTAAGATATGGTAGAGTCATGATGTATGACTCTGCTTCAAGTAAAATCCACTATCTAACTCTTGTAAGTTTTCTGTTTTTTGATTCTTAATACATGATGTGATAAGATTACATTTTGATGTTTTGTTAGATCGAAAAAAGGAGAGGAAGCTTAAAGGAAGAAGTGAGTTGAGTTTGATCGTGAAGAAATGGATCGCATGATTCAATGATTGGATTTTAAGCTGCTACTTTTAGAGTTATGATAGATTGCTTAGGAATATGAAAATAGCATAGTTTTCATTTGAATTTGCATTGTAAGGACAAGTTTTTCCGCACCGTTATATAAGTAAAATAAATTTGTTTTTGTCTTATTTATATCTCCTTACAATGTTATTTATGAAAATTGATGCTTGCGTGTTTCTATTGAAAGCGATATTAAGTGGATGTGATTCTTAGTTATGTTATTTATGGTAGTGCCATCACTACAAGAAAAAGACCCTTTTACGACACGCAAAACACGACGCTCTTTGATTTATGTTACGCATTAGAGAGCGACCTTAAAAAAGTGTCATCTCTTCAAAAAATTTAAGGATTTAGGTCGCGCATTACTGAGTGCCCTTAAATTAGTGTCTCATGTAAAAATATTAAAAAAACGGAAGGCACTTGTGCGTCGTATGTGAATGTCGTTTTATATTTTCTTTTAAGAAATGCACGTCTCGGAGGGAAAATGAAATCCCCAAATTTTTTAAACCCCCGCCTTCTTCTCCCTCGTCTCCACCCCTCATCCACATCCACTACCTCCAATCCTCATTGCCTCTTCCAGCCTTAAACTATGGCGATGCACCTTCCTTCTCGAAGAATGCTTCATTTACGACCATCGTCCGATTATGTGAGCCCAAGGAATTGACGTAGACGAAGAAAATTATGGATCAATCGCTTCACATCATGTTTAAGGTTAAGGGTTTGAGATTTCTTCCAAATCGAACCTCACACTAAATGGTTCGATCTCCTCTCTTTTTAGATTGTTCCCTCTACTGATGCCTCCACCTTCTACCATCGATGTTGATCTTTGAATTAGCAAGAAGAAGCCCTAGGGCCTCCGCCTTCACCCACGTTCTCACAGTCGATCGTGAATCGGTTTTCAGTTTCTTCTAAGATTCAACCAATACAGAGGTAGAGGTAGGTTCCGATTTCGTATCAAAAGTCTTCACATTCAGGCGGAACAAAAACCTAGGGATCAATTCGATTAATCAGTAGCAAAATTCAGACGTAATCTCAAAACTTGGCACGGAAAGAGTCTTGAAATCAACTTCAGGTAAGTTATTCAACATGGATTGTCTATCTCCTGCTTCTTCTCTCAAATTAATAGCAGCCGGAAAAAGAATTTTGAGAATGATATATGGTGCTTTCTTGATTCTCAACCAAATTGTGTTTTCTTGTAGGTTCGTTCATTAAGTTGCTACCCTCATCGACACACTATTAAATAAGTACCGGCCAAATATGCTACAATAGAGGAGGGTTTCGTGGGTTCTTTCACCTTTACACCAACGATGGTGGAGTTAGAGAGAGAGTTTATGGTGTGTAAAATACAACATTCTTAAACTAGGGGATTCAAATAAATAGCATAACCCAAACCCTTTACGGTAATTGGGAGCCAATCATGGCAAAACGCAACCCTCAGACCACTTTTGCTCTCAAGAAACCTACGATACGTACAATTTTTCTTTTCTTCCTCTTCCTTTTCTTATCGGTATTCTTTCTCCTCCCTTCCTCTCTGGTGGTCGCCATTACTGCCTACTTCGACCAGCCCTACCCTTCGCTTTTCCCCAACCTAGGAGCATTTGTCGACGACTTCTCTGCTTCGTCCGTTCAACAGATCGTCGATCACTGCCTCTACGATACCATCAACTGCTCCAGACCTGTGAACAACATGTCTAAATCTCGCATCTACACGATGTCAATGTTGTTCACCCTATGGAATACTAGGATTAAGAAGCACTTATTGTTCAGTGGGGGTAACCTAACTAAACCCTAGATTTTACTTTAATTTCTGTGATTTATCTCATGATATGAATTAATAGATAGAATACACTGATTTATGTGTTCCTACTTGGCTTAATTTGATTCAAATTCGTTTAAAATTGTGATTGATCACTTGTGTAATTTTGTATCTACTAACCCTGATGGTATTTTGTTTGTTTCAAAATAAATAAATAAAATCAAAACATGGGAAGCTTTTGCAAAAGTGGTATGTTATGTATTTTGTACAATCAAATATTTTTCACAGTAATTTTATAATGTAAATACCAAGAAGGGTTAGTAAATCATAAAAAGCAATAGAAATGGCTGAGTAAATCATAAAAATCTTCCATATTCATAACAATGTAAAAATCTATTCAGAGATGAAACTCATGGAATATTGAGCTTCCAAGAGTGATTTTTGTTCTCAAACTCATCCCTGTGGTGATTTAGTTCGAGCAATCTACAAATATTAATCATGAATGTAAATGCTTAATCCAGATTTGCAGTGTTGAAAGTTGACACTATATATTAATTATGAAGAGTATTGAACTTCTTGATAATAACAATTATGTTATCATTTTGACTTACTGGTCCCATACGTGTTTGACTTTTAAATGACTTGAAGCATCAGGAGTCCCTAGCTGCTAACAGGAATAAATATCAGTCTTTTGAATATAAATCTGGAATGGATAGTGGAAGAAATGCTTACTCATCAGATCAGGAAAGTCAGTAAGTAAACTTCACTTGTATTATGCATTTGATTGTTAATATTACATGCCTATACACTTTATAGCAATTTTCTTGTGTTTCTTTAAGTATAGTTTTAGCTGTTCCTAGTTTGTAGGTATAGTGCTGCTGAAGATGAAGATGATTCAAATCCAAGTTCACTTAGAAGAACAACAATTGGATAGGTAAGTAAGGGTAAAATGGTATATAAGTTAATGTTTAGTATATTTGCAGACTATGCAATTTTTAAAGGCAAAACAGCACTTTCTATTGCCCCTATTCTTCCTAGTTTTAGTAAAACAGATGTATGATTCTCTATGATCCATCATCTGCCTTTTACTTTTTAAAAAGAATACTAAACATTAGCAAGTGGAAAAAGTGCATCAACATCGCCTTCCTCTTCTCTTTCCCATTTACATAGTTTTTCCTTTTCAGTTTTGTTCCCACATACTGTTGATAATTTATATGTATCTTTTTTTCTCTCTAAAAGCAAATGAATCGATAATACTCATTATTTGAATATAATTTAATCTAAATTAAAATCGTTGTGTAATATGCATTTGATAGAGGTTTCTGTATGATGGTTGTGGAGACACCATATTAATCATCTTTATGGTAACTGTTGCTGCTCTTTTGGCACTAGGTATAATAACAAAGGTTAGTGAACATCTTTAAGTCTAATATTTATATGTTTTGTTATTTAATTCGTTTCTTTTATGGAAAGATGACATCTTTATGTTATCTACTCCATGGGATCAAAGGATGGTATGATGGGGGAAGCATAACTTTGGGTGTTATAATTGTCATGGTTGTTAAAGATATTTTATTTCTGTTTTCTGACTTGTAAACCAATCATGAATAAGATAAACAAAAAGATTATCTCACATAGTTTGCTCTCTTTTAACATTCCATTGTTATTTCGTGTTCTCTAGCCATGCATGAGTATAAAAGTTCACTTAACATTCCATTGCCTTTTCTGCTTGCTAGGTTTTTCACTGGATACACAGAGGATGATGAGGGAAAAGTAGAGTTCATTACTAGTAAAACTAGTGTCAAGGATGCTATGGATGGAGTAATCAAAATTTTCACTATTGTAGTATGTATCTTCTGCATATATATATATATATATATATATATATATATATATATATATATATATATATATATATAAATTTGGTTTCAACTTCAACTTTGTAATTCTTGAGGTGTCTATAGGTAGCTATTGTTTATGTTGCAGTTCTAGAAGGGCTTCCATTAGTTGTCACTTCAACATAAGTTGTCCATTTTCTATAAACCATTTCTTTAATCTGAGTTTTGGATGACTAAAATGTTAATTATATATAATTACAGGCTTCCATACTCAATGAGAAAAATGATGTCTGACAAAGCATTGGTATATTGATATTTTGTTCTCATTGACTTGTATAGTTGTATGTATTTTGTTTTATGTTTTTGGTAATTTTGTATGTGCAGATTAGGCAATCTACCTGTGAAATGATGGGTTCTGCAACTACAATTTGCTGTGATAAAACTGGAACCTTGACTTTGAATTTGGTGGGATATTTTTCTTTTCTTGGTAACTTCATGATTCTTGCATATTTTATTATTTTATTATAGTATTAAGTGCCAATCTTCTGTTCATATATTAGATAGTTAGAGGGAATCTCCTTTCGTTTCTTTTCTCTTTATTTTGACATCTGAGAAGTAAAAATCCTTTATTCTTTTACCTTATTTATCTCATGTTTTTGCTTTATTCAGATGACTGGTCGAGGCTTATATTTGTGAGAATAAAAATGATCCACCAAATGACACGTCAGCATTACCTCCAAAGATTGTATCTCTTCTTGTTGAAAGTGTAGCTCACAATACAACTGACAGTGTATTTTCCCCTAAGGTAGGTATTTTGAATATGTACCTTACAAGAGCACCAATCCTCTTCTATACCTTTTTTTTCATGGTTTTAGTGATCTTTAATCAATTATGAAAAAAGAAAATTCACTGTCAATGTTGGTTTGGTGCTTAATTAATAGGGAGGCAGAGATGTTGACGTTTCTGGATCTCCAACAGAGAAGGCCATACTTCAATGGGGGGTTAAGGTTAGTTAGTTCTTGGTTCATATGTTGGGGATAGAATCTTGTTTTGTATCCTTGATTTTATTTTTAGGTGATGCTCATCATTTCTGTAATTATTGCAGCTTGGAATGAATTTTGATGTCGTGAGGTTAGAGTGTTCAGTTATTTATGCATCCCCATTCAACTCCGAGAAAAAACGAGGTGGTGTTGCAGTCAAACGGATAATTGTATGGAAGCAGTCTCTCTACCTTCTCCTTTCTGAAAATAGTTTGTGTTTTATGTATGTTGTTATTTGGATTAGGAAGATTTGTTTTTCTAGTTTGACTCATGTTAATAAAATAACAATTAAATGTGATTTATTTTGAATATTAGTATAATTATTTCATTAAATGGATTGTTTTGTTATATAAGTATTTTATTTTGCATTATGAGACTTTTAAATGTGTTATTTAATTTGAAAATTAGTAAATCTATAAATAATATTTTTTTTAAACATTTGAAATTATGATACACAAAAATGTGTGTCATCTTCATTTATGACATGGCCTTTCTTGACAGGGGTTTTCTTGATACGCATTGCGTGTCATTAACACGCACGTCGTAAGGTTACGACACGCGAATGCGTGTCCTCTTCCTTTATGACAGGGCCTTCCTTGATACGCATTGCGTGTCGTGAATGCGCGTCGTAATTGCGCGTCGTAAATGAGCGTCGTAAATGCGCATCGTCAATAGATGACGCGCAAAAGCGCGTCGTCTCTCTTTATGACAGGGCCTTCCTTGACGCGCATTTGCGCGTCGACTGAGCCTTTTACGACGCGCAATGAGCGTCGTAAAAGGCTGTTTTTCTAGTAGTGCATAATTTTCTAAGTAAGGAAGATTCCTATCGCTCAAGTTTCAGTTGGACAGAAGCTTGGAATCATATGATTTGAATCATGTAATGTATGGAAATCTTGGTACTTAGGAAATTAAGACTAATTCCTTGATCACACAAGTATGTGAGTCAAGTGAATGACTAAAGAACTAGAACACAATGTTGTGCACTAGTCAAGTCCACCACAAATAACAATAAGCCTAGTCTTCATAATTTACTAAAAGTCTAATAAATGTGGTTATGCTTACAAGATTAAGTATAATTTTGAATCATTGAAAAGTTTCAATGAATGGCAGAACGAATAAGAAGAATCAATTAGGCAGAAAGATAAAAGTTTCTCCAATCTAAGAAGAAGGGAGAGTACTTTTGTATCGTGTTTTATGATCATCTTGTTGATTATGAAACCATATCACAATTCATCCTCTAAGGACATCTTAGTGCACTAGTATGGCTAAGAAGAGGAATCGGAAATTGTTGAAATGGTTAAATCAAAAGGATGAGTCATACTTCGTTCCAAAATCAAGTCTTAGAGTCGTACTCCAAGATTGTGAATTGAGTGACATATCTTAAGAAGTTCTAACACAATCATCAAATGTGAAGTAGAAAATTGTTTTTTTTCTTACTCTTGCACGTTTGAAATTGGTAAATTGTGATGTCTTGGATAAGACAAAGACCAACTAATACCAATTGTGTGTAGTGTTTGTCTTGATAAGAATGCGCACTATCTCGTGAATATTTTTTTGTCAAGAAATGTTTTCTTGACAAGAGAATCTTATATGTCAAGAGGTTAGTGGGAGTCAAAAAAATCTTGAAAAGTTTCAAGAACTAATCATGAGTAAACCTATTATTAAACACTAGAACACGACTTGAGGTTTGTAACCTATCGTGTTGACATATTCTTGTTTTTGTGCCAATCCAGTTGAGTTGATTATGCATATGAGTTCTAGGAGTTCTCAATAGACTGCATAAGGCAAGCATCTTGTTCAATGAAAGTACATTGACTGGTATAGGTGAGCTGCTAAATAACTTGGAAGCAATGGTGGGAACCTTGACGGCAAGAAATCAAGAATGAACAAGTTTTGTCCATAAGAGTTTGGATTTGTTACAAACATTATCTTATGATTATGGTTATTACAAATTTGCATGGATAGGAACACATGCACCATAAAATCTAAGTGTCATAAGATTTCTCTCCTTCATAAAAATGATTGTAAGGAAAGGCTTTCACTAAGAGAGATTTTAAGGAGATAGCGATTATGTAAATTGCATTCTCAAATTCAATTATGATTACCGCATCCCTCTTCATGGTTTGAATTGTGAGATTTGGCAATTGGTCTGAATATTTAGGACTTAGTAATATAAGTTCTGAATTAGTTTAGACACACATGTGAGTTGTCTGAGGAAAGGTGTATGAGTTTGAGAAGCTTCGATAAAGGCTTATCGAAGAACATCGTATTGGAAATATGAACTTTGGAAGTTAATAAGTATTGTCTTCTATAAGTCTAACTATTTTCTGATACCTGTCAAAGCTAGTGGGAGCATAAATGTTATGTTGGAATGGATATAATCATCATGTTAGTCGGAGCATGATTATTATTTTAAGTGTTACAAGTTGGCAATATTAATTATAGAGAAACAAAAGTTTCACTTTGCAAAGTTGAAGGGGTTGAAAAGTTGTTTTTGCTATAATTAAGGGAGAGGATGTTATACTTCGTTTCCAATATAAAAGCTTAGATCGAGAAATTTTAATTGAATTTAGTCAAGGATATATTTATTATTTGCATTCTCAAAGTTCGATTATGATTACGGCATCCCTCTTCATAGTTCGAATTTTGAGAACACAACAACTAGAAATATTATGACAATATTATAGCAAGAACCTGGTAAAGTATCACATTTTTCATTATGAATCGTATCTCATACGCTTCAGGTATAGGATCGATTGCATACATTGTAATACTCGACCGTTCTAAATTTTTCCAAATGCCTAGGGCATTTAGAAGCAAAAAGGGAATAGACCCGGATTTGACTAAAATAATTAAACAACTGTCAAGGACAATCTAAGGTTCGCCAAGGATTGGTCGCGTGTGGACAGTTGGAAGTATAGTCATGGATGGACCATATTGAAATTATTATGAATAGATAAGATTCTATTTACAATGAGTTGTCATATGGAAAATATGGAAATGTTTTCTTATTCAGATTTGGACGTTAAGAATCTATGTCTATATTAGAAACTTCTATGTAAGAAGGATGTTCAAAGGAATGTACTTTGAATGTGAGACTTCATGACTATGGAATTGTCTTGTAAAAATCTCCAATAGAGCACTTTGTAATTTCATTGGCAAAGTCTTGGTGACTTTGGCGCAGTGATATTACGAAATAACCGTTGCACAAAATGTTAGAATCTAACATATTCTATAAGTGGCAAGAATTTGGTATTCTAACACTTGTGGTAAGGATTGGGAATTGTGAAATGACTGTGATTGAAAATGTTATTCAATTATACTATTTCACAAAGTAAGGACCATAGGTAAATATAGTGTGCATGTTAAGAGCATGGGACAATTGTTGTTATAATTCAAGTAAGAAGTTGATTACCTGAAACAACAAATAATGAGTAATCAATATGGTGATTAAATAAAAGTGTTTTATTTATACTGTAACACCGTAAATTTCAAAACAATTTTTCACATTTTATAAAAGCATAATTCATTTAGTATTCATAAAAACATCAGTGTTTGAAACTCAAATCCATAACATATAAAAATCCCAAGATCTCATAACATAAAAATCCCGTGTGTGTACTGATCAGGCCGGCGCCTTCCCGTGCTCATCACTAGTACCTGAAACAAATAACACCAAACACTGTAAGTATAAAGCTTAGTGAGTTCCCAAAAATACCACACATAGCACATATTAGCCACTCGAGGCTATAACTCTATGGGTCCGTGGACCCTACTCTGTGAACCCTCTGGTTCCAACTCTGTGAACCTTCCGGTTCCAACTCTATAAACATGCACAGCATAAATCACATAGAAATAATGCAGTACAGCACATAACATACATATAGCATACAAATACTCTGCCACATAACTTTGATTACCTACTCAAGGTAAAGTATAGTGAGAAGACTCACCTCACGTATCTCGATAACTCGCAAATCCCTGAAATCACTAGTGCTCGATCTCCCGAGCTATAGTCCTCCTATAACACAATACATCTCTAATTAACACTTTCCCAACTAAGGTTGACTAACCCTATCAAGTCAACACTGGTCAACTCTGATCAACGGTCAACGGTCAACTCAACTCACCGAGTCTCTACGGGGACCCGATTCCTCTAAGTCCCTTCCGACTCACCGAGTCACTCACCCGAATCGGTTACTCAAACCCTGGTTCGAAATCACTAAACAACCCGCACCAACTCGTCGAGTCTGGAAATGGACTCGGCGAGTGCAGTCCATGCACAACCCCAAACGACCTTCTGAGGTCAGATCTGCTTCACTAACTCATAGATCCAGTCCTTCCAAGCTTATTCATCACGTAAAGTTCATGTCTTGGCGCTCATAACACACCTAATGACTCATAAATGGTGTTTTGACCTCAAGCACAAAGACCCTAATCCAAAACCTCCATGGATTCATAAAAAGCTTGGACAAATGAACACTCTGGACCTCCAAGGGTCCAGATCCAGAACCTAACTCGCTTAAGGGACCAAGGAAGCACTAGATCTAGCCACAAAAAGGCTCAATAAGCCCTAAATCAACATGAACATCACCATAACAGAGAATGGTTCGAAAATAGTACCTCAAACGTGATGTTCTGGACCTCAGATCTTCAGGAAGTTGATCCTCTTGTTTCCCCTTGGCTATTGCTTCCTTTCCCTTGCTAGATAATACCTCCAAGGTCAACAATGGCTCCTTATCTCACTCCAAACGCTCAAGCTCACTAGGGTTTCACTCTCGGGACTGGTGAGCACAAATGACGGCCATAAGGCCCTTTAAATAGGCCCCAAACCCGAGAAATTAGGGTTTCATTAAACAGCGCAGACAAGCCGAGTCCACCAATGTGACTCGTCGAGTCCGGTCATTAATCCGGGTGAAAAATCGCGTCTTTACTCGGCGAGTCTTCGCACCAACTCGCCGAGTCCTTCCATAAAACTCAAAATAAAATGAATAAATATAATACCTGAAATTCCGAATGTTACATATACTCAAAGGTTTGAGGCCATATAGTATTAGTATTATTCTTGTGTTTCACTTTGCATGTTTTGACTTCTTGAATAATAAGATTATTCAAACCCTCCACAGTCGCTCATACTTTGGAAGTAGGTATGAAAGAAGACTGTCATGAATCCGTCTGTAGATTGTCTAAAGTGTTTAGACATAGCAAAAGTTTGGTGCAGAGTTCAAGAGTGTTGCTATAAGATTAGAGTATTGGATTAAACGCACGCTCACTTGGATCACTTCATGGATTTTATCACGATTGATTGGTGAGACGGTAATATCTTATATTCTTGAGACTGAGTTGTGTGAGTTATATCTTGTGAGTCGGTTACACATTGATAATATGTAAATGCACCAGTAACTTGGTGTTATAAAACATATTGTTGTGTGTGATTCGGTGAGTTAGTACAAGCGATCATTGAGTCGAAGTTTAGCCGTTCCTTTTACCCAAAGTGGGATAAAAGCAATATATGTGGGGCCCTCAATGATTTAGTGATGACACCCTAAGCGCTTGGCCAAGCCGGGACTAAATTGACGTGTTTAATTGTAGTCTGTTGTCAGTCGTCATAAATTGGAAATCGGTAAACAGCACATGAACAGAGAGTATGATTTAAATCCATGTCTCAGTTCATATGATATCTAGAAACGGAGGAATATATGATCCCTTATCAAACGGACACGCTTCTGAAAAGATCAGAGTTGATAGTGGATTTTGAAAGCTACGATTGTTGATCAGGTTTGAAGTCATACGCATAATAGTTGTTATACTTATCCAAGTGGAAGACTGTTGGATCAGTGTCTAATTCCATAACTATTTTGGTATGTACTTGACCTGATTGTGAGCATGGTCCTTTTGGGTTGCCTTCACCAAAGCAACTTGATAGGATATTTTTGGAGAAAGAGATTAATTATGATTTATTAATATATTATATGAATAATATATTAAAAGAGAAATCATATTGTTTAATTAATATTAGTCAAGAATTAATAAGAATTAATTTTGTGGCTAAAAGACATTAATTAAATAAAGGGGATAGAACTGTCAATTGTGTGATAGTTGGATATTGGGCTAATGGACTCCATAGAGGTTGGAGTGGACAAAATCTATGGGGAAACCCATGAGAATTAGTCCAAGGCCTCTAAGGAGGGAGTCCATGGGCTACTTAGGGCCAAAGCAGTCATATTAGGGTTTCCTAGTTCAAAACGCTAATAGTCTCACTATATAAAGACCCCTAGGGCACCCAAAAACGTGGCTAAGCATTCTTGGAGTTCCTTAGAAGGTTTTTGGTGCCTCTTCTTCTTCTCCTAAGTCATCCTCTTGCTCTTGGTGTTTGTGAGCCATTAGAGGCGTGACACTTGTGAAACTAATCTTTCAAAAGCCAATTACAAGAAGGAATAGATTGTTATTGCTACATAACAATCAAAGGTAAGATCTAAACCCTATATTATGATAATATTGATTATTGTATGCTAGATCTAGGGTTTATTGCTTTGATACTCAATGTTGTATGTTTAATTAGAAAAACCTAGATCAAAGCAATTAGGGTTGCATGAACACCATCGGAATGATGTTATGCTCATAAACCAACAAGAACCGTGTGGGTACCTTCTCCTATTATCACAGTGAAAAAGAGAGAGATGACTGTTAGATGACATCTGGGAGGGGTCCCCGGGGCAAAGCTCTGGCGATCAAGTTAGTATGAGATCTGAGATAGATTGTAGTAGATTATAGAAAAGAGAGAATTTTGTCCCCTTCCTTGTGAGGAAGAAGGATCCTTTTATACATGTTTATAAGGCATGTCCCTTAACTAATTCTGTTGAGGATCACCTCGTGAGGTGTGATGTGGCAGACCCATATTGGAGGGTCCTCTGTCACATCTTTTCCCTCATTCTCTCATTGGCTGGAAGGAGATCTTCCAAACGTTTAAGAAGATCGTGGCTATCGTCTAATGGGTGAGTGGGACTCTCTGATTGGTCCCACGTTTAGCGGGGTGTAGTTCCCTGGAGAAGGGGTTAAGGCACGGCTCTGCACCTTAACCGCCATATCAGCGCTCTTCGTGTTGGCGAAGGCCTGGACTTGGCTTTAGACTGGGTACTGACCGGGCCAAGCCCGGTGTTATTTTGACATCTTTTTTGACATTCCCCTGAGGGATATGTTAACAGAAATTATTTTCCATTTCCAAGAAAGTCATGTATATCAGTCTCGCTCGGACCTAACCTATCTGATCCAGAACCAGAACCGCTTGCTCTAGTTATCATCACCATGCTGAAGATGTGACTGGGAATGGATTAATTCAAATTATAGAACTAGCTTGGGATAATATTCAAATCCTTTCCAGTTCCTTAGTTGTGGCTTTTCTCGATTCCTATATGGATCATGTGTTTCACGTAGTACGGGCCCATACTACCTTCCACACCTATCCATACTAGATACAAGGATTTCCACAAGGTTCCTAAATCACTACAATCTGCTATTGATTAGCCTTTTTACACATCTAGTGTTACAAGGGAATAATCACTAAATGTCCTAGACTTTCCTCTAGGGTTTCTTTTATCTGCGCTCTTGTAACATTAGAAGTCTTTGCTAACATCCATAGTCACCTTGTGTATGCAAGTCATACGTAATCCAGTATTGGATAAATAGTCGAATAATTAATTCTACCCTAGGCCCACCACCAAACAAGGAACAAGAAGTAAGGTTGAATTAAGCATATTAAGGATACAAAATCCTAGTCAGGTATCAGAACACTTGTGACTCTAAGCTTCCAGTATTCGAGATTGTTATTGCTACATAATTAATTCAGTATCAGAACACTGATGCGAGTCAAATAATTAATTCTACCCTAGGCCCATACTACCTTCCACACCTATGCATGACTATACACTCGCCTCCTCTCTTATCATTCTTCATCCTCTTGCTCTTGGTGTTTGTGAGCCATTAGAGCAGTGAAACTTGTGACTCTAAGCTTTCTAAAGCCATTACAAGGAGGATTTGAGATTGTTATTGCTACATAACAATCAAGCTAAGATATAAACCCTAATGTTATGTTAATATGATTAATTGTATGCTAGATCCAAGGTTTATAGCTTTGGATATTCAATTTCATGTTCATTAGACAAGCTAGATCCAAAAGCTATTAGGGTTTGCATGTACACCATAGGAATGATGTTTTGCTCATAAGCCATCAGTGGTATCAGAGCCATGGCTATTTGTTTGATGTATTTGATGCTATTATGGATTATCCTTGCTTAAAATTCAAAATTTAGGTTTTCTGGGGGCTGAACTCGCCGAGTCCATAGACGAACTCAACGAGTCCATGGTGAACTCGCCGAGTCCATGCCTGACTCGACGAGTCAACTGGTCAGAACGAGGGAAAATCGAGATTTTGTGCTTCTTTGTTTGTGGGATAGTTACCAAAACGTTTTTTATTGATATAAATCAGATTTTTATCATATTGGGTGATTATCTTTGCCAAAATTAAAGATAACTTCATATTAGTTAAATAATTATTTCCTTATATGATTAGATTTAATTATTTGGATTATTTGGATTATTATCTTGCAAGAATTTGGACCATGTCAAATTAGGTAACCACCAATTATCTTGCAAGAATTTTGACTTTAAAAATAAAGTCAAAATTAGCCGACGGAGTCTAAACAAAAGTTGTAGAGTACGTCTCCACCTACACGTGGATATAAAGAACGTCAAAAACGGAGTTCGTATGAACGAGTTACAAATTATAATAGCATATTTACGTATTAAAATAAAGTATAAATCATGTATACGTACACACATATATATACATATGTATATATCATTAGAAAGGTATCGACGATGCGGTCATTATAAGACTAATGTTGAGTTCTTTCGACATTAGTTTAGTACAAATATCATTAAATCCATTTATAATAGTATTATAGAGGGGTGTTTAGTTGTTTATATAACTAAAAGGTCATTAAGTAATTATGGAGGGTAGTTTTTGAAAATTCAATTAGTATAAATAAGAGCCTTGGGCTCTCATATTTCTTGCACCATTCTCTTGATTCAAGAGTCTTTCTCTCCTTATCCCCCGAGCATTTCGGTCCCTCGTGATTCGACTTCTCTTTCTGTAGCTTAGTATAGTAAGGTGAGCGCTGAAGCGCTGCACGAATCTTTCTTAGAAAGATTAAGCGACGAAGTTCTGCCCCTGCAGAGCCCGAATCCTAGCTAAAACCCCCTTGTAAGTAAGTTATGCTTACCTTATTTTAATATAGCTTATATTTAAAATTAGTATTGTTATTATGAACTTATAATAAATATTTGAGCTATTATTATAACTTATATAAGTGTCGTTATAATATTTTTTTTAACTACTCGCGGTACGGGGAATCTGGTTTAAAGGGCCGCATAGGGTTGTTGGATTTCAGAAGTGCTATATGCCAAAATGGTCCTGCCCTCCGGTGTTTTATGTCTGGCCCCTGTCTGTACATAGTGGTTGGAAAATATTGTTTAACGCTTATATAATAATAATAATACTAAGACTAATAGTTGGTCACGGTAAATATTAGACTAAAATTTAGCGATAATAATGCTAGGTTTCGTCGAAGGAAAAATAAAATCGTTAGAAGCAAGCGCTGCCCGATTTTGGAATCATCACTTTAACAAGTGAGTGCATAGTTACTTTCAACTTACACATAGATATGAAGTATTTTATATAAATTACGTGCTATGTGTGCATATTATCTGAATACTTGCTATCTATGCTAGATGAACGTTGTTATACATGTTTTCAGTGATTTAAACTGTATATGTATTTTATATCTACGAAAATGTTGGGGTAAAACATGGGTAGATGCAATAGGTGATGTGTGATAAAATGATGAGAGGCCTCGATGTTGATGTTGTTGATTCTATCATCTAGCGGAGTATGGATGACGACCACGGACTCTTCTAGACAGTCCAGTGGAACACTAGCAGGCTCGCAACCTGTAGGTGTTTGTGAACGATATGTTCACCGGTGTACTCCATCCCCCACATGGTTGCCTTTAGGACATTTATTGCTGAGGAATCCCCTTAGCAGTAGTGTCCGTCCCGATGATGATCCTTAGGCTAGGTCCCTTATGATAGGTGTTTAGGGACGTAAAGTGAGGATAACGGGAACGGGTAATCGGGTTATTGTTGATCGATGAAATTAATAAACTTATTTATTATGGGTTGAAAACCCTATGTGCTCACCAGGCTCCCAAGCCTGACCCACTCAGTTTTATGTATTACAGGTAGTGGTGCATGAGCATAGGTGTGATGTTTTGGACGAGGGATTACGGATATAGGTCTGTAGATATGAAATAATATAGTAAGGCTTATATTGTACTGTTTATGCTTTTGATCTGTACGAACATGACATCCCGAGTCTTTTAATGAAATACATTTCTATGGAAATGATTTTGATAAATCTTTATCATATTTTTGTTTTGGGACAAATTCCGCAACACTTTCATTTAAAATGTAACTATGATTTTTAAACAAAGCATAAACAAACCGGTCTTTTCTGGCCGTGATTTTGGGGATGTCACAATATATAACATTAAAAGTATAGTATTATATATGTATGAGTAAACAGTGAGTCTTACCGTTAGTAGGCCTCATTCACGAAGCTAGTCAATCAGGGGTGTTTAAGGAAATTGCCTATAAAATGGCGATTGAATGGGTATCCACTCTTACCCACCGCACTCTTGACTAGTTGAGGGTCGTTAGCCGAACGGGTAGGATAGAACAAAAACCTTCCATTATAAGTATAATGAAGTACAAAAGTAACTAAATGCTTTTATAAAATTCCCAATCTTATTTACTTTAGGCAAAAGTGAATTGATTCAATTCCATGAAATTACACTTTGTGCCCTTGCGAAGACGTTAGTGGAGCGTGTGTGGTTGATCGGCACACTCTGCAAGTCAAACTGTTGGTTAATACAGTTTTTTCGATATTAAAAGCATACAGAATATGAACATTTGAACTGAAATAATAAGTTTGAGTACAAGATATCCTTGTACTTTTGCTTGTATTCCCTCCTGAAAACATTGAAAAACACGGAAAAAGGTGTAGGGGTATGAACTCACCAGACGAGAAATGTGTCGGTTGGATACTAAGTGTCAGTTCGGGGCTTGAGTACATGCGAGGTTCCTATGTAATATGAAGAGATATATAAATGTATCTAATTAGAATTTGAACTACTAATTAAGTAAGAATATACACTCTGAGGCATGAAAACACTTCATTTCAAGTGTTAGGAGTGATTCGGATAGCATCTAAGCGGGGTGTATGGCCTAGACATGGAGTTTGCTCTTCAAGAGTAAGCTCTTAGGGGTTTACGGTCCAATGACCATATCCCCATGATTTTACGGCCGTAAACTCATGGGTGGTGTGTTCTTGGATGCTAAATGGTCTTACAATGCACAAGGGAAGGTTCTAGGGTTGATTCCATGGCTTAGGAAGTGATCGGGACTTGAATTGACCTTGGAAAGGAGTTTACGGGTTATGAAGATGTTCTTGGTGAGTTTACTACCTTAAACACATGAGTTTATGGCAGTAAACTCATGTTTTTCCATGAATCATGTGTTTTGGTGGTTGTAGGTTAAGTATACAAAGTTCTAGGTCCAATTCTAAGTTATACAAGGTGTTAAGGGCACTTTAACACCCTTTGGAGGTGTTTATGGTCTAAGAAGGGGTGTTTACAGTCCAAGAATGTTCTTGGGCCGTAAACTCAAGTTTGACTCATTTGTGTATGTTTTGGTGCAACTCATGAAGGAATATAAGGTTCTATGCACTCATGGAAGCTCATGGAAGCCTTTGGAGGTGTTTAAGGGGCAATCTAACACCTTAAAAGGAGTTTATGGTCTATGAATGAGGGTTTACGGTCCAAGCATCTTCTTGGGTCATAAACTCATGTATACTCCTCAAATGGTAAGATTTTGGTGTTCAAATCTTGTACATGCAAGTCCTTAAGCCTTATCTAAGCACTAGAAGTGATTTGGAAGGGTTTGGGGGCTCTAAAACCCCATTTATAGGTGTTCACGGTTTGGGGAGGTTCCTAAACCGTAAAAACAAGTTCTTGATCCTATTTCATGATTCAAACACGAATTTGAAAGCTAAAGATGTTATACTATGAGCTAGGATGGATTTCTTACCAATTTGGAGCTTGAAATGGATGATTTTGGATCAAAACTTGGATTTGATGAGAGAGAGTAGAGAGAGAAAGTTATGAGGTGGTGGTAAAAAGCTAAATTGAAGTTCACTCATCCTTTATATAAGGTTTGAGTTTGTGGCCTGGTGGAAATCTACCCTATACTAACGTTAAACGAGGCTTTTGGACGTACCCGATTTAATTGTTTGTAACCCGACGGAATAAAACTAAAATTTTTTTCCAAATAATAATTTGGGGCATTTTCACGTGTTTCTAACGGGTTTGGATACTCACGAGGTCATAATAAAAGTCTTAAATTAAATGACCTAATCCAAAATGTTAACGGAAAAATTGCAAGACAAACGGTTTTATGGACGAGAACGGGATACTGTGACGGAAAAATTTTCGGATTGTCACATTATTCCCCCGATAGAGGGAATTTCGTCCCGAAATTCAAACTTTAGATACAAATCATGGATTTGGAAAGAGATACAGATACTTCTGCTTCATCAGATCTTCGCGCTCCCAAGTGAACTCAGGTCCTCACATGGCATTCCAGCGAACCTTCACTTATCGGGATACGGCTTTGTTTCGTACGTTTAATCTCTCGATCTATGATCTCGATTGGTTCTTCCTTGAGGTTCAGACTTTCATTGATTTCGATCTCACCAAGAGTGATTACTAGGGTTTCATCAGATATGCACTTCTTAAGAATAGAGACGTAGAAGACAGGATGGATGTTGTTAAGTTTTGAAGGTAGTCGGAGTTTGTAGACTACAGGACCGATCCTAACGAGGATTTCGAAAGGTCCTATGTACCTCGGGTTAAGTTTTACGCGCTTTCCAAAGAGTATCATGTCTTCCTCGCTTACCACGTGACCAAGGAAAGTGGTTAGACCGAAGGGCATCACTACAAACTCGTAGTGACCATATCGAGTCCTGAATGCTGTCTTGGAAACATCATTCTCGTGAACTCGAAGCTGACTGGGTAACTCCTGCAGTTCTGCTGGAGCCTATCGATAAGGAGATTTGGCTACAGGGTTTGCTCCGGGAATTGGGTCAATGCAAAACTCTACTTGGTGTTCGGGAGGAATTCCCGGGAGCTCTTCGGAAAAGACATCAGGAAAATTGCAGACTTCGGGGATGCTCTCGAAGTCTTCAACTTCCTGTTTCTCATTGGTCACATAGGATAGGAATTTATGGCACTCCTTTCGGGGAAGCCTTTTGAGCTTTGATGCACGAAGTGATGCGAAGGTTAAAACTAAGTTTATCGTCGTAGATTATGAGGGTTTGACCAGAGGGAAGGTTGAGATGAATAGATTTCTTGTAACAAAGGATATCAGCATGATTAGAACTCAACCAATCCATGTCAATGATAACATCAAAGCTCTTTATTGAAAAACCGACATAAGATCGATGGGAAAAGAATGATCGCCGAGGGTAAGGGTACAACCTATGAATATATCGCTAATGTCCTCTTTCTCACCATTAGTTATATCGACATTAAATGCTTCGGTTACTAATTGAGGACTATCATTAAAAGTTGTTTGAATGAATGGCTAACATATTTTCTTTCAGCACTATAATTAAAAAGGATTGCAAGCATAAAAGCTGTCGAGGAGGAATATACTTGTGGCAACCGTGGGATCGGCGGATGCCTCATCTTGTCCCATAGCTAGGACTCTTCCAGTATTGCCAGTTGTTGCTGTCTTGGGGCAGTTTCGCTTGAAATGCCCGACTTTGCAGCAACCGTAGCAGGCCTGACTGATACCCACTCCGGAAGCTTGATTGGTTGATTGGGTTGGTGTTTTGCAGCTTCGCGCAAGGTGACCCTCCTGGCCACAGTTTTTGCAAAACTTCTCACGACATGGGCCAGGGATACAATGGTGGTAACTGCACCTGTTGCACCACGGGAGAATACCAGCATATCCAGTGGTAGGTGCTTGAGCTGAGGAACCGATGACAGAAACAGCAGCAGGGGTAGTAGCAGCGTGAACTGCCACTGTTTGTTGTTTCTTCAAGGACTCCTGCGAAGGCTGACTCTTCTTCTTCTTCCAAAATTTTCTTTTCTCACCACTTCTCTCTGTCGGTTCAGGAGTGGTAGCTGCTTCCTCTAGGTCATCACTATAGTCAATCGGGGTTTGCGCTAGGCATTTGGCGTTGTCGTAGGTGTCTGGCTTCGCAGCCAAGACATTTCCCTTGGTTGGTTGGGTCAACCCCCAGATGAACCTCTCAATCTTTTTACTCTCCGGGTTAACCATTCCCGGACAGAGTAGCGCCAAGTCATCGAATCTGGAAGTGTAAGCGGCGATATCGAAACCCTTCATCTTTAGGTTCCAGAGTTCATGCTCCAGCTTCTGCATTTCGCCCCGAGGGCAGTCCTCCGCAAGCAGGAGTTCCTACATGATCTCCTAACCCATAGCATTGGCTACAGGTAGGGTTAAGGATTTGACTCGGCCATTCCACCAAGTCAAAGCTTTATCGGTGAACGTGCAGGCGGCAAATTTCACCTTGCCGGATTCTGAACAGGCACAGATTTCGAAAATAGATTCGATTTTCTCTAACCACCAAGTTAGGGTTATGACACCTCCAGTGCCGTTGAAAGATGTGGGTTTCGCGTTCATAAATTCCTTATAGGAACACTCCTTCTGGTGTCCCTGGCTACCTTCCTAGTTTTGGGGCTGAGTACCACCTACTTGCCCGCCTGAACCACCGGGGTTCATTTACGACATGATAGCTGCCATAGCTACAGCAACAGCTGCTTGGAACATGGCGGGATCAAATTGAGGAGGAGGTGGTGGCAGAGGAGGATTGTTGTTCTTTGAGCTAGGTCTTTTCCTTGGAGGCATCTTGATCTAAAATAGCCAGGAAAGAGAGGATCATAAGTCCTCTAAATTGAATCAAGAGATATGGAACAGGGGATATCTCATTATGACAGATATAAGGTTCTATAAGCGATAAGCAGGAAAGAGTTATCAAAGCAGATAAACTATCGCTAAAGAAGGAACGAGTAGTAACACTCGGAACGAACTTCTACAACGTATTCGGTTTCTGGCTAAAATACTCCCATAGTATTTTTATGTTTTCGTTGCGTCGACGACTCATTGTTTGGGTATTGGGTAAGTTTTAGGCATGTTGCACACCCACAGTCAGTCCCAAGCACATGTTGGCCGTGTCTCGAATGAATATAGTTGATCAGGCTATATTTACCCTAGACACGACTACATAACTGCCCAGGTTTAACCGCAACGTAAAACACCCATTTACTTATGTTTTGTTCTACTCGTAATTACGGAATCCGGCGGTTGGGTATACTTGTATACTTTTGAAAAATACTTATATTTTAAAGTATACTTTTAGTTCAGAGCACTTCAGCCCCTTAGTGTTTATAGTCTTATACCATGTAAGGTTTGGTATACTAGTTCACTATAAACAAGGGCTCAGATACCAATTTGTCACACCCCGAAACCGATGGCGGAAACGTTCCGGGGCGGAGGACGTCATGTAGTATCGCAACCAATGTACATAGTAAGCGTAGTAAACACAACCATTACATTGCATAGAAATATTTACATTGTCTGAAAACAAAATTTTACAAGTGTTATACATATATATCATATGAACAAAAGCTAAGACGAGTCTTCTATACGCTCCATTTTCTTCAAAAGATCGCAGGGTACCTGTCTAATGCGGACCTGAGAATACAAGCAGTTTAAAAATCAGCATAAAGCTGGTGAGTTCATAAGCAGTTTATTTTCGTAAAAGATTAAGTTTCCTTTGGTTTTTCTGAAAAAGTCGTTATCCAAGAAAATCCCATATTTTCTTATAAGCAAAGTTTAGTAATCCTTTTGTTACACAGTGTGGTTAAGAGTAGTTATGTTATCCCAGGAAAAACCCTTATTTTCCTAAAATCCGTGGTTAGTTCTTGGTTCGGAATGCAATGTACTAGTATCTATCATACTTGTAGTATTAGATAAGTATTCTGAAAGCCTGGTTATCCTATACACGAATGTCGAATATCTACTATACTTATCCGAAATTTCGAATCCTTAGAGACACTCAGAGACGTACACTAGCTGTATATTCGAAGTTCTGGTCACATCCAAAGGCGTATTTTAGACGTATTTCCGAAGCTCTGTCGATATCCAAAGGCGTATATTTTCGAAACTCTGTCGATATCCAAAGGCGTACTTTCGAATTATTTCCGAAACTTTGGTGACACTCAAGGCGTACACTAGCTGTATTTTCGAAGTTTTGGTGCCATCCAAAGGCGTGCACTAGTTGTACTTTCGAAGTTCTGGTACTATCTGGAGGCGTATTTTATTAGTAATAATCCTAATTTATGATTAGCATGAATCCTTCGTAAATTATAAAATGTAACACAGATTATAACATTTTATAAAGAAATCTACAATTAGTCTGAAAGCTAACTCTACAAGTCAAACTGCTGGTTAATACGGTTTTTTCGATATTAAAAGCATACAAAATATGAACATTTGAACTGAAATAATAAGTTTGAGTACAAGATATCCTTGTACTTTTTCTTGTATTCCCCCCTGAAAACATTGAAAAACACGGAAAAATGTGTAGGGGTATGAACTCACCAGACGAGAAATGTGTCGGTTGGATACTAAGTGTCAGTTCGGGGCTTGAGTACATGCGAGGGTCCTATGTAATATGAAGAGATACATAAATGTATCTAATTAGAATTTGAACTACTAATTATGTAAGAATATACACTCCGAGGCACGAAAACACTTCATTTCAAGTGTTAGGAGTGATCCGGATAGCATCTAAGGGGGGTGTATGGCCTAGACATGGAGTTTGCTCTTCAAGAGTAAGCTCATAGGGGAGTTTACGGTCCAATGACCATATCCCCATGATTTTACGATCGTAAACTCATAGGTGGTGTGTTCTTGGATGCTAAATGGTCTTACAATGCACAAGGGAAGGTTCTAGGGTTTATTCTATGGCTTAGGAAGTGATCGGGACTTGAATTGACCTTGGAAAGGAGTTTACGGGTTATGAAGATGTTCTTGGTGTGTTTACTACCTTAAACACATGATTTTACGGCAGTAAACTCATGTTTGTCCATGAATCATGTGTTTTGGTGGTTGTAGGTTAAGTATACAAAGTTCTAGGTCCAATTCTAAGCTATACAAGGTGTTAAGGGCACTTTAACACCCTTTGGAGGTGTTTATGGTCTAAGAAGGGGTGTTTATAGTCCAAGAATGTTCTTGGGCCGTAAACTTAAGTTTGACTCATTTGTGTATGTTTTGGTGCAACTCATGAAGGAATATAAGGTTCTATGTACTCATGGAAGCTCATAGAAGCCTTTGGAGGTGTTTAAGGGGCAATCTAACACCTTAAAAGGAGTTTATGGTCTATGAATGAGGGTTTACGGTCCAAGCATGTTCTTGGGCCGTAAACTCATGTTTACTCCTCAAATGGTAAGATTTTGGTGTTTAAATCTCGTACATGCAAGTCCTTAAGCCTTATCTAAGCACTAGAAGTGATTTGGAAGGGTTTTGGGGCTCCAAAACCCCATTTATAGGTGTTCACGGTTTGGGGAGGTTCCTAGACCATAAAAACAAGTTCTTGGTCCTATTTCATGATTCAAACACGAATTTGAAAGCTAAAGATGTTATACTATGAGCTAGGATGGATTTCTTACCAATTTGGAGCTTGAAATGGATGATTTTGGATCAAAACTTGGATTTGATGAGAGAGAGTAGAGAGAGAAAGTTATGAGGTGGTGGTAAAAAGCTAAATTGAAGTTCACTCATCCTTTATATAAGGTTTGAGTTTGTGGCCTGGTGGGAATCTACCCTATACTGACGTTAAACGAGGCTTTTGGTCGTACCCGATTTAATTGTTTGTAACCCGACGGAATAAAACTAAAATTTTTTTCCAAATAATAATTTGGGGCGTTTTCACGTGTTTCTAACGGGTTTGGATACTCACGAGGTCATAATAAAAGTCTTAAATTAAATGACCTAATCCAAAATGTTAACGGAAAAATTGCAAGACAAACGGTTTTATTGACGAGAACGGGATACCGTGACGGAAAAAATTTCAGATTGTCACACAAGAGATCATGCTTCACTTCCTCCACCTCCTCCAATTATTCTCCCTAACCCACAAGTTCGAAGGCTTGAAAAGTTCAAGCTCACTCAAGCCCTTTTGGCAAGTAAACATGGGAAACCTGTGTGTGTACACGTCTTACAGATGAAGTTACACATTGATAGGTTAAGGATGTTGGGTGTCAAGATTTCAGGTAAGTTGGCTATTGATTGGGTTCTTCAGTCGCTTCCAGAATCATATAGTGAGTTCGTTAGAGAGAACTATATGATGGATCATGACGTAACCCTCATTGATTTGACCTATTTGCTTATAGCTGCTGAATCAGCAATGATTTGGCAAGCTAGTCGAGCAAATTTGTCTGGTGAATCAAACTCTCAAACTTTAATGGACATTGAAAATGGCGACATTGGAGATCCAGAAAAGGTAAATTCTGAGATAGTTCCTTGTGCCATTCCAAAAGAGTCCATTTGCTTCTATTGCCAAGAGAAGGGGCATTGGAGACAAAGCTGCCTTATTTACCTAAGAGATCTAAGAGATGGGAGAGTCAAAATGTATGGCTCTACTTTAGGTAAAATCCATTAACTAACTCTTTTAAGTTCCTATTCTAGATTCTTACTACATGATGTGATAAGATTACATTTCGATGTTTTGTAGGATCGTAGAAAAGAGAGGAAGCTTAAGGGAAGAAGTGAGCGGAATCTAATCATGAAGAAATGAATTTCGATCGCATTACTTGAAGATTAGAATCTTAAGCTACTACTTGGAGTCAGAGTAAGATTGCTAAGAAATATGTATTAACATAGTTTTTCAATTGAATTGCATTGTAAGGACAAATTTTTCCGCAATAAAATAAATTTTGATTTATATTATTTATTTATCCATGCAATGGCGTGTATGAAAAATTGATGTTTGTAAGTTTCTATTATTAGCAATAATGGATTTGATTCTTAATTATGTTATTTGTGGAAAGGTCAAGAATTTACCAAATAGGGAAAGTTTCTCATCGCCCAAGTTTCAATTGGATAGAAACTTGGAATCATACAGCTTGGTTGCATGATGAATGAGAAATTTCATATTTGGAAATTAGAATAATTCGTTGACAAAGTGTCAACTGAAGGACTAGGAGATCGAGTACACAAAGTTGTGTGTTGATCAAGTCCACCACAAGAGTGACAAAGATATTCGTCATGATTTACTAAGGTTAAGTAAATATGATTATACTTATGAGATTAAGTGTAATTTTCAGTTGATTGAAAGAGTTTCAATAAATAGCAGTACGAATAAAGAAGAATCAAGTAGTCAGAAAGATAAAAGTTTCTCTATTCTAAGAAGAAGGGAGAGTACCTTTTATTATGTTTTATGATAAGTCTTAATGATTAAGAACCATATCTCAATTGATCCTCTAAGTGAGTCTTAGTACAATTATATGTCTAAGAAGAGGAATCAAAAAATTGAAGAAATGGTTAAATCAAGAAGTCAATCATACTTCGTTCCAAAAACAAGTCTTAAAGTTAAGATTGTGAATTGAGTGACAAGTCTCAAGAATGTTTATAACATTCATAAAATGTGGAGTTTAGAAAAGGTTTTCTTATTCTTGCACATTTGAAATTGGAAAGTTGTGATGTCTTGGATAAGACAAAGACCAACTAGGACCAATTTTGTGAAGTGTCTTGATAAAAGCTACACTAACTCTTGAATATTTGTTTTTCAAGAAATGTTTATTGACAAAAGAATCTTATATGTCAAGGAGTCAGTGGGAGTCTTAATGGTCTTGAAAATTTTCAAGAACTAATCAAGAATAAACCTTATTGATCATCACTAGCACACGACTTGAGGTTTATAACCTATCGTGTTGACATTATTTTGTTTATGTGCCATTCCAATTGAGTTAATTATGCATGTGAGTTCTATGAGTTCTCATTTAAACTCGTAAAAGGCAAGCACCTTGATCAATGAAAAGTACATTGATAGGAAATGGTGAGCTGATTAACTACTTGGAAGACATGGTGGGCACTCGTGTTACCATAAGGCAAGAAATCAAGATTGAGAAAGTTCGGTCCATGTGAGTTTGGATTTGTCGCAAACTTTGGTTTTGACGAATTCGCATGGATAGGAACACATACACCATTAAAATCTAAGTGTCATAAGATTCCCTCCTTCATGAAAATGACTATGAGGAAATGCTTTCACTAAGAGAGATTTTAAGAAGATAGTGATTGTGAAAATTGTATTCTCGAATTCGATTATGGTAACGGTATCCCTTTCCATAATTCGAATTGTGAGATTTGGCAATTAGTCTGAATTGTTTAGACACACATATGAGCTATCTAAGGCAAAGGTGTATAAGTTTAAGAAGCTTAAATAAAGGGTTATCAAAGCATTAGGTATTAGAAATATGAACTTCAGAAATTCAATAAGTATTGTTTTCTGGAAGTTCAGTTGTCAAAGCTAGTGGGAGCATAAGTGTTATGCTTATATGATAATAATCATCATGATAGTGGGAGCATAAATGTTGTGCTTGTATGATTATTAAGGCAAGTATTTCAAGTTAGCAATATCAATTATAGAAAACAAGAGTTATACTTTGCAAAGTCGTAAGGGTTGAAAAGTTGTTTTGCTATAATTAAGGGAGAGAATAGTGTACTTCGTTTCAAAATCTAAAGCCTAGATTGAGAAATTTTAATAATTTTAGTCAAAGGATACATAGTGTGTTCTTAAATTTCGATTATGATTACGGTATCCCTCTTCATAGTTCGAATTGTAAGAACGAGACACATAAAATATTATGGCAGAAGATTGATAAAGTATCATATCTTTATGTAAGACATTATGCATCGTGTCTCATACGCTTCGGGTATAGGATTGATTGTCAGTGCTATTATATTTGACCATTCTAAAATTTTCCAAATGTCTAGCGCATTTAGAGGGAAAAAGGACAAGAATCGGTTTTGACTAAAATAATTAAACAACTATCAAAGGACGATCCAAAGCTCGCTGAGGATTGGTCGCTTGTGAGTAGTTGGAAGTATGGTATTGGATGACATTATTATGAATAGATAAGATTCTATTAAGAATTGTCATATGGAAAATATGGAAATGTTTCCATATTGGGAGTTGGATATTGAGAATCTATGTCTAGATTAGAAATTTTTATGCAAGAAGGATGTTTAAAGGAATGTACTTTGAGTGAGAGACATCATATCTATAGAATTGTTTCTGATAGAGATTGGCCAAGTCTTGATGATTTTGAGCTATGACTTTACGAAAGAATCATTGCATAAAATGTTAGAATCTAGCATAAGTAACAAGAATTTGATATTCTTATACTTATGATAAGGATTGGGAGTTGTGAAATGAGTATGATTGGAAATGTGTTCATTTGATCTATTTCACAAAGTAAGGACCGTAGGTAAACATTGTGTGCATGCTGAGAGAATGGGACAAGTGTAGTGATAATTCAAGTAAGAAGTTGATTACCTGAAACAACAAATAATGAGTAATCAATATGGTGATTAAATAAAATGTTTTATTTATACCCAGAGTTTGGGGCCATATGGGATTAGTATTATTCTTGTGTTTCACTTTGCATGTTTTGACTTCCTGAATAATTAAATTGGTTCAGAACAATCAAATTATTCGAACGGACCACAGTCGTTCATATGTTGGAAGTAGGTATGAATGAAGACTGTCGTGAATTGGTGTGTGGAATTTCTAAAGTGTATTAGAAACAAGCAAATGATTGTTGCAACGTTCATGAGTGCTTATGAATATGATTTGAGCATTGGATTAAACCCATGCTCACTTGGATCACTTCATGGATTTTATCACGAGTGATTGGTGAGATGATAATATCTTATATTCTTGAAACCAAGATGTGTGAGTTGTATCTTGCGAGTAGGTTACACATTGATAATATGTAAACGCACTAGTAACTTAGTGTCATAGAACATATTGTTGTGTGTGATTCGGTGAGTGAGTGCAAGAAAGCATTGAATCAAAGTTTATGTAGATGTAAAATTGTAAAAGTCGAATATAGTGTTTTGTATAGTTTCGCATTTTATGTTATTTTACTAAGTCATCTTTATGCGAAGTTAAATGTCTAGACTTAGTATATTTTTTGTACACTCATGTTCCCTATAAATAGGGACTAAGGTTAGAAGTAGAAAGAGACTTTTCGTAACAAATATCTCTTTTCTGCTTATGTTGTAATCAGTCTTTATCAATATGAGATCTGATTAATATTTACTCTTCGTGTTCTAAATCTTCAATTACTCAAATCAAACTTTGCTTTCTCAAATCTCGGTAACAATTCTCATCAATTGGTATCAGAGCAGGATTCAAACTGCTTCGATCTGATTTTCGTATTAGAATCATTTGCTTTTTGAGTTGCTACTTTACTCAAAAATTTCCGCGCATTTTGGTTTTGAAAATCACATTTGATCTTCAGATTTGAATTGATTCTGTCTTTGAATTGTTAAGTCGAGTAATCGATTAGTGATTTGTGATCAATTCAATTGATCAAATTCTCTATTTCATCAAGTTTTTCAAGCTTTCTGAAAATTTCTGTGTTCATCAATGGCGAACTTCAACATGAATACAATGACTTCTTTCTCTCACTTGCTTGGTTCTTCAACCAAAATTCCGATGTTAATTCCAGAATACTATGATCAGTGGGCTAATAGAATGGAAGATTACTTAAATGGAATTGATGAAGAACTTTGGAATTATATCGATGGAACAGTGCAAGCTCCTGTTAATGTTCAACCAATTGGTCCATCTACTACTTCAACTGAAGTTGCTGATCAAGAAAAACGGTTGAAGAATAATGAAAAGAGGTGCATGAGGGAACTAAGATGTGCTCTACCTCCTGTGGTTTACATCCGTAGTTGTAAAACAGCCAAGGAAATCTGGAACACTCTAAAAGAGAAGTATCAAGGTAGTGAAAAGACGAAGATTAACTCTGTGAAGCAATGTCTAGTTGAACTGAAGGAATTCAGACAAAAGGATGCAGAAACTCTTGAAAATTACTATGATCGTCTGAATGAGCTTATGTTTCGCTGCAATAGGTATGGAATCACTAGGTCTCTCATGGAGTTCAATTTAACTTTCATTATGGGTCTTCGCAAGGAATGGCTAAGTGTGAGCATGATGATTAAGAATCAACAGAGTTTTGATACAACTAAATTGAATGATCTCTACAATCAATTGAAAACACATGAATGTGAAGTTTCAGAAATGTATGAAGAATCAAAACAAAGTATTGGAGGTCCTTTGGCTCTTGTTTCAAAGGTATCAGAAACTGATGTTAATGAAAAAGATGGTTCAGATGAAGAAGGATTTTTGATGAACTCTGATGATGAAGTTGTGGCATTCTATTCAAACAACAGAGTTAAGAAGTTTTTCAAAAAGCCTTTTAATCCAAAAGGAAAGGCTAGTGATGTGAAAAATGCAGTTACAAGAACTGGAGGGGAGGAGAGGAAGAATGGGAGAAAGCTGATGAGAAACAAAAAGATGCAAAAGAAGAGAAGAAGCTAAAAGGTGATTCAGGAATTTACTGTCACTACTGCAACGGTGCGAATCATTTTGCAGCTGATTGCATGTTGCGAAAGAAAGAAGAGAAGAAGGAAAAAGTTAAAGATGAAGCATACTACTCTGAAAAGATTGAAGAGATACGTGCTAAGACCAAAGG
Source organism: Lactuca serriola (assembly GCF_051521515.1). Lineage (NCBI taxonomy): Eukaryota > Viridiplantae > Streptophyta > Magnoliopsida > Asterales > Asteraceae > Lactuca > Lactuca serriola. The sequence goes on from NC_136414.1 coordinate 65,463,379, forward strand.
AGTGTCTTTGGTTGCGAAAGGTGAAACTGACAATGAAGAAAGCAGTACGTATCAGATCTGGCCTTCAGGATCTGATGACGAGGAAATGAGGCATCCCACACATGGAGCAATGTTCGCAAGTTTTGAAGATTGCGAAGAGGAAATTTCAAGAAGGTGCTTCGTATCCAAATCCACGGATAAATCACCCATGACAACCAAGGTACGTGCAATACTTGAATCTTTTAATATTCCTTTATCTGCTTATGATGCTGAAATTGTTTCATTTGATGAAACTGTGGCTTATTTTGATTCTGTTATTGTGTCTGCTAGTACTGAAGCTCAAAAATTAAGTATGCAACTAGGTGAGACACGGAGAGAATTAGAAATAAAGAGGAGCAGAGTAGAAAAACTTGAAATGAAGATCAAAAATATAGATTGTGATAGGAATAATCTTACAAATGATGTTAGGTTGTTGCTAGCACAAAGGAACATATATTGTAATTCTGCCAAACGGCTATATGCAAAATTAACTGCTTTACATCATTCTTCTGACATTACCAAAGAACAACATAGGAAACTGTTACCTTTTCTTGAATATGAACGTGAAAAAGTTGATGTTGTTTCTTATGATTGTGAAAGTACAATTGCTCAATTTGAAAAAATACCTGATGATAGATATACATATGGTATTGTCAAAATTGATGAATTTCTGAATGTTGATGAGTTAGTTAACATTGTCAATGAAAGTTTGACAAAGAGTGAACAAGTGAAAATCTTAAAGAAAACAGAAAATTCAACTTTTGCCTCACAATTCAATTATGCTGATATTGATGAAAATTCAGATAATGTGAGTGAAATCAGTGAGATAGAAGAGGAAGAAGAGGTAGATTGTTCTCAATTTTCAATTGTTAATATCACATCTAAGATTAAAGGTAAAGAAATTATTGTTGATTCGATAGTAGAGGATGAAATTGATAAACCTTTAACTTCACAACATTGTAACTTTGATAATGTGGAAGTTGAAAGCTGGAAATCTGATGATAATGAAGAAAACAGAGAAGAAAAGAAAGATTCAAATGAAACACCTCAACGAGTTGTGGTTGATCAAGTGTTTGAAAATACAAAAGAATTTGATAAAATTTTAAATGACAAAGGCGCACATTATTTGGAAACCAACACAGTGGTATATCCAAATTTTGTATGTACTGATAAAACCATTTTTCCAAATCAAGTTTTTGTCAATGCTGAGAAAGTTCATCCTGAATTCAACAAAATGATTGAAAAAGATAATCTAAAGTCAACCACGGAAAGTTTTTTCGCAAATCAAAACACAGAAGAAAACAATTTAACTCAAAATTCTTATGTGTTTCAAAAACAAAAATCATTACAAAAATGGGTGGTTAAAGGTGAAAAACCAAACAAAATTTTTGAAAAAGTTGAAAAATCAAAGGCTGGAGTGAAATTAAATTCTCATGAATTCAAATTGATGGTTGGAAATTATTCAACAGAAAATAATGTTTCAAAAAGAAAAGCAAGAAAAGCAGTTTTTTGGCAAGTTGTGTCAAATGACAAACCAAGAGATGAAAAAGAACAAATTTCAAAAACAAAATCATCTAAATTTCAGAGCAATAATAAACAAACAAATTTTGTTGACAAAAGTCCATATGTTCGCAAATATGACAACAACAGAAAATTTGAGAATTCGCAAAAATTTGCAAATAATCAAAAGTTTCAAAATGTTGGCAAATTCATGAAAACTTCATCAAGTTTGACAGATTCAACTCAAAAAAAAATAAAATTTTCACCAAAACAACCAAATTTTCCAAATCCTTTAGTTTCAAAACAGACCAAAGTTTCATATACAAAAGGAAAATCTGATGTAAGTACAATCAATCGATGGTTTGAAGGGAAAGGAAGAAAATATCAAAGTGGGAAGTTTTCAGAGCAACAAATCAAGAATGCATTTGACAAGTTCGCAAATAACTCTTCCACTGCTAGTTCATCATCTCATCATTCGCAAGTTCCAGTTCAAAAATGGAAACCAGTTATCAAAAATGCGAATGTTGTGAAGGATAAGATTACAATCAATGGAAATCCAAAACTATTGAATGAATATATCTCAATATCTAGATCTGATGATGTTGATATAATGGATTCTGTCACAAACAAAGTGAAAACATGGTTTTTAAATTCCAAGAATTTGTTTCATTCTACTAATGATGGACCCAACAAGTCTTGGGTTCCTAAATTCTTTCAATAAATGCAGGTGATGTGTGACGAGCAATATGATTTTAAATGGTATATTGATAGTGGTTGCTCTCGTCATATGACTGGAAGAAAGGAAAACTTGCGAGATTATAGAAGTTTGGAAAATGCTGGAGTAGTCAAATTTAGGAATAATCACAAGTGTCAAGTGAAAGGCTAAGGGAAAGTCACAAATGGAAAATTCACTGTGAACAGAGTTGCTTATGTTGAAGGACTTCAACATAATTTGATAAGCGTGTCACAACTTGTTGTTGGTACTGGAAATCAAGTTGTATTTAATGAAGAAGGAAGTATCATTTCAAATGCGAAGTCAAATGAAATACTTCTCAAATCCAAAAGATATGGTGATATGTTTACACTGGACATCAAACCAATTGTGGGAAAACCTGCTGTGTGTTTACTATCAAAAGCATCTAATGATCTCAGCTGGCTTTGGCATAGAAGATTGTCACACTTGAACTTTCGAAATATTAATAAACTTGTCACTGAAGATTTAGTTCGAGGGTTACCAGTACTAAAATTTGACAATGATTCTTTGTGTGTAGCTTGCGAACAAGGAAAACAACATCGAAAAGGTCATCCGATTGTGATACATTCAAAAATCGTAGAACCATTGGAACTTCTTCACATTGACTTATGTGGACCGTCGACTGTTGCAACAATCAATAAAAAGCGGTATATTTTAGTTGTTGTAGATGATTTCTCTCGATTCAAATGGGTGTTTTTTCTCAGGTTGAAATCTGAAGTTGCTCAGACGATGATTGATTTTATCAAAAAGATTGAACTTAGTCTAAAGAAGAATGTACAAAAAATTAAAAGTGATAATGGTTCTGAGTTTAAAAATCAAACTCTTGATATTTTTCTCACAAGCAAAGGCATTTCGCATAATTTCTCATCACCATATACTCCACAACAAAATGGTGTTGTTGAAAGAAGAAACCGATCTCTATGCGAAGCAGCCAGGACCATGTTAACATATGCGAATCTACCTCAATATCTTTGGGTAGAAGCAGTGTCCATTGCATGTTTTACTCAGAATCGATTATTCATTCTTCGAAGATTCAATGTTACTCCATATGAAATAATCAATAATCGGAAACCTAATGTAAAATTCTTTCATGTTTTTGGTTGCAGGTGCTTTATCATGAATCTCAAAGATAATTTGTCCAAGTTCCAAGCTAAAGCTGATGAAGGCATATTCTTAGGATATTCACAGAATTCAGTTGCATACAGAGTGCTTAATAAAAGAACTAGAAAAGTTGAAGAAACTTTCAATTTAACGTTTGATGATTACTATCTTAAACAAATAGATAGTAAATTTGAAAATAAATCAATACTTGTGGATTCAAATACTCAAATTGATAATTCTGAAATCAATGATTTTGATTATGACTTAATTTTCGGAATTCCTGACAGGGCAATTGACGTAGAAAATAATGCTCCTGATAATCAAACATCAGAATCCTCAAAACATACTGATGATTCAACAATAAATACAACATCGATAACTTGTGAAAGTACGACTGATATTCGTATAGAGGAGGAACATACGAGTATTCATGAAGATAGTCAGCCAACTTTCGAGGGGGAGAATGAAATTATGAATCATCAAGTTGAGGGGGAGCATTCGCAGAATCAACAGGAACATCAAGTTGAGGGGGAGCATTCGCATAATCAACAGGAACATCATTTTGAGGGGGAGCATCAAGATGAAGATCATGTTGAGGGGGAGCATGATGAAACAGAGACAATTAATCTTGATGAAAATAATGAGTTTCATGAACTAAATGATAACTTTTCTATTGCAGGATCTGAAAATGAAGATATGTATGAAGATGCACCATTAGAAGTTGATCCTAATTTTCCACCACTTGAGAAATGGACAAGAAATCATCCAAAAGAACAGGTAATTGGTAATCCACAAGATGGTGTGTTGACTAGAGCTCAAATTCGTGCGAAAAATGAGGTACTGAATGCGAACCAAGAACTATGTATGTTTAATGTTTTTATTTCGAAAATAAAGCCAAAAACAGTAAAGGATGCTATGGAACACTCAGATTGGGTTGTTGCAATGCAATCTGAACTGGCTGAATTTGAACGAAACAAGGTTTGGAGATTAGTATCTAAACCTTTTGATGTTTCAATTGTCGGATTAAAATGGATTTTTAAAAACAAAACCGACAAAGATGGCAATATTATTCGAAATAAAGCTAGACTGGTGGTTAAAGGTTATTCGCAACAAGAAGGGATAGACTATGAAGAAACATTTGCACCTGTTGCAAGACTTGAAGTAGTTCACATATTTTTAGCCTATGCAGCTCACAAAGACTTTGATGTTTATCAAATGGATGTTAAATGTGCATTCTAAAATGGAGAACTAGAAGAAACAGTGTATGTTGAACAACCACCAGGATTTATAAGCAATGAACATCCTAATCATGTTTACATCCTAGATAAGGTTGTATACGGATTAAAACAAGCACCAAGAGCCTGGTACGCAACACTTACAAATTTCTTGAAACAATCTAAATTTAAACAAGGATCAGTTGACCCCACATTATTTCGCAAGAAAGTTGGGTGTTATCTAATGCTTGTTCAAATTTATGTTGATGATATTATCTTTGGCTCAACTGATCCAGCATGTCAATTGAATTTGAAAATCTAATGAAAAGTCAGTTTGAAATGAGCATGATGGGAAAAATTAATAATTTTCTTGTCTTAAACATAAGACAGAACAGGGATGGAATCTTAATCAATCAAGAAAAATATACGAAGAATTTGCTTGAAAAGTTTGGAATGTCTAATAGCACGAAACTCAGAGTACCAATGGCGGTAGGAACAAGACTAACTCCTTCGTTAGATGCTCCTACTGTTGATTTAACACTTTATCGAAGCATGATAGGGTCTTTATTGTACTTAACTGCAAGTAGAACTAATATTATGTTTTCAGTTTGCAATTGTGCTAGATATCAAGCTAATCCCAGAGAACCTCATTTGACTGTAGTGAAAAATATTTTTCGCTATCTTAAGGGAACAGTTTCTTTAGGACTTTGGTATCCTACAAAAACGGGGTTTTTCATTCAAGATTTTTCAGATTCTGACCTAGGAGGATGTACTTTGGATAGGAAAAGTACGAGTGGTGGATGTCAACTATTGGATGGGAAGTTGGTGAGTTGGCAATCAAAGAAACAAACTTGTGTGGCTATATCAACCGCTGAGGCAGAATACATTGTTGTTGTTGCTTGCACTTCGCAAATTATTTGGATTCAGAGTCAACTTCGTGACTATGCAATAAACATGAAAAAGATTCCTTTGTATTGTGATTCGCAAAGTGCAATTCGCATTTGTCATAATCCAGTACAACATTCAAAGACAAAACACATTGCTCTTCGATATCATTTTATCAAAGATCATGTGGAATATGGGAATATTGAAATTCATTTTGTTAAAACAACTGAACAACTTACTGATATTTTTACAAAACCTCTTGACACAATACACACACGAAATCCTTGAGGTTCTGAGTAAAACCAACTCAGACTGATGATTTCACAAATCTGGCATATGACTTCACTTTATATCCTAAAAGTGAAAGAGCCTTGACTCCATGCGAAGGGTTTTAACGGTTCAGATTCTATAACGGGAAACTTGACAGGCTGTGTACTCAAGATGGTTGGTATTCTATCCGGTTTTCAAGGAGATGTGACAGTTACTTTTTGAAGCATGGTTATTTTTTGCAGTCATGATCCGATTTTCAAGGTGCCACATCAGATAACATTAAATGCATCCCGCTTTAATTTCAAATCAATTTGAGTAACCTATAAAAGGGGGGTCAAGAACACTATATACGGTTACGCAAACAGAACTCTCACAAACCTCCAAAGTTTCAACCTTGATCAAACGTCATCTTTTTCAAACCCTAAAAATGGCAGCTACTCAATCCAACACTGATGAAGTTCTTTCTCAATCCCTGATGAAAATCCAAAGCACAAACTATCAAGTTGATCCAAATGTATCTTCTTATCCAGAAGGCTTGAAGATGCTTATCTTTGCCCTAAAACGATCACCTCTGTCAACTGCCATGTTTAGTTCCTTCTCTGTTCCGATGACATGGTTATCCTTGGCAGCTTCAGCGGCATCATACAATCATACAGCAGATGTGATAACATTCAACTTAATCAACAACAAACGGGTCAAACTGTCCAAGAAGATGTTTGTTGAATTCTTGCAGATTCCAAACAACCCTCCATTTGTCAAACCTGTTAACTCTCAAATCATTCACATGTTCAACGAGATGGGTCATCAACCAGAGCTTGAGAAGATCAGTGACTTTCGAAAGTCTGGGTTACCGTGCATATGGAATTTCTTATTTGGAATTTTTCTCAGATGTCTTACAGGAAGATCAGTTGGACTGGATAGAGGACGAATGGAAGTATATGCCATGGTTATGGGCATATACTATGATATAAACGTTGATTATGCAACCCAATTATGGAAGGAATTTGTTAAGAGTCTTGAAAACACAAATTCGGAAAAGGGGATTTCGTGTGCAAGATATTGGAGCTTGATTCTGGAGAAGGTCTATGAAAAAGAAGCAATTCCAGTAATGGAGGATGTTGAAGTTGCTGAATTTTCTTTGTATCAGTTTCCAAAGGCAGTAGAAGATGATGAAGCAATCTTTACTCATGTGGCTCGCATTCCAGATGCGATGCTTCACAAGGTATCTCAAACTCACAAAGTCTTGGTGAGATATTTGCGAACAGTTGATCAATCAGAGCAGACTAGAGTACTATTGGATGTTGCTGCTCCGTCAAAGAAGAAGAAGCTCATAAAGAAGGATGCGAAGGGTTCATCTTCACAACAAGTTCAAGATGAAGATATTCAGATTGAAGAAACTTCATCGAAATCAAAGAAAGAAATAATACCTTCTAAGTCTGGGGTATTGAAGAAAATTCGCAAGGCTGAGGTAAGCAGTAAAGGCGTTACTATTCGCAGTATGCCAGCTCCGGTTTCTCCAGGAAAGAAAAGACAAAGAGTTGAAGATGTTGCCAAAAACATGCAACGTACTCTCATCAAAAAAAGAAAGATGGTGATTCGCAATGAATCATCTGATGAAGAAATAGTACCAGAAACTCCACTAGTAACATCTACGGTAAATGTTTCATTACCTATCATCCATACTTCGCAAAAATCTACCACCTTACCACTCACCAAACCACTCGAAATAGTCACTACCAAATCAGTTTCTGAGGAGGTACCTATTTCTGATGCGGTTGTCAACATATCTGATACGGGGGCACCTATCCTGAGTGTTGCAACCACAATCCCAATCTCCTTACCTATTTCTTTACCAATTGTTTCAATTCCATCTACAACTTTATCCACCACTTCATCAATTTTTGATCATGCTCTTCAAAACCCATTTACAACACTTTTTCCATCTCAATCACCCGAAAATCCTCAACTTTCGCAACCTTTATCTGATAATGAAGCTGAAGGAGGTGCCTTTGGAGGGATAATTGAAGACATTCATTTTGATTAAGAGGAGGAGGATATTCCTGATCATATGCTTATGACAGGAAAACAATTTAAAATCCTGAATCAGAAGTTGAATGCTATTATTCAGTCGCAAGCTGATTCCGGCAGGATGTCTTCTATATCAGCAATGGAGATTGATGTAATGATCAAAGGTGCTGAGAAGCGTATTATGGAGAAGGTTGATCAATCTGACAAGAATAATGAGCTTCGCATTCAAGCACAAGGGAGCAATTTTTCTTCAGTGGTCAAGGATTTGAAAGTTGTTGCAAAAGAACATCATGTTCTTTTTGTACAGGATGTGAAGAAAGTTCGGGAGGATGTCAACTATAAGCTTCAAGAGTTGAAATCTGAACTTGCGAAGGAGCTTCAGGATATTCATACTCAAAATGCTGAAGTTAAAAAGCAGATTGCGGAGGTTTTTTCAAGAGTACAAAAGTTTGTTGATGTTCCTATTCTTGAAGCCCATAACGAAGAAACAAAGGAGAAGCTTGATCAGCTAACCAAGTTGGTGTCTGAGCTTAAAACGGTGGTTTCACAATCTTCAACTACACAAATTCTCACTCCTGAGTTCTTGTCTTTAAAAATTAATACTTTAGAACAAGCAATTCAGAAAGCTCTTGCTCCACTCACCAATTTTACTTCTTTACTACCAAAGGGTGCCCCACCTGCTTTCACAGGGGTGCAAGGGGGAGAGAAAAGTTTAAGTAAAGAAGAGGATGCGAAGATAGTTGGAAAAGTTATATCTACTCAGCTTATAACTACTCTTCCCATACTTACGAAGCCAATTTCCTCAACCACAGTAACCACAAAAACGATTGCCAAAGGAATCGTTATTGGAGAAAAAGAAGGAGGTTCAAGTTCAAAACCTCAAACAGATATGGTAGGAAAAGGAAAAGGGATTTTATATGAAAAATCAAAGGAGGAGAAGAAAGCTGAGGCTAAAGCAGAGTTGGAAAGGATGAGGCAAGTACAAAGCATCATGAGGCAGAGGGCAAGTGATCCTCCCACGATGAACAAAGGAGATCCCGCGAAGCTTTACTCTTACAAAACTATAGAGTCAAAAGTTGTGGGGAGGGAAATGTACGAATTCGAGAAGAAGCCAAAGAGAAGTTATGATATTGCGAATTCAGACAATTGTCAGCTGGATTTTCCAATAAATGAAATGCTATTCATCACTGCTCGGTACAAGATTAGTGAGAAGTTTGATAATCCTGATGATTATATACACATGAAAATCAGACTTCATGCTGTTTTAGGGAAGAATCCAGATGAAGTTTGGTCTTTAATGAAGATCAAAAAGGTGCTGACAATCAAGAAAGACATATTGTTTGAAGACATGCTTCAAAATTTTTGTTATTTTGTTATCCGAGCAGACAACAAGCAGTATGACTTCACTGTAGCAGGTTTTCCTCTGATGAACTGCAATGATTTAATTCAAGTGGCTCTGATTTTGAAGCATATGGAAGAAAATAATCTCAAAGGCTTTGAGACTGAAGTGTTCAAGATAGGCTTCGCACATGTGAAGACATACATCGACAACTACTTCGATTGTTTGGCTCTTACAGATGAAGAACTGGCTAATGTGTTGGGAAGAGAAGTGAACGTTCCTTGGGAAGAAACTTTATCTCAATCAGCATTATCGAAATATGTTGTTGGGGAAATATGCCTGAAACCTTTCGGCATGGTGTTTTCTGGAAGAGATACAAAAGGGAAACCTAAGAAGTTCTTGTTTAAAGTCTCATAGATTGAAAGATATAATTCTTCGCAATATACGCACTTTATTGTTTATATGAACAATTGCAAGAAGAACAATGAAGGAGACAAGAAAGATCTCAAGAAGGTGATCTCCTGGTATGGAGAAGTGCGAAAGACAATCCACTCAGTTGTTCAAAAGCTTATGGGATGAATAGCTTCGACTGTTTACAAAGGGGGAGAATGTAGATGTAAAATTGTAAAAGTCGAATATAGTGTTTTGTATAGTTTCGCATTTTATGTTATTTTACTCAGTCATCTTTATGCAAAGTTAAATGTCTAGACTTAGTATATTTTTTGTACACTCATGTTCCCTATAAATAGGGACTGAGGTTAGAAGTACAAAGAGACTTTTCGTAACAAATATCTCTTTTCTGCTTATGTTGTAATCAGTCTTTATCAATATGAGATCTGATTAATATTTACTCTTCGTGTTCTAAATCTTCAATTACTCAAATCAAACTTTGCTTTCTCAAATCTCGGTAACAATTCTCATCAGTTTATCCGTTCCTTTTATCCAAAGTGGGATGAAAGCGATATCTATGGGCCCCTCGATGATTTAGTGATGACACATAAGCGCTTGGCCAAGCCGGGACTAATTTGATGTGTTCAACTGTAGTCTGTTGTCAGTCGTCATAAATTGGAAATCAGGAAAACAGTATAGAGAGAATGATTTCAATCCATCTCTCAGTCTATACGATATCTAGAATGGAGGAATATATGATCCCTTATCTAAAGGACGCGTATCTGATAAGATTAAAGTTGACAGCGGCTTTTGAGAGCTACGATTGCATACCAGGATCTGAAGTCATATGCATAATAGTTATTAGACTTATCCAAGTGGGAGACTGTTGGATTATAGTCTAAGTCCATAACTATTTTGGTATGTACTTGACCCGATGGTGCATGGTCCTTTTAGGTTGCCTTCATCAAAGCAACTTGATAGGATGAATTATGGAGAGAGAGGAGTAATTATGATTTATTAATATATTATGAGAATAATATATTAAAGGAGAAATCATATTGTTTAATTAATATTAGTCAAGAATTAATAAGAATTAATTTTGTGGCTAAAAGACATTAATTAAATAAAGGGGACTAGAACTGTCAATTGTGTGATAGTTGAATATTGGGCTAATGGACTCCATAGAGGATGGAGTGGACAAATTCTATGGGGAAACCCATTAGAAATCGTCCAAGGCCTCTAAGGAGGGAGTCCATGGGTTGCTTAGGGCCTAAGCAGTCAAATTAGGGTTTCCTTGTTAGATAACCCTAATAGCCTCACTATTTAAGGACCCCTAGGGCACCAAAAACGTGGCCAACTAATTCCTTAGGGTTTCTACACGTTTTAAGGTGTGCCTCCTCTCTTATCATTCTTCATCCTCTTGCTCTTGGTGTTTGTGAGCCATTAGAGGAGTGACGCTTATGACTCTAAGCTTTCTAAAGCCATTACAAGGAGGATTTGAGATTTTTATTGCTACATAACAATCAAGGTAAGATCTAAACCCTAATGTTATGTTAATATGATTAATTGTATGTTAGATCTAGGGTTTATAGCTTTGGATATTCAATTGCATGTTCATTAGACAAACTAGATCCAAAAGCTATTAGGGTTTGCATGTATACCATAGGAATGATGTTTTGCTCATAACCCATCAAACTTAATGGAAGGTCCCTATGGTTTTCAATTTCTATCGTGGCTGGCCCCTACCCACATAAAAATACTTTTATACCCTTTTAATTTATTTTACATTTTCTTTTGACTAGTTTTATATTAAAAATAAATAAAAAATGAAATAAAAACACTTTCCCACCCCATCCTACCCTACCCTGTGCCTTTCCCTTTCCAATCGATGTCCCCTATTACCACCACCATTACCCTTGTCCACCAACATCGCAATAATCAACTTCCACTTGTTGGACCACCACATACCCACCAACGCCACCATCAAAGAATGCCAACATCACCATATGATTGCAAATTAGACCACAAACACAGCCAAAAGGGAACTCTCAAAGACCACTACCACCAGAGAGGGTTCTTTGTTTTCACCATACTTTAGCGACAGCAACCATAATGACCATAATCATGATCAGCAAAATCAGAACCAATCAATCCCTGATCGAGAAATAAAGAGATTCATAATATTGGAAGTTGTGTTATCTGGTGGATGCTTTGGGGGTAGGAGGCATTGATCTCCATAAAACCATCAAACATGATGAACTTCAAGCATTTATCCTTTCCATATGTAGAGTTGTTGTGTTCTTTGATGGTGGAGATGAAGAGACCCACAACAGGGGCATTCGATGGTGGTTAAGAGGTCTCTAACCAATACAAAATGTAGAAAAAGACTAAAGGGGGAAGAACGTTGACTGAGGTGTGTGATTAACTTTTTTCTTATTCTTTTAGATGCTTTTACTTAAAGAAAAATGTAAAATAAATTAAAAATGGTATAAAAGTATTTTTATGTGGGTGAGGGACCAACTACAATAGAAGTTGAAAACAACGGGGAGCTTCCATGACATTTTTTTAACATTAGGGACTAAAGCTCAAATTCTAGGAAACCAGATAGACCATTTATGAAGTTTTGTCTTTTAAAAATGACAATGTTGGGTTGAGAATTTGGGATGTTACAAGTTGGTATCAAAGCCTTGGTTTGAGGGATTTGAACTAATGCAAGCATGTGTCTGAACTCAAACCGATGTATGAAAGATTTTTATAAATGATTTTGAAAAGAGAACCTTTATGCAAGTAAATTTCAAAAAAAATGCCGAGTTAGGAATGCAAACTCGGTCTTATTGTATGTTCTTGTTTGATTCTTGTTTTGAGACTGTGAACATTTTTCTTCTACCTAACTTGTAACACCCTATTCCTGGTACATATCTTTTTTATTTGGTTTATGTTTTGGGTCCTTGGATTAGGTAGAAATTTATTGGTAATTGGGCCTGTTATGGCCCAGTAAGCGCGGTATATGGGACGCGGGGCGTTTAGGCCCATGGGTTGCTTGAGTTTTTAGGGTTTGTGAGTTATTTAAAGGCACATAAGTCCATAGAGTTGGATCATTCTCAGCCTCCATCAACACTAGAGAGTGTTTTCATAAACCCTAGCCCTCATCCTTCTATTTTGAGCTTAGAATCATCTTGAGAACTCATCTTTCCCCTTTTATGGTTAAAGCTTTAAGAACAAGATCATTTTTGGTGTATAGAAGTGAAGACCATTGTAAACCCAAAAATCTTGCATATCTCTTGGAATTTTGTGAGTATAAAGCTTTAATCTTTCCATGTTTTTTGTTAGATCTTGACCTATGTCCCTTTATGCTTTAGTTTTCCCTTTGGTGTGAGATCTTAGAGTTGAATGAACTCGAGCACCTTTCATGCACTTTATGGTGCTTCTAGGACCTTATGATTTAATGAAGTTTGGACCTTTAAACTTTTCTTCGATCCATGTAAGTCTTAGAGGTGATTTAGGTCATTTAGAATGTTAAATTCTAGATATTAGTTGGTGTAGCATGTCCTAATGGATAAACTTGGAAACTTTATCTATTTAGACCTTGTTAGAGTTTAGATCTACAATATGGGGTTGTGACTTAATGGATTAAGTCAAAACCCTTGTAGAATGAGCCTGGGTGCGTCATGCTTTTCCTGAGCGTGATCCGCTTTTAGGGTTTTATGTTGCGCATTTTTAGGTTTTTCCTGAGTGTGTGGTGATTTTAGGCTTTTCTTGAGCGTTGGGTGTGTGGTGACCTTATAAGAGCACGAAGCACCTGTTGACCCAAAAATTGACTTTTAGTGACTTTTGTTAACTTTTGACTAAGTTTAACTTTAGGTCAAAGTCTAGGTGAGCCAATCTTTATGTGAGCTGAAAATTGTGGTGTCGTCAGTTTGCCTATGAGATGAGTCTTCTCACTATACTATGTAGGATGCTAAAATGTCTTTGTGGCACTTGGACATATGTTATGTATGTTGGGTGAGACCTATTATACATGTTGGGCGAGGACTATTATGTATGATTGTGTGAGAAATGTTATGTATGTTGGGCGAGGACTATATTGGTATGTTGTATCTTTGGGAACTCATTATGCTTTGTGCTTACGGTTTTAATTTTAAATATTTCAGATACTTCTGGTGGGGAGATCTCGGTGTGACTGCATCGCATCCACTGGAGATTCCGCACTATCTATTTATACTTTTACACTAATGTATATTGAGACTACTTTTATAATTTGATTATCTTTTGATGGAATGGAATGAATGGTTTTACCTAAATTAAAATGAAAAATTTTACTCTATATTTTAGGGACATTACATAATTTAAGTGAGATTAGTAACCTTAATTCTTTATAAATGATCATAAGTTCTCCAAGTTTTACATCCTTATCAACCAATCCCATATTTCGTTCAATAATCTAACTATCCACTTCTTCTTAACTTCTATTTACTTCATGTTAGGCTCTCTATGTTCTTACAGCTCCCAATCCTACTTGATAGCCTTCTTAATCTCATCTTATTGCCAATGAACACCCACCTTAAAAGTTATTAAAGTTATGAAATCTAGTTGTTCTTCTTCTAAATTATAGCTAGGTTTTGAGGATTTCCCCAATCCAAAATTCTTGATCCTTTGGAGGTTTTGAATGAGGATCTAACATAGTTTTAATCATTATATCATTAATATGAACTCCTACTTTTTCAATGCTTGATTTGAACTCCACTTATCTATTTTTGGGTTTATGAACTCTATATTGCTTATATTATGATTTAATACTCTAGATTATTTATTTGAAGGTAAATTTAGCTTATTAGATGATTTTCATTCTTCTCTAATGATGATTTATAAGTTAAATAAGTAGACATGTAACTTCGGTTTAATCATTATGGTTATTCCAAGCTTATATGGAGATGATGAGTTCATTTTTTAATTTTAAATATAGTTTTACTTTGAACTAAATGTTCTAATCGGGAAAAAACTCAATATCACAAATCATTTTGAAATTCACAAATGGGATCAATATTTGAAGATCTAAATGCATTTGGAATAATTAAGAGGTTAAGTGGAACATATTAACTCATGATGTTGTGTTTGTGCTTAAATCTGATTAACTCCATAATTATCTTGTGAATCACTTATTTGATAATGAAGCTGGATGATATTTGATACGAATGACATGTTTTTGGATATCATTTGATCCTATTAAGCCAATAAGAATAATCATAGATGAATATATTAGGTTATTTGAAGCTTGTTGTTTAATTTGGAAGATGTTAGAAACTAGGGGACGAATAGATTGTTTGGATTCTCTGAAAGTCGTGATTCACTATCAAATTGAAGTATTTCGATGGTACAGATGGAACAGTCAATTGGATGAAATTCAAAGAATGAAATCTGAGAATGTATGTGAAAATGTTCTTCAAGATGTACTAGAAAAATGACCAAAAAACGGATATATCATTCCTGTCTGAAAACTGTCAATAGACAATTACAAACTGTCATAAAACTACCAAACATGTCATTAAACGGATCTCAGGAAAAAAAGGGTCAACTTTCTAAAATTGGATTTTTAATGCATTTTTTTAATATATCTCAGCCAGGGGCTCTACCCCTTGGACCCCGCCAGGGGCTGCCGCCCCTAGGACCCCGCTCCTAGGGCCGCTGCCCCCGGACCCCCGTTCGTTTAGGGGTTTCGCCCCTAAATAACAATGTACTTTGAATCTTGAAAAACTCAAACAAGTGTGCACTCCTACACCATCCTAACTTGTTCAATATTCAACAAGATCACTTTTAGTCAATAAATTTAATCATATTACACTTAAATAATATTGATGATATAAAATCACCAATAGAAGATGTTTTGTAACATGCTTAGCTAAACTTTTAAAGCATTAAATCATTTACATCATTAAGTTGTGAATGAATTAAGATGTAATGTATTCAAATAAGTTGCTAAATATTATTACATCTATAGAGGTCATTGGAAGTGCTTAATGAAGGAGTGGGGTCAACCGAACCAAATACAATTCCCCAATTAAACAAAAGGCATGAATAAGGTGATATGGGCATTACACGATCCTGCTATTTGCAAAGAATAAAAAGTTGGGTCATGCACTTGGCTGGTCGAAAATCGAAAATATTGTAACTTTTGTTTTGTTGATATGTTTAACGTCAAACTACTTTCATCATTCTTCTAATGACTTAAGGAATACATATAGGTGATAACATAAGATTTCAAATGCTCTATGTCATTAAGATCTTAATATAATGGTAAAATGATAAGTATAATCATATTGTATAGAGGCTCATTTAAATAATAATAATAATAATAATAATAATAATAATAATAATAATAATAATAATAATAATAATAATATAATGGTGAACTATTCACATTCAAACATCACTAGAGTTGAATTTTGTTAGCAACATCCATATAATGTGACTAATACCAAGAGTATATGTTTGTAGAGCTATTTACTGATGTTAATTGATTATTCATATGTTATACTTCTTATGTGTAATGTGAATTTCATGAAATCTATTTATTTCATTTAGCAAAACTATGTATTTGATCTTGCTTGTACATTTGTATAAGATGGGTTAACACTTGGTGTGACACTCATGGATATCCATTGTGGGCCAATTTTTTGGAGTATGTTTTTCTAGATAATCCCCACTTGCACAATAGAGTTAGCTACCCCTTGTGTGGTACTTGTGTGATTGTCACAACTAGCTTGGAATTGGAATGTGCATGGAAAGTGTATAAGGTGCCTTGTGCTAATTATAAATGATCCCTAACTTTGTAACGATCATAGAAAATATATGTTTAGATTGGTTGTCATGCATGAGCCCTAATATTAACTGTCATTATCAGTTAGGACCTTAAGATTGACTTGGTGTTGGAATACAAACATACGCATTTTTTTTATTTTTAAAGTGTTGAATTATTTCTTTGTAATGGTTATTGATCACTTATTTTAACTTTGAACTATTTCCCTTTATTGAACTATTGAATTTTTGAATTCTTTGAACTATTGAAATTAGGGGTGAGCATGGTGTGGTTCGGTGCGGTTTTTAGCCAAAACCGAACTGAAAACCGCAACTTCTGTTTTTTGAAGTTTAGAAACCGCACCGTTTGGTTTTTATGCGGTTTCTAGTACTCTTAATATTAAAATGTTAAAAAATACTCCAACATTATTTGTTCTTGTAAATATCATTATATGTATGCTTAAAAATATACAATCATTCTTTGATAAGATAAATATTTATATTTATATAAATTTTAATTGTCATAAGTTCTTCGTTCTTACAAATATCAACACTTTATATATATATATATATATATATATATATATATATATATATATATATATATATATATTCGGTGCGATTCGGTTTTTTACGGTTTTTGCAAAACTAGAAACCGCACTGCACCGAACATTTTCAGTTTTTACAAAACTAAAAACCGCACCCTAGGTTTTCATTTTGGTTTCGGTTTTTCGGTTTTGGTTTATGCGGTTTTTTCGGTTTTTTGGATTTGCGGTTCGGTTTTTGCTCACCATAATTGAAATTATTGATCTTGAAATATTTCGAAACTATTTTCGGGGTTTGACTTCGAGTTGAACCATTGACTTTTTGAATTCTTGAACTATTGAAATTATTCATTTTGAAATATTTTTAAACTATTTTCAGGGGTTTGACTTCGAGTTTGGATGATTGCTTATGGGATAGAATTTTTCAGTTGACTTATCAAAGAAAAGAGAAATGATCTTCTTCAACAAGATCAAACAAATAAAAAATTCTAAAAAAAAAAAAAACAATCCATTGCCAAATGGATTATTTGGCAATGAAAAACTGCATGACCCAATCCACATGGCAAGCTAACATTTGTACACCATTTTTCTTTTATATCTAAATAAACTTCATAAAAAATAAGCCTCGAATGATGAAAGAATAAGCAAAATTCCCTTACTAGTTTCTAGAGTACCAAAAAAAATAGTAATTAATGTCGTTATGTATTCCTACCGATTATATTTAAGTATCTTGTCAAATTAAGTGTGTATTTAAAACATCTAAATTTACAAAAGCCAAATATAACTAGTTTGAAAATTATGTAACTAGCAAATTTGATGATGAAAACAATGAGAAACAACAATGGGGCAAAAAACTCGGATTCAATCCACATCTTGGGTAGATCCTAATCCTATTTGCTTATTTTAACTACTTATTGAAGTTGTTTGCCAAATATATCATAGATACCCTAAATATGATTCGAACACCAAATGTTTAAGCTCGAAATTTGAGCTGAATAGTTTTAAAAAAATGTAACTTAATAGTTTTTTATCTACTCAAGTTTCATTTCTGTTCCATTTAAACAAATGTATCAACAAAAAAAAAAGTACATTTCGCTAGCTTTGAAATTTCCTTTAAACATATCTAAACAAAAATACAAACAAACAACACATGACATTTGATTCAAATGTCCCACCTCTTCTTCAC
The DNA here is from genome assembly GCF_051521515.1 of Lactuca serriola. Classification (NCBI taxonomy): domain Eukaryota; kingdom Viridiplantae; phylum Streptophyta; class Magnoliopsida; order Asterales; family Asteraceae; genus Lactuca; species Lactuca serriola. The sequence goes on from NC_136414.1 coordinate 65,481,401, forward strand.
ACGAAACATCAATGCTGATGACTTCACATCATCTTGTGGCACTTGCAACATCATCTGCACCTTCATCTTCATTGGTGCTGTTTTTGCTTTCCCATCTTCATCACCAACCTACAAACATAATCACAATAAATAATAAATAAATAAAAAGATAATGATGAATTAAATTAAGTATTTTTGCTTACCCACAAAGATGCCCAACCTAATCGCACTTCTGAGTCATAACCAGCTTTGACTTTATACTCCTTTCCAACCGTGTGTTTATAAACAGCACTCCAGTAATTCGTATCAAAGTTATATAAGTAGCTGAAAATATATACAAATCTTTAAAAACTAACAACTTAACAAGTAAATCTTTTTTTTTTTGTAAAATTAAGTATTTTTTGGCTCACCTTAACTTATCAGAAGGAGTAAAACGACGCTTGAAGGAGAAGGATAATGCATTTGAAGGGAGAGAAATGCTTGGGATGAATGTTGTTTCTTCATCCTATAATAAAAGAACTCATAAAATTATCAACTTGATTTTGTGTATCATTAGGGTTAAGAAAAGATGAAAAAACAAGATGAACACCTTGTAGGAGTATCTGAGATTCAAATTATCATCTCCATATTGAGCATTGCAGATGCCATTAAGAACTTGACCTTTGAAAATTCCACTAACTGACAACTTTGGAGCTGCATCCTCCTCTTCATGATCCTCGTTCTCTTCTAATGACACTTCACCATAGGGAAATCTTAAAGTTGCTTTTGGCTGAACATAAAGAAAGTAAAAGAAGATCAGTAGAATGATGCAAAAGGGGGGGAATTTAGGGTTGAAATTTCAAACAGAGATCTATAAGATCAACAACCTAGGGTTTGCTGGATAAAAGTAGGGCATGATGGATACACACTCACCAAACCAGCAGATGGAAGAGGAGAAGTCAATTGGAGTGTGTAAGAAGGAGCAAGATCAGCAACCATTGTCATTTGTCCTACTTGCGCCTGAATCAGTACATAACATTAACAATCGCTTGAAGATGACATATACAAAAGGGGGAAATGAAATCAACATATCAGATATGTATTTAGGGAAGAATAAGTGAATAACTGAATAAGATCTTGAATGATAAGATTTAGGGACGAAGGAAGTACCTTAACATCGTGAACAGCAGTGAGCTGTAAACCAGGCGCAATCTCGAGAGAGCTGTTGAGAAGAGCATTGTGTTCTTCGAGGTCGTACTGACAGGTTAGGTGTTTAGTGGTGAAGGTTAACTGAGGGTTAGAGACATGTCCTTTGTTGTTGTTTTGGAAGCAGAGTTTGAATTTGGCAAGATTGTCGAACAGCTTGCAGGATAGCTTGTTGAAGAAAAGAGATGTGTCGCTATCGAATTCGGTTGTGAATCTGATTGGTGGTCGCTGCAAGAACCGGTGGGAAGCGGAGGTTTGTGGTTGAAGAGAATCGGTGGCGGAAGGCGGTGATACTGATTCCACCATCTCCGTTATCCGATTGTTTTGCCGGCGTACTTGGAATTGACGCTGGTTATATGTTATCACTTCAAAGGGTGGAAGAGAAAAATCGACTTAACAAAATATATGTGTATATTATAATTTTGTTTTTATTTTGTTTTATTTAACTAAAGTCATATTTTATGGTTGAATTTGGAATCACTTTTTTATTTTTATCATATGTGTTTAAATGGATCTTAAAAAGTTTGAACGAAAATATGTTTAATTTAAATAGATACCTAATGAAAAGGCATATCTTCTTTTAATGAAACTGTCTAATAATATAACGATGATCTTGAATAGGGGTGTAAACAAGCCGAGCCGAGCCCGAGCCTGACCAAGCTCGAGTTCGGCTCGTTTAATTTGAGGAAGCTCGAGCTCGGCTCGTTTAATTTGAAGAAGCTCGAGCTCGAGCTCGAGCTCGATTCGAGCCTTAAAATGAAGCTTGAATTCGGCTCATGAACAATTTAGTGGGCTCGCGAGCCTAATCGAGCCTAAACGAGCATATATATATATATATATATATATATATATATATATATATATATATATATATATATATATATATATATATATATATATATATATATATATATAGAGAGAGAGAGAGAGAGAGAGATTCGCGTGGATATAAAGAACGCCTGTGTTTTCGGGCTTGCCATTTTTAGCAATGTAATAGTCTAGGTTAACCTCTGTAACCCGTTTTGAAATAATATGATTGTATTATTTAAGTATTGTGTGTTTTGTGCTTAATTGCTTAATTATGTGGTTTGATTAATTAAGAATAAAAATAAACGTCAAAATTAAAGTGTAAAATAAACTTAATATCTTTGAATAATGTTGTAGTAGTTGAAACGAGGTTTCCGAATATATATAGAACGCCCAAATCTGACTTCGTATGAGGAAGTTATGATTTATCGAAGTTTCGGCTTAGCGGTGTGCAGCCCGAAATACTCGATTTGAGATCGAGCGGTTTTTAGCCGAAACAATCTAAATGAGAATCGAAGATCTCGTTGTTAGTAGCGAAACGATGAAAAGATAGGCGAGAACGAACGTCGGACGAAGAAGTTATGATTTTATAACGAAGTTTTCCTGTCCGAGCCTCCTAAAAATAATTAATAAAAATAAAAGTCAAAATGAGCCGACGGAGTCTAAACGAAAGTTGTAGAGCGTAGTCTCACCTTCGCGTGGATATAAAGAACGTTGAAAACGGAGTTTGTATGAAAGAGATATGAATTTTTGAAGTTTAATAAATATTTAATATTTATTTTTATTTATCCTCCGATATTATCCGAAGAAGGGTTAGGCGGTCTATCCGAAGTACGCGCCGCGTACTGCTGTACGCCCCGCGTACAGCGAAGGGCACTCGAGTATTCCGAAGTCGTATGCAATGACGTATGAGGGCTGATGACGTAAGCGCTGACGACCCCCGAGGCATACGCCCCGCGTACGTGCGAGGGTCCAGCACTATAAAAGGGGATCCGAAGGCAGCTTATTTCTCATTCAAAAATTCTTCCTTCTCTCTAGTCCTTTGCCTCGTTTTGCGTGCCGATTGTACCCCGAAGCCCCGGTATTATTCCCGAGCCCCGAAGCGAGATCTGAAGCCCCGAGAATCCCGAAGAGCGTTATTCCCGAGCCGAAGCCCTGCCCGCGAAGAGCCCGGTTTTTGTGAAGATCTTCCAGATCTACGGAGAGACGCTGCTTCTATAAGCCGTAGTGCTATCGGATCATCTTCTGATCAAGTGAGTGTATACTACCTTTCATAAACACGATAATAATACAAGTGTGGTTCGAGTGTATTAAATATATTGTCGTTTATAGGTGTGAGTGTGTAGTTACCTTCTTCCAACACATTATTATAAAGTATTATATATAAAATACGTGCTATGTGTATATAATTTGTTGTTATATGTGTGAATGTGTGTGTGTGCCTCATCTGTTATGTGGATTATGTGTTGATTAAAGCATGATATACAAGTTTTCAAAACTATGTATAAAAATGTATATTTTATCTACTAATATGTTGGGTAGAACATGGGTAGATAGTTGGTGTGTAATAAACAGATGAGAGGCCTCGTTGTTGTTTGATTTAGTCATCTAGCGGAGTTTAGATGACGACCACTGGCTATTCTAAACAGTCTTGTGGAAACATTAGCAGGTTCGCCACCTGTAGGTGTTAATGAACTTGGGTGTTCATTTGTTGTACTCCATCCCCCTCATGGTTGCCTTATTTGACTTATATTGCTGAGGTACACCCGAAGCATGTGTTGTCGCCCCGATGATATATTCTAAGACTAGGTCCCTTGTGTTAGTTGTTTTAGGGACATAAAGTGAGAATAATGGGAATGGGTAATTGAGTTATTGTTGGTAGGTGAAAATTAAATATGATTATTGTGGGTTGAAAACCCTATATGCTCACCAGGCTCCCAAGCCTGACCCACTCAGTTTCTTTGTATTACAGGAAGTGGCGCGAGGGCATGAGATGGATGAACCATCAGTTGTTTTGTTTAGAAGTCTGTATATGTATATATTTGTTTAATGACTTGTAATGTTATCGTTTATGCTTATTGGTCTGTATCGGAACATGACACCCCGAGTTTTGATTATATAATGAAAAATACATTTCTTTTATGAAATGCTTTGGTAAACATTGTTTTATCATGTTTTGTTTTTGGGAACAAATTCCGTAACTCTTTCAAATCATAAGGATTTACTCTGAAAATATTTTAAAAAGCATAAATGAAAAACGGTCTTTTCTGGCCGAGATTTTGGGGATGTCATAGTTGGTATCAGAGCATTAGTTTAAGCGAACTAGGAATTTGTAGGATTTCTAGACTTAAACTTAGAATGCTAAGTGGAATTTTGAGATGTGTGTCTGTTGTGTTTTAGACACAAGCACTGCTTATTTTAGGAAAGTTGCCTAAAATGCTTTATGTGCTAAATGTTATATGTTGCCATATATGATATTATTTGTTCGGATTTATGGTCTGTTGCCGACCAGATCTAGAAACCTTATGTGTGTAGGATTCTAAGCGTGCGTCTACGGTATTAGAACTAGCATGTAAACGTTTCGGTGTGATAAGGAAGATTTAAATATCTACCATGATTGAGGATCTAATTTAACCTTATTCGGTGTGTAGATCAAAATGGTGAGAACAAGAAGTGGAGTTGGAAATGCTGACGAAAACAGGAATCAACCACCAGTGATTGAACAAGTACCTGTCGTAGCAGCAGCACCTGAGCCAATAACCATGGCTGGTGTGCAAATGATGATTCAGACGATGTTGGATCGTCAGATGGATGAAACTAGACGGTTGCTTCAGCAGCATCGTGAAGAACTGTCAATTCGTGTGGAGGAGCCTGAATTAAATGAAGGGCACTCGGAAGGTGGAAACTTCAGTGGGTCTATTGGTCAAGCCAACCCACCGATAGTTAGGCAAGATAACCATGATGGAAGGAATGATGGAATGGGATGCAAGTACAAGGACTTTCTAACTTGAAAACCATCGACCTTCAATGGAAAGGAGGATCCGATTGGAGTTATGGATTGGATCTCCGAAATGGAGTTAGCCTTTATGACATGTGGCTGCAGAGGCAAGTTGCAGACTATCTATGTCGTGCGACAATTCCGAGGTGGAGCCGTTCGTTGGTGGAACACTCTAGGGAAGACGTTGAGCCCTAATGAGCCACTGCAATTGTCATGGGCAAAGTTCTTGGTGCAGTTCAAGCGCAAGTTCTGTTCGGCTCAAAATTTGTTGGAGTTGGAGAACAAGTTCCTGACATTGACGAAAGGCAGCATGCCAGTTGATGAATACACCAATAGCTTCACCGATAAGATGGAGTTTGCCTTGCGTATCGTTCCAGACGAGTTGACAAAGGTGGACCGGTATGCGAAGGGACTCCCATGGGAGTACGAGGTGCAAGTACGTCAGGCACTTACTCTAGAGGCAGCTATCTGGGCTGCCAAGTCTGTTGAGAACATGATTAAGGGGAGAACCACCGACAAGGTTGAGGTTGGTGAGAAAAGAAAGTTTGAGGGAACATCTGGTTCCGGTAAGAAAAGCAAATTTTCGAAATCTGATTCGAAAAAGTTTGGAGGAAAAGGAGGCGAAGCGAAGTGGTGTGATAAGTGTAAGAAAAAGCACTTTGGGAAATGTAGCGAGGATGTAACCTGCTACAAGTGTGGAAAGGTTGGACATTTTGCCAATGAATGTCCGAACAACAAAAGGATGTGTTTTGGTTGCAATGAAGAGGGGCATATTTTGAAAGACTGTCCGAAGAAGAAGGAGGCAGCTAGGCCCAACATTCCACCAAAGCCGAAGGCGAGAGCCTTCCAGATGACACTCGAAGCTACGAAAGATGAAGCTGATGTCGCTTCAGGTACCTATCTCGTAAATGAATTACCTGCTCAAATTTTGTTTGATTCTGGAGCCAACTACTCCTTTATTTCGCATGAGTTTGGTAGAAAGCTAGCTTTGCCTGTTGATAGACTATATGATGCTTTATTAGTCGAAGTCGCTAGTGGCAATTTTGTATCTGTTAGCCATCGTATGAAAGACATCTTAATCGACCTTAATGGGAATAAGTTTCACGAGAAATTATTGCTCATCGATCTTAATGGTTTCGACATCGTTTTGGGAATGGATTGGCTTAGCACCAATGATGCCGAAATTTTATGCAAGAAGAAGATAATTAAAGTAAACCCGCCTGGTAAAGATTCGTTTATGGTGTATGGGGACAAACGCAGAGTGAATTCTGGAATCATTTCCCTAATGAAAGCCAGGAAGTGTTTGACCAAGGGATGTACATCATATTTAGCATTCGTGATTGATGCTAAGAAGGAAAAGAAGGTGATGCAGAGTATTCCAGTGGTGTGTGATTGTCCGGAAGTATTTCACGAAGATCTTCCTGGATTACCACCTGATAGACAAGTGGAGTTCAGAATAGACTTGTTACCAGGAACCACGCCAATAGCACAAGCACCTTATCGATTAGCACCGACGGAGATGAAGGAGCTGATGATGCAACTTCAGGAATTATTGGACAAAGGTTTCATTAGACCTAGTTCATCGCCCTGGGGAGCTCCGGTGTTGTTCGTGAAGAAGAAAGATGGAAGTATGAGAATGTGCATCGATTACAGAGAGCTGAATAAGGCAACAATAAAGAATAGATATTCATTGCCGAGGATTGACGACCTGTTTGATCAATTGCAAGGTTCGAGCTATTTCTCGAAGATCGATCTAAGGTCAGGATATCATCAGCTGAAAGTAAGAGAGCAAGATATCGAGAAAACTGCATTCAGAACTAGATATGGACACTACGAGTTCTTGGTTATGTCGTTTGGACTAACCAATGCTCTGGCAGCGTTCATGGATTTGATGAATAGGGTTTGTAATCCATTCCTTGATAAATCTGTGATAGTGTTCATAGACGACATTCTGATTTACTCGAAAAGCCAGGAGGAGCATGGCAGACACTTGCGAGAAGTGTTAGAAGTTTTGAAGCAGGAGAAGCTATATGCGAAGTTCTCTAAATGTGATTTTTGGATTCGTGAAGTCCAATTCTTGGGTCACATGGTCAACCAAGAAGGGATAATGGTTGATCCAGCTAAGATTGAAGCTGTGATGAAGTGGGAACAACCGAAAAGTCCCACGGAGATTCGAAGCTTTTTAGGATTAACCGGATATTACCGAAGGTTTATCCAAGGCTTTTCTTCGATCGCTAGTCTATTAACAGCTTTGACCCACAAAGGAGCTACTTATGCTTGGAGTGATAAGCATAAAGAAGCATTCGAGAAGTTAAAGAAGAAGCTATGCGAGGCACCGATACTTTCTTTACCTGATGGAGTTGAAGACTTCGCTGTTTATAGCGATGCGTCTGGGGTTGGATTGGGTTGTGTTTTGACCCAAAGAGAAAAGGTGATAGCATATGCGTCTCGACAGCTGAAAGAGCATGAAAAGAATTACCCGACTCATGATTTGGAGTTGGCAGCGGTAGTTTTCGCTCTGAAAATATGGAGGCATTACCTCTATGGCACGAAGTGCAAACTTTTCACTGATCATAAGAGTCTCCAATATCTCTTTAATCAGAAGGAATTGAATATGAGGCAACGATGCTGGCTAGAATTACTCAAGGACTACGACTGCGAGATACTTTACCACCCCGGTAAAGCTAATGTTGTTGTTGATGCTCTCAGTCGGAAAGTCAATCTTGAAAGGAGAAGGCCAAGAGCGTTGAGAATGAAGTTGTCTCGACCATTGTGGAAAGTATAAAGAAAGCTCAAGAGGAAGCTTCTGAGAAAAATGACCGAAAGGAGGAACGTTTGGGTAAAACGTTGGTGTTTGGTACAAACGGTCATGGACTGAAGGTATTCCAAGATCGTATTTGGGTACCTAAGTCAGGAGGAATTAGGGATCTTCTGATGGAAGAGGCTCACAAGACCATGTACTCGATTCATCCTAGTAGCACTAAAATGTATACGGACCTGAAACCCTACTACAGGTGGCCGACGATGAAGCTTGATGTTGCAAAGTATGTGGCTGAGTGTGTGACTTGTGCGAGAGTCAAGACACAACATCAGAAACCTTACGGGAGTTTAGAACCATTGCATGTGCCTATGGGTAAGTGGGAAGACATTGCTATGGATTTTGTCACTAAACTGCCCAGAACAAAGAATGGACACGACATGATTTGGGTGGTCGTTGATCGATTCACTAAGAGTGCGCATTTCATAGCAGCCAAGGAGAAATGGTCTATGGAAAAGCTTGCGAATTCTTACGTGAGGGAAATTGTGAGGCTTCACGGTGTTCCATTAACGATTGTATCGGATCGTGATAGCCGTTTCACCTCGAGGTTTTGGAAAAGTCTACAAGAGGAAATGGGTACCAAGTTATGTTTCAGCACAGCTTACCATCCGCAGACTGATGGTCAGAGTGAAAGAACGATACAAACACTTGAAGATATGCTGAGAGCATGTACCTTGGAATTCCTAGGTAATTGGGATGAACACTTACCTTTGGTAGAATTTTCCTACAATAATAGTTTTCACTCGAGCATTAAGATGGCACCTTATCAATCTTTGTATGGACAGAAGTGTCGTACGCCGTCTTGTTGGCTTGAGGCTGGGGAAAAACAGTTTATGGGACCAGAGATGGTTCATCAAACTACTGAAAAGTTGAAAATAAATAGAGAAAGAATGTTAGCAGCTCAAGATCGTCAAAAGAGCTATGCTGACAAGAAGCGAAGACCGATGACTTTTGAGATTGAAGATTTGGTTTTGCTTAAAGTCTCGCCGTGGAAGGGACTTATAAGATTTGGAAAAAGGGGAAAGTTGAGTCCAAGGTTTATTAGACCGTTTAAAGTTCTTCAGAGGATTGGGAACCAAGCTTACAAGCTCGAATTACCCGAAGAACTGAATGGAATTCACAACACTTTTCATGTGTGTTATTTGAGGAAGTTCACGGGAGAAGTTCCCGATATAATTCCAATTTCTGAATTGAGAATTGATGAGAAGAAAAGGTTGATTGAAGAACCAGAGGCAATTTTTGACCGAAAGACTACGAAGTTGCGACGCAAAATGGTTGGGTTAGTGCTTGTCTGATGGAAACACACGAATGGGCTGAATCTCACCTGGGAGACGGAGAGTGACATGTTGAGTCGATATCCGCATTTGTTTGTTGATGTGTGATTCCGGGGACGGAATCATTCTAAGGTGGAGAGAATTGTAACGCCTGTGTTTCCGGGATTGCCATTTTTAGCAATGTAATAGTGTAGGTTAACCTCTGTAACCCGTTTTGAAATAATATGATTGTATTATTTAAGTATTGTGTGTTTTGTGCTTAATTGCTTAATTATGTGGTTTGATTAATTAAGAATAAAAATAAGCGTCAAAATTAAAGTGTAAAATAAACTTAATATCTTTGAATAATGTTGTAGTAGTTGAAACGAGGTTTCCGAATATATATAGAACGCCCAAATCTGACTTCGTATGAGGAAGTTATGATTTATCGAAGTTTCGGCTTAGCGGTGTGCAACCCGAAATACTCGATTTGAGATCGAGCGGTTTTTATCCGAAACAATCTAAATGAAAATCGAAGATCTCGTTGTTAGTAGCGAAACGGTGAAAAGATAGGCGAGAACAAACGTCGGACGAAGAAGTTATGATTTTATAACGAAGTTTTCCTGTCCGAGCCTCCTAAAAATAATTAATAAAAATAAAAGTCAAAATGAGCCGACGGAATCTAAACGAAAGTTGTAGAGCGTAGTCTCACCTTCGCATGGATATAAAGAACGTCAAAAACGGAGTTCGTATGAAAGAGATATGAATTTTTGAAGTATAATAAATATTTAATATTTATTTTTATTTATCCTCCGATATTATCCGAAGAAGGGTTAGGCGGTCTATCCGAAGTACGCGCCGCGTATTGCTGTATGCCCCGCGTACAGCGAAGGGCACTCGAGTATTCCGAAGTCGTATGCAATGACGTATGAGGGCCGATGACGTAAGCGCTGACGACCCCCGAGGCGTACGCCCCGCGTACGTGCGAGGGTCCAGCACTATAAAAGGGGATCCGAAGGTAGCTCATTTCTCATTCAAAAATTCTTCCTTCTCTCTAGTCCTTTGTCTCGTTTTGCGTGCCGATTGTACCCCGAAGCCCCGGTATTATTCTCGAGCCCCGAAGCGAGATCCGAAGCCCCGAGAATCCCGAAGACCGTTATTCCCGAGCCGAAGCCCTGCCCGCGAGGAGCCCGGTTTTTGTGAAGATCTTCCAGATCTACGGAGAGACGCTGCTTCTATAAGCCGTAGTGCTGTCGGATCATCTTCTGATCAAGTGAGTGTATACTACCTTTCATAAACACAATAATAATACAAGTGTGGTTCGAGTGTATTAAATATATTGTCGTTTATAGGTGTGAGTGTGTAGTTACCTTCTTCCAACATATTATTATAAAGTATTATATATAAAATATGTGCTATGTGTATATAATTTGTTGTTATATATGTGAATGTGTGTGTGTGCCTCATCTGTTATGTGGATTATGTGTTGATTAAAGCATGCTATACAGGTTTTCAAAACTATGTATAAAAATGTATATTTTATCTACTAATATGTTGGATAGAACATGGGTAGATAGTTGGTGTGTAATAAACAGATGAGAGGCCTCGTTGTTGTTTGATTTAGTCATCTAGCAGAGTTTAGATGACGACCACTGGCTATTCTAGACAGTCTTGTGGAAACATTAGCAGGTTCGCCACCTGTAGGTGTTAATGAACTTGGGTGTTCATTTGTTGTACTCCATCCCCCTCATGGTTGCCTTATTTGACTTATATTGCTGAGGTACACCCGAAGCATGTGTTGTCGCCCCGATGATATATTCTTAGACTAGGTCCCTTGTGTTAGTTGTTTTAGGGACATAAAGTGAGAATAATGGGAATGGGTAATTGGGTTATTGTTGGTTGGTGAAAATTAAATATGATTATTGTGGGTTGAAAACCCTATATGCTCACCAGGCTCCCAAGCCTGACCCACTCAGTTTCTTTGTATTACAGGAAGTGGCGCGAGGGCATGAGATGGATGAACCATCAAGTGTTTTGTTTACAAGTCTGTATATGTATATATTTGTTTAATGACTTGTAATGTTATCGTTTATGCTTATTGGTCTGTATCGGAACATGACACCCCAAGTTTTGATTATATAATGAAAAATACATTTCTTTTATGAAATGCTATGGTAAACATTGTTTTATCATGTTTTGTTTTTGGGAACAAATTCCACAACTCTTTCAAATCAAAAGGATTTACTCTGAAAATATTTTAAAAAGCATAAATGAAAAACGGTCTTTTCTGGCCGAGATTTTGGGGATGTCACACGATCTAACAGATCATACCACATATCATATAATATTATCCTACCCTCTAGGATACCGGTCTAACAGGTCATACCACATACCATATAGTATTATCCTACCCTCTAGTATACCGTTCTAACAGATCACTAACATAGCAACCATCCTATAACCAGTATACTGACCTAACTGGTCACTAACATAGCATCATCCTATATACCAAGATACCGACCTAAACCAGGCCACTAATATAATATCGTCCTATCTACCAGGATACAGATCTAGCAGATCAATAAACATATCAAGCAAATACCCAGATACAAATCCAATGAAGGGCCGTCCTTCGTGCCTTAGACCCTGTTGATATAGTGAGGATAACTCACCTCACAACTGACATGCTGAAGTGATAAGCTCAACTCTCGGATCACTGTCACAACTCCACCACCTATATTCACCATAAAACCATATCCATACATTTCTAATTTCCCAAAATGCCCCCAGAAGTCAACTAGTCAACCCTTGGTCAAAGCCCAAGTCAATGGTCAAGGTCAACAGTCCATGTTGACCTCAACTCGTCGAGTACAACTATCCACTCTTTGAGTTCCTTGAATAACTCTTCAACTAGCCGAGTCACTGAGTGACTTATCGATTTCCTAATGTGTGCGGCTGAAAACTCTTGGCCAACTCGTCGAGTTTCCCTTGCAACTCGCCAAGTTCATGTGTGCCAACAACCGGGAAAAACCTAACTGACTCACCGAGTCACCCCACTGACTCGCCAAGTCCACCACAATCTTCATTGGACTCACCGAGTTGACCACACAACTCGCCAAGTCCTTTCGGTCCATTTTCCATTCAGATGCTTTTTAAGCCATCTAAGGTTCCATATTGTAGATCCAGCTTCCCAAGGCATGTTTATCACGTAAAATTGCAAACTTTACGTGCATGCAAGGCTCTAAAGTCTTATAATGTCAAAACTAAGCTTGCAATGGAGTTTTACACTTAAGGAGGGGTTCATACTTGCCAAAGCTGATAGCTTTATGGACTTAGAGACCCAAGAGAGTTCAGATCTGAAGTTACAACTTCATATCTAAGCTCATGCCCAAGAATAGCTTCATAATATGCTAGAAAAGCCCAAATCGTTAACCAAATGAGATCTACAATGAAATGAGGTCAAGGTAACGACTTGATACCTTCCAAAAGATGCCAACTGAAGTAGATATCAGATCCCCACATGTTCCTTGCTTCTATCCACTTGCTCTCCAAGCTCTCCTTACAAAGATCCTCCTTCCAAAGCTTAAAACACACAAGAATGATGCACACACATGAATTAGGGTTTATGGACTATCAAGAGGCTATAAGGGGAGGCTGAGGAGGCCAATGGTCCTTTAAATAGGGTGCAAAACCCTGAAATTTAGGGTTTCATCCTCCATATCCTACTCGTCGAGTCCCTTCTTGGACTCGGTGAGTAGGTCACTTAAACACGTGGACCAACCCGCTGCTACTCGACGAGTTAGGCAACCAACTCGTCGAGTAGACCTTCAAATCATAAGAATTTATAACCATAAATTGATACTCGAGAATCGGGACGTTACACCTTGTTTTCGGAGATCCGAAGATGAATGATCCATGTTTGCTTAAAATTTGAAACCAATTTCATTCTCGTTTAATATTTCAAGCCAAATCAATTATTCTATTCAGTTGATTCATAAACCTTGAGCTCAATTTTGATTTGCTACTATTCATCAATCCATCAATTTGAGCTCAATTCAAACACTGTTCATTTTGTTTAAGCCCAAGTCGTATATTTCACTGTTCGAAATCGGATGAATGAAATGTTTAGAAAGTCAAATTTTGACTTGTTGCTGATTATCTCATTTTCAGTTTGAGGCTTGTCTAAAGACGAATTGGAGATTTCATATGAGCGATTTCATTACTCTTATCTCTCGCATCATGAGGAACGAAACTGAAGTCAATATGTAAAAGCAAAAGTTAATTTTTTTTAATCAAAATTGGATGTGTGAATGTTCATTCCACAATGATTGAAAATTGAAAGAATGACTGAATTCGAATTGAGGGCTATTCGAATTTAACATTGAGTGTAAGGAGAACATTACGAGAACATTATTATTTGATTTTGATTGTGAATGAGAGATGAGGATCTATTTTGAAATCGAAGTGAACAGTCAAAATTCGTTCTTATTTTTTTGGAAACGAAGAAGAAGATACGGTGAATAAGAATGTATATGTGAAGGATTGAAAGGGGTTAGAAAAATGCTAGGAATCAAAAATCAAGTTCTTGGGAATCGAATGGCTATGAGAATCGGTTTTGATTTAGATATCAATTTGGACTAGAAGAACATGGAAATGAAATTCACCGTTTTTGGAATCGAATGATTGTTTGTGAAAATCGAATGCCAAAAGCTTAAAGGAATCGAAAATATTCTGAGTTCGATTTTGTAACATCTGTAGATTCGAGCTAGTCAATTTAGAGATAATAAGTGTCAACAATGACTTTTTGATTAGAATAAATAATCTTAACAAAGTTATAGTATATGTCACAAGGGTTTCGTACATATAAAAAACATTGAAATCTGAGTTATAACGAAGAAGTTATGACCCGTCGATGTTTTACGGCAAAACCGACACGACACCGGGAATCGTAAAAAGTGAGTTTGCGATAAAATACTTTTTAGCCTTAGTGATCTAAACGAAAATTGTAGTTTACGTTAAACTGTGAACAAGCATAAAAAGAACGTCCAAATCTGACTTCGTATGAGGAAGTTATGATTTTTCTAAGATTTAACATAACATTGCATAACCCGAAATTCGAATTTTAGATCGGTCGATTTTTAGCCGACACAATCTAAACGAGAATTAAAGATCTCGTTAATAGGATCTCAACAATATAAAGACAGACAAAAACGAACGACGGATGACAAAGTTATGAATTTTTAACGGAGTTTACCTGTCTAAGTTTGTTAAAATATTACTTTAAAAACAAAGTCAATATTAGCCGACAAAGTCTAAATGAAAGTTGTATATCATGTTGTTGCCTACGCGTGGTTATAAATAACATAAAAATGGAGCTCGTATGCAAAAGTTACGGATTTTAGAAGATAATTAGTTTTTGGAGGTATCTGCGAGTGACATGTGGCACAATCCCGACCATTGCTTCCTCCCCACGCCTTGGCACCAGATGGTGACACATGGCACTCAACTCAAAGAGTTGGAGGCTCAAAACTCGCCGAGTTGGGCCATTTCCCAACCTATAAATAGAGCCCCAAATCACCTCATTTCTCACCCCTCTCCCAACCTTTCTCTCCTAAACACCCCCAAACCCTCTCTTCCTTTCCCTAGCACTTCCTAAGTGTTAGACGCAAGTCCCGGACTGCCACCGAGAATAAGAGCTTTCGGCTCGGATGTTCTGCCCCCATAGAGCTCGGTTCCTAGCCAAACCTCCCAGTAAGTGAGTGATGTTTACCCTACTTTAAGTATAGCTTATGTTTAAGTTCAATATCTGTATCATCCCAAAATTCAAGACCAAAAATGTAACGCTCGTAGATCCGGGCTAGTCAATTTAGAGACGATAAGCGTCAAAAATGACTTTTCTTATAGAAGAGTGTTTAGAATAAATAATTTTAACCAAGTTTTAGTATATGGCACAAGGTTTCCATGCATATAAAGAACGCTGAAATCCGAGTTATAACGAAGAAGTTATGACCTGTTGAAGTTTCGTGACTGAACCGGTACGAAACTGCGTGACGTAAATAGTGAAATTACGAGAGAGCGATATTTAGCCTTAGTGATCTAAAAGAAAGTCGTAGAATACGTTAAACCGAAAGTGTGCATAAAAAGAACATCTAAATCTGACTTCGTATGAGGAAGTTATGATTTTTCGAAGTTTCGACTTAGCGGTATGCAGCCCAAAGTTCGAATATGAGATCGAGTGGTTTCTAGCCGAAACAATCTAAACGAGAATTGAAGATCTCATCGATAGTAGTCCAACGGTAAAAAAAAAACAGACGAAAACGGACGTCAGATGAAGGAGTTGTGAATTTCTAACGGAGTTTTCCTGTCCCGGCCAACTAAAAATAATATAATAAAATTTAAAGTCGAAATTAGCCGAATTAAGGAGCCTAAACGAGAGTTATAGAGCATAATCTCACCTTCGTGTGGATATAAATAATGCCAAAAACGGAGCTCGTATGCAAATGATATGAATTTCTGAAGTTCGAGGCACGCACACCGAGGGGGAACACCTCGCGTTCAATTGGGGAACGCCCCGTGTTTGGAGCCCAGAGCCTATCCCGTCGCATGTCAAGTCCAAAGTTCATAAGTCATGACGCACGGTAGAACGTGTTGCGTTCGTCCAAGGAACACGTTGCGTTCATTCAGGGAACGCGCTCCGTTCGGAGGCCTGACCCCTCCTATAAATAGGATGCGAGTCCAGCCAAATTGGTTGCTCATTTCTTTCCTTTCACTCCCTTAAACTTTCTTTTAATTGGAAATTTATACCCCCAAAGCCCCGATATCATCCCGACCCCCGAAGCAAGTCACAACGCTCCGAAGATCCCGAGAAAAAGAGTTTTCGAGCTGAAACTCTGTACATGAGATGCTCGATTTTGGAGAAAACATCCTGGTTTCATCTGAAACAATTGTTTTAGGAGATGAGGTGTTGTCTGATAATTGTCTTATCAAGTGAGTGTGTAGTTACTTTCTTCTAACACATAGATATGAAGTATTTGTTAAGAAATACGTGTTATGTGTTTATATATTGTTTGTTTATTTGAGATGGATGTTGGATGAATGTTTTATACAAGTTTGTATATGATTTAAACTATATATGTAATTTATATCTACAAATATGTTGGGTAGAACATGGGTAGATGAAATAGTTGGTGTGTGATGAAAGATTAGTTTGAGGATGAGAGGAAAGATGATATAGATCATGAGGTGAGGGTGACAGGTGAAAAATGAGTGAAACCTTTACCCAAACGATGGCCCCCGTCATTTAGCAGAGTAGGGATGACAACCACGGACTATTCTAGACAGTCCTGTGGAACACTAGCAAACTCGCAACTTGTAGGTGTTGTGTACTTGATGTTCACCGGTGTACTCTAAAAACCCTGGCAGCTATTGTCGTACTGCCTAATGAAGAATCATGATGGCTATTGTCTTAGTGCATAATGAAGAATCCTGGCAGCTATTATCTTAGTGCCTAATAAAGAACCCTGGCAACTATTTTCTTAGTGCCTAATAAAGAACCCTGGCAGCTATTGTCTTAGTGCCTAATGAAGAACCTTGGTAGCTATGGATTTAGTACTGTAAAGATGAACCTTGGTCGCTATGGATTTAGTGCTTGATGTATGAACCTCGGGCAGTAATGGACTTCGTGCCTATTCCTTAGGTCAATCCTTAGGAATGAATAAATGAAGGATAGATGATTCTTAGGGTAGATCCTTAAGAGTAAAGAAGATAATGGGGAATGGGTAATTGGGTTGATTGTTTAATGATTAAATTTAATAATTATATTATTGTGGGTTGAAAACTTTATATGCTCACCAGGCTCCCAAGCCTGACCCACTCAGTTTTCTTTGCATTACAGGTAATGGTACAAGAGTATAAGTTGGTGGACTTGACGAGAGATTTTTTATTATAGATCAGTAGTTATAAATAACAATTGTAAGGTCTATTTTATATTGTTTATTCTTTTGGTCTGTATCGGAACATGGCATCCCGAGATTTTGTTATTTAATGAAAATACATTTCTTTTCTAACATCCATAAATTTTACACCAAATTTAAATTTTTTCAATCATAAATAGAAATCGTAAAGCATCATTTACAAAATATTTTCAAATCATTTTCCATCAGAGTGTCCCAAAAATCATAACATAAGGATGAGGAGCGGTACGGTCATGCCTTCGCCTTTCCATGAACTCCTGAAGTACCTGAAACAATAAACTGAAAACTGTAAGCCCGAGGGCTTAGTGAGCTACCCCCAAAATACCAGTACCACACTGACAATACCATATCAGTAATAATCAATCAATCATCATGTATACTGGGTCATCGGCCTGACTGGACCGCCCTACCGGGCCTACAGTCTGTCTGAATCTATCCCGAGCCTTCGGCATGACTGGTCCGCCACGTGGGCCTACAGTCTCCCCGGAGCGCTCATAGGGTATGTTGGCCTTCAGCACAAAGCAGGACCACCTCAACCCAACCAACAAGCAAATAACCATGTGCGTATAGCTATCATATACCGGCATATACAAACATCAAGCATATCTATCTCACTAATCATAATCATATAATTCTCCTGTAACTAGAGTACCGACCTATCAGGTCACTAACACACCAATCCCTACGGATCATAAAAGCATAACATACAGTCTACCTCGATTCTGAACTAACAAATCATAACTACATGCAACATACCATAACAATAACAACTAAAGGGCCGACCTTTGTGTCGTAGACCCTATAGATATAGTGAGGATAACTCAACTTGCAGATGTCGACAGGAAAGGTAAACTCCAACTCTCGGATCACTTGACACAGGTTCCACCACCTATCATCATAGTACATCATACTCAAAGTCAAAGTCCTCAATCAAGGTCAACAGTCCATGTTGACCTTAACTCACCGAGTACCCTTGGCTACTCGCCGAGTTCCCTGAAGTACATTCCAACTCGCCGAGTAATCGGAGTGACTCGTCGAGTTCCTTTGATCCTCGATCAAACTTAAGGTAACACGTCGAGTTCCCTCCTCGCAACTCGACAGATACACACGCATACATAATCTAGGGAAAACTCATCCGACTCGCCGAGTTGTTCTTCAACTCGTCGAGTCTTATGGTGATCTTCATTGGGCTCTCCGAGTTGTTCATCCAACTCGTCGAGTTCACGACCATCTTCATATGACTCGCCGAGTCATCTTGCGACTCGCCGAGTCCATACAGTTCTTTTTCCATACAGACTTGGTTTGAGCCATGCAGCGGCCCCAATTCACAGATCCAAGCTTCTAGGGCATACTTATCACGTAAAGTTGCAAACTTTACGTGCATGCATGGCTATAGAGGCTCTAAATATCTATTTTAAGTTCTTAATGAAGCTTCAAATCTAAGAGTGACCTCAATCACAACCAATACAACAACTTTGTGATTCTAGCCTCCAAGGAGGGTCTAGATCTGAAGTTACAACCTCAGATCTAGCCCATAGCTCATCCTTTCAACTTAATACTTCACCAAAAACCCTAAAACTTCAACAATGGAAGAGATTCACAAGAAGAAAGGCGATTTGATTACCTCCAGAAGATGATGACTGAGATAAGAGTTGATTTCCACACTCCACTTGCTCCAATACCCTTCTCCTCTAAGCCTTCTCTCTCCAAAATCCTCTTTTCAAGCTTCAATCACACAATGGCACACACACACGTATTAGGGTTTTAAGGGTTCTCAAAGACTGCAAGGAGGCCAAAGGAGGATGAGGCTCCTTTAAATAGGGGTGCAAACCCCGGGATTTAGGGTTTCATCTGCCAGCTCCTACTCGCCGAGTCCCAAAGTGGACTCGTCGAGTAGGTCACTTAACACGCAGTCCCACCCTGCTGCTACTCGACGAGTAGGTCGACCGACTCGTCAAGTAGGGATTCATCCAATAATTCTTATGTAATTAATACCTGAGAATCAGGGTGTTACATCTTTAAAGAAATGCTTTGATAAATTCTTATCATATTTTGTTTTGGGGAGAAATTCCGCAACTCTTTTAATCAAATGATTACCCTGATTTTATTTTAAAAAAAAAACATAAACAAATCGGTCTTTTCTGGCCGTGAAAATGGGGATGTCACAAAAATTTTCGTTTTAATTAAGTTATTTCATAAAACCATTAGTATAAAAACATTCATAATAATATCTCATGTCAAAACCAAAGTGTCAATAATCAAAACATAGTATCATAAAATTATATCAGAGTGTAATCCCAAAGATCTCGTGTGCGGAAAACATGGTGTGATGCGCTGCGATCAAGCCAGCTCCTATCCTTTGAAAACAAGTACCTAAAACCAAAACTATAAACCGTAAGCACGAAGCTTAGTGAGTTCCCCTATCATACCACATACCATACTACTAACATACTGTCAGGCATATCTGGGTGCCCGACCTACCCTTTCGGTATCTTTCAACAGGTAACCGCCTAGCATATCTAGGTGCTGGCCTCCCCTTCGGTCTCTTTCAACCGGTAACCGCCTAGCATATCTGGGTGCTGGCCTCCCCTTCAGTCTCTTTCAACCGGTAACAAGGAGCTAACCTCCCCTTCGGTATCTTTCAACCGGTAACCGGGGACTATTTCACCCCTACCACTACCACATAATAACATAACATAATATACATGAATATATTGTCAGGCATATCTGGGTGCCCGACCTACCCCTTCGATATCTTTCAACCGGTATTCGGGGACTATTTCACCCCTACTACTACCACATAATATCATATCACATGTATCATAATCTGTCTAGCATAGATGGTACTAAACTACCCCTTCGGCCCTATCGACCAGTAACCGGGGACTATTCCCCCTACTACCACTGTCACATAACATCATATCATGCTAACACATAAAACACATCAGGTAGTAGCAAACCTAGATGATTATCACAAAGACAATCATCTATCATACAACTCCTACTAGTGGGCCGACATTGTGGCCTTAGACCCACTTCTACTGGAAGGTAACTCACCTCACATTGCTGAAGTCCCGTAGACACAATCCCAGTTGTTGGATGACAGAATCCCGATCTGTCAATATCAAAACATCACCCAATTAATAATTGGATCCCAACACATAACCATAAGTTCATTCTTTGGATAATTACTACAATACCCCAAGCTTGGCTTATTCAAGCCCAAGGCCTAATCCATAGGCCCAAAGTCAATTAGGAATCAAATCCCAACATATGGCCCAATTTTCTAAATTGAGCCCAAGACTATACATGGTCTTATTCAAAGGCCTGACATCATGTAATCATTAAGACCCAAACTGTGGTCCATTTATGGCCCAATTTTCCAAATTGGGCCCAAACTCTCATATGGGCCTTACCCTAAAGTCCAACAACATATTCTAATCCATATGATTATTCTTGGATGGCCCATTAATAATCCCATCACCAAGGCCCAATGGAAAGGCCCAACTCAAGGACCAAGTGAAATTAGGGTTCCACATAAAATGATGATTAGGGTTAAGTGTTTCTCACTTAACCCATTAAGGACTTAATCCACTATGGACTTAATCCATTAAGTCCAATATTGCTTAGATTAATTTTTGCCAATGATTATTATTTAATATCTCAAGTTATTAAATAATTCCCGTGTGTCCCGATAAATTCTCAAAATTAGGGTTTTATTGGTATTAGGGTTTTCCAAACCCTAATTAGGGTTTCCAAGCCAAATATTAGCCCATTTATCTATTTGTTGGGCTTTTAGGTCAATTAGGGTTTTATTCGGCATATTAGGCCCACTAGAATATCATTAAGCCCATTAGTCACATGCTTGGGCTTTTAGGTCCATTAAGCTTCATGGGGTCCATTAGGGCTTACAAGGCCCATTAGGGTTTCAAGCACCCCAAACGAATCAAACTCAATGAGGCAAGCACACCGCCACCCGACACGGTGGCCGGTGGTAGCAGGAGGCGGCAGCCACCATCTCATGGTGGTGGTTATAGTTTTCTATTATTATTTCGGGCATCATTACACTTTACAACTCAATAACACACACTCACACATACTAATATAAACATACACACACAACCACCTTGTGGTGGCCGGTGGTGGTGGTTCTCGGTTTTTCCGGCCAAGCTACACTATACACACACATGTCCACCGAGGAAACAAAAGCACACCCATCCATACTTCTGGTTGAATCACTTAGCCACCCTCCTGGTGACATACGGAGGCAGCAGCGGCCGTTTCACGGTGACAACCACCATGGTCAGCTGCCATGGTGGTTCTCGCGACCCTAACTCGACAGAACTCCCCCACAGCGCGTTCACGTCGCAAACACAAGCCCTGAACCATGCCCTTATTCTCCGGTGATAGAAGGAACGCCACGAGCTCCCCCGCCCACGAGGCGGCAGGCGACATGGTAAATAGAAAAGAATAAGATGAATAGCGATATGGATAGCTACAACAGACGTGGTGGTCGATTTGAGTCCTCGTCCACAGTGGCGACACCGACGGAACAAGATTGTGACCTCGCAGATCTTCACACCACCAGCGGCGGTAGCTTGGTAGGACTCGCGATTCCGACCATGGTTTAGAGGCGATTTGGTCGGTCTTCAGCAAGTCACAGGTTCAATGGCACTCGTCGGGGAAGCATCTCTGGTGATAGCAGCGGCATCACGGCGGCTAGAAGGTGGCGGCCGAGAGCTTGGAGGCTGGAAGCGAGAGGTACAAGTTGCGGCTAGACATAAAGATGTTAGGGTTAGGGCTTCACCAGGGTGACGGGTTTAAATACTCCGATCCCCATAATTAGTTTTTCATAACGCCAAAAGTGGTCCCTCCCTTCCCCATTCCTTTCAAAATAAACCCGATGATTACCATTTGGACCCTTAGCCTTAAAATCCTTACAACTTAGGTACAAAAGTTACCAAACAGCCCCCAATATCTTAATTATGACATATCCTGCCCTTCCACCTCATTTCTTTTTAATTTAAATCCAAATAATTACAATGGAGTCCCTGACTTCATAAATATTTATAAACTGAGTCCGAAACTTACACTTTTGACCCCCCGGCTTCTAGAATTTTGACAATTAGCTCTTCGAGATCATCCTTTTATATATAATTATTTATTTTAGGGCTACGAGTCATTAATTAAGTTATTTATTTATTTAATAAATAAACGAGGTGTTACAATATCGTTATTATGAACTTATAAACAATATATATATATATATATATATATATATATTATAAAATATAATATACAAAGTGTAATTATAATATCTTTTAACTACTCGCGGTATGGGGAATCTGGTTTGAAGGGCCGCATACGGTTGTTGGATTTCAGAAGTGTTATAATGTCAAAATGGTTCTGCTCTCTGGTGTTTCATGTATGGCCCTTGTCTGTACATAGTGGTTGAAAAGTAATGTTTAAAACTTATAAAACAATATCGCTCGTAAATAGTCGCTATAAATATTATACTAAAATCTAGCGATAATGGTACTAGGTATCGCCGAAGGAAAATAAAATTGTTAGAAGCGAAGCGCTGCCCGAGTTTGGAATCATCACTTTAACTAGTGAGTGCATAGTTACTTTCATCTTACACATAGATATGAAATATTTAATATAAATTACGTGTCATGTGTGCATATTATCTGTGTTCTTGATATCTATGTTGGATGAACAAAATATACATGTTTTACTTGATTTAAACTGTATATGTATTTTATACCTATAAAAATATTGGGTAAAGATGGGTAGATGAATGATGAGAAATTAAAGATGAAATAGATGAACATTGGAAGCTATGGACTTAGTGTCTGATAGATAAACCCTGGCAGCTATGGACTTAGTGCCAAATAGACAAACCCCAGAAGCTATGGACTTAGTGCCTTACAAATGAACATTGACAGCTATAGACTTATATCCTTACAAATGAACGTTGGCAGCTATAGATTTAGTGCCCTATATATGGATATTGGCAACTATGGACTTAGTTCCTAACAAATAACATCGGCAACTATGGACGTAGTGTCTGTTAAATAAACCTTGACAACGATGGACTTTGTGTCTATTCCTTAGGAAAATCCTTAGGAGTGAATGAGTGAATGATAGATAAATCTTAGGGTAGATCCTTAAGAAATAAAGATGATAATGGGGATATGTAATTGGGATAATTTTTTGATGATGAAACATAACAAATTTATTATTATATGTTGAAAACCCTATGTACTCACCAGATTTTCCAACCTGACCCGCTCAGTTTATTTGTATCACATGTATCGATACGAAGCTACATTATACTGAGTGATTAAAGGGGATGTAAATCACTAGCGTAAATGAATGTAAGGTCTGTTTTATGCTTATGTTTCTGTATTGCCGATGACATCCCAAAGTTTTAATATAAACAAAATATATTTCATCGGAAATGATTTGATAAAATATTTATCATGTTTTCTGGGAGCAAATTCCGCAATATTATTTTTTAAAATGAATACTTTGATTTTCCAATAAGAATAAATAATTTTTTTTAAATAGTCGTGAATTTTGGGATGTCACAGATTCACTGATGGAGGTTTCGAATCGAGAGTTAGGTCTCAATTGTTGATTTAGGGTCTCGAGCAGTAGGAGTCGAAAAAGATTTGAGTTCTTAGTCGAATGTTCAATAATCAAATGCTCAAAGATGAATTCGATTGTTATGGAAATTGAGTTCGAATCGAACATGTTTTGAAGATTCAAGAGTCGAAATTCAATGCTTTGAATAGAAAGTTGAGATTCATGGAATTGAATGTGATTTCGACTATTGTTCATATATTCTTTCACGTCTGGGAATGATTGGATCAAAACTCATTTAGAATCGTTCATTTCAAGTATTGAAGATATTGTTTGGATTCGAACGCATGTGCTTGGAATCAAAATCAATTTCGACTGATATTGTTGATTCATGATTTCAAGTCAAGTCGAGCATCTGGGAATGATTTATTCAACTATTTTCGTTCACATAAGGAACATATTTTGGTGTTAATGGTCGAAAGTCACAATACTTATAAGTCGAAATTGATATTGAGTTAAGCATCATACATGAACTTTCGTGGAGTCGAATTCGATTGGTGATTGATGTTGTTGTTCGATTCGCTTTTGGGAGCAATTGGGGAAGATGATGATTTAATGTTTTTTTAGCCCCTGCAGTTTAAGAAATTTGACAGTTTATACCTAGTTTCGATATCAGGGAGTATTTTCGTATTTGGAGTAAATTGGGAAGCTGATGACTAAATTTTTTGCAACGGGTCCCTGCAATATTTGTGAAAATCACTATTTTTACCTAATGTTCAAATTTCTTGCAACTCTCACCCAAAAGTCAAAATCTTCACAGCTTTTGAAGATTTTTTCCTCGACTTTTCGTGATTGTTATTCAAGCAAAAAAAATTGTGGTTTCATTTTTGTCACACATTGAGAGGGAGTTTCGTATGGTTTATTCCCCGATCGCTTCTCATAACCTTGTGCATTTTATAATCATTTGTTGATTATAAAAAGGGGAGAATGTTGAAATGGGTATTCACGGATTCTTGGATATGCTTTTTCAAAGCGGATTTGAAGACCGATGTTACTTCAAGGGGGAGTTGGGTTTTGATCGCTTGGTGTTCGCTTGGATATTGAAGCCGAGACATCCAATCCTAACTTTGAGGCAAAGAATGTTAGGGTGAAAGGTTCTCCTTGGATGTGGCTTACCCTCTTGTGATGTGTAATGGGTTTAGCCTTTCCTATAAATAGGAAGTGAGTGGCTCCCATTTCATGTAAGAACCATTTTGAGAGATTAGTCTACTGAGAGAATTATTACATAACCCACTTTGTAATAGCTTACTAGATCTAATGAGAGCTTAAACAAATTTTTTACTCTTTGTGTTCTTCATGGTTGATTGATTCACTTAATCTTTACATTTCCGCATTGTCATCATAACCGGGTCACTACACCATTTTTTAGGCTTAACTTGGTGGAAAAAGTGTTAGGTCATGGTTCCTTTTGAACCATGAACTAGTTTTGGTCATTATGAGGGCTTAGTGGACTTAGGGTCGTAGATCTTGCTTCGGGGTGAGGTCCTAATTGATAAAGTTGGAAAATTTATCCATTAAGTCATTAAAAAGGACCAAATATGAATTTATGGGATTAGATCTATAAGGATTAAGCTCTTAATTATGAAAGACCAATCTGTCAGAAACCACGACATGGCCAAGGAGGGAACACAACATTGTTGTTATCTACATTTCAAATTTTTTGTCCTGACTTGGCCATGACGTGCCTAATAGTTCACCACATCGTGGTGGGTGTTGACTTGGTTGACCATCGTCTTTTGTTGACTGTTGACCTTGACTTTTGACCAATTTGACCTTGGGGAAAACTTGGAGGATTTGAGTTGTTGATTGAGGAGTTATCTTTATATGGTGTTGGTCGACTCGTGGGATTGATCAATCCAAGGAGTGTGGGTGTTGTTGTACTTATCTGATTTTGCGATTCATGTGTTTTATCATTATGCCACCTATGTCATTGTATATCCTTTGCATGATATGATAGAGGTATTGTTAGGGTATGAGTATATATGTTAGTTGATTAGGATAACTCGTTATTATTCATATAAAGTATATTACACTTTTTGTCATGGTATACGAGACCGGTAAGGTCTTTCCTGTTCATTTTATGATACCATTGGTTTTTGCGGTGTAGGACACTTAGTGTCATGGTATGCTAGACTGGTAGGGTCTTGCTTGTTGACTGTATAATATTGTTAGTGTCTTGATTGGTTAGGGTAATGTTAGTAATGTTTGTAGATGGTTAAGTTGGATAGCCTGAGAACTCTTGGCCTAAAACCTTATTGATGGTTCTTATTTGATTTATTTCTTTCAAGTGGACCATCTATTCAACTATCTATATGATCTCTTACTACATATGGCTTTATGTATTGTATGAAAGACCAGGATATGGCCCCTATAATTGTACGAAAGACCAGGATCTGGCTCATGGTAATTGTATGAAATACTAGGATCTGGCCCCTACTACTTGTATGTAAAACCAAGATTTGAACAATGGCATTGTCAAGGAAGAACCATGATTTAGCCCATGAAAGGATGTGACTATAAGACTATGATTTGGCCCACAACATTCACTTGGTTTTGCAGTAGACCCATTACTTCATATATGATTGTTATTGATGGGTTTTAGGCATAAGAACAATCCTATGTGCTCATGCAAACCCTAATGCTTGGATCTAGGTTTCTCTATTGAACATGCTTTGAATCCAAGACTAATAAAATTAGATCTAACATATTATAAACTGAATTAGGGTTTAGAGAATTACCTTTGATTGTTATATGGCAATAACAATCAATTCCTTGCTTGGATTGGCCTTAGAAAGCTTAGTGCCTCAAGTGCTGCACCTCTAATGGAGTCATAAACACCTTATGCAACTTGGATGAAGAGGAGAAGAAAGGAGGCTGCCAAAAACGACTAGAAACCCTAGAAAATCAGTTGTTCACGTTTTTGGGGCCTAAGGGGTCCTTTATATACTTGTGTGGGTTGCTAGGGTTTCAGTCAAAACCCTAATGGACAGCTTAAACTCTAAGCAGCCCATGGTACCTTCTGGATAAGGCCATGGACGAAAATATGATGGGCTTCCATCATAATTTCGTTCACCCCTTATTCCTTTAGCATTCCTTAGCCCACTAACTCAATTATCCAATAATTGCAGTCCAGTCCCCTAAATTTAATTAATCTCTTTTAACCACAAAATTAATTATCAATTAATTCTCAACTAATACTAATTAAACAATATAATTTCTCCTTTAATATATTATTCTCATAATATATCAATAAATCATATTTAAACCTTTCTCTCCTTAAATCATCCTACATATTGCTATGGTGAAGGTAACTCAAAAGGACCATGCTCATAATCGGGTCAAGTACATACCAAAATAGTTATGGACTTAGACACTAATCCAACAGTCTCCCACTTGGATAAGTCTAATAACTATTTTCCGTATGACTTCAGAACCTGATCAGCAATCGTAGCTTTCAAAAGCCGCTGTCAACTCTAATCTTATCAGATAGCGTGTCTTCTAGATAAGGGATCATATATTCCTCCATTCTCAAGATATCGTATAGACATAAGACATGAATTTTAATCATTCTCTCTATACTGTTTCCCGACTTCTGATTTATGACGACTAATAACAGACTACAATTGAACACATCAACTTAGTCCCGGCTTGGCCAGGCGCTTAGGTGTCATCACTAAATCATCGAGAGGCCCACATATATCGCTTTTATCCCACTTTGGGTAAAAGGAATGGATAAACTTCGACTCAAATTCTCGCTTGCATTTACTGATCGAATGACACACAACAATAAGTTTTATAACACCAAGTTACTGGTGCGTTTACTTATTATCAATGTG
The DNA here is from genome assembly GCF_051521515.1 of Lactuca serriola. Lineage (NCBI taxonomy): Eukaryota > Viridiplantae > Streptophyta > Magnoliopsida > Asterales > Asteraceae > Lactuca > Lactuca serriola. The sequence goes on from NC_136414.1 coordinate 65,508,898, forward strand.
CAACCGACCAACAAATAACAACTCACATGTCTCGATTTCAAGAATATACAATATTATCGTCTCACTAATCACTCGTGATAAATCCATGAAGTGATCCAAGTGAGCGTGGGTTTAATCCAATACTCTAATCTTATCAAAGCACTCATGAACTCTGCAACAAACTTGTTCTATGTCTAAACACTTCAGACAATCTACAGACAGATTCATGACAGTCTTCCTACATACTTACTTCCAACGTATGACCGACTGTGGATATTTGAATAACCTAGTTATTCAGGAAGTCAAAACATGCAAACTGAAACATAACAATAATACTTAATCCTATATGGCCCCAAACTTGTGAGAGTAAATAAAACACTTCTATTTATCCACCATATTGATCACTCATTATTTATCATTTAATGTTTCGGATAATCAACTCATTACTTGAATTACAACAACAATTGTCCCATGCTCTACGCATGCACACTTTGTTTCCTATGGTCCATGCTTTGTGAAATAAACCTTTTCAATGATGCTCATTTCACAATTCCTTAATCCCCATTGTTGGTGTAAGAACACAAGGTTCTTGCCACTACTACAATATGCTAGATTCTAACATTTTACGCAACGATCCTTTCGCAAAGTCATAGCACAAAAGTCACCAAGAATTGGCCAATGAAATTACAAATTACTCTATCGCAAATTGTTACAAGACAATTTTATAGACGTGAAGTCTCACATTCAAAGTACATTCCTTTGAATATCCTTCTTGCATAAAAGTTTCTAATCTGGACATAGATTCTTAATATGCAACTCCCAATATTGAAACATTTCCACATTTCCCATATGATAACTCATTCTTAATAGAATCTTATCTATTCATAATAATGTCGATATGGTCCATCCAATACCATACTTCCAACTACTCACAAGCGACCAATCCCTAGTGAACTTTGGATCGTCCTTTGATAGTTGTTTAATTATTTTAGTCAAAACTGATTCTAATCCTATTTCCCTCTTAATGCGCTAGACATTTGGAAAATTTTAGAATAGTAAAATATTATAGCATTTGCAAGCGTATGGGACACGATGCATAATGTCCTACATAAAGATATGATACTTTACCAATCTTTTGCCATAATATTTTATGTGTCATGTTCTCACAATTCGAACTATGAAGAGGGATGTCGTAATCATAATCGAATTTTAAGAACACACAATGTACCCTTTGACTGAAAATATTAAAATTTCTTAATCTAAGCTTTAGATTTTGAAACGAAGTATAATATTCTCTCCCTTAATTATAGCAAAACAACTTTTCAACCCATGCAACTTTGCAAATTTGAATCTTTGTTTTTCTATAATTAATATTGCTAACTTGCAATACTCGCCATAATAATCATACAATCATAATGTAACGCCCGGGTTTCAGGGCTAAGCATTTTTTTCAATGTAATAGTCTAGGTCAACTCTTGTAACTCTTTTTGAAGTAATAAAGATGAAATATTTGAGTATTATGTCAATTATATGTGTTTATTATTTAATTATAAATGTATAATTAATAAAGAATAAAAATGAGCGTCAAAATTAAAGTGTGAGATAATCCCGATATCTCTACATAAAGTTGTAGAATATGTCTCAAGGTTTCCGTGCATATAAGGAACGCCGAAATCCGAGTTATAACGAAGAAGTTATGACCCGTCGAAGTTTCACGACAGAACCGGCACGATACCGGGAAGCGTGAATAGTGAATTTACGATAGAGCGAGATTTAGCCTTAGTGATCTGAACGAAATTCGTAGAATATGTTAAACTAAGAACATCGATAAAAAGAACGCCCAAATCTGATTTCGTATGAAGAAGTTATGAGATTTTAAACAGACCAATCCTGTCCCGGCTTGTTAAAAATATAACTTTAAAAATAAAGTCAAAATTAGCCGACGGAGTCTAAACGAAAGTTGTAGAGTACGTCTTCACCTACGCGTGGATATAAAGAACGTCAAAAACGGAGTTCGTATGAACGAGTTACAAATTATAATAGCATATTTACGTATTAAAATAAAGTATAAATCATGTATACGTACACACACATATATATATATATATATATATATATATATATACATATGTATATATCATTAGAAAGGTATCGACGATGCGGTCATTATAAGACTAATGTTGAGTTCTTTCGACATTATTTTAGTACAAATATCATTAAATCCATTTATAATAGTATTATAGAGGGGTGTTTAGTTGTTTATATAACTAAAAGGTCATTAAGTAATTATGGAGGGTAGTTTTTGAAAATTCAATTAGTATAAATAAGAGCCTTGGGCTCTCATATTTCTTGCACCATTCTCTTGATTCAAGAGTCTTTCTCTCCTTATCCCCCGAGCATTTCGGTCCCTCGTGATTCGACTTCTCTTTCTGTAGCTTAGTATAGTAAGGTGAGCGCTGAAGCGCTGCACGAATCTTTCTTAGAAAGATTCAGCGACGAAGTTCTGCCCCTGCAGAGCCCGACTCCTAGCTAAAACCCCCTTGTAAGTAAGTTATGCTTACCTTATTTTAATATAGCTTATATTTAAAATTAGTATTGTTATTATAAACTTATAATAAATATTTGAGCTATTATTATAACTTATATAAGTGTCGTTATAATATTTTTTTTTAACTACTCGCGGTACGGAGAATCTGGTTTAAAGGGCCGCATAGGGTTGTTGGATTTCAGAAGTGCTATATGCCAAAATGGTCCTGCCCTCCGGTGTTTTATGTCTGGCCCCTGTCTGTACATAGTGGTTGGAAAATATTGTTTAACGCTTATATAATAATAATAATACTAAGACTAATAGTTGGTCACGGTAAATATTAGACTAAAATTTAGCGATAATAATGCTAGGTTTCGTCGAAGGAAAATAGAATCGTTAGAAGCAAGCGCTGCCCGATTTTGGAATCATCACCTTAACAAGTGAGTGCATAGTTACTTTCAACTTACACATAGATATGAAGTATTTTATATAAATTACGTGCTATGTGTGCATATTATCTGAATACTTGCTATCTATGCTAGATGAACGTTGTTATACATGTTTTCAATGATTTAAACTGTATATGTATTTTATATCTACGAAAATGTTGGGGTAAAACATGGGTAGATGCAATAGGTGATGTGTGATAAAATGATGAGAGGCCTCGATGTTGATGTTGTTGATTCTGTCATCTAGCAGAGTATGGATGACGACCACGGACTCTTCTAGACAGTCCAGTGGAACACTAGCAGGCTCGCAACCTTTAGGTGTTTGTGAACGATATGTTCACCCGTGTACTCCATCCCCCACATGGTTGCCTTTAGGACATTTATTGCTGAGGAATCCCCTTAGCAGTAGTGTCCGTCCCGATGATGATCCTTAGGCTAGGTCCCTTATGATAGGTGTTTAGGGACGTAAAGTGAGGATAACGGGAACGGGTAATCGGGTTATTGTTGATCGATGAAATTAATAAACTTATTTATTGTGGGTTGAAAACCCTATGTGCTCACCAGGCTCCCAAGCCTGACCCACTCAGTTTTATGTATTACAGGTAGTGGCGCATGAGCATAGGTGTGATGTTTTGGACGAGGGATTACGGATATAGGCCTGTAGATATGAAATAATGTAGTAAGGCTTATATTGTACTGTTTATGCTTTTGATCTGTACGAACATGACATCCCGAGTCTTTTAATGAAATACATTTCTATGGAAATGCTTTTGATAAATCTTTATCATATTTTTGTTTTGGGACAAATTCCGCAACACTTTCATTTAAAATGTAACTCTGATTTTTAAACAAAGCATAAACAAACCGGTCTTTTCTGGCCGTGATTTTGGGGATGTCACACATAACACTTATGCTCCCACTATCATGATGATTGTTATCATATAAGCATAACACTTATGCTCCTACTAGCTTTGACATGTATTCAGAAAACAAATGAACTTTCAGAAAACAATGCCTATTGAATTTCTGAAATTCATATTTCTAATACCAGATGCTTCGATAAGCCTTTATCTAGGCTTCTTAACCTTATACACCTTTGTCTTAGATAGCTCATATGTGTGTTTAAACAATTCAGAACTTATGTTACTAAGTTCCAAAAGTTGAAACTAATTGCCAAATCTCATAATTCGAACTATGGAAAGGGATGCCGTAACCATAATCGAATTTTGAGAATACAATTTTCACAATCGCTATCTTCTTAAAATCTCTTTTAGTGAAAGCATTTCCTCACAGTCATTTTCATGAAGGAGAGAATCTTATGACACTTAGATTTTATGGTGTATGAGTTCCTATCCATGTGAATTTGCCAAAACCAAGGTTTGCGACAAATCCAAACTCATATGGACTGAACTTTCTTAATCTTGATTTCTTGCCTTATGGTAACACGAGTGCCCACCATGTCTTCCAAGTAGTTTAGTAACTTGTCCTTACATATCAATGTACTTTCCATCAACTAAGGCTCTAGTATGCATTCAAATGAGAACTTATAGAACTCACATACACAATTAACTCAATTGGAATGGCACAAAAACAAAATAATGTCAGGACGATAGGTTGCAAACCTCAAGTCGTGTGCTAGTGATGATCGATAAGGTATATTCTTGATTTGTTCTTGAAACCTTTCAAGACCATTAAGACTCCCACTGACTCCTTGACATATAAGATTCTCTTGTCAAGAAACATTTCTTAACAAAGCAAATATTCAAGAGTTAGTGTAGTTCTTATCAAGACAAAACACTTCACAAATTGGTCCTAGTTGGTCTTTGTCTTATCCAAGACATCATAACTTACCAATTTCTAATGTGCAAGAATAAGAAAACTTTTCCAAATTCCACATCTGATGAGTGTTATAAACCTACTTAAGACTTGTCACTCAATGTCACAATCTTGGAGTATGACTCTAAGACTTGATATTGGAACGAAGTATGATTGACTCTTTGATTTAACCATTTCTACAATTCTCGATTCCTCTTCTTAGACATGCAAATGCACTAAGACTCACTTAGAGGATCAATTGAGATATGGTTCTTAATCATTAAGACTTCATCATAAAACACAATAAAAGGTATTCTCCCTTCTTCTTAGAATGGAGAAACTTTTATCTTTCTACCTTCTTGATTCTTCTTTATTCGTTCTACTATTCATTGAAACTCTTTCAATCAACTCAGAATTACACTTAATCTTATAAGTATAATCATATTTACTAAACTTTAGTAAATCATGACGAATATCTTTGTCACTCTTGTGGTGGACTTGATCAACGCACAACCTAGTGTACTTGATCTCCTAGTCCTTCAATTGACACTTTGTCAAAGAATTAGTCTAAGTTTCCCAAATGTGAAAGTTTTTCATTCATCATACAATACACATTGCATGATTCCAAGTTTCTGTCCAATTGAAACTTGGGCGATGAGAAACTCTCCCTATTTGGTAAACTTTTGACATTTCCACAAATAACATAATTAAGAATCAAATCCATTATTGCTAATAATAGAAACATTCAAACATCAATTTTTCATACATGCCATTTCAAGGATAAATAAATAAGATAAAATCAAAATTCATTTTATTGCGGAAAAATTTTGTCCTTACAATGCAATTCAATTGAAAAACTATGTTATTACATATTTCTTAACAATCTATTCTAACTCCAAGTAGTAGCTCAAGAATCCATTCTTCAAGTAATGCGATCGAAATCCATTTCTTCATGATTAGATTCAGCTCACTTCTTCCCTCAAGCTTCCTCTCTTTTCTTCGATCCTACAAAACATCAAAATGTAATCTTATCACATCATGTATTAAGAATCTAGAATAGGAACTCAAAAGAGTTAGATAATGGATTTTACCTGAAGCAGAGCCATACGTCTTGACTCTCCCATCTCTTAAATCTCTCAGGTAGTTAGGGCAGCTTCGTCTCCAATGCCCCTTCTCTTGGCAATAAAAGCAAATGGACTCCTTTGGCACAACACATCGGACAATCACAGACTTAGTTCTTTCTGGACTTCCAATGTTGCCAGTGTCCATTGAAGTTTGGGAGTTTGATTCGCCAAACAAATTTGCTTGACCAGCACGCCAAATCATTGCTGATTCAGCAGCTATAAGCAAATAGGTGAGATTAATGAGGGTCACGTCGTGATCCATCATATAGTACTCTCTAACGAACTCACTATATGATTCAGGAAGTGACTGAAGAACCCAGTCAACAACCAACTCGCTTGAAATCTCGACACCCAACATGCTTAACCTATCAATGTGTGACTTCATCTCTAAGACGTGTGCACACACAGGTTTCCCATCTTCGTGTTTACTTGCCAAAAGGGCTTGAGTGAGCTTGAACTTTTCAAGCCTTTAAACTTGTGGGTCAGGGAGAACGATTGGAGGAGGTGGAGGAAGTGAAGCATGACTCTCATGTCGTTGATCGTATCTCGGAACGTCATCTTCATTTGGAAAGCTTGTTCCAAAGGATTTGGGAAGACCATTGTAAGATTCAGACATCTACAAAACGAGAGAAAGTTCAGGTTATGTTGATTAGAATTCTTGATGTAACACCCAAATGAAACATCAAGCTAGGATCCAACACAATATTCTACAACCTAGAAAAGGGATGCCGTAATCTAGTTGCAAAATATTTGAAGGTAGGTAAATGACGATTTACCAATTTCCACCATGAAAAACGAAAAGGAAGATTAAGTTTTAAATGAATTGAAACTCCTAGATCTTTTGAGATTCATTGAACTTTTCAATGACATGTTTAATCTCGATTATGCCCTACTATTTGTGACTGGGATGCCGAGGATCACAAACAAGGTGTGAATAACCATACGAATCACGTGGTGCACCCAATGCTACTATCACCTAATCAATGTGCCGGTTAGCCACACACGCTCCATTGATCTATGACAAACATCGAGTCACCCTTCGCTACCAATGTCATCCCCAAATTTCACATTTTTCCTAAAGTAACTATGATTTGGGAATTTGAAAAAGCATTTAGTTACTTTGTACTTCATTATACTTATAATGGAAGGTTTCTGTCCTATCCTACCCGTTCGGCTAACGACACTCCACTAGTCAAGAGTGCGGTAGGTAAGAGTGGATACCCATTCAATCGCCATTTTATAGGCAATTTCCTTAAACACCCCTTATAGACCAGCTTCGTGAATGAGGCCTACTAATGATAAGACTGACTGTTTACTCATATATAATACTAGACTTTTAATGTTATATATAGTATAGGGTGTATTTTACACTTTTAAAATACTAGGTGGTTTACCTTAGTAAATTATACTTTTAATTTAATTAAATGTAAACCAAAAACTTTGTGGATTTATTAAATCACTTTTAATTATACACTTTAATTAATTAACAAAACCATAAGGGTGTGATTCGAACTTTTCAAATTACTAGGGTTTTAGAATTTAACATTTCAAAATTAAACTTATAATCAACTTTTAAATTCCAAAACTTGAGGGCAAGTTTTGAAACATTTCAAAACATTAGGGATCAAATAACAAATAATTCAAATTAAACAATTAATTTCATAATTATCTACATTTGACCTAATCTTTTTTAGTCATTAGATAATTACCAAATAATTTTAAATAATCCATATTTATCACAGAAACAACCAATATTTAAAAGATTTGAAATTATCTATTGTTTTGGCAAGGATAATCACTAATTTAAGATAAAAATCGGATTTTAACTTTAAAAAACGAATTAGGCATCAAATCCAAGTCAAAACAGCAGTTAAATCCCGAAATTCCCTCTGTCTGACCCCTGGACTCGCCGAGTCAGGGACTGGACTCGCCGAGTCAGACAGACTCGCCGAGTTCATCCACTGACTCGCCGAGTCAGGTCGGGCAGAGGCCAAAAAATCGTTTTTCAGTAAATAATTCAACATAGCATCACATACAACTGAAACCAATCAAGGCTCTGATACCACTGATGGGTTTTAGGCATAAGAACAATCCTATGTGCTCATGCAAACCCTAATGCTTGGATCTAGGTTTCTCTATTGAACATGCTTTGAATCCAAGACTAATAAACTTAGATCTAACATATTATAAACTGAATTAGGGTTTAGAGAATTACCTTTGATTGTTATATAGCAATAACAATCAATTCCTTGCTTGGATTGGCCTTAGAAAGCTTAGTGCCTCAAGTGTTGCACCTCTAATGGAGTCACAAACACCTTATGCAACTTGGATGAAGAGGAGAAGAAAGGAGGCTTCCAAAAACGACTAGAAACCCTAGAGAATCAGTTGTTCACGTTTTTGGGGCCTAAGGGGTCCTTTATATACATGTGTGGGTTGCTAGGGTTTTAGTCAAAACCCTAATGGACAGCTTAAACTCTAAGCAGCCCATGGAACCTTCTGGATAAGGCCATGGACGAAAATATGATGGGCTTCCATCATAATTTCGTTCACCCCTTATTCCTTTAGCATTCCTTAGCCCAATAACTCAATTATCCAATAACTGCAGTCCAGTCCCCTAAATTTAATTAATCTCTTTTAGCCATAAAATTAATTATCAATTAATTCTTGACTAATACTAATTAAACAATATGATTTCTCCTTTAATATATTATTCTCATAATATATCAATAAATCATATTTAAACCTTTCTCTCCTTAAATCATCCTACATATTGCTATGGTGAAGGCAACCCAAAAGGACCATGCTCATAATCGGGTCAAGTACATACCAAAATAGTTATGGACTTAGACACTAATCCAACAGTTATGTATGTTATGTGCATGATGATATGAGAGTTGGCATGTCGGTGCTAGTGCCGAGGAGTTGGTGTGGATACATTGTATATATGATGGAATATGTGGTATACCGGGGAACTAACGAAGCTTTATGCTTACATTTGTGGATTAAATGTTTTGCAAGACTGTACACATGCATCGAAGATATTGGTTTTGCTGTTGTTGTAACTCAACTTTGTTAACATTATGGTTTTCAAATAAATTAATGTCACTTAATGATTTTAACTATAAGGTTTAATTGGTTAATCTATTTAAAATGAAAGTTCTCTTTGTAATCACCTGGGAAGTTACAAGTTGGTATCATAGCCTTAGTTTTCAGAATTTGGGCGTGCCTTACGGTGTTTTTGAACCCAAACTGAGGACTGAGAAATTTTCTAAACTAAGTTTTTTAAATAGAATGTTTTACTCAAGGAAACTTAAGAAAATAGTTGAATCAGAAACATGAGCTAGTTCTTTTGCCATGTTCTTGTTTGATTGTTGGCAATTAAAAAAACAAAATTAAGGGACTCAAAAAAGAATAGCTAGACAAAACCTAAAAAAAATTCAAGTTCCAACAAAGTAATGCATCCATGAATCTAAGTCGTAGAAGAAATTATGTGTATTCAAATTGTATAATTGATAAGTTATATGGATTATGATACCTACAAAACCACGTTCAAGAAGCAATTGTTGCCAAGATTTTGCAATCCGGGAACGACCATCGATTTCTCAGGCGAAGATTCGCTCTCAGACAACGATGATAGAAATTTGAAATTGTTGCCAAGATTTTGCACCGGGAACGACCCTCGATTTCTCAGGCGAAGATAATTTAAAATCGAAATGAAATAATAAGCCAGTTGGATGGCGTTTGTAGTAGTAAAGAGGATGGCATATCGTGTTGTGAATTGTTTTTTTAGGATGACATTATCAGAATGATCCAAGGGTTGAAATTAATCAAGGAAACACAATGAATGGTCCTAATTGTTGAACGTGATGTCATCAAGTTTCTCTTTTAATATATATAGAGATTGAAACTTAATGAAAGCAATACCATATTATCATTTGGTGGATCAAATTTTCATCATTCCATATTATTATATTTTTCGAGACACCTTTTATAAAATATATTTTAAAAAAAATTCCTTACTAGCCTAGCGTTAAGGCTTTGGCTTATTAAATACTAGTAGAAAGTTTATGGTTTGACCCATCCAACCCAGTCACCTACTTCTTTTTATATTTTTGGTTTTGATATAGTTTTTTAGTATAATGAGTTAAAAGGGTAATATACTTTTTTATTTGTATATATTTGATCATTGAGTTTTTTTTTGTCTACATTTACACCTTCAACTTGTTTAAATTGTATACATTCAGTCCTTATGACCAACTATTTCAGGTAAGTCGAGAAAAATGACTTAATAGAATAATATATTTCTCACTTTATACCAAGGTTGTAGAACTCGCTATTCAGTACTCATTCTCAATTGTCGAGTACCGAGTACCCGAGAGTACTCGATGAGTACTTGGATTAGGTAATTCATGTAGAAATATTTTTAGGGAAATTATATATATCTTGATTTTGAAATTCATAAGCTGGTTGAAATATATAACAAATCATTAAGTGTATATACATATTAATCTTGTAATTCTTGATTTCTTTCTCTTTTTAAGACAAATTTGACCCTTTGATAGAGTTTGACCGACTTAGGGCCCGTATGTTTATGTCTGACTGGGACCGAGTCAACAATTTGGGCTGACTCGGTCAGACAATATGCGTTTGATAAGGTAGCTTTCTCAATCAGAAACAACTGGCTCAAATGATTATCGGTCAGACCTTGAGGCCTTGCTGACTCAAAAAATTACCTTCATGCCCTCTTGTTTCTTTATTCCCATCGTGACCTAATAGAGAGACAACAAAGAAATTGGACGCCATCGCACAAATCATTCAATCTTCGTCGTCCCCCTAGTCCGACTACCGGACAGAGACTTCCCTCAGTTCCAACTCCGACGAGAAACGCAGCAAAACAGGTTCGATTCTCGATTTTTTCCTGTGAAAACAGAAAATTGTTTTTGGTTCGATCCTTGGGATTTGTTGCGATATAGTTTATACCAATGCTATACCTTTATTGTTTTTATGTATTCCATCTTCATAATGTTTTAGGTTTTGAGTTTATGAATATCTGGAGAAGTTTTTTTGGATCATGAAACAATGTAAACTTTAGATCATATTATTTGAGTTGTTGCCCTTTTTGTGAAATCAGAAATCAAAAATTGGTTTTGAAATCAAAAATTGTTCTTGGTCAAATGTTATGAAATTTTAAATTGGTTATGAAATCAGAAATTCATGTTGTTTTAATGTTATGAAATCTGAAACTATTTGTTTAAATGCTATGAAATTAGAATCATTCTTTGCTCACATTTATGAATCTGAAACTTGGTTGTGTATAAGCTATGAAATCAAAAATCATATTTCTTTTTGTTTATAAGCTATGAAATATGAAAGTTATGATGGCAATGTTGGTTTGGAACAAAATTTGAAATCTTTTTTTGTGTACAAGCTATGTTGGCAATGCTGTGAATCTTTTTTTGTTTATAAGCTATGAAATCTGGAATATATTTTTGTTTATAAGCTATGTTGGCAATGCTGTGATTTTTTTTTGTTTATAAGCTATGAAAGTTGGATTTTTTTTTGTGTATAAGTTATGTTGACCTTTATTGTTCTATTATTATTTAAGATGATGTTGATTCATTGCTAGAAAATTATTTTAATGTTAAAATTGTTCTTGATCTTAATAAAACTTATGATAAATTACTTTAAATATTAATGTTTTAGGATGTTGGTTTGGAACGAAAGAGAGGACAAAACTTTTCTTGATGCATGTATCCATGAACTAACCACTAATGGTCGTGAGGGTTCTGGGCTTAAGGCTAGTTCATGGAAGATAGTATGCGAAAAATTGATAAACGAACACAGTAAAGAGGTTGATCAGAAGCAAATGAGAAACCACTTTGACTACTACCAATCAAAGTATGTTGCTTGGGTGAAATTGAAAAAGAAAACCGACAATATATATGACCCTATAAAAAATAATTTAACATGACTGATGAACAATGGAAGTAAGAAGGGAAGGTAATATTTTTATAACAAATACTATTATGATTATTTTTTATAAAAATACTAATATTTATAAAAATTGTAAACAGTTAAACAAGTTCGTGTTGTCATTGAAAACTAAACCCCTGCTGTTTCCTAATCTTTGCACCCAACTATTTGAAGGGTTGACCTCAACCGACTTTCAAAGTTGGGGGCATTCTACACTCCCTCGTCCTGTAGAAGAGTTTAGTGCCCATGATTTTGATTTTGATGTTCCAATGGAAACCTCAACACAACACGTAGGTGCAAGTGAAGAATCTTCGGGGCGTTCAAAAAATACATAAGTTGGTGGAAACAAAAGAGTTGGTGGAAAAAAGAGAGATGCAAGGGAATTAGAAGTTGAAGAGGAGATTGTCAAGCTTGCAAGGTCGTTAGTGGAAAAAAATGAAAGAATTGAAAAAAGTGAAATGGATAAGGATGTTGATGCGTGTATGGAGAAATTAAACAAAATGGAATGGGGAGAAGAAGATGAAAGACACAAGACCGATTTTTTGCTATTTGATGAAAGTGTCGATGTTAGAAAAGTTTGGTTACGACTTTCTCATACTAGTTGTGAGTCGTAGGTGATGGGTGCGGGTAGGAAGTATGGTTACCTTTGATTATGTTTACTAGTTTTTTGTTGCATGACTTTTTGTTATTTGCATGACTTTTGGATCCTATGTTTGATGACTTTTTTGGATGTTACTTTGGATGATGTGTACTAGTTTTTTTGTTATGTGACTTTTGTTACTTTGGATGATATTTGGATATTGAATATGAATTTTGTTATTTACTAGTTTTTTGTTATATGACGTTTGTTATATGACTTTTGTTACTTTAACATGTTGCCTAATTGTTTGTAACAGGTCAATTATAGTTTCTGATGGTGAAGTTGTAGCTTTTCTTTTACTTGTGTTTTATTGGTTGAGGTCAAACCGGCGCAAACTAATCAAAATTCATAGAATTAGAGATAACGATTCAAGAGGGTATGCGTATACGCAAGATTTAATGTACGAAGACCCTTCACAATGTTTTGATATGATGCGTCTTACACAAGAGACATTTGCTTTATTGTGCAACCATTTTACCCAAAAAAATTAATTGCAAGCTAGTCGGACAATAAGCATTGAAGAGAAGATGGCTACATTCTTACATGTTATAGGACATAATGAATGTCTTCGTGTGGTTAAGGGGATTCATCAATGTTTTCACGAGGTCCTAACGGAAATGATGTGTTTTGAAAAAGAAATTATAGTGCCAACAACTCCTAATCCAACAAGACATAACTCGGAACGACATAGACGGTTAATAAATATTTTTTCCGAAGCAATAGGTGCATTAGATGGAACTCTTGTACATGCGGTTGTACCCGTTGATCAACAAACTCATTATAGAGGAAGAGGAAAAGGAGAATGTTTTCAAAATGTAATAGGAATTTGCGATTTTGATATGATATTCACCTTTGTTTAGGCTAGACGGGAGGGTATAGCACATGATTCAAGAGTTTTGAAAGAAGTTTCATTCAATTCGACTTCTGTATTTCCATTTCCCCCACCACGTTTGTAATCTTTATATAATGTAACGACCGTAAAATTCGAGCCAAATTAAAACATTTTAATTCATTCAAAAACCATTAAGTTCATACATTTGTTTTCAAAATAGTTAAACATCAGAGTATTTCCCAGAACCATATCACATAAATCATAAAACATGAGGAGCGGTACGATCACGCCTTCACCTTGCTACGATCTCCTGAAGTACCTGAAACATAACACTGAACTATAAGCCCGAAAGCTTAGTGAGTTATCCTAAAAAACCAACCACACATAAACATACTCATAACATATCACAAATAGAACAACCATGCACATCGGGTCTACTGTGTGACTAGTCCGCCCGCACCGGTCCTTCAGTCCACCTAGTTCACCCTCCGAGTCTAGTCATGTATATCGAGTCTACAGTGTGATTGGTCCGCCCGTACTGGGCCTTCAATCCACCTGGTCCACTCTCTGAGTCTACAGTATGACTGGTCCGCCCGCACCAGGCCTTCAGTCGGCCTGGTCCACTCTCCGAGCCTCGGCACGTTTGGTCCGCCCTCCTAGGGCCTCCAACCTATCCAGACTGCTCGCTGGGCCTTCGGAATATCTGGTCCGCCTTGGGTATGTTTGCCTACAGCACAAAGCAGGACACGCCTCAACCCAACCCCCGTCAAACAACCATGTACACATAAAACAATTAATCACATAACAAATCCTTAACCAGACAAACAGTCTAATAGATCACATAGCATATCAACATCCTAATCAGGATTCCGACCTAACCGGTCACTAGCATAACATTACCCTATATACCGGGTACCGACCTTAACCATGTCACTAACATAACATCATCCTAAATACCAGGATGCAGATCTAGTAAAGCGATAACATAACAAACAATACCCGAATTTCCATCCGATAAAGGGCCGACCTTGGTGCCGTAGACCCTGTCGATATAGTGAGGATAACTAACCTGCAATTGCCGACTGGAGAGATGAGATCACGCTGCTCCGACCACCGAAACGAACTTCACCACAAAACACTACCAAAGAACCAATTCCATAAATACCAAAATACCCTTGGAAGTCAAACCAGTCAACTCTTGGTCAAAGTCAAAGTCCTCAGTCAAAGTCAACCTTCCTGGTTGACTCTACTCGCCGAGTCACCCCGTCGACTCGCCGAGTTCCCATACCCAGAAAACTCTCATAGCACAACTTAACTCGCCGAGTCGCCCCAAGACTCGCTGAGTCCATCGATCTCTGAGTTCCATCCTGCCTAACTCACTGAGTCGACAACCGACTCACTTAATCCAAGGCTTAACCAAAAGAGGTTGGGGTTCTGCGGCCTGACTCACCGAGTCCAAGGCAATCTTCATTAGACTCGCTGAGTTGTTCTTCCAGCTCGCCGAGTCCATGCACATGTTCATACAACTCGTCGAGTACACCCATGTGACCCACCGAGTCTCTCCAGTTCTCAATCCATTCAGAGGCTTTTCGAGCCATGTAGAGGCTCCAAACCATAGATTCACTCTTCTACAGTCTAACCCTCACATAAAGTTGCAAACTTTACGTGAAACCAAAGAGATATAGGCCCAAAACACACTATGGCTAGGTTTAAGGACTAAGGGGCTTCACCAACAACTCTTAAACATAAACTTTATGACATTATGTACCATCACAAGCCTAAATCTGGAGTAGCAACCTCAGATCTAAACTCCAAACCCGAAATAGATCTTAAACAAGCTAAGGAACTCCCAAAACAACCACCAAGGATGAACCAAAAAGGAAATAACTTAAGATAATGGCTCCTTACCTCTGAGATGTGCCCAAACGGATGTAGATCCCAGATCTATACAAGCCCCTTGACGCTAGATTCTAATTTCTCAAGCTCCTTCAACCAAATTCCTCTTCTAAACTCCAATCTCCTCAACAATGAAGTCTCACACGAAGTTAGGGTTTTTCTGGAACTCTCTGGGGGATTAGGAGGCTGGGAGAAGGACATAAAGTCCTTTAAATAGGGTGCAAACCCTAAGATTAGGGTTTTCTCATTCCAGCACCAACTCGTCGAGTCCAGCTTCCGAATCGGTGAGCTAGTCACTTAATTCGCGACCCAAACCCGCTCCGACTCGACAAGTAAGCGTACCTACTCGTCGAGTCCCTTCTTCGAAATTACACTTTAAACCCCTAAAATCATACCTCTGAAATTCGGGATGTTACATATAACTTTTATTATCTATCTTCTTTATATGCTATGCATCACACTCATTTGCAAATAAATATTACCTTTGTGATGCCGCATATACAAACACTCGTGGGTTTATGGCTCCATACCACAATACTAGGTATTGGTTAGCCGATTTTCGAAGAGGTCGACCTTTAACTAGAGAAGAAAGGTTCAATTATGCTCATGCACAACTTATAAATGTTTTTGAGCGTGCTTATGGTGTATTGAAGGCGAGATTCCCAATCTTAAAACAAATGACTCCTTATCCTTTTACAGTGAAAAGAGACATAGTCATTGCTTGTGTCGCAGTCCATAATTTTATAAGGAAATACAATATAGAAGACGACTTGTTTACAAATTTTGAGGAGGACACTATTGTTACTCCTGACATCCAAGGTGGGGGAATTGATAGAGAAAACATACAAGGCATAAAATGGGTCCAGAAGCCATTCAATATATGTGTGTTTTGCGGGATCAGATTGCAAATCAACTACTTTCACCTACTTTACATTAAATTATTATGTTATTTAGATTTCATTATGTTTTAATTTGGATATTAAATGATTTATGTTTAATTTACATTTTGTATGACAATTTTTATTTGGATTTTTAAATGACTTGTGTGTAATTTACATTTTGTATGACAATCTGTATGTTTTTATAATTCTTCAGCAACTTCATCCATCGCTATATATAACAGAAGGGTAAAATGGTCATTTTCATCATTCAACACATTCAGTCAGATGTACAATCAAACAACAATATTTCTTACTCAGACAACATTTCTTATCCAGACAGACCTTTCCCAGTCAGCACTTTCTCAATCAGCAACTGTCAAATGGGGCCTTAGTCGAGTTTGACCGATTTGGTCTGAGTACTCGGTCAAGTTTGACCAATTTGGTCCGAATTTGACCAATTTAGTCTGAGTTTTACCGATTTTGACCAATTTCCAAGTTGGCTTAACTCGCCTCATTAAGAGGCCGAGTCCGAGTACCCGGTCAAGTACTTCCTCGATTTGGCCGAGTTTTACAGCACTGCTTTGTACACATTTAGTCATTATATTTTGTTGTTGCGAAATAAGTCCTTATTGTTTTTGTACACATTTAGTATTTATGACTGTTTTTTCAGGATTTGCTCACGGCATCCTACATGGGACAATCATTAATGAGGTGTTCGAGGCTATTGAATGCTTATAGTCACCGCGACCTCGACTGCTTGGGTGTTTATGTCTTGTTGTATGGCTTAGGTATTGTATTTTGAATATTGTAACTTTTTCATATGATCTCCGATTTTAACAATCTTTATATCCACCCATTCGTATTTGAGTCTACTACAACTTTCATTTACATTACTCCTTTTAAAAGGTAATATATTTTTATTTACGATTTTTATATCCACACGTTCTTTATGAATGTATGTATGAATGTTTTTTTTTATTTTATAAAAAATAAAGTAAAAATATATTACTTTTTAACGCTAATAAGTAGAGTAATCTAATGTAATATATTTTTACTTACGATATTATATCCACAGGTTATTCATTATTCATTAGATTGCAAATAAAAAAACGTTCATACATATATTCATAAAGAACATGTGGATATAAAGATTGTATATATATATATATATATATATATATATATATATATATATATATATATATATATATATATATATATATATATATATATATTACTCTTTAATGAGAGTAATCTAAACGAAAGTTGTAGTAGATTCAAATACGATCAACTGGATATAAAAATCGTTAAAATCTGAGATCATATGAAAAAGTTACGACATTCAGAACATAAGATCTACGTCTAACGTCAAGATATAAGCAACCAAGCAGCCGAAGTCATGGTGGTCATAAACATCTACAATC
Organism: Lactuca serriola; assembly: GCF_051521515.1. NCBI lineage: Eukaryota > Viridiplantae > Streptophyta > Magnoliopsida > Asterales > Asteraceae > Lactuca > Lactuca serriola. The sequence continues at coordinate 65,526,438 of NC_136414.1, forward strand.
TCAAATGCCTCATTAATGATTGTCCTACATTGAATATTGTGAGCAAAACCTGAAAAACTGGTTATAAATACCAAATGTGTAGAAAAACCACAATGACTTATTTTGCAACAAAAAATATCAGAACTAAATGTGTATAATGTGATAATCATATTACTTATTAAGTCATTTTTTCCGGCTTACTTGGAGTAGCTGGTCGTATTATAAGGATTGAATGTATACGGTTTAAACAAGTTGAAAAAATAAATATTAACGAAAAAACTCAGTGGCCAAATATATATAAATAGAAAAATATATTACCCCTTTTAATCATCATCCCTAGTTTTTATGTCAATATTAAACCCGTCACATCCAACTTTCTTTTTTATTTTGGCCCAACTATATATATTTTTTTTCAAATTTGGTCTGATCTATTTTAATACATCTTCCTCACTTTTTTCAGTTTTAGAAAAATATGTTTTTATTTTGATTAAATTACACCAATGGTCCCTATGGTTTAGGATAATTTACGTATTTGGTCCCTAACTTATTTTTTTTAACTCGGAAGGTCCCTACTGTTTGTTTTTGTTACACGTTTGGTCCCTATCATACCTAAAAAAATTATTTTGCCCTTGATTTTTAAAATATTTAAATAAACAAACCCCAACTCCAACCCCCCTCACCTTACCTTACCCATCCCACAATTTTTTCCTATTTAAATAATAGTCTTTTTATGTACGACAGGGGTCAATCGCGTAACAAAAACAAACAGTAGGAACTAAGCGCGTAACAAAAACAAATAGTAGGGACTTTCCGAGTTAAAAAATAAGTTAGTGACCAAATGCACAAATTACCCCAAACCATAGGGACCATTCGTGTAATTTACTCTTTTATTTTAGAAAAATATTTTTTATAACTTTTTTAAAAACCGGCTTTTCTTTTAAAAGTACTTTACTACGAACCCACTTTTCTTTTTCAATTTCGCTATGTATGACTCTTAGAAATTAATATTTTTAGAAAAAATAGTTTTTACAACTTTGAAACTTACTTTTTATAAACAAAAATTTATAAATTACTTTATACAACTTTGTTTTTTTACAAAATCATTTTTATAAAATTAGTTTATTACAACTTCTTTTAGATCTTCACCTTTATGCATGTTTTTTTAGAATTACGTGAATAGTATATTTAATATATTTAACAATATTTTTTTTCATAATTTCAAGCTATTTAGTTTTAATTTTGATCATAACATACATATTGACAACATATTGATCATTTTGATATGATATGATAATATATTTGACATTTTGATAATATTTTGATATTAATTGCAAATTATAATTAATTATTTGATGATAAATTTGAGTTTCCATCTTAGACATATGTTTATATGTTTAGGAATTACATGTCAAAAATGTTATATTTGATATATAACTTGGATTATTTGATTAAATCATCGTGTAGATTGATTGTTTGCCAAACAAAATATTTGATGCATGGAATTTTGACTTTCATATATGTTGTTTACATATATGATTACGAAAATTCATTTATGTTGTTTAAAATCCATAACTTGTTGAACACATGTGTTAAAGTAAGTTATAAAAATCATAAAAATATATAATTGAAAAACATAATTGATTTCACTCATTATATGTTAAAATGAATAAGAGAAAACGTAAAATCTCCCAAAAAAAAATCTTAATTCAGGGCGGATAAATCATAACATCTTTCTAAAATTATATGAACTTTTTTACTAGTTGTTCGATCTCCTTCGTGCCACTAATAATTATATATTTGTTAGAATTTTTAAGGACATTAAGGGGGTGTTTGGCTTAGCTTTTCAAACCCCAAAAGTCCTTTTTGGAAAAGTTACAAAAAGTCAGGATTTCCTGACTTTTCCAAAAAGTTCATTATCCTTATATAAAAACTTCAAAAATGGCTTTTAAAACTAGTTTGCCAAACATCTTTTGCTTCCTTTTCTTTTCCAAAAAGGACTTTTGACTGTGAAAATCTAAGCCAAACACCCCTTAATGCATCATACAATGAAAGTAAGTGTTTTCTTGTTAAAATGTTTTAGTAAAAGTTGTTATAATGTATAATATTTGGAATATTTCTATGTCTCACTCATATTAATCTAAAAGGTACTATTTATAGATTTCAACAATACTAATACTATAATATGGAAAATATATCTATACAAATACGAAAACTAAATCAAATATAAATAGGGAATATAATAATATCAAATACTAGTATAACACCCTCTAATATACCCGTCAGTCTGAGCTCTAATACACCCCTTAGGTCATCTCCAATGCAATGAACTCTTAAAAGTTCAATGGATTGTCACATTGGCATTCCACTAACTATACAATTTTAATTAAAAAACAAGTTTTAAGTTTTTGAATCTACGTCGAATAAACTTATAATAATGCTTCTTGATCCTTCTAGAAACGATGTGGATGTTAGTTTGATCTTGAATTGTAGACATTTGTTGAATCTTTCGGTTTTTAGAAAGGTAAGATAAGGGTGAGCAAAAACCGAACCGACAAAATAAAAACCAACAAAACCGCAACCGAAAAACCGAAACCGATGCAAAAACCGAGAATGCGGATTTTATTTTCATAAAAACCGAAGTTATTGGTGTGGTGCAGTTTTTATCTAGAAACTGGTCCACCAAAACCGAACCACACCGAAGACGTATAAACAATAAATCACTAATTTATATTATATACGTATTATTTAAAAGACTAATATCTATTATATGTTGAATTTGACAATACTTAGGTTTAGCGATTAAACTTTAATAGATATACATGTGAGTATGTATAATGTATGTGAGAACCTATCTTTAATTCTCATATGTCATAACATTATTTAATTTTGTGGCTTTGTGTTTCTATAACCATATGTGGGTGTAGGTACAAATGGAATAGAAAAAATGAGTTTGGTGTGAAAATTAATCAACTTATAAAAATCAAAATCAAACAAGTGTCTGAAATATTCAACAAGAACAACACAAAATTAAATGAATGTCACAACTTTTCACGGTTCAAAATAAAACCATATAAATGAATATAAAAATCACACCAAATGCTTTACTCGGATACAAACTATCACCAAACCGATATAAACCGAAACTACATTTAAAAACCGTAAAACCGAGCCATTAAAAAACCGCACCCAACGGTTTTTATAATGCAAAAACCGCATCATGCAGTTTTCGGTTCGGTTTGACCCTAAAACCGCACAAAATGAGGAGAGGTTGGAGAGAATATAAAAAAACACATCAATAAAAGGAATGATTAACTGATAAAAAAAGAGGGATAGAGGGATCGACGAGACAAGACAAAGAAGGGAGCACACCCAATTTAAAGAGAACTGGAAAAGAGATCGATGATAACACTCACACATACAATACATCACCATTCTTGACTTCTTTCATTGTCAGAACAAAAAAAGAGCTGCCGAAAGAAAAAAGAAATAGAAAAAGAAATATATCTTTAGAAACAAAACATGAGATGGTGACGACCATTATCACAAAGTTATCAAGGATGTTGGAATAATGATATTTAGAAACATAAACAAAACTATACTGGAGAAGAAATCGAGGGGTTGCAATTAAGTGACGATGACAATTTCTTGATTACGAATTTCTCTCTTTTGACCAGGAAGTGAGAGAAAGTAAGAATGAAAGAGAAAGCAAGGATGATTAATACGTTTACACAATAATCAATATGAGAAATAACTACGTGAATTTGTTTGTATGGCTAGGTTATGACTTTAGAATGAAGATTCAAGAGTTTCTTATGAGTGGGATCGGTTAAAATTTTTGAGAGGGTTATGGGGATAGTACTGGACGATGGTTACGGTATTGGAAGAAGTGATTTTCATTGGGTTTGTGGGTAGAAAAAAAAAATGAGAATGGGCAGGTAGAAAAAAGAAGAAGAAAGAAAGAAAGAACGAGAAGTGAGGTCGGCTAAAGAAACAACAATGCACCTTCGACAACGGCAACAAAATGTCGTCATCGAAGGTGGTGGTTCGGCATTGTCGTGGTTCACCTGCTTGATACCATATGCATAATATTTTGAATAGTTATATGTCACATTCTTATTAATCTAAAAGGTATTTATAGATTACAATGAAGACTTTTGTGCTAATAATAATAACTAGGGGTGTTCAAAACCGGATATCCGAAATTTCAGATAGTACTTATTGACATCCGAAATTTCGGATATCCGAAATCCGGATATCCGAAATTTCGGATACAGATTCGGATATTAAACCGAATATCCGAAAATATTGTCCCTTCAAAAATATGTTGGATTACAAAATGAAGCATGTTTCAGTTACTTTGTAGCTATAAATCAAATATTTTTCACTTCATTTAGTTTTTTTAAGGGTCGTAAAAAAAAAAAGAATGTCTTTTCATAATACTAATCAACACATGAAGTGAAATATTAATTTATTGCTTATGATATGTATTTACGTTAGCAAAACGGTTAAACAAATCAAACAAAAAATATATAATCAATGTGTTTCACATATTAAAAAGTAGACTGAGTAACATTACTTGATTGCGTTAGATACTTTTAAAGGTTAAAAGGTCGGCACTATTTAATTTCATTTTTGAATATTCATATTTGTTTATTGTTAAAATCTAATGTATTCAACTTGGCAGAAACATGACATGGAATTATACATACATTTCACTCGAAAAAACATAAAATAAACTTAATACCCAAAAATTCCAAAAAAAAACGTAATTAGCAGTGAAACATGCTCGATTAAAGTTAATAAACAAAAACACAAATGCCCAACTCTTCCCAAATATTCCTCTTTGAGATAAAAAAAAAATTGTAAAATTAAATATTTCGGATATCGGATATCCAAAATATCCGAAAATTCAAAATATAACTATCCGTATCCGAATCCGAAATACCGGATATCCGAATTTTCGGATAATTTCGGATCGGATTTTCGGATTTTTGGATCGGATTTTTCGGATGCGGATATTTTTGAACACCCCTAATAATAACTATAATATGGAAACCATATCAACACACATACGGAAATTGTAATTATATGTGGAGCCTAACATTATCTCTCCAAAAAAGCTCTCGTGGAGAGAAAGAGAACTTTAATATACATAGCTACTTATAAGACTGTATCATACCGATGTGAGATATATTAACAAAAACTATCATTATCATTATATACTTATAAATGAAACATTTTTTCTTTCACCACATTCATTTGAAACTTCCATGCATTTTTCCTTTCACCACATTCATTTGAAACTTCCATGCATTTTTCCTTTCACCACATTCATTTGAAACTCCAATGACCTTTCAATTTCATTCTAATAATAATTAAAATTTGGTTAACTAGGTTAAATAAATAGTAAACCTAAAGTTTAATCATATATAAACTAAATTTCAATATTAAAATAATATTTTTACTTCTACTTATAAAGTTATGTTTTTTAACTTTTAACATATAATACTTAATGTATTAGTTTTAATATAGTGTTGGATGTAAACCATTATCATTTTAAAGATACTATTTGGAATAATTTGTATAAAATACTTTAATTATTAATTTAAATATAACATTACCGGATCAACTGAAATATAAATTTTAGTTTAACTTAAACAGCCCAAAGAATATTTTGTAAATAGTTAAAAGTGATAAATTGTAATGTCTTCCTAATAATGATTATAACTTGGTTAATAAGGTTAAATAAATATCCAACCTAAAATGTAATTATAAATAAACTAAATTTCAATTTTAAATTAACATCTTTACTTCCACATCTTTAACTTTTAACATATCATACTTAATTTATTAGATTTAGTATGTTGTTATATGTAAACCGTTATCAATTTAAAGCTACAACTTTTGAACAGTTTAGACAAAGTACTTAAATTGTTAACTTTAATACAACAATACAATGTCATCTTAAATATAAATTTCAGTTCCATTTAAAAAACCAAAGAATATTTTTTAAATAGTTAAAAGTGATAAATTGTAGTGATAAGTGCAAAAACTAAATTGTAATCCCAATTTAACTAAAATTTTTCTTAAAGATATTTTGATAATCGTTAAAAGTTTTCAAATAAGTATCTTAAAATAACTTACAATAACAATATTTAAAAATAACTCTATATAAATGATTATATTGTTACCTTTAAAATCAAAAGGTAATGTTTGATTTTTCTAAATAATTATAATGATAGAAATTAAAACATTAATCAAATAAATTTTAAAAAATTAATTAATAATAACAACTATAAATAACATTAAACCATATATTATATTTAATTTTAATCATGTGTAACTCGCGGGTAGAAATCATTCAAACGATTGAGATTACAAATTTATAATAGATGTATATATTATCATATAATTAAAAATAATCATATATTATATCAATTTAGTATAAGAATCATTATATCAAATTTAATAACAAAGTTATTGTTATATTTAAAAGAAAACATATATTTATAAAGACTTCAACTGTATAGGTGTTTCTGTGCATTACAATGTCAACTTAAATATAAATTTTAATTCCACTTAAAAACCAAAGAATATTTAATAAATAGTTAAAACTGATAAATTGTAGTGATAAATGCAAAAACTAAATTGTAATATCAATTTTAACTAAAATATTTTCTAAATATATTTTTATAATCGTTAAAAGTTTCAAATAAGTATCTTAAAATAACTTACAATAACGATAGTTAAAAATAACTCTATATAAATGATTTTATTGTTACCTTTAAAATCAAAAATCAAGTTTTGATGTTTTAAATAATTACAATGATAGAAATTAAAACGTTTAGCAAATAAATTTTAAAAAATTAATTAACAATAACAACAACTATAAATAACATTAAACCACATATTATATTTAATTTTAATCAGATGTAACTCGCGGATAGAAATCATTCAAACGATTGAGATTATGAAGTTATAGTAGATGTATATATTATCATATAATTCAAAATAATTAATATATTATATGAATTTAGTATACTAATTATTATATCAAATTTAACAACAACATTATTGTTGTATTTAAAAAAAAACATATAATTGTAAAGAAATCAACTATATAAATGTTTCTGCACAACATGCGGACATTCGAGCTCTAATACACCCATCAATTCGAGCTCTAATAAAAGTTACAATGTTCTTTGAAAGTTGTATGTTAATACTAAAATTAACAAAAAAAAAAAGTCTAAAACCTAGCGATTTGACAAACATTTGACTTCAATTCAGATAATGGTAAAACAACCGATATTACGGGTCAAATTTAACTTTTTAATTAACATAGATTGATATAAGTTATGTTTTTTTTTTTTTAATCTTTGATATGTCAAATAGATGAAATTCTAACTTAGCAAAAAATGAAAATTTTCAAATGGAGCACATGGCAAATAAGATTCACTAGTGTAAGATGTTTATCAAATACTAAGCACCAATTTAAAAACTTAATTAACTCCAAAAACAACAAACTAACAAATTGAATGGATAAATTTAATTCTCTTGATTTGTATAAATTGTTCTTAAATATTAATTAATTCTGGAAAACTCATGAACCACAACAACTATGAACCATATATATATGGTGAGACGCATGATATGTCTACAAATGGAGTTAACTAAAAACTTTTTATTTTTATTTATGTGTTCCTTCAATCGAATTACATATTAGATGGAGAAAATAGGGTACAAAAAAATATAATAAAAAGGAAAAGGTGAAGGGGTGGAGATTAATGTCCTATGATATGGGTTTAAAAACAAAAGGTTGTGGATATTAATTAGGGATAAACTCTAATTAGAGTTAAGAAACAATTGTTGGTATTAAATGAGAGAGACATTGAGAAAAAATAGGAGGCTTTAGGACATGAGAGAGACATTGAGAAAAAATAGGAGGCTTTAGGACATGAGAGAGAAATTGAAATAGGAGGCTTTAGGACATATGGTATGCTTACTACATAACCTTATAAAAAATATCGTCTCATCGTCACAACCACATCACATTGAACTTGGTATACCAACCACACAACATCATCACTTTCAATAAAATAAATAAATAAAGAAATTAAAATACTAGATTTATATTAAAATTAAAACATTATATTTATTTAAATAAAAAAAAATACATAGGAAAAAATGTTACATTAACTTAAATAAAAAAGTTACATAATACGTTTTGTGAATTTCACCTACAACATTCACACATGCTTGTAGAAATAATCTAGGAGAATCACACAATTCATACCAAACATTGATATGGGAAAAAGTGTACGGTAAAATTAACATTCTTGACATTGTTTCAGCACCACATCGATGACCTCGAACTTGTTACTGCTATTTGGATGTGTGGTTTTGAGGTCATTGTAATTGCCATTGAATTCGATTATTTTAACCTTATGTCACCCAATTTTAACGAAAGTACATCGAGATGCCAATAAACATTTTTTTCCCATTTTGTTGTGGAAGTGGTAACAAATAGATTACCAAAAGGTTTTTCTTATTTTGGAGGGGGTCTTTGGACACGAAATCCAAGCCTGAGCAAATACAATTTCTTCATTTTCCTTCAAAGATTGTTAGATTTGGAAGTTTGATGACTATCAAAATTGTTCTATGGTAGGGAGTAAGAAGTTATATGTGAATATATTGTGGTACGTGCAGTATACGAAGAAAAAGTAATTTGAAATAAATTATATTAAATGGTTATATTTATAGGTAAAATTTTGAATGTATAGTGGTTACCCTCTTGTCATAATACTCAACTAATGCCATTGTCTCGTTGCAAATCGTTGTAAGTATCAAGAAGGGCCACGATTGTGTATGGGGGCTGGTGTGCACAATCGTGGTGACCTTGCTACCTGGCCATGAACAATATTAATACCTAGTATACCCAAGGGCCTTACGAATTTTGTAGAGAGGTATCATATATGAAATAGTAATCAAACTTATGGATAACTATGGAAAATGTTCAAAAGATGGACCATCTAGGAATAAACTCATGGACAACAACAAATTATTTTTACATTGTGTATATCAAAGTTATAAATTTTTACAAAGCAAAATACTATAAACCATAGTCGAACACTTGAACATATTATTAAATCATCAAGATGTTAAAGAAATATATACCATCATCAATTAATCAATTTGTGTCATCTTCTTGATGCAGAATTTAAACGACGAACTAGAACTCGTTTGTGATGGTCATCAACAACAAAGACCCTTAATATTTTTTTCTAACTATCTATAATGATGGGGATCAAATATTATGCAAAAGATTGATGTATCTTTGTATGTTGGGCCTCATTAAACTCCAACAATAAAGTCATGACATTTAATCTAAAATTGGATAACAATTTACAACTCATGAAACATGTAACATCCACATTAATATCCAATAATCTGATCGAAACCCACTTTACATATCATGTAAAGTGTAACCTAATATGCGGTGCGACGTCTAGTATAACAATGATGATTAGTTGTTTATATTATTGTGTCCTAGGTGGTCGATGTATGTTGTAAGATCAAAAATACCTTACAAATGTCATGTGCTCACCGGCTGTTTTTCCTAAGTTCCAACGGACATGAATAGACGTATGACAAACAAGGTGCACAATCATTATTAGTTGATTATTAAACGTATGACTAAACACGAATGACATATGTATGTGGGACCATATTGAATTATTGAGTATATTATAATTTGTGAAAGAACATTAACGTGAACTTTTTCCTAACATACAAAAATGCAAAAAAGGAAAATCTGGAGGGGTGAAAGACTAAAACGTTAAAAAAATTGTGGCAGTTGATTTGGGTACGAAAGTCGAAAGGTAATGCGTCAAAAATACGTTTTCTGCCCAACACTTATCCGGACATGACACTTCACCACTTTAAATTATTATTTTTGCCTTTTTGGATCAACTTTATTCTTTTCGTCCAAATCAGGTATATTTTAAATTTTTAATACATGGCTAAATGAGTGATTCCGTATAAGTTAATGCTATTTTTACTGGTGATTTAAAATAATTTAATTTTTAGTCTGAAAATATTATTATTATTTGAAATTTTCATTAAAAAACTGTTTTTATATATTGACATTTTCTTATAAATTTTAAAATTACAAAAGTTTTAAAGAAGTTTTTTTTTCTAAACAATTAAGCATGTGTTTAAGATTTTATAAAAATATATTTATCAATAAAAGCCTAAAAATAATAAATGTTGTTTTATTTATTATTTATTCCAAAATATTAACGTCTTTTCATATATTACAAGTTTTGGTTAAAAAAAGAAAAAAAAAGACAACCATTTATATAATGACATATGGCGTGACCAATATTTGTGTGAGATGGAACAAATCGAAGGAGTTTGTTGATTTTTCTTTTTTTAATTTTTTTTTTTTGAGGATTTTTTTGGTTGAATGAGAATGGGAAATAGTTCAATGGGCATCAAAATTTTCAAATTTTAGAATAGTTACTTTCTTAGATATGGTTGTTAAAGTTATTTTATTATCACAAAATATATATTTAGAGAAAAAGCCTTATGAAATTATGCAATATTTGGTTGATTATAATCCGTTCAACAACTTTTACCCGTCTCATATTTAACTTAATTTTTAAAGATCACTCATTTGTTCCATTTAGATAAATCATAACTTAAATTGGTCAATTTTTAAATAAATTGATTGGCATAACCATTTTTATCTATATCTAATTACCTTTAATTATGATTATCACCTAACATTTTTTCTTTATATCATCTCAGTTAGAAAAATGTTAAAATATTTACCTAGTAATTAAATATCATCTCAATGTGAAATCAAACATTACAATGTCTAAGTCGAAAGAGATATAAAAATAAAAATATAAATAATAATAAGCGGATACTATGTCAACGTTTTAAGAATTTTTTGTGCTTGATATCTATTGAAGATAACGTTGGCACTTGGCAAACCCATCCACAAATGACACGTCATTATTCTAACCAATTAGGTTTTCATGAAATTTAATTTTATTGGATCTACTCAGCCAAACGGATATATGCATGCATATTTTTAAAACATATATCTAACTTATTGTTTTATACATAGCTTGAATAAATAAATAAATAAAGCCACTAGCCGTTTCCTAATTAGAGTTAAAAAACTGCATTTTGACACAATAAAAATATTTTTATTTGTGCAGTTAATAAATGTGATTTAGATTATCAAACACATTATCATATTTTAACTGTATTGCTTTAGGTTTTGTAATATAGTATTATTTTAAAAATAATTATGACTATTTTATATTTGTCTAATAAATATCTAAATTATTAAAAATTAATTAATAGTTATTTAACATTAACAAATATAATGAATGTTATTTAGAATTACAACATCTTAAAATCGACCTTGAATTTCGATTTCAATCTTAAAGAGATCAAATTTAAAGTAAAATGTATCATAATACCGCAAGATCTATTTCAAGTTTCCAAAATCTTATTTCGAGTCGGTATAATCCGTTATCTTATTAATAATTGACATCCTAAAGCTTACACTTAATGTAGATGTTGTATTCGAAAATTTGATGCAAAGCATTGAACGAAACCATGAAGAGCCTCCGAATTCTTTCTATTCAACTCAAAATCAACATGTTAATCTCTTTGTTATACAATTTGTTTTTTATTTTTAACGCTTTGATTCTCTATTTTATAATAAATATATGCTCTTTATGTTAAATTTCTAAACTTACTCATATTTTAAGGTTTTATATATATATATATATATATATATATATATATATATATATATATATATATATATATATATATATATATATATATATATATATATATATATATATATATATATATAAAACTTATTAATAGATAAATCGAGATCCACTGAATATTTTCATGTTTATAACTTTTTGTAAGGATTTCAAATTTGGATCTTACCATTAATCCATTTTACAAAATAAAAATAATAGATAAAAAAAAATGAAAATTTGATTTTGAAAACTTTATATATAATTCATATAAAACTGAAAACTATTACTTTATATTTGATAGTTGATATAATAATTGTAGTTATATTTATTTTGTTAATTTGATCGACTAATAAAGTTAATAACTAACACACAATGCATGTATATATATATATATATATATATATATATATATATATATATATATATATATATATTGTAGTTATATTTATTTTGTTTTGTTATTAATATTTATAGATAGTTAATTTGATCGACTAATAAAGTTAATAACTAACACACAATGCGTGTGTGTGTGTGTATATATATATATATATATATATATATATATATATATATATATATATATATATATATATGTTCATGTGAGACTATTATATTTTATGAGATATGAGGACCCAATCCTAGTAATTTATTTTGGAGATAAAAAAATATTTTTAAAATATAAATAAATGAAAATTTTTAAATATTATTTTCATTATTTATTTTATCAAAAAAATAATAAAATAACAAAAAATTGTCTTTTTTTTTTTAAATATATGTGAAATATTATAATAGAATATTATATTAAAAATACTCAAATCCAATTTTTAGAATGTTTGAATATTTTAGTAGAATATCAAACTATAAATATTCAAAAAAATTCTAATAAAATACTAGAATATTCTAGAAAATCTAATAATTCAAGTAGAATATTAGAATATTATAATATATCTATCAATTTTAGTAGAATATTAGAATATTGTAACATTCTAAAACTTCGATTTGATTATTTACAGTGTAGTATTCTATTAGAATATTTTACTCATACTTCGGAAAAAAAAACGATGATTTATTTTATTTTATTTATTTATTTTTTTAATTTTTTTGGACAAATTAAATAACGAAAATAATATTTAGAAAAAGAAATTTTGGATTTTTCTTTTATTTTGCTATTTATAATTTTTTTGATCTCTAAAATGAATGGCTAGGATCGCATCCCTATGTCTTACAAAATTAGCATGGTCTCCAATAAACCTCTACACACACATGTGTTATATATATATATATATATATATATATATATATATATATATATATATGTGTGGAGAGAGAGAGGTTTAATATAGATAAAAAAGAGAAATTAAATATCATCCTAGTTTTTGTGATAATTACATGTGATATCTAATAAATCTTTTTTTAATTTTCTCTTTTAATTTTGACACGTGTATTGATGAAGACAGATAGATATAAATAAAAATATAGAAGGATATATGATTTCTCAAAAAATGAAAACAAAAACAAATTTCTTGAACACATTTAATACATGTGTATGGAGATCATAATGTTAATTTAAGCAAAAACTCACTTTAAAAAAATTAGAACTTATTTTCTCTTGATAAAAGAAACTAAATTTATGCAACAATCATAAACATTCAAATTCACATGCAAATATGAGTACATTCAAATTTGAATATAAGTAAATAATTTTGATTTTTTTTTTACCATTTCATAGTTTCAATAATTTTATTTATAAAGTAAATTATTTAGATTTATAAATAAAATTTACTCAAATCAAATGTAAATATGAACATTTATTCTTCAATATGTCCACATCAATAATCATAGACAATTGAGATTCTATGAATGAATTAATATATTAAAAATGTTTTTTCTCTAGTTTTGATTTACACGCGTGAATGTAACTCAAACTGAATTTTTATTTTTTTTTAGATATGTATGAATATTTTATTATCGAAGACAAAAAATCTGAATTTAAATATATACAATTATTTTTCTGATAAAAAATAAGTCTAAAATTAAAAAACAAAAATATATTTTCATTTCATTATAATCTTGTGTGTGTATATATATATTAACAAAATCATCTCTGCATATCACCCTAGGCCGAAACTTCATTGCTACACGCAAATTTAAACCCTTCACTGCATAGTCAGTTTCGTTTCCCCATTTTCCGATTCTGTTTACGTCGGAGCTCTGCCGTCCTCCGCCACAAAGGTCATGGGGACGTCCTTAATTCTTTCAGATCTCGGCACTGAAATCATAATTCCAGTTTGCGCTCTCGTCGGAATCGTTTTCTCTCTTTTCCAGTGGTTTCTCGTCTCCAAAGTTAAGCTGTCGCTGGATGGACCAGGCGGCAAGAATGCGTTCACGGAATCGTTGATTGAGGAAGAAGAAGGAATCAACGACCACAACGTCGTTCAGAAATGTGCTGAAATTCAGAACGCTATCTCTGAAGGTAATTTATAGTTCTTAGATTTCTATAGTTTGTGAAATCAAATATGTAGTTATAAATCCTTCAAATTTTATCCGTATAATTCAGATATTCTGTATTATATAAGTAGTTTTCATTCATCTATAAGTTAAAGTTTACTTGTTCTTATTTATTTTATGTTTTTTTGATTCCGTAATTGGAATATTCTTCATGTTCTCTGTTTCTTTTATACCAGTAAGATAATAACTCTATCCGTGAAATTTGATGCTGTGGATTTGCTAGTTAACTTCAATATTGTTGATATTATATATTTATATTCCTGTATTTTTCATCACGAATTGTAACATATAATCGATTAATTCAATTTCCATGAAGCTGGATTAACTTGAAGCTTATTTTGTCTGCTTAGCCTTATAAACGGTATTCTTAATTAGTAATAGTAGTGGTTGTTTGATTAATTCAACTATATGTTCCATCATAAACATGTGTTTCTTGAATTAAACATATAATATGATCAACTATGTCAACATGATTAGTTCTTTAATCGTGCTATTTGACTGTTTATCCATTTCTATTGAATTTTACTTTTGTTATGCACATCTTCACAATTCCTCATCTGATTCCATTGTGGATCTAATTTGACAAGTATATTTCATGATATTGCAGGAGCAACCTCTTTCCTATTGACTGAATACAAATATGTTGGTATTTTCATGGTTGTTTTTGCTTTCATAATCTTTTTATTTCTTGGCTCTGTTGATGGATTTAGTACAAGTAGTCAACCATGTACATACAACATCACCAAGCAATGCAAGCCTGCACTTTTCACAGCCATCTTCAGCACTGTATCCTTTATCCTAGGGGCTGTAACCTCTGTTATCTCTGGTTTTCTTGGAATGAAAATTGCCACATACGCAAATGCCAGAACTACCCTTGAGGCAAGAAAAGGTGTTGGAAAGGCTTTCATTGTTGCATTCCGTTCTGGAGCTGTCATGGGATTCCTCCTAGCTGCAAATGGTCTTCTTGTGTTGTATATCACCATCAATTTGTTCAAGATTTACTATGGTGATGATTGGGAAGGGCTTTTTGAGGCCATAACTGGTTATGGACTTGGTGGTTCTTCAATGGCTCTTTTTGGTAGAGTTGCTGGTGGTATTTATACAAAAGCTGCTGATGTTGGAGCTGATCTTGTTGGCAAGGTTGAGAGGAACATTCCAGAAGATGATCCAAGAAATCCAGCTGTAAAAATCTCTATTTTCACTTAATACAACACTCAGTGGTTGTTTCTCTTTGATTTAATGAGCTTAATCTGTATAAAAAGGGAAGCTAAGAGTGATAGTTTGTTTGATGCAGGTGATTGCTGACAATGTTGGAGACAATGTTGGGGACATTGCTGGAATGGGATCTGATCTTTTTGGATCATATGCTGAGTCATCATGTGCTGCTCTTGTTGTTGCTTCCATTTCTTCATTTGGAAACAACCATGAGTTCACTTCAATGATGTACCCTCTTCTTATCAGCTCTGTGGGCATTCTTGTGTGTCTTCTCACCACTTTGTTTGCCACTGACTTTTTTGAAGTCAAAACTGTGAAAGAAATTGAACCTGCTTTGAAAAACCAGCTCATTATTTCAACTATTTTGATGACAATTGGTATTGCACTTGTTAGCTGGATTGCCCTTCCTTCCTCCTTCACCATCTTCAATTTTGGAGTCCAGAAAGAAGTTAAAAACTGGTAAGCTCCATGCTTTACTTCAGTTGGTAAATTTACTTGGTTTGTGTTTGGTTTTGAGGGATTCAAAGCAAGTGGAATCTTGAATTCCATTCCGTGGTGTGTCAACGGAATTGAATTCTGGGAGATTCCTTTAAATCCATGTTTGAGGGATTTATTGACAAAAAAGACCTTATATTTTGTGTTTTTTCCAGATTAAACCTCAAATTTATTTTTTGCCTGAAAAAGACCTTGTAAATTTTCATTTTTTCCGAAAAAGCCCTCAACTTTGTATTTTTTTTTTCTGAAAAAAAACCCTCCACCTTCTAAATGCTTCCAAATAGACCCTCAACTTTTTTTAGTTTTCTCAAAAAAGGCTCATGTTTTACAAATTTTTTGGAAAAAAATGACTAAAAGGACCCGATCCGAAAAAAATGAAAAAAATACAAGGTCCTTTTCAGGCAAAAAATAAATTTGAGGTTTAATCCGGAAAAAACACAAAATATAAGATATTTTTTGATATTAACCCTAAACCTATTAAAAAACTACATTCCATTTTCTTTAATAGATTTATAAACCAAACATAATATAGTAAAGTAATGTGATTGAATTCCATTCCATTCCCTGTCAACCAAACACATGACAAATTACAATTAGCTCTTCATTTTTCTATTAAAAGACCAAATTGACCTTGTAAACCTGTTAAAAAATTACATTGCATTTTCTTTATTAGATTTATAAACCAAACAGAAAATAGTAAAGTAATATGATTGAATTCCATTCCATTCCCTGTCAACCAAACACAAGACAAATTACAATTCCTTTGACATATTCCATTTCTTCCAAAAACAAGAAGTAAATGAAAAGGGTATTAATGGTATTTTATCATCATTCATAAACTCACCGAGTTCCACTTGCAGGCAACTCTTCTTATGTGTATGTGTTGGTTTATGGGCTGGCCTTATAATTGGATTTGTAACAGAGTACTACACTAGCAATGCTTACAGGTAAACCTTTATTTTTATTTTCTTTTTAATTTATAAACTCTTTTATTCCAACTAACTCCATTCCATCTTCTAGCCCTGTGCAAGATGTTGCTGATTCTTGCCGAACTGGAGCTGCAACAAATGTCATTTTTGGCCTTGCTTTAGGATACAAATCAGTCATCATCCCAATTTTTGCAATAGCAATTAGTATCTTTGTTAGTTTCACTTTCGCCGCCATGTATGGAGTCGCTGTTGCCGCCCTCGGAATGCTGAGCACCATTGCCACCGGATTAGCCATTGATGCGTACGGTCCCATTAGTGACAACGCCGGCGGCATAGCCGAAATGGCCGGCATGAGCCACCGGATTCGCGAACGAACCGACGCCCTCGATGCCGCCGGAAACACCACCGCCGCCATAGGAAAGGTACACTGCTTCCTAAAACCCAATGACAGGCTTTAGCACCATAAGGCTATGTTTGGCAGACTAGCTGAAAAGCTAGCTGGTAGCTGTAAATGTCATGTTTGGCAAGCCAAAAAGTAGCTTATAAGTTAGCGTTTTAAAAAGCTACTTAGACTAGCTTTCCAGAAGTTTTTAAAAAATTTTCAAAATATATCCCTTACTTATTTATAGAAAACATATATTTGTTTAATGCCCTTTTCTAGCTACCTTATCAGCTACTTTTACCAAACGTCATTTTTTACCGGTTAACAGTTGACTTTTCAACTAACAACTGACTTTTCAGCTAGTATGCCAAACATAGCCAAAGTAATAACATCTAAAAAGCTAGTTGGTAGCTGATAAAGTAATAACATCTGAAAAGCTAGCTGACAGTTGATAAAGGAATAAAATTTGGTAAAAACTAGCTGATAAGCAAGATGACATAAAAGGACGCGTAGAAAACTTATGGAAATAAACATATAAGGGTATATTTGGAAAACTTGTGGAAAAAGCCAAATGAGCTTATCAATAACCTATCTCAACTTAGGGGATAATTGTTGATTGAGTCAGATCTAGCCTCTTACCTGACTCAATAAGAGGCATATCAATTGTGGTATCGGATAGTCTGAATCTTAAATCTGACCCAACCTCTTGCGAGACCTAGTAAGAGGCATATCAAACAGCCTGTTGGCTTATAAGCTACTTTAGCAATCTCACCAAGCACTACACTGCAATTCTAAATTTGTTTTATATATGTATTTTTTTTTCCTAGGGTTTCGCGATCGGGTCTGCAGCGCTCGTGTCCCTAGCGCTTTTCGGCGCGTTTGTGAGCAGAGCCGAGATTACAACCGTAGACGTGTTGACTCCCAAAGTCTTTATCGGCTTAATTGTGGGGGCCATGCTTCCGTATTGGTTTTCCGCTATGACAATGAAGAGTGTCGGAAGTGCAGCTCTTAAGATGGTTGAAGAAGTGAGGAGACAATTCAATACAATTCCCGGGTTAATGGAAGGTACAGCCAAGCCTGATTACGCGACATGTGTCAAGATCTCAACGGATGCTTCCATCAAAGAGATGATTCCTCCGGGTGCTCTTGTCATGTTGACTCCTCTTATTGTTGGGTATTTCTTCGGTGTGGAAACACTTTCTGGTGTTCTTGCTGGATCTCTTGTTTCTGGCGTACAGGTAATTAAGTTTATTTGGTTAAATTCCATTTTATTAATTTATAAGGATATATTGTTTCTCACTTTGTAAAATGTAGGTTGCTATTTCTGCATCCAACACTGGTGGAGCTTGGGACAATGCGAAGAAATATATCGAGGTATATACTGTATAATAATTAATAAACATGTTTTTTATTGTTTCTTTTTCGATTTTTGGTTATTTGATTATTTGATTATTTGATTATTACAACTTTATTTAGGCTGGTGCTTCTGAGCATGCGAGATCACTTGGACCGAAAGGGTCGGACCCACACAAGGCGGCTGTGATTGGGGACACTGTGGGGGACCCGCTAAAGGATACCTCTGGTCCGTCTCTTAATATTCTTATTAAGCTCATGGCTGTTGAATCGCTTGTGTTTGCTCCATTTTTTGCTGCACATGGTGGTCTTCTCTTCAAGATTTTCTAAGCTTGAAAATTATAGTAACTTTATCGCTTTTGTTGCATCTAACTGTTGTTTTGGTCATTTTAGTGTATGTTGGTGATTTTAATTTTCTCCAAAATATGTGCGATTTAAAGGTTTGATCAACAATTAGAAAATTTTCCTAAAATATGTGTGATTCGGTTAAAAAGAGTGTTGTACTTATCACACTTACTGGTAAATCTAAATGGAACACAGAAAAATTTGCTCCTAGTATTATTTTATCTAAATGGTATGCGATTATCCTGATTCAGTATAAAATTTTTATCACTGTTATGGATCAGTGAAATAATATTATTCAATAGTAGATGGTCAATAATAGTACGTACACCTTTCATTGATTAACATAAATAAAATGATCCCGCTTGTAATGTTACGTCTTACGTGTATTGAATTGAATGCTAAATAATGTAATGCCTGAGTATCTTATTCCAATCAGAAAGAAAGATATAAACCTTATATGGTCGGATGAATAGCTTTATCGAGTAGTAGATACTAGATAGGCATCACAATTAGTAAAATGAAGCCTTTCGACTTGTAAACATTAATAGAAAACCTCACATAGCCTAAATTTAATCATTTTTCTCTATTTCTCTCTCTTAGGAGTAAAGTCGACATTTTATTTGGTCACCTGTCTTGTATGCCCAAGGGTTAATGACTTGTAAATGCAATGTATTTTGCATCCTATACAAATTTAATTACTGAAATCTTTTTTTTTTGTACACGATTTACATTGAGGTAGCTAGTGTGGCAAATTCGGAATGGTACTCTTTTGGCTGATCAAAGAGTTAGACATAACATGTTAACCTATAGTTTGGTTGGCTATTCTTATAATTGGTATGTGTATAGGAATAAAAAAGTTAGTGTTAGTTGGTTGTCTTGGCTTTTAAACCCTATTTTGACTATTGTGTTGTAATTGGAGTCTGTTAGCATTATGCTAACCTTTTTATATTAATCATTTAGTTATTAAAAAAATGTAGGGAAGGTAGAAAGATTATAAAATGTAAGTAACTTGTTGAAACATGAAAGATATTTAAGGTGATCCCGCTTCGGTGTTACATTCAAAACTCTATTAAGGGATTATGGTGATCTTACATTAGTGTTGCACCCAAAACTCACTTTAGCTTGTGGAAGCACGAAAGAGATTTAAGGTGATCCCATTTTGATGTTACTTTCAAAACTCTATTAATCTGTCTTTTATATATGGATTATGGATGTTGCAAGCTAATTATTGTTTGTTGTTATGGGCTATAGTACCCGAAAACAAAAAGCATTTTTTTTTCCTTTTGACAAGTGACATTATCTCTATAAAAATATTCTATAAACCAAACAAACTTTATTTTTTTAAAGAGATCATGGAATGTCATGTACAGGGGCGGATTTAGGGGGGTTCCGGGGTGGCACCGGCAACCCCTAAATTTTTCGGCCGCAGTGAAAAAAAATTTGAAAATTTTTATTTTTTCTACTATCGTGCAACCCCTAATCTTCCCGTATAACCCTTACTATGAAATCTTGCATCTACCCCTGGTCATGTATAAGGGTGGCAAACATGTAATGTGGTGTTCAAGTTTGAAACTTAAATGTGTTGAGATAGGTTGAACCTAACATGACGTGTTTAGTTATCGTGTCGCGTCAAATCATATATTTTCATGTTAAGTTAGTGTCAAATTGGCGTGTTTAAAGTTTAGAACCTGTAAATATGCAATGTTGTTTTAGATTGAAACACTAATGGTGCGTTTGGTTGTAGAAAATTTTCCAGTTTTTTAGGAAAATTTTCCAAGAAAAACGGAAATTTTGAAAACGCGTTTGGTTCGTTCATTTTTTCAAAATTTTCCAAGAAAATAAAAATTTCCAGTTTTCCAAATTGTATGTAAATTAGAAAAGTGATTTTTACAGTTTTCCAAATTTCTAAGATGGAAAATAAAAACTCCACCGGTTTCAACCAAACGCGTTTTCTAAAATTTTCATTGAAAATTGCAAATGAAAACTCAACTCTATTTTCTGAAAAACATTTTCTTAGAAAATGAAAACAATTTTCCACAACCAAACGCACCATAAATGTTGAAAGAGTTAGATATGTGGAAATGATAAAGTGAAAATCATGAAGGATTATTAGTTTGGTAGGCGAAGAGGCAAAATTCAAAATAAGTTTAGAAGATGTAAGTCACATCGAACGGGAAGTAACCGAATGAGATTGTGAAGTATTAGATATTAATGAAAAAATAAAAACTACAAATAAGTCTTGACTTGGGGAGCTAATTACTGGTTTTTGTAACGACTCAACGTAAATGTTTCTTTTATTTTGATTTTGGGTATACCCAATTTACCTAAAAGATTAAGAAAAGATGTATATAATTTAACAAGTCATTTTCTTATTTAAAGTATAGATCCTAACATTACCTATTTAATTTAATATCATGTCATGTCAACACGGAAGTAAACAAGTTGTAATATCTGATCTAAACGACAAAATTGCAAAAATGGTCCCTGTGATTGACAAAATTCTATGATTTTGGTCCAAAATTTTTTGGTGGTGCATCAGTGGTCAATTTCAGATACTTTGTGTGGTTTTGGTCCCTATGATTGACATTTTTGTGTGGTTTTGGTCCACACCCCACCTAAAATGACCAATATACCCTTATATTTCATTTTTAATTTCTTTTATTTTATTTATTATTGTTTTAATTAAAAGAAAAAAAAGAAATTACCACCCCATCCCCACCCTACTCTCTCTCTCTCTCTCTCTCAACATAATCACTCTATAATCTCCCTTTCTTTTACTGGCGCTCGGAAACCACCACCTACACCACTACTGTCACCCCTGCCAACACCTCCCCCTAGAAAACTCTGGTGATGATTGCTTGCGACCCAGACGCAAACTCCAGCGATGTGAACCACCTCCCACCGCTCATTCGTCTTCTCTGGTAGCGTTATTGTAACAATTGGTAAAAATAGGAACGATCGTACGATGCTATGTTTTGATTATTAAGCAATATGAGTATTTTATCAAGAATGGTTGAAGGAATTTAACCTCTTTTATTTTAATAAGTTATTGTGACATATAAAACAAGTAGCTATTGATAAATTTTGTTATGATGTATTGCTACGAACCATCACTGGTTTGTGAAATTATCATATAACATCATTTAAACGCAACAAACTTAATTTTTGTATCAACATTTCTCTAGTTGATAATTAAGTTAGGTTCTATGTAAAACGTTTGCTTAATAGACGTGGAGGATCTAAATTTGACAAATATATGAACTAAAGTGACAAAATGTGTTTAACGATATGGTTAACTGGTTAAATGTCACGAAATTATACATTGGTCAATAAATTTTATATTTAAATAAATTAAAATATAAAATGAATTATTATAAGGTATAATTAAAATGTATTTAAGTGTTTTTGAATAAAAAGAATAAAACATAAACATTAAAGTTCAAATACACAAAAACTACATTGTTATTTTATACTAAGTATACATGTATGTATTTGTATATATGTATTATTAACTAGTGAATGACTAGTTATGGGTCATGACTTAAAGTGATTTCATGTAAGTTTTATGATGTCTAAATCAATTAAGATAAGAGAATTGGTGGAGATAAGTGCCAACTTAATTAATAAGTGTTTAATCACTTAAGACATTTTACTAAGAATGCTTCTTAATCCCTCTTCTAGTTTTCGAGATTAATACATTCCCTTTCATTAACTAGAACTCCTAACTAACTAAATAACTAGTAGTTAGTTAGTTAACTAACCCAATCTCTAAGCAACCACCCAAGCAAGTGGCTAGACAAGATCACATCACTTAAACTCATATCCCATCACAAACTAGTCTAGGTTTTGTCCCCTTATCCTCTTCCACTCATTCCTCCTTCATATCCACGAAATTTCCTCTTCATTTTACCCTCATTTGACCAGCCAATACTCCAGGGAATTACTCTCAACCTTCATCTCATTTTCAAGCACAAGAACTTCCTTCCAAAGCCATCAAAACCATGAACTAAAGGGCTGCTGTCCCTTTTGTGTTTCAGCCACCATTTCACCCATCTACACCTTCCTTTTTGCTTGATATTTTTACCACCAAATACCCATCGAAGTCACTTGTTATGATACTCAAAATTATTGATTCAAAACAGTGAGTAAACTACCCTTTTTCTTGCTCTTTTGCTGTGAAATTTTCGTGACAGCAACATAGCCAAAAGAGTGGCTGTTTTGGAGCATCAAACCGACAACCAAAAGTTCATCTTCAACCTTCCATTCTTCAAGTATTCACATAAGGTGAGTTCATAACCCTACATTTTCATGTCTTCTTCAAGTTTTAGGGGGGGGGGGGGGGGAATACAAGTTAGAACACTAAACATAACTTAAATTTAAATGACAGCTTTCTATAGAAAAGTTGAGTCCTGTTCACGGACTGTTTTGACCATCTTAAACTTAATATCTTTCAAAACTGTACAATATGCAAATATTTCAAGTTTATACCTTTCTAAGGACTACTCTCACACGTTCATACGATTTTTCTACAATTTATGGAGATTTTTATAAAACTGTCTGTCATTTCAGAAGTGATTTCGGACCAGTCTGTGAATATGCTCATTTTCACACTAGTTTGAGACCACTAAAAATCATAATAAAAATTAGGAACAAAGTAGACTCATTTTATAAACTCTCAGAGGTGACGGATTCAGTTTTTGACTTACGATGATTTTTCTAAAAACAGGGACAGTAAAGGGTAAAACTGTCAAAAGTGGTTTATAGATTTATTAACACCTTCTAACATTTTTGAGCAATGTTTATACATTGAGGAAGTTAAAACACAATCATTTAAATATGTTTAATTACCATTTTTACAAAAGTGATAAGTACAAAAAGGTCTTTAGTATCAAACTTAAGGATTATTTCATGCAAAGTTTCTAATAAAAACGTAAGAATATGAACAACAATTACGAAACATACCAAATCATCTTTTAAAACATATACATATATATAACCATATACATATATAGGTTTTGTTTACAAACTTGTCTTCTACATCGAAAATATACATATATATGTTTTGTTTACAAACTTGTCTTCTACATCAAAAATTACACTTTTCATAACAAGTGAACATTTTACTAGGGATTACTATGTAAACGAGACACATTTTTAGAAAACTATAATAGGTATAGTTTTACGAGAGCATTACGAACTTTTACATACTAGAAACACTATTTCAAGAAGTTTACTTTCATATACAAGAACAAACGAACATTTTTTTTCATGTAAATCTGTTTTATACTAAGTTTTGTGAGACATCAACTTCACGTACGTTCGAGTACGCATTTCAAGTCCTATATTATATACCAGAATCCCTTGGAGGGGGAGCATGGTGTTTGTGTATAGATCTATACGGGCTTGACAACCCGCACCCTGACTGTTAGCTACAGTCCACCATTTGGGGTGACAAACGTCAGAACATTCCAACGCCTGAAGAACGTTGTGTATAGGCATTTCTAGTCAATAGCATGGTTATAAAACTCACATGGAGTATTGAAAACACATTGATTTACGGGGTTTTTCAGAAGTATTTTAAAATTTATACTTACATACATTTTTAGAAACAAACATTGGTCTTGAGAGAAGGCTACTTTTATACTAGTAGAAAATATAGGATTTTCTAGAAACAAACAAACAAGGACAAAACATTTCATTTCATACAAACATTTTCATTTAATACTTATGAAACTCACCAGCTTAAATGCTGATCTACTCTTTCAAAACTACTTGTATGTCCCAGGGATTCAGTAATTATAGGTAACAAACAGCTTTTGAAGAAGGGACGCTGCGGCGCCAGTTTAATTTCATATTTTGACATCATATTGTAATTGGTTTTTGAACATGTACCTTTTGACAAATGTAAACTTTCAATTATATATATGATGGTTGTATTGCTTTCTTTACTATGTATTCATTTGTTACGTTACCACATGAAGTCATCCACCCCCGAACGTTTCCGCCGTTCCGGTTTGGGGGTGTGATAGTTATCGTAACGCTATATGTTTGTTTCCAGATATGCAAACAATACCGACATACCATATCTGTTCTTTAAACATGTCACTCTACAGATTCATACACGGGGAAGAAGAGAGACATGTTGAACCCTTCAAATCGAAGTCATCTTCTTTAAATCCGTTAATTTTCCATCGTTTCAAGTCTTTTTGGATGGTAAGAAGATGGTGCAGCTCGACGAAGCTTTTGGTTTGATTTTTCCAGTGAGATCTGGGAGGGCGAGGCATCTGGTATGGTTTTCTTGAAAAAAATCCGATGAACAATGGTGAAGGGATATCAAATCGTGGTGGGGAATGGCGATGGTTGGTAGCAAATAATGGCAGGGAATGGTGATAGTGGCGGAAGAAGAGAGAAAGAGAGATTGTGTATGAGTGAGTGAGAGAGAGAGAGAGAGAGAAAGAGAGAGAGAGAGCGAGAGAGACTTTTAGTATATTTAATTATTTAAAAACATTAATATAAATATTAAAAAAATAAAAAGACAAATCTAAAAGGTATAATAGTCTTTTTAAGTGTATAGGGACTATAAACACTAAAAAGATCCAAAATTAGACCACTATAGGGGTGTTTGGCTTATCATTTTGAAACACAACAATCATTTTTGGAAAAGTTACAAAAAGTTAGGTTTTTCTGACTTTTCCAAAAAGTCAGTTTTTCTTATATCCAAAATCCAAAAATAACTTTTAAAATATTTTTACCAAATATTTTTAAAATTTTATATTTTCCAAAAAAGACTTTTACTTAACACCACCTATGTACCACTAATTTTTTTTTTGAATCAAAACCACCTAATTTTTTAGACTCCCTCTAATGCAATGTTTTAAAAACCGGTTTGAACCGGTCGGTCGAGCCGGTTGGACCGGGAACCGAAAGAGGGAGCGGTTCAACTATCACCGGTTTTACATTGATTTCTGAACCGTATTGAACCGGCCGGTTTTTAGAAAAAACCGGTTGAACCGGTTAAACCGAATAAAAACACATGAAAAAGAACCATTTACATAATAAACTTTGGTGATTTTTTTCAAATCTATTTATTTTTCTCTAAATAAAAAGATATGGTAAATGTTATAAATTCTTTTGATGTGTTTGTATTCATCAAAAACTATATTTCGTTTCAGTATTATACTTTATTTTCTTTTTGACGTATATAGATTGATGTAAAACACTAAAACTTATGGTTAAGTGTTATTTTAATGTATTTGGATTCATCTACAACTTATTTTTATATGGATTTTTAATGTTTGAACTTGTAAACATCAAATTCATAATTTCTATATGTATGATGTGTAGGAAAATAAAAAAATACATGAAAAATATAGAAAACGGTTCACCCGGTGGTCGAACCGGTTAAACCGGTTGAACCGGAAACCGATCATCATACCGGTTCAACTAAAATACCGGATTTTAAAACATTCAATGGTAATGTGTAGACTGTAGAGGTTTGTATCATATCGAAATATGCCAACCCTATGGACTCCATCTACCACGTTGGTAAACTTTAGCATTGCCTATGACGGCTGTCCTGTTGAGTTGTTGTACAGTATAACCTAAAAATGCAACCACGAGTCTCTAAAAATATCGTTTTTGTCGAGTCAATAAAATACAAAGCTTTTGTTTTGAAAAGAAGGTACTTCCATAACTATGTTTAAGAAAATAGTTCCTTTTTGAATTTTAGTGTTTAATAATAAGTTAACAAGTTAAACGAGTTATTCATTCCCATCGTCGCCTCCACATCCATTTTCTTCTTCACAGACACTGGTTTTCGTCTCTCATTCCCCATCGATTTCATCTGCTCATTTCTCCATTCTCCCACCAGATCAAAAATCAAATTGATTTTGATACATCCATTTTCTCACAACACCATAACCAAATCGAAATAAAAAGGTACCTTTTCTTCGTGGGTACCGTTTAATTTGGTGATTTGCCCACATCAGTACCTTCGTCGGAAAATGCTTTCCATTTCTCCGACGATATCTAAATTTTCCAATCTTTCCGATCTCCACCACCTCAATCGTGGCCGATACAGCCGCCACTCCCTATCCCATCTTGTGCCGCCGCCGCCGTCGACTCATATCCGGAACACCAAAACCCTACGTCTCCGACATAATTTCAGAATCTCCGCCATAGACGCCGCTCAACCCTTTGACTACGAATCCAAAATCTCCGACCACATTGCCAAATCCAAAACCCTAAAAATTGCCATTGTAGGGTTCGGCAACTTCGGCCAATTCCTTGCAAAAACCCTAGTCCGTCAAGGCCACACCGTCCTTGCACATTCTCGCACCGATTACTCCGCCATCGCCGCCGAGATTGGCGTCTCTTTCTACTCTAACGCCGATGACATCTGCGAAGAACACCCCGAGGTAATCCTCCTCTGCACATCAATCCTCTCAACTGACAAGGTACTCCGTTCATTACCATTACAGAGATTAAAACGCAGCACATTATTCGTAGACGTTTTATCAGTCAAAGAGTTTGCTAAAGATCTTTTCTTGCAAATACTGCCATTAGATTTCGATATTCTATGTACACATCCAATGTTTGGACCCGAAAGTGGTAAAAACAGCTGGAAAGATCTTCCATTTGTGTACGACAAAGTTAGAATCGGTCGTGATGAATCTAGGGTTTCCCGCTGTGAAAAGTTTCTTGATTCTTTCGCAAGAGAAGGGTGTATAATGAAGGAGATGACATGTGCAGAGCATGATCAACATGCAGCAGAGTCTCAATTCATAACACATACAGTCGGAAGGATCTTGGAAAAGCTTGATTTGGATAGTACTCCGATTAACACAAAAGGGTATGAAAGATTGTTGGATTTAGTTGAGAACACATCGAGTGATAGCTTTGAGTTGTATTATGGGTTGTTTATGTATAACAAGAATGCAATGGAGCAATTGGAAAGATTGGATTTAGCTTTTGAATCTTTGAAAAAAGAGTTGTTTGGGCATTTACATGAGGTTTTGAGGAAGCAATTGTTTGGGACAAAGGAAAGATCTTTAGGGCTTTTACAAGAACCTCGAGCTTTGTCAAAGCTTCCTCCTAATGGGAATGGATCTTCACTTCCACCTCAATCAGATTCTGCTAATTAATTGAGGATAGCACAAAAGAGTATCTAGTTCATGGTATGTTTATCGTAGTTCCAGGGTTTGATTGTATGTTAAATGTCTAAAATACCCTTAGGCAGAGAAAAATAAAGAAATCATGTGTACTTAAAATTATACAACTTATTCAGAAATATGACCAAAATGAAATGGTGTGTTTCTAAAATAATGATCATTTTTTTGACCCTTTACACAAAATGACTCTTCAAAGTTTACTTTTTATTTTTGTGGAGTAAATTACAATTTTGGTCCCTGAATACATATGGTTTTGCAATTTTGCTCTTTATTTCTTGTTCTTGAAAGGTTTTTGGTCTTTATTCCAAGTAAATTAACTCTGTTGGGAGCAATTCCATAATTTGCAATGGGCACCTTGTTAAATTGCATATCATTCTTTGAAAAGGTTAAATTTTTTTGGCTGTTTTGTTGAATACACCAGCTTAGTCATTTTTGTGATTTTAACTACTATTCATGTCATGATATGTTAATGCACAACTAGGTTGAAACTTCTTTAAAATTAAATGTTATCTTTTTGACTACTTGTTCATGTAGTTACACAAATGGTTTCTTACATTTTTGTTTTTAGTATGAAGTCTTTATTTGCTAATGTTGGTGTTGTGTGCTTTCTTTTGAAGGTGAAGAGCATTTTCTATGTTGTGTGATGTGTTGTATTGCTTATGAGTCAAATGGGGAAGGAGACAATCTCAATGCGTACTCATATTTCCTCACATGTATGAAGCTCTAGTTTTTGTTATTTTGTTTTTGAGTTTTTGGTGTTAGAAGAGATTGCCATAGGCTGTGTGTAACTTACGTCATTTGCTCCATTTTTGTTCGATTTATTCTTGTTTTCTATGATCTGTGCTAATGAGGTTCGTAGCAAGTTATTATTATTAGGGTAAATTATACGAATGGTCTTGTGGTTTGGGATAGTCTGCAAGGTTGGTTCCCGTAAAGAATTTTTAACTCGGACCGTCCTGATGTTTGTGTTTGTTTTGATCTTGGTCCCTGACCAACATAACATTACCAATATACCCTTGAAGATTATTTTAACTATTTATTTATTAAAAACTTATTTATTAGATGAATTTTTTTAATAAATGTGGGTCCCATTCATTATAATATTCAGTCATCATCTCCCTTTGAGAACTCCATCGCCTACACCATCCTCTTTGGTCACTATCCCTTCTCTCTACAAATCTCACATCCTCTGCGACCAATAAATTCTGACACAACATCTATTTCCGACACCACTTACACACATCCTTCTTTCCACCACCGTATTCCTCACATCCACGACTAGTTCCGTCGGTAGCCTATAAGTCAAACCTAGATACAAACAACAAAAATCAGAGCATTCAATGGAAACCTGGAGACTTAAAAATCAAAGATAGAGGGAGAAATGATGATGGATATTGTGGCGTTTGTTGCTTCCATCGACATCTGTAATAACCGATTGCATTAGATAACCTTTTAGTAATTTATTTCTTCAATCGACATCTTTAATGAACATCTACCAATTTTATTAGGGTTGACAATCGACATTCAACATCTGACAAGCCCTTCCACTGAACATCACATACCACGATCACCCATTATAATGGGAAAAGTCGTCACGGACTCCTCCCTATTTTGCAAATCTCTTTCACGTCAACTAATCCTGATTGATTTATAGATCTATTACACACCAGAGACAAAGAGGAACAAAGGTGGCTATTGTTTCCTACAGAAGTAGTGATTTTCGACGACAGGTATGAGGCGATGCCTTATGGAGACGACAACATTATTAGGGAAGTTAGAAAAAAAGAACGAGGATGAAGGGGAATACGGGATGAAGGGATGATAACGACATATAGCTATGTTCTTTTTTATTTTGATTTTTTTTTTTAATTTCTTTTCATTATAATTATTATAAATTATGGGCAATCTGTCATTTTATGTATATTGAGACCCGTAACAAATACAAACTATAGTGATGGTCCGAGTTAAAAAAATATTAAGGACCAAGTACACAGGTTACTCCAAACCACAGATCATTCATGTAATTTACCCTTATTATTATTATTTTAAATTTGTTGTGATCATAAGCATGAAGCACCAACTTATTGGTTTTTAGAGATAGAGAAGTTGAAATGCTGCGTCCCCCCTTAAATATTCCTTATGATGAGACCAATATTGATATTAATTACTCACTCCGTCCCAAAATTATTTGATTTTTTAAGTCTTTTTTGTTCAATTCTGACTTTAAATAATATAATTTTTGTTGTATAATTTTTTATGCAAGATATATGTATCAATTGTTTTTTAAATATATTTTTATTGTTATAAGTTTCATCAAAAATTATATAACACAAATAAAGGTATTTATGGTGAAAGTTGACATGAAAAGACTTCAAAAGTCAAACGTGGTTAATAACTTTGGGACGGAGGGATTATATATAAACATACATCATTAAATATTCAATATGATATGAGACTAATATTGATATTAGTTTTTTTTTTTTGATATTTTTTTTAAAGAAATATTGGATTGGGATGGGTCGTTAATGTGTGAAAAATTAGACTGGATTGGATTATGTAGGTGGAAGAAAGATAAATTAATTATTAACAGAAAAATTGGATTGAGTTGGGTTGTTAACGGGGATAACCTAAAAGAAGTCTTGAAAGACATATATGACTCCCACCTCTTTGTTTAAAGGCGTTTCAAAAAATCCCTAATGAGGGGATATTTTTGGTGTATTGAGCAATGTTGTTAAAATTGTGATCCTGTCTGTAGGATTATACGATCCTACGATTCCATATAAGCAAATTGATCTCGATCATATGCGAGTTCTTTTTTTGGGTAAGATCGGAGCAGGAATCTATTCCTAAGATTGTAGGATCGCTACTATTTATAAATGTTTTTTATTTCATGTTTTAAACTATTTATTATTAACAGAATGATTGACTGACGGACAAAAATGCATTTGCTTTTGGTTAGATATTACGATCACGATCTTGTAAACCGAAAAACAATTTTATCTTCATAACTTAGATATATAGCCCATAACATGCACGTGACATTATTGGGGTTCATTTAAGATCCTCTTGTTTAAATGTATTTTTTTTATTATATTAAAACTTACATTAAGTTATTATTCCATTTAACTATTAGTTTATTTATCATATTAGTTTACCATTATACAAATACATTTATAAACTAACAACATTTTTTTTAAAAAAAAAATCTTGTTAACATTTATTTCACTAACTTTTACATTATAAAACAAAATAACATAAATCCAACAATATAAATTCAATATACTTAAAATGTAGACATTAAAATTAATAGGAGACATTCATAAACACGACCTATTTTAACCTTTACCAGTATATATAAGTTATTAAGCATAAATAACCTGCTACAAGTAATTGGTATAGTACATAATTAGCGATTAGTAATTGGATGTTGATGTATTAGTGGGGAATATATTTGAAATAATGTTAGTATTGAACTGACATCACAATACTGACTTAATTGAAAGCCGATTGATATTACAATAGCATGGATGGTCTAAGATTATTCTACCACCATTAATTGACAGACATCACACTTAAGCTATGAGGAGTGGTCACACTCATCTCACCGAAAAAGTGTTGTCACATGTGCGTTACGTCAGCTTCACACCCAATCCACCATCAACCCATTACACATAGGAAATGGTCACCACTCCACAATATATATTTTTTATATTAAATTAAATAAAAAACCTAATTAATAAAAACATAGAAAATAATAATAATAATAATAATAATAATAATAATAATAATAATAATAATAATAATAATAATAATAATAATATAAAAGTCTAGGGTGGAATTTGTAAATTTTATAAACCACTTTTGAGAAAAAATTAGGAAAAAAATTGGTTCTGCTTTTGATCCAAACTCTAGGGACCAAAGTTGACAATTGTTGAAAAATGTGTCTTCTTCCTCCAGGGTCCTGCCTTCCTCCATTAAAACACCTGCAACATAAATTGTAAAGATTTTTATTTTTCCTATTGCTTCCGACGAATAAAATTGAGTCAACCAATCAAAGCC
Organism: Lactuca serriola; assembly: GCF_051521515.1. NCBI lineage: Eukaryota > Viridiplantae > Streptophyta > Magnoliopsida > Asterales > Asteraceae > Lactuca > Lactuca serriola. Next base: position 65,558,668 of record NC_136414.1, read on the forward strand.
TCCCGTCTTCATCCGTCTTCCACCTCACGTCACACGCAAACCACCCACCCCTGGGGCGGTGTTCACGCATGGGGAGGTGTGCCACCTCAGCCCAAGACGCGTGAAAAAGCCCCAATACCGGGTAGCCTTATCATTCTTATCACTCTCAGACCAAAGGGCTTGTAGCCCAATGGTAAGTGGTAGGGGTAAAACTGGAAAATTGGTGAAGAGTTAGATCCCTACAATTACGCAACGCATAATCGCAGATGTATGCGACACATACAATCTGACGTAAAACAGTAATGTGCATTGTTATTGTCGAAGCTGGTAACCTACTATGTTAAATTTGAATGAGAACGTGATGTGCTGAAAGCATGATGCTATGATTTTAGAAGATGAGAACGCGTTGCGTAAGAGTTTCATTATGTGATGCTATTAAAGGGAACACAATGTGTCCGCAACACGTACGCAACGCATTTAAGCCGAAAATATAGACAGAGTACTTAGAGACTTAAGTAAGTGTTCTTATTTCATTTCCCACACATACGTTCGTGAGAGTAGGGGAGGAAGGCTTTTGGTACTCTTAAGCTCAAATTGGAGCTAGTTACAAGGACAAATTAAGAGAGTAAAACAAATCAATTGAATCAAAGGTATTATCTTCCATTCTGTAATGTTGATTTAGCTATTATGGTGAAGTTGGAGAAGGGTAGTGAATGACGGAGAATAGTGCTCTTAACCATAACAAACCTGTAATATTAATATAAATAACTGTGTTCCTTTTAGGTTATATACAAGATAAAAATAAAGCAAAATTGAAAAGCTATTTATTTTAGGGACTTGTTTTGTTAATTAATTAATAGTTTAATTAATTACTTTGAAAAACATAAAGAATACTAGAATGATTTGATTCTTGGATAGTTACCAAAAGCATAGATAATTACTAATATATTAGCTAATTATCTTTATGGTTTCAAATCACCTCCCTATATAAAAAGGGGTCAAAACCCGATTTTGAATGCATGAGAAAATAGCCATCTACCTCCAAAATTTGAAAACCAAAAGAAAAACCCTAGAGAAGCCGGAGCTCATCGCCACGTTGTGGTACTTCATATGTCATGCCGTGGTGTCGGTCAGATTCGTTGATCGAGCATTGTTCTTGCTGGTTCTCGAGGTGCTTTCAGATCTATCAGTGTTTTGCGTCTTGGGTGCAATAACAAGAGAGGAAATTCTACGTTGGGTTCTAAAGTTCAATCAAATGGCTAGACCAAAGAAGTCCAAGAAACCATAAAGTTATGATTCACTTTTTTTTATTAAGTCCTTTAAGTTGCATAGATTGTTGATTTATATCTGTTGATCTCGACTCTACATATTAGAATTATTTTTGCTTCTGTTGTCCCTTATTGGTCTTTGATTAGGCTCGAAACCCAGAGCGCCTGGTTAGCTCAAGTCTATTGCACTTAGACTTCCTATTTGATTATATGTTAGGGTTTGTATGTGCAGGGTTTTTGATGTTTAAATCGTTATAAATAGTTTAGCAATTTTCGTTGTTAAAATCGAATCTGTTTATGGATGTTAAAATGACATTCGGGTCATTTTGTGTCATCGTCGCGAGATGGTTGGTCCTCCACTACGTCGTGGTCATGCTGTTGCTAAATCTGGATCACGACTGTGTCGTCGCCACGACGTGGTCCCCTCTTGGACACGGCGTGGTGTGACGTTGAGAACATTAAACTAATATTTAATAATCGTCATGTTTTCTGTGTCACACGACGTGGTTGTCCGTTCCTCACGTCGTGAACTTGAGTTCCAGAATTGTAAACTTGTTTTTTGTTTTCGTTTCACTCTTTTTCAATTTAAAACACATACAAACTAGTATTATACTAAAAGATGAAATTCAATTTGATTTAATTCTAAAATTAATTAAAAGACAAAAGATTTGAACTTTAACATTAATTTAATTGTTGACTTGCATTTTTGCCTAGTCAATAGATTTAAAAGATGTAATATTGAAATTGTTTAAATCTCAAATGTGTATATATATTACACTAATATACAAACATTACATTCTCGTATGTTTCTTAATGCATATTGTTAGTCTTACCATGAATAGGCTCACCTAATTTAATGCTATAAGGAAGCTTCTAAGCGGTCTCTTTGATTCCTAATGAGGTTGATTTTTAAGTGGCATATAGTATTTGCCACCCTCACCGCCTTCTTACATTTTAAGTAGATCTACTGAAAGTGGTTGATAGGACAATGGTGCAAAGTTAAAAGTATTAACTTAATCAATAATAAAACAAAATCCCTTTCTATAAGAACGTCAATCTTATGCTTCCCATGGAAATTACGCCTTGTCGTGTATTCTTTTTGGCATATGCGTGTGTGGTTTACCGACACATCAAATGTGAATATAATCAAAGAAAGGTATATGGTAATCGAGATTCTCAAGCATTACTTGAGCAAAATATCATTGTAACTTCGCATGGTCGATTCACCACTTGGATTCATGACCCTCGGTGTGACATCCCCCATTTGTCAGAACCAATTAAAATTTTTTCTTTACGCTTTTAAAATATCATTTTTCTTTGTTGCGGAATATCCTAGTTAAATAAAACATTTTGAGATAACAAATATTGGTTTAAAATTACAAAACATTAAGAATTTCATAATTAAATATCCAACATATGTTACAATATAAAGACATAAGGTCCTGAATAATATTACAAACTTGTCTCTTATTCACCCGACATCCCATTTTAGATTCTAGCAACCTTAGTACCGCTACATGTGATGTATACAATTTGAGTGGGCCAAGTTTGGAAAACCTAGTGAAATACATAGGGTTTTCAAGCCCAAAATATTTTAATGATAATAAATCATATTAATATTCCTACAAAACAAACATTCCAGATAATATAGATATATAAAACCTGATTTAATATCTATAAGACAATCTACCTATCCCAACCGATTCTCATAAATCCTAATTCAACGATCATATGGAAGAATCATCTTACCTGATGATTCGTTTGAGCAATGGTTTGACTACATAGCTATGGGAGTCCATGGCTAATGTAAGTCATTTTATAGGCAACATATATTCAAAGTATTTGATAAATATGTATCCCATTTTATCTACACTTGTGGATTATAAGTCTGCACTAGCAACGTAATTTCCACGACCGTCTAGAATAATCAATTGTTGTTATCTCACTCTAGAAGATGATCCAGACATACTTGCCGACTGTCTGATCTAGACCTGCCAATACTGACTATCCAAAAAGAGGAGGACTACTATGCTCCGCTTTAATCTCACAAATTCCCTAACTACGAGACTATTCAATTATTCAACTTACTTTGAACCAACACTTCTTTTACGAGTCTTTAAATAAATTTTCCCGATCAAACGATACTATTATAATATAATATATATAACCAGCACAAAATACATGTATTTAAACCGCGAATATATAATATATAATAAATCATTCTAACAATAAAATAATTTTATTATAACTATGCTCTTGAAAGTAACTACGCACTCACCTGGTTAAAGGTGAAAGACTTTTAGTTAAGTCCACACTTCAAATATGCTTCAACCTTTTCTTTTAAAAAGACCTAGATATAAATATTAATAAGTTCAGTCACCGTTTATATGATTCATGATTAAAATTACAGTTTCTTAGATTTTATCAATAAACCCAAACAAAACATCGACTTATAGCTGATAAAAAACAACCAGGTAAGATCGTATCAGTGGTAGGATCCATTTGGCATATAAAATATATTGTTTAGAAAATCCACTTGAAACACCTTACTGATCTAGCCTTGTCATCATTCTTATAAGTAAATCGATAAGTATAACAACTAATATTACTAATAAAATCTTATTTATATGTTTATAATAATGATTAAAAAACATAAATATATGTTATACTTAAAGCTCGGTAAGCATAACTCAACTTACAGGTTGTTTGGCGAAAACCGGTAATTACATAGGCAGAACTCCAAAATCGAAAGTTCTATTTCATCCGGCCTTCTAGTGCTCCAGATCTTTGCTACTAATGCCTAATAAGTACTAGAACCGGGCCTCGAGGGTTCGAGAGTGTTTGGAAGAGTTTCTAAGTGAATTGGCACCCAAAATGGCTAGCAAACGCGAGTGTGTGTGTGTGTGTATATATATATATATATATATATATATATATATATATATATATATATATATATATTATGGTTGCTTTTCAGTATGGTGATGAGAACTCATGGCGAAGTATCTGGTTCGGGCTTAGGTGCTGGTAATGAGCCAATTGATGAGCAGATACGGGAGTTCATCTCGTTGGAGATCACCCGCGGTATTTTGGAGCAGACTCCCTTGATCTTTTCTTCGGTCAAAGAGGGAATCATGGAGGTTTTGGATGAGCTTATGGTCACGTTCCGCACTAAGATTATGGCTATTGTGGGAGCCCGCACCCTTTCTTTTCGTGACTTTCGTGCTTGTGGAGCTTCCAAGTTCTTTGAGGAGAAGGGCCCCATTGCTAGTTAGAGGTGGTTAGTGGATATGGTGAACGCTTTCTGGACGAGTTTCTGCCCCGAGGGATCGAATGTCAAATTTGCTTCGTGTCTTTTGAAAGGAAGAGCTCGAGATTGGTGGGAGGAAGTATATTTCACTTTAGGAGGCGAAGGCATTGAAGAGATGACTTGGGATGAATTTGTTACCCAATTTAGGGTGGAGTTTGGACAAACTATAGAAGTGCAACAGTTGGCGAGGGAGTTTCAGGACCTTCGCCAGACGACTGAGACTATAGCAAAGATTACCACCAAGTTTAAGGAGAAGGCTCTTTTGGTTCCACAGTATGCCGTAGACGAGGAAATGAAGAAGACAAGGTACCATGATGTGACATCCCCAAAATCACGGCCAGAAAAGACCAGTTTCATTTATGCTTTAAAATAATTTCAGAGTAAATTCATTGATTTAAAAATGTTGCAGAATTTGTTCCCAAAAACAAAATATGATAAAATAATATTTACCAAAGCATTTCATAAAGAAATGCATTTTCATTAGATATCAAAACTCGGGATGTCATGTTCCGATACAGACCAAAAAGCATAAACGACATATTACAAGCCATACAACAGTTATATACAACTATTGGCTTATAAACAAAATAACTTGATGATTCATCCATCTTATGCCCTTGTGCCACTACCTGTAATACAAATGAAACTGAGTGGGTCAGGCTTGGGAGCCTAGTGAGAATATAGGGTTTTCAACCCACAATAATTAATTATATTGAATTCTCCTTCTGAAATCTCTTTCTTCTGCCAAAAGTCTCTTCAATTCGTAATGGTCAAGGATATATATAGTTTCCCGATTTTAATAATTCACGTCGTGAACAATAAATTATTCACGTCGTGAGTACAAGATAACCGTGTTCAACAAGGATTCCTTCACCCGCGTACATATCTTCTAGAACTTAAGCTCACGTCGTGAATCTTCCAGTTCTCACGATGTGAGAACGCTTTTCCCTGATTTTCTTGTCCTTTAATCTTTTAACTCCCAAAGTTTCTTCCTTTAACATTTTTAGTCCCTTTTCTTCAAAATGTCTTCTTTTTGGCTGCAAATAACATTTAAACTCATAAGTACCATTATTCTAAACAAATTACCAACTTATATATATAAAAATGTACTTAAATATTGCCTAAAAATAGGTATAAATATGGAAATATCAAAATACCCCACACTTGGGCTTTGCTTGCCCTCAAGCAAATTTAAACTTAACCCTTTATTACTAACATCACATAGAACAATCCGATTCCAGCTCGGCCATTATGCCAAGACCTCAACGCATGCATTTGTGTCTAAATTTTTCCTAAAGTACCCCCATACTTTAAATACTCACAATCTTCATAAACACTCGCCCACTTCTTTCGAACAATGCTCATTTTATGCATCCCTCCGAATCTATCCGCAGAAAACCTCCTAACCTCAAGGTGTTTTTTGGTTGAGCAATCCAAGCATACATAATCTAGAATTACAATTTATGATACCACTATGGAGCTCTTTTGAATTTCTTCACTTCTTCGATATTTGATCTTTGATTTTTGGGTATCTTCAACTTTTGAACTTCTTCAGAATTTATTCATCTTTGATCTACATACTCTGACTTTGATGCTTCAAAAATTCTTCAAACTTTTTCTTGTAATTCTCTCTTTTTTTCTTTTTCTTTTTTTTTAAAACATGCACCTCACTTTTTCTCACTCAAAACCCTACATGCTTAAGTAGGGGCGTTCAACTTCAACCTTTATTGGTTAAAGATAATAATTTTCCTGGATACATTTCTGGTACACGATGCTAAACATATCGCATCCTTCAAACTAAGCGGGATTATGTTTTTGTTCCATGATTTCACTAAAATAAGGGAGGCCACAAATGCACTATAACGTGTATTGGCTCAACTAAACATTTGAGCTCTTATCGGATCATCCCATATAACACTAACAACTACAGTTCAAATTATTAATACTAGATTTAATTAAAATTTTAAAAATTTTCAAATTTTACCATTATTTAGCAATTTACTTTTTCTACCCCCTACCCCACACTTATTTCATACAATTCCCTCATTGTATGCCTAGGATAAATGAAAATTAAGAAAAGGGAGAAAAAGGAACAGACTCCCCTGGGATAGCGGCGTAAGCATCTCCAAAAGTGTGGAAAACGTGCATCTTGAATATGGACTCTGAGAAATAGAAACTTGGATCTTGAACACGCGAGATGAGGAATGTACCGGCAAAACATGAAATCGAGCCTTAAATCTTCTACAAATGTGGTGGAAATCTCCAAAATAGAACGAACAATGTGGGAAAGCATACGCCACATTGTATGGTAGTGAAAATGAGCCAAAATAATCTTCCGAATATTCCCCAAAAAGAATAGTGGTAAACCACACAATGAAGATGGAAAAATATAACCCTTTTTGTGAAAAATGGAAATTCACGACGTGAATGCACTAAAACTCACGATGTGAACTCGTTTGAAGCGGTTTCTGGAAGATCTTCATATACTGATTCACGAGGTGAACCTTAACATATTCACGACGTGAAAACTGGAACACCAGAAATATTATTCCTCCAACCATTCTTTCAATTCTTGAATTCAACCCATATCTTAATGGATTAAGATTCTTCTACCTCTACTATTTTGGACTCTTCTCCCTAACTTTCTTCTCACTTTACTCACCCCACACTTAGCTTAAAATATGGGTCTCGACTCTCAACTTTAAACACTCCCGGCTAAACACATACGCACTCATATCCCGATATCATTTTTATGCGCTCCTAGCAATTATGAGAAATAACAACCAAAGAAGAATAAAAGTAACATAATATCTTAAAAGTTTTTACAATCCCAAACAAAAATAAATAAATAAATAAATAAATAAATAACAAAAATAAAACTAAACCAAACCAAATAAACGAAATAAAAGTAACAATCAATCATCCTCGTCTTCTCGGTTTGCTCCGCTCGTGCCCGTGCCGTCACCTCCACGTTCGCCATACTCCGTCCACCTCAGGAAAATCGGGTAATGATACCCCAAATGAGGTGGCTGCTCCACCCCAAGGTGTCGGACAACGTTCTCCATAGTACCTTCAATCCAATTGACACTCAACGATATCTGGTCAAAATAACCATCCATATCACCCCCAAAAGGTGTACCGATCATGGAGGCGGGTGGATACATTGGCTGTCCTCTTTCTCCTCTTCCTCTTACGTTCCTGCGCCTCGGCCGTGGTTGTGGTTTAGGTTGGTTGGCCGGCTCCTCATCATCATCATCATCTCGAAGAATTCCCCAATGTGTCCCATAATTTTTTACCACACTCATTGTTTCCAGATACCCCATACTGAACTCATTCCCCTCAATACATGTTAGAGAACGAGTGATGTCAGGAACAAGGAGGCCATAAGATTGGGCCAATCGTGTAACAAAATGCCCTCCACAAATGGGGCTCCCGGGACGAGCACTTGTTGCATAGTCTGCCAAATACCGGGCCAAAAAATATGGAATATTGCAGCAAACACCCGGTTTGTAAGATGCACCATAAAAAGAACAAGTTACTTTTAGTAACTTTATCACCGTGACGTTTGTGATGAATGGAGAAGGTGATTAGGCGATGGATGAGGCGATGTATCGGGCATTTGATGCTACTTTCGGGAGATACACCGGAATTAAACACACCATCGGCAATGTTGCTCCAAAACTCCTGCCCCGAAACCCCATCCGCATACACCCGTGTGGTGTCCCTCAAAAATAAAACAAACTCATGAGTGATGGTCTCATGAGCTTCATACAGCCCCATACGGCGAAAAAACTCCACTAAACTGCACTCCCGATACTCCCCTCCTAAACGAAAGACCAAAGCTCGGGGAAAAGTGGCATCTTTGACATTGTCATGGAATGCCACCATGGAAAAAAACTCCACGCAAAGCTCCTTATAAACACGCTCCTGGATGTTAAACAAGTTGAACCACCCCTTGCATGTAAATTGAAATCCGTCCCCCAAAAAGATTTTTGTTAGGTATTGGGACATCCTATCAACCAAGCCAACCTCCCTCAACCTTGCCCACTGAATAGTGGGAGCAACAGCAAACTCCCGGTTGTAAAGCCATCCCAACCGAGTATTCCATCACATGTAAACATCCCAGGGTGCATTGGTTGGAAAATTGTAAAATGGGTGTAAACTCGCAATCCCAAGAGGTATTTCCCTTCTAGGTGCCATCTCTGCAAAAACAAGGAACAAACACAGCCAAAACAACAACCCAACAGTTTAGAAATAAAAGGAACAAAGAACTTGCATAGTCCAGAATTCACAGCGTGAATTCTTAAAAATTCACGGCGTGAGTTCGTAGTCAGATTCGATATTTGGTCTTGTTTCTGTATAAATCGGTCATGATCGTGCTGGGGGTTTACTCCTATGACATTTTCAACCAATAATCAACTATATTCCAAGGGTAATTCACGAATCTTAGGGCGTATTTTATACAATTTAACAAATGAACAAACCCTAGCCCTAAATTCAACTTATTAGAGCAAAAATTAAACATAAAATAGAAGAATCATTACCTTGTATGGAATTATTACGTAAGCAAGCACGGATATTGAGTATTGTCGGCCTAAATCGGAGCAAGGGGGGACCAAATTGCTTGTTCACTTCATGAGGAATAAAGAAATGAGAGTCAACTGGTTTCTAGGTCTTTATTCTGTGGTCCCGTGCAATTCAAAACTCACATCGTGAGTTTATTACAATTCACGTGATGAATTTCGTCCGGGCTTAATATTGGGCCATGCACTCACGGATTGGTCTTGGGCCACTTAGTCTAATATAAAATGGGCTTAAACTGTATTATTGACTTATTATCCGGTTTATTCACGATTCACGGCGTGAATTCTAAAGAAGTCACGTCGTGAAGTTTGTCTGGAAGGGAAAATTCATACTAAATCAAATTTGTCTTTTAACTAATTTCTCAATTATTACTACTTCCATTTTAGGGCCCCCACATTCAGTGTTTAATTATGCTATAAGCGAGTTGGATGATATGTTCTATGTTTTCAAGACTAAAACGCAAAAACTAAAAAGAAAATAAAAAAATTGCAAACCAAACTTGGGTTGCCTCCCGAGAAGCGCTTCTTTTTCTTGGAGTCTTGAGCTGGACTCCGTGCATCCTACGTTGAATCATCTGAAGAGTCTACCACTAGGATCTTCTGTTCCTTGAAACACCTCTTGTAAGCTTGAACTCGTCTTTTGTACACCTTTTTCGAATTTTCCTTTTTAGCTTTGACCTCATATTCGTCAAGCTTGCGTTTGGTCCCTTTAGTTTCCTCCTTGCACTCCATAGCATCCTTCTCCTCTTTCACTACTGGCTTTGTCACCTTTGAAGTAACCTCCTCTTCATCACTTGTCATCTCATCATCTTCCCTGCTTACCCAAGAAGGTGGACTCTTGTAAGCAATGACTTCAACCAAATATGGAACAGATGCTCTTGGTTTTGTTCTTTTGACTTGATGAACCGTCTTGATCTTTTCTTCCGTAAGCTTTTCTAATTCTTCTAATTCATTGTCTTCATTAATGGTGAACACCTCTTCTTGAACATGATTCCTTTGAAAGCCATCTTCTATCCCAAAAATTTCTTTTTCATCACCAACCCTCAAGGTGAGTTTAGACTCGTGAATATCAACAAGAGCTCCAGCAGTGTTTAATAGCGGTCGACCAAGGATAATCGGTACATTGGGATCTTCTTTCATATCCAACACTACAAAATCTATTGGAAACAAAAATTTTCCAATTTTTACCAAAATATCCTCCATAATGCCCCAGGGTTGTGTCACTGAACGGTTCGCCATGTGAATAGTCATTCTTGTAGCCTTCATCTTCTGAATTTCCAACTTCTAATAAAATTAATAAGGCATCAAGTTAATGCTAGCCCTAGAATCGGCTAAAGCATCAACCTTCATATTGTTACCAACCTCACACGGAAGAGTGAGGCATCCAGGATCCCCCATCTTCTTAGGTATCTCTCCCAACACTGCTTTTGAGCTTTGCTCACTTAGAATCACCTTAGAATTCTTCTTTAGTTTCTTGCAAGTGTCTATCAAGTCTTGCAGTAATTTTTGATACTCGGGAATTTTGGATAAGAACTCAACAAAGGGAGTATTAATCGGGATACCCTTCACGTGCTTAACAAACTCTAGATGCACTCTTTCCAGTGGACTAAGGGCAGCTCGGGAAGGAAACGACAATGGTGGTTGATAAACCGGAACAACTACAGAATTTTTCTGTTCATGACGGGCCCACGTCGTGAGCTTATATGGCTCACGTCGTAAGTTCGTCAATTCAGCAGTATCATGATTCTCGAGCTTGGGCTTCTTTGGCTTTGGATCGGGCTGCTGTGGTTCTTCTTCTAATGTCTCCAGGAACTCAGAGATGGCCTCTTCTTCAGTATCTATGGCCATTACATGAGATTGGGTCTTCGTTTCAGGATTCTTCGGGGACAACTTCTCATGAACCAGAGTGGCTAGTTGACCAAGTTGCACTTCAAGATTATTAATGGAGGCTTGTTGATTTTTTTATTAAAGCTTGCTGTTCTACCATCAATGCATGATGATTCTTTACAAAAGTTCTTTGTTCATTAATAGCAGAATCAGTAGCCTCGTGTCTCTTTTCCGAGGCTTCCATAAACTTCATCAACATGGTCTCTAGATCGGGTTTCTTCTCAGCTGGTGGCTGCTCCTTTTGGTAGAAGCCTCGGCTTGTTTGCCTATACTTCTCTTCTTTTTGCTTCTTAAATTCTTCATATGGCAGCCACTCTTTATTTGGTTTCCTCTAGTCTTCATTGTACTTGTCCCCACTCGAGTAGCACACTTGAGCCTTTTTATTTCCAAACTCATCTAAATTGTAGTCCTTGGTCAAGTGTGGACCATTACACCTCTCGCAACCAACTCTTATGGCATGAATTGAGTGGTCCATTTGTGTCAACCTCCGGTCCATATTATTTAGCATAGCCATCATGACTGCTATTTCTTCAGTTTGTGCACCTCCACCGCCTTTGATTCCATCTTGCCTAGGGTTGTGGTACTCGCGAGAGTGCTTTGCGAATTCTTCAATCAACTCCTTGACCTCCCTTGGATTTTTCTTTGTCAAAGGTCCTTGAGAGTCAAGGAGTTATCTTGTCATAACGTTGACCCCATCATAGAAAATTGACATCTCTTGTTGCACATTAAGATCATGCTAAGGGCAATTTCTGAGCAAGCCCTTGTACCAATCCCATGCTTCGTACAATAACTCCCCCGGCTGTTGTTCAAAGTTGGCTATTGCCTTCTTGAGTTTAGCTATCTTGGATGGTGGGCAAAACTGATCAAGAAACTGCTCACGCATTTGAGCCCAAGTGGTGATTGTACCCGGTGGAAGTGATTTTAACCACTCTTTAGCAGCTCCCTTGAAAGTAATGGGAAGCATTCTGAGCAGGATGGTGTTTCTGTTGACATTTGGGACAGTAAAGTAATCCGCAATGTCATTTACTTCATCTAGATGCTTAAAAGCATCCTCAGATCTTTCCCATAAAACGGCATATCCTTCAGTGCAGTCAAGATGTGCCTCTTCAGCTCGAATGTGGCAGTGGCAGGTATTGCGGGTTTGTGACAACCGTCAAATTCTGGTCATGTCAAAGTCAAATAAAGTCAACAAGTCAAACTGGTCAACCCAACTAACCCTTGTGTACTAGGGCTTACGTTAGGTAATTACTATACAACTCGCTATTCTAATGAGAGATCATAAATTGAAAAGTTCGTACGTCTAGATTTCCTTAACCTAAAACTGTGGTAAGTCACGAACCAAACCGATAAAACAATGTTGCATACTCATTAGGAGTGTGTAAGATCCTTAAACATGGCTTAATCGGGCTTACGGACCTTGCGTTGCGGAGCCAAACACTCACAAATGTCACACACGAAACCTCTCTCAATCGTTTTCACTCTATCTCTCTTTATCTAGAAATCTCTCCCAAATCTCTCTTTGTATGAGAAATCTCTCCAAGAATGTGAAATCTCTCCCAAATCTCTCCAAGAATGTGAAATCTCTCCCAAATCTCTCCAAGAATGTGAAATCTCTCCCAAATCTCTCTTTGTATGAGAAATCTCTCCAAGAATGTGAAATCTCTCTCCCAAATCTCTCCAATAATGTGAAATCTCTCCCAAATCTCTCCAATAATGTGAAATCTCTCCCAAATCTCTCCAAGAATGTGAAATCTCTCCCAAATCTCTCTTTGTATGAGAAATATCTCTCCCAAATCTCTCTTTGTATGAGAAATCTCTCCAAGAATGTGAAATCTCTCCCAAATCTCTCCAAGTATGTGAAATCTCTCCCAAATCTCTCTCAAAACCTCTTTTGAATTTATTTTGATCATTTGGGGCATCCTGACACTTGACTTGGTGAAAAACCACTCGATACGGGAAGAATCCTTGGAAATTAGCTTTTTAGGGCCGAAGCCTCTCTATAGGGGCCAAATCCCTCTTGGAACCGAGGCCACATAGATCGAGTCCGAGGTCCTTGACTAGCCGCAGCCAGCGAGCCAAGGCAAGCTAGCCGCAGCCAGCGAGCCGCAACCACGCACCGCATTAGAACTCCCTTCGGACCGCAACGCCTTCCTTCTGCATCCGCGACTGAGCTTCACTTCGGATCCTCCTCAGCAGCCGAGCCACTCCGGTTCCAAGGCTGCTGATGACCGAACCTTAGCACCTTCGACCCTGAACTTCGGATTTCAGCACTTTCTACCCGGTTTTCAACATTTTTAACGTTTTAAGCCCGTTTTTAATTATTTTAACGCGGGATTTTCTCCAAAAATCATATTTTAACATATAAAACCCTAAATATTCATAATTTAAACGTATTTTTAGGGAAATTCATATTTAAGAATAAAATCTATTAAATGAGATCTTGTGGTGGAGTGTTGACTTATCTTTGATTTATGACACAAGCAACCACCACCCCCACTCCATGACTAACCCACACACCTCCCCAGCATACCTTGTCACTTCCTTGTACCTTACCACTCAATTTACAGCCTCACCCACGTCCAAAGAGCTGAAAGACTCTCTCCCTCTCTCTTCATTTCATTCACTTCACTCATTTCCACCACAAATCAAACATCACTTTTCTCTCAAATTCTCTCACACAAATTCGAGATTTCCAAGGCATTTTTCAGTTTTTCTCCTTCATTTTGGTAAGTATCATCACCCTCCTTATGATTATCACACTTCCCTTTTACTCAAATCATTGATTCCTTACACAAACATCATCACATTCTTGTTAGATCTTCGAATCTTCAAGTGATCCTTCAAGTGTTCTTGAGTTGAACACTTCTCTTCTTCAACACTCATCTACTGAAACCACTCAAGGTGAGTTCATACCCCTATCTTTTCATGTTTTTCTTAAGTTTTAAGGGGGGGGGGGGGGGATACAAGTTAAAACACCAAGAACACAACTAAACTCATTTAACAACATTCATCAGAAAAGTTCAACTCCATTCACGGACTGTTTTGGGCAACTTAAACATTTTAGTTTTCAAAACTATTTTAGGTGCAAGTAGTTCCAGTTCTTAGCTTTAAAATGACTACTTGCACATCTCCACATGATTTTTGTACGATTTATGGTGATTTTTATAAAACTGCCTATCATTTCAAGAACCAATCCGGACCAGTCTGTGATTATGAACTTTTTCACTCATGTTGTAGACCACTAAAAATCATGAGAAAATTTGTGAACAAACTAGACACGTTTTCCGAACTCCCGGAATTTACGAATTCTGATTTGGACCTGTTATGAAATTTCTATAAATTTTCTAAGAACAGTAAAAGAAAATGTTAACAACAGAAAAAAAAATGCTATCAATTTAATTTCACCTTGTAACATGTTGAGCAAGGTGTATATCTTTATATGAATATATGTTATTGCAAATAAATGACATTTTGTCTTAGTATATATACATACATCATAAAACAAATGGATTTTTACCTTCATAAGTATGGTAATTAATTATTTGTTATATTGCATGTTACATCACTTTAGTAAAAGGTATTTATACATATCGGTAAACAAAAGAGTTTTTACCTTCACAAATACAATAGTTAACCATAGTAAACAAAGTTTTAACTATTACATTTAAACGTTTTTGATAAACTATAATAGGTATGGTTTATGTTTCCATTAACACAACAAACACATTTGGAAAGTCTTATTCCCACAGAAAAAGGTTCTACACTCACGCACACCACACGTAAACTTGTTAACTCAGGTTGTGAGACATTCTCTCCCCGTACGTCCGAGTACAGGATCCAAATTCCTGTAAGTTATAAACAAAATCTCTTGTAGGGAGAGCGTGATAATTGTGTATAGATCTATATTGGGGTTGACATCCCACACCTCGCTGCTAGCTACAGCCGGACCGGCAGGTCTGCGGGTGACAAGAGTCATAGGATCAGTGCGTCTGAAAGACGTTGTGCAGGTTACCTCTAGTCATAGTATGGTTATAGCGACTCACATAGGGAGCTAACAACACATAAAGTTTATGGGACTTTTTATAAATCAAAAAGGGTTTTATGTCGATTTAAAATCACTTTTTATATCAATAAGTACGGATATTACTGTACACTTTCGGTCTTGGTATTTAAGACTTCACATCATTCATTACGGGACTTTCCTTCAAATCAAAAAGGGTTTTATGCCGATTTAAAACCACTTTTATATCTTTAAGTATGACAAATACTTGTTATTTCTCGGTCCTGAGATTTAGGACCACATAACTTTTATAAAGAAAATATTGGATTTTCTGGATACATACTCTATCGCTTTTACAAGGAAAACGGTTTACTTCTCTAACGAAATCTCTTATGAACTCACCAACCTTTATGTTGACACTTTTTCAAACAACTTGTATTCTCAGGAAATCAGTGAAACAGGAAAACCAACAACATTTTGAGGATGGGACGTTGAATCGTCAAACAGTTCATTTGTCATAATAATGTAATTGATTTGAAATATGTAAACATATACATTGTTGTAACCTTTTCAATTATATTTATGATGGTTGTATTTACTTTGAGCACTATTATACTCGTTGTGATACTACATGAAGTCCTCCACCCCCGGACGTTTCCGCCATCCTTGGTTTGGGGGTGTGACAGGGTTGGACTAAACCGGGACCCACATCTTCTCGGATCCGCTTCTTGTAAGCTCCCATGGACATCTCCTCAATGTCTGCCATCTCGTTCCTTGGCTCGTTCTCGGGTTCGCTTGTATGTTCTTCAAATTCAGGCTCGGTATCGTATTCGGATTCGGTTTGGACGGGTATTTGATCCAAGTGTTCAAGCTTGCTCTTGTTCTTTGACGATGAACTTGACTCTCCTGTCTTCTTTCCCGACTTCCTTGAAAATGCTGACTTTAGTTCTTGCAATGGCGTCTTCTTATCAGTCTTTTTGTGAAGTGCAACTTCTGGATCTTCAATCGGTGGCACCAATGGTGTGTTAGAGCCTCTGGTCATGAACTCCTGCAAACTAAACAAAATAAAAACGTAAAACTGAACTAAAATAGAAAAATAAACTAAGAACTAAGGAAAACTAAGAATCACAACATTCACGTCGTGAGTGTATATAGCTCACGTCGTGAGTTCTGTGACAGAAAAAAATCAAAATTTTTGCTAAAATAATATGCTAATAAACTAAGCTAATAAACAAAAAATAACTAATTAACTTTTTGCAAGTTTTATCCCACAAAAAGGATCGATTAATCTAATGCAACTAAATAAACTAATAAACTAAGCCGTTCCCCGGCAACGGCGCCAAAAACTTGATGTGCACGAAAGTACCCACTAATTTTAATATTTATAACCTAACAAACTTAGACTAACTATGCACTTATAGGCAGTGTACCTAGTCAGATTACAGTATAGCTTGGGTAAGTCGGGTGTCGATTACAGGGAACGCTGTTATTAATTTATATATTCACTACTAAATTAATCTAATTATTAATAAGCTAAAAAGGGTTTGTATCTAATTTTTCAATTTTAGATGAACTTAATTCTTTAACAAAGACTCAATCAATAAACAAAATACTTCTGTTAGTTCGAATCCACTTTCACTCAATGGTTATACATTAGTCAAAACTATTACCGTTGGTTACCAATTTAAGAAGTATTAGCAGTTTAGTTCTAAACCTACTAATTATCAATTCATGTAAATCTATGTATGGTCACACAATAGTTACCATATAATCAATTATTAAATAAGATTGGATCTATGAAGATTGATTAATCAAAACACAATTACAGTCATAATGTGCGTTCTCTAACACAGCTTAATTCAATGATTCAATCACTTATCTAAGATTGATTTGATCTTAGCTCTAATAAACTAGTGTTCACTTTGTTATCAGGTATTCATATTCATGCAGATTTGTGTTCACTAACTACACAGAACAAGAATTTAAAGCAATTAAATCATTAACTAAACATGCTAGGTAAAATCAATCAACACAAGCATATAACCAACAAATAAAGTCAAATCTAATGCATTCAAACCATGAGTTCCAGCTTCATCTAGCTAACAAAAGCAGCTAGATTTAGCTGGACATATTAACAGCTAAACAATCAAAAGCTATAATCAAACACATGTTTAATGTACCAAGTTTATAAAGCAAATTATGAACTTCTTCTTCTTTGATGTTGAAAACCACTTCCAGATCTCTTTTTCTTCTGAATTTCTCCTTCTGAAATCTCTTTCTTCTGCCAAAAGTCCCTTCAATTCGTAATGGTCAAGGATATATATAGTTTCCCGATTTTAATAATTCACGTCGTGAACAATAAATTATTCACATCGTGAGTACAAGATAACCGTGTTCGACAAGGATTCCTTCACCCGCGTACATGTATTCTAGAACTTAAGCTCACGTCGTGAATCTTCCAGTTCTCACGACGTGAGAACGCTTTTCCCTGATTTTCTTGTCCTTTAATCTTTTAACTCCCAAAGTTTCTTCCTTTAACGTTTTTAGTCCCTTTTCTTCAAAATGTCTTCTTTTTGGCTGCAAATAACATTTAAACTCATAAGTACCATTATTCTAAACAAATTACCAACTTATATATAAAAATGTACTTAAATATTGCCTAAAAATAGGTATAAATATGGCAATATTAGCAGTTAAGCATAAAACACATAATACTCAAATAATACATTCTTATTATTCCAAAATAGGTTACAAAGGTTAACCTAGACTATTACATCAATATTAATGACTAGTCCAGAAACACGGGCGTCACACATGATATGCTGCAAGATGATATCAGGGTGTTTGTTAGCTTTCCATCTTGTCAGACTATGGAGGACATGGTAGCTAGAGCCCGAGATCAGGAGATTGATTTGGAGCTCCTTGGGAAGAGGAAGACAGAGTAGGTTCAGATCATAGTGGGCCAGGTGAAGAGGCCCAAGACTCAAGATTCGCGTTTGGGAGGCCATCAGGGTCGGGGCTGTTGTGCCAAGTGTGGGAGGACCCATGAGGGAGGCTGTCGGGAGACAGGAAGGGGGTGTTTCAGTTGTGGTCAGATGGGTCATTTTAGTAGGGATTTCCCCCGTTGATTGGTTTCGATGTGTTTTCACTGCAACCAGGTGGGCCACAAGAAGGCTGATTGTCCGATGTTGAGGGGTGGAGTAGTGAGTGCACCTGCTCTAGTTATTTTGAGGATCACTAACGGTCGTGAGGGAAGGGTGGAAGCCCTAACAATGAGGAGTCAAGCATTGCAGCTTAAGTTTGGGAAGGCCAGAGTTCCATCAGATGCTATCGCGGGTATGTTAACTTTTGTTTCCTTCGCGCCTTATTATCCGTATATATGTGGTTTTGAATCATGTGGATTTATGTATAATGCATTTTCTTTGGTTTTGTCTCTTTGTATTTGCCTTGTTGATATTATGAAGGATTGTTATATGCCATTTTTTCATGCCGAAAGTTAGGAGCGAGTCAGATCTTGTTGAGCTGGATTTAGGTTGTCCGGTAGTTGTTGTGGGCCATTGGTGGAAACAATTTATGGGTACCGCTTGGAAGACCAACAATCAGATTAGAGTGAGTAGTTTGAAAACGAAGTCAGAGTTCGGGAGTGTCGCGTCTCTCAGTATGGATGGTAGTTGTTTATGGAAAGACTTTTGGGTCCGATCGCTACCGTTACTAGGGAAAGAGTGGTAGGAAGTGGATGATGATGGCGGTCATGTGGGATTGTTCAGACATTGAAGTGTCAAAGAAATTTTGAAAATTTTATCAGCTGAAGATGGTTAGGATGCATAGACCCTTCGGTAAGTAGGATATTGGGTTGATGATCCGTCAGTTTCGGCAAGGGGATTCATTATTAGTTGTTTTTAGTAAGGTTGGAAGAATCCAAGTGGGAGAGCACCGTTTGGACATTCGGGGATAGAATCAGGTGCAAATTAGGAAAAGTTCCACATCCTAGTCGAGAGGGAAGCCATCTCAAGTGGCAGTCTGGATAGTGGTTGCACAAGGTTGGGGGTTCAGGAACTTCCAATGATAAGTTGGCACAATCGTGGTAATGCATAGCAAATATGTGGTTGGATCTAGGATGAGGGTTGTGTTAGAGCCTCCCTTCCTGTTCTTGTATGATTAAGGCTTTGGAGTTCGAAGCATAACTTAAACACTTGATTAGGGTATAGTCAGCTGCGGTTTCTACTCATAATGATTATCGTTGGTATGGTAGATGGACAATAAAACCATAGGTTCGGTCCATGGAAATATGGAAGTGTTGTAAGACTACGGGGCTACCGTAGCATTCATAAGGTTGGTAGGCTGATATGGGAATATTGTAAGACTATGGGGTAGCCGTAGCATACAAAAGGATGATAGGCTGTCAGGGAAGTGTTGTAAGTCTGCGATGGGATTGTAACGTTCACCATAATGAGGTAGGCCATTGTAGGAGTGGTCGTTAGGCCAAGGAAGGATCAGTATATGCCTGGGTTGAGGCAGACAATTTTGTCGAAGGATTTCTCCTTTTTTAGTATGCGGATTGTGGATTTGAGGCAATGTTGGGCCTATACAACACTCTATTGGGTGAGACCCATAGGTGAGGCCCATGCGATTGTGCAGACTAGGTAAGACCTGTGGGCGAGGCCCGTTTGGTTGTGATGGGGTCGGTGAGACCCGGTAGAAATTGGCTGGAGCAAGGTATTGGATCACGTCAGGATGTGATGACTCTATGGTCAACGATTGGTAACCGTCTGACGTGTAGGCTAGGGTATCCCTTTTTAGTTAGACTCTTAGTAAGAGCCTGGTGGTGGGACCAAGTGTGAGACTATTAGTCTCAACGGTCGTTTTGGGATTTGATATCTTGGTTTAATGGAAGGTTATCGTGGAATCAAAAGATTTAGGATAGAATGCAAGGGTAAATCTTTGGATTTCGGTAGGAGAGGCCCAATTGTGGATCTTCAGTACGCCAAGTGTACAAATTGAGTATGTTGGGCATACTCAGCTGAGTCAACTCAGATGACTTTTAACCTTTTGACTTTCGAGTTGACCAGGATTTTGACTAATTTGACCTAAGGGTATTCCGGGTATGTCAAGATGTTGTCTGAGCTTTTGTCATTATTTATTGTAAAGGGGATTGATAGAGTTGGTATTTGGAGCAGCTTGTAGTTGCAACTATTTTGTCTGGTTGTAAGGTGAGTCTCCTCACTGTATTCGTGGGTTGAAGGCACCAATGCCGACCCACTAGGATCTGTTATGCTAATTATCTTTATGACTCTTGCATGGTATGTTGGGCTAGTCCCACAGTATGACGGGCTAGGCCTATTTGTATGCTCGGATGGGCCTATGGATCTAGAAGGGCTAGCCAATGCATGTTATGTAGGATTCTAGTTGTCTCTATGACTCTTGCACTTCTATGCTGGGCTAGGCCCATTGGTTTGGATCGTCTAGGCCCATTATGGTGGGTTGGGACCAATGTACGGGCTAGACCCAATGATATGTGTGGTATGTGGTATTTTGGGGAACTCACTAAGCTTTGTGCTTATGGTTTTATAGTTATGGTTTCAGGGACTTCCGATTCGAAAGGGAAGGGCCCGACTTGATCGTAGTGCATCCACCCATGTTTCTGCAACTTTATGATTTTAAGAATTGTACTTTGATAACTATTTTCACTATGAAGTTCTTTTAAATGGTTGAAAAGAATAAATGGTATTTATATGTAGAATTAAAAATGAAAATTTTACCTTATGGTTTTTGGGTCGTTGCAATGCAATTCCTATAGATCCCTATCCTATTACTACCATGCAGTTCTATTATGATTATCATAAGCAAATAACAGTGTGGGTAACTTGGGATATACTTTCTACTCCGGCTGATCAATATGATCACGCCTTCCCCTTCCTCAGTGATCCGAAGTACCTGAAACATAAACTTAAACCGTATGCCAAAGCTTATTGAGTTCCCCCAAAGTACCATGCAAAACCAAACAATAACAACATGCATACATGAGCCTTCAGCCTAACTATACGACCGCACCGGGCCTATAAACTATCTGAACCACTCTCAGAGCCTTCAGCAAGACTCGACCGCTACGATGGGCCTACAACCTATATCGCTCTCCGAGCCTTTAGCCTGACTGAACCGCCTCACAGGCCTTCAGTCTATCCAGACCGCTAGGTATCTTGGCCTCTAGCACAAAGCATGACCGCGTCAACCCAACCGACCATAACACATCAACGTATATGATAATAATCAATACCCAACAAATACATGTAGTCCTACAGGTAATACCAGTCTAACACATATCCAACAATACAGGTAATCATACAGATCTACCAATCTAACGCGCATCAGTAATCATTAGGTAATCATATAGATCTACTACATACTAAGAATAACATCAATCAATATACCAGGAAAGCAAATCTAGTGGGCCGGCTTTGGTGCCTTTGACCCACAAGTACAGTGAGGAAAACTCACATCTCAGTTTGAAAAGATTGCTGAACAGAACATAGCTCCGAATATTAGCTTAACCGGTCACCTATTTATTGGAACATGACCAAACTTAACTTATAATCAAAATAACCAAAATACCCTTAGGTCAAACTTGGTCAAAGTCGAAAAGTCAAAGAGTCAACCGAGTCAACTCAGCTGAGTACGCTGGGCGTACTCAGCTTGTATGCGGGGTGTAGTCACGCTTTGACCACTATCGGGATATTGAATGCGTATGCACAACGTACCATTTGGTACGCCCAACGTACATGACTGGTCCCTTTTCCTTCTTATTAAGAGCTTAATCATTAAGCTCTTTTTATCAAATTCCATATCTAGTCTTCAACTAACATCCTTAAGCATAAGGTTTCCATGTTTATGGTATTGCATGACTAGAAAGTGTCCAAAGGCTAAAACCCTACCTTCTTATCCCATTAAGACATTTCAACACGAGGGAAATGAAGACCTAAGATCACATTTTTATCACTCAAAACACTCTAACATGTCCAAAAGGACAACTCATTTGGTATAGGGTAGCTCATATTGTAACATCCCAAAGAACGGATAAAATTTTGTTTTTAAAATTTCATTCAAACATACAAAAATCATATCCAAACAATCGAAAGTTCATCATAACAATATTTTATCAGAGTACAAATTCCCAAAATCTCATAATGCGGAAAATCATAGGTGGATGTAGTGCGATCAAGCCGGGCCCTTCCCCTTCAAGCTGGAAGTACCTGAAATATAAACTGAAAACCATAAGCACAAAATTTAATGAGCTCCCCCAAAATACCTTGTACCATACAAACATACAGTCAAGCATATATGGGTGCTTTCATTCCCCTTTGATCTATTTCAACCTGATACTGTTAAGCATAACTGGGTGCTTACAATCCGCATTAGTCTATTTCAATCGGTTACTGTCAAGCATATCTGGGTGATTACAATCCCTTTCGGTCTATTTCAACTGGATACTGGGTCCATTACACTCAACGGATGACTCACAAAGTCCTCTTCCTAAACCATAAGTATAAAACCCTAATTAGAAATTAGGTTAATATTCTAACCCGTGGGTCCAAACCCTAATTCTTAACTCAAGAGGGTTGCATAACCCTTTCCTCACTAAGCTTGCCGCCACCAAGGCCCAAATACAACTAGTCCAAAAAGGCATTCCAAACCCATTTACAAGGACTTTAAGGCGCAATAAGGCCCAAGAGCACCACTAATGGTCTAAAGTCCCAAAAATGTCCTTCTACCTCAGGTAGGCCTGAGGTTCAAGCCTAAGTAAGTCAAAAGTCCAACAAAAACTCGAGCCCATAATTCTCAAAGGCCCATAGACTACGTACACATGACGTACTTGGATCGTACGCTCAATGTATGCTGATGCTGCTATGGAATCAGGGCATTGGCCCAGTACGCGCAGCGTACACGGAAGTACACAGGTCATACTTTTCAGTCAGCCCAAAAGTGATCCAATGTCTTAATCCATTAAGTTATAATGTCCAAAAATCAGATCCAATATCATAGAAGCGTCCTAAACCATAAAGTTTAAATATTTAAGCCTTTGCATGGCTAAAAAGGGTTTGAACCTTAAAACTCTAACCTAATCCACACTCAACACCATCAAACTCTTGCATGGCTAGAAAAGGACCATCAAGCAACCATTCTTATGAACCTACAAGACCTAACATGCAAGAAGGGAAAGCTAAAATGCTCTGCAGTGCTCCAAACTCATAAAGGTCCAAACTTTGGGACAAAAAGCTCATAAAAACCCTAACTATGGAGATCAAAAAGGAAACAAATCAAGGTATAGAGTTTATACCTTCAAAAGATGCACACGGAGGAGTAGTTTTTGGATCTATAAGCGTGAATGCAACACCTCCTTCTTCAAGTGTCTTCTTCTTCAACCAATATGCACCAAAAGTCACTAATAAGCTCCAAACTCTCACAAACAAAGCTTAAACTCGAGATTAGGATTTTTGAAGGAAGGTGGTTGATAAGGAATGTCCAAGGGAGGCATAAGGTGGTTTAATTAGGGAAACAAACCCTTAAAATTAGGGTTTGATGCTGAGTTAGTATGCCCTGTATACCTTATGTACACCCAACATACTAATAGGACTCCCCTGATCAGGTCACATGAGTACGTTGTGCGTACTCACACGTACGCCCTGCATACAAGATGAAATCCGATTTTCTAAAAAAGGGACCAAATGTGCAAACTCAAATAGATTAAGGGCTAAAATGAAAATACCCGATATTTGGATGTTACACATACCCAAATGGACCAAGACTATGGGGCTAATAAGCATGAACTTCCAAAACGAACAAGATCTTGAGATATAATCATCATATTCGAAACTTTATACCTCAAAATGAACCTTGGAGGTGAGGTGTTTCTAGATCTAAGTGGCCTTGATCTTCCAAGGTGCTTCTCCAATCTTCTCTTTGCTTCAAAGACACCAAAACACACACTTTCAAGATCAAAATGTGTAACACACAAGAGATTAGGGTTTGGTATGGACGAAGTGAGGGCTAGAGGCTGATGAGAGGAAGGGGACTTGGGACATAAGGATGCTTAAATAGGGTCCAAAACCTAAAAATTAGGGTTTGGGATCCTGCCACGTATGCCATGCGTACACAATATACGCCCATCGTACATGCCCCTCGTCTGAAAAATTACAAAAATGCCACTATGGGTTAATTTGCAACAATTCTCACATATAATGGTTGAAAATGTAATTTACCTCCAATATGAATGTTACAATTTTATTATTTTTATTTTTATTGTTATTGTTGTTCTTATTATTATTATTATTATTATTATTATTATTATTATTATTATTATTATTTATATTTATAATAATATAATAATGTAATTTACCTCCTTAGGAACAGTGCTTATGGTAAATTTCATCCACCGCTTCACCAACTGTTTCTCCTTCACCCCTAATTCCCTTTTTGCTTTACTTCTCACCTTCATTCTACCATCAACATGCTACTCTCTTTTACATAACAGTCGGATGGAGAAGAAAACCATGAGCATTCAAAACTGATTAGGAAAAACGCATATGTTCAGTTTGTAGCGATGGTGTCAGATAGGGGTGAATGACCACCACCATGATGTTAAAAGTTTGTCTGGACTCTTCTCTTAGATTACTAACTTTTTTTTTTTTTTTTTTTTGATAAATGACAGAAGAAGATACGAGGAGCGATGGTGTCAGATAGGGGTGAATGCAATACAGAGCATGATTGTTGACGACGCCTTTTTCCCCAAATCCTTATGGGGCATTTGATTGGTGATATTACCTTCGATCTTCTGCTCTCAATTCTCAAGTAACTCTCTCTCTCTCTCTCTCTCTCATGTCGTCTGACCCCCACCATCGGAACCAACAAATGGTAGCGTTATACCGCACCATCATAAGGTAAAATTCGTCTGCCTGTGTGTGTGTGATCCGGAAGTAGGAACTAATCGAGTTAATTTTAGAATTGCACTCTTTGATACCTCATTTAAATCATTTCAAAATGTGTAATATAAATCGTCATAAATTTGTTGTGAAGAATATCAATTTATGTGTTCTCAGATACAAAGATGGTTGATTAGCTACAGGAACAAGATAATTCCAACAATTGATTCTTTCTCCCATGTAAATATGTGGTATTGCAAGTTAGTTGTTAGGAATGCCTTTAATCTTTGTCGCTCAATTGGAAACATACGAATTCTTAATAATTTTGTTCAACTTTGAGTTTTTAGGGAAACTTGACTTTTTACTAATTTTGATTTTTCTAAATGGAAGAATACTCATTATGTGGGTCGACTACATGTTCGTGGAGATTGGGCAAGGTATCTCTATCCATTGAACTGAAAGATAACCTATAACCAAAACCAAAATGAAGTTGAATTTAAGAATTTGTTGGATTTTGGAGTTCTTTTTCATATGGGTATTTGTAGAAATTCAAATTTGTGAAATACATTAAACGCATTGTAGTTGTAAAGGCTAATGAAATTTCAAAATCATGAAGGAAAATCGGATGAAACACCTTCCTAACATAGAATTCCCAGCTACAACTTTAAAAGATGTGTCTACCTGTTGTGTGTTAATTCGACTGAAATTGTTAAGAAATATATATTGATTGCTGCATTTTTAAATCTTTTCATTTCACAAACCAATAAATCTTTGTTTTGTTTTTGATTGTAGATGAACTTAGATACTGCCTTTTATGCATTTTTGGATATGGTGGCTGATAAGGTATGCCTTTTTTTTTTTTTTTTTTTTTTTTTTTTTTTTTTTTTTAATCTTCCAGTTTCAAGAAATAGATTAACAATAGATCTTCTATCTTTTATATATAGTAAAAATCGTTCAATTCTTCATGCTTGCAGCTTATGGTTGCTATTGTTATGTATAAGACCTCCAGAGGCTGCTATTTTTGGGCACTACCATGTATAAAACTCACTTTGATTTACTCATGTTTTCGTCAGTTTTACTCTCCACGTAACATCCTTCACCTACCTTCTTTTGGAATTTCAAGATTGATGGATGTTTTGGATCTTCTCTTCTAATTTTAAGGTAAAACCTATTTTGATTTATGTATCAAATGAGGTTGCTTAAATCATTTAATTTTCTTCAAAATGAAAAGTTGTTTGAAATTCCAAATCAAGAATTCACATAGGTTACAAATTTTTAAATTTTGTAGAGTTAACGATAACTTTTATTTGCTAATATGTTTACTTTTCAAATGGTAGGATTAATGCAAGTGTCTGAGGCAAAATATAAAGTGTCACTTGATATAAAGGCTGAAAGTGGCATGTTTTTACCGAATTACCCCTGATTTATATGTAAAAGAATTTGATCATAAGCATATTGATCTGTATATATTTGATAATTGTGTGCTGATATTTTTAAATAATATTGTAATAGAAATATATTATTAGCTTAAAAAAATATTGATAATTAAATCAGCAGGTGTAAGAATAAAAAGCTAGAATCACAAAAATCTGTATATAAAACTTTAGGAAGAGTACCACTTGTGCTCAAATTTTTGATGAAAGAAGAGTACCACTTATGCTCAAATTTTTGTGGTTCTATCTTTTCGCAATAGTCATTTGGATGAGCTAATCTAAATGATGATGATAATTGTTCAGCTATTAGTTTTAATATTAGTCCTTTTAGTGTGATTTATAATTCACTAATAGTTTTTGCTATTTTTGGATTATAATGACTTAAGGGTTACTTATTCTTAAACTATAATGGCTATATACTTTAGTTTATTTTTTTAATTGGAGCTTCTCTTCTGATAACTTAACTGTTTTGTAAACAGTCATATTATTATTTTTAATATTAGTCATTGTAATTATATTAAATCATAAATTATTATTGATTGTTGTAGTATGGATCGACAGATTGATTATGGGGAATTTGCTACAACGATGAGGAAGGGTAATGGTGGAATTGGGAGAAGAACCTTCATTGAGAGGTAACCTTAATTTAAACGTTTTTGAAGCTCTTGGTGTCATGCCACCCCAAAGTCAACAGCAGTGAAAAAATTGACATTTAGTTATTAATTCCTACATTTTCTTGCTAATCAGTTTTATTTTTATTATTATTATTATTTTCGTTTTAACATTACCAATATTTAGCAAAAAGGTTTGACATTTTTTTTGGCAGCTTAAAGCAGTGATTGGTGACCATATTGTTTAAATGAATGTCCATAATGCATTCCCCCTTTATTAAGTCTTTTAAGTAAAATTTCAATGTTTAACTACTCTTTGTAATTTGTTTACCTTATAATGATATTGAGTCCTAAATAAAAGTGAAGGTTTCCAACCCCTGCAAAGCAGGGGAACCTTCACTAGTTATTATTATTATTTTGTTTCTGATGGAATTATGTGTCTCTACACACGTCAACACAAATGTAATTTGTCAAATTGAAATGTAATAATGGAATTGTTTGTGATGAAATTTATATGGATGTACTCGGCAGCACCAAGCGGAAATGGAATTGAATTTGTTGGATTTCTGTCATTTTACGGGAAATGTATTAAACTATGATCTAATTTGGTATTTGTTCTTTCTTTCACTTTTTTGTTTTATCCTAAATTGCCAAATTGGTATTTGTCATCTGTACATGGGATTGTGCCCGTGAATTTAAATAATAATAATAATTGGCCATTGTCAATTGCGCTTTGTTTGTTTTAATCTTCATGCCTTTATCAAATTGAATACAATTTATTTCGTTTTCCGTTTTAATTTGTAATCTGTTGCTTATTAAGATTGACATCAACTCCTCAACGCCATAGTCCAACATTAAGGTGATTCTTTACTGCTCACTAGTTATTTTTGTTATCATAATTATCATATAGTATTACAATGTTTCCTAATATATTAGGAAGTGAAAGATGAAAAAATAAATATATGAAGATCAAATACAATCCTAAAAAGGAGCCATGGATAAATTTATTAAAACATTTAGTAATTCTAATGTACCATGATGATAGCAATGAATAAGCAAGATCATAATTTGAATGATCATGATACTAATTTGACATAGCATGATTATAATTTGAATAAACATTATAATAATTTAGCGTTTTTTATGAAAAATTATGTCTTTGAGGGCACTTTTTATTTTTTTCACTTAGCCCCGGGCCCAAAATATTCCCAAAATATATTTGGATGGCCTTGCTTAGGATCCTTCTCCAAGATTCTTAGTATCCTTGATTCTGAATCCACCTCATCGCAGATGTCAAAACATTTGTTTGCAGTATCAATCACAGACAGTTTTCCATGTAGATCACAAATCCTTTTGAATAAAATTTTATTAGATATTGATATCCCTGTTAGCAACTCCACAAATACCACTGTAAAGCCCTGAGAGATTGCTCTGTAGTTCCAATGGCTCTGAGAAAGCGATCCACGGTCAGATATATATATATATATATATATATATATATATATATATATATATATATATAGTCAAGATCAAATAAGAAGGAAATTTTTGGTAGGAAGGTAAGAAATTTTTTTATATGCATATTTTCTTAGCAAAAATTGGAATTAATCATTAGATGATTCACAAGAAAAAATTCCGAAAAAAACACTTTCATGATTCATTTTTAGGCTAATCAATAAAAAATTCACTTTTATGACAATTTTAGTGAATGTCATCAAAATCATCATAAAAATGAATCATCAAAATGTTTTTTCGAGATTTTCTTTTGGTGAATCATGTTATTATTAATTAATTTGGTGATTCATTTGGTTTTTTCGCCAAAAAAATAAGTCGAAAAAAAATTTCTTACCTTTCTACCAAAAAAAATTTCTTACCGGATCTATATATATATATATATATATATATATATATATATATATATATATATATAGGGAGTGGTTCAAATGAAAAACAAAAAAGGTTAAGAACCGTAAGAACCTCTAACTTTAAAGGTTTATAAAGGGTTTAGAGTAACCCTAAACCCTAAACCTTTTATAAACATCTAAAATTAGAGGTTCTTACGGTTCTTAACCTTTTTTGGTTCCTTATTTGAACCTTTACCTTTACCTATATATATATATATATATATATATATATATATATATATATATATATATATATATATATATATATATATATATATATATATATATATATATATATATATATATATATGCAATTGTGCCATGCAATTGTATCTCCACAAGGACTGACAGAAGTTACTTACCGCTCCACCCAGGATAATAGTCGCCAATGTCAGGATAACCGACAGGCAGAGTTTCTTTAGGATAGCAACCATGTATTAACTTAGTAACATCATAACCTGAAAGCTTTGCTGTAAAATCCTGCAAAATTTATATTTTTTGTGTACAGGTAAAATCAGCAAGGAGGGTTAGTGCTGAAATATGTTATTCATGAACGGCAGGTAATCCTTTAGCGGTAAAACTTGCTCAGGATAACCTAGAATTCCTAAGCTGCGTGGATGATAGAACATATATAATCAGCTACAAGACACAAACAAGTTAATATATATTACCATTTAGATTTTTAATTTTTTTTTTGTATGGGATTCATTGTAAAGTAGAATCAATATAGTGAAAGAGCTCAAATTGTACCTCATCCAACAGTATCTTACGTCTGTCAAGCCGTGAACTATAAACTGTTCCACTCATAGAACCAACTAGAGCTTGTGTGTTAGAAAACAATCCCTCGAGCGATTCCTATTGCTATTTTCACCTTTGTAACCAACGGAAGTCGTGCTACACCTCCTATATATATTATATATAAAATCCATGGAAATTGAATTAAATTTGCATCATTTACAAAATTGATTTATCCATGGAGTTTTTATGTTGCCTACCACTATGGAGGAGATCCTCAAAGTTTCCGTTAGGTAAGAGTTCATACACAAGGAAGAGCTTTTTTCCTTGCAAGCAATATCCTATGAGCTTTTCAAGGTTAGGATGAGTGAAGTCTTTTAACATTTCCAATTCCAACTGCATTCAAAAGTGATCGATCATGTTTCACAATGGTGTTGATTCCATGAAAGAAATACATGCAACGCTACCATGTGAGTTGTATTGGAGTGGAAGTAAATTGGGGTTTTCATGTCAGTAGTTTTTAAATAAAACGGGTACAAAACAAGATGCTTTACCCGGTCTGCACATTCATAGTGTTCAAGTCTCTTAATTGCAACCCGCAATCCAGTATTATCTTTAGAGGGGGAATATGTTGTTTCATCCATCCAACCTTTGTAAACACACATACAATCTAGGTCACTAAACGATGTGCCATTTCCAAAGTTGTTCAATTCATCACACGTGAACGATTTTACATCTATAGCCAATAATTCCTCATGCTGAAGAGTCACTTCACCCTGATTGTTGCCATTCTTGTTGGTTGAAGAATACTGATTCATGTTGTTTTCATGATCAGGTCTCTTTGATGAACTTGTGCTATTTTGGCCTTTGAAGAAAAAGGAGAAGAAACGTCAAAAGATAACAGAGTTGGTAACAATTACCTACAAGATCGGAAGTGGATAAAAACTTGCTTAATTGTACATCTACCCAAGGGAGATATCAATTGTGTTCTTATTTGACAAAGCAACATTGTTCGACTTAGATATAGAGCTAGAAGAGAGGAAAGAAATCCATGACATTATCAACTTTAACAAAATGGACCAAAGGGGGAAAAAATTTAAAGGTTGCACAGTTTAAACTTATGTATGGGTATTCTATGATGTAATTACTTCAGATATACTATATGATAGTGGTGAATACTAATTATAAGAGGTTGCACGTATAACATTAATGAAAAGTTTATGCATACCAGCTTTTTGTTTAGTGGCAGAAACAAGATACTTATGAATCTTCCAAGTGAATCCACTTGTGCCTGATGACTCAGCAGAATTGTCATATCTTTGTTGTAGTTCCAGCAAAGCTTCAAGTGAGACCACCACCACGGCCATGGTAGGACGCTCTTTTAGATCACTACCCAAACAACGATCTGCTATTTGTGCAAAACCTCTTAAACATTTGGGGAAAATTGTTCCCCTGATTTTAGGATCAACCATTTGATCTAATTTGCGTTCTTTCACACACTTTTGAGCCCATCTTACCAAGCTACATTCCTCCTCACCATGGCGTTCATCAACTGCAAGCCTCCCTGATAGCAATTCAAACAATACAACCCCAAATGCATACACATCTGTTTTCCTTGTCAGCTTTCTTGTGTAGAAATACTCTGGATCCAGATATCCGAATGTGCCTTTAACACTTGCATCAATATAAGAAAACGATTGATTGTTAGGGCCCATTTTGGACAACCCAAAATCTGATATCATTGCTTCCCAATTCTCATCCAAAAGAATATTCGAGCTCTTTATATCTCGATGTATCACTCTGTGTTGTGTGTGAAGGTACTTCAGTCCAAGTCCAGCGCCAATAGCTATCTTCAGTCTCTGCATCCAATTTAAAGGAATCTCAGCTTTGTGTAGATGATCGTAAAGGGTTCCATTGGGTATATACTGATAAACAAGTATCATCTCCTTATTTTCATCACAAAAACCAATCAAAGTCACCAAATGAGTGTGGCGTAACTTGGAAAGCATATGAATTTCGGCTGTAAACTCATCTACCCCCTGGTTAGACATAGAATTCAACCGTTTGATGGCTACTACTTGACTAGTTTCCTCAATATACATACCACCTTTGTATACCTTTCCAAACCCTCCTTGTCCAATGATCAATTTGTCATCGAAGTCATTGGTCGCACATAGGATATCTGCAAGAGAAAAGTGGTGACATGGTTGTGCCGAAGTTACTAAGATCATTTTATCACCCTCGGCAGTTTCAGTTGACATTATCGAGGCTAGTTAGCAATGGCTGTAGTAAAGTTTTGTGAAGAATACAATAGGAGTTAGGATCGGATGTAAAGAAATAGCTTAAAGTAGAAATTACTTTGCAACAAGCAGCAGGGTGATGACACTTTCAAGGAAAAGGTTCAACATGTGAAAGGCTGACAACAAAAATGAGAAGTAGAAAGAGCAAAAGTAGAATGGAATTAGTGGGAGAAAAAGCTTGATTGATTGCGGTTTTGTGATAAGAATCAATAATTTTGCTTTTTCTAGTGGAAGTGGAAGATCAAATTTGCCTTTTCACATATAGTGTTTTTGTTTACAGCGACAAATAAAATTATTGACTAATGTGTCATGAACGAACATTAATCTACTTTCACTTTAATTAAATTATTACGTATCTCGAAAACCACTTTGTAAAGTCTACTTGAATAATCCTAGCTAGCAATGATGTTACTCCTGTTCAAAGGACGATCTCTTAATTTGTAAAGTCTACTTGAATCATCCTCGCTATCCCTCTCAGAGGGGCCTGATTTTGTTATCTTTTTCAAAACTGATGTATGAGAGCAAAGCGGTTAGCCATATCTTGGGGGTTAAGCCGCCTGTGGATGTTCAATTTAGTTTATGTGGGCCGAAGTGGGCAAAGTAGTTACAATTTTTTTATTATTTTTTTTTGATAAAATGATCATAATAACTATTTTTTAGACGTTTTTACCACAAAATAGTTATAAAAAAGAAAAATGATTAAAATAGCTATAAGTTTCACAGATCATGACCATCTGCAAAAATCATGGATATCTAGAAATTAAAAATTTACTGCGAAAATACCCTCATTTGATTGAATCTTTGGGTGGGTAGCGTAATTCTTTGGGCCAAGGCCCGTTCGGTTGTATGTGTATAAAACTAATTTTTTCTTTTTCTCAAATTTTACAGTATTATATTTTCAAAAAACAATACCAAATCCTTTTTGATGAAAATAACTAGAAATGACGTGGATCTTCCCTATCTGTTAGTTTTTTTAGTTCTATCTATGTAACATCCGGAATTTCAGGTATAATTATTCAAGTTTAATTATAAAGTTTTATTGGTCACGACGTGGGATAGGCGTCTAAACGACGTGTATCCCACGACGTGGCATGGCTAAGAAAGATCATGGATGAATTTTGTGCCTCACGACTGACACCTTGTCTATCACGCCATGGCAACCGTCTCAAGGCAAAACCCTAATTTTTCGGTCTTTAGTCCCTGTATAAGGAAAGTGTAAGCTAGGGTTTGCTCACCTTAGCTTCCAACACCTTCCCTTCTAACCCTAATCAGCTTTGGCCTCCATTGTTGTGTTTTTGAAGAATTTTGTGGTGTTCTTGGCATTTTGAAGGAGAAGGAAGCGCATTTGATGCATTGTTTCATCTAGCCATCCTCATCATCATCAACAAGCACATTTCATGGACCTTTGTAAGTGTTCAAGATCTAAACTTTTGGTTGAATGCTCTCATATTTTGGTTCCTTGTCCCTAATTATTCATGTTGTGAGAGTTTGAAGGTAGAGATTCCATAAAGTTGGCAATTTTATGGATCCTTGAGGTCCTTTTGCTGTTATATGTTCCTAATCTATGGTTCCTTGGGGTATTTGGTCTCATACTTAAGTTTGAGCTCTCTTCTTCAATTTTGACCTAATTTGGAAGGGGCAAGCACTGGACATGTATGTCCATAAAGTTTTGATTTTTATGGTGGTTTAGGAGTTGGAAACCCTTCTGGAAGTCATGGACTTGAGACTTGAAGGATTAAGTGCTTAATGGTTTAATTCACGCCTTAAGTTTCCATTAAGGACGTAGGTTTAGAGATCTTGGCTTATTGCGATGTCTTAATGGATAAAGTTGGAAAAATTATCCATCAAGACCTTGGAAAAATTAGATCTAAGCTTTAGATCTCATGAAATGGATGGAAAATGGTTTAATTCATTAAGTTGTTGAGACCCAGTTCAGATGACATAACATATTAATTGGTCGTTGCGACTGGGGGGCAAACTGACTGTTTTGTCTTTATTCTACCATGACGTGGCCAGTAGGAGGCCACGAGGTGGCGACTTGCTGAATTTAACTTGGACGGTTGACTTTAACCGTTGACTTTTTGACTTGGTTGACTTTTGGTCAATTTGATAGTCTTAGAAGGTGGACTAAGGGTTCACCTTGTATGGCTTTTTAGGTGGTGTTTAGCACCTGTTTTGTCTATGAGAGCTAGTAGTTTTTGACCTCATTGGCAAGGTGAGTCTTCTTACTATACTGTGTAGGATACTAGTTGTCTTTATGATACTTGCATGGAAGACCATGAGGATAGCCCATGGAAACTGTATGAAAGACCATGGGGGTAGCCCATGGCCATTACATGAAAGCTCATGGGGGTTACCCATGACACTTTGATGTCATACCATGGGGGTAGCCCATGACATTTCAAGTAAAGACCATGGGGTGCCCCTTGGCACTTGGATGTAAGACCATGGGGGTAGCCCATGACATTTTAGGAGAAAGACTATGGGGGTAGCCTATGGAAAATGTATGTATGATATGTGGTATTTTAGGGAACTCACTAAGCTTTGTACTTACTATTTTGTGGTTTGAACATTTTCAGGTACTTCAAGTTCCAAAAGGAGGGCCAAACTTGACTGAACAACATTCCCCCTAATGATTTTCTACATTTATGATTGTTATTTTACTCTAATGATTATGTTACATTCTACGATGATGGATTTTGGAACAAATAATATGTGAATTTGGTGATTTTAAAAATGAAAATTTGATTCATATTTTTGGGATGTTACAATCTATGTTTTTACTGGTAATTATGCAATTTAGCATATGAACATTGCTAATTTTTTTTTTCGAATATGAACATCTACTAAAAAGAGATTATCGTAGATAAACATCTACGAAAATCTAAAATCTATTTTCTAGTTGATGTTTATTCATCTATCGAAATCTAGGTTTTAGAAAATGTTCATCTACAAAAATTCCATTCCATTTTTAAAAATCTTGGTTTAGTTTGTATGTAACAATTATCTGTCAATGTAGAATGCTTTGTAGTCTTATCAAGGGTTAATGAATACTAAGCCAATGAAGGTAAAGTAAAAGCTAAAATAGACCATTTAACCAATAGAGTTATTCCACAACACAACGTTCATATATTGGGTGGATGTACCTCATAAAAGAGGGACCCATTGCTTCTTAATTGGTTGATGTTGCATCAACTTAGGCCGGATGACCAAGTACTATCCCATGGATGGTTACAGTTTATGATTGGCAGCAAATTGATTTATTTTGGTCAAGAGGAATTTTTTCTGATCACCGGGTTAATTTTTATGATTGGTATCTTGATGTACTATAACATTTAGATCCTAGAGGTACTTAGTTTTGAGAATTTTAACCCTTTGGAAGTGGATCACGATGTGGGCTATGGCCAATCATGTCGTGAGTTAGCATTGACCAGTTGACTCGCATTTTTGAGTCTCACAATGTGATCCATTATTAGTCACGACGTGAGAATAGCCTGATGACCAAAACCCTAATTTTTTCAGGTATTTAATGGAATGAGGGGTCTAGGGTCGCTCGACCTCGACCTCTTTCACTCTCTAGCCTCCAAAAACCCTAGTCACGACCCTCTTAGAGATCCTTAGCCTTTTTTGCTTGAAGAAGAATTGAAGAAGGGAAAATAATTTTTCTAGTGGTGGAGTTACAAAGAAGCATCATCATAATCATCTCTTATTCCTGGTTGACCTTTGTAAGTGCCAAAGGCTCAAACTTTATTTCATTTTAGGGCTAGGTCTCGGTTTCTATCATATTCATTCTTGATTAAGCAAGCTTGAGTGAAGAAGATCCTTAGAGTTAGCAACTTTATGAATTCTAAGGGTCCTTTGAACATCATAATTGTAACACCGGGTTTCAGGTACGTAATTAAATTCAAGCAGAACTTCACATTTTACACTGGGACTCGGCGAGTTGGAGGCCCAACTCGTCGAGTAGGTTCGACTTCGGATCAGGGGGTTTAAGTGACCTACTCGACGAGTCGGCAGACCGACTCGGCGAGTAGGATCTGTCTGAGTGAAACCCTAAATTTGAGGGTTTGCACCCTATTTAAACACTTTATGAGGCCTCCACCCCATCCTCCATCACCTCCAAACCCCATTCACGAAACCCTAATCAGCTCTTGAGTGTTCTTGAGCTATTTTGTGCCATTCCTTGTGATTTGAAGTTTGAAGAAGGAAGGAAAGGCTTGGAGATTCAAGAGGAAGTCAGTAGATCCAGAGATTTGGTTGCATTTCTAGCTTGTTGGAGGTAAAAAGCTCCAACCTTGACTTCTTGTTTGTTAGATCTACTTTAGGGCTTGGATCTTGACATCTTTTGGGTATTTCTAAGCCATTTCGGGTTTAGACTGTGATGTAGAGTAATGGCTTCAGATCTTGAACCTTGGAGGGTTCTCATGGCATAAAGGTGCCAAATTTATGGCCATGAGAGCCCCATGCATCTTGTAGACCTCACTTTTGGGTATTTTGAGCTTAAAGACCCATGCATGGACGTAAAGTTCGTGACTTTACATGTTATATCGACCCTAAGAGGTCAGATCTACCCTTTGGATGAGATGAGCTCAACAAAAATCGGGTTTATGGACATGGACTTTAGGTGACTCGGTGAGTCGTTCATGGGACTCGGCGAGTCGGGTATTGGTTCCCCAACCTTTTCTGTTTCAGAGGAATCTGGGTGAGTAGGGGACTCAACAAGATGGACATGATTTTGGACTTGGAAATCATGGGACTCGGGGAGTGTATGAACAAACTCGACAAGTCCAAGGAAATATCCCAACCCATGAAGACAGACTCGACGAGTTGTTCATAGAACTCGGCGAGTGATAAACTAGACACATTCATATGATGAAGATGAAATCGACAAGTTCAAGGATGAATTCGGCGAGTCGGTTGAAGATAGTCTCGATGTTATGGTTGAAGATGAACTCGTCGAGTTCTCGCTAGACTCGACGAGTAGAGTCGAGGGGTTGTATCATTTTGAAAGAATAGGGACTCGACGAGTTGGTGGACCAACTCGGCGAGTCAAGTCAACTGGAAGTTGACTTTGACCAAAGTTGACTTTGACTTTGACCCGAACTTGGGTTGAACCTTGAAAATGAGGGTTGTGGGTACAAATTAGTAATCAAGGAGGGATGTTGTGTAGGGATTGAGGAGTTGAGACGAGATGATTTCCGTACCGAGGATTGTGCAGACACTACGAGACATCGAGGTGAGTTACCTTCCAGTAGCGGTGGGTCTACGGCCACAATGCCGCCCCACCAGTAGGAATGTATGTTATAGAATTGTCTTTGTGATAATTGTCTGGGTTGACTGCTACTTATGTTTATGTGCTAGTATGTTATGATGTTATGTGATCGTAGCAGTAGGGGGAGATAGTCCCTAAGTTATCGGCCGATAGGGCCAAAGGGGTAGTTTAGTACCTAACCATGCTAGATAGATTATGATTATATGATAATGTGTGGTAGTAGTAAGGGGTGAGCTAATTCCCCAAGACCGGTCGAGAGGACCGAAGGGGTAGGCCAGCACCCAATTATGCTTGGCAATGTCACCGGTCGAGAGGACGGAAGGGGTAGGCCAACACCCAGATATGCTAGGCAAGGTCACCGGTTCAGAGGACCGAAGGGGTAGGCCAACAGCCATATATGCTAGGTAAGGTCACCGGTCGAGAGGACCGAAGGGGTAGATCGGGCACCCAGATATGCCTGGCAGTATGTATGTTATATGATTTTATGGTATGTGGTATGATGGGGGAGCTCACTAAGCTTATTGCTTACATTTTTCAATTTTGTTTCAGGTACCTCTTCAGCGAAGGGGAAGGAGCCGATGCGGTAGCGGCACATCACACACACGTAGGATTTCCGCACTATGAGATTTCTTGGGGTTGTACTCTAACATTGTTACTATCTTTATGATATGATTTTGAGACATGAGATTATGGTTTTATGAAATGATATGACTCAATTTCTAAATGGTTATATCAAAAATGAAATTTTTGGTCTTGAAATTTGGGATGTTACAATAATGTACTTATCTGGAAGTTAGTGAAGTATTGGAGTCATGCATGAGAGTTTGCTGCCATATTTCCACTTTGGACCTAGAATGGATTAGGGACATGCATGGTGTATGCATGTCCATAAACTAAACATTTTTATGGACCTTTAGGGACCTCTTAATCTTCTAGAAGAGTTGGGTTTGAAGGCTTAGTGGATTAAGGACATAAAACCTTGGACTTTGGCTTCAAATCGTAGTCACGATGTGAGACATAAGGTTTCATGATGTGACAATGAAAAAGCCCGTATATCACTGAGTTTTTGGGACTCACAATGTGACTGAGTGATGTTCACATCATTAGGCTAGTCCAGTGAGAAATCTATGACTGATTCAGGACCGAGTTGCTGGAATCAGACCGGGTGAATTCTCACGACGTGACCAAGTGCTAGTCATGACATGCGACTGAATATTAGGGTTTTTGACCATTGGATTTGACTTTGTGGGTTGACTCTAAGAACTATTTGACTTTGGTCATATTGGATGTTGGGTAAAGAGGGTTGGGTCCTAGTATGCATGGGTAAAATGGTCAATTACCCCAGAGAGAGAGAGAGAGAGAGAGAGAGTAAGGTAAGGACCCTTAATTATGTATTATCTCCTTAATTTCTAATTAGGGTTGTTTTGGATGTGCTTAGTGTGAGGAGCTTTTGTAGCAGCAACTCAAGTGTGACTATTATTTGACTATCGTTTGAGGTGAGTCTTCTCACTATACTTGTTGGTTGAAGGCACCAATGCCGACCCAATAGATTGTGTTATGTACGATGCTAGTTGTCTTTGTGATACTTTCATGGAAGACCCCTAGGGTAGCCCATGGAATTGTATGAAAGACCATGGGGTAGCCCATGACACCTATGTGTAGGATCTTGGGGTAGCTAAGGCACTTCAAGGGAAGACCATCAGGGCAACCCATTGAAATGGTATAAAAGACCATGAGGGTCACCCATGGCACTTGCATGCAAGACCATGGGGGTAGCTAATGGCAACGTTTGTATAGCAAGTGGTGTTTTGGGGAAACTCACTAAGAGCATCTCCAACCCACTCCCATTTTTATTTTCCCTCACTTTTACCCCCATTCTTCTCCAACCCACCCTCATTTATTCCCCCATTTTGGAGGATATATATAGTATTACACCAAATATTGTGTTATACTATTCATTGCTCCCAAAATGGGGATGAACTTTGTGTTGTCGGTTTTAGTCCCTCGGTTTATATATTTATACATTTTAACTTATTTTAACCTACTAATTATAATTTAAATGTAATATTTAATATTTAAAATATTTTGTTATATATTAAATTATATTAACTAATTTTAAATATAAAGTTAGTGTTTTGTTCATCAAGTTCTTATAAAAAGTTAAATAAATATTGAAATTTTAAAAAACGATATGGTATTTTATAAAAGCTTATAAATATGTTATAAATATAATTTTATTTATTTAATATTATTGTAATGAAAAAATATAGATTATATTTTTTTAAAAACCAAATTAGTAGAAGGGTGTGTTTGACGACCCATGTAAGTTGGAAGAATTGAATATACTTGGAATATACTTTTGGGGTAAAAAATGGAGTAGGGTTGGAGATGTAACTCTATTTACCCCATTTTTTACTCCATTTTGGGGGGGGGGGGGGGGGGGGAATGGGAATGGGTTGGAGATGGTCTAAGCTTTGTGCTTACAGTTTTAGGGTTTAACTTTTTCTGGTACTTCCAGTTCAGAAGGGAAGGGCCCGTCATGATTGCATCGCATCCATTAGAGATCTCATATTTGTGAATTGTTGATACTCTGAAATTATTTTTGAAATGTTATTTGACACCAATGATCTTTTATAATAGATGTGTTGAATGTTTTTCCTATTTAAATTAAAAAAATTTTATGAGTTTTGGGACATTACAAGTTGGTATTAGAGCCTTGGTTTGAGGAATTCGGGCACAATCTTGCGTCATTTTGAACTCAAACCGAGGATTTGGTTATCTTTTTGAAAAATGGAAAATAAATTTTCTAAAAAGATTCTATAAACAAAAGGAGGTGCGGTGCGTGAAATCAACCAAGCTCGAGTAAGTTATTCCCAAAATACCCGTACCCATGTATTAGTACTAGTATTCTTGATATGTGAATTGCATGCTAGAGTAAGGGTATGTATATATCCAGGAATCACATGCTAGAATTGCCTGATTTGTATGTTGCTTTATAGCCTAGGAAGATTGGATGCTATGTATAACTCAACATTTATATCGGCTCAGTTAATTTCTAAGTGTGTGATTTAAAAATTGTATAAGTTTAGGATCATATAGCCTTAGAATAATTGGCTTGGCCGTATTTCTTGTTCCTTGTTTGGTTGTGGGCTTAGGGTAGAATCATTATTTGATGATCTATGTTGTCCCATATTGTGTACAATTTGCATGTATAGGGCATCCAAAGATGTTGGTTGAGATTTTTAGTAGTGCAGAGGTTGGCGAGTTAAGAATTCCTAGGAGAGACTAGGAAATGTCATAGTAGGATATATATAATGATTAGCATAGGGATTGTGTGTATCAATTTAATGGGGTGAATCAGAGGATTCGAGATGGTTCGTGAGGAAAGTACGGATAAGTATGGAAGGTAGTATTGAGCTCATACTATTGGAAGCACAAGATTTGTAGTCGAATCAAGGACGATCTCGGGGATTCTAAGGAGCCTGCAGAGTGGGAGTTATCTTGATTTATTTTGTTGAGTATATGGATTGTGTCATTAGGCTTAGTTAGTTTGGTCCCTATGTAATCATGGTTTGGGCCTGTCCAGCCGTGTTCTGTTTTTAGGGTTTAGTATATATAATGCATGCATGCATTATATTAATTACGCTTCTTGAATATTTCCTTTGATAAGTACTGTAACCCTAACACGCCTCTAAAGTAGAAGTTCTTCATCAAGCTCTTCTGAGGTGTTGCTGCTTTAATCATTCGACATCCGTTTGATTCATTGTGGTGTTAATTGTTTTCTATTACTTGTTATTATCTTATAGATATCTGTTTGAATCAATCGATCTAAGAGAATTTTATTCTCATCAATTGGTATCAGAGCAGGAGACTGTGTAATATATACGCATCTCTTTTGTTGGAAGAACGATTCTTAGGGTTTCCGCTTTTATCGAATCTGTAGGAGCTGTCATCTCTTCATTGACGCTGTTTCTTACTTTTGATAAAACCCTAATTCAATCTTTACAAGTCTGATTCTTAGCAGATATCTAAATGATCATCATGTCTCTCGATGATTCACAAAGCAATCCAATCAATATCTCCAACATCATTGGATCCACAACTAGAATCCTTATTCTTTACACTCAAGATTATGAAGTTTGGATGCATCACTTTCAAGACAATGTCGTTGGTTCTAAAGACAATGGTTATCTTATCTGGGAAGCAATAACATTGGGTCCTTTTGTTCATTCAGGAACAAATAGAAAAATAAAGACTCAAAAGGAGTACAACCAACTCTTAACTGACGTGGAGAAGATTCCTCAAGACGAAAAAGAAAAGTTGTTATGTAATGTTAAGGCCATGAGAATGATTAGATTTGCATTGCAGTCTGATAATTTTCGCCTGGTAAGCACATGCACCACAGCAAAAGAGATCTGGGATAGACTCAAAGAGTTGTATTCAACTAATGAAGACCTGGAACATTCCATTCAAACTTAATTCCTTTATGAGTTCTGTGCTTTCCAACAAAAGCCAGATGAAAAGCATATTCAGGCATTCGATCGTTTCAACCATCTTTTGAGCAAGATGATTAAGCACGACATTGGAAGGGAAGTGATCGAACAAAAGGTCACATTTATGAATGGTTTAAGACCCAAATGGATGGTCGTTGCATCAACTGTGAAGGCTCATGAACAGTTTAAGAACTACTCATTGGCAAAGATGGTGGGTATTCTCAAGTCTCATGAAAGTGTTGTGACAAAAGAAGCGAAAGTGGTGTCTGGTATGGGATCCTTGGCCCTTCTCTCTAAGGCGAAGAGTGTGGCAGAAGATGAAGAGGAATTAGAGATGTCAGAATGCGATCTCACAAGCGAAGAATATGCGGCGATGGTTTCCAACCCAAAGAGATTTGATCGCGAAAAGTTCCCTGTTGCCAAGATTCAAAACTGGCAGGGAAGCTACAGCTCAGATAAGGCGAAAGAGGATAACAAAAGCAGTCCTCCAAAAGAAGAAGAGAAGAAGGAGAGAAAATTGGTAAGGGGCAGTAAGGGGCAGGTGGGGCCAAGGAGGGTAAAATAGTGTTTTACACATCCTAAGGGTCATT
The DNA here is from genome assembly GCF_051521515.1 of Lactuca serriola. Taxonomy (NCBI): domain Eukaryota; kingdom Viridiplantae; phylum Streptophyta; class Magnoliopsida; order Asterales; family Asteraceae; genus Lactuca; species Lactuca serriola. The sequence goes on from NC_136414.1 coordinate 65,600,947, forward strand.
AGAGGAAAAGAGGATTTAAAGTATAAAGGGTAATAAGGCGGATAATGATTGAGATGCTTGTCTTATGTGATAGGTGGATGCTAGTCCAAGATTTCCGAGTGCTTGTCGGTTACCTGCTAACCGAGGTGAGTATTCTCGTGACCGGAAGGTCTTATGTTCTTACTTGAGTTATGCATCTTGTATATGTGATATTATGCTATGAGTTATTTAGACCAGACTGGAAGGTCTAACGATTTATGAGGCTGGAAGGCTCAACCAGACCGGACCGGAAGATCCAATGATATATGAGGCCGAAAGGCTCACCCAGACCGGACCAAAGGGTCCAACGAGCTAGATTGGACCAGAGGGTCCAACAAGCTACAGGACTGGAGGGTCCCGCTGAGACACATGGACTGGAGGGTCCTACAGAGTATAGCCTCGAGTGGCGAATTTGTTGTATGTGGTATTTTGGGGAACTCACTAAACTTTGTGCTTATCGTGTTATGTGTTATGTGTTTCAGGATCGCGGGACGGCACCAGCTTGATTGTACACACCAGAGAAAGAGTTTTGTTTTGAGGATCCTGGATTTTTAATTAAGTTGTGTTTTGTAATTTGAATAAACAAGATTTTTATACAATATGCTATGAAAATTATGCAATTTTTAAAATGAAAAATTTGTTTGAAAATTTACGTCGTTACACTTTTATTCTGATCATCTTTTGGAATAATGAATGAATGATTTTGACTTATTTAAAAATGAATTTTTTTACTCAATATTTTTTGGGACCTTACAGGTTCATGGCCATCTGCTTGTGTTAGAAGATCACGAAAAATAGAAGGTACCATAGATGCACAAATAGCGGTGGAGAAAGTATTAAACGAAGCACTGAGACCGCATAAAACTAATGAGTCTTATCAGTTTCATCAACCGGGTGACCGATGGCAGCAAGTTGATTGCAACTCACCTTTATTTTTCTTCCAAAATCTGAGTGGATGTACTTTCGTTAGATGACGTAATTGTTCACGTAGATTTTGCGCTCATTCCACAGATGAGTTATCGTTCAAGTGCAAGCCAAATCTCTCTTGCGGTGGAAAGACCCACAATCTTCAAAAAGGCCTCCTCAATACTCGTAGGAAAGAAGAGGATATATTTGATTTTTCCATAATAGGTAATTAGTGGAGGATAGTTTGATGGTGAGGAGATGAAAGATGGAGTTCATGGTGATGGTGGAATCGGACGAAGATGAGGAAGAAGAAGACATGGGGAGGAGAAGAGATTAATACTGAAAAATAGGGAGGAGAGGAAGAGATTAGCAGCGGCAGAAGAGGAAGGTGAAAAGGGAGGGATTTTTTGCTCTAGATACCGTATAATAAAGTAACTCATTCCCGTGCGTAGGGAGGAGATCCATGGATTAAATAAATAACAAGCTTACTTAATTGACCCTATACAAAAAAAAACATGTACACAACTTATACATAATTACATTCGTCCAATCCAATAGGAACCCATGGATAAACTTATTAAAACATTGAGTAGTTCTAATGTGTCAAATGGGCATGAATCATGATGATAACAATGAATAAGCATGATGGTAATTTGAATGATCATGATACAAATCTGACTTGGCATGATCATAATTTGAATAAGAATTATAATAATTTAGTGGTTTTTAAAAAAATTTACGTCTTCGAGGGCCTTTTTTCACTATCTTCGTCTCCAGGCCCAAAATATGTTTATAAATACATCCTTCTCCATTATTCTTAGCATCCTTGATTCTGAATCCACCTCATTGCATATTTGAAAATTTTGTTTGCAATATCAACCATGGACACTTTCCATGTTGGTTAATAAACGATTGATAACAAATAATTTGGAGTGATTTTTCATTAGGTATCTGTATTAGATCCTAAAACTTTTACTTGGCTATCAAGTTAGCCACATATTAGGAATGTTTCATATTTACAAGGTTTTAGAGTTTGTTTAGGACACTTTGTAAGGCTATTATATAAAACCATTTGATGTCATATTTTATTCATTCCAACATCTTCTTTCTCTCCTTTATTACTTGGAGATTTATCAGTAATGTAATCTCTCAATAAGAGTGTTGTTTTCATAGTGGTTTTTACCGATTTAGGTTTTCCACTTTATATCTTGGCATTCATGTGGCTGTTCTATTACGCTTTTTCGCAATAATAGTGGATCTATTTTATAACAATATCCCTGTTAGCAACACTGCAAATACCACTGTAAACCGAGAGATTTCTCTGTACATCCAAGGGCTCTGAGAAAGTGATCCCCTTGTAACTTTCCTCTGACATCTCGCTAGTTTCAATGAACTTTTATTGTTCAAAATTAAAACTCAGCATCACCAATGTCCAACATTAATAAGGTGTTTTTAATTCTTTCTCGGTTACTAGTTCTTTTTGTTATCATAATTATCATATATTATTATAATGTTTCCTAGTATTAGGAAGTGAAGGAAAGAAAAAGAAAATGGACGAAGATCAACAAAAATCATAAAAGGGACCCATGGATAAATTTATGAAAACATTGAATAATTCTAACGTGTCAAATCGGAATGAATCAGGATGATAACAATGAATAAGCATGATGATATATAATTTGAATGATCATGATACAAATTTGACTTGTCATCAACATAATTTGAATAAACATTATAATAATATAGTGGGTTTAATAAAAAGTTACGTCTTTGAGGGCTTTTTTTTTCACTCGCTCGGGCCCAAAATATGTTTGTAAGAGGGCCTTGCTTAACATCCTTCTCCAAGATTCTTAGCATTCTTGATTCTGAATTCACCTCATTGCAGATTTGAAAACATTTTTTTGCAATATCATCCATGGACAGTTTTCCATGTTGATTAATAAAACATTCATTACAAATCTTTTGGAGTGATTTTTCATTAGGTATTGATATCCCTGTTAGCAACTCTGCAAATACCACTGTAAAACCCGAGAGATTCCTCTCTAGTTCCAATGGCTCTGAGAAAGCGATCCACGGTTAGATACATATATATGCAATAGTGCCATGCAATTGTATCCCCACAAGGACTGACAGACTGAAGTTACTTACCGCTCCACCCAGGATAATAGTCGCCAATGTCAGGATAACGAACATGCAGAGTTTCTTTAGGATAGCAACCTTGTATTAACTTAGTAACATCATAACCTGAAAGCTTTGCTGTAAAATCCTGCAAAATTTATATTTTTTGTGTACAGGTAAAATCAGCAGAGGGCGTTAATATTTAATAGGAAAGAACTGCTAAGTGCTGAAACATGTTATTCATGAAAGGCAGGTAACGCTCAAGTGGCGAAGAATTGCTCACGATAACCTAGAATTCCTAGGTTCCATGGATGATAGAACATATATTAGCTACAAGACACAAACAAGTTAATATATTACCATCTAGATTTGTTGTGTACGACATTCATAGTAAATTGGAACTAATGAATCATACTAGATCATTTATTTCCAATGCTAATAGCGAAAGAGCTCAAACTGTACCTCATCCAACAATATCTTACTTCTGTCAAGCTGTGATTCATAAATTTTTCCACTAAAAAAAGAACCTACTTTATATTGTGTTTTGTTCAAGAAAACAATCCCTTGAGCGATTCCTAATGCTATTTTCACCTTTGTAACCAACGGAAGTCGTGCTACACCTCCTATATACAACCCATGAAAATTGAATTAACTTTGGAGAATTTTCAAATTTGATTTATGCATGGATTTTTATGTTTCTTACCTCTATTGAGGAGATACTCAAAGTTTCCGTTAGGCATGAATTCATAAACAAGAAAGAGATTCTTGCCTTGCAAGCAATATCCTATGAGCTTTTGAAGGTTGGGATGACTAAATTCTTTCAACATTTCCAAATCTATCTGCATTCAAAAGTGATCATGTTTCAAAATGGTGTTGATTGTTGGTGAGTTTAGTCTTATAAACCTATTTTAGTGTAGATAATATTATCATCGAGACCTATTATAGTTCAGTTTACTTTCCGAGACCGGAGGTGCGGTGTGTGGTGCACACCAGGATTGATACATGTGAACATGGGTATACGATGTTACAGGTGGGGTGTAAGGTCAGCAACCCAAGCAGGGTCCAAGGGGAATATCTCCTCGCGGGATATTTAACCTAGTAACTCCCCTCAAGTGCCAACTTTTCCTTTATAAATGGATTGGTCCGAAAATGTATTTCCCCTATAAAACTCCTTTATTACATCATCATGATGAATGGCGGTTATTTCCCTTGTAACTACCTTCGACCGCTAATTTTGGCGCCAATTTGGTCTTAAAACCACCTTTAAGCTCCATCTTCCATATATATATATATATATATATGTATATATATATAAGGAAAATGGACGTTGCATATAACATACACAATAAGAGAATGACTAAAAATAAGCTTCATCTCCTTACGTGCAAACTATCTCGAAGAACAAATAACACAATCAAGGTATTATCTGTTTGTAAATCAGATTGGTCCTGCAATCTCGTTCGATCTCTTGGATTATCCCATAAGTCCACATTTGTGTAACCCTAGGAATTAGGGTTGAATTACAAATTTCGGAAAGTGCTTTCTAAACACGAGCCAAAAGATTATCCTAAGTTATTGCTATTCTAAACCCTTACATTTCTAACAATAATTCCACTAATGAAATATATCCAATGCTACTATGTGACTTGCATTCAAATGGAAGTTAATTAGGGACTTCATTTTTGTAAATTTTAAATAAAACAGTTACAAAACAAGATGCATGCTTTACCTAGTCTGCACATTCATAACGCTCAAGTCTGTTAATTGCGACCGACAATCTAGCATTATCCTCAGAGCGGGAATATGTTGTTGTATCGATAAAACCTCTGTAAATCTTTCCATACCTCGTGTCACTCAAAAGAGTGTCGTTTCCAAAGTTCTTTGTAGCGCTTTTGAATTCCGAATAGTTGAATGATATTATACACTGATTCATATTGTTTCTTGGGTTCTTTGATGAATTTGTTCCATTTTGGTCTTAGGAAACAGATACAAAAACATCAAAAAAAAAAAAGAGAGAGAGCTAGAAACAATTACCTACTACTTTAGAAGTGAAGAAAAACTTTCTTATATATACCCAATGAAGACATCAATTGCATTCTTATTTAAAAAGGCAACATAGCTGGATTTAGATATATGGAAGAGAGGAAAGAAATCCATGACACAAACTTATGTATGAGAATTCTATGATGTAATTATTTCACCTATCATAGTGCTAACTAGTAACTATATGGGTTACAACAGTAATCACACAAATATATATATATATATATATATATATATATATATATATATATATATATATATATTATAAGATGTTAGCCATTGAAGATGTCATTTTAATGTTATATGTACATATTTGTGTGATTACTGTTGTAATCCCATATAGTGTAGATGACATCTAATGTGTGGACAATGCTATTCTATAAGAATAACTAAGAGAATATATGTTTTTGGGTAACATGAATACATTCAACCTCACGTAACTATTGTCATCATCAAGTATTCCCATAAATTCTCGTTCATTCTTGTTCACACAAGTCGTTATCAACTCATTCTCATTCTTACAGAATAGAGTTATCAATAACATATTTTGACAGAATAGGAATCATAAAAAAGGCCATACTATCCTTATAGACTATTTAATTAGCAAAAATACATGATAATTGCAATAGTTATATGAGGTTGAACATATTTATGTTACCAAAAACCTATTTTCTTACTCATTATTACAATATAACATTGTCCGTATAAGCCAGTACAATAGATGTTCATCCACATATCAACCTCTCTCTCTCTCTCTCTCTCTCTCTCTCTCTCCTTATTTAATTAATCATTTTTTTAAACACATATTATATTTAAATAATAAAATATACTACAATACATTGTTTAAAATAGATATAGTAAAAATATCGTTCAGAAAAATTAATATGATAAAACTAATATGTGATGGTGATAAATAAAAAAACTTGAAAATCTTATATAATCGTTATAAATTTATATTTCATAAATAAAATGTTATTAAATATTTAATTAGTTAATAAATAAAAAATAAATAAAACTAAAATACAATTATGACGGTTAAATGAAATATGATTAAATAAGAAGGGTTAAATGATAACGGGTTAAATGAAATGTGCTCCAATGGTATTGAGTGGTCAATAATAAAAATTATACTAATAAGCTATAAAAAATCAATTATTGGAGATTCTATAATCAAAAGTTTGTGTATGTATATCAGCGTTTAGTTTAGTTCCATAAACAAAATCGGTATGAATCTTCCAAGTGAATCCAATTCTGCCTGATGGCCCAGCAGAATCGTCTTGTCTTTGTTGTAGTTCCAGTAAAGCCTGAAGTGAGACCATAATCTCGGCCATGGTAGGATGTTCTTTTAAATTACTACGCAAACAACGATCTGCTATTTGTGCAAAACGTGGTAAACATTTGGGAAAAATTCCTCTGATATTAGGATCAACCATTTGATCTAATTTTAATTCTTTCACACACTTTTGAGCCCATCTTACCAAACTACATTGCTCCTCACCATTGCGTTCGTCTACTGCAAACCTCCCTGACAGCAGTTCAAACAAAACAACCCAAATGCATACACATCTGTTTTCCTTGTTAGCTTTCTGGTATAGAAATACTCTGGATCCAGATACCCGAATGTGCCTTTAACACTAGCATCAACATAGGACGATGATTGGTTGGTTGGGCCTACTTTTGACAGACCAAAATCTGAAATCATAGCCGCCCAGTTCTCATCCAGAAGAATATTTGAACTCTTCACATCACCATGAATTACTCCGTGATGGGTGCCAACACCAGTGTGAAGGTAATCCAATCCGCGGCTAGCACCAATGGCTATCTTTAGTCGTTGCACCCAGTTTAACAAAGTATCAGCTTTGTGTAGATGATGGTAGAGGGTTCCATTTGGCATATACTAATAAACTAAAATCATCTCATTGTTATCATCACAATAGCCAATCAAAGACACCATGTTACAGTGACGCAACTTAGAAAGCATCTCGATTTCCGCTCTAAACTCAGGTGCCCCTTGATTTGATTTAGAATCCAACCATTTGATGGCCACAACATAACTATTTTCTTCGATAGAAATACAACCTTTGTACACCTTTTCAAACCCTCCCTCACCAATGACCAGTTCCTCATTGAAATCTCTTGTTGCAGATTGAATCTCTGCAAGAGAAAATCTAACACATGGTTGTGTTGAAGTTAATGATGGCAGTTTGTCAGCCTCATCAATATTAGAGGACATAATCTTGGCTTATTATTAAATTATGTATTGAACTTTTTGATAAGAATGTACTTGTATCATTTTTAGTAGACAGGTATTAATTAGCTTGCAACTTTTAGGAAACCCTTCTCAACAAGTGGGATGATTTCACCAACTCAGAAAAGTCATACTTTCATGCTACAAAGCAAGCAACTCTCTCACACTCGAAGAAAAATTCCTAATCAATAAGGGGGATCGATGATTTCATCATCAAGGAAGACTTAGCAAAGTCAGACTTTTATATTTCATACATAGCGGCATAACTTATTAGTCAAGTCTCAATGCTCGACTCGATAAAAACTTGAGCTTGATGCTCGACTCGAGCTTGACTAGAGCTTTAATTTCAAGCTTAATTAGGCTCGAGCTCAATAAAGTAATCAACACTTTCGAACCAAGTTGATTACAAGTATTTTTAGAATCGGTCTCCCACAAGTTGGCTCGACTCGGTTGCACCTTAATTCTACATCATAAGAAAGTCGAAGTCGGTGACCACACTGACGCATGCCCCTAAAAAGATAATTTAAAAAAATTAGTGAGAATTGATAACATTTGCCCCCGGGCGGCAACAAAAGAGAAAGGGAGACAGCGGTCAAAAAAACTGAAATAATCAACAGCCTAACCGCCAAGTTCTTGCACAAGGGCTAAAACTTAAACCATATTTCTTTATCACAAAGATCTAATTTTTATTTTTAAGTCGCTAAATATGTTACCTACGTACTAATAACATCATCACAGTTTTTGGGATTCCATGTCATACAAAAGAATATCAACGATCATCGCTTCAAAATTTAAACTACATACTATTTAACAGTTAAAAACGTGTTATTCAATAATCTATTTGTCTATCATTTTAAGAAAAAAAAACACATTTTTAATTGTAAAGTTAAAATAAGTAAAATTAGAAATAGCGCGTTCTCCAAATATTACTTAGTTATCTTTTGCACGTTACAATTTGTTATTATATTTTGGTCAATGAATGTAAAAGATTCCACAAGATAGAATTAAATAATTATAATAGAAAATTTCTCTAGTGGCTTTATTTTTACCCATTATATATTTGTTTGAAAATTGGAATATATACAATATAAATTTAATTAATTAAAAACTAATAAGCCGGCCTATCCGTATGAACCAAAACTACCACTAATCAAGACTGATAATTATTTATCCAACAAAGGTTTCGGTTTCAATTTTTTCATATGATATTATTAATATTTGCTATCAGTTGACTAATTTTCTTTATAAATTAAAATATTTCTAGTTTTTACATATATAATAAGATGGTGAACTCAAATCCTTTTAGATTTGAATGTTGTATTAAACCCCTCGCTATCTCCTTGTAACTTTCCCCTAACATCGTTATTTTCAATGAATTTTTGTTGCTCGAAAAAATAAAACTCATTATCAACAAAGTCCATCATTAAGGTGTTTTTTATTCTTTACTGGCTATTGGTTATTTTGTTCTCATATATCATTAGAATGTTTCCTAATATTAGGAAGTGAAAGAAGGAAAAAAAATAAACGGATTAAGATCAAATGCAATCCTAAAAGGGAGCTATGCATAAATGTATTAAAACATTAAGTAAGTCTGATGTGTCTAATGGCACACTGGAAAAATGGTAATATAATACATTGTAATGTAATACGGTTGTAGTAAAATCCGTATTAAAAATGATGTAGTCACATAATTTATATACCAATAAAACATACTTTATTAGGTTTTTAAATATTTTAATTTCCTTCTCAGTTTTTTTGGTGTAGTCAAACGGGTGCAAAAGGAAAAAGCCCATGTCTTTTCGTCTCACCTGCATATCTCTCTGCAAAACAACCACTCCTTCTTTCCTCCTCCCTACAACCCCCACACCACCATCTCTTGCATATCTCTCTACAAAGCAACCACTCCTTCTTTCCTCCTCCCTACAACCCCCACACCACCATCTCTCCCCCTCCGACGTTCACCGGAGCACCGCCTCTTTCCTTTTTTTTGAGCAAACAGAAACCACCAGAACTTTTGCCCTTATACCGAGGCTTTCATTTTTCGGATATTAGATCCGATGTATGATAGATTATTGGAATACAATCGAATATGTTAGGAAAAAGGATCATATGCACTACATAGCAGGGTCGAGGCTACTCACACTCAATGTTCATCGACATAGGCGAAGATGTGAAACTTTGGTTTTTACGTGATCACTAACCAATCACTTTTGATTTACGTTATCTTTTGGACCAGTGTATCACAATTGTTGAACCGCCAATAGATTCTTGAAGTTATTTTATTCATATGCTCTTAATCGATTCTCACTTTTTTTCTCCTAATCGATTCTCAGGTTTTATTATCAATTTATACTTTATAGTCTAGTTTTCTCTTAAATCGATTCTCAATTTTATGCGTTTAATTGATTCTCAACTAGTATTGGTATCTAATTCTTTTATTTTGTGTGTTTTGTTTACTTCTGATTTCTTAGAAATCGATTCTTAGTTTTCTAATACCACTAGTTTAAAAATCTATTTATACAAACATGTTCTAGCTTAGAAATCACTTACTTTTCTTTGTGAAAGTTCTTGTTTATATGTAGAAATCGAATCTTAAGACATGTATCTCACAATACAATGATTCCAGGTTTTTTGATGCTCTGTCATCCTCATTCTTTTAATCAGTAGAATTTGTATTTCTTAGTATACTGGAGTACATTGATTCTCGATTTTCTATATGCTATAGCAGTAGTACTTATATTTTTTATGCTTTATTATTCTTAGCTTCTGATTTGTATCATCTATGCTTTGCTTTTGATTTATATTATTTAATCAGTAGAAGCGTAGAACTTATACTTCTTAGTATATCCAAGTACATTGATTCTCAGTTCTTTATATTTGTAACAGTAGTACTTGTTTTTATTTATTTATTTATTTATTATTATTATTATTATTATTATTATTATTATTATTATTATTATTATTATGCTTTGTTAGTCTTAGCTTCTAATTTGTATTATCTATTCCACCAGCAGTTCACGGTCCTTCCTCCCTGGCTTCACAGACGTTATTAAGGTAAAAGAAATACAGTTACTTCTATGTGGTTAAAATATATTGTTTCCATATATGTTTCATCGTATAGATTGTATTCATTTATTCGAATGTTGATGGTTTTTAGTGTTATGTTTTTTTGTTACTTAGGGATAACTATAGAAATAGTTATCTTAATTGGCTTTCTAAAGTAGCAAAGTATGCAGATTTTGTTATAATGCCAAACATTGATCCTGAGTCCATGTTTCTTGTAAATCCAATTATGGAGACCTAAGAAAATGCATGTATGAATGTTGATCTTGTTGTGTTGATCCTGAGTCCTCACTTGTTAATTTTTACAGTTCTAATTCACCTTATTTGATTATGTTCATTGTTATGTTGTTCTTCAAATAGGAAGTGCTTTTGCCTCGAACAAGGACAAATACTGGTGCAAGTAATGACTGTAAGCTTAGTGTTTCTTTTTAACATAATGGATTCTAAAATAGAAACAATGAATCCCTGACAACTATATTGTGTTTCCAGCATCCATTATAGGTGACTTATGCGTCCTGTGGTTAATCAGTGATTCGCAAACCTCCCCAACATTGCTTGCTGCTAAGGACATTGTGATCAATGCAATTTTGAAAAAGTGAGTATTTAGTATAGCCATTATTTTAACATGTGAAATGGGTATTTTAATTTTAATACACTAATAAAATGGCATATGTTGTAGGTCTGAAATAAACGATGGACAATATGTGTTTGACATACCAAGTGTAGCGACTAGCATTGGAGTTCAAGTTTCTACCATTTCTAATAAGTTGCAAATTTTGAAAGTTTTTGTGGTTCATTTTTTCACCGATTTATGAAACTTTAGATTTATGTTTAGTCAATGCCTTTTCTTTAGGCGAAAGGAGAAATTATATATGCTAAGTGGTGGATTTTGCAGAACTTTCACATCATAACAAGTTTTTTCCTTTTCATTAATCTAACTACATGTTGAATTCATTGTTTTTTCTCTTTGTTCTTGATGATACTTGAGTTATAATGCAGGGATTTTGTTGATGAGGCATTGAGGGCATCCATGATGGTTAACGAATATCTACATGTAAGGTGACAAGTTACATAATTGGTTTTGCTCTATTTACAAGATCATAATTTTATTTCAATTCTATTTGATGTCATATCTTTCAAATTATTGACCACTTGCAATGATGATTATAGTGTTCATGATTATTGGCATACATTATCTAAATACAAATCTTACTCGGTATAATGCAATACTAAAAGTTGATCAAGATCAGACTCTAACAAGAAATGAAGCTAAAAGAGTTGCACATGATCTTCATATTGATTTTGAAAAGTGTGGAGTTCATCTATCTACTGGTTATTTTCTTCATTATGTTATATAAGTACTACTATTCTTAGCAAGTGTATTCGGTAACTATATATTGTTAAAGATCATCACTATCCCAATAGAGCCAATATTATTATCTAGAAGAATTTATCTTGTTCTAGAATACTCTAGAAGATTCTAGAACATTATGGAAGACTATGGAAGACTCGAGGTTATACCGAAAGAGTCTAGAATACTTTAGAACGACATGGAAGACCCCAGAAGGTTATGGATCATTATAGAAGATATTAGAGCAACCTAGACCTCTCAAGAACATTGTAGAACATTCTAGAAACATATGAAAGTTTTCTTGATAGTGAGAACGAGTGATTCTCTTCGTATCGTGAGTAGTCTGTGATTCTGCAAGTTTGGTGTCGAAACTAGCTTGCTTGGTATTACCGAGGTACTTCCAACACAATGGGTGATCTCCAAATCGTAGGAAGAATCAAGAAAATCAACAAAAACAACTAAAAAACGTGGGAAACATGTATGAAGTCCTACTTACAAGGACAAGATCTATGGGAGGTCGTTGGCAGAAGCGAAACTAGGCCGCCATAGGAAGATGTTAATAGTGCTTTGCGTAAATGGAAAATCAAATCAGGGAAAACAATGTTTGCCTTGAAATCGAAGAAGAGATGTTGGAGCATATTCGGGACGAGAACACACCAAAATAAGATTAGGACACGTTTGTGACGCTTTTCTCAAAGAAGAATGATACGAAACTACAAATTTTAGAGAACAAGCTATTATCAATCTCATAACGTGACATGACGATTGCTCAATATTTCCACAAGGTCAAGTCGATATGTTAGGAGATTACTGAACTAGATCCGCAATTTGTTATTATAGAATCTCAAATGAAGAGGATCATCATCCATGGACTGAGGCCGGAATATAGAAGCTTCATTACTGCTGTACAAGGATGGCCCATTCAACCATCACTTGTAGAGTTTGAGAATTTGCTGGCCAACCAAGAAGCTATGGCTAAGCAAATGGGAGGCATCATGCTGAAGAGTGAAAAGGAAGCGCTCTACACAGGTGAAAGTCGAAGGAATTTCAAGCCACCTTCTAAAGAAGGATACAAAAATACTGACAAAGGGAAGAGTCTGCAAGGTGATGGGTTTTGAGCATAACATCATTCCTATGGTGTTCATGCAACCCTAATTGCTTGGATCTAGTTTTTCCACCTTGAACATGCAATAAACTTCTAAGATTTTAGAAACCCTAGATCTAGCATACAAATAATCAAATTATCATATAAACTAGGGTTTAGATCTTACCTTGATTGTTTTGTAGTAATAACAATCAATTCCTTAGCTTCAAAAAGCTTAGTGCCTCAAGTATTGCACCTCTAATGGAGTCACAAACACCACTAAGAAATTAGATGAAGAAGAGAATAGAATAGGCACCCAAAATCATCCAGAAACCCTAATGAAAAGGTTAGCCACGTTTTTGGGGCTTAGGGGTTGTTTATACACTTAGGCTATTAGGGTTTTGATCTTAGGAAACCCTAATCTGACTGCTTAGGCCCTAAGCAGCCCATGGACTCCTTTAATTATATCCCTTGGATGAATTCCTTATGGGCTTCCCATAGAATTCATCCAACCTATATTATTAGGTGATCCGTAGCCCAATTGCAATTATCTTATTATTACAATTCTAGTCCCCTAAGTTTAATTAATCTCTTTTAGCCACAAAATTAATTCTTAATTAATTCTTGACTAATATTAATTAAACAATATGATTTCTCCTTTAATATATTATTCTCATAATATATTAATAAATCATAATTAAACCATTCTCTCCTTAATTCATCCTACAAATTGCTATGGTGAAGGCAACCCAAAAGGACCATGCTCATAATCGGGTCAAGTACATACGAAAATAGTTATGGACTTAGACACTAATCCAACAGTCTCCCACTTGGATAAGTCTAATAACTATTTTGCATAACTTCAGAACCTTATTAGCAATCGTAGCTTTCAAAAGCCGCTATCAACTCTGATCTTATCAGATAGCGTGTCCTTTAGATAAGGGATTATATATTCCTCCATTCTCAAGATATCGTATAGACTAAAACATGGATTATATCATTCTTTCTGTCTATTACTGTTTCCCGACTTCTGATTCATGAAGACTGACAACAGACTATAACTGAACACATCAACTTAGTCCCGGCTTAGCCAAGCGCTTAGGTGTCATCACTAAATCATCGAGGGGCCCACAAATATAGCTTTTATGCCACTTTGGGTAAAAGGAATGGATAAACTTCGACCCAAATGCTCGCTTGCACCTAATGATCGAATCACACACAACAATAAGTTTTATAACACCAAGTTACTGGTGCGTTTACTTATTATCAATGTGCAACCAACCAGCAAATAACAACTCACACGTCTCGGTTTCAAGAATATACAATATTATCGTCTCCATAAAGTGATTCACGTGAGCGTGGGACCAATCCAATACTTTAATCTTATTTAAAGCACCCATGAAGTGATTTACGTGAGCGTGGGATCGTACTTTGATAATTGTTTATTTATTTTAGTCAAAACTAGTTCTAGTCCCTTTTCCCTCTTAATGCTCTAGGCATTTGGAAAATTTTAGAATGGTATAGCATGTGCAATCGATCCTATACCCGAAGCGTATGGGACACGATGCATAATGTCTCACATAAAGACGTGATACTTTATCAGTCTTCTGCCATAATATTTTGTTAGCCATGTTCTCACAATTCGAACTATGAAGAGGGATGCCGTAATCATAATCGAATTTGAGAACGTGCTATGTGTCGTTGACTAAATTTTATTAACATTTCCCGATCTAAGCTTTTAGATTTTGAAACAAAGTATAATATTCTCTCCCTTAATTATAGCAAAACAACTTTTCAACCCCTGCAACTTTGCAAAGTGAATCTTTGTTTTCTATAATTAATATTGCTAACTTGCAATACTTAAAATAATAATCTTGGTCCCACTAACACAATGATTATTTCCATACAAGCATAACACTTATGCTCCCACTAGCTTTGACATGTATTCAGAAAACACTTGAACTTCTAGAAAACAGAACTTATTGAATATAAAAGTACATATTTCTAATACTCGATGGTTCGATAAGCCTTTATCTTAGCCAGGGGTGGAACTAGAATTTTTGAATGAGGGGGGCTTGAACTTACAACGTAATATATATATATATATATATATATATATATATATATATATATATATATATATATCATAAAACACATTGTAATAAGAAAAGTAGTAGTACGTAGTGCATTGTTACTTGTGCAGAATGTGTTTGATGTTTTATGAAGAAAAAAACATTAATAACAACACATTAGTATCCAATTCATTAGTTACAATTAAATTCCAACGATGAAGATGAAGCATATATGTGACAGTGGGCTTTGAGGAGTAATACATCAACACCATGGAGTTAGGGGGCACAACACCCACTAGTCCCCCTATTGGCTCCGCCCCTGATATTAGCTTATCAAACTCATACACCTTTCCTTAGATAGCTCACATGTGTGTCTAAACTAATTCAGAACTTATATTACTAAGTCCCCAACGTTCAGACTAATCGCCAAATCTCACAATTCGAACTATGAGAAGGGATGCCGTAATCATAATTGAATTTGAGAATGCAATTTACATAATCGCTATATCCTTAAAATCTCTCTTACTGAAAGCGTTTCCTCACAATCATTTTCATGAAGGAGAGAAACCTTATGACACTTAGATTTTATGGTGTATGTGTTCCTATCCATGTGAATTTGTCATAACCATCATCGTAAGATAATGTTCGTGACAAATCCAAACTCATATGGACTGAACTTGTTTAATTTTGATTTCTTGCCTCATGGTAGCACGAATGCCCACCATGTCTTCCAAGTTGTTCAACAACTCACCCCTACATATCAATGTACTTTCCATTGATCAAGGTGCTTTTCCTTTATGCATTCAAATGAGAACTCATAGAACTCTCATGTACAATTAGCCAAATTAGAATGACATAGAAACAAGATTATGTCAACACGATAGGTTGTAAACCTCAAGTCATGTGCTAGTGATGATCGATAAGGTTTATTATTGATTTGTTTTTGAAACTTTTTCAAGATCATTAAAACTCCAACTGACCTCTTGACATATATGATTCTCTTGTCAGGAAACTTTCCTAGACAAAACAAATATTCAAGAGTTAGTGTAGTTCTTATCAAGACAAAAACACTTCACATAATTGGTCCTAGTTGGTCTTTGTCTTATCCAAGACATCACAACTTACCAATTTCAAATGTGCAAGAATAAGAAACCTTTTCCAAATTCCACATTTGTTGAGTGTTACAAACCTACTAAAGACGTGTCACTCAATGTCACAATCTTGGAGTATGACTCTAAGACTTGATATTGGAACGAAGTATGATTGGCTTCTTGATTTAACCATTTCCACAATTCTCAATTCCTCTTCATAGACATACAAATGCACTAAGACTCACTTAGAGGATCAATTGAGATATGGTTCTTAATTATTAAGACTTATCATAAAACACAATAAAAGGTACTCTCCCTTCTTCTTAGAATAGAGAAAATTTTATCTTTCTGCCTTCTTGATTCTTCTTATTCGTTCTGCCATTTATTGAAACCTTTTCAATCAACTCAAAATTACACTTAATCTTATAAGTATAGTCATATTTACTAAACTTTAGTAAATCATGACGAATATCTTTATCACTCTTGTAGTGGACTTGATCGACTCTTAACCTAGTGCACTCGATCTCATAGTCCTTCCCTTGACACTTTGTCAAAGAATTAGTCTAATTTCCAAATATGAAGTTTCTCATTCATCATGCAACCAAGTTCTATGATTCCAAGTTTCTGTCCAATTGAAACTTGGGCGAAGAGAATCTTTCCTAATTTGGAAAATTATCGACATTTCCACAAACAACATAACTAAGAATCACGCCCATTTTAACATTGCTAATAATATAAACAAACACCAAATTTTCACAATTTCATTGCAAGGAAACGTAAATAAGACAAAATCAAAATTTATTTTATTGCGGAAAAAACTTGTCCTTACAATGCAAATCAAACGAAAACTATGCTATTACATATTCTTAAGCAATCTATCCTAACTTTAGAGTAGCAGCTCAGAAATCTGATCTTCGAATCCATGCGATTGAAATCCATTTCTTCATGATCAGATTCAACATGCTTCTTCCTTTAAGCTTCCTCTCTTTTCTTCGATCCTACAATACACCAAATGTAATCTTATCACATCATGTATCAAGAATAAAAAAATAGGAACTTACAGTGTTAGTTAGTGGATTTTACTTGAAGTAGAGCCATACATCTTGACTCTCCCATCTCTCAGATCTATCAGGTAAACAGGGCAGCTTCATCTCCAATTCCCCTTCTTATGACAATGGAAGCAAATGGACTCCTTTGGCACAACACATTAGACAATCGCAGACTTAGTCCTTTCCGGACTTCCAATGTTGCCAGTGTATATTGAAGTTCGGGAATTTGATTGACCAACCAAATTTGCTTGACCAGCACACCAAATCATTGCTGATTCGGAAACTATAAGCAAATAAGTGAGATCAATGAGGGTCACATCGTGTTCCATCATATAGTACTCTCTTACGAACTCACTATATGATTCAGGAAGCGACTGAAGAACCTAGTCAACAGCCAACTTCTTTGAAAAATCGACACCCAACATCCTTAACCTAGCAATGCGTGACTTCATCTTTAAGACATGTGCACACACTGGTTTCCCATCTTCATGTTTCATTTCCATTAGGGATTTAGTGAGCTTGAACTTTTCAGGCCTTAGATAATGTAGGTTAGGGAGAACAATAAGAAGAGGTGGAGGGATTGAAGCATGACTCTCATTTTCTTGATCGTATCGTGGAATGTCATCTTCATTTGGAGAACTTGTTCCAAGGAATTTGGGAAGATCATTGTTAGATTTCGACATCTACAAAACAGGAGAAAATTCAAGTTAGTTGAAAATAATCCTTGATGTAACACCCAAATGAAACATCAAGGCTAAGATCCAACACAATACTCTATAACCTAGAAGAGGGATGCGGTAATCTAGTTGCAGAATATTTGAAGGTATGTAAATGACGATTTACCAATTTCCACCATGAAAAACAAAAAAGAAATTAAGTTTTAAATGTATTGAAAACTACTAGATCCTTTTGATATTCATTGAACTTTTCAATGGCATGTTTAATCTAGATTATGCCCTTCAAGTTTGCGACTGGGATGCCGAGGATCACAAA
The DNA here is from genome assembly GCF_051521515.1 of Lactuca serriola. Classification (NCBI taxonomy): domain Eukaryota; kingdom Viridiplantae; phylum Streptophyta; class Magnoliopsida; order Asterales; family Asteraceae; genus Lactuca; species Lactuca serriola. The sequence continues at coordinate 65,618,983 of NC_136414.1, forward strand.
CAAGGTGTGAATAACCATGTGAATCAACATGGTGCACTCAATGCTACTATCACCTAATCAATGTGCTGGTTAGCCACACACGCTCCATTGATCTATGATAAACATCGAGCCGCCCTTTACTACCAATGTCAACCTCAAATTAGTGTGCCGGTTAACCACACACGCTCCACTAACGTTTGACAAGGGTACGAAGTGTAATTCCATGGATTAGCATACAATTTCACATTTTGCCTAAAGTAACTATGATTTGGGAATTTTGTAAAAGCATTTAGTTACTTTGTACTTCATTATACTTATAATGGACGTTTTCATCATATCCTACCCGTTCGGCTAGCGACCCTCCACTAGTCAAGAGTGTGGTGGGTAAGAGTGGATACCCATTCAATGACCATTTTATAGGCAATTTCCTTAAACACCCCTTATAGACCAGCTTCGTGAATGAGGCCTACTAACGGTAAGACTGACTGTTTACTTATATATATATATATATATATATATATATATATATATATATATATATATATATATATATATATATATATATATATATATAGTATATGGTGTATTTTAATTAAATGTAAACCAAAACTTTATGGATTTATTAACTCTCTTTTAATTATACACTTTAACTAATTAACAAAACCATAAGGGTGTAATTTGAACTTTTCAAAATACTAGGGTTTTAGAATTTAACATTTCAAAATTAAACTTTTAATCAACTTTTAAATTCCAAAACTTGAGGGCAAGTTTTTGAACTTTCCAAAACATTAGGGTTTAGAATTTAAATCTTTCAAAATGAACTTTTAATCAAAAATTTAACTTCCAAAACTTGAGGACAAGTTTTGAAACTTTTCAAAACATTTGGGTTTAACTATTTAAATTTCAAAAACAAAAACTTTTAAGTTCAAATTTAAACTATAAAACCTAAAGGGTTTAAATTGAAACTTTTCAAACTTACTAGGTCAAATATTTGTCTAATAATAATCCTATATTATCCATACTTTACCAAATCCACCAATTATAAGGATAAACATTCCAAACGTGAAAAATCGATTTTAGGCAATAAAAATGAATTTTGGTAATTATCCGCATCAAAATCTGTTCATAAAATCGAAAAACTCGTCAATAGAACAGCTAACTCGTCGAGTTCTCTTTGGAACTCGTCGAGTTCTTAGAGCAACTCGGCGAGTTCATCAGGCACTCAGCAAAAAATTTCGATTTTCTGATCTTTGGCAGTCCAGTTTTGCATCTATTCAACAGAAAAACGACGTAGGCTCTGATACCACTGATGAGTTTTGAGCATAACATCAATCCTATGGTGTTCATCCAACCCTAATTGCTTGGATCTAATTTTTCTACTTTGAACATGCAATAAACTTCCAAGACTTACAAACCCTAGATCTAGCATACAAATAATCAAATTAACATATAAACTAGGGTTTAGATCTTACCTTGATTGTTATGTAGTAATAACAATCAATTCCTTGGCTTCAGAAAGCTTAGTGCGCAAAGTATTGCACCTCTAATGGAGTCACAAACACCACTAAGCAATTAGATGAAGAAGAAAATAGAATAGGCACCCAAAATCATCCAGAAACCCTAATGAAAAGTTTAGCCACGTTTTTGGGGCTTAGGGATTGTTTATACACTTAGGCTTTTAGGGTTTTGATCTTAGAAAACCCTAATATGACTGCTTAGGCCCTAAGCAGCCCATGGACTCCTTTAATTATATCCCTTGGACGAATTCCTTATGGGCTTCCCATAGAATTCATCCAACCTAAGTTTAATTAATCTCTTTTAGCCACAAAATTAATTCTTAATTAATTCTTGACTAATATTAATTAAACAATAGGATTTCTCCTTTAATATATTATTCTCATAATCTATTAATAAATCATAATTAAACAATTCTCTCCTTAATTCATCCTACAAATTGCTATGGTGAAAGCAACCCAAAAGGAACATGCTTATAATCAGGTCAAGTACATACCAAAATAGTTATGGACTTAGACACTAATCCAACATAAGGAACCTCACAACCATGGATATCTCAAAAGACCAACAATAAGAGTTCTCGGGGAAGGAGGTTTGAAGGAAACTGCAACAATTGTGGAAAGTGGGGCCACATGTCCAAGGGTTCTTGATCAAAGAAAAAGTCTGTGGAAAGCAATTTAGTAACTTCCAAAAAGGAAATAGAGGATGAATGGGATGTTGAGGCATTATGTTCCATAGAATAAAACGAGTTTTCACTCATGGCAATGATGGGATAGCATATCAACTATAAGAATGACTGGATCATTGATTCATGATGCTTCAACCATGTGACTGGTGATCGGAACAAACTACAAGACATGAAGGAGTACAAAGAAGTCGCACAGTACTTACAACCAACAATGCACGACTGCCAATTTCTCAGATTGGAAAAACGACGATCATGCCTGGTAATAAATATGACATGGTGTCACTACATAATGTCTATCACGTGCTTGGTATGAAGAAGAACTTGTTGTCGGTATCACCACTAACATCGTCAGGAAACTATGTATTGTTTGGCCCACATGATGTGAAGGTCTATCGACATATTAAAATCTCAGAAAAGCCAACAATGGAAGGACGGAGAGTGGAGTCCGTCTATGTGCTCTTTGCAGAGTATGCCTATGTAGAAAAGACTCAAAAGAACGAGACAGCAGGGCTATGGCATGCACGGCTGGGACATGTTGGTTATCACAAGTTAAAGGTAATAATGGAGAAATCCATGCTTAAAGGCTTACGAAATCCATGCTTAAAGGCTTACCTCAACTTGAAGTCAAAACATATGTCGTTTGTTGGATGCCAGTATGGTAAAGATCGTCAATTACTATACAAGGTGTCAAATTTTGGATCAAAGAAACCATTAGATTTAATTCACTTGAATGTATTCGGTCCAGTCAAGCAGACATTAATAAGTGGAATGCGGTACATGGTGACATTCATTGACGATTACTCAAGATATGTGTGGGTTTTCTTCATGAAAGAAAAGTTTAAAACATTCTTGAAGTTTCAAGAGTTCAAGAAAATAGTCGAAGGAGAAGTGGGAATCAAGATACAATGTCTATTTCAGACAATGGAAGAGAATACACCTCAGAAGAATTCAAGCATTATCTACAAAAATGTGGTATACGTTATCAATTCACATATTCCAACACACCACAACAAAATGGTGTAGCAGAGAGGAAGAATAGATATCTTGCATAAATTTATCGAAGCATGCTACACACAAAGAATGTCCCAGGAAGATTTTGGGCTGAAGCAATGCGAACTGCTGCCCATGTGATCAATAAACTTCCCCAACCAAGGTTAGGTTTCATCTCACCATTTGAGACACTATGGAACATGAAACCTATTGTTAGTTACTTCCGAGTATTTGGCTGCATCTGCTACGTATTTGTGTCTAGTCATTTATGTAGCTAGTTTGACAAGAAAGCAGTCAGGTGTATATTTGTTGGGTATGACAATCAAAGAAAAGGGTGGAGGTGTTGTGATCCAACAAGTGGAAGATGCTATACTTCAAAAGATGTAGTGTATGATGAAGCATCTTAATGGTGGTCCTTAGAGAAGAAAGTATTACCAGACTTGGAAAATATTGAAGAAATTCTAAAACAAAAGTTGGGGGGAGCAAATTGAACACATTTGGTCAAGTGTTGATACACCTGAAGATCCAAGCGACACTGATGTCACTGAGAAAGAAGTAACTCAAACAAGTGATGCTGGTGAAAGCGAGATGCCACCTCCACAACTTCGAAGGATGGAAAGAATCTGAAAGCCAAATCCCAAGTATGCTAATTCGGCCATTTTAGAAGACGGTGTTAAAGAGTCGGAGACGTATGAAGAAGCATTACAAAATAAAGCTTGGCAGAAGGTAGTGGAAAAAATTTACAACCTTAAAGCAGAATCAATCGTATGAACTAATACCAAGACCAAGAGATATAAAACCCATTTCCTGCATGTGGGTTTATAAAATAAAACGACGCCTAGATGGATCAATTGAAAGATACAAGGCTTTTTTGGTGGATCAAGGGTTCTCATAACAATATGGACTGGACAATGATGAAACATTTAGTCCAATGGCAAATATAACAACTATACAGGTGCAGCTAGCTCTTGCAGCTAGTAAAGACTCGGAATTATGGCAGATGAATGTGAAGAATGCTTTCTTGCATGGAGAATTGGAGCGGGAGATCTACATGAACCAACCAAAGGGATTTAAGGATGTAGTTAATGCCAATCATGTGTGCAAGCTAAGAAAAGCTGTTTATGGATTAAAGCAAGCACCAAGAGCCTGGTATGGTAAGATTGCTGAATTTCTTACCCGAGGTGGTTATTCAGTTGCACATGCAGACTCAAGCTTATTTGTCAAAGAAAAAGGAGGGAAGTTGGCAATTGTGTTGGTCTATGTGGATGACTTGATTATCACCGGGGATGACAAAAGAGAAATCCATCAAACAACAAAAATGTATCAGTGCAATTCCAAATGAAAGAGTTGGGAGAGCTTAAACACTTTTTGGGACTAGAAGTTGCTCTTACAAAGGAAGGGTTGTCCATTTGCCAACAAAAGTATACAAGAGATATATTTCAAAAGTTTGGCATGTTGGAGTGTAATCCAATATCAACGCCGACAGAGCCAAATGCCAACATCTATGCACATGAAGGAAAAGAGTTGGACGATGGAACGATGTATCGACAACTAGTAGGTAGTCTTATTTACCTAACTTTATATCGGCCTGATATTGCTTATGAAGTTGAAGTTATGAGTTGATACATGCAAAGTCCGAAGAAACCTCATTTGGATGCGGCCTGACGGATCTTGAGATATGTCAAAGGTACAATTGATTACGGCCTCTTGTATGAAAGAGGAGAAAACTGCAAGTTGGTTGGATATTGTGATGCTGACTATGTAGGAGACCATGATACCCGAAGATCAACCACTTGGTATGTGTTCAAGATCGGGTTGGGAACAATATCGTGGTGCAACAAAAGACAACCAACAATATCACGGTTAACAGAAGCAGAGTACAAAGCAACAACTGTAGCAGCTCAAGAAAGTACATGGTTGGTACTATTAATGGAGGAGTTACATCAAAAGGTTGACTATGTTGTACCACTTCACTGCGACAACCAATCTATAATTTGGTTGATAGAAAATCTAGTATTTCATGATAGAAAAAAGCATGTGGAAGTGCATTATCAGTTTATTAAAGAGAAAGTCTTGACGGAAGAAATTGAGATGCGACAGATCAAGACCGATGACCAAATAGCAAACTTGTTCCCCAAAGGGTTGAGTATTGGAAAATATGAAGGTTTTTGTTGTCAGCTTAACATGGTACGAACAATGGGAGCTAGTGCTGAGGGGGAGTGTTAAAGATCATCATTAGCCCAATAGAACTAATATTATTATCTAGAAGAATTTAGATTGTTCCAGAATACTCTGGAAGATCCTAGAACATTATGGATGACTCTAAGATATACCGGAAGAGTCTAGAATACTCTAGAACGACATGGAAGACCCTGGAAGGTTATGGATCATTCTAGAAGACATTGGAGCAACCTAGACCTCTCCGGAACATTCTAGAAATGTATGGAAGCTTATAGATTATATTAGATAGGTCTAGAGTTATCTAGTAAGTAGTAAGTGTATTGTAGTATCTAGAAGCTTCCTAAGAGGCCTATAAATAGGTGTGGAGCTCATTTGCACCAAACCATCCAAGAAGCACTTCAAAGAAAGCAAAGTGTGTAGTAGTCTCTCAAAGTGTAAGTTCTTCTTAAGTGTCTTAATAAAGTTATTGTTGTTTCCCATGTAAAGAGTCGTACTCAACAAAATTCATCTATGTCCAGGTTATTTTCTTCATTATTTTATATAAGTACTACTATTGTTAGCAAGTGTATTCACTAACTATATATTGTTATATGACTTGAATTCATTGGAAAAAGAAAGATCGAGTGAGTCAACTCAATATAGAATTCGCCAAATGTTGTGCAGATTAAGTAAATGTGATTTATATGATGATACACATTTACTAAAAAATCTACTTTATTCTAGATTTACTGCTTTTTGTTAATGCTGATTATTTTCTCCCCTCTTATGTCTGTTTGAACTAGAACTTAAAAGAAGAGACAATAGGTGCCATGGATCAGCTAAGGGAAGCTGAATCTGAAGCAAAATCCATTCACACAATTATACATAGAATTAATGGTTTTGACTCATGAGGAAATGGTACGCTTGATTTTATAAATACATGTTTTACGAAGGTATTTTTGTCATCTTTTTCCTTGTTTCGGAATTTTTCAGGAAGAGGTGGTTTTAAAAAGGTGTTGGCTTTCTTGTAATTGGGGTTTAGCTGTGCAACATGGTAATATTCTTCCAAAAATGGAAACTTTGTTTCCATGAATGTTGTGTTTGTTATGATACCATGTCTTTCTTGATTTTAAGGTATATGTGATGCACATAGTGGGGTCAAAGCATGAGCATTGGTCCTCATTTGCACCTCTACCATTTCAAGTTGTAATTTCGGATGATGGTTACAGGCGAGAGAGGATTCTTGGCATTGTGGCAGATTCACTAACTTCACAATTACCACCTTCTAGTTTCATTATATTTATAAATTTTAAATTTTTTTAATTTGTTATTATGGAATGAAAACAGGCGATGATGATTCGGATAGGTGAAAACTTTTTGCGACATCATTACATATATAATCTTTTTAGCTGGAAAGGAATCAATAATGGCTAGGAAAGGAATCAGTGGCTAGGATACTAAGTACGGCTCTGTAAGTGACATCTAATACGGTTGTATGGTTTATTAGATGGGTGTAATATTAGATGGACCTATTATATAGAGTACGACTATTTGTGGACCTATTATATAGAGTAAAGCTAAATAGCCGTACTCTATTAGGTAATGTAATCTAATACCCCCTCTATTAGTACGGTTCAATAATATATGTACTATATCTACAGTTTCAACCGTATTATATTACACTTTTTCTAGTAGTGTGGGCATGATGATAACAATGAATGAGCATGATCATAGTTTGAATGATCATGATATTGATTTGACATATCATGATGATAATTTGAATAAACACTATAATAATTTAGTGGTTTTATTAATAATTACATCTTTATGGGTTTTTTTTTGACTCCGGGGCTCAAAATATGTTTGGACCGGCCCCATATAGCATTCTTCTCTAAGATTCTTAGCATCCTTTATTCTGAATCCACTTCGTTGCAGAGTTGAAAACATTTGTTTGCAATATCAACAACATACCATTTTCCATGTTGCTTAAACCATTGTTAACAAATCTCTTGGAATTCAATTTGATTAGGTATTTTTTTTCCCTGTTAGCAACTCCGCAAATACCACTTCAAAACCCGTGAGATCGTTCTGTAGTTCCAAGGGCTCTGAGAATGTGATCTGTGGTTAGATAGATATATATCCAATTGTATCACCGCAAGGACTGACTGGGGGGAAGTTATGTATGGGAGACAGGATGAAGTACACCCAGGATAATAATCGCCAATGTAAAGATTATGAGGACACTGAATTTTTGCAGGATATGGACCATGTATTAACTTAGTTATATCATAACCTGAAAGCTTTGCCATAAAATCCTGCAAAATTATATTTCATGCGTACAGGTAAAATCAGCAAGAGGCGTTAATATGTAATTAGAAAAATAGCTTAATGCTGAAATATGTTATTCATGAAAGGCAGGTGATGTTCAAGTGGTAAAGACTTGCTCAGGATAACCTAAGTTCCATGCATGATAATGATATACATATATAATTAAATACAAGACACAAACAAGTTAATATATTACTATCTAGATTTTTTGTGTAGGGGATTCATTGTAAAGTGGAATCAATGAATTATACTACATCATCAATTTCCAATGCAAATAGTGAAAGAGCTCAACTGTACCTCATCCAACAATATCATACGTCTGTCAAGCTGTGACCGATAAACTGTTCCACTCATAAAAGGACCAACACGATCTTGTTTCCTCACATATTTCACTTTTGCACATATTTTTTCTTTTTCGAATTCCATGGATTGGTCATAAGTTGAAGTAAATATGACCAACTTCTCCACTAATTGGTCTATTTCTAAAGGTATCCTGTTACAAAAACTTGACAAAAGTATAACATAAGGCCGAGACAAGAATAAAAAATCCCCCTTTCCTTGTATGTTGTAAAAAGGGTAGTGCAGATCTTTCTGCAAAGTCTTGATTACTCCTTGCTCAGTATCACTTTTCATAGCAACACCTGCTTAGAGGTCCCGCAGCACTGACCAAAGCGGCTAAGGGAACACCCAATCAAACAATCGGTAAAAAATGTATCCCTTGATAGAATCTCTTTCTTCTAGACGGAACTACCCTAAGTTCTAGATTGAAGCACATCAGCTGAGAGCGTGTATTTGTTTTAATTTGCATCCCTTGATCCAAACCAATCTAGAAAGTCGATCATGGATCGTATCTTCCTTCTCTCCAACACAGTTACTCGATGTAGTCAAATAATATTGCGTGAATTATCAACTTTTCAAGCAAAAAACTTGTTCTCATATTTGGGCAGTCCACTTAAGTAGTTTGCATTATGTATACAATACATATATTCATGCAATAATGTAGGCAAAGAAAATCGTTTTAACTACAAGTTTATTACGAGATATAGCTCTAAAGAGTTGCTATTGGGAATTCTTCACTATAACATAGTGGAATACAGTGCTCATACTCCTTCAAGATTCTTAGCATCTTCGATTCTGAATTTACATCATTGCAGATTCCAAAACATGATTGGGCAATATCAACAAAGGAGGTTTTTCCATGTTGGATAAGTAAATCATCAATCTTTTGGAATTCAACATCATCAGATATTCGTTTCCCTGTTAGCAACTCTGCAAATACCACTATAAACCCTGAGAGATTGCTTTGCAGTTGAGAGAGCTCTGAAAAACATAATTTTGTCAGACATATGTGATTGCATCACCACAAGAAAAATACAACAGGGACTGACCCAGGGGTGGTGGGTAAGTGAAGGAGACAGGTTGAAGTAACTTACCAACCCAAGGAGCATACACTAGATCTTCAGGAGGATTGATACTTCGAGGATAGCGACCACGTGCTAACTTAGTAACGTCATAACCTGAAAGCTTTGCTGTAAAACCCTGCAAATTTATATTCCATGAATTCAGATCAAACAAGAGAAGGGTGTTTAAATTTACATGGAAAACTAGTTTAGTTGTGAAATATGCTAGTCATCAAGGGCATGTAATAGTTTGCTCAAGATAACCTAGAACTCCCAAGTTCAAATGGGTATTACCTAGCCGGGTAGGATTTCTTTGGTGTTATAGGAAATTACTGAGAAGTACATAAATCTTAGCAAATCACCACCTTAAATTCACTGATGAGCTGATAGAATTCTAAAAGGTGTTAAGAGGAATTACAAGGGGTTTGTAATCAAGCATCGATTTCATTAGCTAAAAGACACAAATCAGACAATACTTTTATGATATGGTATGCTGGAGAAAACATTTAGACAAGAATATTAGAGGAGAATTTTGTTTTGCAAAAAACATACTTTATTAATCACAATCACAGTACCGTACCCGTGGAAACCACGGTTATAAAATTAATTAAATTTTCATAATAAAAATTTATAATTATTAACCAATTATTTTAAATAAATCATGTTAAATAAATTATTAATTAGGAGATATATCAAATTTTTAAAGTTATTATAAATTAAAATTTAACATATAATTAGAAAATATAAATTTAAAATTTGAAATGAGTTGCCTAATATATCTACATGACACATGACATAATATTAATGAAGAGTTGTATTAGAGTGACACTTGACAAATGAAGATTAAAACTATTCATTTATTAGAATAGGGATATTTCTAGAGTATTTACTATATTTCCTGGTCAAAATATTCCTCCTAAATTAGAAGATTGTAATTCCCTAATTTATAGTGATCTCCCTGTATATGTACGCATTCGGTTGTGGAATAAAATCAAGACAGAATTCAATCACGTTCATGGTATCAGAGCGATGGCTCCAAATCGATATCTTAAGGGCACAATTCAGCTTGGTCTTCATATCTCTCCCTCCAAATCGAGTCAACTTATCGCCTACTCTGATGCCGATTGGGGGGGTTGCCCGGATTCCCGATGATCTACTTCGGGTTATTGTGTATTTCTTGGGGAAATTTGATATCTTGGTCGTAGAAACGACAACATACTATATCATGATCAAGTGCTAAAGCAGAATATCATGGGATCGCGAATGCTGTTGCTGAAACGAGTTGGCTACGCAACTTACTTCTGGAGTTATTTGTCCAAACTCGCAAAGCAACCATTGTTTATTGTGACAACATATCTGCAGTCTATTTGTCTGAAAATCCAGTGCAACATCAACGTAGAAAGCATGTGGAACTTGATATCCATTTTATAAGAGAAAAAGTTCGCGTTGGTGACATTAGATTTCTTCACATCCTAATAGATTTTTAGTATGTAGATATCTTCACGAAAGGGCTACCGCGTCAACTATTCACTCGGTTTCGATCCAGTGCCTCCGGTTTCCTCCCGCAGGGGTGTATTAGCTGTATATTAGTTGTACATTATTAGTTGTATATTTCTAGAGTATTTAGTATATGTCCTGGTCAAAATATTCCTCCTAAGTTAGAAGATTGTAATTCCCTAATTTATAGCGATCTCCCTGTATATGTATGCATTCGGTTGTGGAATGAAATCAAGACAGAATTCAATCACGTTCAATATAGACAAAATATATACCGAGGTAACCAATCAACCCCTAGAATATTAACTATATTAACTGCCATATTACCAACTTGAGTTACCTAAATTATAACCACCTTAACTACCATCCATTAATTAATAAATCCTAAGTCTAGTTTAACAATTCAGCACTCCCCCTAGGTAGACTTATACAACATCAAACATAACCCTAAATTCTTAAAGATTTATATCTTCAAATATTCTTTCATGCACCAAATCTTACGTTGCTATGGAAGAACACCATCCATAGTCACAAACATATTTTTTGTTTGCTATGTTGCTACAAGTACCCTTTTTTTTACGGCATGGTAGATGCAAACATCAAACACCATACACTGAAAGTTGTCTTCACAAAGAACAAAAGAACGTTCATCAATCTTAAGCATCATCTTTTACAGGAACATAGCCACATGAAAAACATCCAATGAAACATCATATGTATGCCATTTTTCTAAGGATTAGTTACATGAGATCATCATGAAACCAGAGCCATCTATTCTTTTGACATTCAACACATATAATCCCATCTTCATCTTCATCATTTTTGAAGTTTCACATAACCTCTCTTTCAAAAAAAAAAAGTTTCGCATAACCACAGTCACAAACTTGTGGTTACCATGCCTTACGTGGATATCATCAAACTTTCCACCATGAAACCTCCTTGACATCAAGCATGGTTTTTCTTTTTTGCTTTAAAAAAAATATCATCCATCTCTTTCTACTCCCTGGCCATCTCTTAAATTATTTCTCCATTTTTCCTCATTTTTCAAAATTGAACCAAAGCCAAAAACTCCTTTTTTTTGGCTATGAACCTCTTTCTTGAGATTAGTCTCAAACTTCATCTTCTATAGGAACTTTTGTTGTACTAAAGAAGATGATAACATGGCTGTTTTCACAAAGAACTAACAACCTTTCCTTAATCCTACAAAAATTATATAATGCACACACATATAGGCAACCATCTTAATCATCACCACTCATGATCCCTCATGGATGGCAGTTGGTAATAAGTAATCCTAACCGATATAAATACCATTAACAAACCAAAATATAACATATAAATACTACATAAAAAACATACACTAAAAGATTAGATCACTCTTTCCACACTCCCCTGTTTGCCCATCTTCCGACGACCATCATTTAATGTACTTTCCGAATAAATTTTGTTATTGAGATCGTAATAATTTGTCTTATGATACAAATCCATCCCATACTAGGCCCATATCACACAAAAAAGCAAAGTGTAGAACTCACTTCCAAAAAGCAAGCTAGTAAGAGGAGGGGACACCTGGATTTATAAGCCACCAATAAAACTTTCACTTGGACGATGTGGGATCATAATAACACCTCACACTTTGAAGAATCGATGTCCTTGTTGGTTACTACTAGCACCCGCTTTTTGGTCCAAGCCACCACTCCATAAACCACCACTCTGAGTCATTGTTGGTCACGTTTGACAGCCCTCTTTTCGGCTCTAAGCCATCACTTTGTAGGCCATCACTCCAAGTGTTGGAACCTTAAAAGATGAGGATGGCTCTGAAAGCAACCGATACATATTCATCTCATACTAAGCCTGTATCACGCCAAAAGCCCAAGTGTAGAACTTAATCCTAAAAGCCAACTTGTAGGAGGAGGGACACCTAGACAAAACAATAATTTTTTTAGTTTGATGTTTATTTGTAATTAGAGTAATATGTTGTTAAGTTTATATAATTTAATTTGTAAATCTTGATTTAAAGGTTGCCACTAGAGGCATACCAGCCCCTGAGCGGAGTAAGCCACTTGGCACGGTTTCAGCAGCACCTTGGGGTTCAACACTTATCTTGCCTATATCATATACATACATTGCCATGATGGGATCTCAAGGACTTACAGATGCATACAGTATAGCTATCTTGAATGCAAACTATATGGCAAAACGTCTTGAGGTCTCAATTTCTTTCTTTCCATATTCATTAAGAACAAATATATAATATTTTTTTTAATTATTGTTATTATCAAGTTCTCAATTTTTTTCCTTTGGGATTAATTACATAGCAGAGTCACTATCCCATTCTTTTCTGTGGTGTGAGTGGAACAGTTGCCCATGAGTTCATCGTTGATTTGAGACCCTTGAAAGTAAGTTATAATATTATTTAGTCATATTTTTTGTTAAGTCAAAAAGAAATAGCAACTAACTTGAGTCATATTCATATTCAGACAAGTGCCGGAATAGAGCCAGAAGATGTTGCAAAACGTCTGATTGATTATCGGTTTTATGGTCTAACTATGTCATGTTCAATTCCAGGAACACTAATGATTGAACCCACTGAAAGTGAAAGCAAGGTATTTTTTGAAAAAAAAAGAGTAAAGTTTCTTTAAAAGTTATAATGTTTTTTCCTTTCCTTTCATTTTATATACCATAACATGTGGAATTTTTGAGTTGTAGGCTGAGTTGGACAGGTTTTGTGATGCTTTGATCTCCATTAGACAAGAAATAGCAGAAATTGAGAAAGGAACAGTGGACATCAACAACAATGTCATCAAGGTAATTATAACAATAACTAAGTTCTGACTGTTTTGTATTATTTGTTCAAGAGTTATATTAGGGATAATGATGGAAATTAAAAAAATTGTAGGGAGCACCTCATCCACCACAACTACTCATGGCTGATAAGTGGACAAAACCATACTCCAGAGAATATGCAGCTTACCCTGCACCATGGCTTCGTGCAACTAAGTTCTGGCCTATTACATGTTCGTCTCTCTCTCATGGATAAAATTTAATCTGAATAATTAAAAAGTTTTTTTTATCCTGAATTGTTGATTGATGTGGTTAAAGATTGATTAACTATGGTTGGGTTAATTATGTGTGGCAGGCCGTGAGGACAATGTGTATGGTCATCGGAACCCTTCAGCCACCACATGAGTATGAAGAGAAAGCTGAAGCTACTGCTTAAGAAATAAGAAGATATACATGTGAATGATGTGGTGTGGTTTTAAGGTTCTTTTTTAGCTTTATACTTAAATCTTGTTCTTATATATACATGTTTCATATTTGTAAGCCTTATATGGCTGCTGCTGGCTTTTATGGTATTATTCATGTAAAATCATGCTGACCAGCTGCTCTTAATTATACCAATTCCTTGTCATGATGATGTATAGATTTCACTTTTTGTGAAAGATCCCATCTTAACCTCTTTATCAAATTTAAACAATTTTAGCTATATTCAATGACTCAATCAAACACTCTTTCAACACCACTTTATCACAAAAATTAATACAATTTTTAGCTATTGAATGATTGAATCAAATACTCTTTTAAAACTTTCAGTTCCTAACAACATTAATAAGTTTAATATTGACACTTGACAGAACAGTCTTACTTTACCATTACAGGTAATCTTATTTCAAATAAAAATATGGATGAAAATTTAAAAAAAAGAACTAGTTTCTTTTATTTGATTTGGATAATAACTTAACTAACTTTTGTGTGTCATCAGGCCCTAAAGCAACTACACCGATTGGATGCTGGAAACCCGGACTCTCACTGATGCTTAGTATCCCAACAAGCAAATTAATTAATCTGATAGTTGTATTTTTTATAATTTTTTTTATTTCTCAATAAAAAATCATATATTATTCTTTTTACAGATAAGATTCTTCCATAAAATGACATCAAGGCTAGCTCCTGTCACTGGTGGTGAAAAACTGATTTCCGGTGTCCTTGAAGCAGAGTGACCTACTATCAGGTTGTTAAATGGATTTTTTAATTACCTTTAAGAGCGTTAAATCTTTTTATTTTTTATGTATTGTGAAATAAATTCTGGGTTTTCTCTTTTGTAGTCAGTTGCATGACAAATCTCGGATGGAGGCAAATATTGTTTTCCTCGAACAACATAAAGGTTATTTCTTACTTTACCATTTAATGTTATAAAGAAAAGTGCTGGAACACTTGAACCTAGAATTAAGAAGTTTATTTTATCATCAATGTCAGGAGATAACAATCTTACTTTACCATTAATGTTATAAAGCAAACTAGTAAAAACTACAAGATAAGAAAGAAATGTTAAGAGAGTTGATTTAACATCAATAAACTTGATTCCTAATAAGAAATACAATATAGTTCATGAGAAGTAAAATGGAAGTCTGGATCATTTGATTCAAAGTTCATTGTTGTGAGTTAATGTACAAAAGAATTAGTAAAAATACAAAAATGTGGGCGAAATAGTCATTTTACGTGGATTTAATGGATATCTCAGTTGCAATTTAACATCATGTATGAGTTGACAAGAACCTAATCATAGTAAATATGTGTGCATTAAGTAAGTGCTACAATAGTAACATTGTAATAAAAAGCTCAGATTCAAAATTAGTAGTTTAACAATCAAGATTTCAAGAACATAATGATGGAAGCTCACTAGTCTGCAACGAATAAATAGATAGGATGCCTAGAGATGAAAAGATCAGGTGAAAAGAACAGACAAACCAGCTAAATTGAAATTTACCACTGTGCAAGAGTTGACAAGAACATAATCTGTGCATGAGGAATCTTTAGATTTACAATCAAAAGGTAAATAATCTAGATTTCAAGTATTCCAGCACCTTGATAATTATTACATTGTTATGATTCACATTTAACACTGTTTTCTAATATTGTTTTGGTTGAACATGTTATTCCTCAAATTTTAACAGATTCTTGAATTGTGACTCACCCCTGAAGCTTTCTGAATGCAGGCTTATTTTGGTGCTAGATTAAGTGGAGTTCTGGCTTGGTGTGTGCGAGTGGGAAGGAACCAACCCAATGCCCCCGGAGTTCTAGCACCTTCCATCTTTACTTCCTATGTATCCAGGTTAATTTACTCGTATTAATTCATGTCTCAAAGTGTGTATTCCAGTATCAGGTATCATGATTTGTGTATTTACAAAATTTTGAAATAGGGTCTTTTCAATGCTTTAGCTGTGTTTGCTCTAAGGGAGATCAACTTATCAAAAGTAAGTTATTTTTTCACCCTTTTATTTAATATTTTTGTGATTGAATGAAAGTCTTAATGAAAGTAATTGACAACCGTTTTTCTGTAAATGATGTTGTGATTGTGGGAGAGGTGTTGTGTTTTTCTCTGTTGCTAGGTAACCTTCTCAACAACAGCATTCTACTTAAGCATGTGAGTAATCAAGATTAAGGGAGACTTGTAATCATGTTTGGCATTCCTTTCCAGTAAGAAACAGAGTTGTATGATTATTTGTTAGTTTTATAGGAATGTATAACCCATGTTAGCAATGTATTATTTTTGTTTAACATTTGAATGATTCTTTGTATGACATTATAATTTGTGCAATTTATTTTATTTTTTGAGTATGAAATTTTATTTTATATTATGCAATGGATTGTATTTTTTGTATATGGTATTTTATTTCTATTATGAGAAATTAAATGCAAATTTAATTTAAAAATTAATAAATATATAATTTTTTTTAAACATTTAAATTTACGATACGCAAAAAATGTGTCATCTTAATTTATGACATGGCCTTTCTTGATACGCATTGCGTGTCATTAACACGCGCGTCGTAAGGTCACGACACGCAAATGCGCGTCGTCTTCCTTTATGACAGGGCCTTCCTTGATACGCATTGCGTGTCGTAAACGTCGTCTATAGAGAGAAAATGGCTTTTCTCTAGTTGGAAATGTAAATAATGAATGAAATTGTTTCAGAATTCTATTTATAGTCCTGAGATTTTTGGCAGAAAATATTTTATTCTCGGAATGATCTCTAATATAATAGAGTGTTGGAATAACAGAGCTGCATAAAACCCTAGTGCATCCACTCTCCTGATATCTCCTGAAGTGTAAACCCCGAATTATTCAAACTTATACGGAAAAGTTTGAAAATTTGCTGTGACTGCTATAACTTCTATTGAAGTGATATCGTTTGTTCAGGATGGAAATTTCGGGTTGTCACAGCTGAGAAGTTCGTTAAGTTGACCAGATAGTTCCTGCATCTCAGCTGGTGCTAATCGGTATGGCGACTTGGCTACTGGGGTAGCTCCTGGAACTAAGTCGATTCTGAACTTGACCTGTCTTTGCGGAGGTAATCCTGGTAGCTCTTCTGGAAAGATGTAGGGAAAGTCGCTCACTACTGGAATGTATTTTAGTTCTTTCGTTTCTAGGCTTGTATCGACAATGTGAGCAAGGAATGCGCGATATTCCTTACGTAGATACTTCTGTGCTTGAATACTTGAGATGATATGAAGACTCGTACCAGGTTTGTCGCCGTAGAAGACTAGAATTTTGTTAGACGGGAGGTTTAGACGGACTGATTTCTCGTAGCACATGATGTCGGCACGATGAAGACTCAACCAATCCATGCCGATGATAACGTCGAAGCTTTTAATTGAAACTAGCATGAGGTCGATTGGAAATGAATGGTTATCTAGAGTTAGGTTACATCCTAAGTATATGCTCCTGGTGCTTTCAGTTTTCCCATTAGCAATTTCTACTGTGAATTGTTCTTTAAGTGCGTATGGTTGTTGTTTAAGTATGCGAGCAAATTTAGGGTACACGAAGCTTCGCTCTGCCCCACTATCGAACAGAATACATGCATAGGAGTTATCGAGAAGAAACATACCAGTCACCACCATCGGGTTAGCAACTGCTTCCCCATGGCCTATTGCCAGTACTCTCCCCGCTCCACCGACATTCTTTGTTTTGGGGAAGTCCCTCTTGTAGTGGCCCACATCGCCACAACCATAACAAGCCTGGCTCACGCTAGTGTCGGGGAATTGGTTAATCGGCCTCGCCGGAGATTTACAGAAACGGACAGTGTGTCCTTTCTTGTTGCAGTTAGAGTACTGCATTTCACGGCAGGGGCCGTTGTGGTGAAAGTTGCATTTGTTGCACTTAGGCAAACTTCCAGCATACTGCTTCACCGGAGCAGCAACGGGGGTTATCGCGGCATGGACAGCCACAATTTGCTGCTTTTTGGCAACTCGCTGTTTCTTCTTGTCATCCCAGAACTTCCACTTTGTGTCAGCAGTTTTTGAGGGTTCCGAGACGGCTAGGGTTTTTGTCGCTGTTGGGGATTGGACTCCATGGTCAATGAGTCTCTGTGCCAGTCGCTTGGCACTGTTGAAGGTAGCAGGGTTGGATGATAGGACATTTCCCTGATATGGAGGCACCAACCCCCAGATGTACCTCTCGATCTTCTTCCCTTCAATGGGAACCATATTGGGGCAGAGGGCCACCAGTTCGCTGAATCTGGCGGTATATGCGACTATGTTGGAGCCCTTCATGGTTAGGCCCCATAGCTCCTGCTCTAATTTCTGAATCTCACCCCTTGGGCAGTACTCCTCAATCATGAGGTCTTTCATTGTTTCCCAGCCCATGTCGTTGGCTCCGACGAGAGTTAGAGCTTTAACGTGGCTGTTCCACCACGTCAAGGCTTTCTCCTCAAAATTGCATGCAACATATTTGACTTTGCTCGCAGCAGGGCATGCACAAATTTCGAAGACCGATTCAGTCTTCTCGAATTATTGCGAGAGGGCAATGACTCCGCCAGTCCCCTTGAAGGACTTCGGTTTGCAGTTTGTGAAATCTTTGTAGGCGCACTCTCTCATGCGCATAGGGATTTCAGCATGAGTAGAGTCAATAGGGGTTCCACCTTAGCTGTTGTCAGTTGAGTGATATTGAGCCACGACAATTGCCACTGCCGCAGCTACTGCAACATTCAGAGCCGCAGTATCGATGACCGGAGGAGGAGGTGGTGGTGGAGGTGGAGGATTACGCCTTGTTGACTTGCGAGGAGGCATATTTCAGCTATAAGGTTATAAAGACAAGCACAATGGTAAGAATCAATTGTAAGAAGGGTGAGAGTGACACATGGACTAAATAGCCATAGTCCAACAGTTGAATGAGCGTACAAATTGAGATCACAATAGGGAAAAATAGTAGGAAAAATACAAGTGTAAAGATGTTCCCACAGAATAGATAGCTGTCAATATTACTGGTATTATTGATGTAATAAGTTCATGGAAAATCGACCTAACAGTAGGTCTTATATCATACCATACGGAAAAGTTTGACAGTTCCTAGATTCCTAGTTAGAGTACTGAGAGTTAGGAATATTTTATAGACAAGTGCTACTTAGGGCACAGATACGAAAAGCTATTCCTTAATGAAAAGGCGAAGATGTACTAGACATCTTCTAACGGCAACGAGAATTCCTAGGGCGAATCCTCATATCTGCCAGTTGACGAACCACTTCTTGGAGGTGTCGTTCGTGAGCCTTCTGGCGAACTCGAAGTTCTGCGACTTCGGTGGTTAATTGTTGTCGCAGTGCGTCATTGGTTCTCCTCGTCCCTTCGAGTGCTTCTTCCAGATGTCGAATGCGGACGGTGTTAACGCCTGAGTTGGCTTCAATTTCCATGACCCGGTCGAGGGCTGCTCGACCTTGTTCAACATTACGAGAAATTCTACGGACCATGACGGGCAGAGCTCGATCCGTAGAGCCACCTTTACTAACGTTGTAAAAGGTTCGGTCTCCAAAGTAAGGTAAGGGTTGACCCTGTTCGTCGCTCCAGCGGTTCAAATTGTTTACCCACAAGGGTGTGGGACCTGGAAAAACTGGTCGGGGGTTGTTGTTTGGGGCTTGACCTACGGGAGGTAGGTTGTTGACTTCGGGCTCAGAGTCAGATCCATCCAAGAAGCCTTCTGCTTGATGATTATCCAACGGAATTTGGTGCTCATTGTCGGACTCCGCTTCGAGCCATCCTGCGTTTCATTTGGGAAGTATGTGTCGCCATGATGGAATCCAGCCATGATATCTACACGAGAAAAGGGGATATAAGAATCTTATATAAATAGACGTACTACATTAGATATTTATAAGATGATATTTATTAATTATGTCAATACTTATGTGGTGCATACTAGTTACATGAAAGTAGAGTAGGATAGGCCTTCGAATAGGTATCCCTAACTCCAAAACCACAACCAAACAAGGACAGGAGGTGAAGCAAAGGTCATAGATTCTCAGACTATAACACTTAATTTCATACAACCTTGGAGTATCCACTTAACAACTATTGACCTAATTGATAACGACCTTTTTAGTTCTAGATAATTGATTAAAGTAACATAAAATACTCCTATAGTATTTTAAACCTATGCTCTGTTCTAATGTTCCTATTGTAGTGGTGTTGGTAAGTTTTTAGACTTGTTACCATATCACAATCATTCTAGGGCATATGCTAATCACTCCTCGGACCAGCATAGTTGATCAGGCTATGCCATTCCCAGGACTGACCATACATCCCCGAGCTCAATTGTGATATTTAACAATCGTAATACTTTTGTTCTTGTCTTTGTGACACTGATTTTAGTATGAATGTAGACTTGTATACTTAGTTAAATATTTTAGTATTTAAAGTATAGACTCTTGGTCAGAGTGTTTAATCCCAAATGGGTTTATACTTAGTATATCTTTTATGGGTTGATATACTCAATTCACTATAAACAATGCTCTGATACCAATCTGTCACACCCCAAAACCGAGAACGGCAGAAACGTTCTGGGGCGGAGGACGTCATGTAAAGTATCACAACACAATAATAGTAAACAAGAAAACAACATCATCCATTGCATTAAATATATAATTTTAATACAAGTGTGTTCTGTACAGTATAGACACCAAAATGCAATTCAAAATAAAGAGATGAGTCCTGAACGCGCTCCATCTTCTCAAAACCTGGTCTCGGTACCTGTCTACTGATGACCTGAGAATACAAGTTCTTTTGAAAGAGTTTATCAGCATTAAAGCTGGCAAGTTCATAAGTATTTAGTGTCGTTGTTTGTATCAAAATTTTTGAACGTAATTTTAGAAGTACGAGTTTGTAAACACTTGTAATAGAAGTATATAAATGTTTGTAAGGTTTGTAAAAGCTTGTAACTCCTAGAAAATCCTATATTTTTTTACTAAAAGTAGCCTTCTACCAAGGCATATCTGTTTTGCAAGTTCGTTTCTTGTAACAGTGTGTAATTTTCTCAAGTGTAACTATCATTATCAAAATATAGTTTGTACATTAATGTTTAAGTGAAAAGATCACTAAATATATGTATAGGGTAAATTAATGTAGTACTGTAGTGTTGTATTATAGGAACTAGTGTCGTACTATCTACCTTAAACCAGATTTATATCAAGGTATTATGTGATTAATTGTACCATACTATCAAACTTGAAACACGACAATCTAAGTCGTAAAAGGTATGACGTTTGGCACCCACAGACCTGCAGGTCCTGCTGTAGCTAGCATCAAGGTGTAGGATAGTCAATCCAGTATAGATCTATACGCAAAGTCATGCTCTCCCTCCAAGAGACTTTGGCTACAACTCGGGCCATGACATTGAAGGCAAGCTCCGATACAGTGGATCACATTTTGTTAAAGTATTCATGTATATGTAATGTATTGTTACTCGTTCTAGTATCGTTGTATATGTTCTCCTTCTAGTATAGTTGTATATGTTCTCCTTGTACTATAGTTGTATATGTTCTCCCTCTAGTATAGTTGTATATGTTCTCCTTCTAGTATAGTTGTATATGTTCTCCTTCTAGTATAGTTGTATATGCTCTCCTTCTAGTATAGTGGTATATGTTCTCATAGTAATATCATGTATATGTTCTAGTAGTAATAAGTATTGACTCATGAATGAACTGACTCCTTGTATGTTTCGTGGGACTAAATGTAGAAAGTAGTATAACCCTAAACTATACCTATTATAGTTTATTAGTAATTTGAGGCATGACTGAAT
Source organism: Lactuca serriola (assembly GCF_051521515.1). Lineage (NCBI taxonomy): Eukaryota > Viridiplantae > Streptophyta > Magnoliopsida > Asterales > Asteraceae > Lactuca > Lactuca serriola. The sequence continues at coordinate 65,640,607 of NC_136414.1, forward strand.
GTACTGAACTAAGATATAAATCCTTATGTCTATATATATACACATAATATATAAGTAAGGATTCAACGACACTCGGACAAAGAACCGGGTACTTTAGGACCACAACCAAACAAGGAACAGGAAGTAAAGTGGGTTATTTCTCCTAAGTCCTTCAAACCTTATTTATATAACTATATACGTATTAGACATGGTTTTTAACTATATTTGAGTTTAAAAACATGTTAAATAGCTTGATGAAATAGTTTAAAGTCATTTGTCTGGTAAAGCAGTTTGAAGTATTTAAACTTCCAATAATATGCTAGTTATTAATCACATGTGATTGATCTAATAACTTATCATGATTCAACTTGTATTCTCCCCCATAAAAGCATTTAAAACATTTCAAAGGTTGATTAATAGGGGTATGAACTCACCTGTAGTGAGTGGTTCTGATGACAATGTTGGATTAGTTGCTAGGTGCCAAGTGGTGACTTGAGTACACACGCGAATCCTATTTAGCATATATTGGCACATATATGAATATAATTAGTGTTATGAACAACTAATTAATGAATTGGGACCACCTTAGGGACTAGTAAACACTTATATTGATGTGTTACAATCATATATGGAAGATATGAAGGGTTATAAGGCTATACAAGAAGGTGTATGGCCAAAATACACACTATATGTGTGTGTGCGGCCAGGAGTGCGGCCAGGTGTGCTGCCAGCACGTGTGTGCGGCCAGGTGTGCTTCCAGAAGGTGTGTGCTGCTAGAAAACATGGTGTTCTTGGTGTTCTTGGTGAAAGATATTACCTTTTGGATGATACATGAGAGGATTTTTGAGTCCTTGCTTTGAAGAAGTGTAAGAAATGATCGAAAGACCAAGGATAATATATATATATATATATATATATATATATATATATATATATATATATATATGAGGTGAATGCGGCTGGAAGTGTGTGTGGTAGGCCTGTGTGCGGCTGGTTGGCCGCACACACCTGATTTGGTGTGTTTGGCCCATTTTTCCAATGCCACGCTCAATCTAACCCATCCTCTGACATGTATCTCAATTATACTAAGCTTTAAGAACTCTTTTAGACCGAAAACTTCATTATAAAATAGCAAAACGAAGCTAACTTTAATAACAATGAAGAATGAAAGCTAGAAATTTCGGGTTGTCACAAAAGCCTACCTAGTGCTGGCCTTTTGTTTTGGGTTTGGGGCTAAGTTTGGCTCATATTGGGCCAGGGGTAGAATGGTCACTTTACCCTAGGAATGAATTAAGGATTATGGTATGGGACCCAATTGCCAATTGAGTATATTTTTTGGTAGTGACAGCTCAAAAAGTTGGCGGGGTAGTAACTAGGGAATTCATGTGGAAAGCTACTATAATGGGAGGTGAGTCTCTTCACCATACCAATGGGTCTAAAGCACCAAGGTCAGCCCATTTTATGATAGTTGGTATACTTACTGTATAAAGGTGTGTGACATTGTTATGACTTGATATGTAGTAGAGATAGCTTTACAACTAATGGTAGAGATAGCCTTTGTGGCTAACGGGAGAGAAAGCCTTTGGGGCTAACAGTAGAGATAATCTTTGGGGATAACGGTAGAGATAGCCTTTGGGGCTAACAATAGAGATATCCTTTGGGGCTAAGGGTAGAGATAGCCTCTGTGTCTAATGGTAGAGATAGCTCGATAACTAATTGATATGTGATACGTGGTAGAGGTAGCATTTATAGCTAATGGATATGTGATATGCGGTAGAGGTAGAGGTAGCCTTTGTAGCTAATTGTTTTTTATTATGTGGTAGAGATAGCTTTATAGCTAATGGTAGATATAGCCTTTATGGCTAATGGTAGAGCTAGCCTTTAGGGCTAATGGTAGAGATAACCTTTGGGGCTAACGGTAGAGATAGCCTTTGGGGCTAAGGGTAGAGATAGCCTTTTTAGATAATGGTAGAGATAGCTCGATAGCTAATTGATATGTGATACGTGGTAGAAGTAGCTTTTATAGCTATTGAATATGTGATATGCGGTAGAGGTAGCCTTTGTAGCTAATTGTTTTGTATTATGTGGTAGAGGTAGCATTTAAAGCTAATATGATATGTGTTGTGTGGCTTGTGTGTGGGGTATGCTCTGGGGGACTCACTAAGCTTTGTGATTACGGTTTGCAGTTTTGGTTTCAGGTATCAATGTTTTGGAAAAGAAAAGCTCGGATTGATCGCAGTGCACACACCTATGATTTCCACAATGAATGATTCTGGGGTCATTACAAGTTGGTATCAAAGCCTTGGTTTGAGGGATTTAGACAAACATTCGGGTGTGTCTGAACTTAGAATGAGGATCTATAAAGCTTTCAAAAGAATAATGTTTTAAGTAAAGAATTTGTAAGGCAAGAAAGGGTGTGGTGAATACAATCAGCCGTGATCTAGTAAGTTTCCCCAGAATACCCACATTTGTTATCTATTATGATCCGATTTTGAATCTGTGAATCACATGCTAGTTAGGGCTAGGGGAGATGCATGTATACGTTGTATGAGCTGATAGACTTGCATGCTAGTGCTGTGTAGTCAGCAATAGGTTGGCCTGGTATGCGATGTTTGTAGCCATGAGGATATTGGATGTCATGTTGGAATGAGAATTATAATTGATATTTGTAACTGCAATGTGTATGTTTTGAAAATTTTACACGGTTAGGATCTTATAGCCTTAGAATAGCTGATTTGACCTTATTTCCTATGGTCGTAGGGTAGAGTCTATTATTCAACAGTATATTAGATCCTGTTATATGTATAATTTGCATGCATAAGGCAACCGAGAGCGAGGGTGGATGTGGACATCATTGGTTGTGGTATATGGGTTGAATGTTCTATGATATTTTGTGGGTGGAAGTTTACCCTAGGGTAAGCCTAAGATGAGGTTAGCGACAGGTGTTACCTGCTTGTGGGATGTATGTGTGGATAGACTGATTTGTCTAGTGTATGTTGGTTAGATTTTCCATTGTTTGAATGCTGCTTGCTTTGTGCTTTGTGAGACTCTTAGTAATGTGAGCTAGCTATTAAGTGAATATGCAAAGTCACATATGGCACAGGCTGGATAATATGAGAGTGATAGATTTAAACCTATTGCGCAACTCTCGTTTGAGTCTAACCGTTCTAGGGATGAGTCTATTACTCGAAGGATTATCTGATCTCTGTTGCATGTGGCTATATTCATAAGGTAGCTAGTTGACATTACTAGGAATCATTTAGCAGCTGAGGACTGGGTGAGTACGGAAACCTAGGGGGAGCCTAGGAGGTGCTACGGTCGAGATCGTCTTGATGTTTAGCAAACATTTAGTATGCCGATGGAGTAAGTGACTTAGAGGATCCGGGAGGATTGCTGAGGAAAACATGGATAGGTGTGGAAGGTAGTATTAGGCCTGTACTATTGAAAGCACATGATCCATACTCAAATCGGTGAGAGTCTTGGAGAATATGAGAAGCTTATGGGAAGGAGAATTCTTGGTTATGCCTTGATCGTGGGAATAGCTGCTTTGCAAAATGAGGATGAGCATGCAGGGATGAGACCAGGGTTTGCTCCCGGCTCCGATGGTGAGCCAGTTAGCGGAAGGACGGTGTGATGAAGTTTCGTTCCAAGGGTTTGGACAATCATTGGGATCCGAATGAGGTGTTACATTATGTTCTTACGGTGGTCGAGGTATCACAGGAGGAGGTGGTCATGATTCCTTCAAATGTTTCCGGATATGCTATCTTCGGCCATTTTCGGTGGATGTTGTGTATTTGTATCGCTTGGGAAATTGTGATAAGTTGGATATTTGGTCGGTTTTCTACTATTGTCTGGGTTAGCAAGGGTTGTCAGATGCCATTCAGCATGTCAAGGAATCTTTGATAGATCTTTTGATAGATGTATCTTGCGGAGCGGATTCCATGTGTACCGTGATTGCTCCCAATCGTGTACCATGGGTTGCTACGAGTGTAGCAGGTTTGGCCACGTCTTCAAGGATTGCCCATAGGGAGCAAGCCCGTTATATTTTCATTGTGATCAGGTGGACAACAAGGAGGTCGACTGTCTGATAATCAGGGAGGAGCAATGAGTGCTCCTGCTACAGTCTTTTCGGGGTTGGTTCAAGGGACTGAACGCGAGAGTTATGACTAGTTTTTAGTAGCCTTAGTATTCATGTTTGGAAGAGTCATCGGGATTGACGAGGGAAGAGATAGTGGATGCTGAGGTTTTGGCTATACTATCCGTTCGTTGGAATCCGAGATCTGAACGTGATATCGCTTTTAAGCGATTGAAGTCATTGATGTAGAAGGAATGCAAGAAGTGTTAGCTGGTTTTCAGGAAGTGTGTTGTTTGGACATGGGTATTTTTTGTGTTCTAGCTTTGGTAAGCATTGGCCATCAGCAAGGTGAGCATTGGAACGTAATGAGGATTAGGAATCCTTCAATTTTCATGTGCCGAGTGGACTTAGTTGAATCTAAGTGGGGGAGAACCATCCAGGAATCCAGAGTAGAAGCAAGGGTGAAAGTGTTGTAACAGTACGCGAGAGTTATGACTAGTTTTCAGTAGCCTTAGTATTCATGTTTGGAAGAGCCATCGAGATTGCCGAGGGAAGAGATAATGGATGCTGAGGTTTTGGCTAGACTATCCATTCGTTCGAATCGGAGATCTAAACATGATATCGATTTTAAGCGATTGAAGTCATTGATGTAGAAGGAATGCAAGAAGTGTTAGCTGGTTTTCAGGAAGTGTGTTGTTTGGACATGGGTATTTTTGGTGTTCTAACTTTGGTAAGCACCGGCCGTCAGCAAGGTGAGCATTGGAACGTAATGAGGATTAGGAATCCTTCAATTTTCATGTGCCGAGTGGACTTAGTTGCATCTAAGTGGGGGAGAACCGTCCAGGAATCCAGAGTAGAAGCAAGGGTGAAAGTGTTGTAACACTACGGGGGAGCCGTAACATTCACTAGAAGTAGAGAGTGATGTAAGGCTGCCGGGGTGTCATAGCGTTCATAGATTCTTTTAGGAGATTTAGACTAGGGAAGGCTAGTTCGTAGGGTTGTGGGGGAGCCACAACTTAGTTAGGATCAGGACCAGATGTGATTGACCCATTAGTTATCTGGGGGTGATACCGAATGGTTATGGGAATTTAGGATGGAACCGGTAGAGACTGCTGAGCTAAGGGTTGGACCTTGTGATACAGGATCTTGTGGTCGAGTAGTGCATGTCTCTGTAGGGCTACAACTAGGTAGCCTTGATATTGGATCTCATAAGAATCGGTTGGTTGGACCGGGTGCGAGACTGGAAGTCTCAGCGAATCGGCTAAGGGTATCAATTAATCGGTCGGGTAAATGATGGCAGGAAGTCATGGTGCATTATGCAAATGTCGATTCGAGGATCTCTGGATAGTAGCAGAGTAAAAATTCAAATTTGTCTAGGAACTCAAATAGAAATTCATGCAGGATTTTGTTTTAGTGTGATGGGATTTGGGGCATTTTTATGACAAGGGCATCGTGGGCAGGATTCCAGGGTGATGCATGGATTGGTTTGATGGTAGCTTAAGCCATTGTGGTGTGTCTCGGGTTGCTCTATCCATAATAGAGCCACGACATGCCAAAATCAGGAAGCGGTAGGTCGAAGGAGACCGGGTACGAGGTAAGTCTACAACTATTCTGGTAGTATTCACCTTTTTTTTGGTTGCGTAGTATTCAGTGGCGATATCGGATTGATCAAATGGATTGAAGGAGATAGAGCAGTTTTGGTTAGATGAGGTATTCTTCGGAGGTTGCAGGAAAATTTTGAGTGTGTTTTTGGCTCAATAATCGGGTAGGTATGCGGTGTTCTAGACAGTTGGCAAACAGGTTAGGACGAGGGAGGTCCCCGATTGTTCTTCAGGAAAGTAACCATGTGGCAGCAAGAGGAGTATGAGCGACTTCAGTGAGTTGGGGTCTGTGTGGAATTGCTTGTTTCAGTAGTCTCAGTTGACCGGTGGTTTTGTCCTTGTGGAAGCCTCAATATATTATGGGTGGGAAGTATTCTATTTAGGCTGTTTTTCTTGAGGAATCAGTTCGATGATGATTCAATGTAAGCAGTCTGTCAGGGGGACTGACCATCTCGAACTTTAGATTTATGATGAAGCAGATGCGATCAGGTTGTGAGGAATTCGTTCATCGTCGGGTTCTAGAACCCTTCGAGGGTTGGTTTCGGTTGCATTGGAAAGGATATGGTATGCTCAGAGCTGTTTCCATGAGGCCTTAGTTATTTTCCATTAGGAATGGTAAGGAATGATTTCGAGGACGAAATCTAATTTAAGTGGGAGAGAGTTGTAACACCCAGGTTTGAAAGTGCTCGATTGTGTCTTCGGAAACCAAGGGTATAAGTGTAATCTGGTGATTTGGTCTTGCATGGGTCTCGGGTCTTATTCGGAAGGTTGTAGGCCTTAGGTTTGGAGATGGGAGCGTAGGGTTTCTCATCACCTTTTCGTGGATATGAAGTTCATAGGAAACATACTTAGAATGAAGAATTTTTAGTACTTTGAAGATATTGGCATTATTGGTCCTTAGTAGAGAAAAGTGGCAAGGAGATCCCATGCATGCAAGGTGGCCAGCTCAAGAGTATGCCCAGCGTAAGCTGGGGTATGCCCAACATAGAGAGGATAAGTGGTCACGGGTGTTGGAGACGTATGCCCAACGTACGCTCAGAGTTCCTAAACCCTAATTTTTAGGGTTGGCTCACTATTTTAAGCACCTTAAGTCCGAGGGGGTGCGCCTCCCATTCATTCTCTAAGCCTCAAACCCTAAATTCGAGTGGTGGCTTCATCCAAGAGTGTTGAGAGCTTTTTGGGTGCATTTTGGGTGGTTTTGAAGGGTTTTGAGCAATCTAACACTCCTAAGGTGTACATGCAACCCTAAATACCTTGGATCTATGTTTTCTCTATTATACATGCAAATATATCCATTATCCAAGGTATTGTTCTAACTAGCATAATATGAAGTACATATAATATAAATTCTAGTAGAATTACATACCTCTTTGTTGTAGCTTGATTCCATGGCGCTTAAGAGCCTAGTGCCTCAAATGTGACACCTCAAATGGTTCACACAACATCACCAACATCTTGGAATAACTTGAGAGAAAAGGCTCCTATGCTCAAATCGGCTAGCCCTCATGTATACACACACTAGTGCCAATTTCTTGAGCAATAGGGTCCTTATATATTGTGGCTATTAGGGTTACACCATGTAACTCATGTCATTCCATATTCTTCATGCTCCATGGGTTAAAACCTCCATGGAGTATCCATGGGTTACTCCATGGGTTTAGCCCAACATGAAGAACTATGGATCATAAGCCCACTTAAATAAGAATGAATGATTTACACAATCGATCCCCATATATTTAATTAGTCTCCTTTTGATCACAAATTTAATTCCAAATTAATTCTTGATCAATACTAATTAAATAATATGATTTCATATTAATATATTAGAGCATATAATATGTTAACAAATCATAAATATCCTTTTCTCATAAAAGTCTATCCAAATTGTTCCGATGCCATGCAACCCAAATGGACCATGCCAATCGGGTCAAGTACATACCAATTATAGTTATGGACTTAGACGCTAATCCAATAGTCTCCCACTTGGATAAGTCTAAAACTATTTTTGCGTATCACTCCAAAACCTGACTAGCAATCGTAGCTCTTAAAGCCGCTGCCGTCGAACTTTGAACAAATCATTGTCGCATCCATTAGATAAGGGATCATATATTCATCCATTCTAGATATCATATATACTAAGACATGGATTATAATCATTCTATCTGTCCATTTGTTGTTTCCCGATTTCCGATTTATGACGACCGACTAACTGAACAAATTAAATCAGTCCAGGCTTGGCCAAGCACTTCGGGGTTTAATCACTAAATCATCGAGGGCCCACAAATATCGCTTTTATCCCCTTAAGGTAAAAGGAATGGATAAACTTCGACTCATATGCCTTTTCTACTACATTTTGAATCATACACAAAGGCACGTTTTATAACATCGAGTTACCAATGCGTTTTCGTGCAATCAATGTATAACCAACTCATAGGCAACAACTCATATCTCAAGATTTAAAGGATATAAGATATTATCATCTCATGATCACTCATGATAAAATCCATGAAGTGATTCAAATGAGCGTGGCTTGAATCCAATACTCAGAATTTATGAGCACTCATGAATGTTGTAGTAACTCTTGTTATGTCCAATACCTTGAACATCTACAAACCAGCTTCATGATAGTCTTGCATTAATACCTTCTTCCAACGTATTATAGACTGTGGATGGTTGGAATAATTTAGTCATTCAGGAAGACTGACCTAGTTATTCTGTAAGTCAAAACATGCAAAGTGAAACACAAGAATAATCGAATCCAATATGGTCTCAGAACTTATGAATATAAATAGAAAACCCTTTATTTATCACCATATTGATTACACATTATTCTTTGGTAAACCTTAGATTGTCCTCGACAATTGCTTAATCAAATTAGTTATATCTAGTTATAGTACTTTGTCCCTCTTAATGATCTAGGCATTTGGAAAATTTTAGAACAAATGAATATTATAGCACATGCAATTGACCCTATCTTCGAAGCATATGGGACATGATTCATGATGTATCACATAAAGACATGATACTAAACAAGTCTTTTTCTATAATGTTTCTATTTCTATTTACCATGTTCTCATAATTCAGATTATGAAAAGGGATGCCGTAATTAGAATTGAATTTTAGAATGCAAATAATGTTTCCATATATAGATTTTCCTTATGTGGAGCCATTCCAACATAAAATTCATATATATATATATATATATATATATATATATATATATATATATATATATATATATATATATATATATATATATATATATATATATATATCCTTGACTAAAGATGATTAAAAGCTCAATCTAAGCTTTTACAATTGAAATGAAGTATAATTTCCTCTCCCTTAATTATAGCAAAACAACTTTTCTCAATTGAACTTTTGTTTTTCTAAAATTAACATTGCTAACTTGGAACACTTATCATAATTATCATGCTCACACAAACATGATCATTATTAGTATAACACTTATGCTCCCAGTAGCTTTGGAATGTACTCAGAATTCATCTGGACTTCTAGAAATCAATACTTTATTGAATTTCTTACCAAAGTTCAGATTTCTGATACGAGATGCTTTGATAAAACTTGATCAAAATCATACACCTTTCCTTAGATAACAGACATGTGTGTCTAAATAATTTTGGAACTATGAAAAGGGATGTCGTAATCATAGTCTAATTTTAGATATTTGCCATTCCTCACAAATCCATGTTCGTGTGCCGGTTAACCACACACGCTCCACTAACGACTTTGAGAATGCAAATATCACAATTGCTATCTACTTAAAATCTACTTAGTGAAAGAGTTTCCTCACCATCATTTTCATGAATTGGAGAGAAACCTTATGAAACTTAGATTTTTATGGTGTATATGTTCCTATCCATGTGAATTTGTCAAAACCATAATCACAGGACAAGGTTAGTGACAAATCCAAACTCATATGGATTGAACTTGTGTAGTATTAATTTCTTGCCACCTGGCAGCACAAGGGCCTGCCATTGCTTCCAAGTTGTTATGCAACCAATTGAGAACTCTCAGAACTCATATGCAATGCTAACTTTAACTAGAATGGGCACAAAAATAGGAATATGTCAACACGATAGGTTATAAACCTCAAGGCGTGAGCTAGTGATAAAATACAGGTTTTATTCTTGATTAGATCTTGAAATTCTTCCAGGATCTTTTAGACTCCCATTGTCCTCTTGGCATATAAGACTTTCTTGCCAAATATTCAAGAGATAGTGCATATTCTTTATCAAAACAAACACTTCACACAATTGGCCTTGGTTGGTCTTTGTTTTATCCAAAACATCACAACTTATCAATTTCAAATGTATAAGAGTAGGACACATTTACTCTTACATTTAATTAGTGTTAATAAACCTTTTAAGATGTGTCACTCAAGTTACAATCTTGCAGTATGACTCTAAGACTTGTTTTGGAAAGAAGTATAACTAATCTTCTTGATTTAACCATTTCAACAATTCATTACCCCTCTTTTTAGCCATAAGAATGCACTAAGATGTCCTTAGAGGATTAATTGTGATATGGACTCACAATCATTAAGATGATCATAAAACATGATACAAAAGTACTCTCCCATCTTTTCAGATTTGAGAAACTTTTATCTTCTGCCAAATTTGATTTTCTCATGCGTTCTGCCATACATCGAAACTTTTCCAATGTTTCAAAATTATACTTCAACTTGTAAGTATAACCATATTTACTAAACTTTAGTAAATCATGACGAATAGTCTTATTGATCTTTTGTGGTGGACTTGACCAGTGCACAAGAATGTGTACTCGATCCCTTTAGTCCTTCACTTGACTCACATGGACATGTGAACAAGGAATTAGTCTTAATTTTACCAAAGATGAAAATTCTCATTCATCATACAACTAGCATGATTCCAAGTTTCGATCCAATTAAAACTTGGGTGATGAGAATATTTCCTTATTTAGAAAATTTAGACACTTCCACAAATGAAAGAATCAAATTCATATTTCCATTATTGCTCGAAACATACAAACATAAATTTTCCATAAAAGCCATTGCAAGGAGATATAAGATAAAATAAAACCAAAACTTTATTTATAAAATGCAGAAAAACTTTTCCTTACAATGCAACTTCAAATGAAAACTATTGTCTTACATATTTCCTAGCAATCTATCATAACTCCTAAGTACCAGCTCGAGAATCCGATCTTCGAATCATGCGATTGAAATCCATCTTCGCAATCAGATTTATCATACTCTTTCTTTAAGTTTTATTCCCTTTGCTTGATCTTGTCGTACATCAAAATGTATTAAGAACCTTCAAATTGGAACTTAAGAGAGTTAGATAGTGGACTTACCTGAAGCAGAGTCAAACTTTTTGACTTGACCTTCTCTCAGATCTTTCAGGTAGTTAGGGCAACTTCTCAACCAATACCCCTTCCTTTTGGCAATAGAAACATATGGACTCTTTGGTAATGGTACATGGGACTATCTCAGACTTAGCCTTTCTCTTTACCAGTTGGTCAACGGAGTTAACTATGGCCGATCCCTTTTCATTGGGAAGAGAAGGCTTTTCTGGATATCAATGTTACCATTTTCAATATCCATGGAGGCTTGGGAAGTTGATCTTCTAATAAAATTTGCTTTACTAGTCCTCCAAATCATTGTTGATTCAGCATCACCAAGAAGATGGATAAGATCATTAAGGGTCATGTCATAGTCTGTTTCATAGTAGTCCCAAGCGAACTTACTATGTGACTTGGAAAGTGATTGAACATCCCACTTTCTCAAGACTTTGACACCTAACTCTCCGGACTTGTCAATATGTGACTTCATCTCCAAGATGTAATCATACATAAACCTTGCTTGCCAATAGGGCTTGAGTGACCTTGAACTTTGTGGGTTAGGGAGAATAATTGGAGGAGGTGGAGGAAGTGAAGAATGATTTTCGGGACATCATCTTCATTGGGAAAGCTTGTTCCAAGAGTTTTGGGAAGATCATAATTATGTGAACCAGACATCTTCTGGGAGATATTCAAGATAGTTGATTTAAAGTCCTTAATATAACACCTAATATGAAATATCAAGGCTAGTACCCAACACAATATTTTATAACTTGGAAGAGGGATGCCGTAATCAAAGCTATAGAATATTTGAAGGTAGGCAAATGACGATTCACCAATTTCCACCATGAAAAAAATGAAATAATTTATTAGGTTTTAATTGGATTTGAAACTCCTAGATATTTTGAGATTTATTAAACTTTTCAATGGCATTTTTCAATCTCGATTGTGCCTTTTTAAATTTTGTGACTGGGATGCCGAGGATCACAAAACAAGGTGTGAATAACCAGGCAAATATACCTGGTACCCTTAATATTTACCACTCAATCGATGTGTCGGTTAACCACACGCTCTCCACCAATACTATGATAAACATTAAGTTACCCTTTTCATACCTTGTTAAATCAAGCTAGTGTGCCGGTTAACCACACGTGCTCCACTAACTGACTTAAGCAAAGTGCAAAGTGTAATTTCATGGGTTAGCACCAAATTCACATTTTCCAAAGTATCTAAGATTGGGAATTCATAATAGTTTAGTTACTTAGTATTTATCATTAGTACTTTTAATGAAGGGAGAATTATAGTCCTTGTCCTACCCGTTCGGCTAACGACCCTCCACCAGTCAAGGAAGCAGTGGATGAGAGTGGACACCCATTAAACTGCCATTTTATAGGCAGTAACCTTATAGCCCCCTTATAGACTGGCTTTGTGAATGACGCATACTAACGGTAAGACTGACTTTGTTCTTATATATATATATATATATATATATATATATATATATATATATATATATATATATATTATTAACTTATAATACTATAGAGTATACGAGTTGAATTTTAACTTTTAAAATTCTAAGGGCTTAACTTGGAATTAAAGTATTCATGAGGGGACACTTTAAAATTCCAAAACTTGAGGGCAAGTTTTGAACTATTAAAAAACTTTTCAATTCCATAACTTATTTTTTGAAAGTAGTTTTAATGAAAAAACTCTTCAAGTTCCATAACTTGAGGACAAGTTATGGAAGACTTTAAAACATTTAAAAATGAGTCTCTTCATTTTTATAACTTATGGAATGAATTCAAAAAACCTTTGGATTTTCATAACTTATGAGTTTAATTAAGGTTTTAAAAACTTTAATGAAGAGACTCTTGAACATCCATAACTTGAGGACAAGTTATGGAGTCCATAAAACTATTTTTTGAGAAAGACTCTTCAACTTTATAACTTATGCATTTTAATGGATATTTAAAAGAAATGACTTTTGGTAATCCTTAACTTGAGGAAAAATTACGGAATCCATTAAAATACATTTAGATAAAGAATTAACTAACAAACAATTTTACAAATAATTCCTATGATCTACCAAAACTCATAAGTGTATGAACAATCCCATAAAAAATTTCAAAAATTACATAAACACACATAAAACTTGAAATTTAGATAATAACTTTGAAATCGGTTTACCATAATCATTACCACATCAAAAACAAGTTTTATAAGTCCAAAACAGTTTAAGTGAATGATTCTAGACCATTTCCAGCCTTAAAACTCGAAGATATGCTGTCTGGGAGTCCAACTCGTCGAGTTCATGAACCAACTCGACGAGTTGGATGAATTTGCACATGGACTCATCGAGTCCCCTGCCAACCAGCAAAAAAACTTCAATTTTCAGCCATTTGCATCAAGTATAAATGAAAACAAGCCTAGCCTCTGATACCACTGAAGGGTTTTGAGCATTCTAACACTCCTAAGGTGTACATCCAACCCTAAATACCTTGGATCTATGTTTTCTATATTATACATGCAAATGTATCAATTATCCAAGGTATTGTTCTAACTAGCATAATATAAAGTACATATAATATAAATTCTAGTAGAATTACATACCTGTTTATTGTAGCTTGATTCCATGGAGCTTAAGAGCTAGTGCCTCAAATGTGACACCTCAAATAGTTTACACAACATCACCAGCATCTTGGAATAACTTGAGAGAAAAGTTTCCTATGCTCAAATCAGCTAGCCCTCATGTGTACACACACTAGTGTCGATTTCTTGAGCCATGGGGTCATTATATATTATGGCTATTAGGGTTACACCATGTAACTCATGTCTTTCCATATTGTGACAACCTGTAATTTATTCCGTCGCTAAAACTGTTCCCGTCGAATAAAACCGTCATATTCAATTCGTTCCGTTAACCTTTGTGTTAAATTAATTTTATCGCGACTTTTATTTTGGTTTCGAAATTGTCGGGATGTGATTTAATCATTAAAATATTTTCCATATTTTTTTGGAAAATTATTATTTTCATCAAAGTCGTGATTACGACAAAATTTATTGGGTTCGACCAAAAGTACCGTCTAATGGCAGTATCGGGTAGAATTCCACCGGGCCACTAACTCAACCCCTATATAAGGGATTGAGTGACATCATTTTGAGGCTTTTTCCCTCTCTCTAAAAACTTTCTCTATCTACACTCTCTCTCTAGAACTCGAAGTTGGGCCAAAACCCTCATTTCAAGCTTGATTTTGGTAATAAATATATCCTAAGCATGTTTCTAAGCTTGTTTATCATTCAAATTCATGTTGGAATCACCCAAAACACATATGAACATGTGTTTACGGTTTGGGGACCCTCCTAAAATTGTGAACACCTCATATGAGGGTTTTGAAGCCTCAAAACCCCTCCAAAACACTCCTAGAGCTTAGATTCGTACTAGAAACTTGCATGCATGAGCTTAGGACCCCAAAATCACACAAAATGAGGCATGAACATGATTTTACGGTCCAAGACCATGCTTGGACCGTAAACTCTCATTCATAGACCTTAAACACATTGTTGGGTGTTAGTTTGCCCCTAAACACCTCCAATGGACTTCCATGAGTGCATGGAACCTTGTAACCCTTCAAGAAATGCACCAAATCATCATCAAATGGGACAAACTTGAGTTTAAGGTCCAAGAACATTCTTAGACCGTAAAATCATCTCCTTAGACCATAAACTCCTTCAATGGGTGTTAAAGTGCCCTTAAACACCTTCAAAAGCTTCCACGAGAGTGTAGAACCTCATAATCCTTCATGTGATGCACCAAAACATCCTCAAAGGCATCAAACTTGAGTTTACAGCTCAAGAACATTCTTGGACCGTAAACCCACCTCCTTAGGCCGTAAACATCCCTCAAAGGGTGTTAAGGTGCCTTTAATCCCTTGAATAGCTTGGTTTTGGAACTAGAATCACATGTGATTGAATTACAACCACCAAGGCCCTTGATTCATGGAAAAACATGAGTTTACGGTTGTAAACTCATGAGTTTAAGGTAGTAAACTCCCCAAGAACATCTCCTTAGACCTTAAACTCATTTCCCAAGGTCATTTCAAGTCCCGATCACTTCCGAAGCCATGGAATCGACCCTAGAACCTTCCCGTGTGCATGGCTTTTCCATTATGGCATCCAAGAACCCACCATCCATGAGTTTACGGTCGTAAACTCATGGGGATATGGTCAATGGTCCGTAAACTCCTCAAGGAGTTTACTCTTGAAGAGTAAACTCCATATTTAGGCCCTACACACCCTTAGATGCTACCCGGATCACTCCTAACACTTGAATTGAAGTGTTTTCACGTCTTGGAGTGCATATTCATGTCTAATTAGTGGTCCAAAGTCTAATTAGATACATTTGTATATCATTTCATATTACATAGGAACCTCGCGCGTAATCAAGCCCCGAACTGACAACTAGCATCCAAACCGTCACGTTTTCCCGACTAGTGAGTTCATACCCCTACCCTTTTTCACTGTTTTTTCACTGTTTTCAGGGGGAATACAAGCAAAGTACAAGGGATGCTTGTACTCAAAACTTGTTTTACATGTGTGTGTTTCATATTTCATATGCTTTTAACACTGATAATTGAAACAGATAACCGTTTGAACATGCAGAACACGTAAACATATTATTTGTGAAATACGTTATAAAATGTTGTATTTTATATTTTCACAAATGGTTTTCCACATTATATCAGTTAAAAGGATGACATTTGAACTCTGAACTTAAAACTTAGTACACTGTTTTGTCCACGGTAACACTCCACAGAGATACGCGAGTGGAGGATTATTGTTCATAACAGGATCTTTCTGTATTATTACTAGTAAATTTGTTATTCCTATAAATTGGAGACACGTCCTCGATGAACACTCCATAGAGATATGCGAGTGGAGGACCGCACCCGTAACCAAAATCTCTTAGATAGGGAGCGTGACTTGAGTGTATAGATCTATACGGGGCTGACTACCCCACACCTGGCTGCTAGCTACAGCCAAACCGAAAGGTTCAAGGGTGATGAAAGTCATAAAGTGATGTGGACTACTTATTGCCATATCTAGTCTATCGTATTGTTATGGAAGTCGCAATTTGGATAACAGAGATTTACTAAATAGTAATAATGAATAAAGTAATTAATTTACTTTGTACATATTAGTTTTATATACGTGTTAAAACTAATACATTTCACAAGGACAACCGGGTTTTCAGTATACATCTTTCACATTTGGTAACCAACATTCAGGAAAATATGGGATTTTCCTGGGGAAAACATTTATACATAACCAGAACAGTGTAACAAACCAGATAACCTAACTTTACATTTCACAATGGTAAACATGTTTTTCAGTATACATCTTTCACATTTGGTAACGAACATTAAGGAAAATATGGGATTTTCCTGGGGGAAACATTTGTACATAACCAGAACAGTGTAACAAACCAGATAACCTAACTTTACATTTCACAAGGGTAAACATGTTTTAAGTGTACATCTTTACATTTCATATTGGGATTCAATAACCAACTTTTAAGAAAATATGGGATTTTCTTAGTGTGTAACATTTTCAGAAACGGAAAGGAACTTGTACATTTTCACAAAACAAAACCACTTATGAACTCACCAGCATTATGTTGATTTTCAAACTGCTTGTATTCTCAGGTCCGCATTAGACAGGTACCTGATGGTTCCTTTCGGTGAAGATGGAGTGCGTTCAAGACACGTTTTATTTTGTTCATATATACTATGTATCACTTGTACAACTTTACTTTTGAAAAACATGTAAATTTTTATATATGTAATGTAATGATTGTTTACTTTACTTACTATGTGCATTGGATTTGATACTCAACGTGGAGTCAACCCTAGAAATGTTTCCGCCTTCGGTTTTCGGGGTGTGACACATATTCTCCATGCTCCATGGGTTAAAACCTCCATGGAGTATCCGTGGGTTACTCCATGGGTTTAGCCTAACATGAAGAACTATGGATCATAAGCCCATATATATAATAATGAATGATTTACACAATCAATCCCCATATATTTAATTAGTCTCCTTTTGATCAAAAAGTTAATTCCAAATTAATTCTTGATCAATACTAGTTAAATAATATGATTTCATATTAATATATTAGAACTTATAATATATTAACAAATCATAAATATCCTTTTCTCATAAAAGTCTATCCAAATTTTTACGATGCCATGCAATCCAAATGTACCATGCCAATCGGGTCAAATACATATCAATTATAGTTATGGACTTAGACACTGATCCAACAGGTTTTTGGTGCATTTCAAGAAGATGGAACTTGTTGCAAAGATGAGAATCAAGGAGGAACTTGTGGATCTAGCATTTGGGACTCATTCGTAGCTTCATGAAGGTACAAAGCTTTGAACTTGATCATTCATCTCTTTGATCTACCATTGTGAGTTTTAGTTCATTTTGGTCCCAAGGATGGGACTTTGTGGTTGCAATCTGATTCTTAGACTTAGAGTTGCCACTCACGGTGTTAAATGAGTCCCTAAAGTAGAAAGTTTCCATCTTAGTGGTCTTAATAGGTTCATGCTTGAGTTAAGACCATTTCCATGGAAGTAGATTATCATTATTGGAGTTTGAGCTTATGTGACTCATGCAAAGCCATCATGTAAGCAACTTTATGGTTTAAGACGTTGAAGAGGACTTGGATCTGTAATTGTAGCTTCAGGAGTAGAGTATTAAGCACTTAGAGGAAAAGTGGATTAATAGAGGAGTACGATGGGCGTACATGCAGGTACGCACAACGTACACCACCTTCAGCTAGTACGCTTAGCGTACAAGGGAGTACGCCCCACGTACTCATCAATTATGGGCTTGGAGTTTTTTGGGCCTCGGGTTGGGCCATGCATTGGACTTTGGGCCTTTAGGCCTTAGTGGAACATCGGAAGTCAGATGTTTTGGGCTTAAGGTAAGGCCCATTAGAGGAGTTGTACCCAATTTGGAAAATTGGGCCATTAGTTGGCCACTAGTGGGCTTGGAAAGCCTACCTAGTGTTGGGCTTTTGTTTTGGGTTTGGGCCTAAGTTTGGATCATACTGGGCCAGGGGTAGAATGGTCATTTTACCCCATACATGGATTAAGGATTATGGTATGGGATCTAATTGCTAATTAAGTATATTGTTTGGTAGTGATAGCTCAGGAAGCTGGCAGGCCAGCAACTAGGGAATTCATGCGGGAAGCTTCTGCAATGCGAGGTGAGTCTCCTCACCATACCAATGGGTCTAAGGCACCAAGGCCGGCCCATTTTATGATAGTTGGTATACTTACTGTGTAGAGGTGTGTGGCATTGTTATGCATTGATATGTGGTAGAGATAACTTTACAGGTAATGGTAGAGATAGCCTTTGTGGCTAGCGATAGAGATAGCCATTGGGGCTAAGGGTAGAGATAGCCTTTGGGGCTAACGTTAGAGATAGCCTTTGGGGCTAATGGTAGAGATAGCCTTTGGGGCTAAGGGTAGACATAGCCTTTGTGTCTAATGGTAGAGATAGCTCGATAGCTAATTGATATGTGATATGTGGTAGAGGTAGCTTTTATAGATAATGAATATGTGATATGTGGTAGATGTAGCCTTTGTACCTAATTGTTCTTTATTATGTGGTAGATGCAACTTTTATAGCTAATATGATGTGTTGTGTGGATTGTGTGTGGGGTATGCTCTGGGGGACTCACTAAGCTTTGTGCTTACAGTTTTCAGTTTTGGTTTCACGTATTAACGTTTTGGAAAAGAAGAGCTCGGATTGATCGCAATGCACACACCTATGATTTCCGTAATGAATAATTATGGGGATGAACTCTGATAAATGTTTTACTTAATGATGATTTGAAATGTTAGAAATAAACGTTATTAATGTTTTAGATATATTAAAAATGAAATTTTTATCCTTGATTTTTGGGTCGTTACAATATTTTCATGTATAGTTTGGTGAGTAAAAGATACAAGCATATAATTCATTGTTTATTTGTTCCTTTTTCCCTAATGGGAAAACCTATATCTGTGGGCCCCTCGATGATTTAGTGTTGACTTATGTACTAGGCCCAGCTAGGATTAAATTGATGTGTTCAATTAGAAGTCCTTCATCATCATAAATCAGAAATCGGGAAACATAGATTATGGACAAAGAGATTGATTACATTCCATGTACTATGTCTGGGGATATCTTGCAGAATGAAGGATTATATTATCACTTATTTTAGGACATGTAACTGACTGGGTCAGAGTTCTGCAGCAGCTTTTGGAAGCTACCATTTGCTGGGCAATTTGGAAGTCATACTAACAATTATAGTTACAGACTTATCCAAGTGGGAGACTGTTTGATTAGGTGTCTAAGCCCATAACTATAATTGGTATGTATTTAAATTGATAGTAGCACAGTCCTTTTGGGTTTCCCTCAAACCTCGCAATTATATAAGGAAATTATCAAAGGTGGGATACCAATTTATTATATGATTAATAAATTAATATAAATGATTTATTAATACATTAAAAGATTAATATATTATTTAGAAATCATAATGATTAATTAATAGTTAGCCAAAAATTAATTAGAATTGATTTTGCGGTTAATTGTATTAATTATAAAGTACAGGGACTCATTTGCAACTATCAAATAGTTTAGTGGAAGGTTCCAAAACCTCCTTGGAAGGGGGTGGACGAAATCTATAGGGGAAACCCTAATGATTTCGTCTAAGGGGCATGGATAGGGCCTTTGGATAAACTTAGGCCCTAAGCAAAGGAATATTAGGGTTTTCCTTAATCCCTAGATACCTCAGCTATATATGGAGCCTCCTGGCTCCCAAAATCGATTACTCCTTTTCTTGAAGAAACCCTAGGCTGAAAATTGGATACCCTAGCCTCTCTCCTCATAAGTTTCCTTCTTGTTAGCTCTTGGGTGTGATTCCATTAGAGGCATTGCATTTGTGGTGCTAAGCTTCCAAGAAGATCAAGATCAAAGGATTACCAATTGTTTGTTATAACAATTGAAAGGTATGTAACTCTAAAACCCTAATTTATTATTTTCAAAAATAGCCTCTCTTCTTAGGGTTCTTGTTTTGCAGTTCAAAGTATATGTTCAATTGTTAAAACATAGATCCAAAGTAGGTTGCATGTGAACTTAGGAATTGTTTTCTAGTTTATTTATTTTACCTAACCCTATCAGATAAGAGTCTTGTTTGGTCAATGCTAGAGTTGAGAACTGTATGTGGATGCATTGTATGTATGGTGGAATATGTGGTATACCAAGGAACTCATTAAGCTTGACACTTACAGTTGTGGATTGAACATTTTGTAGGTCTTCGTTAGAAGAGCTCAGCGGAATTGTACACATCCATCGAAGATATTTTTTTTCGCAGTTTTGCAACTTCACTCTAATAACGTATAGATTTCAATGAATGAAGTGTTATTATATGGTTTTTGCAGTAAAGACTTAACTGGTTAATCTGTTTTATGATGAAAAATCTTTTGTAATTTTTGGGACATTACAATATGTCGGCTCTGGGAACAAATTCACCTTATCAGAATGATAACCCTTCATAGGTGACTTCATCATCATCCCAAACAAAATATATTGAGGGAGGTGGGAGCCCAAAACAAAGCGACACCATACGAGCCCACGAGACTGAACCAGTTGAAGTAAATAATAATATTGGAGGCTCGGGCATAGAAAAAAATCATAACATGGACCATGATGAATTTGTTTGTAAACCACAAGAACCAATCACGGAGATCAGGGAGTAGAAGAAGCAAGACAGAACCAAAATGCTTTGTCCACTTCGAGTCAAACTAACCCCATGAATAGACCATGCACACCTGGTCACCAATAATAGTTGCTCGATGGTACATCTCTTTGCTTACTTTATTGCTTATAATAATTTCTCTAACTCTCATAAAACTTATCTAATGGCATTCAACTCCAATGATGAGCCAAAATACTTTGTTCAAGACGTTTAGGATGAGAACTGGAGACAAAAAATGAAGAATGGAATTCAAGCTCTTAAAAAGAACGGGATGTACACTCTTCAAGAACTAAGAGAGCACAAACCATCCATGTACTCCAAATGGGTCTATAAAACAAAATGCAAGCCCAACAATGAAATTGAGATATACATGGAATGGTTGGTCGCGAATGGTTTCACCCAAATGAAAGGAGAGTATTACCATGAGACTTATGCACCGGTGGCTAAACTTGTTACTGTTCAAACTCTACTTGATGTTGCCGTAAAGGAGGGTTGGATAATACATCAACTAGATGTTAACAATACCTTTTTGCATCAAGAGGTAGACGAGGAAGTGTACACGAAGATGCATCAAGGTTTTTGCAAAATGAATGAGACAAGAGTGTGCAATATAAAAAAGTCTCTATACATCTTATGTAACATCAATAAAAATCATGAAAAATTTAAACTTTTAAAACAACGCAAAAATCATCATTTTTTACAAATAGTTTTCAAAACAGGTTCACTATCAAAGTAATCCCAAAATCATGAAAAAAAACATGAGGAGGTGCACTGTAACATCCTAACTCCCAGGTATGAAATTTCAAAGGTTTTTATACATTTCTTGAGACCTACTCGACGAGTTAGTGGACCCAACTTGTTGTGTAGAAAATGATCAAGCCGCATGGACTTTAGGACCTACTCAACGAGTTGAGGTTGTGCATGAAAACCCTAGTTTTTAGGGTTTGCACCATATTTAAAGAGCCTTAACTCCTCTCCCCAGCCTCCGTTACCACCCTATCATCCAGAAACAAACCCTAACAAGCTAACTCTCCATTTTTGAGTGTGTGAGACTAAAGAGTGTGTGTGTTTGGTGCATTCTTGCAGGAATTTGAGGATTCAAGAGCTTGGAATGAGAAAGAGCTTGTAGATCTAGCATATACTTCATTTTGTCATCCTTTTAGAGGTAAAAAGTCATTACCTTGATCATTCTCTTGTTAGATCTCTTTATTCGAGAGTTTTAGGTCATTTCTAGCCTAATCTTGTGTCATTTCTGGTATTAAGCACATTGGAAAGTGAAGATTTCACATCTGGACTCCTCGAGGCCCTCATGGACATAAAGTTATCGACTTTAGCAAGCTATGCCCTTCTACATGTCCTAAACCTCTTGTTAGGACTAGTTTTGAGTTGGGAGCTAGATCTGGAGTTGGGAGCTTTGGACTCGACTAGAATGAACTGAATGCGAAATGGCTGAAGAAACTCGATGAGTTAGATTGACAAGTCAACGAGTTGAGTCGGGTTTTCCCGCTTTCTGGATTCTGAGTGAACTCATCGAGTTAGTGAGATAACTCGACGAGTTGGTTAGGGCTTTCCTGATGTTTTGGACACTACATGGATTCGATGAGTTGTTTGGCAACTTGACGAGTTGACTCGAGTTTTTCATATTTCCTAAGTTCTAAAGGAACTAGACGAGTCAGTAGCTGTACTCGTCCAGTTGCATCAACATGGACTGTTAACCTTGACCGTTGAATTTAACTTTGACCAAGGGTTGACCAAGTTTGACTTCTGAGGGTATTTTTGGCATTTGGGTCTTGATAAATTTTGTCCTATTGTGGTTGCAGGTGTTTAAGTTTGGAGCCATGTTTCGGGAGATTGATATTACCATCCAGTGCAACTTGTGAGGTGAGTTCTCCTCACTATACTGACAACGTCTACGGCACCAAGGTCGGCCCTTTGGATTGTTATCCTGGTTATAGTATGTTGTTATGTTGTTATGATAAGTTAGATCGATATCCTGGTAGATAGGATGATGCTATGCTTAGTGATCTATATGATTTATGCTTGTTTGTTGATTGTTTATGTTAAATAAGTATGTTAACATATGTGTGTATGGTTGGGTTGAGGTGGTCCTGCTTTGTCCTGAAGGCCAACAGACCCAGGGCGGCCCAGATAAACTGAAGTCCCTACGAGGGGGACCAGTCATGCCGAAGGACCGACGAGCGGTCTGGACAGGCTGTAGGGCCTGCGAGGTGGCCCAGACATGTCGAAGGCTCAGGAGCGGTCCAGATAGGTTGTAAGCCCTGCAAGGTGGTCCAGTCAGGTTGATGGCTCAGTTGCATACTGTTTGTATTGCTATTGTTCTGGTTTGTATGGTGTTGGTATTTTGGGGGTAACTCACTAAGCCTTCAAGCTTACATTTATCGATTATCGTTTCAAGTACTTCGGATGACTGCAGGAAGGTGAAGGCGTGACCGTACACTTCCTCAATTTATGATTATGATTTCTAGGAAAACTATGATATGGATTTATTTTGAAGACAATTTGTGAGCATTACTGGTTTTGGAAACAATTTATGAACTTGGGTGTATTTTGAAAAGTTTAATTTTTTCTAAAATTTTGTGGATGTTACAAGTTGGTATCAGAGCCTTGGTTTGAGTGAATTGGAGGAACACTCATGTGAATCAAGTCTCAAAGTAAGTAAAATATTTTCAAAAATGATTTTCAAATAGTTTTCAAAATACCAAAGCAGGATGCGAAGTGTTCGTTCAGTCAGAGCTAGTAATGTTATTATTTGAAATTGTGATATGTTGGAACAATATGCTAGTGATTGGCTAGGGATCTTCAGGAATTGCATGATAGAATTGCCTGATTATATGATGCCTGATAGCCTAGGATCTTTACTTTTATGAAATTAACATCATTACCATAGTTGCTTAGTATATGCATTATAGTTATATATAATTAAGATCTTATTGCCTGAGAATCTTTAGTTTATCCTTGTTTTCTGTTCTTTCTGATAAAGGGCTTAGGATAGGATCAAATATTCAAATGTTTATATGGTTCAACGTTATGTGTGGCTAGAATACACGAGTGCTACAGAGTTGGTGGAAGTTTCATGGATGGGTTGTGAGGCTTAGTCGGTCAGTTGTGAGATATTTAGCCTTCCTATAGGAGTGAGGATTGAGCACTCGCCTATGGTTATATACACTGTTAGGGTGCTATGATGATCCTTTACACAAATATGGGTAGGTGTGGAAGGTAGTATGGGCTTGTAATACTGAAAGCACAGGACCCATACGCGTAGTGAGGAAGCCACAAATCCCTAGGCTTTAGTTGGGAGTTGGTTCCCTGTCGTTATATAGAATATCTTATATCTTTCTGGTGTATTTTTAGAATGGTGACTACGAGGCGATTTGAGACCGGATCCGGGTCAGGATTGGGAGATGGCAGCCAAAATAGGCTAGAATTGACAGAGGATCGTGTTAGGGAGGTCATTTGGGAGGAGGTGAATTAGATTTTCTAAGGTCAGATTCCAAAGATGTTTGGTTCTATCAAGACTGTGATTATGGAGAACTTTGATGACAGATAAGCAGCCATTGCTTAGAATGCTGCTGCCGTAGCCTCTATAGTTGTGGCGGCTATCGGTGTTGGACTAATGTAGATGTTTCAGTATCGGGTCTCCGATAACATGAAGCCCCCGAATTTTAAAGGGACTTAGGATCTGATTGTAACCATGAGGTGGCTGTCTGATGTGGAGGGTTGTTTCTTCACAGACTCCTGCCCTACTGACAACAGGTCAGGTGCGCTCTGAACCTGTTGAGGTCCGGAGCGAAGGATTGGTGGAGGTTGGTTATTGGGTCATATTCTAATGAGCAATGAGTTGCGGTTACTTGGGATCGGTTCTGGTATATGTTCCGTACTCTTTATCTTCTACGGGTTGAGCAGGAGAGATTGACACAGGAGTTCTTGGAACTACGATAGGATGCAGAGTCGGTGATGTAGATCACCTGGTTGTTTGGTGAGCAGGCGATGTTTTGCTTGGAATTTGCTTCTGTGCAGGCTTAGATGAATCGTTATGAGCATGCTCAAGACTGATATCATATAGTTTGTTTCGACCCAGAGATGTGACACTCTGTTGGAGCTACAGGAGGCCGTGAGGCGGCATAAGCTGGAGATTGAGCTATAGTTATGGGAGCATAGGGAGGCCCCAACACTGGCATAATCAGTGCCTAAGCGGTTCAAGGCCACTAATTTTAGGATGGGAGGGCAGCGTGGCCGCACTTGTGGGAAGTGTGGGAAGGTTCATACTGGAGCTTGTCGATATAGTAGTAGGTGCCACATATGTGGCAAGGAGGGGCACTAAGTGAAGGACTGCCGCCAGTCCGCCCCTACTTCGGATATGAGGATATGTTATCATTGTCATCAGGTTGGCCATACAAAGGTCAACTACCCGTCGCTCGCTGCCAGGCTGGTGCAGGCTCCAATGCTGGCTACATTGAGGATTACGGACAGGAGCCAGGGTAGGGCAGAGCCCCCGAGGGCTCGATGACGCTCCTTTCAGCTCACAGTCGAGTAGGCCAGGACAACACCCGATGTGGTGGCTGAGATGTTTCTATTCCTTAACACATTAATTATGTTTATTATATGCTCATATGTTGTGCCTATGTTAGGTACGTTCTTAGTGAACTCTCTACCCGCTTTGGTATTATTCCACTCGGGGACGAGTCAGTCATTTGTCTCCCGATCATTTAGTAGGAAGTTCGATTTGCTTGTATGAGAGCTAGAGTGTTTGTTGCTCATATCTAATGCCAATGAACACAGAATTTCAGTGTCTTCCGTTTATCAGGGTTGTGTACTTGAGATCTTCAAGGTTTTATTCTTGATTGACTTGATTTTGATACCCATGGGGGATTTTTGCGTGATCATGGGTATGGACTGGCTGAGTCACTTCAGTGCCATGATTGATTGTGAGGGTCAGCAAATCATAGTTTGAACCCTAAGTTGGGAGAATTGGTTATCTACAGCGAGCGCACAAGGTTGGGTTCAGGGTTTTGCTCAGCTGGCAGGGCTCGACAGTATATTCAGCATGAGTGCATGGGTTATCTTGCATATGTGGTGGATATACGGGTCAGGGATCAAGCCTCAGTTTCAGATGTACCAGTCGTCAGGGAGTTCACTGATGTGTTTCCGGAGGAGTTTCCCAGAGTGCCTTTGGAGAGGCAGATTGAGTTTAGGATCGACCTCATGCCATGTGCGGCTGCTATCGCCAAGGCGTCGTACCGACTGGCACCACCTGAGATGCAGGAGATTTCATCTCAGCTATAGGGAGCTGAACAAATTAACGGTTCATTCGTCTGAGCAGTTCTCCATGGGGAGCGTCGATTCTCTTCGACAGGAAGAATGATGGTGCACACCGGATGTCCATTGACTATCGGGAGCTGAACAAATTAACGGTGAAGAACCGTTATCCACTCCTGAGGATATATGATCTTTTTGATCAATTGTTGGGAGCATCTTGGTTCTCCAAGATAGACTTGAGGTCCGGGTACCATCAGATTAGGGTGAGGGAGGAGGACGTGGAGAAGACTGCGTTCCAGACTCGTTATGGGCATTACGAGTTCGTGGTGATGCTGTTTGGACTCACCAATGCACCGACAATATTTATGGACCTGATGAATCGAGTATGCATATCGATTTTCAATTGCTCAGTCATTGTGTTTATAAATTACATCTTGGTGTACTCCAAGACCAGAGAGCAACACGAGAAGCATCTCCATGAATTTTTGGGAGTTCTGAGGTGAGAACGACTTTATGCCAAAATCTTGAAGTGTGAGTTATGGTTACGAGAGGTTCAGTTCCTTGGACATCTCGTTAACCAGGATGGGATTTTGGTTGATCCAGCCAAGATCGAGGCGATTATGTAGTGGG
The DNA here is from genome assembly GCF_051521515.1 of Lactuca serriola. Taxonomy (NCBI): domain Eukaryota; kingdom Viridiplantae; phylum Streptophyta; class Magnoliopsida; order Asterales; family Asteraceae; genus Lactuca; species Lactuca serriola. Next base: position 65,667,326 of record NC_136414.1, read on the forward strand.
AGGTTCCTAAATCTCCCCCACATCTCAGGAGCTTCTTGGGATTGGCAGGGTACTACCGGAGATTCATATAGCATTTCTACAAAATTACAGTACCCCTGACTCGTCTGCCGAGGAAAGTGGTGGATTTCTAGCGGGGCCCTGAGCAACAGACTATGTTTGAGACTCTGTGCTAGAGACTTTGCAAGGCTCCAGACCTAACTCTTCCGGAGGGAGTTGAAGATTTTGTGGTTTTCTTTGATGCATCTATCACAGGACTGGGACTAGTCCTCATGCAAAGAGGTAGGTGATAACGTATTCTTCGTGGTAGTTGAAGTAGCACGAGACGAGATATCCCACACATGATCTTGAGTTGGGAGAAGTAGTGTTCGCTCTCAAGATATAGAGACAATACCTCTATGGGGTCCAATACACCATCTACACGGACCACAATAGGATCAGACGAACCTGAGCATGAGGTAGCGCAGGTGGCTAGATGTAGTCAAGGATTATGATTGTAAGATCCTTTACCATCCAAGTAAAGCGAATGTTGTAGCGGATGCTTTGAGCCACAAGTCGGTTGTATCTTCTGTTTCAGTATCTTGTATGAGGATATCCATGGATTCTCCACTTGTGAGCTTGCTAAAGTAAGCTTAGGCTGAGGGTGTGCAGCAGGAGAAATAAAAGTTGGAGAGGATCAGGGGCGAGATCACCCGATTTGTGTAGGATAGTCACAGATTGTTGACCCGATGCAGTCAGTTTTGGGTTCCGAGTCTGGTGGATTCAGGCATATCGTACTGGAGGAGTCTCATAAGTCTCACTTCTCTATTCATTCGGGGGCCACCAAGATGTACTGAGATCTGAGATTGAGCTACTGGTGGTTGTGCATGTAGCGGGAGATCGCTTGGTATGTTGAGAGGTGCTTGACTTACAGGATGGTCAAGGCCGAGCATCAAAGGCCGCTTGGGAAACTGTAGCCTCTAGAGATTCCCATGTGGAAATGGTAGGAGATCACAATGGACTTCATCACGAAGTTGCCGAGAACGACAAGGGTATTTGACGATATATGGGTCATCGTGGATCGATTGACCAAGAGTACCCATTTTCTGTCCATTCAAGAGAGCTCATCGGTAGAGAAGCTGGATGATGTGTATATTCGCGAGATCGTTGCTTGCCATGGGCTTCCGATCTTTATCGTTTAAGACAGTGATGTTCGGTTCACCTCCTTTTTCTTGCAGAAGTTTCACGAGGAAGTAGGCATACAACTGCATTTCAACACAACTTATCATCCGCAGACAGACGGCCAGAGCGAGCGGACCATTAAGACTCTCGAGGATCTGTTGAGAGCATGCGTTATTGACTATGGTGGGAGTTGGGACTCCTACCCACCCCTTGCCGAGTTTTCTTACAATAATCGCATTCATTCTATGATTGGTACTCTGCCATTTGAGCAGTTGTATGGCCGGAGATGTCGTACCCTAGTCTGTTGGGGCAAGGTTAGCGATAGGGTGATGGGTCAGACTAAGGTAGTCCTTCAGACTACCAAGATGATACAAATTGATTAGGTAATGGTTGTAAAACGCTCAGAGTCGGCAGAAAAATTACGCTGACCAACGCCGATTTGAGTTGGAGTTTCAGGTTGGTGATATGCTTCTACTGAAGGTCTCACCCTAGAAGGGTGTGATTCGCTTCAGGAAGAGGGGAAAATTGGGTCCCTGTAACATTGGACCTTTCAGGGTTATTTCTAGGGTTGGCAAGGTAGCCTATATATTGGATCTACCGGAGGAGCTCAGTCAGATCCACACCACTATTCACATCTCACAATTGCGAAAGCGCATTTTGGATGAGGAGGCGGTTGTTACATTGGATGATATTAAGGTTGATGACCGCTTGAATTACGTTGAGAGACTAGTGGTAGTACTGGAAAGAAAGGTGAAGATCTTGAGGAATAAAGACATACCTTTGGTGAAGGTTTAGTGGGAGCATATGAGGGGATCCGAGTGGACTTGAGAGCCAGAGGCAGAGATGCGGGAGCATTATTCAGAGTTGTTCACCACATCAGACTTCGAGGACAAAGTTTCATTCAAGTGGGGAAGAATTGTAACATCCGACTCCCAGGTATGAAATTTCAAAGGTTTTTATACATTTCTTGAGACCTACTCGACGAGTTTGTGGCCCCAACTCATCGTGTAGAGACTGATCAGGCCGCGTGGACTTTATGACCTACTCGATGAGTTGGAGGACCCAACTCGACGAGTTCAGGCTGTGCATGAAAACCCTAATGTTTATGGTTTTCACCCTATTTAAACAACCTTTACTCCTCTCCCAGCCTCCCTTACCACCCTATTGTCCAAAAGCAAACCCTAATGAGCTAACTCTCCATTTGTGAGTGTGCGAGACTAAAGAGTATGTGTGTTTCTTGGATCTAACATGGATAAGTGTGGAAGGTAGTATGGGCCTAGGAACCAGGAATAGCCACAAAGTTTCTAAGGAACTAGAAAGGATTCGAATATTGCTCCGAGTTATTTCAAAAAACTCGTATTAAGCTATTCTCATTCCCATCTTCAATAATGTGATGATCACTAGAGCAAGCGGGTTGGGTTCTGGATCAGACGAGTCAGGACTGAGCGACACTGATATACATGATTAGATAGATACGACAGTATCAAAGGCTATAAGAGAGATGATTACAAAAATTTTTGGAACTATTAAGACTGAATTGATATCCCTATTTGATGACCAGTATGTTGTGATCACTAGTACTACTGCGGCTGCTGTTGTTTCTTCTGCAATACCGAATGGGACAAGGAAATTCCCTATAGAGAGTTCAACAACACCAAACTCCCTGAGTTTAATGGTGCTAGGGATCCAATTGTTGCTATGAGATGGATCTCAGATGTGGAAGGATGATTTTTACACTGGTTCTTGTAGGACAAACCTGAAGTTCTGATATTCGTAGAATCTTCTACACATAGGAGCAAAGGACTGGTGGAAATTTGTCACTAAGAACTATTAACCTAAAGAGAAGAGCATGGTTACGTGGGAGAAATTTGTTGAGAAGTTCAAGGAAGAGTATATCCTGCCAGTAGAGAAGGAGCGAATCACTCAAGAATATCTATCACTCAAACATACAATAGAATTAGTAACTGAGAACATTAAGATGTTCCTGGAGGGGGCCTTGTTTTGCCAAGAGTATGCCTCATCGGGGCAGGTACATCTGTCTCAATACTTGAGTATGATTGAAACTGATATCAAGGAGTTTGTATTGAGCGATCGATATAAGACCTTGACAGAGACGCAGGTCATTCCATGAGAAGATAAACTAAGTTGGAAACTTAGTGATACGAAAAGAGGCTGACTCTAGCTCCATCTCAGCCAACGTCCAAAATATTCAAGCATGAAGAATCAAGGTTTGGAGGACATAGGGGTCCTCGATATAGTGTAAGTGTAGGAAATCCACCAGGGACCTTGTTGTGCTTTGATATGCTATAAGTGCGGCAAGGAGGGAAATTATAGCCGAGACTATAAGGAGGAGGGATAGGGAGTGTGCATTTGTTTCCACTGTAATCAGGTGGGCCATATCAACGACGATTGTCCTCTTTTAAAACCAACATGTGCAATTCAGGCTTCAACACCTGCAAGTTTGAGGATAACCAATGGATGCCAGGGCAGAGCTGAAGCTGAACGGTCCAATGGGCGAGCCTTTTGCCTCATGGTATAGGAAACCAAGGAGGTACCTGACGTCATGGCTAGTTTTTCGTTTCATCAAAGAAAAACCCCATCATGACTATTGATGGGATTAAAACAACTTTTAATCTATGAAGATCGATTAGATCTTGAACCAGTATATGAATATGAAACAACAAGAACGCAATAATAAGAACAAAACAGTTTGAATCAAACGAGTCGAATGATTAAATAAAATCCTCAGAAGAGCTCGATTAAGAACATCAACTGTAGAGGATTAGAAGATTACAAGAACGATTAAAGAAAATATTGTACTCTGTATGAATCACTATGTCGATAATCTCAGCAATCTTTTCCTAATATGCATGCAAGCATTTAACTTATATACAATACATAAAAGGCTCACGGTTGGACAGGCCCAAACCGGAGAATATAAGGCTAAACTAACGAGCCCAAAAGACGCAACATCAAAACTATCTTCAGCCCTACAATCTCCCCCTTTGCGTCAATTTGGAGCGAGACCTTCACTTCTTACTTGGGCCGGCAGCTGAAGCTGGTACCTTCTTCTTCACGGTGCTAAACAGACACTTGGTTATGGAGAGGATGGTCTGTCTAAACCGGATGTACCAATTGATCATATCATTGAAGTACTTGATGTCATCAGCCGAATTCTCCTTACACCGCTTGATAATTGATAAGATGTGTTCCAAGCAAGCTGTGGTGTAAAGGTGCTTGTCAGCTAAAGCGAAGAGACATTTCTGTCCTTCGGCTCTAGTGAACATCACTGAGTTTCGCCTCGGATCTATCTTGCCCATTTGCATTTGATTTAGATCACTGGCCGATCCCACAGGTGCGACTTTCGGTTTCTTCTTAAAAACTATGGCGACCTCCTGATCCATTAGGGCAACCTCCATGATGTAGCAGGCCAACATCCTCTTGACATGGTCTATGATGGGACCATATTCGGTTTCATCTGTCAGCAGGATATTGTACAAGACTATCCAGTCATGAGGATTCAGATTCAGCAGATCCGCCAGGGAGATGATGTGGGCAGTTCTTGCAGATCCTCGGATGAGCTTGAACTTAACGTTTGTGAATCTCCCCACGGCATAAGGCTTCAGCACCCGAACATTAACAATCTTCTGGGCGCTCCATGTAAGGTATTGAGGGCGAGCGGCCTCCAGGTAGAAGTCAATGAGCTCCCTGTCAAGCTCATCGTTCGGATGCGGGATTTCAAAAATGTTAGAGAAGACGTGGAAGATGAACGCCTTTCGAGTCAGCGGCATATCAAACTGCGAATCGATAGAGTTGTTGCAGTCGAATGATATCACCAACTCGAGCCATAGTATGCTTGGAGTTTCTATGGCCTCTTTTATCATACGATCCCTGGTCCAGGCAGGGAAGAGCAACTTTCGGCTCTCAAGGAGATCGTGGGCTTCTTTTTGCTTTCGTTCGGCTTCTTCAGCCTCACGCGCCACACGACTGGCATCGTCTTCAGCATTGCGACTGTTCTTTCTTTTTAACATGTCCGCAATGGTCTCCTTGTCTTCATCTTCATCTTCATCTTCATCTCCTCCCTCAGCTATGTTTTTGCCCTTGTTCTTCACACCCGAACCCGAGGCATGACCAGTTGGGGGTGGTTCGGTTGTGTGAGTAGCTTTGGAGGAAGGAGGTGGTTTCGATCCTTTCTTCTTATCTCCCCCTTGTTTCAGAATGGACACGAAACTCGGTAGGCCTTCAATTTTGCTTAAAAGGTCCATGGCCGAAGAGAGTTTTTCAGCGAGGGTACGCCTCACTGAGTGATTAAGGATGGGGTCGTGTGCTTCCAGGATGTTTGATAGAGCTGCGTGGACATCCGAAACACACGTCTTTATGACCTCCCTTTCGGATCGAAGAGCTTCCAATTGTTATTCGGAGTTGGAAAGCTGCGTGCTCTTGACCTTTAGGGCAGTAGTCTTGCTTGCCAAGACGTCCATCAGATAATTTTCTGCCGCAAGATCCTCTTGTAGCTTTGCCAGGCGGGCATCGATGGAGGCACGAAGTGCCAAGTTGTCGTCGCTAAGATGTTGTCTGAGAGTAGCGAACGAAGACAGCTCCGTCGAGACAAACTTGGCCAATTGTTGAACAACTGGTTCCAGAGTTGTCTTAGTGGCATCGGCGCTCTCCTGCAAGGACTTCAGCAGGATGGAAGCGTCGGTAAATAGTTTATCGACTTTTTCGGTCGCAGCCTCACAGGCTCGGGTGGAGGCGTCGATAGCAACAGTTGCTGAGGCCACGGAATCATGTTGAGCCCTGGAGAAGGCGTCAACGATCTTCTGAAGGGCAGCTTCAGACAAAGATGACTGCTGGTTGGAAGAGGAGGCGAGAAGTTGATCAACCTTCTCGTTAAGCTCGCGAAGATGCTTCCGTGTCACTGGAGCATCATCCTCCTCATCACTCTGAACTTGAAACGGACTATAGTAGACCGAATCGAAGTTCATGTGATCACCACCAAGGTATTGATCACCGCCATCGGAGGCGTCTTCTGGAGATTGAGGTGGTGGTGAAGCTGGGGGTGTTATTTGTTTGGTAGGTTCAGGTTGAGTGGGTGGGGGGTTAGTTTCGGGTGGTGGTTGTGTATGGGTAGGGTCGGTTGTATGTGTTTGAGTTTGTGGTGGTTCGGTTACAGGAGGGGTTTCGGTAACTGGTGGTGTTTCGGTTGATGTGGTGAATATGGGTGGAGGTATAGGGATAGAGGTTGGGGGAATAGTGGGGTTTATGGTGGGAATGGAAATAGGAATTGTTGGTGGAGGAGAAGGAATAGGAGATTGATGAAGTTCCATCTCTGGGGTTGGGGACCGAGGTGGTGTGTTGCCTCGTTGAGGAGATTCATCTCCTTGTGATCCTTCAGAGTCCGAACTCCCACCTTCGGATTCGCTTGAAGAGGAGGGAATAACGAGCTTTCGCTTCTGTTGGGTCTTCCTCCTTTTCGGCTGTGGGGATGAAGCAGCCTTCGGTTGTTTTCGCTTGTTGGGAGAAGGTCCCTTTGGTGCTTTGGACACTTGCTTCCCCTTCTCTGCCTTTTTGCCCCTGGCCACCGGTTTATCGGCATCATGAATCGATCGCAGCATGTCCGGTGTCAGTTCCCTCGGACCAGTTGGCCTAAACTCCTTGATCGTCCTGATCAGTCTGCTATCGGCGGGCACATCGGCATACATCGACTCCGGGATAGAGCCAATGAATGAGAATTTTGATGCATCGGATACGATGATCTTCTTGGTATGAAATGTACCAATAGAAGACATCGATGCACCATCGGCTGTTGGAACATTGAACTTGTCCATGGCCCATCTTGTGATCAAGATCCAGAACCGAGCCAGCGACACCTCAGAGTGTCGGGATGAGGAAGAGAGGCTTTGAATCAGCTGTTGCCATAGGACAAACCCATAGTCTAGGTTTATCCCGTTGTACACCCCATACATTATCGAAAGGAAAAGACGACTTGCACCGTCAGATCCTGAGCTCCTCTCAGACAGTCCCTTGAAGAGAACTATAAATAACCCATTCCACTGGGGCGGTAGGCAGGACTTCTTAAACTTGGCGACGGAGGTGAGAACCTCTGTGTATCCCATGTTGTAAAACATGTTGTACAACATCCCAACCGGAATCGTCTCCGGGTGAACTCGCAATGGGTCAGCAGCAAACCCTAACATAGTGCAGAAACGGGGGCGAGAAATCGAAGTCTTGTGTTCTGCCACTTCAAAGAATACCCTGTCGACGGCCTTGTCGTAGTAAGCCGTCGCATAGACCTGAGATAAGGCCACCATTGGCACCGTTTCAATTCTTGATAATGCAGGAGCAAGCTGGGAGTACTTGAGGCATTCAATGACCGGCGACATGTAGGAATCGTAGGCCAGTGGGTTTAGATCAATGACCAGACATTGTTGAGGACGGATGGGGAGGATCTGAGAAGTAGCATGGACGGTAGAAGATTCAGCAATTGTTGCAGGTTTGGAGAAGAAGATGAACAGTGAATCGCTTTGGAGGTTTTTGCTCTTTAGAAAATCCGGAAGCAGTAAAAAGGTAAATGGTGTTGTGGACTGGCTTTTATAGTGAAGAATTAGAGAGAGAAAAATCGTTTCATATCTTTTATGCGATGATCACGTAGGAGAGAGAGTGTCAGATTCCTAGGATCACGCTACCCAACAAGCGCCGTTTCAGAGAGAGAAACCGTTTCCATTTCCACACGCGCCTTTAATGCCAGAGTGATGACGCTTGGTAATCGCACACGCGTCCATAAGTGTCAGTAAAAGCGCGGCCGTTTCACATTCACACGCGCCCACTTTTTACTGTCGTTTGAAATTCAATCCTTTTAATCTCCCGCCGAGTCAGCAACCTTTCGTCTTATCTCTTTTAAACGCCATTTTTTGAATTAAATTGCCACGTGGATTGATTTTGACCACAGCCCATAATTAACCACGAAAGTAGAATCCAGCCTGTAAATAATTAGTAACGGAATTTGGGAAAATCAAAGATTTTCGTGCAAAGAGTGTAAAAGAAAAAGAAATAAAGCAACTCTTTTAAGGATATTTTGTGATGCCAATAATGACACGAAACTGATGATCCCGGGCACGAATCTCTTCCTTCAAGGTCAAGAGAGACCTCAAAGTGTCAGTGTGGAATCCCGTTGAATTACGATCAGACACTTATTAATAAATGTTGAAAGGCTTCTTTTAATTAGGCTTATTAAGGGTGGTTTCGCTTTGAGTCATCAATTCAATTCTTGATATAAGAACGAAAGTGAACAAAGTACTTGTGAGACCGGTGTAGTCTGTTGAACAAGTAGGTAGGAGTTGATTTTGTAGTGGCTTGGATTAATAGGAAATCTCAGATAAAAATTTAAAACTGAATCCTTTGGGAAGAAATGTTATGGTGAGTAACAATTTCATTGGAATCACGCAAAAGAAAAATTGAGATTCCTTGAAGATACATTCGTCAATTCATTGGTGAAAACTTGATCAAATTAATTGGTCACCGTCAATTCATTGGTGTTGAATTTTGGGTTTCACTCAGCTCGTAGTGGCACGAAACTAAGATCATAAACACAGATGTTGTGTAACCATAAACCTCAGTGGTAGTTTCTGAGAGTCTCAAGGGTTACAGTGATGAAACGAATGTAATGGAGAAGTGTAATGGGGATGGTGTAAGAAAATATAGTACCTCTGCTGCGAACATAAGGACCAAGCAGGAAACTCTTAACTCATGTGAGAAAAGAGTGAGGTAGCTCACGATTAGAATAAATGTGTTAGCCTTATTGGGAAGACAAGGTTTGTGTATACCAGGTCATGAAGGCTATTATACAAAATCTTATGAGGCTTGGGACACATACAACAGCATGCTTCTAGGGACACTTAAGTAAGTCATCAAATATATCCCCATAAACAAAAGAGCACACAAAAAAAAATTAAATAAAATATTTTTGGAGTTTTTGAAATTTATAATAAAAATAAAATAAATAATAAATAAAAAAAATAATAATAAAAAATAAGACTTAAAATAAAAATAAGACTTAGAAAATTTTGAAAAACCGAACCCGAACCTTCGGTTGGTTTCGGTTCCACAAAATTTTGAAAAACCGAACCCGAACCTTCGGTTGGTTTCGGTTCCACAAAATTTTGAAAAACCGAACCCGAACGTTTGGTAGGTTTCGGTTTTGGTAAATTTTGAGAAACGAAGGAATTTAGATATACAAGAAATAAATACTTTTAACACAAAGAAAAACAAAATTGTACAAATAAAATACAACACAGAAAAACTACCTTTGAAGTAATGAGCGAGTCAGATGGTTGAACCGAACTCGAACGTTCGGTTGGTTTCGCTTCTTACGTTTGAGTTTGAGAGGTAGTGTGAGGTACTGACTCTGATTCCATCATACCTAGCCCTTGCAATATTTTATTGAATGATGCTTCTGGAAGAGCTTTGGTAAAGACGTCAGCCAGTTGATCAGTGGTTCTTACGAAGTGAACTTCGACATTTCCATCTTCCACATGATCTTTGATGAAGTGATACCTCAGTGCTATGTGTTTGGTTTTAGAGTGTTGCACTGGGTTATGACAGATCCTAATTGCACTTTCAGAGTCACAATATAGTGGGATCTTCTTCATATTGAGTCCATAGTCTCGTAGTTGACTCTGGATCCAAATCACTTGGGATGTGCAGGATGCAGCGGCAATGTATTCCGCTTCGGCAGTAGACAGCGACACACACGTTTGTTTCTTGGATTGCCAGCTGACCAATTTCCCATCAAGAAATTGACAGCCACCAGTTGTGCTTTTACGGTCGAGTCCACATCCTCCAAGGTCAGCATCAGAATAGGCTTGAACGAAGAAGCCTGAGTTGGATGGATACCAAAGACCTAAGGAGGTGGTTCGCTTGAGATAGCGTAGGATGTTCTTTACTGCTAGCATGTGAGGTTCGCGTGGGTTAGCCTGAAATCGAGCACAATAACACACAGAAAACATGATATCAGGCCTGCTAGCAGTTAAATACATCAGTGAGCCTATCATTTGACGATAGAGCGTGATATCGACAGCCGGTTTATCTAGTGAAGGGGTAAGCTTGGTGCCCAATGCCATTGGGATTTTGACTTTTGAGTCTCCCATCATGCCAAACTTCGCTAGGAGAGTCTTCGTGTAAGCTTCCTGATTGATAAAGATGCCTTCGGGTCCCTGTCTTATGTTTAAACCAAGGAAAAAATTAATAGGACCCGTTGAGCTCATTTCAAACTTAGTCTCCATCAACTTTCTGAATTCAGCTGTTAAGCTGGGATTCGTGGAGCCAAAGATGATGTCATCGACATAAATTTGAACTATCATAAGGTGGTTACCTTCCTTTTTGCGAAAGAAGGTTGGGTCAACCGAACCTTGTTTAAATTTAGACATCTTTAAAAATTTTGTAAGCGTTTCATACCAGGCTCTCGGAGCTTGTTTGAGGCCGTACACAGCTTTATCCAGAATATAGCAATGATTTGGATACTTTTCGTTCACGAACCCAGGAGGTTGCTCCACGTACACAGTTTCTTCGAGTTCACCATTGAGAAATGCACACTTGACGTCCATTTGGAAAACCTCAAAGTTTTTGTGAGCAGCATAGGCCAGAAATATTCTAACAGATTCTAGCCTAGCTACTGGAGCGAACGTCTCTTCATAGTCTATTCCTTCCTCCTGACAGTATCCCTTGACCACCAGACGAGCCTTGTTCCTTATGACATTACCTTCCTTGTCCATTTTGTTCCTAAAAACCCATTTAAGACCAACAACCGAAGCATCAGGAGGAGTTGGAATGAGGCGCCAGACTTTGTTCCTTTCAAATTCGTTCAGTTCATCTTGCATTGCTTGAACCCAATCAGAGTGATCGAGGGCAGTGCTCACTGTCTTCGGTTCAACTTTTGATACGAATGAGTTAAACATACAAAACTCAACTTTTGAAAATAAGGATGTCTGTTTTGCCTTCAGTTGAGATCGGGTCAGAACCTTTTCAGATACATCACCAACTACTTGAGAGATAGGATGATCTCTGGTCCATTTGGTAAGAGGAGGGTAATTCAGATCAAAGGTTGGGTCTAGTTCGGCATTGATCATTTCTTCTGGCTCAGATTGGCTATCGTAATCAGGCGTCATATCATCGTGCTCCCCCTCAATTGATGAGTCTTGAGAAACATGAGGTTTAGGGGTTTCTTGTGGTGCTGGACTTTCAGGCGTTGAATCACCTTCGTTTGGAGGGGCATCTTCGGTTGGTGAAGGACTTTCGGTTGAAGTTGGACTTTCTGTTGTTTATAATCTCATATGGTGTGAGCGTGAATCGCTTGTTGAGATAGGACCTGTTCTGTGTATAACAAGCAGCAGAAATAGCGTCAGCCCAAAAATAAAGAGGTAAGGAAGCGAAGCTTAGCATAGTTCGGGCAGCTTCACACAAGGATCGGTTTCGTCTTTCGACTATTCCGTTCTGTTGTGGTGTGTAGGGAGCTGTGAAATTGTGACTAATTCCCTTTTCTGCGAGAAACTCTTCAAACTCCCTGTTCTTGAATTCGAGACCATTGTCGCTCCTGATGTTGCGAACGACCTTCTTGAGCTGGACTTCAATTTGCTTGATAAACACTTTCAGCTTTTGAGTCGCTTCAGATTTGAGCTTTAGAAAGAACACCCATGTAAATCGTGAAAAGTCATCAATGATAACAAGAATATACTTGCTACCACCGATGCTTTCGATAGATGAAGAACCACACAAATCGATATGAAGCAATTCGAGTGGTTCAACAACTTTTGTGTTGATTACAGATGGGTGACTTTGACGACTCTGCTTTCCCATTTCGCATGCAGCACACAGATGCTCTCTGTCGAAATTGAGCAATGGAAGACCCCTGACATGACCTCCAGTGACAAGTCGGTTGATATCTTTGAAATTGAGATGAGAGAGTCTTCTGTGCCACAACCAGCTTTCGTCGGATTGAGCCTTTGATAACAGACATATGGCTGGGTTTCCTTTGATGGGTTTCATGTTTAGAGGAAACATTTCACCCTTTCGCTCTGACTTCAGAATCACTTTCTTTGTCTTTTTCTCTATGATTTCAGAACCTTCATCATCGAACGAAACTTTGAGACCTGTACCTCCAACAAGCTGAGATACACTGATGAGGTTGTGTTGGAGTCCTTCCACATAAGCAACCTTCCTTATAGTGAAGTCTCCATTTGTTATCATTCCATATCCCTTTATGGTGCCGAAAGAGTTATTTCCAAACTTAACGTTGCCACCATTTGCAAGAGATCTGTATTCCCTGAGCTCCTCTTTCCTCCCTGTCATGTGACGCGAGCAGCCACTATCGATGTACCATTCTTCGTCAAACTGCTCGTGACTTATAACCTGCAAAAATTAAGCAGATTTAGGAACCCAAAGTTTCTTGGGTCCATGTGAGCTTTTCATGGAAACGGGAATAGTAAGAGAGATGTCAACTAGATATGTTCGTTTTATTAGAGTTGTTTCATCTTTCTTTTTAATGGTAAAGACTTTTATTTTGTTAGGATTGGGTGTGTTCGCTTTGGACTCTGGTTTGGATTCATTGACCTTCTGCTTTCCCTTCTGTTCAGCTGATGAATGAGGCTTTTGAGAGCAAGCGGGATTAGCTTTAGAGCAAGATGGAGATGAATTGGTGGAAGTAGAAGAATTAGAAGAACGAGAAGAGTTAGAATGAGAGGTTTTGGATGGAGAGGACTTCCTGGCTGGTGACTTTAGGTGACTCTTTTGCTTTTGATCATTGGAGGGACTGACCTTAGAGTCTTGTTCTCCTTTGACTTCAGAACTGAACCTCTGCGTTTGGTTGGAGTTGTTCTTGGAACCGAACCTTTGGTTTCGGTTGAAGTCCTTTTCAGAACCGAACCTTTGCCTTCGGTTGGTATCTTCTTGTGAACCGAACCTTGGCTTTCGGTTGGTATTTTCTTGTGAACCGAACCTTGGCTTTCGGTTGTTGGAACTTTCAGGCTTTCTTACAGGATTGCTTTTATACTTCGGATTCTTGTCTTGGTGTGAGTAGTATGCATTCTGGGAGTGCCAAAATTGTTTCCTTTCATAAAGGTTTTTCCTGTATCTTTGGTTCCTTTCAATCTTCTTATCTCTCATCTGCTTAGGTTGATGATGAACGTTCGCTTTCGTTTTTGTTGTCTCCTTGGCTGGTTCCTTTTGAACTTCAGGAGTTTTACTTTGAGCCGAGGGAGCAGAGGGAGTATCCGAAGAAGATTCAGTTTGCACTGAGGGAGTAGAAGGAATGTCCGAAGAGGTTTCACTTTGAGTAGAGGGAGTGGAAGGAATGTCTTCTTTTGTTGATCTCCCATCCTCCTAAGGAATATCTTTTGTACCACTGGTGCTTGGCTCACTGAAATTATCGGGCTTATTCAATGGTTCAGGTATGCATCTCCCTTTTCTCATCCAGGAGGTTCTTTCAGATAGACCAACGGTTTCGTTTCCATTATCTATTGGAGCTTCCCAGAAGTACTCATCACAGCCATCTGCATTGTCTTTGTTTACAATATCTGTGAGCTTAGCTGTTTGATGTTCGGTAACTCCAGTCACTTTGTATACTTGATTCGGAGTGGTCCTGACCTTTTGATACACAACTGCTTTTTCTATTAATTTCGGGGACTTTTGTTGGGACAATCGAGCGAACTCCACAGAGTTTTTAGAAATTAGGTTTTTGTGGTTTTCAGTTTCGCTTTTAACAAACTCTGAGCAGTCAACTGTGTCCTCTACAGAAATTTCACTCATGTTATCGTCCTCGTTAAGCTCAGATGCATTTTCAACATCGATTTTGTTTTCTGAGCTTACGTTGGCGTTTAGAGAGTCAAATTTTTGCATGGTTTCGGTTCTCAGTTTAAGTTTGTCATTTTCGTCCAAAAGATTTTTGAGCATGTCCTTGTGGTCTTTGGATTTAATGAAGGACTCAATTTTGTCCAGTCCATACATGTAGGTCGGATTGACATCATCAGACGATATCACACTCTCACAATTGTAGGCTTCAGCATCGATTTCATCCTCCTTAAATTCTAGGAAGGGCAAAATCATGCGATGGATCTTTTGGCCTATCTCACAATCCAAGTGAAGTTGAGTAATATTGGAATATAAACGTTTAGCTATTAAACAAAAAGCATTTCGTTGTTTTAACAATTTCAAATTGTCTCTCTGCAAATAAATGTTTTCGTCTTTAACTTTAACTAATTCCGACTCTTTTAACTCAATCAACATTCGCCGCTCCTCACTCTTCGACGCCACCCTGCTTAATTGATCAGTCAGGTTAGAATTGGTGACTCGAGTTTGAGTTAGGCTACTATCTAAATGAGAAATTCTTGTATTAACATTTTTTAGTTCTTTCTCATATGAGGATGGTGGTACTTTAGATGAAATAAAAACAGATTGTACCTTCTTTATCAGTTCATCGAGCTCGTTGAACTGCTGGCTGAGTGGTTTGGTCGTAAAGCACATATCCTCCTGTACCTTCGGTCCATCGCTTCCTCCATCGGTATTGTATCCCCTCATTTGAGATACGTCAGTCACCATGAAGCATTTCCCACCACTGCTTTCCCCCTTAGCCACATAAGCCTTTCCATGAGTTGGCTTCCTCACTTCTTCGTCTTCTGAGTCAGTAGACCAAACTTCTGTGCTACCGAACTCATCGTCATTAACCGAACCCTGCACAATAAGAGCATTAATAGAAGGGTTAGCGGTAGACTTCTTCTTTCTCAACTCATCCAATCTCTTCTGCAGCACGGCTTCCTCATCATTTCCATCGTCCTTTTCAGCCATCTTCTTAAGAACACAGTCCTTAGCATAGTGGTTCTTGCCACCACAGTAGAAACAGCTTACTCCGGAATCGCCATCTGCTTTCGGTTCCTTCTTGGGCTCCTCAGCCTTCGGTTCATTGTTCACCTTTTCAGAGCTGTAACTCCCCTGCCAGTTTCGGTTTTTGTTGTTGGGGAATCTTTTCTTTATGAACCTCTTGGGATTGGATACCATCATGGCATAATCCTCAGTCGTGAGGTCATATTCCTCCAAGTTGAGCTCTTCATCCTCCATCATAGCTTTACTTTTAGATAGGAGGGCCAACGAACCAAGACTAGAAACAACGTTCTTCTCTTGAACCACAATCTTCTCTTGGGACTTTAGAATACCCACCAGTTTCGCCAAAGAGTATGATTTAAACTGCTCATGGGCTTTGACTGTGGAAACCACTGCTCTCCATTCAGACCTCAGTCCGTTCAAGAAAGTAACCTTCTGTTCGATGAGCTTCCTTTCAATGTCGTGTTTGATCATCTTGCTGAGAAGATGATTGAAGCGATCAAACGTCTGGGTCACCGTTTCTTCGGCCCCTTGCCTGAATTCTCCAAACTCAGATAGAAGCAAGGTTTGGATAGAATGTTCAAGATCTTCGTCTGTGGAATACAGTTCGCGAAGTCTATCCCATACTTCCTTCGCCGTAATACATGAGCTGACCAGTCTGAATGTGTCTGACTGAAGGGCGAATCTGATCAACCTTAACGCCTTAATATTACACTGGAATTTTTCTTTCTCGTCTTGTGCAATATCCTTCACGTCCTTAAGCAGATCGTTGTACTCTTTCTGTGTCTTGATGATTCTGGATGTAGCAGAATGAGAAAACGGTCCATTGATGATAGCTTCCCATATGAGATAACCATTGTCCTCCGATCCAATCACGTAATCTTCAAAATGATGCGCCCATACTTCATAGTCATGGGTGTATAAGATTGGAATCTTTGTCGTCGAACCGATGCTGTTGGAAATATTAATTAGGTTTGATTGCGTCGCGTCCATTATGATCGTAAAAACCTGTTCAAAGATCAGACTTGTAATAAAGCAGATTAGGGAAAAATAATAAATATTAAGATATGTCAATTAAGATGACGGCTCAATAAATATCAATGATTGCGGAAAACCCTAATGGAAATCTTTTTCACAGAAAAGATGTGTATCGATTACACAGCCTCCTGCTCTGATACCAATTGATGGGATTAAAACAACTTTTAATCTATGAAGATCGATTAGATCTTGAACCAGTATATGAATATGAAACAACAAGAACGCAATAATAAGAACAAAACAGTTTGAATCAAACGAGTCGAATGATTAAATAAAATCCTCAGAAGAGCTCGATTAAGACCATCAACTGTAGAGGATTAGAAGATTACAAGAACGATTAAAGAAAATATTGTACTCTGTATGAATCACTATGTCGATAATCTCAGCAATCTTTTCCTAATATGCATGCAAGCATTTAACTTATATACAATACATAAAAGGCTCACGGTTGGACAGGCCCAAACCGGAGAATACAAGGCTAAACTAACGAGCACAAAAGACGCAACATCAAAACTATCTTCAGCCCTACAACTATGCTTGAATCGAATTAATAAATAATGTTTTTAGACTTCATTTTTTATTTAATAAATGTATTAAAATAATATTTTAATAAATATGGGATTTTTAGTAGTAAGATAGTAATGTCCTCCGATAATATTTAATTGTACGTGTGCGTAGTGCGTTCCTAGACAACATTGTGCTTATCATCATCTTGTCCTATTTTGGTCATGCTATGGGAAAAAATTACTTGCGTTGGGCACAAAGAGTAGTACTTTGATGAGAATATCGAATGTTATTGGATATGACAACGAAGAGTTTCTTCAAAGTCAAAAGTAAATAGAAATCTGTAACACCAGCAAAAATTAGGTCAAAAATAAAGTTGTTCAGTAACCATAATTGAGTACACTAAGTGGTAGATATCGTAACAAGGTTTCCAAAAATATAAAGAACACTAAAATCCGAGTTATAACGAAAAAGTTATGACCAATAGAAGATCCGCGACGATACCGGTAAAACACTATTAAGCATAAAATACAAAATTCCAATAAAATACTTTTTGGCCTTAGGTATCTAAATGAAAGTCGTAGATATCCTAGAACCGTAAACATACATAAAAAGAACTCCCAGATCTGACTTCATATGAGTAAGTTATGATTTTTCGAAGTTTCGTACATAGCGGGAGACAGCTAAAAACTCGAAATAGATATCCAGCGACTTTTAGCCAACACGACCTAAATGAGAATCGAAGATCTCATCAATGGTAATACAACGGTAAAAAGACTAACGGAAACGGATGTCGGGTGAAGAAGTTATGGATTTTTAATGGACTTTTCCAGTCCCGGCTTGTTAAAAATATACTATTAAAAATATATTCAAAACTAGCCAACTGAGTCTAAACGAAACTTGTAGAGTACATTTCCACCTACGCGTGGATATAAAGAACGTCGAAAACTGAGGTCGTATACGAAAGTTACAGATTTTACAAGTTCTGAGCACATTTATCGAGACTAGTCTGAAATGAACGTCAAGCGTTTTGAAGGAACACCCCGCATTCAGATTCGATGGGTCTCGGTTCGTCCACATCTCTTCGGGTCGCATCATGGTACTTCGTCCGTGGCTGAGGTAAGTGATGACGTCAAGATGCTGCTTAACGCATTGTGTATGCGAAGGTCGCCCTACGCTCCGGAACGCCCAACGCTCCTCACAGGTAGCCCTACGTACGAGGAGTCAGCCAACCCTATTTAAAGGGTGCGAAGCTTCCCGGAATTGTTTGCTTCTCTCTCAATTCTTTCACCCAAAACACCTCGTAAGCCCCTCTAAATCACCCTGAAGCTTCGGTATCATTGCTAACACACGGTGCAAGGCCCGACGCCCCGAAGTTCCCGGAGATAAATCTTTTCCAATCGAAGTACTGCCCGCGTGAAGCCCGATTTTCACTAGAAACCCGAGGTTACGTCAAGAACGATCATCCTTATCGAAACGTGACCCGATTCACCGCTGATCAAGTAAGTTCATACCCCTATCGCTACGTTTTTAAATACCTTTTAAAATGCTTTTAAGGGGGGGGGGGTAATAAAAGTAAACACATGCTAAAATCGTGTCAAACACAATTCTCTTGCTATACTTTTCATGCTATTGTTATAACTATCGTAGGAAGTTATTAACATACAAAACATCTCACAATGCAACTTTACTCTACTAAGATACATTACGTTTTATAAATAGAAAAATGTTTAATTTTTAAACATACATATTACATCAAATCGAGGGTAACCATTTCAACTATAACAATATGTATTTTACAAGTAAATACAACTAATTATTATGCCTTTCTTCATACTATATAAAGGGTAATCGTTTCTGAAAAAAGCACATTTTTATGAATTCGTGACTTAATTGAGAATCCGTGAGTCATTCATGTTCATTATACCTATCAAGGTACAGCTAGAAAGCCCTGTTTTATAACCAGAGTCTTTTGTCAGGAGAACGTGATAAGTGTGTATAGATCTATATGGAACTGATGAACCCGCACCCTGACTGTTAGCTATAGTCTGCGGGGTGACAAATATCATAACGCTTCGACACTTGAAGAACATCGCTACAGGCAAATCCATCAGAGTGCGGTTATGAAAACTCACCGGATAGACAATTATTATGGAATTATGTTTTCACGGGAAAAGTGATATTACAGTTATTATCACATAAAAATACAAGCTTCTTATGGTTTTGTTTTATAATAAGACTATACATCATTATCTTTAGCATGGCATATTTTCTTACAAGTTACGGACTTGGACATTTAAGACTGCTCCTCACTTTTAGGAAAATATAGGATTTTCATAGTTCATATACATACAATTTATACAACGATCGTTCATACTCGTTTCATACACTCATAAGAAAATATCAGATTTTTTGGAGAACAAATGTGAACTTTCAAAAGGCATACATTTTCTCAAATTACTACTTATGAACTCACCAACATCATTGTTGATAGTTTTTCTTTGAAATAACTTGTATTCTCAGGAAAACGCTAAACCAGGTAGCAACTGCTTTTGAAGACTAACGCGCTGGCGTTAGTAACATATTTTGGATCACCATATTGTATTTGATATTCAAACATGTAACACATACAATCATGTAAACTGGTCAAATATATTTATATTATGGTGGTGTGTACTTTCTTTACTATTCAATTGTTATGATGTTGTACATGACGTCCTCCGCCCCCGAATGTTTCTGCCGTTTTTGTTTGGGGGTGTGACAGATTGGTATCAGAACCATATTTTGATATACAACTATAAACAGAACTGGGCAAAAACACTCCGATTAAGAGATATGCTTTTGAAAATATAGTTTTATTAAAAGTACAGATGCATGCATTACGTAATAGTAACAGTATCATAATGGAAAACAATATAGAAGTATTATAGATGAGTTGTGCACCACAGGTATGCCTTGGGATATGTAATCAGAACTGGGATAAATATAGCCTGCTAACTATATTTATCCGAGAACCGACTAACGTATGCCGGGGAATAGCTGCAATGGACAACAAGTCTAAAAACTTACCAAACTTATAAACCTTAGAATCAAACATAACATTTACAATACTATAGGAGTATTTTATGCATACAATAGTTTAACTATGATGTTCAACCTTATGTGCCTTAGTTCTAGACAATTCTTATATCCATGTTCTCGTACAAAGGCAATGGTCAGATTCCATCTACTAGGGGTGAACATGGTGCGGTTTGGTGCGGTTTTTAGCCAAAACCGAACCAAAAACCGAAACTTCGATTTTTTGAAATTTAGAAACCACATCGTTCGGTTTTATGTGGTTCGGTTTTTGCGGTTTTTTGCGGTTCGGTTTTTTTTCGGTTTTTTGTTAGTTTTTTTTGGTTTTTGTTTTGCCTTTTTACTAAAACTCAAGTAACTCAGCGAATTACTTTGACTCAGATGAGGAGTGCCAATCATTTATTGGAGATAAACCGATACCACCACCTCTTGGCTTGAAATCAAATTACATAACCACTCATCCAACATGTTTCTAATGCTTGAATATAATACGAATTTAATATATTATTTGTTTCACAAGTACATACGATAATATCAATTAATGTATTCATAAAAATTACACTATATCACTAGCACTCTTCATATTTAAATGTTAAAAAATGTCATAAACATTATTTGTTATTGAAAATATCACTGAATGTATGCTTAAAAATATACAATCATCCTCTGATAGATAAGATAGATATTTATATTTATAGAAATTTTAATTGTCATAAGTTCTTGGTTCTTATGAATATCAGCATTTAATATATATATATATATATATATATATATATATATATATATATATATATATATGCGGTACGGTTCGGTTTTTTTGCGGTTTTTGAAAGACTAGAAACCGCACCGCACCGAGTATTTTCGATTTTTGCAAAACTAAAAACCGCACCATCGGTTTTGATTTCGGTTTCGGTTTATGCAGTTTTTTTGGTTTTTTGTGTTTGCGGTTCGGTTTTTGCTCACCCATACCATCTACTAGGGGATCCCTACTACCCGAACCAAGACAATGGAGGAGGGATAGAGAATG
Source organism: Lactuca serriola (assembly GCF_051521515.1). NCBI lineage: Eukaryota > Viridiplantae > Streptophyta > Magnoliopsida > Asterales > Asteraceae > Lactuca > Lactuca serriola. The sequence goes on from NC_136414.1 coordinate 65,687,994, forward strand.
GTCCGGAAGAAGAATTCAAAGAAGAAATGCATGAAGACTCCGACCCCGAAACCAATAACTTACCCTTAGTGACTCTGATCCAAAATCCTAATCCTCGATCATGATTTTAGTGTCCAACACCTATGTGGGCAGTAAACTTGAATAAGTGGAGAAACAAACAAGGTCAATCCCTTCCGTACCATGGAGACCGGAGCTTCTACAATCTGAGCGAGGGAGGCTGAGCAGAAAGAGTCCTCCCTATATTGGTTCTCCGAATTGCCCGCAATGATGAGCAAGGAAGGGACACTATCCAACGAACCGAGGAGAATTATGCGAACACCGGAGTCAATTCAGTTCGCATCCGAAAGTTAGGATTAGCTCATAGTAGAGCCGTAAATCAAAATGAAGCTTGGCAGAGAGAGCTAACTGCAACTCAAACTGATTTCAGGGAGGTCCGTGCTAACTCTAGAGTCAAATTAGTTCGCCTTCGTCATCTGACCGGGGAGCAGGACTTTGAAAGGTCTCGTACTGATGCCTTACAGGTGGAGTTGGATGCCTATCGATCTGAGACCAAGGACCTTCGTCAGAACCAGGTGGCACTGGAAAGACGTGTATGGGAAGAGGAACAGCAGCTGGCTGAAGCCAGGGTTGAATCAAGTACCAATCGCAACAATTCCGCTCACAAGTAGAGGACACTCTACTCGCTCTTTCTTTTGGATTGTGAAATAACCTTTGTATGTACTCTAAGTAGTACTCTTTTCATGTAAACCTCCCCATCTAGCAATTTCTGTTTCACTAGACCGCTATACTATCAAATTTTCCATGTGTAGTATGTTGTAGACCTACGCCAAGGTCAATTTTTCCGAATTTTATGTAAATTCTATACCAACTATTATGATAGACTTCTTGTTTCTTTTAAAGATCATCATTATCAATCCATTCTTTGGGCTCTATTATAGCAACTCGCTACACTGTCCAAGTCGATCTAATCTATTGTAGTTCAAAGTTATTGAACTCAACAACACTGGCAAAGTCTTGCCACCATTTCATTTGTAACCCTATAGCTGCAAATGCCTTCTTGCAATTCAAAGAGACTCAATCCTTCGATAAATCCAACTTTTCTATCACCTACACCCTTTAGAAAAAGAGACAATTAAAATAGAATAACAAACCATTACAACTTCAACTAAGGGCAATCAAAAAATGACGAAGATTAAACATGCCTGAGGAAAAGCAAGGACGCCGTATATATAGATACCAGGCTATAACAAATCAATACCACCGAGGATTGGACAGAGAACAGACGAAACCACTCGTGAAGTAGGCGAGGTGGTAGAGAACCTGATACGTCGGACTAATAAGTAGTAATTATTATTACCTAATGAGTTGGTAATTATATTACTCACGCTATGAGATAGGTACATCACATCCTTCTTCATAACTCGAGATAGTAAGAAAGATACCCTCTCCCAAAATCCATGAAACTAGATCGACTTAAGATTTCAACATCCCTACCCTAAATTGCTAAAACTAAACTTAAAATATGATACGTTTTTTGACCCTCAATCACAAATACATCTTAAGGAATGTAAGTCAAAACATTAGAAGCCGAATAACAAAATGAGGAAATTATACTTATAGATTCCAACTTACAACGATCATAGTTATCTAACCAACTCGTTTTGTATCATGAAACATAATTATGTTTTCAAATGGAAATAACCGACCAACCAACGAAACACCACTCCTGCATATAGACTCAGCTACTTTTCAAGTTGCGGTCACAGCCGCCGTGACAGTCATTATGGCACATCTCAATGCAAGAAACACTAGTAAAACTGGGAAGGATTTAAAAAATTCAAATGTTTGTGACAACCAAGGAAATCAACGAATGTCTGCCCACGAGGATACTCTAAACCACAAACCTAGTAACACGAAATGAAAGTTCGGGAATGAAAAAGGGGGCAGTTCAAAACAAGGGTCTACCAAAAGACAATAGATAGTGACAGCTCACACTGTTACTGTTCCTACCACCCCAACACCCACAAGGCCGTACAACGATGACCAGCCTAAGTGCAATTGATGCAACTTTCATCATAACAGACCCTACCATGAAATGCATTACACTAGGTGCAACATTAAGGGACACACCGTCCGCTACTGTAGGAAATCAACCCAACCAACTGCTCTAGCCACAAATGTCGTAGTAGACCATACTTGTTATGAGTGCGGATTAACGGGGCACTTCCGAAGGGACTTCCCAAAGGAAAACAACATGAATACTGGGGGAAGTAGCTAAGTATTTGCAATGGGCCAGGAGGACGCCGTTGCAGACCCCACTGTTGTTACTGGTACATTTTTCCTTGACAGCACATTAGCATGCATTCCATTTAATATAGGAGCGGAGACGAGTTCCGTGAGTGACAAATTTAAAAATCTACTCAAACAACCACCCTAATCATTAAGAAAAACCTTCATAGTAGTAATAACAAACATAGACAAAAAGCACTGAAAACACATATGTAGAATGCACTATCCCACTAACGAATACTTTTCCTGATCGACTACACAATTGTTACGATAAGAAGTTCCCAAATAGCTACTAGCAATGGATTGGCTTGGTCTTCACCACACCAATTGCATGTGCTATGAAAGGATCGTTTGCGTTAACCACAGACTAATGAAACTCTTCTAAACAATAGCGACAAACCCGACACAACTTCCAAATCGTCTCTCGTTTCAGAATCCTGTAGCACTCATGTGAGGAGTACTACCTCTTTTACAACCTACCTGAAGTATTCCCGACAGACCACTTAGGAATAAGCACGCGTACAGTGAGTCAAGTTCAAACGCAGAGGCTAGGAATGAATACGGTTAACCTATCACTACAAAGTGTGTATGCGACTTGTATACACAAGGCGATGAAAGACAGACCAGGTACGAATTCAGCCATGAAATTCAAGACAAGGCTGACCTGTATTGCGAATGATCAATACTAACATTTAGATAAAGATAGACAAATAAACCCAAACCCACACGACCTATACCGATCAAAACAACAGAGAGGAAAATGAAGTTCCACAGGAAAACCTACGCTAGGATTCGGATTCACTAGAGAATAAGAAGATCAAATGGAATAGAAGTACACTCACCTTTCCTCGACCTTTGATTTCCCAGTCAAAATGCGAATTTCGGGACGAAATTCTCTCTAACGGGGGGATACTGTAACAACAGCAAAAATTAGGTCAAAAATAAAGTTGTTCAGTAACCATAATTGAGTATACTAAGTGGTAGATATCTTAACTAGGTTTCCACAAATATAAAGAACACTAAAATCCGAGTTATAATGAAAAAGTTATGACCAATGCAAGATCCACGACGATACCGGTAAAACATTGTTAATCATAAAATACGAATTTCCAATAAAATCCGTTTTGGCCTTAAGTATCTAAATGAAATTCGTAGATATCCCAGAATCATAAACATACATAAAAAGAACGCCCAAATCTGACTTCATATGAGGAAGTTATGATTTTTCAAAGTTTCAGACATAGCGATAGACAACTAAAAACTCGAAATAGAGATCGAACGAATTTTAGCCAACACGACCTAAACGAGAATCGAAGATCTCATCAATGGTAATACAACGGTAAAAAGACTGATGAAAACGGACATCGGATAAAGACGTTATGGTTTTTTAACGGACTTTTCCAGTCCCGGCCTATTAAAAATATAATATTAAAAATAAATTCAAAACTAGCCGACAGAGTCTAAACAAAAGTTTTAGAGTACATTTCCACCTAAGCGTGGATATAAAGAACATCGAAAACGGAGGTTGTACGCGAAAGTTACGGATTTTACAAGTTCTGGGCACATTTATCGAGACTGGTCTAAAATGAACGCCAAATGTTCCGAAGGAACGCCCCGCGTTCGGATTCGCTGGGTCTCGGTTCGTCCACGTCCCTCCGGGTTGCATCATGGTACTCTGTCCGAGGCTGAGGTAAGCAATGACGTCAAGATGTTGCTAAATGCGCTGCGTACGCGAAGGAACGCCCAACGCTCCTCGGTAGGTACGCCCTGCGTACGAGGAGTCAGTCAGCCCTATTTAAAGGGTGCGAAGTTTCCTGGAATTGTTTGCTTTTCTCTCAATTCTTTCACCTGAAACACCCCGCGAGCCCCTCTAAACCACCACGAAGCTCCGGTGTCACCGCTCGCACACAACGCAAGGTCCGACGCCCCAAAGTTCCCGGGAGATAAATCTTTTCTAGTCGAAGTACTACCCGCGTGAAGCCCATTATTCCCCAGAACCCGAGTTTACGTCAAGAATGATCATCCTTATCGAAACGCGATGCGATTCACCACTTATCAATTGAGTTCGTACCCCTATCACTACGTTTTTAGATACCTTTTTAAATGCTTTTAAGGGGAGGGGTGGAATACAAGTAAACACATGACTAAAATCATGTGAAACATAATTCTCTTGCTGTACTTTTCATGCTATTGTTATAACTATCGTATGAAGTTATTAACATACGAAACATCTCACAATGCAACTTAACTCTACTAATATACATTATGTTTTATAAATAGAAATATGTTTTATTTGTAAACATGCATATTACATCAAATCGAGGGTAACCATTTCAACTATAACACTATGTATTTTACAAGTAAATGCAACTCATTATTATACCTTTTTTCATACTATAGAAAGGGTAATCATTTCATACAAAAGCACATTTTCATGAATACGTGACATAATTGAGAATCCGTGAGTCATTCATGTTCATTATACCTATCAAGGTACCGCTAGAAAGCCCTGTTTTATAACCAGAGTCTCCTGTCCGGAGAACGTGATAAGTGTGTATAGATCTATATGGGATTGATGATCCCGCACCCTGACTGTTAGCTATAGTCTGCGGGGTGACAAATATCATAACTCTTCGACACCTAAATAACGTCACTACAGGCAAATCCATCATAGTACGGTTATGAAAACTCACTGGATAGACAATTATTAATTATGTTTTCACGGGAAAAGTGATATTATAGTTGTTATCACATACAAATACAAGCTTCTTATAGTTTTGTTTTATAATAAGACTATACATCATTATCTTAAGCATGGCATATTTGCTTACAAGTTGCGGTCTTGGACATTTAAGACTGCTCCTCACTTTTTGGAAAATATAGGATTTTCCTAGTTCATATAAATACAATTTATACAACGATCGTTCATACTCGTTACATACACTAATAAGAAATTATTGGATTTTCTGGAAAACAAACATGAACTTTCGAATGGCATACATTTTCTCAAAACACTACTTATGAACTCACCAACTTCATTGTTGACAGTTTTTCTTTGATATAACTTGTATTCTTAGGAAAACATAAACCAGGTAGCAACTGATTTTGAAGACTAACGCACTGGCGTTAGTAACATATTTTGGATCACCATATTGTTTTCGATATTCAAACATGTAACACATACAATCATGTAAACTTTTCAAATATATTTATATGATGGTGGTGTGTACTTTCTTTACTATTCAATTGTTATGATACTGTACATGACGTCCTCCATCCCTAAAGGTTTCCACCGTTCTGGTTTGGGGGTGTGACAATATCACATATGGAGAGCTAGCTTGGACTTAGTCGGTTATGAGTAGCAGTAGATGATGGGTCGAACCAAAGTAAGGGAGAACCGACCCTTAAGGAGAAAGTGAGAAGGTTAGTTCGACTTTCGGTTTCGATGTGAAGACCTAGGATAGTTGTGACACCAGGGGAAGAAAGTTGTTAATTCGATTTCGTTGTCCGAGTAAAAGAAGAGGGAAGTCTTTTATATGAATACCCATAGGTTAAGAGTTCTTGATGTGAATTTCAAGGAATACTTAGAACTTCATCCCAAGAATTAGGTAGAATCCAGGAAGTCAAATGAACTCCCAGGTGTGGCTCAGATAGCCAAAAAAAATTAGATAGGTTCGTACCCTCAAGGATGTGGGGTTTATGGTCGTAACATAAATTCTACTAGACAAGGAATTTAGTAGGTTACATAGTTGGCCAATAGAAGATGTCAAGTGCTAAATATTATGCTTTAGAGATACCTCATTACTTTAACTGAGGTTATAGCCTCAAAATTTTAAGTATCAGAGATCTGCTATCATCAAGGAAGGATGAAGACAAGAGCGATCATGCATCAAAACCCTACTAGTTAGATAGTATCAAGACATGCTGTGAACATGTATAGGAACGAATTACTCAAGAAATAGCCATACCTTAATACAAGTAGGATAAAAATGAGGTATAGAACCTTGCAAAAAGGTTATTAGCGACTTAGTATTTTCTATAAACTAGTAGGATAAAAATGAGCAAGCCTTATCATGAGTTCGTTAGTATCTTACTACCAACAATCCCATCTTTATTAAAACATCATTATCTTACATATACTGAATATAAAACGGAAATCTGAAAAGATTATTTATTCCATCAATTTAAGCATATTCATGATGGACCTTTTCCTTGATGAGAAGAACAACTAGATACGATGTCTGTTACCTCCTTGGCTTCCTCTCCCATGAGTTGAAAGGCTTTCCCCTTTCCCTTATAGCTTCAACTCTGCCCTAGCGTCCATCGGTTATCCTCAAACTTGTTGGTGTTGGATCTTGAATTGCACCTGTTGTTTTTAGAAGAGGACAATCGACCTTGATATGGACCACTTGATTGCAGTGGAAACAAACGTACACTCTATGTGCGTAAATGTTGTTGTATTTAAGTTATTCAGCATGGTTAGTTTAGGGTTTTTCAGCGGAACGATGATAGATCGGGAGCCTATAGACTCGGATATTGACGAAGAAATTGAGAGTAGGTCGTAAGTCAAGATACATCTATTATTGTTGGATCGGTGAATGGTTGTGAACCAATTAGTGGATCAGCGAAAGGTCGTGAGCCATTCTTTGTATGCATGTGTATGTATTGTGATATATGGTATCTTAAGGGACTCATTAAGCTTCGTGCTTAACCAGTTGATTATAAATGTTATCAGGAACCTCTTCAGATTACAAGAAGGGCAATGCTTGACTGTACACCCATGCATTTGCATCAAAACTTCTACATAATCCATTTATACTCTGACATATTTGAATAAATTAAAATAACAATGAAAAACTTATGTTGAAAATCATGACGTTATATATTTGGCCCGTAGCATTCACATGGTTGAAATAGACCATTAAGCGGGCCCACTAGCTGAAATGGACCATTATATGGGTGATTGTAAGACTATGGGAGGACCATATCATTCACTTGGGTTTGTTGGGTTGAAGATTTGTTCAAGGGTTGCGTCTTTGGGCTCGGCTATTTGTTTATTTAATTTGTATTCCGGTTTGGGCCTGTCCAACCGAGAGCCCATTATGTTTACTATATAAGTATATGCTTGCATGCATATTAGGTTAATGATTTAACGATTAAGAAGATTTCGATAGCATTACAGTTTCTTTTATCGTTCTTGTAATCCTCCAACCCTCTACAGTTGATGTTCTTTATCGAGCTCTTCTGAGGGTTATTTTATAATCATTCAACCTGTTTGATTCATCGTTGAGTTATTCTTTATTTTACATTCGTTCTTACTGTTTAAATATTTATTCACCTGTTTAAGATCTAATCGATCTTCAAGATTAAGTATTAATCGCATCAATTGGTATCAGAGCAGGAGGCTGTGTAATCGATACACATCTTTTCTGTGAAAAGGTTTCAATTAGGGTTTTTTCGCAATTACTGATATTTATTGAGCCGTCATCTCATTATTGACGTATCTTGATATTTATCTTTTGCCCTAATCTGAGTTATTACAAGTGTGATCTTTTAACAGGTTTTTTCGATCATAATGGACGAATCGCAATCAAATCCTATCAATATTTCCAACAGCATCGGTTCGACGACGAAGATTCCAATCCTATATACCCATGATTATGAAGTCTGGGCGCATCACTTTGAAGACTACGTTATAGGATCTGAGGATAATGGATACCTCATATGGGAAGCTATCATTAATGGACCTTTTTCTCATTCTGCAACGTCAAGAATTGTTAAAACTCAAAAGGAGTATAACGATATGCTGAAGGATGTCAAAGATATTGCACAAGATGAAAAGGATAAATTCCAGTGTAATATCAAGGCGTTAAGATTGATAAGATTCGCCCTTCAGTCCGACACCTTCAGGTTGGTCAGCTCATGCACGACAGCAAAGGAAGTTTGGGATAGACTTCGCGAACTGTACTCTACAAACGAGGATCTTGAACATTCTATCCAAACCTTGCTCTTATCTGAGTTTGTAGAATTCAGGCAAGGAGCCGAAGAAACCGTGACCCAGACGTTCGATCGCTTCAATCATCTTCTCAGCAGGATGATCAAACATGACATCGAAAGGAAGCTTATCGAGCAGAAGGTTACATTCTTAAATGGTCTGAGGTCTGAATGGAGAGCAGTGATGTCTACACTCAAAGCCCATGAGCAGTTTAAATCATATTCTTTGGCGAAACTGGTGGGTATTCTCAAGTCCCAGGAGAAGATTGTAATGCAGGAGAAGAACGTCGTTTCAAGCCTTGGTTCGCTGGCCCTTTTGTCAAAAAGTAAAGTTGTGATGGAGGATGAAGACTTCAACTTGGAGGAGTATGACCTCACATCTGAGGATTATGCTATGATGGTGTCTAACCCTAAGAGGTTCATAAAGAAGAGATTCCCCGGCAACAAAAACCGAAACTGGCAGGGGAGTTACAGTTCAGAAAAGGTTAATAATGAACCGAAGGTTGAAGGGCCCAAGAAGGAACCGAAAGCAGATGGTGATTCTGGAGTAAGCTGTGACTACTGTGGTGGGAAAAACCACTATGCTAAAGATTGTGTCCTTAAAAAGATGGCTGAAAAGGATGATGAAAAGGATGAGGAAGCTGTGCTGCAGAAAAGGCTCAATGAGATGAGGAAGAAGAAATCTACCGCTAACCCTTCCATGAATGCTCTTATTGTGCAGGGTTCGGTTGCTGATGACGAGTTCGGTAGAGTGGAAGTTTGGTCTACCGACTCAGAAGACGATGAAGTGAGGAAGCCTACTCATGGAAAGGCTTATGTGGTAAAGGAGGAGAGTAGTGGAGGAAGATGCTTCATGGTTTCTGATGTATCTCAGATGAGGGGATACAACACTGATGGTGGAAGTAATGAACCGAAGGGGCAGGAGGACATGTGCTTTACGGCCAAACCACTCAGCCAGCATTTCAATGAGCTTGATGAACTGATAAAGAAGGTACAATCGGTTTTCATTTCATTTAAAGTACCACAATCCTCATATGAGAAAGAACTAAAAAATGTTAATACAAGAATTTCTCATCTAGATAGTAGCTTAACTCAAACTCGAGTCACCAATTCTAACCTAACTGATCAATTAAGCAGGGTGTCTTCGAAGAGTGAGGAGCGGCGCATGTGGATCGAGTTGAAGGAGTCTGAATTAGTTAAAATTAAAGACGAAAACATTTATTTACAAAGAGACAATTTAAAGTTGTTAAAACAGCGGAATGTTTTTTGTTTAATTGCAAAACGTCTTTATTCTAATATTACTCAGCTTCACTTGGACTGTGAAATAGGCCAAAAGATCCATCGCATGATTTTGCCCTTCCTTGAGTTTAAGGAGGATGAAATCGATGCCGAAGCTTATAATTGTGAGAGTGTGATATCATCTGATGACGTCAATCCAACCTACATGTATGGACTGGACAAAATTGAGTCCTTCATTAAATCCAAGGACCACAAGGACATGCTTAAAAACCTTTTGGACGAAAATGGTAAACTTAAACTGAGAACCGAAACCATACAAAAATTTGACTCTTTAAACGCCAACGTCAGCTCAGAAAACAAAATTGATGTTGAAAATGCATCTGAGCTTAACGAGGACGACAACATGAGTGAAATTTCTGTAGAGGACACGGTTGACTGCTCAGAATTTGTAAAAAGCGAACCTGAAAACCACAAGAATCTAATTTCTGAAAATTTAGTGGAGTTCGCTCGATTGTCCCAACAAAAGTCCCCGATCTTAGTAGAGAAAGCCGTTGTATATCAAAAGGTCCAGACCATTCCAAATCAAGTGTACAAGGTCACTGGAGTAACCGAACATCAGACGGCTGAACTCACAGCTATTGTAAACGAAGACAATGCTGATGGCTGTGATGAGTACTTCTGGTCAGCTCCAATAGATAATGCAAACGAAACGGTAGGCTTATCAGAAAGAACCTCTTGGATGAGTAAAGGTAGATACATACCTGAACCCTTGAATAAGCCAGATAATTTCGATGAGCCAAGCACCAGTGGTACGAAAGACATTCCTCAGGAGAATGAAAGTTCGGCAAAAGAAGACATTCCCTCTACTTCCTCAGTTCAAAGTGAAACTCCTACAGTTCAAAATGAACCAGCCAAGGAGAAACCGAAAATGAAAGCTAATATTCATCATCAACCGAAGCAGATGAGGAATAAGAAACGTGAAAGGAACCAAAGATACAAGAAGAATCTCTCTGAAAGGAGGCAATTCTGGCAATCCCAGAATGCATACTTCTCACATCAAGACAAGAATCTGAAGTATGAAAACAATCCTGTCGGAAAGCCTGAGAGCCACAACAACCGAAAGCCAAGGTTCGGTTCACAAGAAAATACCAACCGAAAGCAAAGGTTCGGTTCTGAGAATGACTTCAACCGAAAGCAAAGGTTCGGTTCAAAGAACGATTCCAACCGAAAGCAAAGGTTCGGTTCTGAAGTTAAAAGAGATCAAAACTCTAAGGTCAGTCCCACCAATGATCAAAAGCAAAAGGGTCACCTAGAGTCTCCAGCCAAGAAGTCCTCTCAATCTAAACCCACTCCTTCTAGTTCATCTAATTCTTCTAATTCTTCCAAATCATCTCCATCTTGCTCTAAAGCTCATTCTGTTCATTCTAAAAAATCTCATTCATCGGCTGAACAAAAGGACAAACAGAAGGTTTCTACATCCAAACCAGAGTCTAAACCGAACGCACCTAATCCTAATAAAATAAAAGTTTTTACCATCAAAAAGAAAGATGAAACAACACTTATAAAACGAACATATCTTGTTGACATTTCTCTTACTATTCCTGTTCCCATGAAAAGCTCACGAGGATCCAAGAAACTTTGGGTTCCTAAATCTGCTTAATTTTTGCAGGTTATAAGTGACAAGCAGTTCGACGAAGAATGGTACATCGATAGTGGCTGCTCACGTCACATGACAGGGAGGAAAGAGGAGCTCAGGGAATACAGATCTCTTACAAATGGTGGCAACGTCAAGTTTGGAAACAATTCTTTCGGCACCATAAAGGGATATGGAATGATAACTAATGGTGATTTTACAATAAGGAAGGTGGCATATGTGGAAGGACTCCAACACAACCTCATCAGTGTATCTCAGCTTGTTGGAGGTACAGGTCTCAAAGTCTCATTCGCTGATGAAGGTTCTGAAATTATTGAGAAAAAGACAAAGAAAGTAATTCTCAAGTCAGAGCGAAAGGGTGAAATGTTTCCTCTAAACCTTAAACCCATCAAAGGAAACCCAGCTATATGCTTGTTATCAAAAGCTCAATCTGACGAAAGCTGGTTGTGGCACCGAAGACTCTCTCATCTCAACTTTAAAGAAATCAACCGACTTGTCACTAGAGGTCATGTTAGGGGTCTTCCATTGCTCAAGTTCGATAGAGATCATTTGTGTGCTGCATGCGAAATGGGGAAGCAGAGTCGTCAAAGTCATCCATTTGTAATCAACACAAAAGTTGTTGAACCACTCGAATTACTTCATATTGATTTGTGTGGTCCTTCATCTATCGAAAGCATCGGTGGTAGCAAGTATATTCTTGTTATTGTTGATGACTTTTCACGATTTACATGGGTGTTCTTTCTAAAGCTCAAATCCGAAGCGACTCATAAGCTGAAAATGTTTATCAAGCAAATTGAAGTACAGCTCAAGAAGGTCGTTCGCAACATTCAGAGCGACAATGGTCTGGAATTCAATAACAGGGAATTTGAAGAATTTCTAGCAGAAAAGGGAATAAGTCACAACTTCTCATCTCCTTACACACCTCAACAAAACGGAATAGTCGAAAGACGAAACCGATCTTTGTGTGAAGCTGCCCGGACCATGCTAAGCTTCGCTTCCTTACCTCTTTATTTTTGGGCTGATGCTATTTCTGCTGCTTGTTTTACACAGAACAGGTCCTATCTTAACAAGCGATTCACGCTCACACCTTATGAGATACTAAACAACAGAAAGCCCAATGTGAAATTTTTCCATGTGTTCGGCTCACGGTGCTTCATCTTTAACTCTAAAGAACACCGCAACAAGTTCGATGTCAAAGCCGACGAGGGAATCTTTCTTGGCTATTCTCTAACATCCAAAGCATACAGAGTCCTAAACAAGCGTTCGAGAAAAATTGAAGAGACGTATTACGTGACCTTTGACGATAGCTATGTCAAAAAGCTACAAGCCAAAGAAGACACCGCTAGGGAAATATTTCCTCAAACTGGCCAAGTCACAGTCTCGATCGCTAATCTATACGAGAATTTTCTGGAGCTCTTTGACGAACCAGAGAAAGCTTCTCTCTCAGAAGCAGGTGCAGCAGACAACAAGGTAGACCACATGAAGCAAATTGTCGAAGAAGCTGCCAGGAGAATGAATGAAGGAGGATCGACTTCTAATGAACCTCCATCCAACGATGCTTCAGTCGAGGGGGAGCCAAGCTCACATGTCGAGGGGGAGCCAAGCTCTACAACTGCAACCGAAAGTGCTTCTCCTACCGAAAGTGCTTCTCCAAACGAAGGTGCATCAACGCCTGCAAGTCCGGCATCAGAAGAAACCTCCGAACCTCAAGTTTCTCAAAGCTCATTAATCGAGGGGGAGCAGGATGATATGACCCTTGACTATGATAGCCAGTCTGAGCCAGAAGAAATGATCAATGCTGAACTAGACCCAACCTTTGATCCAAATTATCCTCCTCTTACCAAATGGACCAGAGATCATCCTATCTCTCAAGTGGTTGGTGATTTCTCTGAAAAGGTTCTGACCCGATCACAACTTAAGGCAAAACAGACATCCTTATTTTCAAAGGTTGAGTTTTGTATGTTTAACTCATTCGTATCGAAAGTTGAACCGAAGACATTTAACACTGCCCTCGATCACTCTGATTGGGTTCAAGCAATGCAAGACGAACTGAACGAATTTGAAAGGAACAAAGTCTGGCGCCTCATTCCAACTCCTCCAGATGCTTCGGTTGTTGGTCTCAAATGGGTCTTTAGGAACAAAATGGACAAGGAAGGGAATGTTATAAGGAACAAAGCTCGTCTGGTAGTAAAGGGATACTGTCAGGAGGAAGGGATTGATTATGAAGAGACTTTCGCTCCTGTAGCTAGGCTGGAATCTGTAAGAATCTTTCTTGCTTATGCTGCCCACAAAAACTTTGAAGTTTTCCAAATGGACGTCAAGTGTGCATTTCTTAATGGAGAACTCGAAGAAACGGTGTATGTGGAGCAACCTCCTGGGTTCGTGAACGAAAAGTATCCAAACCATTGCTATATTCTGGATAAAGCTGTGTATGGCCTTAAACAAGCTCCGAGAGCCTGGTATGAAACGCTAACTAAATTCTTAAAGATGTCTAAATTCAAACAAGGTTCGGTTGACCCAACCTTCTTTCGCAAAAAGGAAGGTAACCACCTTATGATAGTTCAAATTTATGTCGATGACATTATCTTTGGCTCTACGAATCCCAGCTTAACAGCTGAATTCAGAAAGTTGATGGAGACTAAATTTGAAATGAGCTCAATGGGTCCTATTAACTTTTTCCTTGGTTTAAATATTACACAGGGACCCGAAGGCATTTTTATCAATCAGGAAGCTTACACGAAGACTCTCCTAGCAAAGTTTGGTATGATGGGAGACTCCAAAGTCAAAGTCCCAATGGCATTCGGCACCAAGCTAACTCCATCCCTAGACAAACCGCCTGTCGATATCACGCTCTATCGTCAAATTATAGGCTCACTAATGTATCTTACTGCTAGCAGGCCTGACATCATGTTTTCTGTGTGTTATTGTGCTCGATTTCAGGCAAACCCACGCGAACCTCACATGCTTGCAGTGAAGAACATTCTACGCTATCTGAAGCGAACTACCTCCTTAGGTCTATGGTGTCCTTCCAACTCAGGCTTCTTCGTTCAAGCCTATTCTGATGCTGACCTTGGAGGATGTGGACTCGACAGAAAAAGCACTACTGGTGGCTGTCAATTCCTTGACGGGAAGTTGGTCAGCTGGCAATCCAAGAAACAAACGTGTGTGTCGTTGTCTACTGCCGAAGCGGAATACATAGCCGCTGCTTCCTGCACCTCACAAGTGATTTGGATCCAAAGTCAACTTCGAGACTATGGACTCAATATGAAGAAGATCCCACTATATTGTGACTCTGAAAGTGCAATTAGGATCTGTCATAACCCAGTGCAACACTCTAAAACCAAACACATAGCACTGAGGTATCACTTCATCAAAGATCACGTGGAAGATGGAAACGTCGAAGTTCACTTCGTAAGAACCACTGATCAACTGGCTGACGTCTTTACCAAAGCTCTTCCTGAAGCATCATTCAACAGAATATTGCAAGGGCTAGGTATGATGGAATCAGAATCAGTACCTCAAACGTAAGAAGCGAACTTGACCGAACGTTCAGGTTCGGTTACAGGTTACATAATCTGCCTCGCTCATCACTACAAAGGTAGTTTTCTTGGTTGTATATTTCTTGTACAAAGTTGTTTATTTTATTGTCAAAAGTATATTCTGATTGCATGTCTCAGTTCATTGAATTTCTCAGAATTTTCCCAAACCGAAACCTACCGAAGGTTCGGGTTCGGTTTTTCAAAATTTTGTTGAACCGAAACCAACCGAATGCTCGGGTTCGGTTTTTCAAAATTTTCTGGAACCGAAACCAACCGAACGCTCGGGTTCGGTTTTTCAAAATTTTCTTCAACCGAAACCAACCGAACGCTCGGGTTCGGTTTTTCAAAATTTTCTTCAACCGAAACCAACCGAACGCTCGGGTTCGGTTTTTCACATTTTTCCCAACCGAATTCAACCGAACGTTCGGGTTCGGTTTTTCATATTTTTTCAAAGTTTTTTTAAGTCTTATTTTTTTTCTTACTTATTTTTTTTTACTTATTTTTTATCTTTTATTTTTATTTATTTTTTTCTTCTTTAATAAATCTCAAAAACTCCAAAAATATTTTTTTTATTTTTCTTGTTGTGTGTTCGTTCGTTTATGGGGATATAATTGATGAATTACTTAAGTGTCCCTAGAAGCATGCTGCTGTATGTGTTCCAAGCCTCATAAGATTTTGAATAATAGCCTTCATGACCTGGTATACACAAACCTTGTCTTCCCAATAAGGCTAACACATTTATTGTAATCGTGAGCTACCTCACTCTCTTCTCACATGAGTTAAGAGTTTCCTGCTTGGTCCTTATTTTCGCAGCAGAGGTACTTTATCTTCTTACACAATCTCCATTACATTTCTCCATTACATTCGTTTCATCCTCATAACCCTTGAGACTCTCAGAAATTACCACTGAGGTTTATGGTTACACAACATCTGTGTTTATGATCTTAGTTTCGTGCCACTACGAGCTGAGTGAAACCCAAAATTCAACACCAAATCTGAATTGACGGTGAACAATTATTTTGCTCAAGTTTTCATCAAAGAATTGACGAATGTACCTTCATGAAATCTCAAATTTTATTTTGTGTGATTCCTATGAAATTGTTAACAACCATAACATTTCTTCCCTTGGGATCCAGTTTTTAATTTTTTCATCTGAGATTTTATATTTTTCCAAGCTATTTAAAATTAATTACTACCTACTTGTTCAACAGACTACACTGGTCTCACAAGTACTTTGTTCACTTTCATTCTTATTTCAAGATTAGAATTGCTGAATCAAAGCGAAAGCCACCTTTACTTAGCCTAATTAAAAGAAGTCTTTCAACATTTCTTAAAAAGTGATTGATCATAATTCAACGGGAATCCACATTAACACTTTGAGATCTCTCTTGATCTTGAAGGAAGAGATTCGTGCCCAGGATCACTTGTTTCGTGTCTTTATTGACATCACATTTATTCCTTAAAAGAGTTGCTTTATTCCTTTTTTTTTTTTACACTCTTAGCACGAAAATCTTTGATTTTCCAAAATTCCGTTACTAATTACTACAGGCTGTATTATTGCTTTGGTGGTTAATTATGAAGTTGTGGTCAAAAATAATCCACGTGGGTATTTAATTCAAAAGATGCCGTTTAAAAGATAAGACGAAAGGTTGCTGACTCGGCGGGAGTTAAAAGGATTGAATTTCAAACGACGGTAAAAATGGGGCGCGTATGGATTTGAAACGCCCATACTTTTACTGACATCATGGACGCGTGTGCAAATTTCAAGGGATTTCTCTCTGGCACTTAAAGCCGCGTGAGGATTTGAAACGGTTTTCTTCTGAAACGGCGCTTGTTGGGTGGCATGATCTTAGGAATCTGACACTCTCTCTCCTATGTGATCATCGCATAGAAGATTTGAAATGATTTTTCTCTCTCCATTCCCTCACTATAAATGGCAGTCTACACTCTCATTTACCTTTTTACTGCTTCCGGATTTTCTAGAGAGCAAAAACTCCCAAAAGCTTCACTGTTCATCTTCTTCTTCTACTACCTTCAACAATGGCGGAATCATCCTCAGTCCATGCTACCTCTCACATCCTTCCTATTCGTCCTCAACAATGCCTGGTGATCGATCTCAACCCTTTGGTGTACGACTCCTACATGTCGCCGATCATCGAGTGCCTGAAGTACTCCCAAATCGCTCCGGCTCTCTCCAGGATTGAGTCTGTGCCCATGGCGACTCTCTCGCAGGTTTATGCGACTGCCTATTACGACAAAGCAGTCGAGCGGGTGTTCTTCGAGGTTGCTGATCACAAGACCTCCATTTCTCGACAACGTTTCTGCACACTGCTAGGGTTGGCTGCTAACCCATCGAGAATTAATCCGGAGACGATTCCGGTTGGACATCTGTATAGCATGTTTTACAATATGGGGTACACGGAGGTCCTCACCTCCGTCGCAAAGTTCAAGAAATCTTGCTTGCCGCCACAGTGGAACGGCATGTTCACAGTCCTCTTCAAGGGCTTATCCGAACGGAGCTCAGGATCCGATGGCGCTAGTAGACTGTTCTTGTCGATCATGTATGCAGTTTACAACGGGATCAACTTAGATTTTGGGTTGGTTCTCTGGCAACAGCTCATCCAGAGCCTTTCTTCTTCATCACGACATTCTGAGGTGTCGTATGCCCGGTTCTGGACTCTAATCACAAAGTGGGCAATGGACAGGTTTGATATTCCCACTGCTGCTGGTGCATCGACGTCTTCAATCAGTACGTTTCATACCAAGAAGATCATCGTCTCTGATGCATCTAAATTCTCGTTCATTGGCTCTACTCCGGAGACAATGTATGGCGACGTTCCCTCTGAAAGCAGGCTAATCCGGACGATCAAGGAGTTCAGGGCAACTGGACCTAGGGAACTTACACCGGAAATGCTGAAGTCCATCCATGATGCTGACAAACCGGTGAACAGGGGCAAAAAGGCGGACAAAGGGAAGCAAGCGACCAAAGCTCCTAAGGGTCCTTCTCCCAAGAAGAGGAAATAGACAAAAGCTGCACAGTCCCCGCAGCCGAAGAGAAGGAAGACTCAACCGAAACGAAAACTTCTTATTCCTTCCTCTTCGAGTGACTCAGAAAATGAGAGTTCGGGTTCGGATGGCTCTCAAGGAGGCGAAACCCCTCAAAGAGGCAACACACCACCTCGCTCACCTAGCCCATAGATGGAACTTCATAATTCATCAGTTCCTTCACCTCCTCAAACCATCCCTACTTCCATTCCGACCATAACTCCCACTACCACTATTCCTCCAACCTCTTTCCCTATACCACCACCCATTTTCACAGATACCACCACAACCACTACAAAGGTTACAACCAACGTATCTGATACGGGGGTTCATACCACTACAACCGAAACACCACCTGTAACCGAACCTCCTCAAACCGAAACCCAGCATACAACCGAACCTACCCATACTCAACCACCACCCGAAACTAACCCCACACCCACTCAACCTGAACCTACCAAAACCACCACACCCCTAGCTTCACCAACCCCACCATCTCCAGATCATGCCTCTGATGGAGATAACCCGTTTCTTGGCGGAGACAACATGACCTTCGATTCGGTCTATTTTAGTCCATTTCAGGTTCAGAGTGATGAAGAGGATGATGCTCCAGTGACAAAGAAGCATCTTAAGGAGCTCAACGAGAAAGTTGACTTACTTCTCGCCTCATCTTCCAACCAACAGTCATCTTCTCGCTCTTCAGAAGATTGTTGATACCTTCTCCAGGGCTCAGCATGATTCGGTAGCCTCAGCCACTGCCGCCATAGACGCCTCTACAAAAGAATGTGAGGCAGCGACCGAAAAAGTCGATAAACTATTCTCAGAAGCTTCTTCCCTGTTGAAGTCCCTACAGGAGAGCGCTGATGCCACAAAGACAACTTTGGAACCAATAGTTCAGCAGTTGGCCAAGTTCGTCTCAACGGAGTTACAGTCATTCGCTTCACTTTGCCAATCTATTAGCGATGACAACTCGGCCCTTCGTGCCTCCATTGATGAGCGCCTCGCTAAGCTTCAGGAGGATCTCGCAGCTGAAAACTCATTAATGGACGTTCTGGCAAGCAAAACCACCGCCCTAAAGGTCAAGAGCACTCAACTTTCAAACTGACAGCAATAGCTTGAAACTCTTCGATCCGAAAGGGAGGTCATCAAGACATGTGTTTCGGATGTACACGCTGCTCTATCTAACATCCTAGAAGCACACGATCCGATTCTAAACCATTTGGTGAGGCGAACCCTTGCTGAGAAACTTGCTCCTGCCTTGGACCTTCTCAGCAAAATCGAAGGTTTACCTAGTTTCGTGTCCGATCCGAAACAAGGGGGAGAAGTAAAGTCCGGATCGAAACCACCTCCTTCCTCCAAAGCTACTCACACAACCGAACCAACTCCGACTGGTCAAGCTTCGGGTTCGGGTGTGAAGGATAAAGGGAAAAACCTAGCTGAGGAAGAAGATGAAGATGAAGATGATGAAACCATTGCTGATATGTTGAAACGCAAAAACAGTCGCAATGTGGATGATGATATCAATCGTGTGGCGCGAGAGGCTGAAGAAGCCGAACGCATGCAAAAGGAAGCCCACGATCTCCTCGAGAGCAGGAAGACTCTCTTCCCTGCCTGGACTCGGGAGCGCATGATTATAGAGGCCATAGATACTCCTAGCATCTTATGGCTCGAGCCGGTGATTTCATTCGACTGCTATAATTCTGTCGATTCGCAGTTCGACATGCCGTTGACTCGAAAGGCGTTTATCTTCCACGCCTTCTCTAACATTTTTGATGTCCCTCATCCGAACCCTGAGGTGGATAGGGAGTTGATCGAATTCTATCTGAAGGCTGCTCGTCCTCAGTATCAAACTTGGAGCGCCCAGAAGATAGTGAACGTTCGGGTACTGAAGCCTTACACCGAAGGAAGGTTCATAAACGTTCGGTTCAAGGTGATTCGAGGGTCTGCAAGAACTGAACATCATATATCCCTGGCAGATCTACCGAACTTAAATCCTCATGATTGGATTGTCTTGCATAATATCCTTTTGACGAATGAAGCCGAATATGATCCAATTATAGACCATCTCAAAAGGATGTTAGTCTGTTACATCATGGAGGTTTCCCTTATGGATCAGGAGGTAGCCACTGTCTTCAAGAAGAAACCGAAGATAGCTCCTGTGGGATCGGCCAGTGATCTCAATCAGATGAAGATGGGCAAGATCGACCCGAGACGCAATTCGGTCATGTTCACTAGAGCAGAAGGACAGAAATGTCTCTTCGCTTTAGCTGACAAACATCTTTACACCACTGCTTGTCTAGAGCATGTGTTATCGATCATTCGAAGGTGTAAAGAGAATGCAGCGGACGATGTTAAGTACTTCAACGACATGATCCAATGGTACATCAGGTTTAGGCAGACGATACTGGCTCTTATCTCTCGTCTGTTTAACACTGTGAAGAAGAAGGTACCCGCCTCCGCTGCTGGCCCAAGTAACAAGTGAAGATCTCGCTCCAATTGACGCAAAGGGGGAGATTATTGGGTTGAAGATTTGTTCAAGGGTTGCGTCTTTGGGCTCGGCTATTTGTTTATTTAATTTGTATTCCGGTTTGGGCCTGTCCAACCGAGAGCCCATTATGCTTACTATATAAGTATATGCTTGCATGCATATTAGGTTAATGATTTAACGATTAAGAAGATTTTGATAGCATTACAGTTTCTTTTATCGTTCTTGTAATCCTCCAACCCTCTACAGTTGATGTTCTTTATCGAGCTCTTCTGAGGGTTATTTTATAATCATTCAACCTGTTTGATTCATCGTTGAGTTATTCTTTATTTTACATTCGTTCTTACTGTTTAAATATTTATTCACCTGTTTAAGATCTAATCGATCTTCAAGATTAAGTATTAATCGCATCAGGGTTAAAACAGACTTGTCATTGTTTTTTAGTTGTTCTTTGGTGTATATGTAAGGGTGTATTAGAGTCGTGTTGTTATATAGGCTACTTTAGTGTTTGTTATTGGGGTTTTGTTTGGGGTTTCATATTTGCATCAGTGTGTAAGGTTGTTAGCTCTGATGGTTGGTCATTGATACCATTCTCTATTTTATCAGTAGGACGATGCAAGGCCGGGAGAAGTCTTGTACATATCTAACCTATAAGTTTTTGGTCAGCATGGTTGATATTTTGGGTGGCTTCATTTTCCTAAAAGACAAGCACAATCTATGTAACATCCTGACTCCCAGGTATAATAATCTTATCTAAAAAGGACAAATTGCTTTGGAACTCGTCGAGTTGATGGCCTCAACTCGACATGTATGAAGCTCTACTCGTCGAGTTGTGGAGGCAAAACGCGACGAGTTTGACGGCTGATTATGAAACCCGAATTTTCAGGGTATTGCACCCAATTTAAAGAACTTATGACCAATTGCTAGCCTCCATCATCGTCCCTTCATTCTAGATAAAAACTCAATTCATGCCTCCTTCCTTATTTTGAGTGTATGTGAGGGTTAAAATTGTTATTTGGTGCTTTACTTGAAGAAGTTGGAAGATTTATGGTGCATAGTGAAGGTAGAAGCTTTAGATATGGGATTCTTAATGTTCTTGCAGCCATTTGGAGGTATAAAGTCTATACATTGGGCTTTTATTTCTTAGATCTTCTCCTATGGAAGTGTATTGGCCTTTTCGGTTCATATAGGAGTCTTTTTTGGGATTTGAGCATGTCGTGAAGCTATGACTTCAGATCTTGACATCTCATGGCCTCTATAGACTTAAAGTTTCCATCTTAATCAAGTCTTGGCCCTCCTTCTTGCCATAGATTCCTTAAGAATTTTTTTTTAGTGTTTTAGCTTTTTGATGACTTGCATGAACGTAAAGTTAGCAACTTTACGTGGTATTTCATTCCTAAGGGACCAGGTCTACCGTTTAGAGCTTTGTTTTCGCTTAAAAGTGTCTGAATGCTATAAGACTAGGAGAAACTCGACGAGCTGCCTTGCTAACTCGGTGAGTTGGAATGGGTTTCCCCGCTTTCTGGATACAGTAGGAAGTTGACGAGTTGTTCTGCTAACTTAGCGAGTTGACTTTGGTTTTTCCTGGTTTTTAGAACACTGAAGGAACTCGACGAGTCTATCGATGCAATCGACGAGTTAGGTCAACATGTATTGTTGATCCTAACTATTGACCTTGACTGTGGACTTTGACTTTGACCATGGTTGACCAAATATGACCTTGAGGGTATTTCGGGTATTTCAGGATTCTGATGAAGTTAGTCACATGGTGGTTGTACGCAGTTGAGTTTGGAGCAGTGGTTTGAGAGTTGGGTCTTGTTAGTTCAACACTACTTATGAGGTGAGTTCAACACTACTAAGGTGTCTAAGGCACCAAGGCCGGCCTATTGGATTAATATCCTAGTACTTGTTGATATGTTGAGTATGAGTTAGATATGTATGCTAGTTTGATATGCTAGTTTTGTAGATTTATAGGGCTAACTGTGATACTATTTGATTATCTATATGTGTATTTATCTGTTACATGTCAACATGTTGTATGAGTTAGGTTGAGGTTGTACTGCTCCATGTGGTATGCAACAAACCTTGGAGTATGCTAAATATAAGCTAACGGACAGGGATGGCATTCCAGACTCAGACTGATGACTCATATGCATTCCAGATACTAGCTGAGGGACAGGGAGAGCACGCCAGACTCATATTGAGGGCTAATCATTTGTATTCCAATCCGACTACTGAGGGAGCAAGACAAACATAATTTGTAGGCCTGAGGGCAAGCCAGACTTATGATGTGGGCTTAAGAGTAAGCCAAATATGAACTGAGGGCCAGGGAGGGCAAGCCAAACTCATACTATGGGCTCAAGGGTAATCCAGTCTGTAGAGTTGTGGACCTATTACATGTTGTTATTGTTATTATGTAACGACGTAAATTTTCAATCAAAATTTTCATTTTAAAAACACACAAAATTCATATATTATATTTCAAGAAAATCATAAGTATCTCAATGTCAACATAAAATCTCAATCAAAAGTCAAATCCCAAAATCCTCAACGTCATCCCGAACAGATGTGTACAATCACGTCGGTGCCTTCCCGCGATCCTCTGGGGTACCTAAAACATATAACACATAACATGGTAAGCACGGAGCTTAGAAAGTTCCCCAAAATACCACATACAACATATTAGCCACTTGAGGCTATAACTCTGTAAGACCCTCCGGTCAATGTGTCTCAGTGGGACCCTCTGTTCCAATAACTCTGATGGACCCTCCGGTCCTAACTCTGTGGACCCTCCGATCCTAACTATGTATAACACATAAGGTAAATCACACAGACGTAATGTAGTAATATCACAGTACTAAAGCAAACACATATGACCCTCTGATCAGACATAGATACCACTCTAGGTAAAGAATGGTGAAAAGTCACTTCGCAGCTAGTAGCAAATAGACATGCACTCGAGAATCCCGAACTAGCATCTGCCTAACACATTAGACAAACATTTCAATCAATATCCCTCTTTTCCTCATTTACACCTAAATTCCTCTTTTCTCTTTCTACTCTCTTGGATGGGTAAAAGACCATTTTACCCCT
Source organism: Lactuca serriola (assembly GCF_051521515.1). NCBI lineage: Eukaryota > Viridiplantae > Streptophyta > Magnoliopsida > Asterales > Asteraceae > Lactuca > Lactuca serriola. The sequence goes on from NC_136414.1 coordinate 65,711,332, forward strand.
CCATGGTCTCAATGTTCCTAATTGACCTACTCTCAAGTCAACAGAAGTCAATATGAGTCAATAGCCAATGTTGACCCGACTCATCGAGTGCACTCAGTTGACTCACCGTGTCCACTCGTATCCTCTGAATTCTTCCAAGGGTCTCTCACAGCTCGTCGTGATAAGCACGAACTCGACGGGTTATCACTAGGTCACAAATCGTTGGGGCAACCCGATCCGACTCGTCGAGTGATCTCATTGACTCGGCGAGTTGACTCATGTGGGTGTCTCATATGGATGTCTGAAGTCAGATTTGAAAGTCCAACCTCTAGATCTAGCCTCCTGATACCGAAAAGTCACGTAAAGGTTTGATCTTGATGACCATGCATGGCCTAAATGCTCCATAATGCCATCACAAGCTCCAGGAAGATCAAATGCATGGGGACCTGCCTCTAATTTATTAAGGTTTGAATCTTTGGACCCTTAAGGTCCTGTCTAGTCCAGATCTGAGGTTCTAACCTCAAACCATGCCCAAATAACTTAAGAACACAATATGTTGAGAGAAAACCCTAAAAACTTCCCAAAAATGAGATTTAATGAACAAGAGGTTAAGATGAGATCTTTTTACCTCTGAATTGTAGCTAATGATAGAATAATGCCATATCCACAACCTTCCCTTGATTAGATCCACCAAACTCTTCCAATATTTCCTCCAAAAAGCTCAAGAATGCTCAAGATGGTCTCTCTCTCTCTCTCTCTCTCTATATATATATATATATATATATATATATATATATATATATATACAACAAAAATGGCAGGTTAGGGTTTCTCTCTGGGGAAGGTGGCCACAAAGGGAGGCCATAAGGGCCTTTAAATAGGCCACAAACCTGAGAAATTAGGGTTTCCTTCAGCAGCGCTGACTCGGCGAGTCGGCTCACGGACTCGTCGAGTCCACTCATTAATCCACGTCACCCGCCGTGACTCTACTTGACAAGTTGAGGCACCAACTCTTCGAGTCCCTCCACATAAATCAAAATAAATACTTAAAATATTATACCTGTAAATCCGGATGTTACATATTATGAGTATTGTTTGTATGTATCGATATATGAGGGTAAAATCACAAAGCTTCGAGCTTACAGTTGTGGATTTTGTTTCAGATACTTTGGATAATCACAGGAAGGTGAAGGCTTCATCATGCACCTCCTCATGTTTTGTTTCATGATTTTGGCATTACTATGCTGATGAACTTGTTTTTAAAACTATTTGTAATAAATGGTGGTTTTTGGATGTTTAAGAAAGTTTAAATTTTTATGGATTTTTAGGGATGTCACAATCTAGAAGTTTCCAAATTATGTTTAAGGATTGAGTGCCTCTCGATGTGGTTAGTTACGGTGTGTTTATACTCATTTCTTCATTGGGTTGCGTGTCACTCACCGTTCATCGATTCAGCTTTTGGTGCCAAAAGTGGTTGGTTGCTTATGGTTTTGGTTCCAATGTTGTGGTGTGTGAGATTTCGACCTTTGAAGGTTTCTGCTTAGGAATAGATCATACACTTGGCTTTTAGATCTTTGTCTTTGTTATTGCAAGTTTTGGTACTCAAGGTTATGTCGACTAGTGCAGAAGGGAGTGGACTTGGAAAAACCCACAAGGGGTGGTTCAGAGGATCTTTTAAGAAGTAGTTTGTAAGGAAATATTTTGAGAACAAAATATAATTGAAGTGTCGAAAAACTTGTAACACCTTATTCCAGAATGGATCATTTGAAGACTTCAAGGAGTCAAAGATAGGGTTTTTGGGAATACCCTATGCCACGATGTTGTGTATTGAAATCCACGAAGTGGCATGATAATTAAGTAAAAGGCATATCCTGATGAACAACACAATGTGGCAAGTGGGAGGCCAGACTGTGGTGGCTGTTCAACCTAAGACCATGACTTTTAGGGTTTCTCCCATATTTAGTTACATTAACTCTTGTATTAGGTCATCTCCTTCTGTAACATCCCAAATGTCAAGACCAAAAATTTCATTTTTAATTTAAAGATTCATAAAACAGATACTGAAAATGCCATCAATGTGATCTCATATCAAGAAAATCATCAGTCAACCATCTCAAAAACATATCATAGGAAAATAGTGCCAGAGTACAAATCCCAAAAATCTTATGTGCAAAGAATCATGTGTGAGATGCATTGCTATCGTGCCGTCTCCATTCCCTTCAAAGACGAAGGACCTGAAACAAAAATTGAAAGCTATAAGCATAAAGCTTAGTGAGTTCCCCCATCAAACCACATACCATACATACTATCTAACATATCAGGGTACTGGACTATCCCTTCAGTCTCTTTCAACCAGTAACTGCCAAGCATATCAGGGTGCTGGCCTACCCCATCGGTCCAGTCGACCGATACCTGGCCTAGCATATCAGGGTGCTGGCTTAACCCTTCAGTCCATTCGACCGGTACCGGGGAATATTTCACCCCCTAATTCTACCACATAGTATCCTAATGCATAAATATATAGGTTATATACTGCCTAGCTTATTCGGTTGGTGGCATACCCCTTCATCCCTATCGACCGGTACTGGGGTCTATCCTACCCCCTCTACCAGTATCACATAACATCATAGCATACTAGCACATAAAGCATAACAGATAGTGACATACCAGATAATTATCATAAAGTCAATCATCTCTACTATATCACTTACTAGTGGGCCGACATTGGTGCCTTAGACCCATTTCTACTGGAAGGTAATTCACCTTAATGTCATAAAGTAGATGAACTGTCCTCGACTCTGGAAATCAACTTTCCTCAAACTCCTACACATAAAATCTCTTTTAGTTACCCTTTTATAATGATAACCCCTTTAAGGGTCAACTCTCGTCAAAGGTCAAAGGTCAAAGTCAACATCCTGGTCGACTCAACTTGCTGAGTTGGTCCATCAACTCGTTAAATTCCATGATCCATAAAACTCTGGAAATATCGATCCTAGTCATCGAGTTCTTTCATGAACTCGTAGAGGTCTTCCCCATAACAGAGTTGGGAAATGCCACTCCCAACTCGCCGAGTTCCTCCTTAAACTCGTCGAGTTCTTCAATCTTTAAACCTGAAAACCATGCCCAACTCATTGATTCATCTCCTAGACTCAATGATTTTTCCTAGTAACAAAAATTTTTGGGGGACCCCGACCCAACTTGCCGAGTTGTATGAACAACTTGTCGAGTCCCCTAGAGTCTAAACCCATTCATTCACTTCCAGATGGTTCATTGCTTCCAAACCAAAGATCTTGTCCCCTAGGACCAAGGTACCACGTAAAGCTTTTAACTTTATGTCTATAAATGAGTTATTTAGCTCAAAGCTCCTAAAAGGTGGTTCACAAGCTGCATGGGACTCCCATGGCCGTAAATTTGGCACCTATATGCCATGGAGTGCCTTAATGACTCTAGATCTAAAGGTTCTTTCCACAGGGGATATCCAAATCCCAAAAGCCACCATTATTGAACCAAAACATGGAGAAAGAGCCCTACAACTATATCTAAACACTCAATAATCATGTGAAGAGCTTTATTCCTCAGGTGAACCAGAAATGAAGCTCTACTTCAGGATCTACTCTTCTCCTTCACTTCCTTGCTCTTGCCTCAAGTCTCCTCTTCTGCAAAACCTCAAGAAAGTACCAAGAATGGCTCAAAACACTCAAAAACGTATATGGGTTTGATAGCTAGGGTTTGGGGTGATGGAGGCTACAATGAGGCCAGCAAGTAGGAATTAGAATGCTTAAATAGGGTGCAAAACCTTGAAATTAGGGTTTCATTCTGGCAGCCCTACTCTTCAAGTTGGAGCTCTTAACTCATCGAGTAAACTTGTCAACCCGCATCTAGTTTCCATCCCTACTCAACGAGTTTGGGGCCTCCAACTCGTCGAGTTCCAACACATACTGAATAATTGTATAACATAATTATATACCAGGAACCGGGTGTTACAAATCTCCCCCACTTATCTTAGACTTCATCGGGTGTTACAAATCTCCCCCACTTATCTTACACTTCGTCCTTGAAGTCTTCTACGTTTGGGAATAGCTCAGGGTAGCGCTCCTTCGTCTCATCCTCCGGTTCCCATGTTCACTCTAATCCCTTGCGGTACTGCCACTACACATTCACTAACTGTACCATCATGTTCCTTAAAGCCATTGTCTTCCTGTCTAGAATGGTTACCAGTCACTCGATGTAATTCAGGCTTCCATCCACATGAATGTCCTCTAGATGCACCACTGTGGAGTCATTCACCAAGCACTTCCTCAGCTGGGAGACATGAAAGGTCTAGTGGATTTGGCTAAGCTCGGATGGCAGACCCAGTCGATACGCCACCCGACCCACCCAAGCCAATACCCTAAACGGTCTGATGTATCTGGGGCCCATCTTGCCCAACTTCCTGAATCGGATGACACCATTCCATGGTGACACCTTCGGGAGGACCATGTCACGCACCTGAAACTCCAAATCCGATCGGTGCTTTTCGGTATAACTCATCTGTCGACTCTGAGCAATTTGGAGCCTGCTCCGGACCTGTTGGATCCGCTCTGTCATCTTGAGTACCACTTCGGTACTCCCCATGACTCTCTGTCTGACCTCACCCCAGCATATCAGGGAAAGTTTCATGATGAAATCCATCTGTATGCAGGTGAAAAGCCATGCTGAAGTGCAAATGGGTACCTAACACATCATGAAATGTCTTCTAGAATCTGGAAGTAAATCGTACATCTTAGTTAAAAATCATGGATATTGGCACTCCGTATCGAGCTACTATCTCTCTGATGTAGATGTTGGCTAACTTCTCGGCCGAATTGCTTTCTTGGATCGGGATAAAATGGGCACTCTTGGTCAACCGACTCACGATCACCCAAATCGAATCCACTCCCCATGCGGTCATGGAAAGTTTCATGATGAAATCCATAGTAATATCCTCCCATTTCCACACAACGGTATCTAACGGTTGCGTCTTGCCGTGAGGTCTTTGGTGCTCGGAGTTGAACTTCCTGTAGATCAGGCACCTCTCGACAAACCAGGCTAAATCTTGCAAGGTCGCTGGAGCTAGCGCTGCCACTGACACTCCTGATGTCAACCTTAGGCAGTTAGCCTTTTGTGGCCCTTCTGAATGCAATAGAAGCAAATTTGGTCTGATGTCTGAAGAGTGGGACAGGGGCAGTAGAATCCCTACCAAAATTCCTAAGCTTCTCGCACTTATACCATCCCGATGACCATAGTCTATAAACTCCCACATGTGTCTTGCCGCATTTCCCACAGTGGCTCCGGCCCTGCTGGCTCTTCGACCTAGTGTCAGATTCCTTCGGTTTTTTCCCCGAAACCCCAGTAACCTGCCCAACCTCCACCTTCCTCTTTCTGATGTGCTCTATATCAATCTCCCTCTCCCTCGCCATCACTATCATGTCCTCCAAAGTCGGGCATGCCGAGTAGCTAACATGTTTTCGGATGTCAGCTATTAAAATGTCAAAGTATCAGGTCTTCCACATATCCTCATCACCCGCTTACTGAGACACCAGTAAGGGCCTCTCCCAGAACTTGGCGGTAATCTCCGCCACCCACTCAGTCGTCTGTCTTGTATAAATAAACTCCCTGGCCAGCTACTGAATCTCTACAGTCGGCACAAACTCAGCCCTAAACCTGGTCACAAAATCCAACCAGGTAATAGCCTCAATGGCTGGTGCTCCCAAGGAATCACTGAATGCCTCCCACCAGTCTCTAGCTCTGTCCCTCAAACACCTAGCAGAATACCGAACCTTCAACCCCCTCAAGGCAAAATTTGATCGACTGTGCAGACTCGATGTGTGTATTCCATCTCCTGGCCACAATGGGGTCCTTCACCCCGTGAAAATATGGTGCACCACATCCCCTGAAATCCTTGCAGGAGAGTGTGTGCATCCCTGTCTGGCCAGATGTCATGTCACTCCTAAATGACCTGAGACACTCCTCTATCAGCTTGATGATCCCTTCCTTGATCGACCCGAAAATCACCGGGGTCACCTCAAGGTCGCCACTCGTAATCTCGGACGCAATGAACTCGCGTAGTTTGTTATCAACTGGCTTGGAACCTGAACCTAACCCTGACCCAGACCCAGCACCTCCTGCTCTGTGACGTGTCATCACCATTCTGAAACAAAACACATAATCGTCAGGGTCATACATAACCTTGAGAGGTATCACACAGTCTACAAGTTCCCTGGTTCTTTCTCAGCCCTCGTTGACTCGAGTACGGATCCTCTGCTTTCAGTAGTACAGGCCCATACTACCTTCCACATCTATCCGTACTTTCCTTAAGGATTTCCTTGACTTCACCAAGTCCCTTTCACTACTACTGCTCGCTGCACTAATCTTATCCTAGGCTTACCATAGGGTAACTCTCCGACCTACTCTCCACCATCAGTTGCATAAGAAATCCCTGCTACCTTTACCCAACTAGCTTGCAAATATCATTACATATCACTAAGACCAGATAATTCTTCAAATAGGAGATCCTACCCTACAATGGTTGAACTCAAACAAGAGCGGCGAAATATGACTAGACCTAACCTTCTGAAATTATTTAGTCCGTGTAATATGTAACTTAACGTATCCGTTTACTAATTAGTTAAACATAACTAGAACTCCTAAAAGCACAAAGCAAACAACATTCGGGCATTAAGTAACCAAACCAAACATATCCTATTCACTCCATCATATCACTGACTAATCAGTTCTAGCATGTAACTCATTAAGCACATATAGCAGGCACACAAGGCATCTTCCTAGATCCCTAGTCCTAATCTAGCATGCAGTTCTCATACATGTACAATAGACATATAAGGTATACTTCCTAGATCCTCAACCCTAATCTAGCATGCAGTTCTCATAATCATATCATATATCATAACAAACATTTATGGGTATCTTTGGTAAAACTTACTTGAGCTCGGTCGATTGCATGCATCACACACCTTGTTCTTTCTCAAAACTCTTTATTTTAAATTTTAGAAAAACTATTTTCTTGTAAAAATCTTTCAAACCCTCGATTTGAGTCTAGACACCCCCAAAGGTGTGTCCGAAACCCTCAAACCAAGGCTCTGATACCAACTTGTAACATCCTAAATTTAAAGACCAAAAAATTCATTTTTAATTAAAGATTCATAAAACATATTACTAAAAATGCCATCAATGTTATTTGATATCATGAAAATCATAAGTCAACCATCTCAAAAACATATCATAGGAAAATAGTGTCAAAGTACAAATCCCAAGAATCTCATGTGCGTAAAATCATGTGTGCGATGTGCTGTTATCGTACCCTAGGACCAAGGTACCATGTAAAGTTTCCAATTTTACATCCATGCATAGGTTATATAGCTTAAAAGGCCCTAAAAGGTGGTTCACAAGTTTCATGGGACTCCCATGACCATAAAGTTGGAACCTTTATGCAATGGAGTCCCCCAACAACTCTAGATCTAAAGGTTCTTTCTACAAGGGACATCCAAATCCCAAATGCCACCATTATTGAACCAAAACATAGAGAAATAGCCCTAAAACTAGATCTAAACACTCAATAATCAAGGTAAGAGCTTTATACCTCAGGTTAACCAGAAATGAAGCTCTACTTTTGGATCTACTCTTCTCCTTCACTTGCTTTCTCTTTCCTCAAGTCTCCTCTTCTTCAAAACCTCAACAAAGTACCAAGAATGGCTCAAAACACTCAATAATATATTAGAGTTTCGTAGCTAGGGATTGGGGTGATGGAGGCTGCAAATGAGGCCAGCAAGTGGGAATTAGAGTGCTTAAATAGGGTGCAAAACCCCGAAATTAGGGTTTCATTATGGCAGCCCTACTCGTCAAGTTGGGGCTCTCTAGTCTTCGAGTAGAGTTGTCAACTCACGTACAATTTCCATCCCTACTTGTCGAGTTCCAGCACAAAAATGAAAAATTTTATAACTTAATTACATACCAGGAACCGGGTGTTACACCTTCAGTCTCCATCTCTCGATTTCGAAACTCATGCCTCTCTTGCATTGTTATGAGCTTATGGCTTGATTTGGTGAAGCTTATGAAGAAAGGAACTTCTTGTTGGTGCAAGGAATCAATGAAAAAACCTGGATCCATCATCTTCTTCAAGTTTCTGAGTCATTAGAGTTATAAATCTTTCATATTGACCTTGTTCTTTTGAGATCCATGTTTATGATCTTTAGTGGTTGGTTTTGGTCCAATTTATGGATGCTCTTGTAGTTTAAGGAACTCCAAAGCTTAATATGGCACTCTTGTGGTCATGGATTTCTGTTTTGTGAGAGAAAAGGTGCTTGTTTGAGTTTTCTTGATCTCATGTACAAGTTTTGGCTTTAAAAGAGCTTATTCGGACTTAGGGTTTAAGATCTTGCTTCATGGTGAGGTCTTAACGGATAAAGTTAGCAACTTTATCCATTAGGTAAATGAGAAGAACCAAATATGAAGTTTTAGGATTTCATCTATAAGGATTAAGTTGTTAATGAAGAAAAACACCTTTATGGAAGTAACCACGACATGGCCAAGAAGGGACCACGATGTGGTGATGTCCTACATCACGACTGTTTTGCCCTAATATGCCCACGATGTTGTGAAGAGGTCTCCACATCGTGGTGGCTGTTGAATTTGTTGACTATTGACCATTGACTTTTGGCCAATTTGACTTTGGGCCAAACTTGAAGTATTTGGGTGTTGATTGAGGATCGGTCTATCTATGGTGTTAGTTAGTTTAAGAGATTGATAAGTGCACAGGGCGAGCGTGTTGCTGTGCTTCTCCGGTTCTTCAGCTTAGGTGAGTCTTCTCACTATGCCACATATGACATTGTATATCCTTTGTATGGTAGGATAGTGGTACCGTCAGGGTAAAAGTATGTCACACCCCCGAACCAGACGGCGGAAACGTCTGGGGGCTGTCGTGACTCAATTGAATACCATCACAATGAATATACATGAAACATAACATCATACAATACCAAGCATTGGAACATTACAACTGGTAGCGTTTACATTCAGTACATAATTTCAAAATATTACATTCCCAAAAGTAAATTGTTCGATATTAATTAAACAACAGCAAAACGTCATAGAGTACAATTCTTCCTTCACTTTATTTGTTACCTAAGAATACAAGTATTTTGAAAAACGTCAACATATGAAATGTTGGTGAGTTCATAAGTAATGTTTGAAATCCAATGTTTTGTATTGTTTTGAAAACCACCAGAAAATCCGATATTTTCTGAAAAGAAACTTAGTATAAAAGGTGTGAAGATCCGAAAGTATGCTTGTTTGTTTCTATAAATGTAAGAGTATGATTTGTAAAACTCGGTATGTAATTCGTAGGTGTATTAATTAAAAACCCTAGGAAAACCCGACGTTTTCCCATTACTTTGCATTAAAAAAATTTATGTTTGGTTATTTCGTTACGACAGGTGTATTACTTACGACAGGTGTACTCGTTGAGCTCCGGGGACGTTGGATTAATTGTGGATTGTGAATTGTTGTAAACGTACATTAATGAAAATGACCAGTTGACAACCGTACAAACGATTCCATTAGGCGTCGCTCGCACTATTCACTTAACCCAACCACCCGGACTCATGTAGGCCCACGACCGAGGGGAAAAAGAGAGTGCGAAGCCCTCGGTAATTCCCTACGTCGTTCAAGGCTATAGTGAATGCGAAGGGCCCTTAGCTCAACTCGCATTGGTGAATTCTCGACTTTGCTAGCAGTACCGAAGGACCCTTGGGGACCAGCAGCATGTTGCCATTGAAAGTCCTTTTACACGGAATTAAGTCGTATTAGACGCAACTACATGTAAGCAAATTTCCTTCGGGCCTAAAGATCATGTCATTGGGCTAGCTAGGCCTAACAAGCATGATTTGAAACTTTTGGGCCCAAACACGGTGTATCGACGTCTGGTGTATTCTCGCGTGTGTATTGAATTCCCGAGAGTTCCATGTGTGTATTGAAATATCGTCGTGTTAGTAGTTTCAGATTGTTATTGATTCGAGACCGAATCAATTCGTTTGATAACGATCTTGGTGTTGAAGGTGTATTGAATTTTGCCGATAGTCGAGGTACTAGCATTTCATCGTGTCAGGTTCATTGTTTAAGACATTAGTCTTTTACATTTTTCAGACCCTTCTTTTTAGATGAATTTACACTTTTGGACCCTTATATAAAATAATTTATATTTTAGTCCTTAAGCCATTTTTCTTGACACTTTAGTATCAAAACTTGTAGAAAAAGTATCTTTCAGCCCAAAGCTTTTTGAAAAACAGTTTTAGTCCCTCAAAATGAAACTTTTTCGGCTGGAACCTTCATTTTCCCAAATTTTACACTTTTGGCCCAAAATAGAGAATTTTTGCATTTTTGGCCCCTTTTAAATGTGAAAAGCATTTTTAACCTTTGAAATGGACTTGGGACACTAGTAGTCCCCTGTTTTACAGAAAAATGCATTTTCAGCCCCTCAACTTTGAAATTTTCGCATATTGGGCCTTATTGGGCCGAAAAGTTCATTTTTAGCCCATTAAGTTTAGAAGTTTACATTTTAAACATTCTAAAGTATATATTTCTGGAAAATTCCTTTATGAAACTTTTTTGACACATCTTAACCTCCAGAATTTGTATTTTGACATTTTGAGCCCTTAAACTTCATATTCTTAGCATTTTCTAAGTCCAAAAATGTGATTTTTAGCCCAAGATGTTCATCTAAACCAACTTGGTTATTTTTCTAGTAATGACTTATGTATAATGATATGTTTTAGCACTTGTTTCATGCATCATAACACAAATCTTGATTTTTAGGTCCTTTTGACTAGTTTCAACACCATAAACACACAAAAGTATGTAAATAAACATATAAATCATACAAGGCATACACATAATGATAGATCTACACATTTGCTTGTATTCTCCCCCCACAAAACTTATAAAAACCGAAAATAAGGGGGTATGAAGCTCACCTTTGGGTGTGGTTTCGGTTTTTGGAAGAAAATGAGAAGAAATTCGGCCTTAGCAACCTTCCTTGGAAGATTTCGAACTTGAATGCTTCTTAGGTGCTAGATCATGAGTTTGAATGAATTAAGAGGTGATTTTTGGATGAAATGAAGTAGCTAGTTTAAGGATCTAAGAGATTTCTTACCTTAGATAATGCTTTTTGTGTAAAAATCCCCTTGATTCCTTCTTAGATCTCGAAATATGGATGAGTTATGAGAGAGTTTCCTTGAGAGAAAAGTGAGTGAATTGTGTGCGTCTGTGTGTGTGTGTTGGAATCGGTCGAGAATCAAGAAGGAAGGAGAGAAGAGAGATGTATGAAAGGATGGTGCATGGAAGTATGAGTTTTCTTGCATGGAAGTCCCTTGGATAATTGTGAGGTGTCACTCACAAAGTCAACCCCTTCTTCTTTTGGGCTTGGGCCGAGAATGGGGAGGGTGTGAGGAGATTTTTGGGCTTTTTGCCCTTAAGCCCATGTTATAGCTAGGTTGGATGATTTTTGGCCTAAAAAAATATAAATATGATTTTTTTTATGACCCATTAGGTTAGATTAGATTAATTATGGTCCAAAATGGTTCATATAGCTAATCTATCTCATTCTAGGCCCAATATGGCCCAAAAATTTGAGTTAAATGGAATTGGGTCCAATTAGAGCCCATTTAAAGGTTCTAATCACATGATAGTCAAATTAGAAGCTAATTGGTCCATTGAGTCCAATAAGGAAGTCCTAGTCCAAAATGGACCTAAACAAGAACTTCTAGGGTTTCCAATTGCTAGTTGACTATTTGTAGTACTTGTTTGATGTATTGGATTGAAATTTTGTTGTCATAGAGTAAGTATCATACATGCTCTTAGGTTTTTGATTCTACATTTTTACCTGAATGTAGTGATTACAAGACATAAAATTTCTAGCTGTGACATCATCCCCCCGTTAGAGGGAATTTCGTCTCGAAATTCTGTTTGAAAGCTAGATTTGAGAATGCTAAAATAGGTGTGGGTACTTCTGCTTCATTTGGTCTTCGCGCTCCCATGTGAATTCTGGCCCACGCTTTGCGTTCCACCGTACTTTCACGATCGGGATGCGGCTTTGCTTAGTACGCTTCACCTCCCTGTCCATGATCTCAACCGGTTCTTCAATGAACAGGAGATTCTCGTTGATTTCGATCTCGTCAAGGGGAATGACGAGTGTTTCATCCGATAGGCACTTCTTTAGATTGGAGACATGGAACACGGGGTGAACACTGTTTAGCTCTGCGGGTAGCTGCAGTTTATACGCCACTGGACCTATTCGAGCGACGATCTCAAAAGGTCCAATGTATTGTGGGTTCAGTTTTCCCTGTTTTCCGAAACGAATAACTCCTTTCCAGGGTGAGACTTTCAACAGTACTCGATCCCCGACCTGAAATTCTAAGGGCTTTCGCCGTTTATCGTCGTAGCTCTTTTGTCGGTCGCGCGATGCTTGTAATCGAGCTCTGATTTGAATAATCTTTTCTGTGGTTTCACGAATGATCTCTGGTCCTGTTAGTGCCTTGTCTGATGTATGCGTTTTTGCTAGTTGGGTATCACCTACCTCAGCCCAACATAACAGTGATCTACACTTACGCCCGTATAGTGCTTCGAAAAGAGCGACCTTGATGCTCGAATGATAACTATTGTTATACGAGAATTCGACTAAAGGTAAGTGGTTTGGCGATCTTAGAGAAGTTTTGAATGAATCTCCTATAATAGCCTGCTAGACCCAAGAATTGACGGATTTCCATGGGTGTTGTCGGGATTGCCCATCCTTCAACAACTTTGACTGTAGAGGGATCCACATGAATTCCATCTTGGCTAACTACATGACCTAGGAAGTTCACACTCTGGAGCCAGAACTCACACTTGGAGAGTTTTGCGTATAGCTTTTCCGATCGCAGAGTTTCTAGGATTTGTTGGAGATGTTGGCCATGCTCTTCTTTGCTTCGGGAATAGACGAGAATGTCGTCGATGAAGACAATGACAAAGTTGTCGAAGAATGGTCGACAGATCCGGTTCATCAGATCCATAAATGCGGCAGGGGCATTTGTTAGACCGAAGGGCATTACGACAAATTTATAATATCCGTAGCGAGTTCGGAAAGCGGTTTTTGGAATATCCTCTTCCCGGACTTTGAGTTGGTGATATCCGGACCGTAGATCTATCTTAGAAAAATAACTAGCTCCTTGGAGCTGGTCAAATAGATCATCGATTCGTGGGAGTGGGTAGCGATTTTTAACAGTGAGTTTATTTAACTCTCTGTAATCGATGCACATTCTAAAAGATCCGTCCTTCTTTTTGACAAAAAGGACTGGAGCTCCCCATGGCGAGTAACTAGGGCGGATAAATCCCTTGTCCAAGAGTTCGCTGAGTTGGCTGGACAATTCCTGCATTTCAGCAGGAGCTAGCCGATAGGGTGACTTAGCGAGAGGAGTTACTCCTGGAACGAGGTCGATTCGAAACTCCACTTGTCTCTCTGGGGGTACTCCTGGAAGATCTTCAGGAAACACGTCTGGGAACTCACATGCTACGGGAATGTCTTGAACGTTAACCTCTTCCTTGGTTTTATCAACTATGTGAGCCAGGAGCGCCAAGTTGTTCTTTCGTAGATATTTTTGTGCTTTGATGCACGAGATGAGGCGAAGGTTCATGCTAGGTTTGTCTCCGTTAATTACTAGGGTTTTGTGATTGGGAAGGCGAAGGCGAACGACCTTCTCGTGACACATAATTTCAGCATGGTGGGGGCTTAACCAGTCCATGCCAATAATCACATCGAAACTCCTAATTGATACAGGCATCAAGTCTATTCGAAAGACGTGTTGATTGAGGGTTAGGGTACATCCGATGTAGATTTCCCTGGTAGATTCGGTTTTCCCATTGGCCATTTCCACCGTAAAGGTTTCATTTAGCTTCTGGGGCTGTTGTTTTAATAAATGTTTAAACTTATTGCTTACGAAACTTCGCTCCGCTCCGGTGTCAAATAGGATGCATGCATAAGTGTGATTTAGGGGAAACGTACCGATAACAAAAGCGGGGTCCTGAATCGTCTCTCCCTGACCCATGGTCAGCATCCTTCCTGTTCCTCCATTTCCTGGATTGTTGTTGTTAGGGCAGTCTCGACGGAAATGCCCAGTCCTTCCACACCCATAGCAGGTGTGGCTAGGCCCTGCGTTGTTGCCGCCGGTGGTGACGTTGTTGTTGTTGCGATTGTTGTTGTGGTTGTTGTTTCCATGTTGTTGGTTCTGGGGAGGGTAAGCCCTGCAGTACTTTGTCGTGTGTCCCCTTCGGTTGCAACTAGTGCACTGTAACTCCTTGCATTCTCCATGGTGATGGAAACCGCATTTGTTGCACTTAGGAAGATTACCGGAATAAGGTCTTGAAGCATTTGAAGCAACTGAGGCTGGAGCATGTGGTGTGGCTGGAACCGGTGCGGTGACAGCGTTAACCGCCACTGTCTGCTGCTTTTTAGAGGTCTCGGGGCCCTAGCGCCCCTTCCTCTTATTGTTATTCCCCTTCTTGCCATCACCTTCCTTCTTTCCTTAAGCCTCCGCCGGCTTCTCACCCTTTTTGTTGTTATGGTCATACAGCTTCTTTGCCAATCTTTTTGCACTGTCATATGTTTCAGGGTTTGCAGCTATCACATTTCCTTGAATTGGTGATGTTAGTCCCCAGATGAATCGCTCAATCTTCTTTCCTTCTGAGGTGATCATACCCGGGCACAACAGAGATAGTTCACTAAATCTCGATATGTAGGCATCGATATTCGCATTCTACACAGTGAGGTTCCACAGCTCTTGCTCCATTTTCTGAATCTCACCTCGTGGGCAGTATTCAGCCATCAGCATTTCTTTCATTTCCGCCCACGGCATAGAGTTGGCTATAGGAAGTGTCATGGCTTCCACATGTTCGTTCCACCAGGTGAGCGCTTGATCGACAAAAGTGCAGGTCGCGAACTTCACTTTCATCTGCTCAGGACAATCGCATATCTCGAATACCGACTCCACCTTCTCGATCCATCGCTTCAGAGTGATCACTCCTCCAGTGCCATTAAAAGTTCGTGGTTTGGCGTTTGTGAAGTCCTTGTAGGTACATGTTTTGGTGGTTCCTTGATTCATCTCGTTGTTCGAACTCCCTGCCCCTTGCCCGTTGCCTCCTCCGTTATTCCCCTGATGGAGTTGTGCCATAGCTGCGGTGACCGCAGCAGACACGGCTGCCTGGAATGTAGTGGAGTCAACTTCGGGTAGGGTTGGTCCAGGGTTTCCGCGAGTAGGTCGGCGAGGCATCTTTCTGTCATGAAACAGAAAGATGTTGAGTGTTTGGGGTTTCTGGAAGGTTGTGACCCTACTGACTAGGTGCAATGTACGTACTAAAACATTCCTACCATTCAACATACAATCATAGATTCTCAAAACATAGCAATTTGTAATATCATAACAAAGCACGTAAAAGTTTACTAATATTATCCGCATTTGATATATGAAAATTTTGCTCGTAAGAGCATACATGAGTGACACTAGTTCGACAGCATAACGGCTCTATGAGTAGTGTAGTCACTTAAACATAGAGTCGGGGGTACATAGCATAGTTCCTAACGACCTACTAAGATAAGTCTATCCCTAACCACGACGATCTGCGTCCGGAGGTGGTGCCGAGGATGTGGATGCTCCCTGAAGACGAGCCACCAATCGTTCTGCGTCCTGAAGTCGAGACTCCCACCTTACCTGCCTCATGTGAAACTCCCGAAGAATGTCACGTGTCTCCTGTTCCGCATGCTCGACCCTAGTCCACAGCTGGCGTACCTGATCAGCAGTGCCCTGAGCAAGATCGCCGGTATTCCGTAATCGTCTCACCATGACGAGTAGGGCTCGGTCGGCCGGTCCTCCGTCCCTCAGGTCAAAGAACTCACGTGACATGCCAAACGGGGGTCGCTGTCCCTGCTGTCTGCTCCATCTCCAAAGATCAATACCCCAAGGAGGGGTAGGACCAGTGGGGCCCACACGGTAAGCAGGCACCCTGATCGGGTAAGGGGGGGTTGATGACTTCGGACTCTGCGTCCGAATCACCCCCTTCACTATCATCGGGTTCCTCTTCGAAGTTCTTTTCGTCTTCTTCGGGTTCGGCAGGCTCGCCTTCATCTCCAGCCTCCGGTTCCCCGTCAGATTCCTCTTCGGGGTCTTCCTCAAACCATCCGTTATTCCCCTGATTAGGGAAATAAGGGTCTCCAGGGTGATGAAAACCAGCCATGCTGTCTGCACGAGTATGTAAATATGCTAACATTATTCCTAGAATGCTACAACTATTGTACAGACTAAACAAACGTTCTCTTTTTGGTGATAAAGGGGTATAGTTTTAGGTTCCCTAGCTATCCCGATCTCATTAGAACGTGTGCTAGTTATACTTTGGAGAGAATGTAGTTGATCAAGCTACATCCACTCCTTGGTACCACTAAGAACAGTCCTGAATTAACCGAGATACTAGCATTATTTTGTTTGGTTCGGCGTTATGTTCCTTGTTCCTAATGCAAGCAAAGATGTTTTATTGTTGTATTTTTACTTGTTTTGTTCAGAGTTAAGTTAGTCCCTCTTTTGGTTTATAGTTGCATATCAATGTATGGTTCAATATGCTAGTTCACTATAAACAGAGCTCTGATACCAACCTGTCACACCCCCGAACCAGACGGCGGAAACGTCCGGGGGCTGTCGTGACTCAATTGAATACCATCACAATGAATATACATGAAACATAACATCATACAATACCAAGCATTGGAATATTACAACTGGTAGCGTTTACATTCAGTACATAGTTTCAAAATATTACATTCCCAAAAGTAAATTGTTCGATATTAATTAAACAACAGCAAAACGTCATAGAGTACAATTCTTCCTTCACTTTATCTGTTACCTGAGAATACAAGTATTTTGAAAAATGTCAACATATGAAATGTTGGTGAGTTCATAAGTAATGTTTGAAATCCAATGTTTTGTATTGTTTTGAAAACCACCAGAAAATCCGATATTTTCTGAAAAGAAAACTTAGTATAAAAGGTGTGAAGATCTGAAAGTATGCTTGTTTGTTTCTATAAATGTAAGAGTATGATTTGTAAAACTCGGTATGTAATTCGTAGGTGTATTAATTGAAAACCCTAGGAAAACCCGACATTTTCCCATTACTTTGCATTAAAAAAATTTATGTTTGGTTATTTCGTTACGACAGGTGTATTACTTACGACAGGTGTACTCGTTGAGCTCCGGGGACGTTGGATTAATTGTGGATTGTGAATTGTTGTAAACGTACATTAATGAAAATGACCAGTTGACAACCGTACAAACGATTCCATTAGGCGTCGCTCGCACTATTCACTTAACCCAACCACCCGGACTCATGTAGGCCCACGACCGAGGGGAAAAAGAGAGTGCGAAGCCCTCGGTAATTCCCTACGTCGTTCAAGGCTATAGTGAATGCGAAGGGCCCTTAGCTCAACTCGCATTGGTGAATTCTCGACTTTGCTAGCAGTACCGAAGGACCCTTGGGGACCAGCAGCATGTTGCCATTGAAAGTCCTTTTACACGGAATTAAGTCGTATTAGACGCAACTACATGTAAGCAAATTTCCTTCGGGCCTAAAGATCATGTCATTGGGCTAGCTAGGCCTAACAAGCATGATTTGAAACTTTTGGGCCCAAACACGGTGTATCGACGTCTGGTGTATTCTCGCGTGTGTATTGAATTCCCGAGAGTTCCATGTGTGTATTGAAATATCGTCGTGTTAGTAGTTTCAGATTGTTATTGATTCGAGACCGAATCAATTCGTTTGATAACGATTTTGGTGTTGAAGGTGTATTGAATTTTGCCGATAGTCGAGGTACTAGCATTTCATCGTGTCAGGTTCATTGTTTAAGACATTAGTCTTTTACATTTTTCAGACCCTTCTTTTTAGATGAATTTACACTTTTGGACCCTTATATAAAATAATTTATATTTTAGTCCTTAAGCCATTTTTCTTGACACTTTAGTATCAAAACTTGTAGAAAAAGTATCTTTCAGCCCAAAGCTTTTTGAAAAACAGTTTTAGTCCCTCAAAATGAAACTTTTTCGGCTGGAACCTTCATTTTCCCAAATTTTACACTTTTGGCCCAAAATAGAGAATTTTTGCATTTTTGGCCCCTTTTAAATGTGAAAAGCATTTATAACCTTTGAAATGGACTTGGGACACTAGTAGTCCCCTGTTTTACAGAAAAATGCATTTTCAGCCCCTCAACTTTGAAATTTTCGCATATTGGGCCTTATTGGGCCGAAAAGTTCATTTTTAGCCCATTAAGTTTAGAAGTTTACATTTTAAACATTCTAAAGTATATATTTCTGGAAAATTCCTTTATGAAACTGTTTTGACACATCTTAACCTCCAGAATTTGTATTTTGACATTTTGAGCCCTTAAACTTCATATTCTTAGCATTTTAAGTCCAAAAATGTGATTTTTAGCCCAAGATGTTCATCTAAACCAACTTGGTTATTTTTCTAGTAATGACTTATGTATAATGATATGTTTTAGCACTTGTTTCATGCATCATAACACAAATCTCGATTTTTAGGTCCTTTTGACTAGTTTCAACAACATAAACACACAAAAGTATGTAAATAAACATATAAATCATACAAGGCATACACATAATGATAGATCTACACATTTGCTTGTATTCTCCCCCCACAAAACTTATAAAAACCGAAAATAAGGGGGTATGAAGCTCACCTTTGGGTGTGGTTTCGGTTTTTGGAAGAAAATGAGAAGAAATTCGGCCTTAGCAACCTTCCTTGGAAGATTTCGAACTTGAATGCTTCTTAGGTGCTAGATCATGAGTTTGAATGAATTAAGAGGTGATTTTTGGATGAAATGAAGTAGCTAGTTTAAGGATCTAAGAGATTTCTTACCTTAGATGATGATTTTTGTGTAAAAATCCCCTTGATTCCTTCTTAGATCTCGAAATATGGATGAGTTATGAGAGAGTTTCCTTGAGAGAAAAGTGAGTGAATTGTGTGCGTCTGTGTGTGTGTGTTGGAATCGGCCGAGAATCAAGAAGGAAGGAGAGAAGAGAGAAGTATGAAAGGATGGTACATGGAAGTATGAGTTTTCTTGCATGGAGGTCCCTTGGATAATTGTGAGGTGTCACTCACAAAGTCAACCCCTTCTTCTTTTGGGCTTGGGCCGAGAATGGGGAGGGTGTGAGGAGATTTTTGGGCTTTTTGCCTTTAAGCCCATGTTATAGCTAGGTTGGATGATTTTTGGTCTAAAAAAATATAAATATGATTTTTTTATGACCCATTAGGTTAGATTAGATTAATTATGGTCCAAAATGGTTCATATAGCTAATCTATCTCATTCTAGGCCCAATATGGCCCAAAATTTTGAGTTAAATGGAATTGGGTCCAATTAGAGCCCATTTAAAGGTTCTAATCCCATGATAGTCAAATTGGAAGCTTATTGGTCCATTGAGTCCAATACGGAATTCTTAGTCCAAAATGGACCTAAACAAGAACTTCTAGGGTTTCCAATTGCTAGTTGACTATTTGTAGTACTTGTTTGGTGTATTGGATTGAAATTTTGTTGTCATAGAGTAAGTATCATACATGCTCTTAGGTTTTTGATTCTACATTTTTACCTGAATGTAGTGATTACAAGACACAAAATTTCTAGTTGTGACAAAGTATGCTAGTTGGCTAGAATAATTCCTTGTTATGAATGTAGAGTATAGGACACTCAATTTCATGATATGCTAGACTTTTAGGGTCTTGCACATTGATTGTTTGATAATTTTAGGTGTCATGAGTGGTTAGGGTAATGATAATATTGGTTGTTTATTGAGGGTAGTGTGTGGTTAGTTTGGATAGCCTGAGAGCTCTTGGTCTAAAAGCCTTATTTCATGGTTTTTGTTTGATTTATTATTCTTGGGAGGGACCTTCGGTTCGTCTATCTATCTAATCACCGACTACATATAACTTTATGTATTTTATGGAAGACCAGGATTTGGCTCCTGACAATTGTATGGAAGACCAGGATTTGACCTCTGACAATTGAGTGTGGGCGGGGCCTGTTATGTATGTCTGGGTGGGGCCCGTTATGTATGTTTGGGTAGGGCTCGTTATGTAAGTTAGGGATGGGTCTATTATACTCTTGGGTTGGGCCCATTATGTGAGTTGGGATTGGGCCCGTTATATATGATATATGTATGTGGATAGGAGTTTTGGTTGGTTGGCAGTAGATCTGAGGAATTTGTGTGGATGCATTGTATATATGATGGAATATATGGTATACTAGGGAACTAACTAATATTTATTCTTATAGTTGTGGACAAAATGTTTTGCAGGTTGTTCGTGAGAAGATCTCGACGAGACTGTACACACATATCGAACATACTGATTTCCGTTGTTCTTGTAATTTGACTACGATAACATTATGGCTTCAAACAAATTAATGACACACATTAATTTTAAGTTAAAGGTAAAAATTGGTTAGTCTATTTTAAAAATAAAAACCTTTTTGCAATTTTCGGGACGTTACATTATCCATATAGCTAGGTTTAACCTTTTAGTTTTCGTATTTATTGTCTTTCTTTATCTCTTGTAATTGTACTCTATTTTATGATTCAATAATGATACTCTGAGAATATTTCAATCATTAGTTTACATGGTATCAGAGCTATATTCGGTCCGTCTTTACAGTTGTTGAAAGCAAGATGTACGTAAAGTTGTGGCATTCGTTTGATTTTTGGGTTTATTTTTATTTGTCTAGATTGTTTCAAGGGAGTCGATTATTGATGGTATTTGTTTGATTTGGGGTTTTTTGTGCCACGATTTGGGTTTTTTCTCCACAAAATCAACCTTTTTGTCAATATCTCGTTGCAATTTTATTTTCGTGTTGTGATTTAAGTTCAGAGTACCATTTTGTCTCTATCTCGTCGTGAGTGCATTTAAACACCACAATTTTAGGACAGAAAGCATCTTTTTCTGTTTTGGTTAGTGTTTGATGTTTATTTCATTTAGTTGTTGCTACTATTTGTTAATTTTGAGGTTTTGTTATTCTATTTGACTGTTGATGTTCGTTATCGATTTCAACAGTTTGATTTGTTCGTCTATTGTTAGTTTGGGATTATTGTTTAATTGTTTAATGTCAATATGGATCCAATGGATAGACCAGTCTAAAGAGTTAATTTTGATGAATGTGCTTACTGCACATAAAAAAGCCACTGGAAGTCCTAGTGCCCATTGTTGTTTAACAAAACAAAACAGCAACAAGATAAATCATATGGATTGTTTCAGCCATCACTTTACCATACAATAGAAACTAATTTTCATGCTACCACCGTGTCATCTTCTGTGTTGGATCCTTAATTTATTTAGCACTCCGAACAGTTCCTTGGTATCAATTATGTAACTATGTCTACATCTACATCTCATTCAAGTCTTTCCTAATCTAGTATTTTAGGTATTCTTTCATCATTATGGATCTTGGACTCCGATGCATCTTATCATCTGCCACTTTACTTGTCATCCTTTAGTTTCTTTGTCTTATGGTTCATTCGTTTCATTCATGTTGCTAGCTCTACACCTATGCCTATAGAGGGTGGTGGTTCGATTGTCTCTCATTATGTATCTCTTAATGATGTCTATTATATTCTCACACTAGCTTTAAATATTGCCTCCGTTAGTCAATTGTATGAATCTATTTATTAGGTTTTATTTTCTGATTTTCTTTGTTGTCTTCTTGACTCTTACTCTCAAAGAGTGATTAGGACCAGCTGTAAGTTAGGAGAACTATATGTCTTGGATCAAGTCAAAATGTTAGATGCCGCTGCCAATAGTGTTGATTTGTCTAATGTTGTTGTCGTTATTGTTGATTTGTCTTATTTTTGTTTGAGTAATCTATCTTCTGACCTTTACCTTTGTCATTCACATTTGAGGCATGTGTCAGCTTCTCGTTTATAGTTTTTAGCCTCTAATGGTGTTTTCGGTCGTTTGGACAGTGATGATATTTCTGACAGTTGTGGTTGGAAACTGGCAAAATTTTCTTCTCTACCATTTAATAAAAGTGTCACTCGCTTTGTTGATCTATTTGATCTTGTGCATTATGATGTGTAGGGTCCTTCACCAGTTTCCTCTAAAGGAAGATCCACTTATTATGTTCCCCTTATTAGTATTGCACTCGTTATATGTGGGATTATCTTATTAAGCACATATATGACTTTTTCACCATATATAGAGAATTTAGAGCTTTAGTAAAAAATGAACACTCCGTTGTTATAAAATACTTTTGTTATGATTTAGGAGGAATTATTTTACTTAGTTACTTGCATATGATGGAACTAGGCACCAATCATCATATATATGGATACTCCTCAACAAAACTGTATTGTAGCAAGAAAACATTATCAACTTTTTGAAATTGCGCGATCCCTGCTTTTATCCTCTCAGCCCCTAGTATCTTTTGGGTAGAAGTCATTCTTACTGCTACATATGTTATTAATCTCATTCCCACAACACATAATTTTAGGATTTATCTCTATGAAAAAAATATACGGAAAACTTCCTGATTATTCTTCCTGTGTGTATTTAGGTTTACATGCTTTGTTTTACGACTTCACTCGGAGCGAACCAAGTTGTTTCCAAAATCTACTCTATGTGTACTCTTGGGGTACGGTATTGGTCAAAAAGGATATCGATGTTACGATCTAACAAGTCAAATATTGTATGCTTCTCGACATGTCACCTTTCTAGAACACATTCCTTTCTATATTATTCTTGTTCAGTCACACAACATGACTAAGTTAGAACTTCAGGCCATCCAACTTCTAATCCTATACCTATTGTTTCTCAAGAACCCTCACATTCTGTTTCTCAAGAACCCCCATCTTCTGTTTCTCAAGAACCCCCACCATCACGACCTACTTGTACTCGAAAGTCCACCAAGCTTCCAGAATTCGTATATTCTTCTTACTCGCCTGTCTTTACCTCCTTTATTAGGAATATACATCGTCTCTTAGAACTAAGATTCTTCAAAGAGACCGTCTCTGGTCCTCTTTGGTAAAATATTATGGTTGAGAAACTTATAGCTCTTTATCGGACTCATACATAGGATTTGGTTTCGCTCCCACTTGGAGAACACAAAATTGGTTTTCGTTGGGTATATAACATCAAAACCAAATATGATGGGTCTATTGAATGTTAGAAAGCCATACTTGTTTCAAAAGGATACATGTAAAAATATGGTATGGATTATGAAGAGACCTTTGCTCTAGTTGCAAAGGATACGCACATGAATATGATATGGATTATCAAAACCAAGTATTCTCTAACTGAAGGTGTTCCCTTGTTAAATCTAATACGTTATCATACCATTATGGGGACTTTGGTCTATCTTACTGTCACTAGGCCATATATAGATGATGGGGTTCATGTGGTTAGCTAGTTTGTTAATGTTCCCTCCACGGTTCATTGGGGAGTTGTTTATATTTTGAGATATCTTCGTGGTACTTAGTTTTCCTCTCTTGAGCTACGTGCCTATAATGATGTTGGTCGGGATAGCAATGTTTATGATCGCAAGTCTATTACCGGGTATTGTATCTTTCTTGGGGATTCGTTGATTTCATGGAAGATTAAGAAACAAGATGTTGTATCTCGATCATCTAAATAATCTTAGTATCGAGCTATGGTTGTTTCTACGTGCGAGATTGTGTGGTTGGGTTGGCTTCTTATAGACATGGGTGTTCATATGTCATAGCTTATCCCTTTTCACTATGACAATGAGAATGCAATAATGATTGATAAGATTGCAATGTTTCATGAGTGGATAAGATTGATTGTTATTTCACACATCACCATTTCAGCATGGGACTATTTCTTTTCCTCATGTTCCATCCTCAAATTCTCAATATTGATTGTTGTCACATTATGAGCTTAAGGGGGGATATTAGCATTATAAAATTATTAGGCATTTTTTGCTTTGGGCATATTTGTCCTTTTAGCTCTATAGCTTGGTTTAACCTTTTAGCTTTCTTATTTATGGTCTCTCTTTCTTTTGTAAATGTACTCTCTTTTATGATTCAATAATGAAATCCTAGCAATATTTTGTACATTAGTTTACAAACCCAAGATAGTTTCCTATTTATAGTTGTTGTAAATATACATGGAGCCCAAGATTTTCTCTCCAAAAGAGCCCTTGTGGATAGAAAGGGATACACTAACACTCCCCCTCAGGGTCGGAGGCTCGATGAGGAGAAATAGGGATGTGCTAAACCACGGGGGTGCAGGATGCCGGCTTTGATACCATTTAAACAAGGAGGGAGCAAACAAGCCAAAAGAGGCAAACAAAAATAAATTAGAAAACCAATCGTGTTCTATGACCTACCGAAGCAACGGGCGAAGTCCATATTTGTTGTTCTTAAGAGGTTGAATCATCCTCAAAATTCCCATTTTGGTTAAAACAAGGTAAGATGAACTCAATTATGTGATTCTCGTTTGTTTTACATATCAGTTTTGAGTTAAGGTGTATGGTCTTTAACTTTTGGTAGGTTGCAAAGTGTTTTAGATTTTCATTTCTTGGTGTTGCAGGGTGCCATAAAAGTTTTGAAATTATATTTGTCAACGCAAATGTAATTTGTCAAATTGAAATGTGACAATGGAATTGTTTGTGATGAAATTTGTATGGATGTCCATACACGGCAACACCATTAAAATGAAATTTGTTAAATTGAAATGGAATTTGCATTTGTTTGGATTTCTGTCATTTTACGGGAAATGTACTACACCATTGATCTGTTTGTGAAAGTAATTATTGCTTATTTGGTATTTGTTCATTTTTTCAGTTTTTTGTTTTATCCTAAATTGCCAAATTGGTATTTGTCATCTGTGGGACTGTGCCCGTGAATTTGAATAATTATAATTGGCCATTGTCAATTGCTCAATATTTTGTTTATATATTATTTAAAAAAAAACTTTATGCCTTTATAAAATTGAATACAATTTATTTCATTTGGATCCTGAGCTCTAATTCGTTGCTTATTTACTGCTTACTAGTTATTTTTATATCATAAGTACCGCATATTTATTATAATGTTTCTTAATATTAGGAAGTGAAAGAAGGAAAAAAAAAATGGATGAAGATCAAATGCAATCCTAAAAGGGAGCCATGGATAAATTTATTAAAGCATTGAGTAACTCTAATGTGTCAAATGGGCATGATCATAATTCGAATGATCATGATACTAATTTGACATAGCATTATGATCATTTGAATAAACATTATAATAATTTAGTGGTTTTTATGAATAATTACGTCTTTGAGGGGCAATTGTTTCACTCCCCCCGGCCAATATATGTTTGGACTGGTTCAGGTTCCGCTTAGCATTCTTCTCCAAGATTCTTAGCATCCATGATTCTGCATCCACCTTATTGCAGTTTTCAAAACATTTGAATGCAATATCTCGCAAAGAAAATTTTCCATGTTGGTAAAACGATTGATTACAAATCTCTGCATATGCAATACTATTACCGCAATATTTCCCTGTTAGCAACTCCGCAAATACCACAGCAAAACCCTCGCAATTGGTCTCTAATTCCAAGGGCTCTGAGAAAGCGATCCGTGGTCAGATAAACTGGGGGGAATTGAAGGTATGTATGGGAGACAGGCTGAAGTAACTTACCGCGCCCAGGATAATAGATATCACAGTTAGGAAGACTATCAGGAGTCCAACTTTCTGGATAGCCACCGTGTATCAACTTATGAACATCATAACCTGAAAGCTTTGCTGTAAAATCCTGCCAAATTTATATTTTGTGCAAACAGGTAAAATCAGAAAGGGGACTTAATATATAATAGGAAAAAATAGCTTAGTGCTGAAATATGTTATTCATCACAAACAGTTAATATAGTACCATCTAGATTTTTTGTGGATGGGATTCATTGTAAAGTGGAATCAATGAATCATACTACATCATCAATTTCTAATGCCAATAGTGAAAGAACTCAAACTATACCTCATCCAACAATATCCTACTTCTGTAAAGATTTGGCTTATTAATTCCAACAACATATTGTGTTTCGTTCAAGAAAACAATCCCTCGAGCGATTCCTACTGCTATTTTCATCTTTGTAACCAAGGGAAGTCGTGCTAAACCTCCTATATACAACCCATGAAAATCGAATTAAATTTGCAGTATTTTCAAATTTGATTTATGAATGGAGTTATTTATGTTGCTTACCGCTATCCAGGAGATCCTCAAAGTTTCCGTTAGGCATGAATTCATACACTAGGAAGAGCTGTTTGCCTTGCAAGCAATATCCTATGAGCTTTTCAAGGTTGGGATGAGTAAATTCTTTCAACATTTCCAAATCCAACTGCATTCAAAAGTGATCATGTTTCATAACCGTGTTAATTCCGTGAAAGAAACATATGCAACACTACCATGTGAGTTGTACTGGAATGGAAGTAAATCTGGGTTTTCATGTCAGTAATATTTAAATAAAACGGGTACAAAACAAGATGCTTTACCCGGTCTACACATTTAAAGTGGTCAAGTCTCTTGACTGCAATTGGCAATCTAGTATTATCTTCAGAGGGGAAATGCGCTTGTTTATTGATCCAACCTCTGTAAACATACACATAGTAATCCAACTGTGTGCTATTTCCAAAGTAGCGCAATTTGTTATACGTGAATGATTTTAGATCTTTAGCCACTAATTCCTCAAACTGAAGAGGCACTTCACCCTGGTCCTTTCCATCTTTGTTGGTTGAAGAGAGGGGATTCATGTTGTTTTCAGGGCTCTTTGATGAACTGGTGCCATTTTGGTCTTAGAAGAAAAAGGAAACAAAACATCAAAAGATAACAGAGTTAGAAACAACTACATACGAGATCAGAAGTGAAGAAATACTTGCTTGTACATCTACCCAAGAGATAAATCAATTACATTCTTATTTGACAAAGCAACATTGTTCGACTTAGATATAGGGAAGAGAGGAAAGAAATCCTTGACATTATCAACTTTCATAAAATGGACCAAACGGGGAAATGAGTTAGAGGTTGCACAAATTAAACTTATGTATGGGTGTTCTATATAGACGTAATTATTGCAGCTATATGCTAGTTAGTATTTATATCGGATTACAACTATAAACACACAAATATGCACATATAACACTAATGAAAAGTTTGTATATACCAGCATTTAGTTTAGTCACAGAAACAAGATACTTATGAATCTTCCAAGTTAATCCAGTTCTACTTGATGGCTCAGTAGAACTGTTATATCTCTGTTGTAGTTCAAGTAAAGCCTGAAGTGAAACAACAATCTTAGCCATGGTAGGGCGCTCTTTTAGAACATTACGCAAACAACTATCTGCAATTTGAGCAAACTGTCTTAAACATTTGGGCAAAATTGTTCCTTTGATTTTAGAATCAACCATTTGATCAAATTTTTGTTCTTTCACGCATTTTTGAGCCCACCTTACCAAACTACATTGCTCCTCGCCATAGCGTTCGTCTACTGGAAGCCTCCCTGATAGCAATTCAAACAATACAACCCCAAATGCATACACATCAGTTTGCCTTGTCAGCTTTCTTGTGTAGAAATACTCTGGATCCAGATAACCAAATGTGCCTTTAACACTCGCGTCAACATATGACATTGATTCGTTGGTTGGGCCTATTTTGGACAGCCCGAAATCAGAAATCATAGCTTCCCAATTCTCATCCAAAAGAATGTTTGAAGTCTTCACATCACGATGAATGACTCCTTGTTGAGTTCCAAAACCTGTGTGAAGGTAGTCCAACCCACGACCAGCACCTATGGCTATCCTAAGTCGTTGAACCCAATTTAAAGGAGTTTCAGCTCTGTGTAGATGATGGTAGAGGGTTCCATTTGGCATATATGCATAAACTAAAATCATCTCCTTGTTATCATCACAAAAACCGATTAGAGAGACCAAGTGACAGTGCCGTAGCTTAGAAAGCATCTCAATTTCGGCCCTAAACTCAGGTGCTCCCTGCTCAGATTTAGAATCCAACCGTTTGATGGCAACAACATGACTTGTTTCTTCAATACAAGTACTACCTCTGTACACCTTTCCGAATCCTCCATGACCAATCACCAGTTCATCATCAAAGTCTTTTGTTGCAGATTGAATATCTGCAAGAGAAAATCGAAGACATTGTGGTGTTGATGTTAACGATGGGAATTTTTCATCCTTACGACTAGGAGAGGACATAATCTTGGCTTGTGACTGAAATCTCTATTGGCAAGAATGTAATTCTAGCTTCTTAATTGAGTCATAGATCAATTTGTAGCTTCCAGATTCAAGGAAATTACATAGCAAAAAGTAGGATAATTCACCATCAAGGACGACTCAAGAAAAGTCATACTTCCATGCTACAAGATAAGCAACTTGGTAAGGAGTGGCCCAAAGAACAGATAAAATTTAAGACATGACTTTTGCTTAAATGGGAGGTGGGCAGTGGGGCACCAAGGAAGATGGGAAAAGCCTTTTTGCTTAAATGGATTTCAAATTGTAAATGCAATCGACATAAATAAAATGTTTGACTGCATCATCCACCACACAAAGTAGGCGGCCAATAAATATCATGTCCATTCATTTTGGAAGCCACAAATGTGAAACCAAAAATCCATTTATCTCCGTTTACGTTGTTCAAGAAATAAGATATGTATCTGAGTATGAATATAAACCAAATGGTGACCTAAAGTACAAATATTAAGCATGTAAATTTTAATCAATCTAGAGTAGGAATGGGGCGCCATGGCTTACAGTTTTGCGAGGACAGATACACCGACGTGCTCTCTAATTAAATCCCCTGCCACAGCGCTTAGTAGAACTCCGAAGTGAACATCGGCTGCCAAATCTCAACATTGTACATAGACGGTGGTGGTGGGAAAAGGGCGGTACTTAATATGTGTTAATTATAATATCTTGGGTTAACCTTTCACCGCCAACGCCACATTGCTTTTGGTGACTCCATTGTCTTATCTTTCATTTTTCATTTAATTATATTTGTTTTTTTAATACCAATAACTTATTAATTTAAAAAAAATACCAATAACAATTACTAATTTTAAACATTTAACTTATTAAATGAAAATAGAAATAAATATAAGATAAAAAATTAATTAAACCTATTTCATTAATTTTTTAAAAAATTACATAATAATTATCAATAAAAAAATCATCAATTAATCGCAATTTATTTTTCTTCTTTTCTCTTTCAACTCTTTAGTCACTTAAAGGAGTTTCCTATTAGATGATCGTTGGGCATCATTAAGATTTTAAAATCTTCAACCTCGTATATTTCCTTTCGAGCATATCACTACTAGAAACTTGAGTTTCAGCTACGGATTTAGAGAGGGATTTATTCCGTAGCAAAATTTTGGCTTATAGAGAGGGAATTACGAGAGATCTATGATGGTTTAAACAAGTATTTTATTTATTCAACATATAGCGTATTAAAGAGGGTTTAGCGAGGGATAAGTTACGGATCTTACAAGTCTTTATCGACGTGCCCTTATTCGTCGGTAATCGGTGGAAAACGAAGGCATTTGGCGAGGGTTCAACGAGGGAAAAAAATCGTCGACTTTTTGCCATCTGCTATGTATTTAGCGAGAGAATGCCGACGGAGCATACACACGTTATGTTTTTTTAATTGAAGATCTCTCGCTGAAATTGACGAATCCAATTCCAGTTTCACGAAGTTTGTGTAAGTCTCCTTCCCTCCTAAATCTGCTTTATCACTCCAATTGAACACAAAGTTTGTGTAAGTTTGACTCTCGAGTTGCAGCTTAACCTAATCTCACCATCTCCGTTCAAACAGATGACGACACCATGGACCATTGCAGCTTCCGATTCCGACAGCCTCCACATTTTTGAAATCTAAAATTATTCTTCCTTAACTTCCGATTCAGGTAAACCTCTTGATTTTATTTGCTTTAGTCATATATTAGGTTAGGTTTGGTTCAATTGCACAATATATTACGTTAGGGTTTAATTTCTCCATTTTTTTCCTTTTTCAATCGTCATTCCTCTTATATCGATTGCATCTATAGTAGAATAGATACTTAGAATTAGAACTTGATATAGGGCTTGATTGGTTGCTTTAGTCCTATATAAGCCTGGTAGCATAAGTTTTGTGCATCAAAGCTTCACCCTGAAGCTCTCCTGTGTCATCTATGTGCATGCATCCACATGCTCTGCAACAAACCCAACAGCACCAGTTTCATAGGCAATCATAGTAAACTGATAAATCCTCCAATCCGTGTCAGCTGGTTTCACCTGTGTAATATGCCTAAATGCAAGTCAAAATAAGTTTACTAATCAAGTAAAAAGACATTATATAGAATGCCCTAAAGTGATGAAGGTCTATGGTATTTTGAAATAGTGGTGGAGACAAATTCTTATTACTAGTATGTCCATCGAGAACTTTTTTTAAGGTGGGACACCTAGGATCCCTGTCACAAGATCAAACAGGCTGTCAATAGTAAGTTGTCACTATTGTTCTCATGGCTTTATTATGTTATGTGGAGAATTTGTAATGATGTTGAATTGAAGAAAAAAAAAGATAAATATAAAAGAAAGAAATATGATAGTTAAATGTATGAGAGGTAAAAATGTAAAACATACAGTAGGGGTTTTTGACATTCTTTGAAAATGGGGAAGACTTCTATCTATGAATCCGTTTGGAGCTCGTTGACCTTCTACTGATTTGTTGACCAACACATGCAATCATTTGACTTATGTTGATTGTTTGGAAAAGAAATTAATTCTATTGAATTTTTTGTTCATAGAGTTATGGAAGATATTATATTGAAGTTATTTGGTCTTAAATTTGGTTATTTGGGGCTGAATATAGACATTTGTAAAAGTTGGAACATCCCAATCAAAAATGTCAATGGTTCTGATGGGGATTGATTTGAATTGTTTTTTGGTTAAAAGAAAGTGCTGGCATGTTTGCTGTCGTGGTTTTAGGTTGATGAGAATAAGGATGGATTATAATAAATGTGTTGTTTTGAGCAATTGGCTTAAAGGGTATTTTTGTTAATTTTGGAAAATAAGAAATTTAGAAGAAGGTATCGTGAGTTGCAATTTCAAAAGTATCTATTTTTCTTTGATCTTTTTGGATTCTTGGTGGGATAATATTTTGAAGAATAGAGATTGCTGGATGTGAATTCAAGAACAGGGTCTGATTGTGATTTTTTTGGATAATGAGGAGGATTGGATTTTTTTATCTCAGGCCTGCTATCGCAGGATCATATGGAGGGAGGGATACTTGCGATTTGGAGATCTTTATTACTAGGATGGGAGAATTTTGGGTCAGGGGCATATTGGGTATATCCTAATTTTTGGTGAGTTTCGTTTCTGGTCAGAAGAGATTGCTGGTCGTTGTAGGGTGAATAGTACTTGGGATCTTTCTTTTAATGGAGGTTTAAGTGGTGAGGGCATTTTGGGAATTTCTTTTTTCCTCAATGAATTTTGGGGCTGGAGCGATCTGATTGCTGGTTGGATTGTTGTGCATATTAATTGCTTCCCTGTATTCGATTTCCATTTCATATATTCTTCTGGGTTTTTTATTATCGGAAATGGTGGGAGTTCTTTTTTGAATGTTCTGAGAAGAAAGGTGTGAGGCAATTTAATCAATTTTTTTTATGGTGGTTTGGACCTGTGATTGGCATTTGAAGATTGATGTTGGCATTGGGAGGCATATTTGGTATTGTTTTGATCCTTTGGATGGTGAACATGAGGTGAATAAAAGTTATTGGGTTGTAAATATGGCTCACGGTGTTCGATTTTTTTGGAGTTGGAACCAAGGGCATTTTGGTCATATATATAGAGATTGTGTTAGAATGATTGAGAAGGGGTTTAAACATGATAAGGATTGGGTTCTGACTTTATTCATTTGTTATTACACGCATGAAGAGAGGTTTTATGGGAATGGGAAGTTTTATATTCAGGGGTATTTAAGGAATATTCGAAAGCCTAAAATGTAGTTTAGGATAAAGTGTTTTGCTTTTTTTTATGTTTTATGTGCCTTACATTATGTTTATTTCTTCGTATTTATTAAATAGGAGGTGGGAGTGAAGAAGTTCCAGTCGTGCTTTACCCATAGTTCAAGAGAGAAGCAACTGTTGAGCCTCTGTTCTCCTTTGTTCTCTGTTCAAATAGGTGTGATTATTTTATATTTGATCAAATATTTATTTTGTTTTAGTTGTGACAAAAATATTTATAATAGTCGTGACACTTAAGTTTATCCTCTGTTCTCCGTTCAAAAATATTTTAGTTGTTTGATTGTTTTGTAAGTTCCCTGCATGCTTGTTAACCGGATCTGGTTACAGAAAAAAAAGAACAAAAAAAATATATTTGTCATTCTGATCAAAATTGAAATGCATTGGATGTTATTTTGTTTGCCCCTGGTTTGCTTTTCTCTTTTCTGACCATTTTACCCCTGGACACCAATGCATGGATCTTTGCTCTATTTTGGTAACATAAGCCCCTCTGCGATTTTTTTCTCCCTGTGGTTTCATTTTGTTTTGGAATTATATGGTAAAATGACGAATTTGACCTAAATCATTAGATGCATGTGATATAACAACTTTAATGTCTTCAAGTTTCAGCCCCTTTCCTTGAATTGCCAAACAATTGGAACAAATACCAAAATACCCTTTTAACCCTACAATTTCACAAGAAAAGTTTCAATTTCAATTCCAATTCCAATTCCTTCAATACCAACTCTTTATCTACTTCCTTGATTTGTGAGATTTGTGAAATTTTTCAATAGATTCACGTGATGGACCTTCTTTCTGCAACAACATTGCCCCTGCTTCTTAATCCAAAAAAGTCAAAAATAGAACATACATTTACAACTTCTCAATTCCAATTCCAATTCCAATTCCTTCAATACCAACTATTTAGACAAATTCCATTCCTTCCAAAAAAACATTAACTCTCTTACTAAACCAATGTTGCAATCAACCTTCTTGTCCTTAACTCTCTTAGCCTTGTTCTTCCTTCTTTTCGGATTCTCTTCGGCTTCAGTGTCATGTCATTCACAGAGAGCTCCTCGGCATTATCCTCTTCAACAAGCCTGTGCAAAAACTTGGGTCATTAATCACTCATATATACAATAATGTAAATTTTCATTATTTGGTTAATTAACCTTGTTTAATTCACGTGTGTATGTGTGTATGCATGCTTCATTTCTGTAATTTGATAACTCATATTTTCTGTAAAACTTCATTTCCTTTCTGTATTTGTAATAAAATAATTACTTTTTTTAACATCTCCCTAATTGCCCTGATTCTGTGGGACCAGGGAGCTTCTGAAAGGTGAATCAGAGGGACTTTTGAAACTTCCTGCATTCCACCCTTATGTTGAGCTCTATGCAAAGGTATATTGTGAACTTATTATTATTATAATATAATAACCAAATGTGATGCCAAGTAAACTTTGATCTTTTATTCACCGGGTAGAAACTAGAAAGGTTCCTTCCACAGGAAACCTAAAAGTTCACACTAAACGTACACTTTTAAAACAAACCCATTCCCATTGCTTTATTTAAGTAGAATTTTAATATAAAATGTTACGTTTTAATAGAATTTAGTTTTAAGCCATGCCATGGTTGTTTATAGGTTTGATTGAAAGGGTGATCCAAAGTTCCATCAGTGAAAAACAAGTTGAACAGCAGGTAATCTAACTCTTGTCAATAACTTTTTAGCTGAAATGATCGTTTTCTTTTTCTATATACATTGCACTTTCATTTATTTGTGTATTATAGCATGTTACCTTCTCTTACTTCTATAATTTTCTATTATAATACATACTTGTTCTAACAAATAGTTTATTAATTCTTGATTTTAAGGGTTATCTTTTGACTAATGGCGCCACGAGGAGCCCGTGGTGGTGGTCGCAGTGGTAGTCACATTGGTGGTCGTGATGCTGGATATAGAAATGCATCTCAATCACACAATAATGCAGAAAGTCAACCTTCTTCTTCAATTAGAGGATCAAACATCTTGGAACAAGTTCGAAGTAACCCATCAAAAAGGAAGTTCATTGAAGTCGATTCTGAAAATGAGTACTAATGTTAATTTTACAATTCTTTATGAAAATGAATTTACTTGTTAATGATAATACTAACGCTAATTTTTTTAATTATTTATTTTTTGCAAGATTTACGAATCAGATTTCAATGATCAGAGCCATCACATGTATATTGAAGACGATGTTTGACGGCCCATGGACCTCATGGAAGAAGGTTGACAAAGAACATCGTGATGCAATGTGGGAACACTTCAAGGTTTGTACTTATTATTTTTATGATTTATCAAAGTAAAACTTGGTGTAAAATGAAAAAGATAATTGTATGCGTGATCTACATGTAGGGTTTGTATGTTTGGCCCGAAGAGACTGATGTTCTTGCTCGCAAGGTATGGGAAGACTATATGAAGAAACGATTTCCTGACATAATGCGAAGAGCACATGAAGAATCTTTGAAACTTGCCAAAGCTGCAAATGTGAATGCCTCACTAGAAGGTGATTTAAATTTGCTAAAGGACTATCACCCAAATTGGATAAAAAAAAAGGAGTATTGGGAAAAAAATGATCAATGAAGTGTGGACCATATCCAAATGGAAATGTTTATCACAATCAGGGAAAAATAACAGAAATAAATTAGAAGATGGCTTTGTTTCCAAACATACCGGGGGTTCTATATCTATTCGTCAACATAAGAAAAGAATGGTAAGATGTTTGCATCTCACCTTAGTTTCCACATAGACTATTTAGTTTTTGTTTTGTTTTTTAATGTATTACTAATGGATTTTGTAGCAAGCAACACTTAAACGCCCTCCTACAGGAGTTGAACTTTATGCAAGGTTGCACACTAAATGGTCTACTCAAGAATACATTACACCAAAGGCAGCTAAAGTTAAGGTATTTTCAATTCTTTTGTAGGAAACAACACTTCCTACTACTCGGGTTAATAACTTTGTTAAAGCAACAAATTGATAGAAAACAAATCTTTCGTAAGTAGTAATCAACTTACAAAAGAAAAGAAACAAATTATTATCTCTAAATGTTTGATCCTCTGCCTAGTTGTAATTAAGTGTTTTGTAAGTAGTAATCAACTTTATGTAAGGTTTCAGTATTAATTAATAGGAGGCTTATGAAGTGGTTCATTCCATTCCTTGATTATGAATTTAATGGAATGGAATGATCCATTCCATTCCTTATTTCATGTTTATGTTTTTTCATATATTTTTTTTGCTATAATAGGAGGCTTATAAAAGTGCTATGGTGGCTAAGTTTGGTGATGATACTAGTTGCCACCCCCTCTTGGATAATGAAACATGGTGTGATGTTTCCGGAGGAGCCAAGAAAGGAAAAATATATGGATTTGGATTTGTGTCTGATCCAACGAGATTTTTGGAAGGAACATCTAGTACAATAACATCCCAAGAGGTTCGTTTAATTTTGTACTTTATAAAAATTTCCTATCATAGAATTGTACTTACAAAGTTTCCTATCATGGTATTGTACTTACAAAGTTTCCTATCATGGCATTGTACTTACAAAGTTTCCTATCAGGGTATTATACTTACAAAGTTTTCTATCATGGCATTGTACTTACAAAGTTTTCTATCATTGTACTTTAGGTTGTCTATGAACGTGTACGAAACGATATGCGTGGGGAAATGGATGCTAAAGCTGCAGAAATAGAAGCTAAACGTCAACAAATACGTGAGGAAATGGATGCCAAAGCTGCAGCAATAGATGCCAAACAACAACAAATTGATGCAAAATATGAAGCAATGGAGAAGATGTATGCAGTCTTGCAAAATATGATGGGAAATTGAAAATTAGAGGTAATATGATGTTAACCATTAGTGTTTGATGTTTTTGAATGACTTGTTAACGTTTTGTATTTGATTCTTTTGATTGTTTTGAATAATGTTTTATAGGAATGAGAACCGAAGATGATTGGTGCTAAAATGTTATTTTGAAGGTTAAACTTTTTTTTGTTTGTACCTCTTTTGCATACTTTGGATTTCTTGGTGCTAAAATGTTATTTTGAAGTTAAACCTTTGGGAGTTTGATGTTATACGGATTGTTTTGGTTTTGGATGTTTTTTGAATGATACTTTGGTAAACTTTGATAGTTTTGGTATTGTAATGTTTGGTTGTATTGTTATTCGATGTTTTTTAGTATAAAAATTTGATGATTGTAGTATTTTTTTCTTTTAGAATCATAAAAAAAAAATGATATTACAAGTTAGCGACGGATTGGTGAGAATAAAAAAAGTATTTTAATGCATCAATTTTGCGAGGGATTAGCTACGGAAAAATATCATGTCTAAAGTTTGCGACGGATCAGTGATGGAACAAAAAAAAATTAATGTATAAATTTTGCAAGAGATTAGCTATGGAAAAAACCATGTCTAAAGCTTGCGACAGATCAGCGACGGAAACAAAAAAATCAGTATATGAATTTTGCAAGGGATTTGCTACGGGAAAAAAAAAACTGTTCAAGGAAATTTGCGACAAAACAGCGACGGAATGACTTTATCAAATTTTGTCGCTAATGCCCTGAGTAAATGTATTGAGTGACATTTAGCGACGGATATTCTGTCGCTACATTTGTCGCAAGGAAAAACCTCTCCGTCGCTAAAACCCTCGCTGAGAAATTAGCCACCTATTAATTACCTATGGAGTGAATCCGTCGCTGATCCATCGCAAACACCATTTAGCGACGGAATAGCGACGGATACTTCCGTCTCTAAAACCCATGTTTCTAGTAGTGGATACCATGTCTTTCTTGATTTTAAGATATATGTGATGCACATAGAGGGGTCAAAGCATGAGCATTGGTCCTCATTTGCACCTCTACCATTTCAAGTTGTAATTTCGAATGGTTACAGGGAGAGAGGATTCTTGGCATTGTGGCAGATTCACTAACTTCACAATTACCACCTTCTAGTTTCATTATATTTATAAATTTTAATTTTTTTAATTTGTTATTATGGAATGAAAACAGGCGATGATGATTCTAGGTGAAAATTTTTTGCGACATCATTACATATATAGTCATTTTAGCTGGAAAGGAATCAATAATAGCTAGGAAAGGAATCAGTGGCTAGGGTACTAAGTACGACTCTGTAAGTGACATCTAATACGGTTGTATGGTTTATTAGATGGACCAATTATATAAAGTGCGGCTATTTATGGACCTATTATATAGAGTACAGCTAAATAGCCGTACTCTATTAGGTAACGTAATCTAATACCCCCTCTATTAGTACGGTTCAATAATATATGTACTATATCTACAGTTTCAACCGTATTATATTACATTTTTTCTAGTAGTGTAGGCATGATGATAACAATGAATGAGCATGATCATAGTTTGAATGATCATGATATTGATTTGACATATCATGATGATAATTTGAATAAACACTATAATAATTTAGTGGTTTTATTAATAATTACATCTTTATGGGTTCTTTTTACTCCGGGGCTCAAAATATGTTTGGACCGGCTCCATATAGCATTCTTCTCTAAGATTCTTAGCATCCTTTATTCTGAATCCACTTTGTTGCAGATTTGAAAACATTTGTTTGCAATATCAACAACAGACCATTTTCCATGTTGCTTAAACCATTGATAACAAATCTCTTGGAATTCAATTTGATTAGGTATTTTTTTCCCTGTTAGCAACTCCGCAAATACCACTTCAAAACCCGTGAGATCGTTTTGAAGTTCCAAGGGCTCTGAGAATGTGATATGTGGTTAGATAGATATATATCCAATTGTATCACCGCAAGGACTGACTGGGGGGAAGTTATGTATGGGAGACAGGATGAAGTACACCCAGGATAATAATCGCCAATGTCAAGATTATGAGGACACCGAATTTTTGCAGGATATGGACCATGTATTAACTTAGTTATATCATAACCTGAAAGCTTTGCCATAAAATCCTGCAAAATTATATTTCATGCGTACAGGTAAAATCAACAAGGGGCATTAATATGTAATTAGAAATAATAGCTTAATGCTGAAATATGTTATTCATGAAAGGCAGGTGATGTTCAAGTGGTAAAAACTTGCTCAGGGTAACCTAAGTTCCATGCATGATAATGATATACATATATAATTAGATACAAGACACAAACAAGTTAATATATTACTATCTAGAATTTTTGTGTAGGGGATTCATTGTAAAGTGGAATCAATGATTTATACTACATCATCAATTTCCAATGCAAATAGTGAAGGAGCTCAACTATACCTCATCCAACAATATCATACGTCTGTCAAGCTGTGACCGATAAACTGTTCCACTCATAAAAGGACCAACACGATCTTGTTTCCTCACATATTTCACTTTTGCACATATTTTTTCTTTTTCGAATTCCATGGATTGGTCATAAGTTGAAGTAAATATGACCAACTTCTCCACTAATTGGTCTATTTCTAAAGGTATCCTGTTAAAAAAACTTGACAAAAGTATAACATAAGGCCGAGAAAAGAATAAAAAATCCCCCTTTCCTTGTATGTTGTAAAAGGGAAGTGCAGATCTTTCTGCAAAGTCTTGATTACTCCTTGCTCAGTATCACTTTTCATAGCAACACCTGCTTAGAGGACCCGCAGCACTGACCAAAGCGGCTAAGGGAACACCCAATCAAATAATCGGTAAAAAATGTATCCCTTGATAGAATCTCTTTCTTCTAGACGGAACTACCCTAAGTTCTAGATTGAAGCAGATCAGCTGATAACGTGTATTTGTTTTAATTTGCATCCCTTGATCCAAACCAATCTAGAAAGTCGATCATGGATCATATCTTCCTTCTCTCCAACACAGTTACTCGATGTAGTCAAATAATATTGCGTGAATTATCAACTTTTCAAGCAAAAAGCTTGTTCTCATATTTGGGCAGTCCACTTAAGTAGTTTGCATTATGTATACAATACATATATTCATGCAAGAATGTAGGCAAAGAAAATCGTTTTAACTACAAGTTTATTACGAGATATAGCTCTAAAGAGTTGCTATTGGGAATTCCTCACTATAACATAGTGGAATACAGTGCTCATACTCCTTCAAGATTCTTAGCATCTTCGATTCTGAATTTACCTCATTGCAGATTCCAAAACATGATTGGGCAATATCAACGAAGGAGGTTTTTCCATGTTGGATAAGTAAATCATCAATCTTTTGGAATTCAACATCATCAGATATTCGTTTCCCTGTTAGCAACTCTGCAAATACCACTGTAAACCCTGAGAGATTGCTTTGCAGTTGAGAGAGCTCTGAAAAACATAATTTTGTCAGACATATGTGATTGCATCACCACAAGAAAAATACAACAGGGACTGACCCAAGGGTGGTGGGTAAGTGAAGGAGACAGGTTGAAGTAACTTACCAACCCAAGGAGCATACACTAGATCTTCAGGAGGATTGATACTTCGAGGATAGCGACCACGTGCTAACTTAGTAACGTCATAACCTGAAAGTTTTGCTGTAAAACCCTGAAAATTTATATTCCATGAATTCAGATCAAACTAGAGAAGGGTGTTTAAATTTACATGGAAAACTAGTTTAGTTGTGAAATATGCTAGTCATCAAGGCCCAAGGGCATGTAATAGTTTGCTCATGATAACCTAGAACTCCCAAGTTCAAATGGGTATTACCCAGCTGGGTAGGATTTCTTTGGTGTTATAGGAAATTACTGAGAAGTACATAAATCTTAGCAAATCACCACCTTAAATTCACTGATGAGCTGATAGAATTCTAAAAGGTGTTAAGAGGAATTACAAGGGGTTTGTAATCAAGCATCGATTGCATTAGCTAAAAGACACAAATTCGACAATACTTTTATTATATGGTATGCTGGAGAAAACATCTAGACAAGAAGATTAGAGGAGAATTTTGTTGTGCAAAAAACATACTTTATTAATCACAATCACAACACCGTACCCGTGGAAACCAAGGTTATAAAATTAATTAAATTTTCATAATAAAAATTTATAATTATTAACCAATTATTTTAAATAAATCATGTTAAACAAATTATTAATTAGGAGATATATCAAATTTTTAAAGTTATTATAAATTCAAATTTAACATATAATTAGAAAATGTAAATTTAAAATTTGAAATGAGTTGCTTAATATATCTACATGACACATGACATAATAATAATGAATAGTTGTATTAGAGTGACGCTTGGCAAATGGAGATTAAAACTATTTATTTATTAGAATAGGGATATTTCTAGAGTATTTACTATATTTCCTGGTCAAAATATTCCTCCTAAATTAGAAGATTGTGTTGGATTAGTATCTAAGTTCATAACTAATTTGGTATGTACTTGACCCGATGGTGCATGATCCTTTTGGGTTGCCTTCACCGAAGTAACTTGATAGGATAAATTATGGAGAGAAAGGATTAAATATGATTTATTAATATATTATGAGAATAATATATTAAAGGAGAAATCATATTATTTAATTAATATTAGTCAATAATTAATTGGTAATTAGTTTTGTGACTAAAAGAGATTAATTAAACTTAAGGGACTGGAATTGTAATTATAAGATAATTGCAATTTAGGCCATGGATTGCCTTTTATTATAAGATGGACGAATTCTATGGGGGAAGCCCATATGAAATCGTCCAAGGCCTTAAGGAAAGAGCTCCATGGGTTGCTTAGGGCTTAAGCAACCAAATTAGGGTTTCCTTGTTAGATAACCCTAATTGCCTAACTATATATAAGACCCTTATGACCCAAAAACGTGGTGAAGCTTTATTCTAGGGTTAGAACACGTTTTGGGCAGCCTCCATCCTCTCTCCTCTTCATCCTCTTGCTTATGGTGTTTGTGAGCCATTAAAGGAGTGACACTTGTGACTCTAAGCCTTCCAAAATCAATTCAAGGAGGAATTGGGATTGTTATTTCTACATAACAATCAAGGTAACATCTTAAACCTAATTATATGTTAATATTGATTCCCATATGCTAGAATTAGGGTTTATAGCCTTGGATAACTTACATGTACAATAGTGAAACCTAGATCCAAGCATTAGGGTTTGTATGAGCACATAGGATGTCTTATGACCAAAACCCATCATATTGTAATTCCCTAATTTATAGCGATCTCCCTGTATATGTACGCATTCGGTTGTGGAATAAAATCAAGACAGAATTCAATCACGTTCATGGTATCAGAGCGATGGATCCAAATCGATATCTTAAGGGCACAATTCAGCTTGGTCTTAATATCTCTCCCTCCAAATCGAGTCAACTTATCGCCTACTCTGATGCCGATTGGGGGGGGGGGGGGGGGGTTTCCCGGATTCCCGATGATCTACTTCGGGTTATTGTGTATTTCTTGGGGAAAATTTGATATCTTGGTCGTAGAAATGACAACATACTATATCACGATCAAGTGCTAAAGCAGAATATTGTGGGATCGCGAATGCTGTTGCTGAAACGAGTTGGCTACGCAACTTACTTCTGGAGTTATTTGTCCAAACTCGCAAAGCAATCATTGTTTATTGTGACAACATATATGCAGTCTATTTGTCTGAAAATCCAGTGCAACACCAACGTAGAAAGCATGTGGAACTTGATATCCATTTTATAAGAGAAAAAGTTCGCATTGGTGACATTAGAGTTCTTCACATCCTAACAGATTTTCAGTATGTAGACATCTTCATGAAAGGGCTACCGCGTCAACTATTCAATTGGTTTTGATCCAGTGCCTCCGGTCTCCTCCCGCTCAGACTCAGACTCAGACTCACGAGTGTATTAGCTGTATATTAGTTGTATATTTCTAGAGTATTTACTATATTTCCTGGTCAAAATATTCCTCCTAAATTAGAAGATTGTAATTCCCTAATTTATAGCGATCTCCCTGTATATGTATGCATTCGGTTGTGGAATGAAATCAAGACAGAATTCAACCACGTTCAATATAGACAAAAATATATACCAAGGTAACCAATCAACCCCTAGAATATTAACTATATTAACTGCCATATTACCAACTTGAGTTACCTAACTTTTAACCACCTTAACTACCATCCATTAATTAATAAATCCTAAGTCTAGTTTAACAATTCAACACCCCCCTAGGTAGACTTATACAACATCAAACATAACCCTAAATTCTTAAAATTTTATATCTTCAAATATTCTTTCATGCACCAAATCTTAGGTTGCTATGGAAGAACACCATCCATAGTCACAAACATATTTTTTGTTTGCTGTGTTGCTACTGGTACCCTTTTTTTTACCGCATGGTAAATGCAAACATCAAACACCATACACTAACGTTCATCAATCTTAAGCATCATCTTTTACAGGAACATAGCCACATGAAAAACATCCAATGAAACATCATAAGTATGCAATTTTTCTAAGGATTAGTTACATGAGATCATCATGAAACCAGAGCCATCTATTCTTTTGACATTCAACACATATAACCCCATCTTCATCTTCTTCATTTTTGAAGTTTCACATAACCTCTCTTTCAAAAAAAAGTTTCGCATAACCACAGTCACAAACTTGTGGTTACCACGCCTTACGTGGATATCATCAAACTTTCCACCATGAAACCTCCTTGACATCAAGCATGGTTTTTCTTTTAGCTTTAAAAAATATCATCCATCTCTTTCTACTCCCTGGTCATCTCTTAAATTATTTCTCCATTTTTCCTCATTTTTCATAATTGAACCAAAGCCAAAAACTCCTTTTTTTGGCTCTGAACCTCTTTCTTGAGATTAGTCTCAAACTTCATCTTCTATAGGAACTTTTTCTGTACTAAAGAAGATGATAACATGGCTGTTTTCACAAAGAACTAACAACCTTTCCTTAATCCTACAAAAATTATATAATGCACACACATATAGGCAACCATCTCAATCATCACCACTCACGATCCCTCATGGATGGCAGTTGGTAATAACTAATCCTAATTGATATAAATACCATTAACAAACCAAAATATAACATATAACTACTACATAAAAAACATACACTAAAAGATTAGATCACTCTTTCCACACTGCCCTGTTTGCCCATCTTCTGGCGACCATCATTTGATGTACTTTCCGAATAAATTTCGTTATTGAGATTGTAATCATTTGTCTTATGATACAAATCCATCCCATACTAGGCCCATATCACACAAAAAGCAAAGTGTAGAACTCACTTCCAAAAAGCGAGCTAGTAGGAGGAGGGGACACCTAGATTTATAAGCCACCAATAAAACTTTCACTTGGACGATGTGGGATCATAATAACACCTCACACTTTGAAGAATCGATGTCCTTGTTGGTTACTACTAGCACCCGCTTTTTGGTCCAATCCACAACTCCATAAACCACCACTCCAAGTCATTGTTGGTCATGC
The DNA here is from genome assembly GCF_051521515.1 of Lactuca serriola. NCBI lineage: Eukaryota > Viridiplantae > Streptophyta > Magnoliopsida > Asterales > Asteraceae > Lactuca > Lactuca serriola. The sequence continues at coordinate 65,754,823 of NC_136414.1, forward strand.
TACGTTGGTCACGGTTGACAGTCCTCTTTTCGGCTCTAAGCCATCACTTTGTAGGCCACCACTCCAAGTGTTGGAACCTTCAAAGATGAGTATGGCTCTGAAAGAAACCGATACAAATTCATCTCATACTAAGCCTGTATCACGCCAAAAGCCCAAGTGTAGAACTTAATCCTAAAAGCCAACTTGTAGGAGGAGGGACACCTAGACTTATAAGCGGCCTATAAAACTTTCATTTGGATGATGTATGATCATTAACATCTTCTTGTTACAAACACTAAGCATGTTGTCATATTTCTACATTTCAAAAGGTTTCTTCCAACTTTCAATTGTTAATCACAATCTCATCTATTGATTCTGATTTTTCATTAAAAGCTTTATTTCCTTTGTATTCCAATCTAGAACCCAAAGCTTTGATGCCACTATGTTGGAGAAAACATTAAATACAAGAAGATTATAGCAAAATTTCTTTGCTCACACGCAGACATGCACACACACACACACACACACACACACACACACACACACACACACACACACACATATATATATATATATATATATATATATATATATATATATATATATATATATATATACATCCGACACCTTAATCCCAACCATTACAACCCTTAAAGTCAATGGCGGAACTAATCAGTTGGTAGGGGTAAATTTTGATATTTTAGATATATGTATTATATATTACAAAGTGTTCATAGCGAAATCAATTATACTCGTATGGAGGGATAAATTTAAATTCATTTAACATTTTCATAGCCCACTAAATAGTATAAATAGCCCACTGATTAATTAATAAATTTCATTTAATCATTTAAAATCCATTTTTATTACTTTAGTTTAATTTAGATGTTAAAATTGAAAACCTAAAATTAGCTAATTCTTCGTTCACTTGTTACATTGGTGATATTAGGTTTAAATCTTTAATTGTAAATTTTAAATCTTTGATTGTGTTTGTACTGAGATTTGCTAATTTGAAGGGCATTAAAGACCTTTCTCATTTGATGGTGGAAATCGGGAAGCATCGTTTTTTTTTCTTTTGTTTATAGGTTATTAAAGTTGACTTCGGTTTTGCCCGTCGCAACCAAAATTGTTGAAAGATGTTTTTTTCCGCAATGAAGTTCTTGAAGACCGAATTGCATAATAAAATTGGTGATGATTTTTTGAACGATATTTTTTTTGTAGTGTAGAAAAAAAAAGACTTATGGATTTTTAGATTGAATGAGCAATAGAGGGTTTTTGGAAAATGGGTAAATGAAGAGGTCAACTTTAAAATGTCACTTTTGTGCTAGTTATTTATATCTCACAAAAAAAATTAACCTACTTTACTATCTTTTATCGGGATTTTTTTTGTGCCACCCCTTATAAATGTTTCTGGTTCCCCACTACTTAGAGTTGGTGGTTATTTTCTTGATTAACTAATATTAACTGCATATAACATAACGACATTAACTGCCATTCATTTATTAATAAATCCTAAGTCTAGTCTAATAAATGAACATGGGATTCACATGAAAACATACTAAAATAAAATTTCCAATGCCTATAGTGAAAATAGCTCATATATACCTCATCCCGTAATATCATGTGTCTGTCAAGCCGAGACTCAAAGACATTAAATTGATATTGTGTCTTGTGCAAGAAAACAAGCCCTCTGGCAATTCCTACTGCTATTTTCACCTTTATAACCAACGGAAGTCGTGATACAACACCTACATCCCATCAAATATAAGATAAATTTGTAGTATTTTGAAAATATTATTTATTCATGGAGTTATTTATGTTGCTTACCACTATTCAGGAGATCATTAAAGTTTCCGTTAGGCATGAATTCATACACAAGGAACAATTGTTTGCCTAGTTGGTCTTCGAAGCAATATCCTATTAGCTTTTCAAGGTTGGGGTGCTTAAATTCTTTCAAATGCAACTGCATTCAAAAGTGATCACATGTCACAACGTTGTTGTTCCATGAAAGAGATACATGCAATTGTACCACATAATTTGTATTTGAACAGAAGTTAATTTGTGTTTTCGTACCAATAACATATAAAAAGAGAGGGTAAAATACAAGATACTTTACCCAGCATGCAGTTTTGTAGAAGTCAATTCTCTTAACAACAATCGCCAATCCGCTATTATCTTCTGTGGGGGAATATGTTGTTTTATCGATCCAACCTTTGTAAACCTTCAGATACCTCTTGTCATCTCCCAAGTTCTCAGTAGCACGTCTCAGGTCATAATACGTGAAACATTTAAGATCTGTAACCAACGATTCCCAAGGCTGACGAAGCATTTCACCCTGATTGTTGCTATCCTTGTTAGTTGAAGAGCCCTGATTCATGTTTACATGGCTCTTTGATGAACTTGTGCCACTTTGTTCTTGGGTAATGGATGAAAAAGGTCAAAAGCTAACATAGTTAGTAACAATTACCTACAACTACATGATCAAAAGTAAAAGATTTGCTATCATATCTATATATGGGAGATATCTGTTGCATTCTTAAATGACAAGGCAGCATTGTTGCATTTAGATACAGGGACGAGAGAAAGATATTCATAACATTATCAACTTCTGCAAATGGACTAATGTAAAACGCTATGGCGGAGCACAAAAGTTAAAATTATGTGTGGGTATTCTGGCATGTAATACTTTTACTTTTAAGACTGTTAAATGGTCACAACTATGAAGTGTGAAGACATAACTATAAAGTATGAAGACATGTATATACATATTGAACACTAATGAAATGTTTCTGTATATATACCAGAGTTCTGCTTAGTTGCTGAAAGAAGATATTTATGAATCTTCCAAGTAAATCCAGTTATGCTTGATGGTTCAACTGAATTTTCATGTCTCTGTTGTAGTTCAAGTAAAGCCTGAAGTGAGACCACAACCTCAGCGATGGTTGGACGTTCCTTTAGAACACTAAGCAAACAACGGTATGCAATTTGTGCAAACCGTTTTAAACATTTGGGAAAAATTGTTCCCTTGATATTAGGATAAACCATTTGATCTAATTTGCGTTCTTTCACACACTTTTGAGCCCATCTTACCAAACTACATTCCTCCTCACCATTGCGTTCATCGACTGCAAGCCTCCCTGATAGCAATTCAAACAATACAACCCCAAATGCATACACATCTGTTTTTCTTGTCAGCTTTCTGGTATAGAAATATTCTGGATCCAGATAACCAAATGTGCCTTTAACACTGGCCTCAACATATGACATTGATTGGTTGGTTGGGCCTATTTTCGACATCCCAAAATCTGAAATCATAGCTGCCCATTTCTCATCCAAAAGAATGTTTGAACTCTTCACATCACGATGAATGACTCCCTGTTGGGTGCCAACACCAGTGTGAAGGTAGTCCAATCCACGGCCGGCACCTATCGCTATCTTTAGTCTTTGCACCCAATTTAAAGGACTCTGAGCTTTGTGTAGATGATGGTAGAGGGTTCCATTAGGCATATATGCATAAACTAAAATCATCTCCTTGTTATCATCACAAAAACCAATAAGAGACACCAAGTGACAGTGACGCAGCTTAGAAAGCATCTCGATTTCGGCCTTAAACTCAGGCGCCCCCTGCACAGATTTAGAATCTAACCTTTTGATGGCTACTACATGAATAGTTTCTTCAATATAAATATGACCTTTGTAAACGTTACCAAATCCTCCATGTCCAATGATCAGTTTATCATCAAAGTCTTTGGTTGCGGATTGAATCTCTGCAAGAGAAAAGTGGCGACATGGTTGTACTGAAGTTAATAACAACAACCTGTCACTGTGGGCAGTTTCGGAGGACATAATCTTGGCTCGTTATGAAGGTCTTTAGTAAAATTGTAGTGAAGAATGTAACAGGATCTTGGATCAGATATAAAGAACTAGTTGTCAACAAAGAGCGGAAATTTCTTTCAACAGGTAGCAGGGGCGATGACACTTTCAAGGAATAGCATCATCATGTGAAAGAATGGCCAAAGCAATGAAAAGTCCAGGGAGTGAAACACAACAGAAGTACAGGAGTCTGGGAGAAAGAGTTGGGTGTTGTCCCTTTTTAATCAATTCAATAATTTTAATAATTTCTCTAGTCGAAGATTGATTTCGCTTCTTCACCTAGAGTATAATTGACCGATATGTCCTGAACGAACATTCCACTATCACCTATTCACATTACGTTTTCCCCAAACCACTTTGTTATCTCCACCGGAATCATCCCTAATGACAAGAATGCCGTCCATAAAAGATCCTTATCAAAATCCTAAACCATGTACCCGATTAATCCATGATTTCACCAACTGCAAACCCTGATAACCTTAGCTTCACAAAATTAAAATTAAAACCTCATTAATACTCTTCGGCTAATTTCATAAATCAAGATGTTCACAGAGTTTTTAACACAAGCATAGTAATTATAAATTTTATTTACCAAATAATGGCAGTTTAACATTTAATTACCAAAACATAGTGATGCTGTTATCTCCCGAGTTTTGTACTAGGCAATGGTGTTTTCAAAAACTATTTACCAATTCCCTGTGTTTCTAAATTTAATTACTAAAAGATAGTTAATTATCATTTTTATATCGCCCATCTCCTCCATATCCCGTTCTTCCTCTGGCGATGGGAAATCAAATACTTTCCTTACTCTACATCTTCGCATTTCTCGTTCTTCCTCCAAATAAAACAAAATAGATCTAGTTTTTGGGAGGTTTTCAATGAAAACCAACAGCAAAAGCGTAGATCCTTTCGTTTGAAAAAGAAATGTAAGATAATAAGGATAAAATAGCCTTGGAAATTCTGAGAATTGTGATTTCACTATCAAATCAAAATATTGGATGGTACTCCCTAATCTTTGATTGGATAAGACTTAGAAGAGAAAAAACAGAGAATGAGTATATGAATTTTCGTAAGTACCAGAAAAAACTGACCAAAATCGGTTAAATACCTTCTTTGTCTGAAAACTGTCAAAACTGTCATAAAACAGTTTGGCAACAATCAACAAACTGTCATAAATCCGGGTTTTCTATAAGAATTAATACCAAGTCAAAAACGGGTCAAATATTCTAAATTTGGATTTCTGATGCATTTTCAATACAACAATATAACCCAAATAAAAAAATTTCGCGCTAGCCTGGCAGCTCGATCCCAGCCTGGGGCTCTGCCCCTTGGACCCCGCTTCCAGGGGCACTGCCCCCGGACCCCCGTTCGTTCAGGGGCTTTGCCCCTAAATGACAGTCTACTTTTAATCTTGAATAAACTTAAACAAGTGTGCACTCCACACCTTCCTTACTTGTTTAATATTTATCAAGATCACTTTTGGTCAACAAAAGTAATCCCATTACACTTAAATCAAATTAGTGAAACAAATCACCAACAAACCTCCCCCATTTAAAGTGTAATCTTGATTAATTTAAAACAAAAAACATAACAACAAACCGATGCATAAATGAAATATCGTGACGATTGAATTTCACATTAGTATATTATTCATTCCAAATATTCGAATATCAGGGTGTCACTACGGATTGAACCCTTTCTATTCTAAGTGAATACATGAAGATAATATACACAACAATTTACGTTCTCTAAGTTCTAGCTTGACACTATATTTTACTAGCTTGTGTCCCATCCTTCAATAAGCATATCAAAGTCAAGTCCCAACTTCTTGAAGCAGCTAAACTTCATGCTTATATAGGTAGTTCTTTTGTTCTTGCACCTGCAAATGCAATTTTTCAAAGAACTATTAAGAAATAAAATTTCAACCTCCTTTACTTGCAGTACTAAACACATACCTTGGGACGATAATAAAATGTGTTCCAGTCTTCAAATATCAAGCTTTCCACATTGAATTCAACATCTAATATTGCATTAGATGGGAATTGGGTATCTCAATATAAAAGATTTAAGTGGACTTCAAACCCATCCCTACAGCCGCCTTGTGCACAAGATCTCTTGCTAACCCTTTGGTTAGATGATCGGCTAAATTCAATTGAGTTCTTACAAACTCCACAGATATCACACCAGTCATGATGAGCTCACGAATCATGCTATGTCTAACACCTAAATGTCTAGACTTTCCATTATACACTTAACTATAAGCCTTAGCCAAGGTTGCAGCACTATCACATCTGATAGAAATGGTAGATATCGGTTTGGGCCATAATGGAATTTCATAAATCAAATTCCTTAGCCACTCAGCTTCTTTACCAGCATCAGACAATGCAACAAACTCAGACTCCATGGTTGAGTTAGTAATACAAGTCTGTTTCTTAGATGCCCAAGAAATGGCACCTCCTCCAAGAAGGAACACCCAACCACTTGTAGAGGAGTGATCCTCTAAGTTGTTAATCTAGCTGGCATCTGAATAACCTTCCAAAACAGAAGGATATCCACTATAAGTTAAACCATAATTCATGGTCCCTTTCAAGTACTTGAACACTCTACTCACAGCTTGCCAATGATGTGAACTGGGATTACTAGTATATCTATTAAGCCTTCCCATAATATATGCTATATCAGGCCTAGTACTAATCATGGCATACATTAGACAACCAATAGCCCTTGAGTATTCAAGTTGAGACACTGGAGATCCTTTATTAGGTAGAAGCTTAAGACTAGGATCTATAGGAGTGCTAACAGGAGAACAATTCTCAAAGTTAAACTTTTTCAATATCTTCTCAATATAATGTGATTGAGAAATTGAAATCCCATTGTTTCCTTTTCTAATTCTTATACCAAGAATTACCTCATCCTCCCCCATGTCTTTCATATCAAAACTAGATGATAAAAATTACTTGGTTTTATCAACTTCTTCTAAATCAGTACCAAAAATCAACATATCATTTACATATAAACAAATCATGACTCCTTTACCCGAAGTATCAAATTTGCTATATACACACTTGTCAGCTTGGTTTAATGCAAAACCATTAGACAAGACAACATCATCAAACTTTTGATGCCATTGTTTTGGTGCTTGTTTCAAACCATATAATGATTTCTTCAACTTGCACACTTTGTGTTCATTTCCAGGCATCACAAACCCTTCAGGTTGTTTCATGTATATTTCCTCATCCAAGTCACCATTCAAGAATGCAGTTTTCACATCCATTTGGTGAATCACAAGATTATGTATAGCTGCAAGAGCTAATAATAATCTAATAGTAGAAATTCTGGCAATAGGAGCATAAGTATCAAAGAAATCAATGCCTTCCTTTTGTCTAAAGCCTTGGATAACTAATCTGGCTTTATACTTATCAATTGTGCCGTCCACCTTCATTTTTCTTTTGAGGATCCATTTACATCCTAATGCCTTGCAACCAGGAGGTAAATCAGCCAAAACCCAAGTGTTGTTATGCATGATAGAATCAATCTCATCATGAATTGCCTCTTTCCAGAAATGAACATCCCTAGAAGCCATAGCTTCACTGAAAGTCTTTGGATCCTCTTCAATATTAAAACAATATTGATATTGAGAAATAATCTCATTCCTTGTTCCTTCAACTAAATATAGTTGAAAATCAGATCCAAAAGACTTAGCTTTTCTAGCTCTGGTGCTTTTCCTAGGTTCAGGTACAGAACTTGCACCACCAGAAACATCTTCAGCTTGAGTAGTACTCTTGCTGGAAGATTGATGAATCATATCCCTTGGTCTAGGTATAGATGTAAATCTTTCTTCATCAAAGATAGCATCTCTTGACTCTATCACTGTGTTTACAGACACAGAGTCATTAGATTCTAAAACATAGAATCTATATGCTTTGGAATGCTCAGCATATCAAATAAAGATACAATCTATACCTCTCTCACCCAATGTTTTCCTTTTGGGTTCAGTGAGCCTTACAACTGCTCTACAACCCTAAACTTTGAGATAACTCAAATTTGGTACCTTTTTACACCAAAGTTCATAAGGAATATTCTTACTCCTTTTATTTGGAGTTCTATTCAAGATGTAACATGCAGTTAACATTGCCTCACCCCAAAACCCTTCACTTAAACCAGAATATGACAACATGGAATTAACCATTTCTTTCAAAGTCCTATTCTTCCTTTCAGCTACACCATTTTGTTGTGGTGTATATGGAACTGTGGTTTGATGTATTATTCCAGTTGATTCAAAATAATTTGGATCATAATACTCACCACCTCTATCAGGACGCAATACTTTTATTAATTCATTTTTATGAAGCTCAACTTGTTGTTTATAAATTTTAAATTTATCAAGTGCTTCATCCTTAGAATGTAGCAAATAGATATAACAATATCTAGATGCATCATCAATAAAAGTAACAACATACTTCTTATTTCCAAGGGAAGGTGTTGCATGGAAATCACATAAATCACTATGTATAAGATCCAACACCTTGCTTTCCCTAACAACATCTTTGAAAGGTTGTCTACTGATTTTAGTTAGCATGCATGTTTTACATTTTTCATTATTTTGTATATCAAAAGCAGGAATTAAACTCATTTTAGACATGTCTTTTAATCTCTTGTAATGAATGTGTCCTAATCTAGCATGCCATAATTCAGATTTATGAAAATTATTGTTACTACTACTAGAAGCCATGCAAATAGAACTATCACTAGAAGGATAATTAATATTAAGCCTAATCATTCCATTACATATATATCCAAATCCCATAAAAGAACCATGTCTTGACAAGATATACTTGTCACTTTCTAACACTTGTTTGTAACCACAATTATTTAATACAATTTCAGACACAAGATTCTTACGAATCCCTGGAACATATAAAACATTGTTCAAACACAAACATTTCCCATAAGTAAAAGTAAGTAAAATAGATCCTATGCCCTTGATTGGTTCAGTTGCAACATTTCCCATCTTCACAACAGATCCATCTTCAATTGGTTGAAAGTTCTTGAACCAATATAGATCTTTCCAAACATGACTTGTTGCTCGCAAATCAACCCACCATGCAACTTTATCATCCTGCACATAAAATGCTTCAGAAATCACAGAAATATAATTCTGAATATATTTAGGATTCTGCATGAAAACAGAAATCTGACCTTGTTGCATTTCTGGATCCTTGGATCCACTTGGTCCAGCACCATCCTTGTTCACTTTGCAAAGACGACAATCTTTCTTGAAGTGACCCGGTTTGTTACAATTCCAACAAACCAACTTAGCCTTCTTGTTGGAAGACTTTTCATCCTTTCCTTTAAACTTCCTTTTTCCATTAGACTTCTTGGGATTCTTTGAACTTTCTCCTTCCACCATGTTCACAGAAGAGGAACCAACTTGGTTTTTGCCTTTAGGATTGTTATCAAGTTCTTGAGTCCTTATGGACTCTTCAATCCTTAAATGGCTTCCAAGTTGAGTCAAAGTCAATTCCTCTTTGTTATGTTTCAGATTGTGTTTAAAATTCTTCCAGGAAGGGGGCAGTTTGTCAATTATCACAGCCACAGCAATGGCTTCATCCATTTTTAAATTGTGTTGAGCAAACTGTCCCAGAATCCTCAACATTTTATGGAATTGTTCCATAACAGGCCTGGAGTCAATCATCTTGTAACCCATAAAGTTACTAACAAGAAACTTCTTACTAGAAGCATCTTCAGCCATGTACTTGGATTCAAGAGAACCCCACAGTTCTTTTGCAGATTCGAAATTTTGATAAATATCAAAAAGAGAGTCAGGCATACCATTGAGAATATGACCACGACATATATAGTCATCATTTTCCCACTTTGATCTTCTTCTTGTTGCCTCCAAAGGTTCATCTTCAACAGATTCTGGTAAGAATGGCATGGGTGTACTCAGAACATACACCACTTTCAGAGTGGTAAGGAGAAACTTCATCTTCTTCTGTCATCTACGAAAATCTTGCCCTTCAAACTTGTTCAGTTTTTCAAACTTACTTGTCATTTCCTTCACAGAATCACCACTTGCCATGATCACAGAATACTTTGATTTTTGTAAGATAATAAGGATAAAATAGCCTTGGAAATTCTGAGAATTGTGATTTCACTATCAAATCAAAGTATTTGGTACTCCCTAATCTTTGATTGGATAAGACTCAGAAGAGAAAAGAACAGAGAATGAGTGTATTAATTTTCGTAAGTACTAGAAAAAACTGACCAAAATCGGTTAAATACCTTCTTTGTCTGAAAACTGTCAAAACTGTCATAAAACAGTTTGGCAACAGTCAACAAACTGTCATAAATCCGGGTTTTCTATAAGAATTAATACCAAGTCAAAAACGGGTCAATACAGCTCGATCCCAGCAAGGGGCTCTGCCCCTTGGACCCCGCCAGGGGCTGCTGCCCCTTGGACCCCACTTCCAGGGGCGCTGCCCCCGGACCCCCGTTCGTTCAGGGGCTTCGCCTCTAAATGACAGTTTACTTTTAATCTTGAATAAACTTAAACAAGTGTGCACTCCACACCTTCCTTACTTGTTTAATATTTATCAAGATCACTTTTGGTCAACAAAAGTAATCCCATTACACTTAAATCAAATTAGTGAAACAAATCACCAACAAGAAATATAACTTGAGACAACAAATATGTGATTAAAGAACCCTCCATGAATCTCCATGTATGTGTTTAGGGGTGAGCATAGGCGGGTACCTGCCTAAATTTAACGGAACCGGAATTGGCGGTTCTTAAGATGTTGGAACCGGAGTTGTATCAGTTCTCAATATTTTGGAACTGGAACCGAAACCGTCGATTTTGGTTCTGGTTTCGGGTACCCAGTTTAATGGTTTTTTTTGGGGGAATTTATTTACAACAGCAAACAATCATAAAACAAATTACTTTTAACATATTCTATAAAATTACTCAAAGATGTGGTAGGGTAGATTATACAAAATTAGAGTTAGCTTCATTGTTTTTTAATTATTGTGGTATCACAGATTATATAAAATTACTCATAGTGGTATTAAGCTGAAGTACAATCTGATGTGGACTTGGAGCATAAATTAATAGATGAATGATAAAGATATTTACACATGAAGAATGCGTTGGTTTCCAATTGGTTTTGTAATATAGATTCAAAGATTGTATAGACTCTATAAGTCGTGATACTAAAAGTTTTAATTGTTTGTTTATATATATATATATATATATATATATATATATATATATATATATATATATATATATATATATATATATATAGGGCCGGCCCAAGCCATGGGCGACTTGGGCTACGGCCTAGGGCATCAAAACATGAGGGGCATCAAATATTCAGACTTATTCTATATCTTATGGTTGTACCTTTTACTTGGGCTAAAAGTTTTGATCCAATACTTCAACAAGGGAAAGAAGCATCGCTTGGAAAGTGAATGAAACACGGTAAAAGCAAAAAAAGAAAAATCAGCGCTTAATTCCTAAGTAATTCAGAAGACGAGGAGTCTTGTCTCTTGTTAGTCGTTGGCTCATTGCAATCTGGAAAATCAGCATTGGCATTGCCGATGTTAACTCGATTGTCATTCACCTCTCCAACGGTAAAAAAAAACCAATCGTTTGAGTCTTTTTCATTTTTAGTTGCGTTCAGAAATTTTCATCCAGATTTCTAGTCTTTAGAGTCTGAGTCTTTGAGAAACGAGTCTGTGGAAAACGGAATGCGAGTTCTTCTGAGTTCTTAATTTTGATTAGTGGTGTTGCTGATTGTGAAATATTAGGGCGACGAGGATCGAGCATGAGCATGACGTAATTTCCGATTTCTTATTTGAGAATCTTGTTTATAGTTTTCATGTTATGAATTTTGATTTTCTTGTTGTGGGTGCTAATTAATTGATTAGTGAATCACTAATTTTTCGGTTCTAACTAGTTATTTTTTTTCTATTGTTCTTATTCGATTAGTGATTTGCAATTTTTTTTGCACACCTATTTGTTTGATTGTTTTTTGAATTGATGCTACCGTGCTCATGATTCTTTTTTTAAGGAAGCAAATACTAAAAATTGGTTTTCATTGCTTTAAATTGCTACTAGTGGCCTACTGTGCTGTTGACCTTAAAATTCCGATTCGTATAGCTCTTGTGAACATCAGTAACATTCCCATTAACAATATTTGTTTTGAATATATGTCTTTGATATTGATTTGTTATGATCATAAAAGTTAACAAATGGCCTACTGTGTTTTTGACCTTAAAATCTGCCTTTTCTTTTGTGATCAAACAGTTTAGTTCCTTGACATCCTTTTTATTGAAAGATTAGTTAGGAAGAATGGATCTTGGGTTTTCTATGAAACTAATTAGTGACAGCAACAACTTGTAGTTATGTTTTGTAATAGCTATCCTTTTCACATATGCTTCAAAAATTGGGTGGATTGAGTAAGTACTTAATGAATTCTGATAAATGATTAGTCAAGCCTTGGATTTGTTTGATGGGTTTTTACACGTGGAATCAAAATAAAAATAAAAAATCTCGAATGGGATTAAGGAGGAAGAAAAGGCAAAGGGAAGAACAATGAATAACCATTTCATTTTCTCTTGCTGATATAACTTATTGTCTAAAATATTATTCCAAGTGATAAAAAAGAAATTGTTATATGTGAAAAAAAAATACGACAATAATAACTATAAGGATGCCATTTTGGTCATTTTATATGTATAAGCTGAATTTGTTAAACAATAATAACAATTTTCTAGTTTTTTGCGTTTTTGCCTCAGAAGCTATTCAAAACACATTTTCAGAACCTTGTTTTGGTATAGATAAGTTAATACGTTTTGTAAAAAATATGATTTGTTTTAAGTGAGTAATCCCAAGCACCCCATTTCGCAAGTTTTTTTTTATATTAATATATGTTTCGTTGTTATGCGTTCAGCGCAATGAATAGTACAAACATAGGGGCACTATTATTCATCTCGCCCTGGGCATGAAAAACTAATGGACCGGCCCTGGAGAGGGAGGTCTGGAACGATAGAGATAAACAGATAGATATCGAGGAGAGAAGGTTGAAGGCAACGTTGATTGGAGGTGGATTGGTGACGGTGGTCTGAGGAGGCGCAGGAGTGCCATCCATAACGGGGTTGCACAGTTCAGGGCTTCGGGAATGAAATTGATGGTGTCCAGCCGTAGTCGGCCTCCTAAACCTTCCAATTTGCTTAATCCACGAGGTAATTACAAGCCCTAGTTCGACCGATTTTCATTTCAATTGAATGATTCTATTTTACCATTTTTTTATTTTAATTTTTTGGTATACTGAAAGAGAACTTAGGTACGTTGGTGGTGAAACACGGATATTGAGTGTTCCCAGAGACATTACATTCAAAGAACTTATGCCAAGGATGAAAGAATTGCTCCAAGGGGCGACTGTTCTGAAATATAAACAACTTGATGAAGATCTTGATGCTCTAGTTTCAGGAGTGAATGATGATGATGTGAAAAATATAATGGAGGAATACGACAATTCGGTTCATGAGATGGATTTACGAGGCTTAGGGTATTCTTGTTTTCAAGTTCTAAACTTGATGATCCTTTACACTTTTTAGATACTGATGGGAGAGATAGTGAAAGGAGATCTATGGATGTTGTGAACAATCATAATGACTCCTTTGAGTGTGGAAAACAGCAGATGAGTGAGTTTCAAGAAATGCCTCTTATGGACGATTCTGAGTTAATAAAATATTCCTTTAATCAGTTAAATTTAGATGGTGGTATTCATAATCCAAGAAACTATGATACACACATGGTACCAATTAACTTGAATCGCCTTACAATCTCTCATATGGGTCCATTGCAACACCAACAACCTCTAAGCCGTACATCCAACTCCCCTAGACAGTACTAGGGGTGTTCGTTTGGATGGATCGGTTCGATCCGATCCAATTAAGTAAATCCAAATTGATTTCGGTTTTCAAAATATGGATCCGAATAATCCAAACTAAATTCAAATCTGATCCAATACAATTCAGTTGGATCGGTTTTATAATTCGGTTTTCAAAAACTAAAACATTTTAAAATGACATAATTTTAATATTATCCAATTTTTATAAAAGAAGCAAAAAAAACAAATTTTAGTTGTGATTTAAAAATTATAAACTACTAAGAATGTATATTATAGTTTAATATTCAATAGATAAATAACTTTTAAGAGAAAATGCATATTAATGTGTTTTATTAGATGAAACTTTTTAAACTTATTTGAAAAAATAAATTATAAAATTAATAAATAGTTATAGTTATATTGAAAATAAATAAATAATAAATTGTTATTCGGTTTTTTTTATTATTCGGTTCATATTTTATAAACCAAAACCAATCCAAAATCCAAACTAGTAATTCGGTTTTGTTGAAAACCAATCCAAAAATCCGAATATCCAAACCAAATAGTCCAATCCAATTTGTCCAATTGGACAATTCGGTTTTATCCAAATAATGAATAGTCCTACTAGACACCATGACAATGACTTTCCAACTTCCCCTCCATGTTCTTATTACCATGGTCTTTATGATGAACCAGTACGCATAGTATTTGACAGAGCTCCTTCTAAAGATTACTATAGGGTATGGACAACATCATGTTAATCATCTTTCCCCAATTGAGCATCAGTCACAATTATCAATCCCAAACACCAACATGTTTGAAGGAAACAATGTTGTTGACCAATTAGTGGCCTCAATCTCCTTTGCTTCATTGGTCCATCTTATAGAGTTGGAGGACACCGGTTTGGTTTAGTGATAGTATTGGGATACCTTGTTGAAAAGCATAAGGTGCGTGGGTCCCACCTCACATCTCTTATTTTATTTTATATTCATGTATGTCTTAGTTTATACTTGTGACACCAATCAACGGCACCAAAGAAGTCAAACGATTGGTCAACGGCTAATGGACAACCTCTTCATGAGAAGTTTCACTTTCTCAATTTGAAAAAGGTTATGTTTGGCAGACTAGTTGATAACTGAAAAGCTAGTAGGTAGCTAAAAAACTAGTTGGTAGTTTATAAGCTAGCCGACAAAAAATGTTGTTTGGTAAAAACTAGTTTAAATATATAAAATGACATAAAAGGACATTTAGAATAATATATTTTTTATAATTAGCTAAGAGTATATTCGGAAAATTTTAAAAAATCTCTTCAAAAGATACTCAAAGTAGCATTTTTAAAAAGGTAGCTTATCAGCTATTTTTTAGCTTGCCAAACATGACAACTTAAAAAAGCTCAAAAAATAAGTTAGGTTATCAACTAGCTGTGCTAAGCCAAACATAGTCCAAGTTGTTCTTTATGTGTTAAGTTACAAAGAAACATGTACATTGATGGGTAAGGTATATATGGGTAGTTCTTTTTGACGTAATGCAGAAAGAACAAATTAATAAAGAAATTTGGGGAACCCTATCAAGGGATTTGAAAATTGATTTGGTAATCATATGACTCGAAATAGAAGACTTTTGAATATTTGATATATCAAGTTCATAACTTTTCAAAGTACAATGTATTGATAAGAAAAAAATTCGAAGGTAAAATGCTTATTTGGGTAAACTTTTGAAGTATAATGTCTTGATAAGAAAAACATTTGAAAGTTATCCTTCTTAATTCCATGTGTTACTAATGTTATAGATTGGTGAAAATCAACGAAATTTGATAAAAATATTTAAAGCCTCTTTCTTGCCTTTCTTTGATGAGATGTCCTCATATTTGATGCCTATATAGGTAAGTACTTTTTTTTGAACTTTTTTATTCACTTACTCAAGTTCTATTTTTTAATATATAATAGTGACTCCCTCTTTTCTTAACATAAGGGCAAGGACAAAACAGCTGAAGAAAGTAGGATTGCTATTCGCATCTTTGATGATCTGGTTAAACAATGTCGTGAAGCAGCTCTAAAGTATAAAAAAATTATTCATTTTTGTACTTGATCATGTCTACTAATCTATCTTTTCTTAATATCATTGTGTTTATACGTGAACATGCATTATGATACATATCTTCTTTTCCTTCTCAAAGTTGGCAATGATGAGAATCAAGATGTCCTCCAGTTCAACATGCTTATCAATTACTGCATTCTTATCAACTACTGATCCGAAGTTTGCATGTTCTTACTTTCTTATAAACTAACCATATAATTTTTTTCAGACAACTGTATATGGACTTTCATTGATTAGTGCCAATATTTAGTGAGGAAACGAGTCATCACCAATTTAGTGACTAGTATATTCTAGTCGGTATTTAGTGACTATATAATTTGGTCACTAATCAGTTTTTGTGACAAACTTATAGTTACGAAATGTGTCGACCAAAAGTTTGGTCACTTAATCATTTAGTGATGAATCCTTCTATTGTTAGTGACCATTTCGTTTTCGTCACTGATTGCCATTTTTTTTGTAGTGGTTGTGGCCATCAAACAGCTGGATTTTATGTCTAACCAGCTTAGGGCTGAAATTCATATTCTTTCTAAGTTGGGCATAATCATTTTGTAACATCCCAAAATTCAAGACCAAAAATTAAAACCAATTAGTATAGAAACATTCATAATAACATCCCATGTCAAAACCAAAGTGTAAATAATCAAAACATATTAAGATAAAACAATATCAGAGTGTAATTCCAAGGATCTCATGTGCGGAAAACATGGTATGATGCACTGAGATCGAGTCGGCTCCTTTCCTTTGAAAACAAAATACCTGAAACCAAAACTGAAAACCGTAAGCACGAAGCTTATTAAGTTCCTCCATCATACCACACACCATATAATAACATATTGTCAGAGAATTCTGGGGTGCCTGACTTACTCATGTCAAGCCATTCTAGGGTGCTTGACTTACCTAGGTCAAGCCATTCTGGGGTGCTTGACTTAACCAGGTCAAGCCATTTTGGGGTGCTTGACTCACCCATGTCAAGCCATTCTGGGGTGCTTGACTTACCCATCGGTTTATCTCAACCGACCACCGGGGACTATTTCACCCCCACCACTACCACATAATAACATAACATAAACATACTACTAGGAATGCATGGGTACTGACTACTCCTTCGGTACCTTTCAACTTGTATCCGGGTACTATTTCACCCCTACTACTACTAACACATATAACAGAGCATCCTAGCACATAGAGCATATCAGCTAGTGGCAAACCAAACAATTATCACAAAGATAATCATCTCCTACATAATCACCTACTGGTGGGTTGACATTGGTGCCTTAGACCCAACTCTACTGGAAAGTAACTCACATCACACTGCTGAAGTCCCGTAGACGAAACCCTGGCTGCTGGATGACAGCTTCCCGAACTGTCAATATCAAAGCAACACCCAATTAATAATTTGTTTCCAACACAAAAATCATAAACCCATGCTTGGGGTAAAAGACTGCCTTACCCCTATCTTAGCTTGATTCAAATCAAGGCCCAATCCAAAGGCCCAAACGTTAAACTATGAATCAAAGCCCAACATATGGCCCAATTTTCCAAATTGGGCCCAAAAATTTACATGGTCTTATTCTAAGGCCCAACCATTTAGTCCAGTCCAACATTTGGCATTTCTAATAGCCCAATATCTCATAATCATGAAGGCCCAATTATGGCCCACCTGTGGCCCAATTTTTCAAATTGGGCGCAACCCCTAAATATGGGCCTTACCCTAAAGCCCATCCAATTATTCTAGTCCATATGATTGTTCTTGAATGTCCCATTATTGGCTTGATCACCAAAGCCCAATGGAAAGGCCCAACTTAAGGCCCAAGTGAAATTAGGGTTTTCACATAAAATGACGATTAGGATTAACTGTTTCTCATTTAACCCATTAAGTCCAATATTGCCTTAGATTAATTGCAAATGAGTATTAATTAATTATTTTAAGTTTAGCAAATAATTCCAGTGTGGGTCCCGATCAATCCCCAAAATTAGGGTTTCCAACCCAAATACTAGCCCATTAGTCACATGGTTAAGCTTTTAGATCACTTTGGGCTTCATTGGACCCATTAGGGTTTCATAAGGCCCATTAGGGTTTCATTAGTCGGGCACCACCCACTACCACCTCGGGTAGTGGTGGTCAACGTCAGCTCACGGTGGTGGTTATGGTTCTAGTCCAATCGTGTCCAAGCAATCCAAACACAACTAAGCACACCGCCACCCAACATGACGACTGGTGGTGGTAGCCACCACCTCACGATGGTGGCGCTTTGACAAACTGACGGAGAAGAAAAGATGAAGTGAAGCAGTAGCGACGAAGGAGGATCGCAGTGACTCTAGGGGGCTCCATGACGGCGAAGTAGCAGCAACCAGGTGGTGATCGCCTCACCAAGGCGGCGGTTGGAGGGTCACGGTGGCTCTTCCCCATCTATGCACGACGTCCGGCGACTGAAGTGGTGGCGGCGTCTGAGAGGAAGAAAGATAAGGCAGTGAAAAGTCTCGTCGGCATCCACGGTTGGCGGTGATGGCTCACGTCTTCAGCGGAATGGCATAGTGGCGGCTCGGTGGTTGGAGAAGCAAGAGGGTGGCGGCCGGTGGGAGACATAAGGGTGGAGAGATGGCGATTGCAAACATAGTTCCTAGGGTTAGGGTTTCACCAGGGTGACGGGTTTATATACCCCGAGCCCCATAAACTTCTCTCCATAATAATATCTTTAGTCCCTCCCTTCCCTTTTTCTTTTAAAGTGAGTCCGAAATTTACCTTTTTAACCCCAGCCATCCAAAAACCCTTCAACTTAAGTCCTCATAATTACCATGCAGCCCCTCCTCTACAAAACCTTTTCATCTTAGGTCCATAATTTACTCTTTAGCCACTGTTTCCATAAACCCTTTAATATTAGGTCCAAATGATACCAAACACCCCTGTCTTCTAAAAATCTTTAAAAAATAAATCCGGGAACTTACACATTTAACACCGAACTTCTAAAACTGTGACATTTAGCTCCTCGAGACCAACACCTTGCTACGTAATTATTGATTTTAGGACTACTATTCATTTATTTATTTATTTAATAAACGGGGTGTTACAACTCTCCCCCACTTAAATTAGATTTCATCCTCGAAATCGTTCTTTACCATTCCTTTACGCTCTACAACTAAATCGACATGGCCACAAGCCCGAGCATAATCCCAGCCTTCCGAATGCAGTCTAAATCATCCCTCGCAGGGCTCTAAAACCTGAAAATGAACGAATTCCTTGCAACAGGATCATACTACTCAATCTGAAATTCAAAGTCTCAATATGGTCTGACTCTCTGACAGATCGCCCCTATAAAATCATTATAGTTGGATCCATCTGTGGGTGACTTAGCATTACTCAGCAATATGTTACTCTAAGCATACATGAAATCCTAAAATACCATTACTGCTTGAGACCCGAAACTATCTGAAGCACTGATCTGCCTGAAACACTGAACTACCTGAAACAGTATGCAGCCACATGGTTGCTTCCCAAAAATCCACCAGAACCTCCCTGGTTCCAGCATATCTGAAATGCTGAAGTCATGTCCGGTTGCAGAGCCAAGAGCAAAATCACAGTCTCCGTACGCGACTTCCAAACGAAATCCTTGCCTATCAATAGTTGCCACTAGTTATCTTGCCACTACGGCTCTAACAATTTTCTGATCTAATTGGTCGGGTCCATAAGTCGGACCATGACATCACCAAATCCATGGCTAAAAGTGACTGCTACATGACCAATGGTAGCCTTATATCACGAACGACCTTAAGCAATCCATTGCTTCCTTGATCTCATAATTATAGTGGTGTTCCAACGATCTCATCACTGGCTCAATCAGGTGTAATTCATCTGGGGAGATCCATGAGATCCATAAACCAATACGTGGACTTACCACATCATCACTGTTGCACCCAAACTGGTGGGTACTCATGTTCCTTCCGCGTCCTAACATTGCGCTCAAGCTATCTACCAACCTTGTGAATACTAAAGCTACACCCGCAGACTTAGAACACTCTATCACTATTTGATAACCTCATAAATGATACGGCTACACCCGCAGGCTTACACGATTCTAGCACTATCTTACCGCTAGCGAATGCTACGGCTACCCCCGCAGTATTACAACACTTTCCATGCTAAATGACTGTTAGCAGTGAAAGCTACGACTACCCCCATAGTCTTACAACACTTCCCATACTATCTGGTTGTTAGTGAATGCTATGGCTACCCCCGTAGTTTTACAACACTTTCCATACTATCTGACTGTTAGTGAATTCTACGGCTACCCCCGCAGTCTTACAACATTTTCCATGCTAACTGACTGTTAGTGAAAGTTACGGCTACCCTCGTAGTCTTACAGCACTTTCCATACTGGGTCGAACACGTACTCGACCTAACACTCAACTGAACTTGAGTCCTAACTGGAGCCCCAACATGGTTCCCGAAACCTGCTGTCCGATGCCAAGGAAAAGCATGAACCAAACGTTAAAACGTTTTCCGAACTCCCAACTCACCCAATCCTCAACCTAGACGGCCACTCGACGGACTTTCCCCCTGACAGGGATGCATAACTCATCCTGGTTTAACACACCTATTTTTGTTCTTGAGTACCTGATGGATTCTCCCCCACTTAGATTCGACTAAGTCTTCACGGCAGGTGAGAATTGAAGGATTCCCAATCCTTCGTACTTTCTAATAATCCAGTGATGACAACCTATGCTTACCAAAGCTAGCGATCACTTACCAGTTAAACCCTTAGATCGCCCATCCTCGGAAACCTTGATGAGTACTCTTGAAATCTAGTCCAGTCTGATATTTCAATCCATCTCCCATGTTGTCAACCGGAGGCCTTAATCTTCACCCTGGCTGACGAATCCCGTTCTCACTTCCACTCTCGCAGTACTACTGAACTCTAACCGAACACAACCCATGCAAGAAATGAAATTTTCTCGAACATCTAATGACCGAACACCCATTCATCAAACGCCTGCCACTGATACCACCATCTTCATGCTACGAGCCCTTTCCAAGCAACAATAGTGCCTTGAACTCCAATTTTTTTCCATAGGCAATTGTCGACCATGCCCGAACAATGATAGAACCATTGAACTCTGACTTCACTAGAGAACTATCACTCTAACCCTGACCAAATATCTTCCAAATAATACCTTGCATAGATCTCAACAAAGATCCGAAATGATAACGGTACATGCAGAACCCACTCCGCAAGATACGTCCCTCTGTAGGTTCATCAAGGACTTTTCGGCATGCAAGTTGGCATATATGATCCTTGATAACCAGACAATAGCAGAAAACCAACCTGAGATCTGACTTATCCAAACTCACTCACAATTCTAATGCGATATGTATTCCTAACATCCACCTAGTATGACATACCCGCAACATCTGGAGAAATACTGATCACCTTCTGCTGACATGATCAACCCTGCCATAGCTGTAGTAGCCTAAACCCTTGGAGCGACAAACTCCCTTGTGCACTTTCCCGTACGTGCTGCACTGACTTCGGCCTTGCTGGCCTTTCACCCGATGATCAGAAGTCATGGGTATCTTCCCGGGACCCTCTACTATACGCACCTGGCATGAACCTCTCTCACCATGCTGCTCCAAATCGATCTCGCATCTGCAAACTCTTGGAAATCATATCCTTCAGGGTCAAAAACCCTGTCACGCTCACTAGCTCACTTGCCAATGGCTAAGCTGCAACAACTGGAACATCCTCCATCCCCAAACCAGGGCACAAACTCCTCCCAGAATCTTTTCAGATTCTCCAAGACTCTCACCGATTTGAGTATGGATCTTGTGCTTTCAATAGTACTGTAACACCCTGTTCTGAAAGTGTTCGTTTATGGATTTCAGAGGCCAAGGTTAGGGGCGTTTTGGTCTTTTATAATTTTGAGTTGTTATTCGAGAAGGTTTTGGGTCAGGGTGTGTCGATAGAAGCATAGGACTTCTCGCTACCTTTTCGTGGATATAAAGTTCGTCAGAAACGGACATCGGTGAGGAAGATATGACACTTGGAAGTTATTGGCATAAATGGTCCCTTATGGAAAAAGTTGGCATGGAGGACCATGCATGAGAAATGGAAGTGTGTGGGTACGCCTAACGTAAGCTGGGTTACGCCCAACGTATAAAAGGAAATGGACGCGGGTGCTTTTTGGCGTACGCCTAGCGTATGTCTAGAGTCCAGAAACCCTAGTTTGGGGCTATCCACTATATAAAGAACATTATGGTTCAACCCTAGCCTCCTTATCTACACCAAAACGGCCCAGCCAATCCGTACCTACAATCACACAGACATCGCCCATGGGTATAGGAATCAAATCGATTGGAAAGGATACCCCGAAAATCTCCAGAACGCAACCTTGATAAACCGAAGAAGAAGAAATCCCATGTTCTTTGGCGATAGAGACTCACAACGGACACTCCAACTCCTCTTTGGGCAAAGCAAACTCCCTACTAAAAGACGAGAAACAAAGGGCCGACTCGCACCCGAGTCAAACAATACAAGAGCAGGCAAGAAGTTCACTAAAAACATACCTAACAGAGGTACAAACATATGAGCATAAAACAAACATAATCAACAAGATAAGGGATAGAAACATACCAGTCACAACATCTGGTACTGCCCTGGCCTCCTCGGCAGTAAGCTGGAAAGCGCGACCTCGAGCCCTCGGGGGCTCCGGGCCACCATGGGTCTGTTGGCCTTCATCACAAAGTAGGACCGCCTCAACCCAAACACACACATGTCGACATATACATAACTCATAAATATGTAATTATCAATCAACATACAACACAGATCTTAAAGATCAATAAGCATAGCATTATCCTATCTACCAGGATACATATATAACAGATCACTATAATACTCAAACATGCAACATTCAGTATAATTAATCCAAAAGGGCCGGCCTTGGTACCTTCGACCCAACAAGTATAATGAGGAACACTCACCTTAAAAGCAGCTGAACTGATAAGATCTAACTCTGAATCTCAACTCCCGACTCAAATGCCTACAACCACCATGAAAACCCCAAGATACCCAAAATGCCCTCAAAGGTCAGCTTGGTCAACCATAGTCAAAGTCAAAGTCAAAGTCAAAGGTCAAGGTCAACAGTCCATGTTGACCCAACTCGTCGAGTGCACCCACAAACCCGTCGAGTTTCTATAGTAACCAGAAGGTCGGGAAAACCCTAGCCAACTCGCCGAGTTGGCTGGAAAACTCATCGAGTTTTCCCCAGCTTAACCCATTCAGTCCTTTTTATCGAATCTAATGCTTCAATATGCAAATCTGATACCCTGGGGCTGGAGAACCACGTAAAGTTACCAACTTTACGTTCATGCATGCCAAAGGAAGCTCTAGAACTCATGAAAGGCTTAATAAATAACTTAATGCATGAATAAGGCCTAGAACCTAATAAAGCTTCAACTTTAAGCTAAATGAGGCCACAAAATGGCCAGATCTAAAGTGACGACCAATGAAATGCTCAACCTCATGAACAATCCAATAATGAGCCAAATTTCACAATAAAACTTTCAAGGAAGATATCTAAGAATTAAGGAAGCAAGGTGTCGACTTTATACCTCAAAAAGACTACAACACGTAAGGAGGTTCTTGATAATATCCTTCCTTTCAATCTAGACACCTCAAACTTCAAGCTACTTCAAAAGAACACCAAAAATCAACTCTTCAATCTCACACACTCAACTTTGGAAGATGATGCACGAAAATTAGGGTTTCTGTACAGAAGAGGCTGATAAGGAGGCCATCCAAGGGACTTACGGCCTTTGAATAAGGTGCAACACCCTAAAAATTAGGGTTTCATATTCAGCTACCAACTCGCAGAGTTGAGGCACCTCGACTCGCCGAGTTGGTCCATTAATATATGCGACCAATGTCACCTCAACACGCCAAGTTGAGGCCTTCCAACTCGCCGAGTTGCCAAGGAAAATCATGATTAAAGATTTAAATTCCATACCTAAGGGTTGGGATGTTGCACTACATCATAAAACATCAGATTAATCATAAAATACGGAATGAGGTGGTGTGTGCACTGTAATCATCCCCGTCTCGTACCCTTTGAACCAGAAGTACCTGAAACATAAACTGAAAACCAAAGCACAAAGATTAGTGAGTTCCTTAAAATACCACATACTATACATAATAATCACATAATGGGCCCCGCCCATCACCGAGCCTCGCCCGGGATTGAGCCGCACTCGGTAAACAGATCTGTCAGTCCTCAGGCCCCGCTCGGTATACATATAAACATATAAACATATAATCATATAACCATGCAGTAATCACAAAAATAGCATACAGGAGCATTGGTCCCCCGCCCGGTAAGAATACAAGCACATAACATATGCAAGAGTCACGTAGACATCTAGAATCATACATAACAACTATGGCCCAACATTGGTGCCTTCGACCCACAAAAAACAATGAGGAAACTCACCTCTAGCTGCTGAACACTCAAATGAATCTCTGCCTATTGGTCCGGAAAATCCCCACGCTATCATCATCAAAATAACATCCAATTATTAATTGGATCTCGACGCATAACCAAGAATCTAAGCTACTTAGCCCATAAACAAGATAAAAGACCATTTTACCCTTTTGTAACTTGGCCCAAAGCCAAGGCCCAAAACAATTACTCAAAAGGCCCAAATCCGAAATGACAACCCAAAACCTAGTTACGGCCCAATCTTCCAAATTAGGCCTAAAACCCATCTTGGGCTTAAATCCAAGGAAGCCTAACGTACTAGTCAAAAGCCCAAATCAGAAGTCTAATGGCCCTATAAGTCCCAAACTTAGAAAGTCCAAACTATGGCCCAAACCGAGAATTCCAATCCCAAAAGCCCGTCTGCTGAGTGCGTAGGGCGTACTCAGCTCGTATGCTTAGCGTACTCCGTCTGGGTTCAGTACATGCAGCGTACCAGCTGGGTACGCCCAATGTACTCCTCAAACTACCAAACCATTTCATCAAGCGCTTAATTGGCTAAGACAATGTGCCAAACTCTCGGATCTAGTTCCTAAGGGTGATTTATCACGTAAAGTTGGCAACTTTACACTCATGGATGGGTTAATGGGACTCAAAACTCAAAAAGGAGCTTAATAAAGATCTTAATGCTTGGATGGATCAATATCCTCCACAAAGTTTGCATTTTTATGAACATGGGGCCTAAATGGAGTTAAGATCCAGCATACATTGCTTCTGGAGTAGATTAAAAGCTCAACTTTAACTCAAAAGACTTAAAAGTGCACAAATAACACCATGAACTAGATCTAGCACAAAAAACCATCAAGGTGAGAGCTTTTTACCTCAAAACGCTTTAAAATGCGGAGGTAACTCTAGATCTACAAGCTCAATCTATCCCTCAAAGTGTTCCTCTTCTTCTTTTTCACCACAAGACACCAACAAACACACTTTCAAGCTCAAAACTCACCAAATGCACCTAGGGTTTCATTTTCAGGGTAAAGAGTGATGGTTGCTGGTCAAACATGTCCAAAACTAAGCTTCAAACATGTCAAACTGAAATACTTCAAAAGAATAAAAAATCTTTAAAAAAACATTTTTGAAATTCTTGAAAGAATCCTCTTGTCCTTCTTGGTCTGTTTCCGACATGTATGTAAGCACGCACAAAACTAAGCTTCATTTTTTAAATATACTATGTCATTGTCCTAAAAATGGAATAAGATGTATTCTTTAAGAATGATGTATGATTTTTTAAGCATTAATTACAAAAACAAAAAAACAAATAGTAAAAGAATCAAACTATACATTTGCCATGAGAATTCTAAATTTAATACAATCTGAAAGAAAAAAAAAACTATAAATTTTGATTAAAGGTGACAGACATTAAAGAATTGTAATTTATATTAACTACACAATACAAGTATTCTGATTGAATGTCTGATAAAATGTGATACACATTGAAACTTTATATGTAACTTTGATCCTTATTTAATCTTAATTGATTTCATTCATACTTGATTTAGCTATCTTTCATCTAAATCGAATTCTATGAGAATAACATTCTCGAATCATTTAATTAAAAAATTAATTATATATGTTAAAAAAAATATGTGCCAACATAATAAAAATTGATGTCAAATGAATCTATAATCAAAATTTGATTGTATGTACCAAGTTCATGTGCTCTATTATATGTATTCAAGGCCAAACAACATATAAAAACATAATTGATAATCTTTTATCAAACATGTATTATCATGTTGCAAATCAAGAAAACGTTGCAAAGTATTATATAATTATCTGGGACATATACAAAATAAATTAATTAATATGATATTTAAGGAAGAATAATGGGATTCTCTTGGTCATGCAAAGTATTATAATAACCTGCAATTAATTACTATTCAAACCTTTAGATATTGATCGTAGTAATATGATGTTTGAAATATTTTATCCAATCAATTGAAACTTAAATGTATTGTCGATTAAAAGGTAAAACATGATATCTCTCTCTCTCTCTCTCTCTCTCTCTATATATATATATATATATATATATATATATATATATATATATATATATATATATATATATATATATATATATATAGGGTTAAGTTCAAATGAGAACACTATTTAATGTGAAAACGTGCGAACACTACTTTATGTTACTATTCTACTATGAATTTTGTATATACAACGATATGACATTATTCATCGCTGAATATATGAACACTCACATATTTAACATTCACATTAGAATTTATTAAATTACTACACATATATATAAATTTTATAGTAATATAGCAATAGAAAATTGAATATATTCATATTATAATTAATGCAATAGTATACATATTAAATTCATAGTAGAATAGTAACATAAACTAGTGTTCTCACGTTCTCACGTTAAATAGTGTTCTCATTTGAACTTAATCCTATATATATATATATATATATATATATATATATATATATATATATATATATATATATATATATATATGGCATTTGACCTCTCAACAGTCATATACCCATTTAACCGATCAAAAAGCATGACATTTGAAGGGAGAGGTATCGTTAAACCACACCCAAAACCACAAAACCGCATAAGGGGGCGGTTTTCCGTTGCCTATGTGGGAAAGAATGTGGCCAAACCGTGCTCACTCCCCATATTCTTATAAGAATGAAATATACTATTAATATATCTTTTGAGATAAAATATAAAATATAGTTGGGGTTGAAACAGTATATAACTAATTTTTTAGTTTATTTTTTAGGTTAAAACTGGGTTAAGGATGGTCTAAGACTATTAGACTTGAAGTTGGCAATTAAGTGGGTGTTTGGCAAAGCTTATTTGAAAAGACTTATGATTTTTTGACTGATAACTTATTTGGTGAACTAAGGAGTTTTTAATAAGTAAATGGTAAGTTACTTACCAATTTTTGACTTATTAGAGGTTACCAACAGCTTTAAGTTGTTTTACCCAAACACTTATTTTGACTTATACCGGTATCTAACCACGAATAAGTCAAAAAGCTACTTTTTTAAGTTTTGCTAAACTCCCCCTTAAGGAAATGGATCTAGTAAGGATCATCTAGCTATGGACGGCCATCTTGTTGCTAGGGTTGATTCCGATGGAGTTTTCGAAGTAATTTGGGGAAAATGTAATTTAATTAGTTGATAGTGGAATGTTTGATCAGGACATAATAGAAAAAACAGGACCACACACGATTCAGCCTTTTTATGCTAATAATTATGTCATCCAATGCCTCTTCCTTTATTATTTTGTCTCTTCATTCAAATGATGATGCTTTTCCTTGAAGACATCGTGGATCCTGCATAATGTTGCTAAGTAATTTCCTCTATATGTTGACGTCTGGTTCTTTATATCTGATCCTAGCTCCTATTATATTATCACAAAAACTTTCTTACAGGCCTAGGTAACTTGCCAAAGTTATGGCTGATAGATTGTTGTTATTAACTTCAGTACAACCAGGTCGCCAATTTTCTCTTGCAGAGATTCAATCCGCAACCAATGACTTCGATGATGAACTGGTCATTGGACACGGAGGGTTTGGAAAGGTGTACAAAGCTTGCATTTCTATCGAAGAAACAACTCATGTTGTGGCCATCAAACGGTTGGATTCTAAATCCAATCAGGGAGCACCTAAGTTCAGGGCAGAAATCGAGATGCTTTCAAAGCTACGCCACTGTAACTTGGTGTCTCTCATTGGTTTTTGTGATGATAACAAGGAGATGATTTTAGTTTATGCATATATTCCTAATGGAACCCTCTACGATCATCTACACAAAGCTGAGACTCCTTTAAATTGGATGCAAAGAATCCAGATAGCCATAGATGCTGCCCGGGGGTTGGACTATCTTCACACAGGTTTTGGCACCCAACACGGAGTCATTCATCGTGATGTGAAGACTTCAAACATTCTTTTGGATAACAACTGGGAAGCTATGATTTCGGATTTTGGGCTGTCTAAAATAAGCCCAACCAACCAATCATCCTCATACATTGACGCAAGTGTTAAAGGCACATTCGGGTATCTAGATCGGGAGTATTTCTATACCAGAAAGCTGACAAGGAAAACAGATGTGTATGCATTTGGGGTTGTATTGTTTGAACTGCTATCAGGGAGGCTTGCAGTAGATGAAGGAAATGCTGAGGAGCATATCAGTTTGGTAAGATGGGCTCAAAAGTGTGTGAAAGAAGGGAAATTTGATCAAATTGTTGATTCTAATATCCGGGCGACAGTTTTTTCCAAATGTTTACGAAGGTTTGCAAAAATTGCGTATCGTTGTTTGCTTAGTGTTCTAAAAGAACGACCTCCTATGGCTGAGGTTGTGGTCACACTTCAGGATTTAGTAGAACTACAGCGGAGACATGACAATTCTGCTGAGGCACCAAGAATAACAGTATTCACTTGGAAGATTCATAAGTTTCTTGCTTCCACAACTAAACAAAACTCGGGTATACCGAAACTTCTCATTGATATTATATGTGCACGTTTCTGTTTATATTAGTTATCTTAGATAATAACTATTTAGCACTTGTATAGCTGAAATACGACATCTTAGAATACCCAAATAATTTTAATTTGTTCATCAACATTTAGGTTCCTTTAAACTTAGTCGAACGATGTTGCTTTGTCAAATAAGAACACAATTAATGTCTCCCATTGAAAGATATGCAAGCAAGTTTTATTTTTCACTTCTGACCTTGTAGGTAACTATTTGTAACTCTGTTACCATTTGACCTTTTTTTATCTGTTTTCTAAGACCGAATTGGCACAAGTTCATCAAAGAGCCCTGAAATGGACATGATTCAATGCTCTTCAACTAACATGGATGGAAGCGATCAGGTTGGAGTGCCTTGTCAACATGAGGAATTACTGGTCACAGATCTAAAACAGTTCCGGTATTTTGATTTAAGACGTGCTACGAAGAACTTTAGAAATGGCACATACATGAAATGTATGAGTGAGTTGGAGATTTACAAAGGTTGGATCGATAAAACAACATATTCCCCTTCTAAAGCTAACACTGGATTGCCAGTTTCAGTTAAGATAGTAGACCGGAGATTTTACTTCTTAAGACCTGCATGGGTAAGCAATCTTGAAGATTACCCTTTCTATTTACTTCCTTTTGAATACGACTCATGTTATATCATTTCATATATATGTTTCATTGAACTCAGCCCCATTGTGAAATGTGATCACTTTTGAATGCAGTCTGAGTTGGATTTAGAAGTGTTGAAAGAATTTCGTCATCCCAACCTTGAAAAGCTCATAGGATATTGCTTTAAAGGCAAAAAGCTCCTCCTTGTTTATGAATTCATGCCTAACGAAAACTTTGAGGATCTTCTTTATTCCGGCAAGCAACACAAATAAGTCCATGCATAAAGCAAATCTAAAAATACTGCAAATTTAATTAATTTTTCCATGGGGTGTAGGAACGATATTTACACTTCCATTGGTTGCAAAGGTGAAAATAGCAGTAGGAATTGCTCGGGGGATTGTTTTTTTGCAAAAGTCACAAGATCTAGTAGTGGGGTGTCTTTTTGGTGAGTCTCGGCTTCACAGAGAAAAGATATTGCTGAATGAGGTATAGTTGAGCTCTTTCATTATTTGCATTGGATATTCATGACCAATTATGTTTTGTTGTTTCTACTTTATAATGAATCCCATACACAAAAAGTACATATGGTAATATATTGTCTTATTTGTGTCTTTTAGTTGATAACAATCGATGTTTTGATTAAATCTCTTGATTTGCAAAGCATTTATATATAGTTATGCCATTCATGGAACTTAGAAAAAAATTCTCTGAGTGATTATTTACCTTTCTTAAAATGAATAAAATATTTCACTGCTAAGCAAATTTCTCAAAAACTTGAATACTCGTTTTCCTGGTTTTACCAATCCATTATAAATTTCAAGGTTGTCAATATTCCCATCCTAATGGATCCTACTATCCTACATTTTCAAAGCTAGCCGGATCGTATTTGGATCGAGCTTGACAAGCTGGATCGTATCTGGATCTAGCTTGGCATAAGATCATATTTAATTAGGATCGTGCGATGGGGATCCAATCCGATTGTACCATATTATCAAAATCTGAACAGTCATTACCTAATACATTCGTACCCAATATATTTACCTTCTATTTATTCTATTTATTTCACTTTTTTGAACTGTAAAGGACTAAAGGGGTAAGGTAAAAAATATAAACAATTTTAGCCACCAAAGACACTAGTCACACCCTCAAAAATCAAACGAAAGAATCAATAAGAACGTTCTCAAGAACAGAATCACCAAACAACTCAAAAAATTCAAATTGTAGTTACCGGTTGTTTTGTACATGTCGTTGCTTATTTCTTGATCCTCGTTTTGATGTAAAACTCGATAATTCGTTATCTATTTTATTTATTATAAAACTCAGCTTCTTTTGTACATTTCCATGTTCTGTATCCTTTGCGTATTTCTATGTTCTGATTTCTGCTTACGGTCACCATTTCCACATGAGTAACTAGTGTACAGAGATTACGATTCCATGGATATATTTGACTATTGATATGATCTTAGGATCCGGATCTGATCTTACAATCATGATCTTCAAAATCCAAATGGGATCCTACATGGGAACCGATCTTGACAAACTTTATAAATTTGCAGGATTTCACAGTAAAGCTTGCAAATTATGATGTTGCTAAGCTAGTGTATGGTGGCTATCCTTGTACAATAGCATGTTATGAACTTCATACTCGCAACAATTATCCAGGGTTTAGTAAGTTACTTTAACATATCTCCTATACATACCTTCCCTCTTTAGCTTAAAATCCCATCTTTTTTAACAGTTTTTGCTAAAAGTCCAAAATATCTCAAATTTTCCGAAATTTTGGAATGTTTTTATCTTTGTTTAATTTTTTATGTATGATGGACCCCGTTGATTTTCGTTCTGGCTCTGTAACGGCCCGTGGTTATGCAATTTCGTACATCTGAACAATGAATATTTTTTCAGAGCGCAGTGAACCACAAAGTAATTTCTTGGGCTTTACAATCGCATTCATAGAGGTGATAACAGGGAAAACAATCTCTAGTGGAGAAGAATTACAAAAGATGGATGATTTGTTTATGAAATATGGAAAAATGTCCTTGGTTCATATTGCCCAATCATGTTTTGACATCTGCAATGAGGTGGATTCAGAATCAAATATGCTAAAAATCTTGGAGCAATATATTCCACAGAACAAGGAATTTGCAACAGAACTATTAAGAGCCCGTTATTGTGATGACTGGCTTCACCCAGAAAAATCGTAAGTACCTTGTTGCCATGACTAAGCAAAACCCTTGTTTACACAAACCTTTCATTATTGTTATATGTGCATATTTCTGTCTTCATATATAGTTATACCAGATAATAACTATTTATACCACAGCTGAAACTAATACATCATAGGAAACCCAGACATAGTTCTAATTGGGCAACCTCTTTTTTTGTTTCTAAATTAACAAATATGTGTTTTCTAGTTATGTTCAACAATGTTTACGTTTCTATATAATAATTTTATGGATTTCTTGTCTCTTTCCTGTATCTAAGTCAAGCGATGTTGAATTGTTAAATACGAATGGAATTTTTATCTCCCGTGGATAGATATAGGAGCAACTTTTTTTTTTTTCACTTCCAATCTTGTGGGTAATTTTTTTTTGTTAACTCTGTTAGCTTTTGACTTTTTTTTTTCTGTCCCTTTTTTAAGGCCAGAGTGGCACAAGTACATGAAAGATCTCTGGTGAAATGCCTTGTAAGCATGGGTAATTGGTCATTACACATCTCAAGTGTTTCACATATGATGAACTCAGACAATATTCCACATATGAAGAACTTTCTAAATGACAAATGTTTGAGTGACAAGCGTGATGCGGAAGTTTACAGAGGCTGTATAGCAGTTAAGAACTATTTTGTATAAGACGATAGGTACACATATGGTTACATACCCCCATTATTTATGTGTCTAAATCATAGACCTAAATTAGCCACATGAATATGATGTGGCTACACTACAATAAAAATCCTTTTTTAGTGATGACCTGGTCGCTAACAACATCATTTAGTCACACCACATATTAAGTTGTCACTAAATTTTGGTATTGTTAAAAATTTTATGACCAATTCTATGATGGTTGTCCCTCATTGATCACTAAACCATATAATAAAAGTTAAAAATATATTTTCTAATATCATACAAGCAGTAACTAAAATTAATTGTCATTGCATTAGAGACCCGGTGACCAAAAATAATGGTCAATGTATTGGAAACTTAGTGACCAAAACTAGTGGTCATTATGTGTTGTTTGTTATTAAAACACGCCTAAACGTCACATGGGAACACTATCACTACTACAAATAGGCAAATAAGACTCGTTTAATAGGACCCGGTTTCGGAAAAAACCGGGTTATATTATGCAAAAACCACGTCTGATACAGGAGAGAACCATATGACCCGGCTGGAAGAAAAAAACGGGTTTCATTTCAGAATCAAATATGCTAAAAATCTTGGAGCAATATATTCCACAGCACAAGGAATTCGCAACAGAACTATTCAAATCCTGTTATTGTGATGACTGGCTTCACCCAGAAAATTCGTAAGTATCTTGTTGCCATGACTAAGCAAAACGCTGGTTTACACAAACCTTTCATTAGTGTTATATGTGCATATTTCTGTCTTCATATATAGTTATACCAGATAATTGGACAACCTCTTTTTTGGTTTCTAAATTAACTAATCAGTTTTTGTGACAAACCTATAGTAACGAAAAGTGACGACCAAAATTTTGGTCGCTTAATCATTTAGTGACAAATCCTTATATTGTTAGTGACCATATCGTTTTCGTCACTAACTGGCATTTTTTTGTAGTGGCTATGGCCATCAACGGCTGGATTCTATGTCTAACTAGCTGGGGCAACCTAGTTTAGGGCTGAAATTCATATGCTTTCTAAGTTGAGCATAATATTCATTCATTTGATGTTGCTGATTGGTTTTTGTGATGATAACAAGGAGATGATCCTTGTTTATGATTATATACCCCATGGAACCTTGTACCATCATCTACACAAAATTGATACTCCTTTGATTTGGGTACAACCACTTAAGATAGCCACCGTGCTGGACATGGATTACCTGCATACTATTGTTGCTGCTCAACATGGAGTGATACATTGTGATGTTAAGAGCTCAAACATTCTTTTGGATGATAATTGGGCAGCAATGATATTAGATTTTGGGTTGTCCAAAATCAGCCCAACCAATCAGTGTCAGGAGGTAGCAATCAGGAAAAGGAATACCAATTTTTACCAACAGTGTTGCCTTCACAATATTTGCAATATCATATGACATATCATTATTTGCAGTTGTTACCACATTTTTAATGTTTTTGTCAATCCTCACTGCATGTTTTGCTGAACAAGACTTTCTCTTCAAGTTACGTACAAAGTTGATAATTGGTTTAACCACCTTATTCATTTCAACGACAACTATGATATTAGCTTTTGGCGCAACTTTGTTCCCGGCATTATTCTTATTCCCATAGTTGTGTTGACCTACCTACCAATTACTCCGTTTGTGACCTTGCGGTTCCCTTTCATCCTAGACTTAATGAGTGCCACATATGGTCGTAGTATTTTTGGTGATAAAAGAAATGAATACAATTGGGATATAGATTTATTGATTTGATTATAAATTTGGAGATTAAAGATTAGAATGATAATGTAAGTTGTGGAATGCATTGTAATATTAGGCTAAATTCATGGAAAATAATCTAGTTATCTCATCATTATGCACCGAAAAGTATATTTTCTTCTTAAGCTTTAATGTTGCTGATATATGTTTTCTACCTTATTTTATCTCCCAATAGTGGCAATGATATCGGTAACCATCAGTTTTTGCTTCGGATCAGATTCTCCCATGTTGTGGGTTGTTCGGTCTTATAAACCCTCACGATTAATATGTTGTTTTTCTCATTTTCCATCATTTCTCTCTATTCCAATTGTTAAGTGGGAAAATAAAAATTAGATTAAAAGTTGATTTATAATCTTTAGAGTTGAGTTGATTTCTAACTTTACATTAATTTACAACCTACACCTTTGCCATGAAGTAACTTAACCCTGTAGTAACTCTCAGCTCTCTCTACAATTTTCATAGTAGTCCCCTCTCAAAAATAGCAATGTACTTTATAAAATATATTGTGTAACCTTTTTAATACTTCTCCTCAAACATGATAGTAATCATTTAATTCTTCACTAAGCAACAATTCCTAGAAATGTGGGTTTTCGCTAAGGTAGCAATGAACTTTGATTTCCTTTATCAAAAATCTCAGTCTCCTAGGATCTTCACTCAATAAACAATCAAACTAGCATATGAAATAATAAAAGTTATTAGCAAATTAAGTTATTTCACAATAAATATTTTAATTAAAACAATGGTATTATTATATGATTGTAGTTTTTTTTCGGATATTAAAATTTATATTTCATTATTAATCTTGGGTTAAAACACATCGATACTTACACCTTGGTATTTAACTTTTGTTTTATTCAATCCATGTACTACACATGTCTAACAACTGGTGACAAATAGAAAAATATATTGTATCATTTTTAGAGAGCATACGAAAGAAAAATAAATATTATAAGAAAATAGCAAGTGACAAAAGGATTTTTTTTTAATTAAGATAGAAAAGTTGAGCCTAATTAAGGAATCTATCCGGTGTTATGGCTGAAAATTAATAAAGCACAAATAAAAACGTTTGCAAGAAATAGCTGGTGAAGCATTCTACTTACAATCTTTTCAACCATGCCATTGTAATTCCAAACGTTTTCTTATTAAGACATTGTACTTTGGAAAACCCAATTATAACATTCTACATATTGTTGAGATTTGAGAGAATAAATAAAAAAATGCTTTAAAAGTGTCAGTAGACATATAACCCATTTCAAAGACAAATGATAGCAACTTTTACACAAAAAACACAATTAAATAAAACTGAACATAAAAAGTCAATTATGTTAACAAAACTCAACAGAAGCAAATATCAATGTTTAAAAAAACTAACATCAAATGTTTTGCCAGTTTCCTTTATCTTTATATATTTCTACACCTTTTTTTTAGAAAGGGCTGTTCATCGACCTTCATCTTAAGTAAATAACAGGAAAAAAAAAAGAAATAAACTCAAATCCCTTAAAATAAAGTAAAAATTTATACTTAGCTTCATGTAACTGTGATCTAACCTGCAAGCTGGAAAATAAAAAAGATTAATTATTAATTATCATTTCTTTATCATTAAAAAAAGATGTAACCTTTGTGATGCTATGCCTTTAACCTTCATTGAGAAGATATCTCAAAAGAAGGCTGTCAGTCTAATTAGTGATGAGGAATTTAAAAACCCATATGGTGTTTACAATATTACCTCACAAATGGAGACTTGATTTTCAAGTGGAGACAATCTCAATGGTCGATCCACATATAAAAACATGCACTGTTGACTTCCAACAAATCAAACAACACACAACTTCTTCTTGCCCATTGCTAAGATGGATACAAAAGGAATAGCTACTCCTTGGGAGTAGATCAAGTGTATTTCTTATTCTTTTTCAAATGACTAAGAAACACCCTTTTTATTTATGATAGTTATGAAATTTTCATAAAAACATTTATTATCAATAAATAAAATCTCCAACCCATAATACTAATTTTAATTAACAATAACCTTTTAATTAATAAATGTTTCATTAATTTGTAAACAAATAACCAGTATTTGATCCAATTTAAAAAAAATAAATAAATAATAACGCTTTATTCTCAATTCACTTCTTTATTTTTCTTTTGTAATAAAACAGAGGTTCATGGTACTTTTAGGATATTTGATAAATATAGATTTCATAGTGGAATCGTTTGGTTAACTTTTGTAATTAAAATTCTTTGCTTAAAACGTTATTATAATATATGAGAATTACTTCAGGGGGAGGCAATCTTAAAGTGGATTTTGTGGGCACCACAAATTAAATCCATTTTTCTATATAAGACATGTAAGAGGAGTATCGTAACTAATCTGGATTAAAAGAAAAAAAGATACAAAGATGGAAAGCTCAAGCTCTAATCCACATGTCACACTCGAAGTTAGAGAAGAATACCCATACCCATCACACGTTTATACCCCCAGTTTTGTTACCTTGAAGTTGAGTGGAAGGGATGAGTATGGTATTTGGAAAACACAGATACTATGTCTATTAGAGAGTCATGGTATGCTTGGTTTCATTGATGGAACACTCATAAGCCCCCAAACCAGTAATAATGTTTCTGGGAAGGAGAAGGTGGGTGACCATGAAACTCATCACAGGCTGTGGAGAAGATCAGATGCCCTTGTGAAGGGTTGGATTATTGGTTCTCTCTCCAAACAAACACTCATGTATGTTGCAGAGCGGCTCAAAGAAAAGCTCGATCAAGAGAGAATTGCAACTGATTTCAGTGCAAAAGATGTATGGGATGAACTGCAGGCCATGTATGCTCCTGCTGTTGTTCCACCAGAATTGCCTGCAGTCGTTCTAGGTACAATATTCCCTATATATAGTCTTACAAAAGGAGCATAAAGACACTAATAAAAAAACAAATTCTACCTAAAGACTAGGTAAGTAGATGACTTCTTCAATACCCAATGTTGCACATCAATATGAATCAGTCAAATCCCATTATCCCAACTTTTGTTTATTTGACCTTTAATTAAAATAAACCAAAATAAACTATTAACTTATTAAACTATGTGACAATCAAACTGATTAACCCAACAATTTTCCTTCCTTCTTTGACATCGGTAATGTTTAGATTAGATTAGAGGACATATTTTCAATCTTGTAGTTTATCACCTCCATAACAAATTTATGCAAATTTAGATACACAAGTAGAGCGATATAGAGAAGAGGCTCACCGAGAGTTGTATAAGGCTATTCTAGATCGACAATGGAGTGCGGTTGAAGAAATGTTGGTGAGAAGACATATTACAGTTATAGACAAAATCACCAATAATGGCAACACAGCACTCCATGTAGCAATCAGTACTTCCAAGAAGCTCGAATTCCTGGAGAAAATGTTGGGACTCACACCGGAGAACACACAACTAATGAATGTGCGTAATTCAGATGGAAGCACACTACTCCATGTTGCTGCTATCATTGGCAACACTGAAGCCGCTAAGATCCTGGTTGAAAGAAACCCAGATTTGTTGTTGGCCAAAGACAACGTGGGTCACACACCACTCGCCATAGCTCTATCCAACATGCATACCGAGACAGCTCGTCATCTGTTGAAACACATCAATACTGAGGAGGTGAAGGATGCTCTGTTTTCAGGCACAAGTGGTGATGAGCTTTTAGTTACTGTTATTTCTTCTAAAGATTTTCGTAAGTGTCTATTGGATTCAAGTTCCAGTATTAATCATGAAACCAACCACTTAATTCATCTGGCTATCTTTGGAATACATGTAGGATTGGCAAATGATCTGGTGGAGCATTACAGGGTATTGCATAGTGATGCTGTGCTGATGGCTATAGCTCAAAATTTCCCAAGCGAACTTAATATATTGGACTGTATAGGTTTGTTGATTCTTAATTACATATCTTGATTTTACAAGTTTCTTTACCTTGTCAATTAACTATAAGGTCTCTGTTGCACCAATTTTTATCTTAAAGGGGCTGGTATAGTAGCTGACGGAGTAGATATTTGGATGGTGGCCAGTATAGTTTCTATTGAAAGATCTCTTCCATCGGCTTCCTGGGCGTTAACAATAATTATCCTACTCTTTTATGGTAGGTCATGAGTTGATACTTCTTTCCACTATTAATGTATTAGTTGCACATTTCGCAACGGCTATAAATTCTAACAAACGTTCTATCACATAATGCAGGACTTTGTTTGATTTTTAGGTTTTTCCTGCAAATCCTACAGATAATAGGTAAAATGACTAAACAATTATTATCATTGATAACCAAAAAGAATAAGAGAAAGAAAAAGGGATATTTCTTTGTTTGAGATGTTCATTCGCGTCATTGTTGCAGTATGGCCATTCGTTAAAAAGAGAGTTGCAATTTATACTGATGCTATGACACTATTAGCGTATGCAAACATATTGGCAAAGGAAAAGAAACACTCCAGCTCTTACCATCACTATTACAAAAATCCGATTCTTGAAGCGACAAGACAAAATTCATATGAGGTTGTACATGGTATTGTGTATTTATTTCCCAATGCAATTTTGAGTGTGAATGAGGATGGTCACAGCATTATTCAATATGCTGTGATAAATCGCTCAGAAAAGGTTTACAACTTAATTTATCAAATGAGCGAACATAAGAATATATATCGAACAATAAAAGACTATTCGGGAGATAACCTCTTGCATCTAGCTGCAAGATTGGCACCTTCCAACAAATTGAATCTTATATCAGGGGCAGCTTTACAAATACAACATGAACTGCTTTGGTTTAAGGTAGGAACCTCTAATCGTTTAAATTCAAATTTTACTGCATACGTAGAGTTTTAATGTGAAAAATGTTTATTAAGCATTATTCATATTGTAATCTTTTAGGAAGTTGAAGGATTTGTGTGTCCCCTAAGCATCATTCAAAAGAACTCTAGCGGCGAAACACCACAAATGGTATTTACTCGAGAACACAAAGACTTGGTGATTGAGGGAGAGAAATGGATGAAGTCAACTGCAGAGTCTTACACAATTACAGCTGCATTAATCATCACAATTGTGTTTGCAGCAGCAATTACAGTGCCAGGAGGTAGCAGTCAGGACAAAGGAATACCAATTTTTACCAACAACACTGCCTTCACAATATTTGCAATATCAGATGCCATATCATTATTTGCAGCTGTTACATCATTGTTAATGTTTTTGTCAATCCTCACTGCACGTTTTGCTGAACAAGACTTTCTCTTCAAGTTACCTACAAAGTTGATAATTGGTTTAACCACCTTGTTCATCTCAACGACAGCTATGATAGTAGCTTTTGGCGCAACATTGTACCTGGTATTTGGCCAAACAAACTCAAGGATTCTTATTCCCATAGCTGTGTTGACCTGCCTACCAATTACTTCGTTTGTGACCTTGCAGTTCCCTCTTGTCCTAGACTTGATGAGTGCCACATATGGTCGGAGTATTTTTGGTGATAAAAGAAATGTATACAGTTGGCATAAAAATTTATTTATTTGATTGTAAATTTGGAAGTTAAAGATTAGAATGATAATGAAGTTGTGGAATGTATTGTATATTAGGATAAATTCATGGAAAATAATCTAGTTATCTCATCATTATGCATCGAAAAATATATTTTTCTTCTTAAGCTTTAATGTTGCTTGTATATATTTTCTACCTTATTTAATCT
The DNA here is from genome assembly GCF_051521515.1 of Lactuca serriola. NCBI lineage: Eukaryota > Viridiplantae > Streptophyta > Magnoliopsida > Asterales > Asteraceae > Lactuca > Lactuca serriola. Next base: position 65,794,623 of record NC_136414.1, read on the forward strand.
CCCAATTGTAGCAATGATCACTAACCATCAGTTTTTGCTTCAGATCTGATTTTCCCATGTTGTGGGTTGTCCAGTCTTATAAACCCTCACGATCAATGTGTTGTTTCTCATTCTCCATCATTTCTCTCTATTCCAATTGTTAAGTGGGAGAAAAATAGATTAAAAGTTGATTTATAATCTTTATGATTGATTTCTAATTTTACATTGATTTACAACCTACACCTTTGCGATGAAGTAACTTAACCCTGTAGTCAGCTCTCTCTATAATTTCCATAGTAGTCCCCTCTCAAAAATAGCAATGCACTTTATAAAATATATTGTGTAACCTTTTTAATACTTCTCCTAAAACATGATAGTAATCATTTAATTCTTCACTAAAAAACAATTCCTAGAAATGTGGGTTTTTGCTAAAATAGCAATGAACGTTGATTTCCTTTATCAAAAATCTCAGTCTCCTAGGATCTTCATTCAATAAACAATCAAAGTAGCATATGAAATAATAAAAGTTATTAGCAAACTAAGTTGAGCCTTTAGGGCTCAACTTAAGGAATCTATCCATATAGCAAATAGATTTTTATTTATTAAGATAGAAAAGTTGAGCCTAATTAAGGAATCTATCCATAAGATTTAAGGTGTGTCTGGTGTGTCTGGTGTTATGGCTGAAAATTAATACAACAAAAATAAAAAATAAAAAGTAAAAACGTTTGCAAGAAATAGCAGCTAAAGCATTCTACTTACAATGTTTTCAACCATGCCATTGTAATTCCAAACGTTTTCTTATTAAGACATTGTACTTTGAAAAACCCAATTATAACATTCTACGTATTGTTGAGATTTGGGAGTTAATGTAATGCCCAGTTCTCGGTATGTATTTTAATTTAAGTTTTGGCATTTTTACTCTGGGACTCAACGAGTTGGAGGCCTAACTCGTCGAGTAGATGTGAGTTTTGGGATGCAGGGGTGGAAGAGTCTACTCGCCAAGTCGGAAGCCTCGACTTGACGAGTAGACCCGTCTGGATGAAAACCTAAATCTGAGGGTTTGCACCATATTTAAACCCATTAAGTGGACTCCACTCTAGCCTCCATCACCCTTAGACCTCATTCTCGAAGGCCTAGTCGTTTGTGAGTGTTTTTGAGCTATTTTGGTGCCATTTTTGTGATTTGAAGCTTGGAGAAGGAAGGAAAAGGCTTAGAGCTTCAAGAAAAAGGAAGTAGATCCAGAGTCTTCGTTGCATTTCCAACTTGTTTGAGGTAAAAAGCTTCAACCTTTACTTCCCATTTGTTAGATCTTCTTTAGGGCTTGAATCTTGTCATTTTTGGGGCATTTCTAAGTCACCCTCGGGTTTAGAGTGTAATGTAGAGTGTTGACTTCAGATCTTGAACCTTGAAGGTTTCTCATGGCATAAAGGTGCCAACTTTATGGCCATGGGAGCCCCATGCACCTTGTAGACTTCATTTTTAGGTCTTTTGAGATTGAAGACCCACGCATGGTCATAAACTTTGTGACTTTATGTCACACCCCAAAACCGAGAACGGCGGAAACGTTCTGGGGCGGAGGACGTCATGTATGCATCACAACAAATGTAAAGTAGTAAACAAGCAACAACATCATCCATTGCATTAATAGTATAATTTTAGTTACAAGTGTTTTCTTTCATAGTACAAGACATGATGATAACTTATCAAAATAAAAGACGAGTCTTGACTGCTCCGTCTTCTCTAAACCTTGTATCGGCACCTGTCTATTTGTAACCTGAGAATACAAGTTATTTTGAAAGAGTAGATCAGCATTTAAGCTGGTGAGTTCATAAGTATTTAATGTCATTGCTTTGATTAGATGATATGAAAGACTGATGAATGAATGATGAAACATTTAGCATAAGTATGAAAAACTCTAGAAAATCCCTTATTTCCTACTAGTATAAAAGTAGTCTTCTACCAAGACTCGAATGTTTTGAAAGTAGTCTTTTACCTAGACCTGACTGTTTTGAAAGTACGCATCTCTTGAAAATGTGACGGTTTTTCCCTGTTTAACTCTTATTAGTAGTCCCTTAAGTATACCTGAAATGGTATCAACTTAAAACATCCGTAGATTGTTCATTTACCTCTGTTGCTAACAGCCGGGTTTAGGAATAGTTAGTCCCTTATGTATACCCACGATGGTATCAACCTAGAACATCCGTAGATTGTTCATTTACCTCTGCAGCTAACAGTGGTTGTCGGAATGGTTAGTCCCTCAATGTATCATGTGGTACTAGGAGATAAAGTCCCAATCTATCTCGTCGATGATGTGATTAAATCACAAGGTAAAGATAGAAAGGCGAATGTTATAACCGTATCTAGACATATAACATGTAATAGTAATTTGCCATATAATGTCTATGTAAAAGTATTCATGTATAAGTATTCATGTAAGAGTGTTCTTTTATATAACATTTAGTAGTAATCTGCCATATAGTGTCTATGTAAAAGTATTCATGTATAAGTATTCATGTAAGAGTATTCTTTTATATGACATGTAGTAGTAATCTGCCATATAGTGTCTATGTAAAAGTATTCATGTAAGAGTATTCTTTCATATAACATGTAGTCTAGACTCATGAATGAACTGACTCCGGTGTAATTTATTGTAGTAGGGAAAATGTTTTGTTTACTCTAAACTATTCCTATAATAGTTTACTAGAATGTAATTGATGAGTGTCCAAGTAGGTTTATACACCATTGCTACCCAAGAGTATCGGAACTAAATTAACTGATGGAACATTTATGACCATATATGTATACATGATATATAACTGATATTTAAACGACTTTTGGACGAATACCCAATATCCCACCAGACCACATCTCAAGGCGCGAAAAGGAAATAGGGTGGATAGCCTTCCTAAGTCTTTTAAACATTTCTTATATAACTATACATATAGAGGCATGCAATTTATTATATAAAAGCATAAAGAAGTTTTGTAAAACCGTTGAAAAGTCTAATAAAGAATTTGTGACTTGATGTAAGTTTATAAAATGATTGAAAGTATTTTGTTTGATAAGACAGTTTAAGTACACGGAAAACCACTGTTTGAAAACACCTTTGTAACCGAGTTTGAAAGGAAGCTTACAGTATGTAAGACAGTTTGATAACGAGCTTTAATCATGTAAAAACGTTTAAGAAAGTCATTTGAAGTAATATGTTTAGTAAAACTGTTAAACTTGTAGTAAATCCATTTGTATACTAGTTATAAATCACATAAGATGGATTTATTAACAAGAAGTATCCCAAAATAATCGTATGTTTGTAGTATGAAAGGTGGACACATATACATACAGTATAAGCAGAGTGTTTGATTTATATATAGATAACAACACTTTTCATTTCAAAAGGTATGATGTTATCGTGATACATTTTGCATACGAAAGTTTCTTTATAATAGTTATAAATCACATGTGGTTCCGTTGGTAAAAAGTGTATAACGAAACTTTGTATAACATACGATAATCATCGCGTGTTTTACTTGTATTCCCCCCCTTAAAAGCATATAAAAACATTTATAAAACATTTAAAAGTGTGGATTATAGGGGTATGAACTCACTTGATTGAAGTGGTTGATTTGAAGTAGTCGAGAGAGGAATCGAGCAGAACTTCGACAGGAAGAGTTGAAAACGCGGGAAATCTCGGGATTCTCGGGAATCTCGGGAATTTCAAGAACACAAAACCTTCCTTCGGGACTTGAAGCTGAAAACCGGGGCTTTGGGAGGTTCTCGGGGGCTTAAACGCAGAGTTTCGGCGTGAGAAAGAAAGGAACTAAGCAATGGAGCTCGGAACCCTTGAAATCTATTTATAGGGGCATTTTTGGGGTGTGCCACGTCGTGGCAAGTGATGGCCACGTCGTGGGGAGTCAAACCTATCCTCTTCCATTGATTGGATGCCCTCAGTCACTTGCCGGGTCGCGGCAAGCTTGTGCCACGTCGTGGGGCCTGACAGCCTTGAATTTTGGACCCCGAACTTGTAAAATCCATAACTTTCGCGTACGAGCTCCATTTTCAACGTTCTTTATATGCACGCGTAGCTAAAAACATGATCTACAACTCTCGTTTAGACTTCATCGGCAAATTCTGAATTTATTTTTAATTATTTATTTTTAACGGGCCGGGACACGAAAAGTCCGTTAAAATTCCATAACTTCTTCATCCGATGTCCGTTTTCGTCAGACTTTTCGCCATTGCGCTAATAATGTTGAGACCTTAGATTCTCATTTAGGTTGTTTTGTTCAAAAGTATGTCGAGCTCTATTTCGAGTTTTTAGCTGTCTACTGCTATACCCGAACCTTGGAAAAATCATAACTTCCTCATACGAAGTCAGATTTGGACGTTCTTTTTATGTACGCTCACGGTTTGATGTTATCTATAACTTTCATTTAGATACTTGAGGCTAAAAACTATTGTATTGAAACTTCGCGTTTTTCGTTTAATCGGTGTTGCCGGTTTTGCCGAGAATCTTCGGTTGGTCATAACTTCTTCGTTATAACTCGGATTTTAGGGTTCTTTATATGTATGAAAACCTTGATACGATTCCTACTACTTTATTTAACCCAAATAAGATTTTAGGAAAGTTATATTTTGACCTAAATTTGATTGGTTTTACATTACATTGTCTCGAAATATCGGGTTGTCACACTTTACATGTTATATCAGCCCTAGGAGGTCAAATCTACCCTTTGGATGCAATGAGCTCAACAAAAATCGAGTGTTTGGACATGGACTTTGGGGGACTCGCCGAGTTGTTCTTAGGACTCAGCGAGTCGGGTACTGGTTCCCCACCCTTTTTTGTTTTTGAGGAATCTGGTTGAGTCTAGAAGGGGACTCAACAAGATGAACGTGATTATGGACTTGAAGATCAAAGGACTCGTTGAGTTCAAGGATAAACTCGGCGACTTCAAGGCAATATCCCAACCGATATGAAGATGAACTCGAAGAGTCAAGGAAGGACTTGACGAGTTTAAATGGAAAGTCCTGATTCTGCCATAAGGAGAAACTCGACGAGTTGGAGGGCAACTCCACGAGTCATATCACGAAGTTGAGAATCTCTAAGTTATGGAACTCGACGAGTTGGTGGACCAACTCGGTGAGTTGAGTAAACTAGAAGTTGACTTTAACTATGATGTTGACCTTGACATTGACCTGATTTGACCCTTTATTAGGGTTAGGAGTATGTAATGGTAATTAAGGAAGGTTGTTATGTGTAGGAGTGAAGGAATTGAGAGGAGTCGATCCCGACGTCGAGGGTAGTTCAGACACTTCACGGAATTGAGGTGAGTTACCTTCTAGTAGCGGTGGGTCTACAGCCACAATGTTGGCCCACTAGTAGGAGTTGTTAGATGATTGTCTTTGTGATAATTATCTATGTTTTCCACTATTTGTTATGTTTTATGTGCTAGTATGGTTGATATTATGTGATAGTGGTAGTATGGGGAACAGTCCTCATATCCGGTCAAAGGACCAAAGGGGTAGGTTGGGCACCCCGGTATGCCTAACAATATGATTAAGTTGTGCTATGTTATCGTGTAGTAGTAGGGGGTGAAATAGTCCCCGGAACCGGTTGAGATAAATCGGAAGGGGTAGGTCGGATACACGGTACGTCTGACAAGGGGTAGGTCGGGCACCCCGGTATGCCTGACAGTACGTTTGTTGCATGGTATGTGGTATGATGGGGGAACTCACTAAGCTTTGTGCTTACAGTTTTCAGTTTTGTTTCAGGTATCTCTTCATCGAAGGGGAAGGAGCCAACATGATAACAGCGCATCGCACACATATGATTTCCGCATTTGGAGATCCGTTGGATTGTACTCTGACATTATTACTATTTTCATGATATGGTTTGAGACATGTGACTATGGTTTTATGAGTAGAAGTAACTCAATGATGTTTTCTTATAAATTGTTTTTATAAATCGTTATGTTAAAAACAAAATTTTTGATCTTGAAAATTGGGATGTTACAAGTGATGGGTTTTGAGCATTCTAACACTTCCTAAGTGTACATGCAACCCTAATAAACCTTGGATCTATGTTTGTCTAAGATACATGCAAATAATTAATTTTCCAAGGTTCATATCCCAACTAGCATGGCATGGGGGAACTTGAATCAAATAAAGCTAGTAGAAACATTTACCTTGTAGTTGTAGTTGATTCCTTGGAGTTTTAGAGCCTAGCACCAATAGTGTGGATGCCTCAAATGGAAGTCACAAATCACCACAAACTTGGAACTTTGAGAGAATAGTCACTACTATCTTGAAATCGGCCCTCACCTCAACAAGTGTCAACTAATATGATTTCAAGAACCAAAGCCACCTTTATATAGTGTGATGGATTAGGGTTACATCCATGTAAACCCTAATACCCATGTCTCTTCATTTCCATGAGATCCATGGTTAAAGCTCCATGGAGTATCCATGGACTTTCCCATGCAAGCCTAGCCCATTCCAAATGAGCACTAGCCCACACTATATAAATATAGAAGCCCATATTTAATTAGTAATATCTTTGATCTCTAAATTAATCCTAGATTAATTATAGATCAATACTAATTAAATAATATGATCTTATATTAATATATTAGAACTTATAATATATTAATAAATCATAACTTGTACTATTCTCAAATATTATCCATAAATTGTTCGGGTGAAGTGCAACCCAAATGGACCATGCCGGGTCGGGTCAAGTACATACCAAATATAGTTATGAACTTAGACACTATATCCAACAGTCTCCCGCTTGGATAAGTCTTATAACTATAGTTGCAAGTATGACTTCAGGAACCGATCAGCAATCGTAGCTCTTTAAACTCTGTTGAACTAGAATGCGCCATTTAGATAAGTGATCATATAATCCTCTGTTCTAGATATCAGCCGGACAAATACATGGAACAATGTCTTACTTATTGTCCAGCAGTTTGTTTCTCGATTTCCGATTTGTTTGACAAAGAACATAATTGAACACATCAACTTAGTTCTGACTGGGCCCGGTACATAGGTCAAAACACAATCATCGAGGGGCCCAGATATCAGCTTCTAATCCAAGAAGGAACAGATAAACTTCGACTCATATGTTTGTTCTACCACTCATTGAATTATACACAAAGGCACGTTTTATAACATCGAGTTACCAATGCATTTTCGTACAATCAATGCATAATCAACTCGTAAGTAACAAATCATATCTCTAGGTTTGAAGACTTATATGATATTACCGTCTCACGATCACTCAAGATAAAATTCCATGAAGTGATTCCAGTGAGCGTGGGTTGAGTCCAATGCTCAGAACTTATGAGCACTCATGATTGTTGTAGCCTTGTCCAACACCTTAGACCTCTACAACCAATCATGACAGTCTTGATTCATACCTACTTCCGACATATGACCGACTGTGGAGGTTTGAATAATATGCTATACCAAACAAAATTATTCTGGAAGTCAAAACATGCAAAATAAACATAGTAAACGATTGACAAGAGATAGCAACACTTTACTCATAAATAAAACACCTTTTATTCATCATCTAATGTCAATTACACTTTACAAATTTCATAATTTATCTAACTACTAAAACTCATATCATCCTTCAGCCCTATGCTTCGAGCATGCTGGAGATGCTTAACCCTACTCAGTCCCTTCGTGAGGGGATCTGCTGGGTTCTCATCTGATGATACCCTCTTAGCCACGAGAATTCCTTCTTCTATTCGATGTCTGATGAAGTGATATTTTCTGTCAATGTGTCTGGATCTCCCATGATCTCTTGGTTCCTTGGCTAAGGCAACCGCACTATTGCTATCACAGAAAATTTCCATTGGCTCTTTTATAGCTGGTACAACTCCAAGGTCTCCGATAAAGTTCTTTAGCCATATAGCCTCCTTTGCTGCCTCGCTTGCTGCTATATACTCTGATTCACAAGTGGAATCAGCCACTGTCTCCTGCTTGGAACTCTTCCAAGTGATTTCTCCTCCGTTTAAGGTAAAGACCCAGCCCGGCTGAGAGCGGAAATTATCCCTATCAGTCTGGAAGCTAGCATCACTATACCCTACAACTCTCAAGTCATCACTCCCACCGAAGGTAAGGACGCAGTCCTTAGTCCTTCGCAGGTACTTGAGGATATTCTTTACCGCAGTCCAGTGTTCCTTGTCAGGGTTCCCCTGATACCTGCTAACCATGCTCAATGCAAAGGCTACATCAGGTCGAGTACACGTCATAGCATACATGATCGATCCTACAGCTGAAGCATAAGGAAGTCGACTCATTTCTGCTATCTTAGCCTCAGTACTAGGCCTTTGTGTCTTACTCAATTTGGCGTTACTCTGAATGGGTAACTCACCTTTCTTGGAGTTATGCATGTTGAATCTTTTCAACACTTTGTCCAATTAGGTACTTTGACTAAGTCCAATTAGTCTTTTACTCCGGTCTCTCAAAATCCTTATCCTTAGAATATAGGCAGCTTCTCCTAGGTCCTTCATAGAGAAACACTTCTCAAGCCAGGACTTAACTTCCTGCAAAGTTGGGATGTCATTTCCTATGAGTAGTATGTCATCCACATACAATACCAAGAAGCTGACTATACTCCCACTAGCCTTGACATAAACACAAGATTCATCTTCACTCCTAGAAAAGCCAAATTCCCTGACCTTTTCATCAAAGCAAAGATTCCATCTGCGAGGTGCTTGCTTTAATCCATAAATGGATTTCTCAAGCTTACACACTCTGTTCGGGTACTCGTTGCTGACAAAACCCTCTGGCTGACTCATGTAAACATCTTCAGCCAACTTTCCATTAAGGAAAGCGGTTTTGACATCCATTTGCCATATTTCATAGTCATGAAATGCAGCTATGGCTAACAGAACCCGAATAGACTTAATCTTGGCTACTGGAGAAAAAGTCTCATCATAGTCCACTCCAGGAATTTGAGAGAAGCCCTTTGCAACCAGTCTAGCCTTATAAGTGTGTAGTTTACCATCCATGTCGGTCTTCTTCTTGAAGACCCATTTGCACCGTACAGTCTTACGACCTGGTACATTCTCAACCAAGTTCCAAACTTGATTGTCATACATGGATTGTATCTCGCTATCCATAGCCTCTTTCCATTTCGCAGACTCGGGGCCTGCCATGGCTTCCGCGTAACTGTTAGGTTCATCCAGACCTACTAGTGTCTCATCACTAATAAGTGTCTCACCTTCCACAGTAATATGAAAATCATAGTAGTGCTCAGGTGCATTCCTAACTCTCATGGAACGTCTCAGAGGTACAGAATTGTCAATTGGCTCAACAGGAGTTTCCTCCTCAAGTTGAGGGCTAAGGTTTGAAGTTCCTTCACCACTTGACTCTTGAAGTTCTTCAAGGTCAATTTGCCTCTCACTGTCTCCTTGGCTTATAAATTCTCTCTCACGAAAGACTCCTCTTCTTGCTACAAAGACCACATTATCACTAAGTTTGTAAAAGAGGTAACCAAAGGATCTTTGTGGGTAGCCGATGAAAATACACCTCTCGCTTCGGAGTTCTAGCTTATCATGAGACTCGCGCCTCACAAAAGCTTCGCAACCCCAAATCTTAAATGTGGTCTAGTTTGGGTACTTTACCAGTCCACATCTCGTGAGGAGTTTTGGCAACTTTCTTTGTAAGGACTAGATTAAGGATATGGGCGGCAGTCTCTAAGACATACCCCCAGAATGAGATTGGTAGCGAAGCTCGACTCATCATGGAACGAACCATATCCAACAAGGTTCGATTACGCCTCTCAGCTACACCATTCAACTGTGGTGTCCTAGGAGGTTCCAATTGTGAGACTATCCCACATTCCCTTAGATAGTCGAGGAACTCTGAACTAAGATACTCACCACCACGATCGGATCGAAGCATCTTAATGTTCCTGCCCAATTGGTTCTCGACTTCCTGTTTAAATTCTTTACGCCTTGTTCTCGAGTTTTTTTTGTAAATTCATTAAAAGAAAGGGAGGGAAAATTTTGACGGAAAGAAAGGGAGGTGAAGGAAAATATTCATTATTCCGTGTTCCCGAGTTCGAAGGAAATGAAAGGAAATGGAAGGAAAATTTTAAGTTTTTTTGTTCCCGAGTTAGGAGGAAAAAGAAAATAAAACATAAAATTTTACTTTCCCTCACTTTCTTCCCTAATCCGCCCAATTTGGGAGGAAAATTTGGAAGGAAAATATGACTCCAAAATCCTTCCCCTCCCCTCACTTTCCTTCCATTAATGAAACTCGGGAACACGATTTTCCTTCGATACCCCTCACTTTCCCTCCGTATCCTCCCATTTCTCTCCTTAATTAGAACTCGGGAGCAAGGCGTTAAACCTTTCGAAAGTCTTTGACTTATGCTTGATTAAGTAGACATATCCATATCTACTGTAATCATCATTAAAAGTCAAATAATAACGATTAGCATCCCTTGTGGCATGTTTGAATGGTCCACACACATCCGTGTGTACTAGGTCCAACAAACCTTCACCCCTCTCACAAGAACCTGTGAAGGGTGACTTTGTCATTTTTCCAAGTAAGCATGATTCGCAACTATCATCTGACTTTAGGTCAAATGACTCCAAGACTCCATCCTTTTGGAGTTGGCCTATGCGCTTCTTTCTTATATGTCCAAGACGACAGTGCCATAATGATGCTTTATCCAAGTTATTATTATTAATAGAATCAATACACATTACATTATTTCCTAAGTTATTAACCACAGATACTGTTTCATACATGCCATCACAAGGTAATGCTTTAAAATAAAGAACATTATTAAAGAAAGCATCAATAGAACCAACTTCATTATTAAATGAAAAGGTGAAACCTTGTTTATACAATGCATGAAGGGAAATAATGTTTCTTGCCATTTCTGGCGAATAACAACATTTATTCAAATCTAAACTAAACCCACTACTTAGCGACAAAGTATAAACTCCAATCTTGGTGACAGGTGTAACTTTCATATTCCCCATGATTAAGTTTATTCTTCCTTGCTCCACATTCTCACTTCTTCTTAGTCCCTGCAAGTCACAAAAAATATGAATACCACAACCGGTATCAAGGACCCAAGATTTAGAATGAGGTGAGTTATTAGAAATGATAGTGTAAATACCTACATGGTTGGGTTTAATTTTCCCATCATTTACATCTTGCTGGTACTTTGGGCAGTTCCGCTTCCAATGTGCCTTTTCATGGCAATAGAAGCATTCAGCCTCTTTTGGATCAGAAGGAGTGATGAAACCTTTCTTGGTTCCACTTGAAGAAGAGCCGTCAAAGGTCCTAACCTTGGTACCCTTCGAAGAACTCTTTCTCTTCTTCCCTCGTCCTTTCCCGATTGCCAAGACAGGGGCGGAGTTTGAAGGAGTAGGAGTAGTAACAACCGCCTTACCCTTAAGACCACTTTCCGCGGTCTTTAAGAGTCCTTGAAGTTTGCTGAGTGTGACCTCTTCCTTGTTCATGTGATATGTCATGCGGAATTGATCATAACATGAAGGTAAGGAGTGCAAAATGATATCTATTGCAAGCTCCTCGGGGAAGTTCACATTAAGCTTCAGCAAACGGTCCACAAATCTTTGCATTTTCTGCATGTGGGTCGCGATGGGTTCACCATCCTTCATGCGAGTTGTTATCATGGAGGAGATGATTTCATACCTCTCTTGTCGAGCACTTTGATGGTATCTTTCCATCAAGTCTTGGTGCATCTCATAGGGGTAGAAATCTTCATAGGATTTTTGGAGATCCGCGGTCATTTTGGTCATCATGATGCATGCCACTTTGGTGGCATCTCTTTCATGTGCCCTAAACTCAGCGATCTCTTGAGGAGTAGAAACTGACTCATCAATCTCCTTAAGCTCCTTATCGAGGACATATTCTTTGTCCTCGTAGCGAGTAATCATTCTGATGTTTCTGATCCATTCATTAAAGTTGGATCCATCAAAAGTGACTTTCCCACATAAGTTCATAAGGGTAAAGGAGCCATTGGGATTAGAGCCAGAAGCAGCAGTGTTTGCAGACATCTGAAAAGGAAGAAAGAAGGTTTTAGTTTAGATATAGAGATAGTCCTTAATAAAACACCCAAATATAGTATTAAGGCTAGGATCCAATCACAATATATTATAACTTAGAAGAGGTATGTCGTAGTCTAAGTAATAACATATTTGAAAGGTAGGTGAATGACGATTCACCAATTTCCACCAAATAACGAAATACTAAATATTAGTTTTTGACTTGGTACTTAGAAATTCCTAGATTCTTTTGAGATTCAATGAACTTTTCAAAGGCATGTTTCAATCTCGAGTGTGCCCTCCAAGTTTTGTGACTGGGATGCCGAGGATCACAAAACGAGGTGTGAAGTAACCATGCAAATTACTTGGTACCCTTAATAAATTACCCCTCAATCGATGTGCCGGTTAACCACACACGCTCCATCGATACTATGATAAATATTAAGTCACCCTTTACCTACCTTGTTAAGTCCAAGTTAGTGTGCCGGTTAACCACACACGCTCCACTAACGACTTAGACAAAGTGTAAAGTGTAATTTCATGGATTAGCACCTTATTCACAATTTTCCTAAAGTAACTAAGATTAGGAATTTAATAAAACATTTAGTTACTTTATAATATTCATCATACTTGTAATGACAATTTATAAGTCCTTGTCTTACCCGTTCGGCTAACGACCCTCCACCAGTCAAGCAAGCGGTGGGTGAGAGTGAACACCCATTAAGTTGCCATTTTATAAGCAACAACCTTATACCCACCTTATACACTGGCTTCGTGAATGAGGCGTACTAGCAGTAAGACAACTTTGCTCTAGTACATATATATATATATATATATATATATATATATATATATATATATTATTAATAATAACTTATAATATTATAGTATAAGGGTTGAATTTTAACTTTTAGAATTCTAAGGGTTGGAACTAAAGTTTTTAACATGACTTTACTTGTTCCAAAACTTTAGGGCAAGTTTTGTTAACTTACAAAACTTTTCATTTCTTGTAACTTATGAGTTTAATAGAGTCATAAAATGAAGACTCTTCATTTTTTCTAACTCTTGTGTTCTTTTAATGGTTTTTAACTCAAGTGACTTTTGGTTTTCCATAACTTGAGGACAAGTTATGGACTCCATTAAAACACATTATGATCAAGAATTAAACTACCAAGTAGGTTACAAATAATTCCTATGATCATCTAAACATCATAAGATCAAGAACATGAACATGAACACTTTCATAAATCAAAACTATACTTAAAACTTTGTAATTTTGATATCTTGTTGTTGTAAATGGATTAGCATGAACATTACACCATCTAAAACAAGTTTTCAAGTACCAAAACAGTTTAGGGTAATGTTCCTAGTCCATTTCCAGCAACTAAAGTCGAAAATCTGCACTCTGTCGCTCCTACTCGTCGAGTGCATGAACCTACTCGGCGAGTAGGTTGAAGATACACATGAACTCGGCGAGTCCCCCCCATGGACTCGGCGAGTTCATCAGGCAGACAGCAAGTTTTTCGACTTTTTCAACTATTTTGCATCAAGTATCAAACAAACAAGCCTAGGCTCTGATACCACTGATGGGTTTTGAGCATTCTAACACTTCCTAAGTGTACATGCAACCCTAATAAACCTTGGATCTATGTTTGTCTAAGATACATGCAAATAATTAATTTTCCAAGGTTCATATCCTAACTAGCATGGCATGGGGGCACTTGAATCAAATAAAGCTAGTAGAAACACTTACCTTGTAGTTGTAGTTGATTCCTTGGAGTTTTAGAGCCTAGCACCAATAGTGTGGATGCCTCAAATGGAAGTCACAAATCACCACAAACTTGGAACTTTGAGAGAATAGTCACTACTATCTTGAAATCGGCCCGCACCTCAACAAGTGTCAATTAATATGATTTCAAGAACCAAAGCCTCCTTTATATAGTGTGATGGATTAGGGTTACATCCATGTAAACCCTAATACCCATGTCTCTTCATTTCTATGAGATCCATGGGTTAAAGCTCCATGGAGTATCCATGGACTTTCCCATGCAAGCCTAGCCCATTCCAAATGAGCACTAGCCCACACTATATAAATATAGAAGCCCATATTTAATTAGTAATATCTTTGATCTCTAAATTAATCCTAGATTAATTATAGATCAATACTAATTAAATAATATGATCTTATATTAATATATTAGAACTTATAATATATTAATAAATCATAACTTGTACTATTCTCAAATATTATCCATAAATTGTTCGGGTGAAGTGCAACCCAAATGGACCATGCCGGGTCGGGTCAAGTGCATACCAAATATAGTTATGAACTTAGACACTATATCCAACAACAAGTTGGTATCAGAGCCTTAGTTTGAGGGATTCGGGCACACTCTCGGGTGTGTCTAGACTCAAACTGAGGACTTGGTATGAAAAGTTCCAAAAAGAGAAAAAAATCATTTTTTATAAAAAGAATTTTGAAAGAATTTGAAAAGAGAAATAGGAACTGTGAAAAAGAACAAGGTCTGTGATGCGTGCAACCAGCCGAGCTCAAGTAAATTTTTCCCCAAGATACCCATACATGTTATGTTATGATAAGATATGATTATAAGAACTGTATGCTAGATTAGGGCTAAGGATCTAGAAAGGATGCCTTATTTGTTTGATGTATGTGTATGAGAACTTGATGCCAGAATAGAGCTAAGGATCTAGGAAGATGCCTTATGTGCCTATTATATGTGCTTATGCTAGATCTGATTAGTCAGTTATATGATAGTTTGGATAGGATATGCTTGATTTGGGTTAGTCAATGCCCGAATGTTGCTTGCTTTGTGCTTTCAGGATTCCTAGTTATATTTGGTTAACTAGTAAACGAATATGTTAAGTTACATATTAGGAAGACTAAATAATTTCAGAAGGTTAGGTCTTGCCCTACTTTGTAACTCTTGTTTGAGTCCAACCGTTGTAGGGTGGGGCCCCTCATTCGAAGAATTATCTAGTCTGAGTGATATGTAATGGTATTCGCGATCTAGTTAGGTAAAGGTAGTAGGGATTTCCTACGTAGTTGATGGCGGAGTGGGTTAGAGGAGTTACCCTAGGGTAAGCCTAGGATGAGATTGGTACAGAGTGAAGCAGTATTAGAAGGGACTTGGTGAAGTCGAAGCAATCCTTGAAGAAAGTACAGATATATATATGGAAGTTATTATGCGCCCGTACTACTGAAAGAAGAGGATCCGTACTCGAATCAAGGAAGGGATTATCGAGCTGATAGAGTATACCCAGTTGATGAGCTTCTACCCTGAGGGGTCGAAGGTCCGGTACACTGCAGGTATTTTGAGGGACAGGGCTAGAGATTGGTGGGAGTCGGTTGGTGATTCTTTGGGAACCTCAGCCATTGAGGCCATGACCTGGTCTGACTTTATGACCAGGTTTAGGGCTGAGTTTGCACCGACTAGGGAGCTTCAGCAGCTGGCCAGGGAGTTTCTTGACATGCTACAGACTATTGAGATGGTGGCAGAGATTACCGCCAAGTTTCAGGAGAGGTCCTTATTGGTACCTCAGTATGCCAGAGATGAGGAGATGCGGAAGACCCGCTATCATGACATGTTGAGAGTTGATATTTGGGAGCATGTCAGCTACTCAACATGCCCGACCATGGATTCCATGATTGACGTTATACATGTTATACATTTCAAAAACAATGTTCAAATCAAGACTCACTCGTGAAGCCCAAAACCTAATTCGATACATCGCATACACTCAATGTTGGCTTGTAAGCCTAATTTCTCGGTTCAAATTCTTATTGGACCAGGACTCTCTTATTGGGCCTAATGGGCCAATAAACTCTCAATTGGATTAATTTGGGTTAAGAATCCTCACTTGGGCCCTAATTGAACCCACACCCATTAAACTATAACATTTTGGACCATAAGACTTTTCATGGGCCATATTGGGCCTAAAATGTCTCGCTTTGTTTTCTTGGGTATTATTGGGCCGTAAACAACTTTCTTGAACCTCAAAGGGCCGAAAACCCATTCTTTTTTTCATGTTGGGCCGTAAACACCCATATGGGACCACATGGATCAAAACTCCCTAATGGGCCAATGCAAGAACAAGCCCAAGGTCCATATTTTCCTTTTTCCTTCTCACTCTTGGTATTTTTTTTAAAAAGGGGGGGAGAGATGCGATAATATCATGGAGACAGCTCAACATATAATGATGAATATCCAAGCACATTACACATCATATAACAAGGCATTCCCATATATCCATGCAACATCTTGTCCCTCTCTCTCTTCTCTTCTCACTCTCGGCCATAAGAACCACCACCACCACCATCATTCTTCTTTGCAAACTCAAAAATCTCTCATCCTTTCCTCTCAAACACAAGAAGATTCCATCCATACTTCAAAGTTTTCGTGTGTAAGTATATGTGAGTGTTCAATAAAACTTCATCAAAGACCATCATCTTGGTAAGCTACTTCCACTCAAGAAGTTTAACTTCATGTTTATGCAAAAATTATTTCTTTTAACACTCTAATTTGTGATTCATGCTCTTAGAACCTCCTAGAGTTTGAAAATCTCTCCAAGGAACTTGCTAGACCGAAAACTACATCACTTCCTCTCATCTCTTCACCAAAAACCGAAACCATCTACCAATGTAAGTTCATACCCCCTATTTTCGGTTTTTACTATGTTTTAGGGAGGATACAAGTTGCTTTGTGTTAGATCTATGTGTTTATGCATGTTTATGTGTGTTTTCCATGTTATATGTTGTGACTATGTGTTGAAACTACATAAGTTTGAACGATCTTCTATAACTTGGTGATATTTGCAAACCATATCATTACAAGCAACTTACTATGAAAATGGAAATTTTAAAACATGTTATGATACACTAGAAACGATACAAAACCATTTTAGGGTCCGTTTTTGACAAATAAGCAAAAATGTGAATCCTTTAGGGCATTCATAGTTTTACAAGGACTAAAGGAGTCATTTTATACAAAAATGGGTCTTAAAGATAATTATGGTTTTAAAAAGGCCAAAAGTGTTAATTTTCACAAAATAGGCTTAAAGATGGGCCTTCAAGGTTTTATATGGGCTAAATATGTCCATTATGGAAAAAATGGGTTTTCACTTAGCCATTCACAGTTTTCAAGGGCCTAAAAAGGGTAATTATTGACTTTTGTGGATTAAATTGGCATTATAAACAAATTTGGGCCAAATATGTAAATTTCTATACATTGGGCCGTAAATGTAAATTTTCATCAAAGATTGGGCCGAAAATGTCATTTCTAACAAAAGTGGGCTAAAAATGTTATTTTAATTAAAATAATCCCTTATATGTAAACTTTTGGTTTTAAGGGACCTAAAGTGTCATTTTTACCAAAATGTGCCTAAATTGTAAATTTACGGTTTTATGGACCAAAAATGTCATGCTTACAAAAAGTGGGCCTTTTATGTTATTTTGGTAAACAATTGAGCTTAAACAACCAACGTAATAACAAACAGACTAAATACGTCATTTTCATTTTTAATTGGGCTTGGAATATACCTTACATGCTTATTGGGCCTTAGTGGCCTATTTGCATGCTTCATGGGCCTAGAATATACATGACATATCTATTGGACCTTGTGGTCCATTTACATGCTCATTGGGCTGGAATATACATTACATGTTATTTGGGCCTTTGTGGCCCATTTACATGCTTGTTGGGCCTAGTGAACTTAAAACATACACGGATACAATATTCACTGCATTACATAGTGTAATCCAATATTCATGTAAATTCAATTATGGCTCTTGTGAGACATTCCATTCACTCGTACCTATCTAGTGTACAACCGTAAGCATTTATCTCCTAGAGGGAGAGCGAGAGTTTGTGTATAGATCTAAACGGGGTTGACCCCCTACACCTGAGTTATTCGCTATAGTTAGACTAGGCCAGTCTAGGGTGACAAACCTTACCTTAGACAAGTCGGTGCCTAAAAAACGTCAAGACAGGTGAATCAGTCATTACAACAGAAAACAGAGAATCTGGTCTGGTCTTAAGGTTTTAACACCACAACACTTTTATAAACAGAAAATATTGGATTTTCTGGGAAAAACGTACAATTATACAGTCCCTTCTACTTACAACAGAAAACAGAGAATTTTCTGGAATACTCTTTTTATACATTTTCAAAACAGAAATACACATGCTATACACAATATTTTACACAAAACTTTCAAACCATTTTACAGAAAATATCGGATTTTCTGGTGTTTACAAAGTGATACAAGACTTTTCTTACAACATGCTTATGAACTCATGGACATTATATATGTTAACGTTTCAAAATAACTTGTATTCTTAAAAAATCGTTAAACAGGTGGACATCAAGAATGTGTGGATTTTTGTTGCAATTTGTTTCTATCATACACTTTATATTTTTGGGATGTAACTTTTATAAACAAGTACAATGATGTAAACCCAGTACTGTTGTAATATTATATGTGTGATGATGATGTTGTCTCGTTTCAATTATATACACTGTGATTATATTACAAGATGAAGTCACCCAAGCCCCGGACATTTCTGCCGTTTCTCCGGTTCGGGGGTGTGACAGTTTGGTATCGAAGCAATGTTTATAGTGAACTGGCATATCTAATCATACAAGATATGCAATTATAAATACATTGGGACTAAACTACTCTGAACAAAATAATTAAAATGCATACCTATGTGTGCATCATTACAATAACAATAAAAGTCTTTGGAGGAACTGAACATCGTGGTTAAACCCGAACAATTATGTAGTCGTATTGAGGATAAATATAGCCTGATCAACTATATTTATTCAAAATACGACCAACATGTGTTTGGAAGTGATCATGGTGGGCAATGAATCTAGAAACTTATCTCATATCCAAAAAGTTTTAGGGAACTCAAACTTAAACAATTAATATGATATAGGAGTATTTTAGAATGCTATCTATATACACCCCCCCCTTATACATTTCTCACACCTCCACTTCTCGCGTAAACATCATGGCCGAGCACCAGCAAGGTGACCTCTACTATTAGGCCTTGGTGGTCCATGGGTGGATTAAGGAGGAACCTGAAATGGTTCAGGAGGTAGGTCCAGGGATAGGACCTGAGGAGTGTCTAGAGAAAGACTACGAGGACGATGGATCCGATGAGGAGACTGAAGAGGTAGAGGGAGTTGGGGGAAGTCCCTAGTGAATCCCACCCTTTAGAGATGATACCAGATCCGCACATATCACTGGAGGACCCCACAGATCGGACGCGCTCCTTGGAGGAGGAAGTTATTATTCTCAGGCAACAACTTTTTGCAACTAAAGCAAGAGCAGTTCGTGCGGAGCAAGAGAGACACGAAATCACTCAGGAGATGAGTGAGTTAGCTGACCATTTGGTGCGTTATTTTAGCATCTGACACTTCCCGTCGTGACTAGGATTAGCTCCACCCCTCATCACTATTGGTATGGTTCTCTTTTATGTACTATTGTATGTAGAACCGGCTTTATTATTAAGTGACTACACTACTCATAAAGTCGTTATGATGTCGGATCATATACGTCTCTATGTACTGTATGCCTTCCATGACAAATTTTCACGCGTTGTACTACAAAGTTTAATTTTAATGAAATAGTGCTATGTTTTATTTGTGACATTGTTATCTGTTAGGTGTTTTCTTTTCCGTATTTCATGATATTGTATGAATTTACTTATATGCACAATCAAACCATTGAAACCACTAGATGATGAAGGAAATCGAAACCATGAACTATTATATACTCACCATCTTTTTGTTCTATTACAGAAGATGTCTCAATGACCGAATCGTGGAAATAACGTGGCATCACCACCACCACCTCCATCGGAGGTAGACTTTGCTGCATTCCAAGCAGCAGTATCGGCTGCGGTCACCGCAGCATAGGGGTCAGAGCTGCTACAATTGCTTTAGCGGGAGTTTCTATCGGTATTGGAAACGCCCTTAGATGGCACATATTCATAATGGAAAAAATGGTGGCGGTGATGGTCAAGGGACTGGAAGCTCGAACAAAGGAACGAACCAATGTCCTATGAAAGTCTACACCTACAAGGACTTTTCAAAAGCCAAACCACGAACATTCAATGGAATGGGAGGCGTGATAACTTTAAAATGATGGATGGAAAGATCGAGTCAGTCCTTGAGATCTGAGGATGCCCTGAAGAATGCAAGGTGAAATTCGTAGCTTGCACGTTTGTCGACCAAGCGCTCTCGTGGTGGAATGGTCATGTGCAAGCTAAGACACTCCCAGTCGCAAATGCCATTCCATGGGAGGAGCTCAAGGAAATGTTGATGGCAGAGTACTGTCCCCGTGGGGAGATATAGAAATTATAGCAGGAGTTATGGAACCTCATAGTACAAAATTCAGATATCGAGGCTTACATCTCAAGGTTCAGTGAACTTCCCCTTATGTGCCCGGGTATGATCACATTAGAAGAAAAGAAGATTGAGCGGTTCATTTAGGGATTAACTTCTCCAATCCAAGGAAACGTGATTTCGGCAAACCTAAAAACTTTCGACAGTGCAAAAAGGCTAGCTCAGAAGCTTTACGACCATGGCAACAAGAAATGAGTCAAAAATATTGAGGCTAAGACCAAGAAACAAGGGAATAGCAAGAAAAATGGAGACAACAAACGAAAAGGGTTACATAACCAGAGATCCTCCAAAAAGCAACAAACCATAGCAGTCAACGCTGCTACCGCTCAAGTTGTGCCAGCACCAGCTGCTCCAACCTCAACTGCGTAAACCACCACTAGACATTACTCAGGAATGTTACCAAAATGTAACAAATGCAGCTACCACCACTATGGTGAGTGTAGAAAAATACTTTGTACCAACTGCAACCGCAAGGGGCACACCACCCGATACTGCCTATCTCAACCCCAACAGAAGCAACAGCCAAACAAGAACAGCAGCAACAACAACAACAACAACAACAACAACAACAACAAAAACGTCGGCTCCAGTCGTACTTGTTATTGATGTGGAAAAACTTTACATTTTAGACGCAATTTTCCCCAAAGCCAACAACCAAGGAGTAGGAGGATCGGGCAGGGTCCTGACCTTGGGTCAAGGAGAGGTAGTTCAAGACCCAACGTTTTTCACTGGTACGTTCCTTCTCAACAACACTTACGCATGCATTTTATTTAACAGTGGAGCTGAGCAGAGTTTTTTGAGTAATAAATTCAAGCACTTACTAAACCAACAACCCCAGAATCTAATAATCTATAGTGATAAACATGGCGCCAATCTCAATCTTATCTTGTGCATCAAGTCACAAAAATTTCCGCACAAGAAAAATTATGCCTTCATCGCTCACGTTGTGGATAAGGCAAAAGAGGAAATAAACATCAAAGATATTCCAGTGGCATGCGACTTTCCAGATGTGTTTCCTGAAGACCTTACGGGAATACCCTGGAGAGACATGTTGAATTTCGAATCGACCTAATACCGGGAGCCACATCAATTACCAAATTACCCTACAGGTTAGCTCCCGCCGAAATGCAGGAGTTATCCAGTCAATTAAGCAAACTTCTGAAAAAATGGTTCATCAGGCCAAGCTTCTTACCCTGAGGGGCTCCAGTTTTGTTTGTCTAGAAGAAAGATGGATCCTTCAGAATGTGCATCGACTGTCGGGAGTTGAACAAACTCACTATCAAAAACTGATACCCACTTCCACGAATTGATGATCTATTTAACCAGCTTTAAGGAGCTAGTTATTTCTCCAAAATAGATCTAAGATCTGGTTATCATCAACTCCGACTCTAGGAAGAGGATATTTGTAACACCCATTCCTCGAGGTATTAATTAATTAATAAGTTAATAATTTTTTTGGATTAACACTTGGACTTGGACCCATTTAGAATGGACTTATAAGTGGGCCCAGAAGACGGGCTACCCATAAGTCGTATGTCGAACGTAACTTGGCGTACGCGGGGTGTAATGCTCATTGGATTTGACGGACGCGGGTGCGTACGCCGAACGTACCAAGAGGTACGCCTAGTGTACGCCAGTAGATACTAAACCCTAATTTTAGGGTTAAGGACCTATATATACCCCCTTTATAGCCTCCCCTCTTGGCCTCCTCACCTGTACACCACCCTCAGAGAAACCTAACTCGTTCATACTCCTTTGTGTGTGTATTTTACCTTCTTGAGCTCATTTTTTGTGAAGAAAGACTTGGAAGAAGAAAGGAAAGGTTGGAGAAGAAGCCCTTGAGTACCTTGAGCGCAAGGATCTGGATCAAGATCATCATTTGGCATCAAGAGGAGCAATAAAGCTCCAAACTTTCCTCCTCAAAGTCTAGATCTAGGTTTTTGGAAGATTTGGACCTTTTTAGGTCCAAAGATTGGATCTTGATCATGCAAGTTCGATTTTCAGCTTAGGGTTGCCACCCATTAAGCTCAATGAGTCCCTTTAGCTGGAAAGTTGCAAGCTTTGAGGCTTCTATGAAACCATGCAAGAGATCTAGCCATTTCTTTGGAAGTTCATTGTCATTTTTAGTGTTGGGCTCAATTGGTGGATTGCAAGCCACTAAGTGACCAACTTTAAGTATTAGGACGAAACATGGGGCTGAGATCTGTATTTTGGATGTAGTGTCTTAAGGGATTAAGTCGTTTTTGTGACAACCCAAAGCTTGTTCCGTTAAATTAAACCGTTTCCGCTAACGGAATATGTCATTTTATAAAAGTTCCGTTAACTTGGGGTCGTCAAATAAATAAATGTTTATTTATTTATTTATATTTTATGTTGTTATTGTCGTAACAAAATAAATAAAACTCGTAAATCTCATTTCCATTTAATTCGATAAAGTTATTTTTATTACGACCATTTAACCCAAGTAAAAAGTTTAAACCTCGTTAAGCTATAGTATCGGGCAAACGTATACCGGGTGCAACACCCAAGGCTTATATAAAGGAGGGTGAACACATCATAAAACTCTTTTACCACTCTAGACCCACTCTCTCTACTCTCTCTCTCTAGCTCGTTTTCACCTCAAAACCGCAAGTTTCTGCCTCCAAAACGTAAGATCTTCTACCCTAACTTGTTCCAAACATCATTTCTTGTTGCTATAGTTCAAAAATCACTCAAAATGGCCAACAAAAAGGAGTTCACGACCTAAGAACCTCCTTAGGCCGTAAACACCTAAAATGGTGCCAAAAGTCCCAATTTTCCTCCCTTTGAGCTTAGAAACTAGACTTGGACTTAACCTAGAAGGGTTTGAACCTCAAAACAACAATTTTTAGGGCTTAAAAGAGGGTTTACGGACCAAGCACATGCTTAGGCCATAAACACCCTCTAACCTTGCAAACCAAGCCCAAAACACTTCCAAACCCCACTTAGGTTTAAGATATGGATTAGGGACTTGCTATTTCGGACTTGGAACAATTAAACACCAACATTTGAGGGGTAAAATAGAGTTTACAGCCCAAGCATAAGCTTAGACCGTAAAATCCCCTAAATCATGCAAAATGAGAGTTTAAGCCCCTTAAAGAGCCCTATACCTTTACTAGAATTTGTTAGAATTAAACCAAAGGCCTAGAAATCAAGGAATCGGGGTGTACAAGAGTTTAGTACCATAAACCATAGGGTTTACGGCCGTAAACTCCCAAGGAGTGGCCTTTCGGCCGTAAACTCCAAGGGAGTACACACTTGGAACCCTAAACACCCCTATAGCCTTGTACATTACCCTATAACCACTTCTAAATCCACATAAGGCTTGAAAACATTCAAAAACACTCCTCCCAAGAGTTTATGGCCGTAAACTCATGGGGGATGTGGTCTCCCAACCGTGAACTCACTTAAAGTGAGTTTTAGGAGAGTAAACTCCAAGGTGAGGTCATACACTCTTTCCATACAACCCATTAACCTTCTAGCACTCAACCATAAGACCTTTAATCACATTAGGATGTCTATATGTTTTGATAAGAGTTTAAATCACTAATTTCTTGTAAAACATATATCTTCATATGTTACTAGGGTCATAAAGGGTTTACAAGTCCTTATTTGACACCAAACGCTCATCCGACACATTCACCCGATTTACTCATTTCAGGTGAGTTCATACCCCTTAATGAACCTTTTCAACTGTTTTTACATGTTTTGGGGGGGGATACAAGTACAATACTACAAGTTTTATTATCAAATCATATGTGATTGATAACTTACCATTAGGGAGGAATTTTTCAATACTTTTAGATACTTGTCAAAATAAAGGCTATAAATACTTATCAAATGCATTTTCAAAGTTAAATTGTTCTTAAATTATTTTCAAACTATGTTTAAAGTACTTTTTATAAAAATATATCTACATTAATATATTTATATAAGTAAGACTTGAAGGACTTAGGACCGATAGCTCGCCTTACTTCCTGTTCTTGTTTGATGTGGTCTTAGGGTATTCGTTATCCGTCTGAATGTTGTCGATTTCTTAATTATATATCGTGTATATTGGTGTCGGGTAATAAAGTCTTCATATTATTCAATACCTTTGTTATACAAATGCTGGGAACCACACACACTAAGTTAACTATAATAGGTATAGTTAAGACTACTGCTCGTTACTTCTACTACTATACTCACTATAACTAATATTATTACAAGTTGATATATGTATAAGAGAGCACTCTAAGAACTATACAAAAGACTACTATTCAATAATACAAGAGAAAACACTAATCCAGAGTATAACACACTATACCGCTATAAGACACTCTACCGTGCCTACACCATGTGACCAGGGCTTTCCGGAAGGAAGGCGACACTACATGTATAGATCTATACGGGGCAGACACTATTACATCCCAACTGTTGACTACGGTCCGAGCCGACCAGGCTTAGGGGTGGCACTACTTCACTACACTACATATGACCGTGAAGGTCATCGGACTCTCTGTTCTCATATTACTGGTCACCTAAAGGGGTACACTTATACCACGATAATACATTATGACTAAAGTCTAAGCTAACATCCCGAAGTAAGTAAATATCAATTACTAATGGAAGTTTGCACGACTACTACTATCAACAGGCATAACTGTTTCCTTATCTACATTACTCGCATGAAATTTACTACTGTACTTTTGCAACTAAAGGTTTTCAATGATAAAACTTACACTCAACCTAATGGATTTCACTTATAATGTACATTCTGGAAAATATAGGATTTTCTAGGGATTTCTACTACTTATAAACATAAATTGCAGTTTTTATACTATAAGTTTTTTAAACATTTTATACATCAACGACACTAAATTCTTATGAACTCACCAGCTTTATTTTGATACTCGTTTTCAAAATAACTTGTATCCTCAGGTCAAAGATAGACAGGTACAGGTGCAGCATTTTGGAGAAGATGGAGCGTACAAGATCCATCTCTTATTTTTGATATATTTTTAGTGTCTATTGAAACTTTATAGAACACGCTTGTAATTAAACTCACTATGTAAATGAAATGGTTGTTGTTTCTTGCTTTTACTATTATGCAATTTTGATGATACTGTACATGACGTCCTCCACCCCAGAACGTATTCCGGCCGTTATCGGTTTTGGGGTGTGACAGATTGGTATCAGAGCATTGTTTATAGTGAATTAAGCATATCAACCTATAAAAGATATACGAACTATAAACACTTCGGGACTAAAACACTCTGACCAAGAATATATACTTTTAAGTACTAAATATTTAACTAAGTATATATATATATACATCTCTATAAAAGACAAAAGTCAGTATCGCACTAGAACAGAACAGAAGTATTAAGACTGTTGGACATCACAATTGGGCTTAGAGACATATAATCACATCTGGGGGGATGTAGCCTGATCAACTACATTTTCCTAGGAGTGACTATCATGTGCCTAAGATTGATTGTGGTGTTGCAACAAGTTTAAAACTTACCAACACCACCACAATAACGTTAGAACAAGAATACTATAGGAGTATTCTGTGGCTCTAAAATATACATATGTGAGAACTAAAAAGGTCGTTACGAGTAGAGAAATAGTTGCTAAGTGGATACTTTCCGGTTACCTGTGATTAAAGCGTTATAGACTTAGAATCTATGATCTTTGCTTTACTTCATGTTCCTTGTTTGGTTGTGGATTTAGAGTTAGGGTCACTTATTCGACGGACTATCCTATCTCAATCACATTTAATTAGTATGCATTATGCAAGTATTGGTCTAACTCGTGACGATCATCTTATAAGTATCTTAGATTAGTACGTCTATTAACCTTCCTTTCCCCTTTCTCGTGTAGATAGCATGGCTGGTTTCCACCTTCCCGGTGATCTGTACTACCCAAACCAGGGAAATGGAGGATGGCTCGATGAGGAGTCAGACGATGATCACCAGATCCCTCTGGATGATCACCGAGCAGAAGGCTTTTCGGATAGCTCCGACTCCGAACTAGAAGTTAACAACCTACCCTCTGAAGCTCCAAACCCCAACCCCTGTCCGGCATTTCAGGGTCCTACTCCCATGTGGGCAATATCCTTGAACCGATGGAGCAAGGAGCAGGGCCAACCTTTACCTTACAATGGAGACCGAAGCTTCTACAACATAAGCGAGGGAGGATCAGCGGACCGAGCTCTGCCCATCATGGTCCGAAGGATTGCCAGGAATGTCGAGCAGGGTCAAGCAGCCATTGGCCGAGTTGTAGAAGTGGATGCCAACTCAAATCTCAACATTGTTCGCATCCGCCAACTTGAAGAAGCTATGGATAGGACAAGGAGGACCAATGAGGCCCTGCAGCAACAGCTAGTGGCATCCCGAGCCGAAGTTAGGGAACTCCGAGCACGTCAAAGGGCTCATGAACGACATCTTCAGGAAGTTATGCGTCAACTAGCTGATTTGAGGGTTCGCCCAACGAGTACCCGTCGCCCGTAGAAGATGTCTTATTATCTCACTCTTTTGTTTAAGGACTAGCCTTTCCTTTCTATGCTTAATAGATCACTTGTCTGTAAACATTCCTAACTTTGAAAGTACTCTAATTTGGCCTCTAGACTGCCAACATTTTCCATATGGTTTGATGTAAGACCTACTGTTAGGTCACTTTTCATGAACTTGTATTACATCATTAATACCAGTAAATTGGCAGTTAACTACTCTATTGCTATGACTCTCTTTCTAATCTTTGGATTATGTTGATTAGTCCATAAAACACTCTTATTGTTCTAGCAATAGGCTCTTACTATTGCTATCATTTTTGTGAACTTTCAGTAAAAGATGCCTCCACGCAAGCGTCCAAACAAAGGCAGACCAGCAACTCAAACCCCTCCTCCTCCGCAGTTCGATCCAATGCTGTTTCAAACGGCTGTGACTGCAGCTGTGACGGCAGCCATGGCTCAAATGAACTCTGTTGATGCAAGCGGTGGCAACTCTAGATTTGGTGAAGCCCATCAAAGAGTGCAGGGATGCACTTATAAGGACTTCATGAACTGCAAACCTACTTTCTTCGATGGTATCGGAGGAATCCTAGCATTGTCTCAGTGGTTCAAGAGAACTGAGGCTGTCTTTGAAATGTGCTCATGCCCCGAGGAGAGAAAAATTAAGTACGCCACTGCCACCCTCACTATCAGGGCCCTGACTTGGTGGAACGGCGATGTCAGTGCACTCTCTTTGGTAACAGCCAACGCCATGGGCTGGGACACACTGAAAGACCTCATGAGAGGGGAGTATTGCCCTAGGGGTGAAATTCAGAAACTTGAGGAGGAACTATGGAACCTCAAGATGAAAGGGACCGACATAACAGCTTATACAGCCAGGTTCTGCGACTTGGCGGCTATGTGTCCCAATATGATCCCTTCTGAGAGAAAGAAGATTGAACAATACATTTGGGGTTTCATGCCTCCGTATCGAGGAAACGTTCTAGCATCACGCCCTACGACCTTTGACAGCACCAAGGAATTGGCCCAGAGTTTAATCAATTATGAGGTCTCTTCCACTCCAGCAACAACAACCACAACTGCCACTGCATCACCCAAACTAACTGACAAAAAGAGGAAGCATTGGGATAAGAAGAAGGGCAAGAAAACTCAAACCTCCTCCAAAGATCAACAAATTGTAGCTGTCCATGCTGCCACCACTCCTGATACTCCTGCATTGGCAAAAGCTTATGTTGGGAACCTGCCCAAGTGTCCCAACTGCTCCTTCCACCACAACGGCCCCTGCCGTGAATTGCAATGCACTAACTGTGGCCGGAAGAGCCATACGGTTCGACTTTTCAGAGCCCCACCCAAACCTATCTCGCAAGTCCCCAATTCGGGAGTGACCCAGACCTGTTATGGCTGCGGTGAAGCGGGACATTTCAAGAAAAACTGTCCGAAGGCTGGGAATGCAGGAGGAACAGGAAGACTACTCGCTATTGGCCACAACGAAGCGGTAGCGGATCCCACAGTAGTCACGGGTACGTTTCTTCTCAACAACTCTTATGCCTGTGTCTTATTCGATAGTGGTGCAGAAAGAGGCTTCATAAAACAAAACTTTAAGCACTTACTTAAACAATCCCCACAACCACTAAAAGGAACATTCGTCGTAGAAATGGCTAACGGGAAGACCGAAAGCTATAACGAAATCTACATAGGTTGTACCCTCATGTTAGACAACCACTCATTCCCAATCAACCTCATACCAGTCTCAATCAAGCGTTTCGATGTCATCGTTGGCATGGACTGGTTGAGTCTTCATCACGCCGATATCCTATGCTTCGACAAAGCCATTCGCCTAAATCCATCGAATCATGAAACTCTATTAATCTATGGAGACAAACCCGGTACAAGCCTTCGTATCATCTCAAGTATTCAAGCCCAGAAATACTTGCGTAAGGAATATCGTGCCTTCCTTGCACACGTCGTTGACACAAGCCAGAAAGCGAGAGATCCAAAAGACATCCCCGTTGTATGCAATTTCCCTGACGTCTTCCGAGAGGACCTTCCAGGTTTACCTCCCAAACGTCAGGTCGAGTTCAGAATCGACCTAGTCCTAGGAGCTACCCCCGTAGCTAATTCGCCCTATCGTTTAGCGCCTGCCGAGATGCAAGAACTATCCGGTCAACTTAACGAGCTGCTCAGCAAGGGCTTTATAAGACCGAGCTTCTCACCCTGGGGAGCTCCGGTCTTGTTCGTGAAGAAGAAGGACGGATCGTTCCGTATGTGTATCGATTATAGGGAACTCAACAAACTCACGGTCAAAAATCGCTACCCTCTTCCTCGTATAGAAGACCTATTCCACCAACTTCAAGGGGAGAGTTACTTCTCCAAGATTGTTCTTAGGTCCGGTTATCACCATCTACGAGTACTTGAGGAGGATGTTCCGAAGACCGCCTTCCGAACTCGTTACGAACATTACGAGTTCGTTGTGATGCCCTTTGGACTGACTAACGCACCTACAGTGTTCATGGACTTGATGAATAGGGTGTGTCTTCCATAATTAGATCAGTTCGTCATCGTCTTTATTGATGATATACTCGTCTACTCTCGGAGCGAGGAAGAACACAAGAATCATTTATGACGAGTCCTAGAAACCCTACGATCAGAGAAGTTGTATGCGAAGTTCTCTAAGTGCGAATTTTGGATCCGAAGAGTTGAATTCTTAGGACACGTGGTTAGTGAAGAAGGAATCCACGTGGATCCCTCCAAAATTAAAGCTATCGAGAACTGGTCAGCATCGAAGACGCCTACAGAAATTCGCTAATTTCTAGGCCTAGCTGGCTATTACCGCAGATTCATTCAAAACTTATCTTGGATTGCGAAACCTCTCACCATGTAGACACAGAAGGGCGTAACATTTGACTGGGAAGAGAAACAGGAGAAGGCATTCCAGACCCTGAAGCGAGCCCTATGCACCGCATCAGTATTATCCTTTCCCGAAGGGACAGAAGATTTTGTGGTATACTGCAGTGCATCGAACCAAGGGCTCGGTTGTGTCTTGATGCAACGAGGTAAGGTCGTCGCCTATTCCTCGAGACAGCTGAAGACACATGAGGTTAACTACACCACTCACGACTTTGAGTTAGGGGCAGTCGTCTTCGCTCTAAAGATCTGGAGACATTACTTGTATGGAACGAAGAGCCTAATATACACTGATCATAAAAGCCTCCAGCACATACTGAACCAGAAGGAGCTCAACATGAGACAACGACGATGGGTCGAACTACTCAATGATTATGACTGTGAGATTCGTTATCACCCAGGGAAAGCCAACGTGGTAGCAGACGCCCTAAGTAGAAAAGAGTATTCTGGTCGAAGAGCCAAGTCGTTAACAATGACTATCCATTCGCATCTATCTGCACAGATTAAGGAGGCTCAGCTCGAAGCCTTAAAGCCAGAGAATGTGATGGGAGAATCCCTGCGTGGAATGGATAAGAGTTTGGAGGTCAAGGGTGACAGAGCCTATTATCTTATGGACCGAATCTGGACTCCGCGCCACGGAGGTTTCAGAGACTTAGTCATGAAGGAAGCGCACAACACGCGATACTCCGTTCACCCAGGTTCAAATAAGATGTATCTGGATCTCAAAAAGCTTCACCGGTGGCCTAATATGAAAGCAGAAATTGCTACCTTTGTGAGTAAGTGCCTTACTTGCACAAAGGTCAAGGTCGAATACCAGAAGCTGTCGGGTCTTCTCCAACAACCGGAGATACTAGAATGGAAATGGGAGTGGATCACCATGGATTTCATAACCAAGCTACCCAAGACAACGGGTGGATTGGATACCATTTGGGTCATCGTCGACAGATTGGCCAAGTCCGCACACTTCCTACCCATCAAGGAAATAGACAAGATGAAGAAACTCACAAGAACATACAATAAGGAAATAGTACGGCTGCATGGCATCCCCATATCTATTATCTAGGATAGAGATAGTAGGTTTACTTCGAGATTTTGGCAATCACTACAAAAGGCATTAGGGACGAGGCTGGACATGAGTACAGCCTACCATCTGCAGACTGATGGACAAAGTGAGAGGACGATCCAAACCTTAGATGATATGCTGCGAGCCTGTGTGATTGACTTTGGTAAATCATGGGATACACACTTACCCCTTGTGGAGTTTTCCTACAACAATAGTTATCATACGAGCATCAAGGCAGCTCCATTTGAAACCCTCTACGGTCGGAAGTGCAGATCCCTATGTGTTGGGCTGAGGTGGGTGACACTCAGTTAGCTAAAGGACAAGTTCCTAACAGCGCTCTCACGGGTCCGGAGATCATCAGAGAAATGACCGAGAAGATTGTACAAATTTGCGAACGATTAAAAGCCGCCAGAGATCGACAGAAAAGCTACACAGACAAACGAAGAAAACCCTTGGAATTCCAGGTGGGAGACCGAGTCCTTTTGAAGGTCTCACCCTGGAAGGGCACGATACGCTTCGGAAAGCGTGGAAAGCTGAACCCAAGGTATATAGGTCCTTTTGAGATTCTCACTAGAATCGGCCCCGTAGCTTACAAACTCAACCTACCCCACGAGCTAAGTAACATACATCCTACCTTCCAAGTCTCAAACTTGAAGAAATGCCTGTCCGACGAGACTCTCGTAATCCCACTTGATGAGATCGAAGTCAACGAGAGCCTCAACTTCGTGGAAGAGCCTGTGGAGATTATGGACCGAGAAGTAAAACGAACAAAACAAAGCCGCATCCCAATTGTGAAAGTTTGATGGAATGCCAAACGAGGACCGGAGTTCACTTGCGAGCGCGAGGATCAAATGAAACTCAAATATCCTCATCTCTTTGCTTAGTAGTACTGTAATAGCTTAACTATTTGAATTCTAAATTTCAGGACGAAATTCCCTTAACGGGGGGATGATGTGACAACCCAAAGCTTGATCCGTTAAATTAAACCGTTTCCGCAAACGGAATATGTCATTTTATAAAAGTTTCGTTAACTTAGGGTCGTAAATAAATGTTTATTTATTTATTTATATTTTATGTTGTTATTGTCGTGACAAAATAAAGAAAACTCGTAAATCTCATTTCCATTTAATTGGATAAAGTTATTTTTATTACGACCATTTAACCCGGGTAAAAAGTTTAAACCTCGTTAAGCTTTAGTAAAGGGCAGACATATACCGGGTGCAACACCCAAGCCTTATATAAAGGAGGGTGAACACATCATAAAACTCTTTTAACACTCTAGACCCACTCTCTCTCTACCCTCTCTCTCTAGCTCGTTTTCGCCTCAAAACCGCAAGTTTCCGCCTCCAAAACGTAAGATCTTCTACCCTAACTTGTTCCATACATCATTTCTTGTTGCTATAATTCAAAAATCACTCAAAATGGCCAACAAAAAGGAGTTCACGGCCTAAGAACCTCCTTAGGTCATAAACACCTAAAATGGTGCCAAAAGTCCCAATTTTCCTCCCTTTGAGCTTAGAAACTAGTCTTGGACTTAACCTAAAAGGGTTTGAACCTCAAAACAACAATTTTTAGGGCTTAAAAGAGGGTTTACGGACCAAGCACATGCTTAGGCCATAAACACCCTCTAACCTTGCAAACCAAGCCCAAAACACTTCCAAACCCCACTTAGGTTTAAGATATGGATTATGGACTTGCTATTTCGGACTTGGAACAATTAAACACCAACATTTGAGGGGTAAAATAGAGTTTACAGCCCAAGCATAAGCTTAGACCGTAAAATCCTCTAAATCATGCAAAATGAGAGTTTAAGCCCCTTAAAGAGCCCTATACCTTTACTAGAATTTGTTAGAATTAAACCAAAGGCCTAGAAATCAAGGAATCGGGGTGTACAAGAGTTTAGTACCATAAATCATAGGGTTTACGGTCGTAAACTCCCAAGGAGTGGCTTTTGGGCCGTAAACTCCAAGGGAGTACACACTTGGAACCCTAAACACCCCTATAGCCTTGTACATTACCCTATAACCACTTCTAAATCCACATAAGGCTTGAAAACATTCAAAAACGCTCCTCCCAAGAGTTTACGGCCGTAAACTCATGGGGGATGTGGTCTCCCAACCGTGAACTCACTTAAAGTGAGTTTTAGGAGAGTAAACTTCAAGGTGAGGTTATACACTCTTTCCATACAACCCATTAACCTTCTAGCACTCAACCATAAGACCTTTAATCACATTAGGATGCCTATATGTTTTGATAAGATTTTAAATCACTAATTTCTTGTAAAACATATATCTTCATATGTTACTAGGGTCATAAAGGGTGTACAAGTCCTTATTTGACACCAAACGCTCATCCGACACATTCACCCGATTTACTCATTTCAGGTGAGTTCATACCCCTTAATGAACCTTTTCAACTGTTTTTACATATTTGGGGGGGGGGGGGTACAAGTACAATACTACAAGTTTTATTATCAAATCATATGTGATTGATAACTTACCATTAGGGAGGAATTTTTCAATACTTTTAGATACTTGTCAAAATAAAGGCTATAAATACTTATCAAATGCATTTTCAAAGTTAAATTGTTCTTAAATTATTTTCAAACTATGTTTAAAGTACTTTTTATAAAAATATATCTACATTAATATATTTATATAAGTAAGACTTGAAGGACTTAGGACCGATAGCTCGCCTTACTTCCTGTTCTTGTTTGATGTGGTCTTAGGGTATTCGTTATCCGTCTGAATGTTGTTGATTTCTTAATTATATGTCGTGTATATTGGTGTCGGGTAATAAAGTCTTCATATTATTCAATACCTTTGTTATACAAATGTCGGGAACCACACACACTAAGTTAACTATAATAGGTATAGTTAAGACTACTGCTCGTTACTTCTACTACTATACTCACTATAACTAATATTATTACAAGTTGATATATGTATAAGAGAGCACTCTAAGAACTATACAAAAGACTACTATTCAATAATACAAGAGAAAACACTAATCCAGAGTATAACACACTATACCGCTATAAGACACTCTACCGCGCCTACACCATGTGACCAGGGCTTTCCGGAAGGAAGGCGACACTACATGTATAGATCTATACGGGGCAGACACTATTACATCCCAACTGTTGACTACGGTCCGAGCCGACCAGGCTTAGGGGTGGCACTACTTCACTACACTACATATGACCGTGAAGGTCATCGGACTCTCTGTTCTCATATTACTGGTCACCTAAAGGGGTACACTTATACCACGATAATACATTATGACTAAAGTCTAAGCTAACATCCCGAAGTAAGTAAATATAAATTACTAATGGAAGTTTGCATGACTACTACTGTCAACAGGCATAACTGTTTCCTTATCTACATTACTCGCATGAGATTTACTACTGTACTTTTGCAACTAAAGGTTTTCAATGATAAAACTTACACTCAACCTAATGGATTTCATTTACAATGTACATTCTGGAAAATATAGGATTTTCTAGGGATTTCTACTACTTATAAACATAAATTGCAGTTTTTATACTATAAGTTTTTTAAACATTTTATACATCAACGACACTAAATTCTTATGAACTCACCAGCTTTATGCTGATACTCGTTTTCAAAATAACTTGTATCCTCAAGTCAAAGCTACACAGGTACAGGTGCAGTATTTTGGAGAAGATGGAGCGTACAAGATCCATCTCTTATTTTTGATATATTTTTGGTGTCTATTGAAACTTTACAGAACACGCTTGTAATTAAACTCATTATGTAAATGAAATGGTTGTTGTTTCTTGCTTTTACTATTATGCAATTGTGATGATACTGTACATGACGTCCTCCACCCCGAAACATACTCCCATGTTATCTGTTTTGGGGTGTGACAGTTTTGGATAAAGGTGCTTAAAATGAGAGTACGTTGGGCATACATGCCAGTACGCGCAGCATACAAGCCTTTTCAGCAGTACGCACAACGTGCATAGAGGTAAGCCCAGCGTACGCTCAGTCAGTGGATTTTGTTATTGGACCTTGGTTTGGGCCAAGTCTTGGTCATAGTAGTAGTGGGTTGTGATGGGCTTTCAAAAGTCAGTTAAGGGCCCAAGTATTAGTGGGCTTCAAAGAAAAGCCCATTTGAAGAGTTGGGCCCAACTTTGAAAATTGGGCCATTTGGGGACTTAATCGGCCTTAGTGGGGACTAGAAAGGATTGGGCCTAGGTCTTGACCGAAAATAGATCACAGGGGTAAAATAGTCATTTTACCCATGGAAGAGTCATCCGTTTTTGACTAAATGTTATTTGGTCATTTTAGTCGGGGAGTAGTTGGAGCAGCAGACAGTGTCACATTCGCACGAGTTTTCAGCAGCCAGTTTGAGAGGTGAGTTTTCCTCCAGTAGGAACGGCTCTAAGGCACCAATGCCAGCTTGTTTAAGTAGTTATTATAATATGTCGGGGATAGCCTAATGCAGAGTATATGTTTCTGGACTTCGGTCCGATGCCGGGGCGAACCCAAGATGTAGTTATGTATGCTTGATGTCTTTGTGATTCATGCACATTATTTTTATGTGTTATGTGTTCCGGGCTCGATCCGATGTCGGGGCAAACCCGATGCAGATTATGTGATTATGTTATGTGTGTATGATATATGTTATGATGTGTATTTGTCGGGGTAAGCTCGATGCCGGGGTGAGCCTGATGCCCGATGTGATCGGATGCCGAGGTGAGCCTGATTCCAGGCAGAAGTCCGATGTCGGGATTCGTCCCGATGAAGTTGGGAGTAGTCCTAGAGTTATGTGATTTGTTATATGTATGAGTATGGTATGTGGTAGTTCGGGGGAGCTCACTAAGCTTCATGCTTCAAGTTTCAACTTTAGGTTCAGGTACTTCAGCTAGCACAAGGAAGAGCTCGGGATGATGGCATGGCACACACCACAGTCTTTTGGCATGGGAATTCACTCTGATATTTTTATCATTTGTTTTGTCATAGTATTTGATATGATGTTTTGAGATAGATGACACATGGATTCTCTTATGATTTTGGATGACTTATGGTTTTATATCAATTTTCAAAATGAAATTTTTGGACCGTGTTTTTGGGATGTTTCAAGTTGGTATCAGAGCCTTGGTTTGAGGGATTCGGACATATCTTCGGGTGTGAATAACTCAAACAAAGGAAATGATATAAAGATTTTAAAAAAGAGTTTTTGAAAAAGCAAATGAATAGTGAAAAAGAAAGAGTTTTGAAAAGAGAAAAGAGTATGGTGCATGCAATCAGCCGAGCTCAAGTAAGTACTCTCAAATTACCCATACAAGTTTATGCCATGTTATGCTTATCAGCTTTATTAGAACAGCATGCTAGAATAGGACTAAGCATCTAGGAAGGATGCCTTATGTGTTTGTATATGTGTATCAGCCTTATGAGAATTGTATGCTAGTATAGATTAGTCAGGGATGGCCTGAATGAGATATGCTTGATAATGTGTACTCAATGCTCGAATGC
This sequence comes from Lactuca serriola, assembly GCF_051521515.1. Lineage (NCBI taxonomy): Eukaryota > Viridiplantae > Streptophyta > Magnoliopsida > Asterales > Asteraceae > Lactuca > Lactuca serriola. The sequence goes on from NC_136414.1 coordinate 65,831,052, forward strand.
TACTTGCTTTGTGCTTTTAAGAGTTTTAGTTATCTTTTGCTAACTGGTAAACGAATATGTTAAAGTTACATATTGTAAGGACTAAATAATTTCAGAAGGTTAGGTCTAGCTCTATTACACAGCTCTTGTTTGAGTCCAACCGTTGTAGGGTACGATCTTTCATTCGAATAATTATCTAGTCTGAGCACTATGTAATAGTATTTGCGCGTAAGTTAAGGGGAGATAGCAGGGACTTCTTATGCAGCTGATGGTGGAGAGTGAGGTGGTGAGTACCCTAGGGAAAGCCTAGGAAAAGTTAGTATGAGATCAGAAGTAGTAGTAGAAGGGACTTGGTGGAGTCAAGGCAGTTCTTGAGGACAGTACGGGTAGATGTGGAAGGGGGTATGGGCCCGTACTACTGTAAGCATAGGATCCGTACTTGAATCAAGGAAGGCCATGATAAGACCAGGGAATTTATAGCATATGCAATCCCTCGAGTTATGATAGTGTTCTGAAGTTTGTTATGATGTGCTTTTCAGAATGGTGGTTTTACGCCCTAGACCAGCAGATGGCAGTTCAGGAGCCGGGGAGGGATCCGGCTCAGGCTCTGGAGCCAGCCAGTTAGATGAGCAAACCAGGGAGCTTCTCTCCTCATAGATCACTCGCATTATACTTGAGCAGACCCCTGTGATATTTGGTTCGATCAAGGAGGGTATTCTGGAGCTTATGGATGAGAAATTGAGTGCGTTCCGTACTGAGGTGGAGGCCATGATGGGGTCGCGCACGCTCACCTTTGTGGAGTTCAGAGCATGTGGAAATCCCAATTACCATGGGGCTCGAGACCCCATTGCTAGTAGCAGATGGTTGGCGGATGTTGCCAATGCATTCCGCACCAGTAGATGTCCTGAGGGGGACAAGGTTAGGCTTGCATCCTGTCTTCTGAAGGACATGGCACGTGACTGGTCGGAGGAGGTTGGGAGAGCCATTGGTGATGATACTGTGTTGGATGCGATGACCTGGAGTGACTTCACGACTAGGTTCAGGTCCGAGTTCGCACCGGTTATTGGGGTGCAATAGCTTGCTAGAGAGTTCCAGGACCTAGAGCAGACGACGGAGACAGTGGTGTAGATTACCGCCAAGTTTAGGGAGAGAGCCCTCCTTGTTCCACGGTATGAGGCGGACGAGGAGATGAAGAAGGCTCAGTACCATGAGATGTTGAGGAGTGATATTAGACATTTTGTGAGCCGATCCAGCTGCAAGACGCTGGAGGACATGATTGACAGGGGTCGAGAGAGGGAGTTGGATTTGGAGATGGAGAGGAAGAGGAAACCAGAGGGAGTTCAGTCAGGAGGTTCGGGCAAGAAGTCCAAGGTATCAGATCACAGATCTCGGAGCCAGCAGAGCTACGATCATTGTGGCAAATGAGACAGGATGCACAAGGGGATGTGCAAGGCGGGGAGTTCGAGTGGTTACAAGTGAACTGGTCATATGAGTCAAGATTGCATAGCCACTACCACCACCACGCCAACATCAGACCTGATTTGCTTTCAGTGCAATCAGAGGGGACACAAGCAGTCCTAGTGCCCGAGCTTAGCAGTAGTAGGGAAGGTGGTAGCACCTTCTCCTGTCACATTGAGGATTACAAATGGACGTCAGGGTCGGGCTAAGGCACCTACGGCACTGAGCAGGGCTTTTCAGATTACAGCAGAGGAGGCACGAGCAGCTCCTGACGCGGTGACGGGTATGTATCATTCTCTTATCTCTTTGTTGATGTTGTTTGTTACTTATGTTTGCATGTTTTATTATAGGATCGTTCCTAGTGAACGGTATTTTCAGCCTTTGTACTATTCGATTCGGGTGCCGCCTGATCTTTTGTGTCGCTCGCGCTCAGCAAGCGGTTCGTAGGAGCTCCGGGGGAGCTGGGTTGTCTGTTGGATGTAGAGATAGCAGAAGACAGGACCGTCAGGGTCATGAGGGTTCACAGAGGGTGTGAACTTCAGTTATTTGATCAGCATTATACAGTGGATTAGGTTCTTATTCCCCTGCGAGTGAACAAGGTTATAGTAGGTATGGATTCGTTGAGTCCCAATGGGGCAGTGATAGATTATGAGTAGCAGTTTGTTAAGGTTCGCACTCCTACTGAGGGAGAGTTAGTGATTCTGGGCGAGAGGCCACAGTGCAGACTGATTCTCTGTTCAACAGCGAGATCGAGGCGCTACTTTAAGCAGGGTTGCACAGGATATGTCGCCTACGTCATGGATACCCGGGATAAGGGTAAGGCGACAGTGGATGATGTACCAGTAGTGAGAGAGTATCTGGATGTATTCCCGGAGGATTTTCCTGGGATGCCTCCAGAGAGACAAGTAGAGTTTCGGATTGACATGGTCCCTGGTGCAGCTCCTATAGCCAAGGTACCATATCGGTTGGCCCCTCCCGAGATGCAGGAGTTGTCTACGCAGTTGAAAGAGCGGCTAGACAAGGGTTTTATCAAGCCGAGCAGTTCACCATGGCGAGCCCCAATCCTGTTTGTGAAGAAGAAGGACGGTTTGCATCGAATGTGCATAGATTACCAGGAGCTGAACAAGGTAACGGTGAAGAACCGTTACCTACTCCCGAGGATAGTTGATTTGTTTAACCAGCTTCAGGGATCATCTTGGTTTTCCAAGATTGATCTACGGTTCGGATATCACCAAATGCGGTTTAGAGATGATGATGTGCACAAGATCGCTTTTAGGACCCGTTATGGTCATTATGAGTTTGTGGTGATGCCTTTTGGGCTCACCAATGCTCCAATCGCATTCATGGACCTCATGAACCATGTGTGCAGACCGATGATGCATCAGTCTATAATAGTATTCATTGATGACGTCTTGGTTTACTCCAAGTCTCAGGAGCATCATGGGGAGCACCTTAGAGAGGTGTCGGAGACACTAAGGAGGGAGAAACTTTACGCGAAGTTCTCCGAGTGTGACTTCTGGTTAAGCGAGGTGCAATTCCTTGGGCACCTTGTCAACCAGAAGGGTATTTTGGTAGATCCGGCCAAGATAGAGGCCGTGATGCAGTGGGAGACTCTAAGGTCTCCAACTGAGATTCAGAGCTTCCTAGGTCTGGCAAGGTATTACAGGAGATTTATCCAGGAATTCTCCATATTGGGCTTATTGTGTTGCTTCATGGGCTCAGTCTTTAGCCCAGTTTTGGTTGCCGGTTTGGGCCTGTCAAACCGTGAATTATTTTAATCTAGGGTTTTAGTATTTAAGGTGCATGCATGCATCATTAGTTAGTAACGCTTTTATTATTTTCTCTCATCAGTATTGTAAACCCTAGCTCGCCTCTACAGTGGAAGTTCTTCATCGAGCTCTGCTAAGGCGTGACTATATTTGAATCATAAGCTTTACATTGATTCCATACTGTGTTCATAATCGTATTGTCTTTGAATTGTTTGTTCTTCATCAATATACCTGTGAAAGATCTAAACGATCTGAGATTTATTCTCATCAATTGGTATCAGAGCAGGAGGTTGTGTAATTCGTACGCATCCCTTCTGTTGAAGAAGTTATTAGGGTTTGTCCCCATTGATTGATATTAATTAAGCTGTCATTCATATTGACATATCTCATTAATTGTCGATCTTACTCTAACGATAAATTACAAGTCTGATCTAAACAGGTTATCGATCAAACTTCATCACAATGTCTATGGATGATTCGCAAACCAATTCAATCAACATCTCCAACAGTATTGGATCGACGACAATGATTCCAATCTTATACACTCAGGATTCTGAGGTTTGGATGCACCACTTCGAAGATTATGTGATCGGTTCAGAAGATAATGGGTACTTGATCTGAGAAGCAATCACAGTTGGCCCATTTGCTCACTCAAGCACCTCAAAGATTGTCAGAACTCAAAAGGAGTACAATCAGCTTGTGAATGATGAGAAAGACATTCCTCAAGATGAGAAAGAGAAGTTTCAATGCAACGTCAAGGCCTTAAGAATGATTAGGTTTGCTTTGCAGTCGGATACGTTTCGATTGGTGAGTTCTTGCACTATAGCTAAAGAGGTATGGACAGGTCAAAAGAATTGTATTCCACTAATGAAGATCTGGAACATTCAATTCAGACCTTGCTGCTTTCGGAATTTGGTGATTTCAAATAGAAGCCGGAAGAGAAATTTGTTTAGGCTTTTGATCGGTTTAGTCATATTCTAAGTAAGATGATAAAGCACGGGATCGAAAGGAAGGTTATTGAACAAAAAGTTACCTTAATGAACAGTCTTAGACATGAATGGATGGAGGTCGTGTCCACATTAAAGGCACACGAACAGTTTAACTCATAATCTCTAGCGAAACTGGTGGGAATTCTAAAGTCCCATGAAAATGCAGTGTCAAAGGAAACGAACGTGGTTTCCAGTTTGGGTTTGTTAGCTCTTTTTTCAAAAGGGAAAAGTGTTGTTGAGGAGGAAGAAGAATTGGATCTTGCTGACTATGATCTAACCAGTGAAGAGTATGCCCTAATGGTTTCCAATCCTAGAAAGTTCATCAAAAGAAAGTTCCTAGCCAATAAGAACCAAAACTAACAGGGAAGTTATAGTTCTAAAAAAGTGAAGGAAGAACCGAAGATAGGTTCGAAGTCAAAAGAATCCAAGAAAGAGGCGAAGAGTGGTGGTGACTCAGGATTTGATTGCCATTATTGTGGAGGCAAGAATCACTTTGCTAAGGATTGCATGCTGAAGAAAAAGGCAGAAAAGATTGATGAGGATGATGAGGAAGCGAACCTCTTGAGACGATTGGAGGAGATCAGGAAAAGAAAATCAGCAGCTAACAATAAAACCATGAATGCTTTGATTGTACAGGATACAGGTAACAATGATGAATTCGGTGGAGTGGAAGTGTGGTCCATGAATTCAGAGGACGATGAAGTAAGAAAACCGACTCATGGCAAGGCGATGCTGGTGAAAGAAGAATATGTTTCCGGAAGGTGCTTGATGGTGACAGAAGGAGTAACTCAGATAAGAGGATATTCTACAGATGGTGGGCTGCAAAAAGAGAAGGAGCGAGAGGACAGTTGTTTTGCTGCGAAACCTGTCAGTGCACGGATCAACAAATGTGATGAGTTGATCAAGAAGGTACAAAATATTCTTACTTCTCTGAAAATACCTATTACTAACTATGAAAAGGAACTGAATAGCTTAAAATAAAAAATTTCTAGTTTAAGTAGTAGTCTTGCCCAAACTCGTGTCACAAACTCTAACCTGACTGATCAAATTAGGAGGATATCGTCAAAGAGTGAGGAGAGAAGGATGTGGATTGAGCAGAAGGAGAAAGAGTTAATTAGGTCTAGGGATGAGTCAATCTATTTTCAAAGAGACAATCTTAAGCTTCTAGAACAGCAAAACGTTTTTTGTTTAATTGCGAAAAGACTTTATTTTAATATCACTCAATTGCATATCGATTGTGAAATAGGAAAGAAGATACATCGCATGATTTTACCCTTCCTTGAGTTGAAGGAGGATGAAGTCGATGCCGAAGCCTACAAATGTGAAAATGTTGTATCTTCTGATGAAGTCTCTCCTGCCTACAAAATTGGTCTTGACAAAATAGAGTCCTCCATAAAGTCCAAAGACCATAAGCACATGCTCAAAAATCTAATAGACGAAAATGATAGATTGAAGTTAAGAATCGAAACTGTATAGAAATTTGACTCACTGAATGCCAAACTAAGTTCATAAAATAAAATTGATGTTGAAAATGCATCTGAACTTAATGAGGATGATGGCATGAGTGAAATCTCTATAGAGGATGTGGTCGACTGTTCAGAATTTGTGAAAAGCGAACCTGAAACTCACAAAAATTTGATTTCTGAAAACTCTGTTGAGTTCGCTCGCTCGTCAACAGACAAGACCAAAATTCTCAAGGAAAAAGCGGTTGTGTATCAAAAGGTTCAAACTACTCCAAATCAAGTCTACACAGTTCAAGGAGTCACTCCTCAACAAACAGCAGAACTCACAGCTATCGTAGAAGAAGATAATGCAGCTGGATGTGAAGACTTCTTCTGGTCAGCACCAATAGATAACGCTGATGAAACAAAAGGCCTATCTCAAAAAACCTCATGGAGAGTGAAGGGTAGGTATGTGCCGGAACCACTTAATGAGCCTGCAAGATATGATGTGCCAAGCACAAGTGGAACCAAAACATATTTTGGTGAACCAGTGATAACTTCCAGTGAGACATCTTCGTCAAAGAGTGAAAGCCATGCTCAAGTTCCAAAACAGGTGGCAGAACGAAAACACCAACGAAATCTGAGATACAAGAAGAATCTCTCAGAAAGAAAATAGTTTTGGAGATCTCAAAATCCTCATTATGTAAGGTATGAGAGGACGCACAAGTCACGAGGAGAATTCAGAAGCAACCGAAAGGAGGGTTTCGGTCCTTGGAATGAAAGGAACCGAATGGAATGCTTCGATCCGCAGCAGGTAAGGAACCGAAAGGAGGGTTTTCGGTCCACGGCAAGTAAGCAACCGAAAGGAGAGCTTTGGTCCTCAGAGCGTAAGAAACCAAAAGAATGGCTTCGGTCCTCAACATAATAGCAACTGAAAGGATGGGTTCGGTCCCAAGTTCAATCAGACTAACAGAAGGGAAGAGTGTTCCCGTTCTCAACCAAGGAAGAGTAATAATCGACGATCTAATATCGCTTCTAAACCCTATTCTTCTCATTCTCATTCTAATTCTTATCCTTCAAAAGATTTAAAAGGGAAAGGAAAGCTCTTTCCAGAAGACAACAAATGCCCGAAAGAGATCCAAAAGAATGCAGACGTCAAAATCTCAAACCCTACGTCTAATGAATCTAAGCCAAACAAAATTAAAGTTTTTACAATAAAGAGAAAAGATGAGACAACTCTAATTAAATGAACTTATATGGTTGATGTTTCTCTTACTATTCCCTGTGTTGTAAAAGGCTCACAAGGACCCAAGAAATTTTGGGTTCCTAAATCCGTTTAATATTTTGCAGGTTATACGTAACGAGCAGTTTGACGAAGAATGGTATATTAATAGTGGCAGCTCACGTCACATGGCAGGACGAAAGGAAGAACTGAGGGAGTTTCGGTCTCTCAAGGATGATGGAATTGTGAAGTACGGAAACAATTCGTTTGGGACTATCAAAGGCTATGGAATGATTACGAATGGTGATTTCTCTATAAGAAATGTCGCATACGCTAAAGGATTGCAGCACAACCTTATCAATGTATCATAGCTGGTAGTTGGGACCGGATTGAAGGTCTCGTTTGATGATGAAGGCTCAGAAATAGTCGAAAAGAAGTCAAATAACATTCTGTTGAAATCAAAGCGAAAGGGAGAAATGTACCCTTTAAACCTCAATCCAATTCGAGGGAAACCAACAATCTGCTTACTAACGAAGGCTCACTTAGACAAAAGCTGGTTATGGCATCGAAGGCTCTCTCATCTTAATTTCAAGGATATCAACAAGCTTGTTTTAGGAGATCATGTTCGAGGTCTTCCAGTTCTCAAATTTTACAAAGAAAATCTATGCGCATCTTGTGAAATGGGAAAGCAAAGTAGACAAAGTCATCCTTCTATTATCAACACAAAGGTGTTAGAACCATTGGAGTTGTTGCATATCGATCTATGTGGTCCCTCCTCTATTGAAAGCATTGGTGGGAACAAGTACATTCTGGTCATCGTTGACGACTTCTCTCGCTTCACATGGGTGTTTTTCTTGAAGCAAAAATCAGAGGCTACTCCTAACCTCAAGCTCTTCATAAAGCAAGTTGAATTTCAACTGAGGAAAGTTGTTTGCAACGTAAGAAGTGACAATGGCTTGGAATTCAAGAACAAGGATTTCGAAGATTTTCTAGCTGAGAAGGGAACGACTCATAATTTCTCGTCTCCATATACTCCACAGCAAAATGGAATCGTCGAAAGGCGAAACCGATCTCTGTGTGAAGCGGCTCAAACTATGTTATGCTTCGCTTCCTTGCCTTTGTATTTCTGGGTTGATGTTATTGTTGCTGCTTGTTTTACTCAGAATAGATCATATCTAAACAAGCGATTCTCTATTACTCCTTCTGGGTTCTTGAACAATCGCAAGCCGAATGTGAAATTCTTTCATGTGTCCGGTTCAAGATGCTTCGTCTTCAAATCAAAAGAGAATCGAAACAAATTTGATGCTAAGGCTGATGAAGGAATATTTTTAGGCTACTCCTTGCACTCGAAGGCATATAGAGTTCTGAACAAGCGCTCTAAGAAGATTAAAGAAACATACTATGTCACTTTTGACAATAGCTATGTCCAGAAGATGAAGACAACTGAATGTGCAATGTAGGAAATCATTCCAAAGACCAGTCAAGTTACAGCTCCTATCTCAAACCTTTTCGAGCAACATATGCTTCTTTTTGATGAACCTGAAAAGGCTATCGATTCTGAATCAAAGGTGGAAGATAACAAAGTTGACAATCTAAATCAAATCATTGACGATGCTGCACAAAAGATGGCTGCTGATCAACCAAAGGAAACCGAAAGGCCTAACTTAAGCGAACCTTATGGTGACTATCCTTCTGTCCAGGGGAGGGTTCTTCTCTACCAAAGGATCAAGGTCCTTCATTCCAAGGGGGAGAATTCAACGTCAAAATCATCTAGCTCAACCGAAAGTCCAAATGAAGGGGAACATTCTGATCCAGAAATTGAACTCGTGTCATCATTCGAGGGGGAGAATACACATGTCAATAATGATGATACGCTATCAGAATTGGAAGAAGAAATCAATGTAGAATTGGATCCCTACTGTGATCCAAATTACCCACCTCTCATTAAATGGACCAAAGATCATCCTCAAAGTCAAATCATTAGGGAATCTTTAGAAAATGTATTAACTCGATCATAGATCAAATCGAACCAAGCTGCACTATTCTCTCAAGTAGAATTTTGCATGTTTAACTCTTTTGTCTCCAAAGTTGAACCGAAGACTATGAATTTGGCTCTTGATCATTCTGACTGGGTTCAAGCCATGCAAGACGAGTTGAACGAGTTTGAAAGAAACAAAGTATGGCATCTAATTCCAACTCCAATGGATGATTCGGTTGTCGGTCTCAAGTGGGTATTCATAAATAAGATGGATAAGGAGGGGAATGTGATTCGTAACAAGGCTCGGTTGGTTGTAAAAGGCTACTTCCAAGATGAAGGTATCAATTATGAAGAGACCTTCACTCCAGTTGCAAGATTAGAGTCGGTCTGCATCTTTCTTGCTTATGTTGCACACAAAAACTTTGAAGTCACTCAGATGGACATAAAGTGTGCCTTTCTCAACGGAGAACTTGAAGAAACTGTGTACGTTGAGCAACCGCCAGGCTTCGTGAACGAGAAGCACCCAGATCACTGTTGCATCCTAGACAAAGCGGTATATGGCCTAAAGCAGGATCCCCGAGCATGGTATGAAACTCTTACTCGATTCTAAAAAAATGCCTAAATTTAAACAAGGTTCGGTTGAACCAACCTTCTTTCGTAAGAGAGAGGGTAACCACCTTATGATAATCCAAATTTACGTTGATGACATCATCTTCGGCTCCACGAATCCTAGCTTAACAGCTGAATTCAGGAAGTTGATGGAAACTAAATTTGAGATGAGCTCAATGGGTCCAATTAACTTTTTCCTTGGCTTAAATATTAGACAGGGACCCGAAGGCATTTTTATCAATCAAGAGGAATATACAAAGACATTGCTCGCTAATTTTGGCATGATGGGAGACTCCGAAGTGAAAGTTCCAATGGCTTTTGGGACAAAGTTTACACCTTCTTTGGAGAAGCCAGCCGCTGACATGACGCTTTATCGTCAAATGATTGGGTCACTAATGTATCTAACAGCTAGCAGACCCGACATCATGTTCTCAGTTTGCTACTGTGCCCGATTCCAGGCTAAACCATGCGAACCTCACATGCTAGCCGTGAAAATAATCTTTCGCTATCTTAAGCGAACCTCTTCTCTCGGTCTATGGTATCCAGCAAACTTAGGATTCTTTGTCCAAGCTTTCTCATATGCTGCCTTAGGTGGTTGTGGACTGGATCGTAAAACCACCACTGGAGGATGCCAATTTCTCGATGGTAAATTGGTCAGCTGGCAATCAAAGAAACAAACCTGTGTTTCTCTCTCCACGGCAGAAGCTGAATACATTGCTACCGCCTCATGCACATCTCAGGTTGTATGGATACATAGTTAACTTAGAGATTATGGGATGAACATGAAGAAAATCCCACTATATTGCGACTCTGAAAGTGCAATTAGGATTTGTCATAACCCAGTGAAACACTCGAAGATAAAGCACATAGCACTGAGGTATCACTTCATCAAAGATCACGTGGAAGATAGAAACATAGAGATTCACTTCGTGAGGACAATTGATCAACTGGAAGATATATTCACTAAGGCTTTACCTGAAGCAAGTTTCAACAAAATCTTACAAGGCCTAGGAATGATGGAAGCAGAATCAGTACCAAAATCGCATTCACCTCAATAAAGGTAAGAAGCGAAATAGAGCGAACCGAAATGAACCGAACACTCGGTCTATTTCGGGTTTGGTTCAACCAAGAACCGAAATGAACCGAACGCTCGGTCTATTTCGGGTTCAGTCCTTCTAAACTCGTTCGCTTCTTTTTCATCGCAAGGAATTTTGATTGTATTCTTTTGTAAACTCTTTTAATACTCATTTTTATGTCTCTTTTCATTTTTTTATTTTCATAAAATCCAAAATATTTTTCTTTTTCGTTTTATTAAAAATCTTCACAAAATACAAAAATATCTTTTATTTTATTTTATTTTATTTTATTTTTATCTAATGCTTTCCTTTGTATAAATGTTACTCTCGATGGTGAAGCTCAAGCAGGTATAACCTCTTTTCTATAAACTATTTAAGTGTCCCTAGATGCATGCTACTGTATGTTGAATAAAGCCTCTACAGATTTTGAGTGAAGCCTTAATAACATGATATATACAAATCATGTTTTCCCAAACTAGGTTGTTACATTCACTCTAATCATGAGCTACCTTACTCTTCTCATATTGAGCTTAGAGTTTTCTGCTTGGTCCTTCTTTTATAGCAGAGGTACATTCGTTTCTTATACCACCTATATCATTTTTCTTCATTACACTTCATCTCACTAATGTAACCCTTGAGACTCTCAGCATTTACCACTGAGGTTTATGGTTATACAAAAATCTGTGTTTCTGATCTTAGTTTTGTGTCACTACATACTAAGTGAAACCCATAATTCCACACCTTTAATGAATTGATGGTGCACCATTACTATGATAAAGTTCTTGAATGAAATCTCTTTTTATTTTGAGTGATCCTTCTGAAAACGTATATTACCAAGATTTTTCTTCCCCAAGGATCTAGTAAAGTTTTTTTTTTGAGATTTCTCATTTGTCAACAAGTCACTGAATATCTTACCTACCTACTTGTTTAACATGGCACATTGGTCTCACAAGTACTTCGTTCAGTTTCGGTCTTATATTAAGTATCGAAATCATGAATTGAAGCGAAATCCAACCTCTATAGCTTTAATTAAAAAGATTCCTTTCAATACTTCTTAACAAGTACTTGATCGTTATTTAATGGGAAGCCACACAAGCACTTTGAAGTCTCTCTTGACTTTGAAGGAAGAGATTTGTTCCCAGAATCAGTTGCTTTATGTCTTAACAAGACATCACAAACTCCCATAAAAAGTTTGCTTTATTTCTTTATCATTCACATTCTATGCACGAAAATCTTTGATTTTCCAAAATCTGGTTCTATTAACGATGACATAATTGTTACAGCTTCATTTCTAAAAATATTCCAGTGATCGATAAAGATAAAGGTGATGACGGTTCATATAAAATATGTGGGTGACGTTTGGGATAAAGTTCTTAACTGAGTCAGCAGTTATCCAATCGTTTTGACGATTTGAAAAAAAGGCACTTTTTATGGAAAGGCGCGTAACAGTAAAACATCGTTTCTCTCTCCTGCGTCATCATCAGGGTTGCCAACTGTTCACTCCGTCACATCAGGAATAGTTTCTAATAAATCTAAGATTTCAGCCGGATATTTCTCTCTCCTACTTGTACATATAAAAGGAGTTGGCACGCTCCACTTTACTCTTTTATCACTTAGAAATTCTCTCAAAGAAAACGGGCGATTTCTTTCACTGTTCATCTTCTTCTTCTCAAGCTTCATCAATGGCAGAATCATTGATCTTCTTCTTCTCCAACCTTCTCACCATCAAGCTTCAACAAAACCTCATCATTGATCTTACACCCTTCATCTATGAATCCTACATGTTTTATGTCGTCGAATGTCTCAAGTACTCACCTCTTGTTGATGCTCTTACAAAGGTCGAAGTTGTTCTCATGTCTTGCCTCTCACACATCTATTCAACCGCTTACTATGACAAGGTTACAGAGAGGATTCACTTTGAGATTCACAACGAGAATACCTCCATCTCCAAGAATTGCTTATGTGCCCTAATTGGTCTTACTCATGAACCCACTCTGGTAAACCCCGACTCGATTACTACTGGTCAATTGTTATCCATGTTCTACCAAATGGGGTACACAGAAACCCTAGCCACAATTACCAAATTCAAGAAGTCTTGCCTTCCTCCACAATGGAATGGCCTCTTCACTCTTCTTTTCAAAGGTCTCTCAGAGTGTAGCACCGGCTCAAACGGAGCAAGCAAGTCATTTATGACTGTGCTTTATGGGTTGTATCATGGGGTTACCTTGTACTATGGGGAAGTCATATGGCAACAACTGGTTCAGAGTTTGTATTCTTCATCACGACATTCAGAGATTTCATGTGGTAGGTACTGGTTCATTATTACAAAGTGGGCGATGGATCGTCTCCACATTCCAATCATGGAGGACTCTCTTCTTTCATCTATCGCAACCTTTCACACCACGAAGATCATCGTCACAGATCCCTCCAAGTATTCCTTCATTAGATTGATCCCAGCATCTAGGTATGCATGTGTGTGACGCAAGCAACGTTATTCAAGAATAAAAGAAGCTTCCTTCTTCGGGCCCAAGGGAACTCACTCCTGCTATGATTCGCTCTATCGAGGAAGTAGAAAAGCCTGCGAAGATGGGCAAGAAACCAAAAACACAAAAGGAGGTGCGGGTTACTAAACCAACCAAAGGACAAACTCCCAAGAAGCAAAAGTCTGACAAAGCTGCTCCTTCCCAACCTAAGCAGAAGAAGTTGAAGAAGCCAACCCAGAGACTCGTTCTTCAATCTTCTAGAGATTCAGATTGTAAGTATGTTCCTCCTATTACCAAACCTTCTACTCATACATAATCAGAGAGCGAAAGCTCTGACGACGAGGCTTCGGGTCGTGGTGATACACCGCCTCGCTTGCCTACACCAGAGGTAATGTTCGGTCCAAAGCCCCTTCTCCTCCACTAGTTTATGTTCTTGTTTCTATCCCTCCTATTTTTCCCATCACTACATCTCAACCATCCACTACTATTCCCATTTCTGCTCCAATCTTTACTGAAGCCACTACTACCACCACTACTGGAGTACGAACCAATGTATCTGATACGGGGGCTCATTCTTCAGCACCAACCGAATCTCCAGTAACAACCGAACCTCCAGTCACTACCAAACCTCCTGTTACCACCACACCATTCTCTCCTACCCAATCCACTGAAGCCAACACAGTTCTTGGCGGTGAGGACTTGGAGTTTGATTCCACTTACATCAGTCCCTACTGTGTCCAAAGTGATGACGACGAAGATGCTCCAGTAACCAAGGGCCATCTAAAGGTTGTTACCGACAAGCTTGATCAGCTGCTTTCCTCCTCCTCCACTAGTGCTTATTCTGAAGTCGCTCTTAAATCTCTGTTCTCTTCGGTTGTTAAAGAGCATGATGCTTCTCTTTCTGTTGCTGCACAGGCTATTGAAGCATCTACTTCTCAATGTCAGAAGGCCTCGCTTGTTGTTGAGGCTTCATGAAGGAATGCAAAGAAGCGACCGCAAAAGTCAATAAACTAATTTCTGAGGCTCAACTATTCCTTGATTCATTGCAGGCTGCAGCTCAAAAGAACTCTCAGACAGTGAATGCTTCGGTTGAAAATCTTTAGCGCTCTCTTTAAGCTGAAAAGACTAATCTTGACGTCGCTCGTAAGGCCATTGAAGCTGCCAATGCCACCCTTCATGCTAATGTTAATGATCGTCTGACTCAACTGGAAGCAGAGTTGGCGGTAGAAAATCGCATAAGGGATGAGTTAGACAAGCATACATCTCAGCTGAAAATGCAAAACCTCAAGCTTCGCACTGCAACAAATGAGCTGAATGATTTAAAATCTGAAAGGGAGGTAATTCGAAGCTCTGTAGGTGACGTTCATTCCATTTTACTTCATCTTCTTGACGCACATGATCCCATTCTGACTATATCCATCAAACGCCATTTGGCCGACAAACTTGGACCTACATTGGATGTCCTTAGTCGGATTGAGGGTGTTTCGGTGACTAATGTCCAGCCGAAGCAAGGGGGAGAAAAGGCAATAACTCAACCTCCTACCGAACCTAAGTCAACAGATGAACCGAAGGATAATGTAGCTTTGGTTAGCAAAAGGGATAAGAGGAAAAAGAAAATTGGTGAAGATGATACAGATAATGATGATGATGATTTTGAAGATACTTTGGGAGAAAATCCCTCCAAGCCTTTTTAGAAAACAAAACTTTCTGACAAAGAGCTTGCAGAAAAGTTCAAAAGGGAAACGGCTGAGCTGGAGAAGAAGCAAAAAAGAAAAGGAGCTCTTGGAGAAGAAGAAGTCCATTATTCCAGAGTGGACCATTGATTCGCTTCAAAAGAGATGCTATAGATCAACCGAGTACTCATTGGCTTGAACTTGTCATGTCGTTCAGCCTTGAAAACTCGAAGGATGCACAGTTTGACAGGCTAATCACTCGAAAGGCATTTATCTTTCATTGCTTCAACTCAATTGTTGTCATCCCTTCTCCGGATCCAAAGGTTGATCGGGATCTGTTAGAGTTTTATCTGGAGTTCGCTTAGCCACAGTAATTGACCTGGAGTTCACAGAAGATTACAAATGTCAAGGTACTGAAGCCTTATACAGCCGGGAAGTTCATCAACGTCAAATTTAAAGTGACTCAAGGCTCTGAAGGCTTGGTTCATAATTTCTCCCTGGCTGATCTACCGAACCTCAACCCTCACGACTGGATACTCCTCAACAACATTTTATTGTCGAATCCTCATGAGTATCGGTCGATTATTGACCATATCAAGAGAATGCTTGTTTGCTACATTCACGAAGTAGCAAAGATGGATTAAGAAATCACCTCTTTTATTCACAAGTGAACCACAATCAAACCTATGGGAAGAGCTAGCGATATAAACTCAATGATCAAGGGCAAAATTGACACAAAATATCACACTGTGATGTTTCTCAGGGGCGAAGGTCAAAAATGCATGTTCGCTCTTGTTGACAAGCACCTGTTCTCAACTGCTTGCTTGGAGCATATTTTAGATATCATTCAGCAGTGTAATCAAAACTCAGCAGCTGACAAGAAGTTGTTTACTGACATGCTGAGATGGTACATTCAATTTCGGCAGACTCTTCTTGCTATCATTCATCGGCTATTCAAAGTTGTGAAGACAGTGAAGCCTACTCAAAAGAAATAATCTCTCGCCTCATTTGACGCAAAGGGGGAGATTGTTGGGCTTATTGTGTTGCGTCATGGGCTCGGTCCTTAGCCCAGTTTTGGTTGCCAGTTTGAGCCTGTCAAACCGTGCATTATTTTAATCTAGAGTTTTAATATTTAAGGTGCATGCATGCATCATTAGTTGGTAACGCTTTTATTATTTTCTCTCGTCAGTATTGTAAACCCTAGCTCGCCTCTACAGTGGAAGTTCTTCATCGAGCTCTGCTGAGGCGTGACTATATTTGAATCATAAGCTTTACATTGATTCCATACTGTGTTCATAATCGTATTGTGTTTGAATTGTTTGTTCTTCATCAATATACCTATGAAAAATCTAAACGATCTGAGATTTATTCTCATCACTCCAAGATAGCAGTTTCGTTGACCCGACTGACCAAGAAGTTGGTGGTTTTTCGTTGGGGCCCTGAGCAGCAGACATCCTTCGAGACGCTTAGGCAGTGGCTGTGTGAGACGCCGATCCTCACCCTGCTAGAGGGAGTAGATTAATTTGTAGTCTACTATGACGCTTCGATCACAGGTTTGGAAGCAGTTTTGATGCAGCGAGGTCATGTGATAGCTTATGCTTCAAGACAGCTGAAGCCTCATGAGTCTAACTATCTGACGCATGATCTAGAGTTGGGGGCTGTGGTGTTTGCCCTCAAGATTTGTTGGCGTTGCCTCTCCAGGGTCCGGTGTATCATTTACACGGACCACAAGAGTTGGAGGTACCTCATGGATCAGTCAAATCTGAACATGAGGCAGCGTCGGTGGTTAGACATGGTGAGGGACTACGATTGTGAGATCCTTTACTACCCGAGAAAGGCCAATGTAGTGGCCGACGCCCTGAGCCGCAAAGTAGTAGCAGCCCCGATCCGAGATATCTGTCTGAGGATGACAGTGATTACTCCACTACTGGAGCAGATCTGAGGGGCGCAGGTCGAGGGCCTAAAGGAGGAACGCCGAAAGTGCGAGAGGATCATAGGCCAGGTGGACTCTTTTGACTATGAGAGTCGTGGATTATTGATCCTGCATGGGAGGGTCTGGGTACCGTACTGGGGCGGGGTACGGCAGATATTGATGGATAAGGCCCACAAGTCTAGGTTCTCCATCCATCTAGGGGCGACAAAGATGTACAAAGATCTTAGATCTGATTACTGGTGGCCCTGCATGAAGTGGGATGTTGCATGGTATGTAGAGAGATGCCTGACCTGTAGGAAGGTAAAGGCGGAGCACCAGAGGCCGCATGGCAAGATGCAGCCTTTGGACATCCCCGTATGGAAGTGGAAGGACATTACAATGGATTTTTTCACCAAGCTTCCTAGGACCGCATGTGGGGTCGATTTGATATGGGTCATCGTGGATTGGTTGACCAAGAGTGCTCACTTCATACCGATCCAGTGCGAGAATTAGTGGCACGTCATGGAGTGCCTGTCTCGGTGGTTTCAGACCGATATGTCCGTTTTACTTCCATATTTTGGAAGCGGTTCCACGACGAGATGGGTACTCGTCTTCACTTCATTACCGCTTTCCACCCTCAGATGGACAGATACAGCGAGAGGACGATTCAGACTCCTAAGGACATGCTTCGAGCATGCATGCTATATTTCAGTGGCAGTTGGGATACATATCTTCCGTTAGCGTAATCTTCGTATAACAACAGCTACCACTCCAGTATAGACTGGCCTCCCTTTGAGATGCTCAACGGTAGGAAATGTAGGACCCTAATCTGTTGGGGTGAGGTCGAGCAGAGGGTCATGGGGAGTATGTGATGGGTTTTGGTCATAAGACATCCTATGTGCTCATACAAACCCTAAAGCTTGGATCTAGGTTTCTCTATTGTACATGCTTTGAATCCAAGACTATAAAGCCTAATTCTAGCATATGGAAATCGACATTAACATATAATTAGGTTTATGATATTACCTTTGATTGTTATCTAGCAATAACAATCCCAATTCCACCTTGAATTGACTTTGGAATGCTTAGAGTCACAAGTGTCACTCCTCTAATGGCTTACAAACACCAAGAGCAAATGGAGAAGGTATAAAGAGAGAGGAGAGAGGTTAGAATTCGTCCTTAGGACTTCTTGGGAACGGATCCACGAATTCATGAGCCAAGGGGTGTTTATATAGGTGTAGAGATAGGGTTTCAGTCATTATCCTTATCTAGTTGCTTATCCATCAAGCAACCCATAAGATAATCCTTGAATCCTTATTATATTCGAATTCTAAGGCTTTATAACCTTAAATTCGTCCAACCTAATAATAAGATAACCCTTACCTTATTTTGTAACTATCACATAATTACAATTCAGCCCCTCTAGTTTAATTAATTACACTTGATCACATAATTAATTCTTAATTAATTATTGACCAATATTAAATAAACAAATATGATTTCTCCTTTAATATATTATTCTTATAACATATTAATAAATCATATTATCCTCTCTCTCTTTATTTATTTCTCCAATCAAGTTGCTTTGGTGAAGGCAACCCAAAAGGACCATGCACCATCGGGTCAAGTACATACCAAAATAGTTATGGACTTAGACACTATTCCAACAGTCTCCCACTTGGATAAGTCTAATAACTATTCTGCGTATGAATTCAGATCCTGATCTGCAATCGTAGCTTTCCAAAGCCGCTGTCAACTCTGATCATATCAGATACGCATGTCCTTAAGATAAGGGATCATATATTCCTCCATTCTAGATATCATATGAGATATGATTTCAAATCATTCTCTTTGTACTCCTTCTCAATTTCTGATTTATGACAACAGACTAATTGAATAAATCAAATTAGCCCTAGCCCGGCCGAGCATTTACGTATGTCATCACTAAACCATCGAGGGGCCCAAAGATATCGCTTTTATCCTACTTTGGATAAAAGGAACGGATAAACTTTGATACAATGCTCGCTTGCACTTACTCACCAAATTACACACAATAATATGTTTTATAACACCAAGTTACTAGTGCGTTTACATATTATCAATGTGCAATCGATTCGCAAGATACAACTCACACATCTCGGTTTCAAGAATATAAGATGTTATCATCTCACTAATCACTCGTGACACAATTCATGGAGTGATCCAAGTGAGCGTGAGTTTAATCCAATGCTCAAATCATATTCATAAGCACTCATGAACGTTGCAGCAAACATTTGCTTATGTCTAATACTTTTCTAGACAATCCACACACCAATTCATGACAGTCTTCATTCATATCTACTTCCAACATATGAACGACTGTGGCCCGTTCGAATAATTCGATTATTCTTAATAAACTCAATTATTCTGGAAGTCAAAACATGCAAGGTGAAACACAAGAATAATACTAATCCCATATGGCCTCAAACCTTTGAGTATAAATAAAACACCTTTTATTTATCACCATATCGATTACTCATTATTTGCCATTTCGGGTAATCAACTTTTTACTTGAATTATTACACTTGTCCCATGCTCTTAGCATGCACATAATGCTTACCTATGGTTCTTACTTTTGTGAAGTAGACAAATTGAACACATTTCCAATCATTCTCATTTCACAACTCCAAATCCTTTTTCATAAGTGTAAGAATATCAAATTCTTGTTACTTATAAAATATGCAAGATTCTAACACTCTATGCAATGATCCTTTCGTAATGTCACTGCACCAAGGTCACAAAGACTATTGCCAATGATATTACAAAGTTCTCCAACGAAAATTGTTACAAGACAATTCCTTAGATATGATGTTTCTCACTCAAAGTACATTCCTTTGAACATCCTTTTGCATAAAAGTTTCTAATCTAGTCATAGATTTTCAATATTTACTTCCCAATATGGACACGCTTCCATATTTTCCATATGACAACTTATTATTAATAGAATCTTTTCTATTCATAATAAGGTCGATATGGTCCATCCAATATGGAAACATTTCCACATTTTCCATATGACAACTCATTCTTAATAGAATCTTTTCTATTCATCATAATGTCAATATGGTCCATTAATACCATGCTTCCAACTACTCACAAGCGACCAATTCTTGTCGAACTTTGAATTGTCCTTTGATAGTTGTTTAATTATTTTTAATCAAAACCGATTCTAGTCCCTTTTCCCTCTAAATGCGCTAGACATTTGGAAAATTTTAGAATGGTCAAACATTAAAGCATTTGCAATCGATCCTATACCCGAAGCGTATTGGACACGACGCACAATGTTTTATTTGCTATGTTCTCAAAATTCGAATTGTGAAAAGGAATGTCGTAATCATAATCGAAATTTTAAGAACACACTATGTACCTTTGACTAAATTTATTAACATTCCACAACCTAATCCTTTAGATTTGAAATGAAGCATAATATTATCTCCCTTAATTATAGCAAAACAACTTTATAACCCTTACGACATTGCAAGTATAACTCTTGTTTTCTATAATTAATATTGCCAACTTGCAATACTTTCCATAATAATCATACAATCATAACTTTTATGCTCCCACTATCATGATGATTACTATAAAACATAACACTTATGCTCCCACTAGCTTCGACATGTATTCATAAACATCTTAACTTCCAGAAAAACAATACCTATTGAATTTCTTAAGTCCATGTTTCTAATACTTAATGCTTTGATAATCTTTTATCAAGGCCTTTTAAACTTATACACCTTTGCCTTAGATAGTTTATATGTGTGTCTAAACGATTAAGACTAATTGCCAAACCTCACAATTCGAATCATGGAAAGGGATACCGTAACCATAATCAAATTTGAGAATGCAATTTTGACAATCACTATCTTCTTAAAATCTTTCTTAGTGAAAGCATTTCCTCACAATCATTTTCATGAAGGAGGACATCTTATGACACTTAGATTTTAAACGGTGTAAATGTTCCTATCCATGTGAATTTGTC
This sequence comes from Lactuca serriola, assembly GCF_051521515.1. NCBI lineage: Eukaryota > Viridiplantae > Streptophyta > Magnoliopsida > Asterales > Asteraceae > Lactuca > Lactuca serriola. The sequence goes on from NC_136414.1 coordinate 65,851,660, forward strand.
AAAACCAACGTTTACGACAAATTCAAACTCATATGGATCGAACTTTCTTAATCTTAATTTCTTGCCTTATGGTAGCACAGCTGCCCACCATGTCTTCCAAGTAGTTAAGCAGATCACCCTTTCCTATCAATGTACCTTACATTGATTAAGGTGCTTTGCCTTTTATGCATTCTAGATGAGAACTCATAGAACTCACATGCATAATTAACTCAATTGGAACAGCACAGAAACAAAATAATGTCAACACGATAGGTTGTAAACCTCAACTCGTGTGCTAGTGATGATCGATTAGGTTTATTTGATTTGTTCTTGAACCCTTTCAAGACCATTAAGACTCCCACTGACTCCTTGATATATAAGATTCTTTTGTCAATAAACATTTCTTGACAAACAAATATTCAAGAGTTAGTGTAGCTTTTATCAAAACACTTCATAAATTGGTCCAAGTTGGTCTTTGTCTTATTCAAGACATCACAATTTTCTACATTTTATGAATGTTATAAACCTTTAATACTTTTCACTCATTGTCACAATCTTAACTTTAAGACTTGTTATGGAACGAAGTATGATTGACTTCTTGATTTTAACCATTTCTTTAATTCTTGAATCCTCTTCTTATACATACAATTGTACTAAGACTCACTTAGAGGGTCAATTGAGATATGGTTCTTAATCATTAAGACCTATCATAAAGCATAAAAACTACTCTCCCTTCTTCTTAGAATGGAGAAACTTTTATCTTTCTGCCTACTTGATTCTTCTTATTCGTTCTACTATTGATCTAAACCCTTTAATCAATTTAGAATTACACTTAATCTTGTAAGTATAATCATATTTACTAAACCTTTAGTAAATCATGACGAATATCTTTGTTACTATTATGGTGGACTTTGATCAACACACAACTTTGTGTATTCGATCTCCTAGTCCTTCACTTGACACATTGTCAACGAATTTGTCTAATTTCCAAATATGAAATTTCTCATTCATCATGCAACCAAGTTGCGTGATTCCAAATTTCTATCCAATTGAAACTTTGGGCGATGAGAAACTCTCCCTATTTGGTAAATTCTTGACATTTCCATAAATAACATAACTAAGAATCATATCCATTCGTTGTAGAAATATTCAAACATCAATTTTCATAACGATTTCATTGCAAGAAAATAAACAAATAAATAAATAAGTCAAACAAAATTTATTTTATTTATAAAAGCAGCGGAAAACATTTGTCCTTACAATGCAAAATCCATTGAAAACTATGTAAAAAGAAAAATTTCTAACAACTCTGTCATAACTATCTAAGCTCAAAATCTAATCTTCAAGTCCATGCGATCGAGATCCATCTCTTGTGATTAGATTCATCTTGCTCTCTCAACAAGCTTCCTTTCTTTTCACCGATCCTGAAAAACACTCAAATGCAATCTTATCACATCATGTATTAAGAGTCAATGAATAGGAACTTAATGGAGTTAGATAGTGGATTCTTACCTAAAGTAGAGCCATACGTTCTGACTCTCCCATCTCTTGTAACGCCCGTAGATTAGGGCTAGTCAATCTAGAGACGATAAGCGTCAAAAATGACTTTTTTGATATAAGATTATTTAGGATGAATAATCCTAACTAAGTTGTAGTATATGTTACAAGGTTTCCGTGCATATAAAGAACGCCAAAATCCGAGTTATGACGAAGAAGTTATGACTTGTTGAAGTTTCGCGACAGAACCGGCACAACGCTGAATGACGTAAAAAGTGAATTTACGTTAGAGTGATATTTAGCCTTAGCAATCTAAACGAGAATCGAAGATCTCGTTGTTAGTAGCGAAACGATGAAAAGTTAGGCAAGAACGGACGTCAAACGAAGAAGTTATGAATTTATAACAAAATTTTTTGTCCCGGACTATTAAAAATAAATAATAAAAATAAATTCAAAATTAGCCGACGGAGTCTAAACGAAAGTTGTAGAGAGTAGTCTCACCTACGTGTGGATATAAAGAACGTCGGAAACGGAGTTCGTATGAAGAAGATATGAATTTTCGAAGTTTATTAAATAATTAATAATTAAATTTAATTATTAAATCTGGCCTTATCCGAAGATGAGTCACCGGACTCACCCGGAGTACGCCCAGTGTACTCATGTATGCCCCGCGTATAGCAAGAAGTGTCGACACTTCGGATGACGCATGCAGTGACGATTTCGGAGCCCGTACAAGCGTACGCCCCGCGTACTGGGAGGTTCCAGCCTCCTATAAATAGGATGCGAGGGTTCCAGGTATCTTTGCTCATTTCTTCTCCTCTTTGTGCCAAAGTTCTGCATTTTTACCCCCGAAGCCCCGGTAATATTCCCGAGTCCCGAAGCAAGATCCGAAGCCCCGAGAATCCCGAAAAGCGTGATTCCTGAGCCGAAGCTCTGCTCGCGAGAAGTTCGATTTTTGTGAAGATCTTCCAGATCTGCTGAGGATTACTACTTCTGCAAGCCGTAGTGCTGTCTGATCATCTTCTGATCAAGTGAGTCTATACTACCTTTCATAAACACGATAATAATACAAGTATGGTTTGAGTGTATTAAGTATATTGTTGTTTATATGCGTGAGTGTGTAGTTACTTTCTTCTAACACATAAATATGAAGTATTTGCTATGAAATACGTGCTGTGTGATTATATGTTATTTGTCTATTTGAGATGGGCATGGAAATTGGAGTTTTATACAGGTGTTAAACGATTTAAACTGTGTGAGTATTTATATCTACAAAATTGTTGGGTAGAACATAGGTAGATGGAATGGTTGGTGACTATGGAGTTAGCACCAATTGTATAAACCTTGGCAACGATGTGACTTCGTGCCTATTTGATGAATCTTGGCGACTATGGAGTTAGCGCACGTTAAGTAAACCTTGGCGACTATGGAGTTAGCGCTTATTGAGTAAGCCTTGGCGACTATGGAGTTAGCGCTTGTTAAGTGAACCTTGGTGACTATGGAGTTAGCACCTGATAGCTATGGATTTAGTACTTGATAAATAAACTTTGGCAGCAATGGATTTCGTGCCAATTCCTTAGGAACAAATGAATGAAGGATAGTTGGTTCTTAGGGTAAAACCTTAAGAAGATAATGGGGATGGGTAATTGGGTTGATTGTTTGCTGATTAAATATAATAATTATATTATTGTGGGTTGAAAACCCTATATGCTCACCAGGCTCCCAAGCCTGACCCACTCAGTTTTCTTTTCATTACAAGTAATGGCACAAGGGTATAAGTTGGTGGACTTGACGAGAGATTTTGGATTATAGATCACTAGTTATAAATAACTATTGTAAGATCTGTTTTATATTGTTTATGCTTTTGGTCTGTAACGAACATGACATCCCGAGGTTTTATTATTTAATAAAAATACATTCTCTTTGAGAAATGTTTTGATAAATGGTTATCATATTTTATTTTGGGAACAAATTCTGCAACCGTTTTCTTTAAAAGATAACTCTGATTTTAAAACAAAGCATAAACAAATCGGTCTTTTATGGCCGTGAAATTGGGGATGTCTCAGTTGGTATCAGAGCATTAGTTTAAGCGAACTAGGAATATGGATTCATTTCTAGACTTAAACTTAGAATCCTAAGCGATGATTGTGAGTTGAGTGTGTCCATTATATTTTAGGTATTACACCTAAATTGACACAAGCACTAGTTTATTTTAGGAGCGATACCTAAAATGCTTTTATGTGCTAAATGTTATATGTTTCCATATATGATATTATTTTTTCGGATCTATGGTCTGTTGCCGACCGGATCTGGAAACCTTATGTGTGTAGGATTCTAAGCGTACGTCTACGATATTAGAACTAGCATGTAAATTTTTCGGAGTGATAAGGATGATTTGAATATCTATCGTGAATAAGGATCTAATTTCACCTTATTCGGTGTATAGATCAAAATGACAAAAACCAGGAGTGGAGCTGGAAACGTGAACGAAAACAGGAATCAACCACCTGTGGTTGAACGAGTGGCTGTGGTAGCAGCAACACCTGAACCAATCACAATGGCTGGAGTGCGAACCATGATTCAGGCCATGATGGCTGAACAAAAGGAGGAAATGAGACAATTGCTGCTGAACAACAGGAGTGAACCCTCAATACCAGTTGAACAGCCTGAGCTGAATGAGGGGCAGTCAGAAGAAGGGAACAATAGTGGGACCATTGGTCAAGCCAACCCATCAATAGTTCGTCGAAACAATCATGATGGAGGCAATGATGGACGTGGATGCAAGTACAAGGATTTCATGGCATCCAAACCACCATGTCTTTCTGGGAGCCCGACGCCGGTGCAAGTCATGGACTGGATCTCCGAAATGGAGACGATGTTTGAAAGTTGCGAGTGTAGCAACAGACAAAAGACCGCTCTTGCAATCCCTCTGTTAAAATCTGGAGTACTGAGCTGGTGGAAGTTACTGGCTGATTCGATGCCCAAGGGGGAAGCTAGCAAGATGTCTTGGGAAGAGTTCATGGTGCAACTGAAAATGCAATACTGCTCTGAGCAAGATCTTCTGGAAATCAACAATGAGTTCCAAAATCTGAAGAAAGGAAAATTGAGTGTCACTGAATACGCTACGAGCTTTACGGAGAAGATGAAGCTTATTCCATACCTAATTCCAACTGAACTTTCCAAGGTCAACAAGTTTGCCAATGGATTACCAGCGGACTTTGGTCCGATAGTCAAGCAAGCAACCACTCTGAAAGCCGCCATCTGGGCAGCCAAGAATGTTGAGACCCAAATAAAAGAAAAGGGTCTTGGCGACTATGAAGTTAGCGCTTGTTGAGTAAGCCTTGGCGACTATGGAGTTAGCGCTTGTTAAGTGAACCTTGGTGACTATGGAGTTAGCACCTGATAGCTATGGATTTAGTACTTGATAAATAAACTTTGGCAGCAATGGATTTCGTGCCAATTCCTTAGGAACAAATGAATGAAGGATAGTTGGTTCTTAGGGTAAAACCTTAAGAAGATAATGGGGATGGGTAATTGGGTTGATTGTTTGCTGATTAAATATAATAATTATATTATTGTGGGTTGAAAACCCTATATGCTCACCAGGCTCCCAAGCCTGACCCACTCAGTTTTCTTTTCATTATAGGTAATGGCACAAGGGTATAAGTTGGTGGACTTGACGAGAGATTTTGGATTATAGATCACTAGTTATAAATAACTATTGTAAGATCTGTTTTATATTGTTTATGCTTTTGGTCTGTAACGAACATGACATCCCGAGGTTTTATTATTTAATGAAAATACATTCTCTTTGAGAAATGTTTTGATAAATGGTTATCATATTTTATTTTCGGAACAAATTCCACAACCGTTTTCTTTAAAAGATAACTCTGATTTTAAAACAAAGCATAAACAAATCGGTCTTTTCTGGCTGTGAAATTGGGGATGTCTCATCTCTTAGATCTCTTAGGTAATTAGGGCAACTTCGTCTCCAATGCCCCTTCTCTTGGCTATAAAAGCAAATTGACTCTTTTGGAACAACACATGGAACTACTTCAGACATCGCCTTTCTCTTATGATCAAACTTTTCGATCATTGCATGTCTTTCATTGCCATTGTCTATATCCATAGAGGTCTTGAAGGCAGATTCACCAATCAACTTTGCTTTTCTATTGCGCCAAACCATTGCTGATTCAGCAGCAATAAGCATGTAGGTGAGATCTATAAGTGTCATGTCGTGGTTCATCATATAGTACTCTCTTACGAACTCACTATACGAGTTGGGAAGTGACTGAAGAAACCAATCAGCAGCCATCTCATCACCGACAACGGATCCTATCATTCTTAACCTATCAATGTGTGACTTCATCCCAAGGACGTGTGCACACACCGACTTTCCTTCTTTATGTTTACTTGCCAAAAGGGCTTGAGTGATATTGAACCTTTCAATTTTACAATCTTGTGGGTTAGGGAGAACAATTGGAGGAGGAGGAGGAGGAAGTGAAGCATGATTTCTAGTTCCTCGATCGAATCGTGGAATATCATCTTCATGTGGAATGCTTGTTCCACGGGATTTGGGAAGACCATAGTTGTCGAACTTTGACATCTACAAGACGGGAGAAACGAATTCAAGTTAGTTGATTGATTGAGTCCTTGGTAAATCACCCAAATGAAATTCCAAGGCTAGGACCCAACACAATATGCTACAACCTAGAAAAGGGATGTCGTAATCTAGTTGCAGAATATTTGAAGGTAAGTGAATGACGATTCACTAATTTCCACCATGAAAAACGAAAATTAAATTTAAGTTTTAAATCTATGAGAACTCCTAGATTCTTTGAGATTCACTAAACATTTCAATGGCATGTTTAAATCTCGATATGCCCCTCTTGTTTGTGACTGGGATGCCGAGGATCACAAAGCGGGTGTGAATAACCATGCAAACTACTTGGTGCCCTCACATGTTACAGTCACCTATTCGATGTGCCGGTAAACCACACACGCTCCACCGAACTATGACAAACATTGAGTCACCCTTTGCTACCTTTGCTTAGAGCCATTTAGTGTGCCGGTAAACCACACACGCTCCACTAACGTCTTTGCAAGGGCACAAAGTGTAATTTCATGGAATTACATCAATTCACTTTGCCTAAGTAACTAAGATTGGGAATTTGAAAAACATTTAGTTACTTTTGTACTTCATTATACTTATAATAGAAGGTTTCGTCCTATCCTACCCATTTGGCTAACGACCCTCCACTAGTTAAGAGTGCGGTGGATAAGAGTACCCATTCAATCGCCATTTTATAGGCAATTTCCTTAAACACCCCTTATAGACCAGCTTCGTGAATGAGGCCTACTAACGGTAAGACTGACTTTTAGTTATACATATATATAATGTTAGACTTTTAATGTTATATATAGTATAGGGTGTATTTTATAACTTTTAAAATACTATGTGGTTAACTTTAACAATTACACTTTTAATTCAATTAATTGGTTAACCTAAACTTTTATGGATTTATTAAATCTCTTTTAATTATACTCCTTAATTAATTAATAAAACCACAAGGGAGTGATTTGAACTTTTCAAAACATTACTAGGGTTTTAGAATTTAACATTCCTAATTAAATTTTAATCAACTTTTAAATTCCAAAACTTGAGGGCAAATTTTGAAACATTTCAAAACATTAGGGTTTAGAATTTAAATATACATCAAAATTAAACTATTTAATCAAAATTTAAATTCTAAAACTTGAGGGCAAGTTTTGAAACCTTTTTCAAAACATTAGGGTTTTAACTATTTAAATTTCAAAACATCAAAACTTTTGGGTTCAAATTTAAACTATAAAACCTAAAGGGCAAAATATGAAACTTTTCATAACAACAAGGATCAAATAACAAATAATCCAAACTAACATTTAATTACATAATTATCCATATTTGATTTGTTTATTGATTTCTTGCAAAACAATTTATCAATTTACTCAAAATAATTAATCAATTATCTTATAAGGAAACAATTATCTTATTAATTGATAAATATCTTCATTTATATCAAAAATATAGTCAAATATATCATATAATCGGATTAATAATGATCTAACATGATAAGGAAACTATCCATAAGCAAAAACAGCAAGAAAACCCGAGAAAACCTCCATCTGACGACTTGACTCGTCGAGTCAGGCTTGGACTCGTCACGTCTGCATGGACTCGGCGAGTTCAGCCATGGACTCGGCGAGTCCAGCCTCCCAAACTCCAAAAAACGAATTTTTCAGATATATCAAGCATCAATACAATTGAAACCAAGCTAGGCTCTGATACCACTGATGGGTTTTGGTCATAAGACATCCTATGTGCTCATACAAACCCTAAAGCTTGGATCTAGGTTTCTCTATTGTACATGCTTTGAATCCAAGACTATAAACCCTAATTCTAGCATATGGAAATTGACATTAACATATAATTAGGTTTATGATATTACCTTTGATTGTTATGTAGCAATAACAATCCCAATTCCACCTTGAATTGACTTTGGAATGCTTAGAGTCACAAGTGTCACTCCTCTAATGGCTTACAAACACCAAGAGCAAATGGAGAAGGTATAAAGAGAGAGGAGAGATGTTATAATTCGTCCTTAGGACTTCTTGGGAACGGATCCACGAATTCATGAGCCAAGGGGTGTTTATATAGGTGTAGAGATAGGGTTTCAGTCATTATCCTTATCTAGTTGCTTATCCATCAAGCAACCCATAAGATAATCCTTGAATCCTTATTATATTCAAATTCTAAGGCTTTATAACCTTAAATTCGTCCAACCTAATAATAAGATAACCCTTACCTTATTTTGTAACTATCACATAATTACAATTCAGCCCCTCTAGTTTAATTAATTACACTTGATCACATAATTAATTCTTAATTAATTATTGACCAATATTAATTAAACAAATATGATTTCTCCTTTAATATATTATTCTTATAACATATTAATAAATCATATTATCCTCTCTCTCTTTATTTATTTCTCCAATCAAGTTGCTTTGGTGAAGGCAACCCAAAAGGACCATGCACCATCGGGTCAAATACATACCAAAATAGTTATGGACTTAGACACTAATCCAACAGTATGGAGGTAGTACTCAAGACAACAGAGTGGATCCAGCAGATTCAGAGCAGGCTACAGACTGCTCAAAGTCGGCAGAAGAGTTACGCCGATAGACGGCGATCAGATTTGGAGTTTCAGGAGAGCGACATGGTTCTCCTGAAAGTATCACCCTAGAAGGGTGTCATTCGGGATCGAAAGCGGGGTAAACTGGGCCCCAGGTATATCGGCCCCTTCAGGGTCAAAGCCCGAGTGGGCAAGGTAGCTTACCGGTTAGATCTTCTAGCAGAGCTCAGCTAGATCCACAACACTTTCCACGTTTCCAAGATGTGGAAGTGCTTGGTGAATGATTCAGCTATGATACCAGTAGAGGATATTTAGGTTGATGACAACATGAATTACATATAGAGACCAGTGGTGATTTTGGATCGCAAATCAAAGGAGTTGAGGAACAAACAGGTTGAGCTAGTGAAGGTTCAGTGGCAGCACAGGAAGGGTTCTGAGTCGACATGGGAGCCCGAGGAGGAGATGAAGGAGCACTACTCGGAGTTGTTTCCGGATTCAACAGCAACAGCAGCAAACTTCAAGGACAAAGTCTGATTCAAGTGGGGGAGAATTGTAACACCTGTTCCTCGAGGTATAAATTAATTAATAAGTTCATAATTGTTTTGGATTAACACTTGGACTTGGACCCATTTAGAATGGACTTAGAAGTGGGCCGAGAAAATGGGCTACCCATAAGTCGTACGTCGGGCGTAACCTGGCGTACGTAGGACGTAATGCTCATTGGATTCGAGGAACTCAGGTGTATACGCCCAACGTACCAAGAGGTACGCCCAGCATACACGAGCAGATACTAAACCCTAATTTTAGGGTTAAGGACCTATAAATACCCCATTATAGCCTCCCCTATTGGCCTCCTCACCTTTCCACCACCCTCAGAGAAACCCTAACACGTCCACACTCCTTTGTGTGTGTATTTGACCATCTTAAGCTCATTTTTAGTGAAGAAAGACTTGGAAGAAGAAAGGAGAGGTTGGAGTAGAAGCCCTTGAGTACCTTGAGCTCAAGCATCAGGATCACGCTCATCATTTGGCACCAAGAGAAGGAATAAATCTCCTAACTTTCCTCCTCAAAGTCTAGATCTAGGATTTTGGAAGATTTTGACATTTTTAGGTCCAAAGATTGGATCTTGATCATGCAACTTCGATTTTAAACTAAGGGTTGCCACCCTTGAAGATTAATGAGTCCCTTTAGCTGGAAAGTTGCAAGCTTTGAGGCTTCTATGAAGCCATGCAAGAGATCTAGCCATTTAATTGGAAGTTCATTGTCATTTTTAGTGTTGGGTTCAATTGGTGGATTGCAAGCCACCAAGTGACCAACTTTAAGGATTAGGACGAAACATGGGGCTCAGATCTGTAGTTTGGACATAGTGTCTTAAGAGATTAAGTCATTTTGGAGAAAGGTGCTTAATATGATAGTACGTTGGGCGTACACGCCAGTACGCGCAGCGTACAATCCTTTTAAGCAATACGCACAGCGTATGCTCAGTCAGTGGATTTTGTTATTAGACCTTGGTTCGGGCCAAGGCTTGGTCATAGAGACAGGATGGTCATGCGATTTAAGCTGGCTACTCGACGAGTCCATACGTTGGGACTTGGTGAGTCCGCTTGTCTTGATGAAGCCCTGATTTTAAGGGTTTACACCCTATTTAAACAAACTTATGCTCCCCCAACCTCGCCTCTATCTCTCTTGGAACATTTTCCCTGTAAACCTTAGCCCTATTGTTGAGTTTGAGTGTGTCCTAGCTTGGAAGTTTTGGGAAAAGAAAGAAGGAAAGAAGGTCCATAGAAGAGAAGAGAGATCCAGGAGTTAGCTTCCATCTATTCTCAGTCAGGTAATGAAGTTATGACCTTGTGTATTCCTCCATTTAAATGCTTGTAACGCCTTCTTTGGAGCCTCTTATGATTCAAACTTGAGAGATGGACTCTCCTTTTGATGGAACCCTCGGATCTGGACCCTCATTGCATTCTAGAAGTGTAAAGTTTTAGTCAAAATTGTGACTGAGGTCCCTCTCGAGCTTAGAACCCCATTAAGAGCTTAGTTTTGTCACTTAAAGCCTTTAAATCCATGCATGCACGTAAAGTTTGCAACTTTACGTGATAAACATGCCCTAGAAGCTTCGATCTGTAATTTGGAACCGTTGCGTGGCTCAAGTCAGGTCTATATGGAAAAGGGACTGAATGGGCTTGGCAAGTCGCAAGCTTGAATCGGCGAGTCATATGAAGATAGTCGTGGACTCGACGAGTTGGATGAGCAACTCGGCAAGTCTGATGAAGATTGCCTTAGACTCGACGAGTTGTTTGAACAACTCGGCGAGTCGGATGAGTTTTCCCGAGAAAAGTAGTGTTTCAGTAAAATAGATTCATTCCTTCTTAGTTACAGGTAAAGTTAGCAACTTTACGTGTTCAGATGGTGCCAGGGGCTTAGATCTACGAGTTGGATGCTCTGGAACGATTTAGAATTCGATTGTATGGAATCTGCACGACAGGACTCAGCGAGTTGTTCTTCATACTCGACGAGTCAAGTCGCGAGTCCCCGTTTTCTTCGACTTGTGGGTTCAAGGTGAATCAGTGAGTAGGAAAGGGACTCGGTGAGTCAAAGTCAAAGTTAGTAAAGAAGGGACTCAGTGAGTCTGTGCCCTGACTCAACGAGTCCGATCAACTGGAAGTTGTCTTTGACAAGGGATTTGACTTTGACTAGGGGTAAAATAGTCATTTTACCCTAAGAGCATTTGCCAGTATCTGATCTAGTGTTTTTGGAATTTTTAGCCGGACAGTTCCGGAGCGGCAGTCAGCAACTTTTAGAGTTAGCATCTCAGCAGCTAGCACTACGAGGTGAGTTTCCTTCCAGTACGAACGGGTCTACGGCCACAATGCCAGCCCATTTAGTTAGCAGTAGTTCCGGAACTTGGTCTGATGCAGTAGTATATATGCTTGATGTCTTCGTGATTCAAGCATCTTTTGTTATGTGTAGTATGCCGGGCAAGCCCGATACAGAACGTGATTATGCTATATGTTCATGATATATTATATCCGGTTTATTCCGGACATCGATCCAATGCCGGGCGGGGCCCGATGTAGTGGGCTGGGCCCAAGTTGTTTCGGACTTCGGTCCGATGTCGAGCGGGCCCCAATGTAGGGACGGGGCCCAAGATATTCCGGACTTCGGTCCAATGTCGGGCGGGGCCAGATGCAGTGGGCGGGGCCCAATATGTGTTATCTGTATTATGGTATGATATGTGGTAGTTTGGGGGAGCTCACTAATCTTCGTGCTTACGGTTTCAGTTTTGGTTTCAGGTACTTCTGCGAGTAAGGGGAAGAGCTTGGGATGATAGCATCGCACACACCACAGCTTCAGTTTTTCTTATCTTGGGAGTTTTCATTAGGAACGGTGATATGTTTTGATACAGTTGTTATGTTACATTTGTTATGATCTTTTGGGATACTTGTTCCACAGTTTTGTTGGTATGTTATTGATGATGTGATTTTTAGTATTATTAAAAACGAAAATTTTTGGGTCGTATTTTTGGACGTTACAAGTTGGTATCAGAGCCTTGGTTTGAGGGATTCAGGCATACTTTCGAGTGTGTCTGAACTCAAACTAAGGAAATGGTGAAAGATTTTTTTTAAAAAGAGAAACGTTTTCGAAAAAGAAATTTTGAAAAAGAACTTAGAAAGAAAAAGAGTTTTCTTAAAAAAAAAAAAAAGCGAGTGAGGTGCATGCGATCAGCCGAGCTCAAGTAAGTACTCCCAAATTACCCATACAAGCTTATGTTATGATTATCAGTTTCAGTTTCATTAGAACAGCATGCTAGAATAGGACTGAGGATCTAGGAGGATGCCTTATGGGCCTGCTATATGTGTTTCAGCTTTCTGAGAATTGCATGCTAGTATTTAGTAGACAGCAGTAGGATAGCCTGGATTGGGTTATGCCTGATAGTATGAACTTAGCATTGTATGCTAGTGCAAATTAGTGAGGATGACAGCCAGAATAGTATATGCATGATTATGTACTCAATGTTCGAATGTTGCTTGCTTTGTGCTCTTAAGAGTTCTAGTTGTCTTTCACTAACTAGTAAACGAATATGTTAAGTTACATATTGCAAGGACTAAATAATTTCAGAAGGTTAGGTCTAGCTCTATTTCGCAGCTCTCGTTTGAGTCCAACCGTTATAGAGTAGGATCCCTCATTCGAAGAATTATCTAGTCTGAGTGATATGTAATAGTACTCGTGAGCTAGCAAGGGGAAGAAAATGGGGATTTCTTATGCAGCTGATGGCGGAGAGTGGGTTGGTGATCACCCTAGGGCTAGCATAGGATGAGATTAGCATGAGATCAGCAGTAGTAGTAGAAGGGACTTGGTGAAGTCGAGGCAGTTCTTGGGGAAGGTATAGATAGATGTGGAAGGTAGTAGGGCCCATACTACTGGAAGTAGAGGATCTGTACTTGAATCAAGGAAGGACAAGGCGAAACCAGGAAACTTGTAGTAATAGTGGTCCTTCGAGATATATCAATATTTCTGACGTTGTCGTTATGTGTTTAAGAATGGTGGTTTTGCGCCCGAGACCAGCAGTCGCCAATTTAGGTGCCGATGAAGGATCAGGACCAGGATCGGGAACCGATCATTTGGATGATCAGACTAGGGAGTTTCTCTCTTCAGAGAATACTCGCATCATACTCAAGCAGACTCCTGTGATCTTTGGTTCGATCAAGGAGGGTATTTTGGACCTGGTGGATGAGAGGTTGAGCACCTTTCGTGCCGAGGTGACGACCATGATGGGGTCGCGCACGCTCACCTTCAGGGAGTTCAGAGCTTGTGGAGCTCCAGACTATCACAAGGCTTGGGACCCCATAGCGAGTACCAGGTGGTTGGCGGATGTCGCCAATGCTTTCCACACCAGCAGGTGCCCCGAGGGGAACAAGGTCAGACTAGCATCCTGTCTTCTGAAGAACAGGGCACGAGATTGGTGGGAGGAGATTGGACATGTCATTGGGGATGACGCAGCACTGGATGCGATGACTTGGGCTGATTTTACTACCAGGTTCAGAACCCACTTTGCACCGGTTATTGAGGTGCAATAGTTAGCCAGGGAGTTTCAGGATCTCACCCAGACTACAAAGACAGTGGCGGAGACTACTGCCAAGTTCAGGGAGAGGGCTCTTCTCGTTCCTCAGTACGCAACTGATGAGGAAATGAAGAAGTCCCGTTATCATGAGATGTTGCAGAGTGATATCCGCCAGTTTGTGAGCCGGTCCAGCTGTAAAACGCTGGATGACATGATTGCTAGAGCTTGTCAGAGAGAGATTGATCTAGAGATGGAGAAGAAGAGGAAGCCAGATGCAGTATCTAGCACTGGGAGTTCGGGCAAAAAGCCCAAGGTTTCATATCATAGGTCCAGGGGACAGTAGAGCCATAGTCGGTGTGGCAAATGTGGGAGAGTGCACAATAGGGTGTGCAAGGCAGGGAGCCCCGGCTGCTTTAAGTGCGGCCGGACTGGGCATATGAGCAAAGACTGTATAGCTACTACTACCACCACCACAACATCAGATCTGATTTTCTTTCATTGCAATCAGAGGGGACATAAAAAGTCCCAGTGTCCGAGCTTAGCTGCAACAGGGAAGGTGTCGGTACCTGCCCCTGCTACCTTGAGGATTACGGACGGTCGTCAGGGCCGGGCCGAGGCGCCAGTGGCGAAGAGTAGAGCTTTTTAGATGACAGCAGAGGAGGTGCGAGTGACTCCTAACGTGGTGACGGGTATGTATTTCCTTTTATCTCCACATTTATCATTGATTGTTTCTAATATTATATATGTATTTGCGTATAGGGTCGTTCTTAGTGAGCGGCATCCTAGCTACAGTATTGTTTGATTCGGGGGTTACCCGATCATTTGTTTCGCTTACGCTCAGCAAGAGGTTTAGCAGAGCTCCGGGGGAGCTGGATTGTCCACTTGAGGCTGAGATAGCTGATGACAGGACCGTCAGGGTCGCGAGAGTACATAGGGCTTGTTCGCTGCAGCTATTTGATGAGCAGTTTTCAGTGGATTTGGTTCCTATTCCCCAGCGAGGGAATAAGGTTATAGTGGGTATGGATTGGATGATCCCCAATGGGGCAGTGATTGATTGCGAGTTATAGCTAGTGAGGGTCCGCACCCCCAGTGGGGGAGAGTCAGTGATTCAGGGCGAGAATCCACAGCGCGGACCGATTCTTTACTCAGCAGTGAGAGCGAGACGCTACTTCCAGCAGGGTTTCAAAGGATTCGTCACCTACGTATTAGATGCTCGGGAGAAGGGCAAGGCGACAATTGATGATGTACCGGTAGTGTGAGACTACCCGGACGTATTCCCGGAGGATTTTCCTGGGATACCTCCGAAGAGACAAGTTAAGTTCAGGATTGATCTGGTTCCTGGTGCGGCTCTGATAGCCAAGGAACCGTATCAATTGGCTCCGCCGGAGATGCCGGAGTTGTCTATACAGCTGCAGGAGCTGCTAGACAAGGGTTTCATCAGACCCGAGTAGTTAGCCACGGGGAGCCCCGATCCTGTTTGTGAAGAAGAAGGACGGGTCACACCGTATGTGCAATGATTAGCGGGAGTTGAATAAGGTAACAGTGAAGAACCGTTACCCACTCCCGAGGATAGATGACTTGTTCGATCAGATTTAGGGAGTGTCTTGGTTTTCCAAGATTGATCTGCACACCGGTTATCATCAGATGCAAGTCAGGGGTGAGGATGTTCAGAAGAAAGCTTTCAGGACCCGTATGGTCATTATGAGTTCGTGGTGATGACTTTTGGGCTCACCAACGCTCTAGACGTGTTCATGGATCTCATGAACTGCGTATGCAGGCCGATGTTGGATCGGTCTGTGATACTATTCATTGATGACATCTTGGTTTACTCCAAGACTCAGGAGCAACATGAGGAGTACTTGAGAGAAGTGTTGGAGACACTGAGGAGGGAGAGACTTTTTTCGAAGTTCTCCAAGTGCGAGTTCTGGTTGCACGAGGTGCAGTTCCTTGGTCACCTTGTCAACCAGGAGGGTATTCTGGTGGATCCGGCCAAGATCGAGGTCGTGATGCAGTGGGAGGTCCCGAGGTCTGCATCAGAGATTCGGAGCTTCATAGGATTGGCAGGGTACTACAGGAGATTCATCCAGGACTTCTCCATGATAGCAGTTCCACTTACCCGACTGACTAGGAAGTCGGTGTTGTTTCGCTGGGGGCCTGAGCAGCAGGCAACATTTGAGACCCTCAGACAGGGATTGTGCGAGGCAACGATTCTTACCCTGCCAGAAGGAGTGGATGACTTTGTAGTCTATTGTGATGCTTCGATCACAGGGATGGGAGCAGTCTTGATGCAGCGAGGGCATGTGATAGCTTACGCCTCTAGATAGTTGAAGCCTCATGAGGCTAACTATCCGACGCACGATTTAGAGCTGGGGGCAGTGGTGTTTGCCCTCAAGATTTGCAGACATTATCTTTATGGGGTCCGTTGTACCATTTACACGGATCACAAGAGTCTGAGGTACCTCATGGACCAGCCGAATCTGAACATGAGGTAGCGGCGGTGGTTAGACGTGGTGAAGGACTACGAATGTGAGATCCTTTATCACCCAGGGAAGGCCAACGTAGTGGCCGACGCTCTGAGCCGCAAGGTGGCAGCGACCCCGATCAGGGATATATGCCTGAGAATGACAATGGTTACTCCATTGTTGGAGCAGATCAGGGAGGCACAGGTCGAGAGCCTCAAGGAGGAGAGACAGAAGTGTGAGAGGATCGTGGGCCGAGTAGCTTCCTTTGATTATGACATTCAGGGGTTGTTGACTCTTCATGGGAGAGTGTGGGTACCGTACTGGGGCGGAGTACGGCAGGTGTTGATGGACGAGGCCCATAAGTCTCGATTTTGCATCCGCCCAGGGCGACAAATATGTATAGAGATCTTCGACCCGACTATTGGTGGCCCTGCATGAAGCGGGATGTCGCCTGGTATGTGGAGAGATGCCTGACCTGCAGGAAGGTCAAGGCAGAGCACCAGAGACCCCACGGCAAGATGCAGTCGTTAGACATTCCCGTATGGAAATGGGAGGACATCACTATGGATTTTATCACTAAGCTTCCATGGATTGCACGTGGGGTGGATTCAATTTGGGTTATAGTGGATCGGTTGACGAAGAGTGCCCATTTCATACCGATCCAAGAGAGCATATCGGCTGAAAAGCTAGCCGATATCTATGTGCGCGAGGTGGTAGCACGGCATGGAGTGCCAGTTTCGGACTTTCGGTAGTGTCAGACCGAGACGTCCGTTTTACTTCCATATTCTGGAAGCGGTTCCATGACGAGATGGGTACTCGTCTCCATTTCAGTACCGCGTTCCACCCTCATACGAACGGACAGAGCGAGCAGACGATTCAGACTCTTGAGGACATGCTTCGGGCATGTGTTTTAGATTTCGGTGGCAGTTGGGATACGTATCTTCCATTAGTGGATTTTTCGTATAACAACAGTTACCACGCCAGCATGGACCGTCCTCCCTTCGAGATGCTCTACGGGAGGAAGTGTAGGACCCCGATTTTTTGGGGAAAGGTCGGTCAGCGAGTCATCGGGAGCACCGAGGTGGTGCTCAAGACCACAGAGTTGATCCAGCGGGTCCGTAGCAGATTACAGACTGCACAGAGTCGACAAAAGAGTTACGCCGACAGGAGGCGTTCGGACTTGGAGTTTCAGGTGGGCGATATTGTCCTCCTGAAGGTATCACCTTGGAAGGGTGTTATCAGATTCCGGAAGAGGGTCAAGCTAGGCCCCAGGTTTATTGGTCCTTTTAGGGTTTTGACCCGGGTAGGTTGGGTTGCTTATCTGTTGGATCTTCCGACGGAGCTTAGCCAGATCCACAACACTTTCCATGTTTCCCAGTTAAGAAAGTGTTTGGTGGATGAGTCAGCAGTTGTACCCTTGGAGGACATTTAGGTTGATAGCAGCCTGAATTATATTGAGAGACCAGTTGCAATCTTAGATCGAAAGACGAAGACCTTGAGGAACAAGGAGGTCCAGTTGGTGAAGGTGCAGTGGCAGCACCGAAGGGGTTCAGAGTGGACGTGGGATTCCGAGGGGGAGATAAGGGAGCACTATCTAGACTTATTTTCAGATACAGCAGCAGCAGCAGACTTCAAGGACGAAGTCTAAGATAAGTGACGGAGAGTTGTAACGCCCCATTCCGGTATGTGATTTAAATAAAGAATTTTCATTTCTTAAGGAGTCCTCGATGAGTCTATATCCTGACTCGTCGAGTAAATACAGGATGATCACACGATTTAAGTTGGCTACTCAACGAGTCCATACGTTGGGACTCGGCAAGTCTACCTGTCTGGATGAAGCCCTAATTTTAAGAGTTTACACCCTATTTAAACACACTTATGCGCCCCCAACCTCGCCTCTATCACTCTTATAACATTTCCCCTGTAAACCCTAGCCCCATTGTTGAGTTTGAGTGTGTTTGTGCTATCTTGGAAGTTTTGGGATAAGAAAGAAGGAAAGAAGGTCCATAGAAGAGAAGAGGGATCCAGGAGTTAGCTTATATCTATTCTCATTCAGGTAATGAAGTTATGACCTTGTGTATTCCTCTATTTAAATGCTTGTTATGCCTTCTTTGGAGACTCTTATGATTCAAACTTGAGAGATGGACTCTCCTTTTGATGGAAACCTCAGATCTGGACCCTCATTGCATTCTAGAAGGGTAAAGTTTTAGTCATAATCGTGATTGAGGTCCTTCTTGAGCTTAGAACCCCATTAAGAGCTTAGTTTTGTCATTTGAAGCCTTTAAATCCATGCATGAACGTAAAGTTTGCAACTTTACGTGATAAGCATGCCCTAGAAGCTTTGATCTGTAATTTGGAACCGTTGCATGGCTCAAGTCAGGTCTGTATGGAAAAGGAACTGAATGGACTCGACGAGTCGCAAGCATGACTCGGCGATTCATATGAAGATAGCCGTGGACTCGACGAGTTAGATGAGCAACTCGGCGAGTCCGATGAAGATTGCCTTAGACTCGACGAGTTGTTTGAACAACTCGGCGAGTCGGATGAGTTTTCCCGAGAAAAGTAGTGTTTGAGTGAAATAGCTTCATTCCTTCTTAGTTACACATAAAGTTAGCAACTTTACGTGTTCAGATGGTCCTAGGGGCTTAAATCTGCGAGTTAGATGCTCTAGAATGGTTTAGAATTCGATTGTATGGAATCTGCACGACGGACTCGACGAGTCAAGTCGCGAGTCCCCTTTTTCTTCAAATTGTGGGTTCAAGGTGAATCAGTGAGTAGGAAAGGGACTCGGTGAGTCAAAGTCAAAGTTAGTAAAGAAGGGACTCATTGAGTCTGTGCCCTGACTCAACGAGTCCGATCAACTGGAAGTTGTCTTTGACCAGGGATTTGACTTTGACTAGGGGTAAAATAGTCATTTTACCCTGAGAGCATTTGCCAGTGTCTGATCTAGTGTTTTTGGAATTTGTAGCCGGATAGTTCCGGAGCGGCAGTCAGCAACTTTTAGAGTTAGCATCTCAGCAGGTAGCGCTACGAGGTGAGTTTCCTTCCAGTACGAACGGGTCTACGGCCACAATGCCGGCCCGTTTAGTTAGTAGTAGTTCCGGACCTTGGTCCGATGCAGTACTATGTATGCTTGATGTCTCCGTGATTCAAGCATGTTTTGTTATGTGTAATATGTCGGGCAAGCCCGATACAGAATGTGATTATGCTATATGTTCATGACATGTTACATCCAGTTTATTCCGGACGTTGGATTACTTTGGGTTAAGAATCCTCATTTGGGCCCTAATTGGACCCACACCCATTAAACTATAACATTTTGGACCATAAGACTTTTCATGGGCCTTATTGGGCCTAAAATGTCTCACTTTGTTTTGATGGGCCTTATTGGGTCGTAAAACAACTTTCTTGAAACTCAAAGGGCTGAAAACCCATTTTTTTGTCATGTTGGGCCGTAAAAACCCACGTGGGCCCACATGGATCAAAACTCCCTAATAGGCCAATGCAAGAACAAGCCCAAGGTCCATATTTCCTTCTCACTTTTGGTATTTTTTTTTTTTAAAAAGGGGGGGGGGGAAGATGGGATAATATCATGGAGACACCTCAACATTGCATGTTGAATATCCAATCACATTACACAGCATATAACAAGGCATTCCCATATATCCATGCAACATCTTGTCCCTCTCTCTCTTCTCTTCTCACTCTTGGCCATAGGAGCCACCACCACCACCATCATTCTTCTTTGCAAACTCAAAAATCTCTTCTCATTTCCTCTCAAACACAAGAAGAATCCATCCATACTTCAAAGTTTTTGTGTGTGCTTGTGTGTGAGTGTTCAAGATAACTTCATCAAAGACCATCATCTTTGTAAGCTACTTCCACTCAAGAAGTTTAACTTCATGTTTATGCTAAACTTATTTTCTGTCAACACTCTGATTCGTGATTCATGCTCTTAGAACCTCCTAGAGTTCGAAAATCTCTCCAAGGAACTTGCTAGACCGAAAACAACATCACTTCCTCTCATCTCTTCACCAAAAACCGAAACCATATACCAATGTGAGTTTATACCCCTTATTTTCGGTTTTTACTATGTCTTGGGGGAGGATACAAGTTACTTTGTGTTATATCTATATGTTTATGCATGTTTATGTGTGTTTTCCATGATATATGTTGTGAGCATGCGTTGAAACTACATAAGTTCGAAAGATCTTCTATAACTTGGTGATATTTTCAAACCAAATCATTACATGCAAACTTACTATGAAAATGGAAAGTTTAAAACATGTTATGATACACTAGAAATGATACAAACCGTTTTAGGGTCCATTTTTGACAAATAAGCAAAAAAAGGTGAAGCCTTTAGGGCATTCACAGTTTTACAAGGACCAAAGGAGTCATTTTATATAAAAATGGGTCTTAAAGATAATTATAGTTTTAAACAGGCCAAAAGTGTTAATTTTCACAAAATGGGCTGAAAGATGGGCCTTCAAGGTTTTGTATGGACTAAATATGTCATTATGGCAAAAATGGGTTTTCACTTAGCCATTCATGGTTTTCAAGGGCCTAAAAAGGGTAATTATTGACTTTTGTGGATTAAATTGGCATTATAAATTAATTTAGGCCAAATATGTAAATTTCTATACATTGGGCTGCAAATGTAAATTTTCATCAAAGATTAGGCCGAAAATGTCATTTCTAACAAAGGTGGGCTAAAAATGTTATTTTAATTAAAATAAGCCCTTATATGTAAACTTTTGGTTTTAAGGGACCTAAAGTGTCATTTTTACCAAAAATGTGCCTAAATTGTAAATTTTCGGTTTTATGGACCAAAAATGTCATTCTTACAAAAAGTGGGACTTTTATGTTATTTTGATAAACAATTCAGCTTAAACAACCAACATAATAACAAACTGACTAAATACATCATTTTCACTTTTAATTGGGCTTGGAATATACTTTACATGCTTATTGGGCCTTAGTGGCCCATTTGCATGCTTCATGGGCCTAGAATATACACGACATGTCTATTGGACCTTGTGGTGCATTTACATGCTCATTAGGCCTGGAATATACATTACATGTTATTTGGGCCTTTGTGACCCATTTGCATGCTTGTTGGGTCTAGTGAACTTAAAACATACACGGATACAATATTCACTGCGTTACATAGTGTAATCCAATATTCGCGTAAATTCAGTTAAGGCTCTTGTGAGACATTTCATTCACTCGTACCTATCTAGTGTACAACCGTAAGCATGTAGTTATAACCAGAGTCTCTTGGAGGAAGAGCGAGAGTTTGTGTATAGATCTATACGGGGTTGACCCCCACACCTGAGTTCTTCGCTACAGTTAGACTAGGCCAGGATCAGCATAAGGAGTACTTGTGGGAGGTGTTGGATCAGCATAAGGAGCACTTACGGGAGGTGTTGGATACTCTGAGGAGGGAGAGCTTGTATGCCAAGTTATCCAAGTGTGAGTTCTGGTTGTGCGAGGTGCAGTTTATGGGGCACCTTGTCAACCAGAATGGGATTTTGGTCGATCCGGGCAAAGTAGAGGCCGTGATGAGATGGGAGGTTCCGGAGTCTCTATCTAAGATCCAGAGTTTCCTTGGATTGCCAGGTTATTATCGGAGATTCATTCAGGACTTCTCCAAGAAAGTCGTACCCTTGACTTGGTTGACGAAGAATATCGTGGTCTTTCACTGGGGGCCTGAGCAACAGGCAGCGTTCGAGACACTGAGACAGAGTTTGTGCGAGGCGCCGATCCTAGCCTTGCCAGAGGGCATAGAGGATTTTGTGGTATACTGCGACGCGTCCATTTCAGGATGGGTGCGGTATTGATGCAGAGAGGGCATGTCATCGCCTAAGCTTCGAGGCAGTTGAAGCCTCACGAGGCAAACTATCCGACGCATGATTTAGAGCTGGGGGCTGTGGTTTTCGCCCTCAAGATTTGGCGACATGACCTCTATGGGGTTCGTTGTACCATCTACACGGACCACAAGAGTTTGAGGTATCTCATGGATCAGCCGAATTTGAACGAGAGACAACGTTGGCAGTTGGATGTGATATAGGATTATGTTTGTGAGATCCTTTACCACCCAGGCAAGGCCAATATGGTGGCTGATGCCCTGAGCCGCAAGGTGGTAGCGGCTCCGATTCAGGCTATTTTTCTGAGGATGACAGTGATTACTCCACTTCTAGAGAAGATCCGAGAGGCACAGGTGGAGGGCATGAAGGAAGAGCGTCGGAAGTGTGAGCGGATCATAGGCCAAGTGGCTTCTTTTGACTATGACAGTCGTGGGATGTTGACCCTGCATGGGAGGGTTTGGGTCTCGTACTGGGGCGGAGTACGACAAATTCTAATGGATGAGGCCCATAAGTCGAGGTTCTCTATCCATCACGGGGCGACGAAGATGTATCAGGATCTCCGCCCTGATTACTGGTGGCCCTGCATGAAGCGGGACAGAGCATGGTATGTAGAGCGGTGCTTGACCTACATGAAGGTCAAGGCCGAGCACCAGAAGCCACATGGCAAGATGCAGCCACTAGATGTTCCCATGTGGAAATGGGAAGATATCACCATGGATTTTATTAAAAAGCATCCCAAGACCGCGCGTTCAGTTGATTCAGTATGGTTCATCGTGGATCGGTTGACCAATAATGCTCATTTTATCCCGATCTAGCAGAATATATCGGCCGATAAGCTGGACGAGATTTACGTGCGTGAGGTAGTGGCACGGCATGGGGTACCGGTCTCGGTGGTGTCAGATCGAGATGTCCATTTTACTTCCAGATTTTTGAAGTGCTTTCACGACGAGATGGGTACTCGTCTCCATTTCAGCACCACTTTCCACCCCCAGATGTGATGGGCAGAGTGAGAGGGAGATACAGAATCTCGAGGACATGCTTCTTGCATGTGTTTTAGATTTCGGTAGCAATTGGGATACGTATCTTCCGTTAGCAGAATTTTCGTATAACAACAATTACCACACCAGCATAGACCGGCCTCCCTTTGAGATGCCCTACGGGAGGAAGTGTAGGACTCTGATATGTTTGGGCGAGGTCGGTTAGAGAGTCATGGGGAGTACCGAGGTGGTACTCAAGAATACTGAGAGGATTCAGTAGGTCCGGAGCAGGCTTCAAACTGCTCATAGTCGGCAGAAGAGCTACGCCGACAAGAGGCATTCAGATTTGGAGTTCCATGTGGGTGACATGGTCCTCCTGAAGGTGTCACCTTGGAAAGGTATCATCCGGTTAAGGAAACGGGGCAAGCTGGGCCCCAGGTACATCGATTTGTGTAGGGCTTTGGCCTAGTTCGATCGAGTTGCTTACCGGTTGGACCTTCTAGCAGAGCTCAGCCAGGTCCACATCACTTTCCATGTTTCTTAGTTGTGGAAATTCTTAGTGGACGATTTAGTAGTAGTACCCCTTGAGGATATTCAGGTTGATGATAGCCTGAACTACATTGAGCGACCAGTAGCTATCCTTGACAGGAAGTTGAAGGATCTGAGGAACAAGAGGGTGGAGTAGGTAAAGGTGTGGTGGCAGCACCGCAAGGGGTCAGAATGGACTTGGGAGCCGGAGGATAAGATGAGGGAGCATTACCCCGAGCTTTTCACGGATGCAGCAGCAAAATTCGAGGACGAAGTCTAGAATTTAATGCCTAGTTCCTGATACGTATTTTAATTTAAGTTTTCACATTTTTACTCTAGGACTCGGCGAGTTGGAGGCCCAACTCGTCAAGTAGATGTGAGTTTTGGGACGCGGGTGGAAGAGTCTACTCGCCGAGTCCGAAGCCCTGACTCGATGAGTAGACCTGTCTGGATGAAACCCTAAATTTGAGTGTTTGCACCCTATTTAAACACATTAAGTGGCCTCCACTCCAGCCTCCATCACCCTCAAACCCCATTCTCGAAACCCTAATTAGTTGTGAGTGTTCTTGAGCTATTTTGGTTCCATTTTTGTGATTTGAATCTTGGAGAAGGAAGGAAAGGCTTGGAGGTTCAAGAAGAAGATAGTAGATCTAGAGTCTTGGTTGCATTCCAGCTTGTTTCAAGTAAAAAGCTTCAACCTTGACTTCCCATTTGTTAGATCTTCTTTAGGGCTTGAATCTTGTCACTTTTAGGGCATTTCTAAGTCACCCTCAGATTTAGAGTGTAATATAGAGTGCTGACTTCAGATCTTGAACCTTGAAGGGTTCTCATGGCATGAAGGTGCCAACTTTATGGCCATGGGAGCCCCATGCACCTTGTAGACTTCATTTTTGGGTCTTTTGAGCTTGAAAACCCATGCATGGACTTAAAGTTCGTGACTTTACGTGTTATATTGACCTTAGGAGGTCAGATCTACCCTTTGGATGCAATGAGCTGAACAGAAATTGAGTGTTTGGACATAGACTTTGGGGGACTCATCGAGTTGTTCTTAGGACTCGGCGAGTCGGGTATTGGTTCCTTAACCTTTTCTATTTCTGAGGAATCTGGTTGAGTCTAGAAGGGGACTCAACAAGATGAACGTGATTATGGACTTGAAGATCAAAGGACTCGACGAGTTCAAGGATGAACTCGACGAGTTCAAGGCAATGTCCCAACCGATATGAAGATGAACTCGACGAGTTAAAATGGAAAGTCTCGATTCTACTATAAGGAGAAACTCAACGAGTTGGAGGGCAACTCAATGATTCAGATCGCGAAGTTGAGAATCTCTGAGTTATGGAACTCGACGAGTTGGTGGACCAACTCGGCGAGTTGAGTCAACCAGAAGTTGACTTTGACTATGATGTTGACCTTGACCATTGACCTGAGTTGACCCTTGATTAGGGTCAAGAGTATGTAATGGTGAGTAAGGAAGGTTGTTATGTGTAGGAGTTGAGGAATTGAGAGGAGTAGATCCCGACGTCGAGGGCAGTTCAGACACTTCACGACACTGAGGTGAGTTAGCTTCCAACAGCGGTGGGTCTACAGCCACAATGCCGGCCCACTAGTAGGAGTTGTTAGATGATTGTCTTTGTGATAATTATCTAGGTTTGCCACTATCTGTTATATTTTATGTGCTAGTATGGTATGATATTATATGATAATTATCTAGGTTTGCCACAATGTTGGCTAATTTTTCCGCAACTAAACGCACCCTAAATGTTTTGCTAGTTTCCTTTATCTTTGTATATTTCTACACCTTTTTTTAGAAAGGGTTGTTCAATTTAGATTCTACTGTAGGGTTTTCCATACCAAGCCAAAAGTAAGTTCATGTTTATATCTTCATCCACCATCATCTTTAAGTACATAACAAGAAAAAAAAATAAAAAACTCAAATCCCTATTCTAATAAAAGAATAGTTTTATTCTCTTTTGACATGTGTCATTCTATTAGGTATCATAATTAATGCATATTTTATTGTTATTTTGCCTTGTGTGATCTTATTATGTCTCCTAATTAATGCATGTCACGTGTTAACCCAATTTCAAATTTCAAATTATAAATTTTCACTCTAATTATATTAAATTAATAAAATTAGAATAAAAATTAAAATAAGATTAATACAAATTATAAAATAATATGATTTCATAAATTTATTTAAATCAATGATTAAAATTTATATAACTAAAAAAACCTCTTAATTATTAATTTATTTAAAATAATTAATTAATAATTTTGAGTTTTTACTATAAAAATTTAATTACTTTTGTAACCATGGTTTCCACGAATTATAAACTAGTCCCTTAAAATAAAGTAAAATTTTATACTTAGCTTCATGTAACTCTGATCTAACCTGCAAGCTGGAAAATAAAAAATATTAATTATTAATTATCATTTCTTTATCATTTGAACAAAATGTTACCTTTGGGATGCTATGCCTATAACCTTCATTGAGAAGATATCTCAAAAGAAGGCTGGCAGTCTAGTTAGTGATAAGGAATTTAAAAAACAATCCCAATTCTATAGACATCTAAAAGAAAATGGTCATTTCTGTAGAAAAAAATTAATTATTTTTTTTAAATAGCTCATTTATTTTTTATAAAGCATATGTAGAATTCCTATACGATATGTAATCTGATTATTGAAGTAGTCATTTGGAAAGCATCTAACATAATAAACACAGATTGTGGTTAACAGATCTTACCTTTTGTTTTAATATTGAACAGCAAAAACCTATGAATTCCTTGTAAATAAGATTGATGTTTGGAAAGTAACACATACATATATAAACAAAATAAAACTCGATTCCTAACTTAATCTTCCAAATTCAGCTAAAAGTTGCCCAAATCGTGAGTAGCAATACTAACGATAACAAATTTAGCTTCCTACAAACATATATTACCCAAATTACCCTTTTACTATTGGTTCAATTCTTAATCAGCCACTGGAATTTGAGCAGGTCGACCGAAATTTTTTTGCATTGAAGATAACCAATAAAACATATACACAATCATTCAACCTACAAAAATTTAGAAAGAAACACCTGAAAAGTCAAAAGTCAAAAGTCAAAATTTAAAAACCTAGACTCCTCTAAGTTGATCTCTTCTTGACATCAACTACCTGGTATACATCGTACATCAAAACAAAAAAATTCAGAAATAATTGCAACATCATTTTTTATTCATGATTAAAACAGAAAAACTTAGTTGAATATAATCTGGCTTCTATATAAGGTCGAAAATTATCATTGGACTTTCATCGATCACATGGTGTGCATTCAATTGGATTACTCCCCGACTGCAATCTAATCCAAGAATTGGTTATGATCCGAGATTTGTGTTTCATATTCAACAGCTGTAAGATTTTGTCTGTAATAGTGATATTCAAAACATGTTTGAAGCAGTTGTTTTTTTTTTGCAAACCACAGGGATCAAATATGTAATTTTGTCTATTTAAAAAAATAAAGAATTTCATATATGTCCCTCTTAAATTTTAAAATATCATATTTGCCCAGCTTAATTTCTCAATATCATATTTATCCTTCATAAACCTTCAAAATATCATATTTGCCCAAATCCTTTTTTATAATGTTTTTAATATTTTATAATCATTTTTTATATCTTAGAATTGTTATGATAATTAATAAATTTAACCATATTATCCTTACGTCTATTATAATTGAATGTGAACTTCTAAATTGTTGGAATGTGGTCTCTTAACAGATAAAAAGATTTATCTTCAATTCTTTTTATAGAATGTATATTTTGATTGTTTCGTTTTTATTGTTGTTGATTGTTATTATGTTTTAGATAGACGATATTTTAAATATTACCATTGATATTTTGATGTTTAAAAAATGTATATACGATATTTTGATATTTAAAAAGGGCATATATGATATTTTGATGTTTAAAAATGACATATATAATATTTTGAAATTTTATGACAGGTAAATGTATTTAGAAATTTTATGAACTATAAATATGATATTTAAAAATTAAGTTGGATAAATATGATATTTTAATGTTTAAAAATGAAATTCTTCCTTAAAAAAAAAGATTTTATCGTTATAGATACTCCCGTTTTGTAAGTACAAGTTCCGTTGGTTTTATACGCTACGTTCTATAAGTACAAGTTACGTTAATATACGAAGAGTGCAGCTGGGAAACATCAGCACTATATTTCTATATAAATAATGTTCGGCATTAAAAAGACAAGACCGACCTTAGCTCAGTTGGTAGAGCGGAGGACTGTAGTTGTTTGCTGATATCCTTAGGTCGCTGGTTCGAATCCGGCAGGTCGGATTTTATGTTTTAATTTTAAATTGTTTTATTTGAAAGATTCTCTTCACGACATTTTCTATGTTTCAAATATATTTAAAAAAGAGTCTTCTTTTCTATTCTTATTTCATGTTTTGATTGTAAGTAAACCATTAGACACATCTTCAACCTTTATTTGACAAAATGAAGGTTATTTAGCTAATATATATATATATATATATATATATATATATATATATATATATATATATATATATATATATATATACACCCGTGGACACCACGGAGAAGAAATATAAAGCAATCACTTTCAATTATTAATGTATTATAGTATCCTATTTTCATTTTTTTCTATAAAGGGATTGTATTTTTTGGAAGCATAATGGTAACATGAAGACATGAAAGTAGGATGATATATATATATATATATATATATATATATATATATATATATATATATATATATATATATATATATATATATATATATATATATATATATATATATAATGAATGTTGTTTAGCTAGTAGCGTACCCGTGCGATGCGATGATAACATTAGTTTAATTCGGTTAACGTACAAATCTTATTTTAGTGAATAGTCTCATTACGGCCATCGTTGTTTTATTTTATAAGACTAAACGATGTCATATCGTTTTTACCATTGACCACCTAGGATGATGGGGACATCTTTACCAATTTTGCAATTTTTAAAAATGTTTGAGGTGTGGTATTTTATGTTTACAACCAACAAAAGAAACAAAAAAAGTGGGTCATGTTGAACGGCAAAGGAAGAAAGTGAGTTGTGGAAACTCACCGCCAGTAGTATACCGCCAATAATAATATCATTGTGCGGTGTTCACCACCGGTAAAGGTGCCACGAAGGTGACACGTTGGCTTCCCGGCGGTAAAAAGTTCAGGACACCCTTCAGTCTAATGAAAGTAAAACTATGCAATATTTTTAGTTAAAAAGTTCAAGTACGTGTACACATAAAATGTGTCACGGTGAATAGTTTGCTTCGATTAAGACTAAAGGGTGTATGTCATATTAGATGTCACGTAAGATTTTACTATTTTTGCTACAATTTACCTATGAATGAAATGTGGTGATGTTTTTACCTACCAACTTTTTTTTTTTAAATATCAATTAATATAAATACAAAGTTTTCAATATTTTATTTACAATAAGAATTAATAAAAAAAAATTATATAAACGGCATGACATTTGAAAATAAATATATAATTTACCTTGTGTTTTATTGTGATCCATGTCTAAAATATACGAAATTCTAAAATTTTAAGTCTTATTATACTATAAATAAAATATATGATGTTACTTAGGAATATATGGGCGTGTTTGGCAAAAGTAGTTGTTAGTTGGAAGCGGGTAGCGGTTAGCTGGTAGCGGATACCTGGTAGCGGGAAGCTGTAGTTTTTATTTGTTATATGAACTAAGTGTACGACCCGTGTATTACACGGGTTTATTAAAAATAAAAATTTAATATGAATATATATAAACAATAAATATTTTATAAAATAATGTTTTTCCATAACAAAATGGAATCTTTTGAAGCATTTGTGAAAGAAATCAAATCGTTTAGAGCATTTATGATAATTTATTATCAAATTAATAAAATGATAACCTTACATATATATTATCCATTAGAATCTTTTGAAAATTTATTTTAAGAAAATTGAAATCTCCAAAAATGACAAGTGGAATATAACAATTTTAAAAATCCTAGAAAATGACATTTGTCAAAATGAAGGAGAAGATGACAAGTGACAAAAGTATTTTGATTTATTAGATAGGATGTTTGACAAAAGTAGCTGAAAGCTTTTGAAATATATAAAATTACATAAAAGGACAATTTATTAAAAACAAATAAATATATAAATATCTTTTTTAGGGAAATTATGGAAATTGATTTCAAAAGCTCAGGAGCGTTTTGTTAAACGCTACATGAAGTAGCTTTTAGAATCGGAGCGTTTTGTTAAACTAAAAGTTAAACGCTCGTACTGTCAAACGAATCTTTTTGTTTAAACTAGAGCGTTTTACCAAAAGCCAAAAGGTAGAAGCTCCCAAACGCTTCCAAAACAAAAGCTCCCTGCCAAACACACCCTATATATATATATAGATCCGGTAATAAATTTTTTTTTGTAGGAAGGTAAGAAATTTTTTTTCGACTTATTTTTTTGACGAAAAAAAGAAATGAATCAATAATAACATGATTCACCAAAAAAAATCTCGAAAAAACATTTCGATGATTCATTTTTATGATAATTTTGTTGATTCACTAGAATTGTTATAAAAGTGAATTTTTTTTCTTGATTTACTTAAAAATGAATCATGAAGGTGTTTTTTTCGGAATTTTTTCTTGTGAATCATCTTACTTTTGAATCATCTAATGATTGATTTCATTTTTTGCTAAGAAAATATGCATATAAAAAAATTTCTTACCTTCCTACCAAAAATTTCCTTCTTATTTGATCTTGACTATATATATATATATATATATATATATATATATATATATATATATATATATATATATATATATATATATATATATATATATATATATATATATATATATATATAGGAGTAGGATCAATAGCCATAAACTTGTATGTTATGATCCATCTTAAATGAATAGAAACAATTATTTCTTATACTTTTATGATAGACATCCCTATTGCTCTAATGAAATTCAAATTATTTTTTATCTTAATTATCCTATGTTAACATAAGTAAATACTCCTATATAACATAAAATCTTTTACAATGATGTGAAATCTAAGCATAATATTATTTTTGATATTAAAAACTTTTATTTTTAGGATTTCAGTTTTCAGTTTTTAGGATCAATTATTCTAATATATCGATTTTGGGGTTTTTTTTTTTTTTTTTTTTTTTTTTTTTTGAGATTTTTTTTCAGTTTTTTTTTAGTTTTTTAGTTTTTTTTTTTCTTTTTGAAGATTTGAATGATAGTTTTTAATCAACCGGTGGTTTATTAACTTTATTTTCAGAATTAGATTCCTTTGAAAAGAGTTCATATTCCAACACACAAGCAATATCAGTGAATAAATAAAAAAAACCGAGAAATTGTTTAAGTTTATGGTTTTGGATTTAGCTTAATATAACTATTTATCGTTCAAATAATAGTATTAAAAAATGTCTAAGTGTCATATTTCTAACATTCTTATTTCATTTTTATTTATTGAAAGCATAAAATATGTGTTTAACTATTTCTTGCAAGGGTTAATATGATATCTTCTGAGTATGA
Organism: Lactuca serriola; assembly: GCF_051521515.1. Classification (NCBI taxonomy): domain Eukaryota; kingdom Viridiplantae; phylum Streptophyta; class Magnoliopsida; order Asterales; family Asteraceae; genus Lactuca; species Lactuca serriola. Next base: position 65,882,815 of record NC_136414.1, read on the forward strand.
TATTACAACATACCGAAAATATAAACTTTAGTTAATAATTTTCTAATTAAATACTTACTTATGTTTATGGCAAATGCATGCATTGATATTGTTTGTCTTTTATTAAGAAAATATAAATGATATGACAATTATTTATAGACAATGTGTCAATGACTATAAAAGTTATTTTTCTCGAGTATTATTACAAAACTAGTTGTGAAAACCGTATATTATACGGGTTGATTAAAACAAAATTTTAAATAGAAATGATTAAATGAAAATTTTATTTGAATTTGAAATTTGAAATAAATAAAAATTATGAGAAAAAAAACATGCAAAAAATAAATAAATTAAAATTATTGTTTAGTTATCAGACCCGTATATTAAACAGGTTAATCATAACAAAATGTTAAACACAAAGGTTTAAACTGTAAATTTATTTGAAATTAAAATTGAAATTTAAAATTTAAAATTTGAAATTAATATCATTATTATGGTAGGTTTAATTTATGGAAACTAATTAATAATATATTAGAAATGGAAAATGAAATAAATGACAAGTGGAAAATAAATATATCTCTAAATTATGATAAAATGACATGTGGCAAATTGAATGAGAAAATGACATGTGGCAAAACTATTTTCATTTATTAGGGAGGATAGCTACAAATCAGGAAAATGATCATAATTGGCATATATTTTATTTTAGGTTAAACTTATTTACGTATGCTAGTTTGTAGTAATTTAAAGTACTGAAATATTTTTAATTTATAATAAATAAAATTACTAAAATATTTAAAGACAATGATTTTGTTAATATGTATACAACGGATAGCATATTTAGTTTTGTATATTACATTGAAAATAAAAAAAATTCATTAGTCATTAATAAGAATATAAAAATTAAGTTTTATTGGTTTTCTTTTAGTTATATATATATATATATATATATATATATATATATATATATATATATATATATATATATATATATATATATATATATTCAAATGAGAAAATTTTTTATATTAGAACATTTAAGAACAATTTTTGGACTTTTTGACGGTCATATTTCTCTTATATTTCTCTTAATATATACCTCGATCTTTCTTTCTCTACATATATCTTCTTTCTCTACATATATCTTCTTTCTCTCTCTCTCTACATATCTCTTTCTACCGGAACCACCGTTACCATCAACGGTCCTCCACCGGAACCACCGTAATGACGTCGGAATCACCTAACGTCACCAAAATCACCGTAAAGATGCCAGAATCATCCTAATTTTGTCGGAATCGGCTTCTTCACTCTCTCGGATCTGTTTGGTTTCCAGATGTCATTTCCCGATCTCCAACTCTACTTATTTTCATCTGCATCCTTCAGCAACCACCTCATCTACCTCTTCACTTGCCGTCATCTACCTCGCTTCCCTCTCTTTGAGAGAAGAGTAGAAGAAAGGATCGCCACCAGGTCATTTCACCGGCCACCGTTACCACCTTCTTCTCAGCAATAATCAGCTCCAGCAACTTCGTTCACCTTTGGCCATCTTGACCAGCTTCCAAAACTCAATGTCAACTAGAATCCATATATGGTTCCTCCAAAAGAAGTCATGTAGAAGTGGATCCAAGCTGTGAATGTCTACATGGCTCAGAGGTAGAAATCACCACTAGAATCAGATACAATCGCGTTGGACATAAGATTAGGGAAATTTGACCGCCTCATTTTTATTCCATGAGCTGAAAAACAAGTGTTGGAATGCTTAATCGATCTTACAAGGTTATGTGACTCGATCGATGAGCATATCAGTCTATGGAATCCTATTTCCTATATGAGTGAGGGTGACGAGATCGAAATTAGGTGTGGCCTAGGTTTTTCATCGACAATTGGTACGTCGTAGGTGCGGAGGAGACAAGAAGCTACACGAGAACGAAGAACTCAAGTAGTTCGTGGAGCGTTCAAGTCTCACATTTCTTTATTTTCCTCTTTCGAATATGGTGTTGCTGTTGCGACATGGAGTTCGATCTCCAGCTTCATCGGAGAAGAAAGATCACCGGAGAGGGAGCACCGGCCGGAGATGAAGATATCGCTGTTTGCGATGGATGCATTTTGCTGGAAAGGAATTATGTCGGCGTTTGTTAAGGAGGTCAGATGTATTTTCAAGTTAATAGTTAGGTCAAATATTATATGGGCTTTAAGTTAGAGCTAAGTTTTGGGCTATCTAACCAGTTTAGTACTTTAAACGACATCTATTTCTTTTGCGTATCATATCCATCTGATTAATAACTTATTTAATTTTTGAGAAATAAATAAGACAAAACTATATAGACTAAAAGCATATTAGTTCATAATATTTTATAAATAGAAAACAACTTTTCTACAACATTTTGTATCTATAAAAGATATATCATATAAATATAATGATTATTTTTTTAAAATACATTTAATCATTTGTGATTAATACATATAATCACATTTGATTAAATACATGAGAATGATTATTGAATCGAAAATGCAAAAACGAATATTGTTTATATAAATCATACGTGATTAAATACATATATTAACATGTGATTAAATACACAAGAAAAACTATTTAATCGACAATGCGAAAAAAAAAATCTTCTCCACATTAATCATATGTGATTATATACTCATACTCACATGTGATTGATATGGACATATTGAATCATATGTGATTGAATACATATATTCCATGTGATTATATGTATCCAATCACATATGATTTATGTGGATAAGATTCATTTTCGCGTTCTCGATTCAATGATTGTTTTTTTTTTCACTTTAATCGTATGCGATTAAATACATTTAATCATATGTAATTATATGTTTCTAATCGCATATGATTTTATTTGGAAAAAATGAATATTTATATATATATATATATATATATATATATATATATATATATATATATATATATATATATATATATATATATATAGAAATCATATATGATTAGATACATACAATCACGTGTGATTATATACACGATAACAAATATTGAACCAAGAACACGAAAACAATCTTTATCCATATCAATCATATATGATTAAATACATCTAATCACATGTGATTATATGAATCTAATCACATATGATTTATGTGGTCACAATTCATTTTCTCTTTGTTGATTCAATAGTTGTTCTCATATATTTTATCACATGTGATTATATGTATAATCGTATGTGATTAAGTACATGAGCACAACTATTGAATCTAGAAGACAAAAATGAATCTTTACCACCTCAAATCATATGTGATTATATACATATAACCATATGTGATTAAATACACAAAAGCAATTATTCAATAGAAACCACAAAAATAAATATTGTCTACATAAATCATATCTGATTAAATACATATAATCACATGTGATTATATGTATCCAATCATATATGATTTATGTGGATAAGATTCGTTATCCCATTCTCGATTCAATAATTGTTCTTTGTCAATTGTAATCATTTGTGATTAAATACATATAATCACATGTGATTATATGTATCTAATCACATATGATTTATATGGACAAAAAATAATGATGTCTATATAAATCATATGTTATTAGATACATATAATCACATATGATTATATACACGAGAACAACTATTGAATCGAGAACAAAAAGATAAATATTGTCCACATATATCATATGTGATTAAATGCATATAATCATATGTGATTATATGTATCTAATTAGATAGAATTTATGTAGAAAATATTCATTTGATTAATTACATGAGACCAACTATTAAATCGAAAACGCTAAAATTAATATTGCCCACATAAATCATATATGATTAAAAATATAAAATCATATGTGATTATATGTATCCAGTCACATATGATTTATATGAATAAGATTCATTATCGCCTTCTCGATTCAATAATTTTTCTTTGTCAACTTCAATCATATGTGATTAAATACATAAGAAAAATAGTAAATCATGAACGTGAAAACGATCTTATCAATATAAATAATTTGTGATTAATTAAATATAATCTCTTTTCATCATAAATCATATGTGATTAAATAAATATAATCATATGTGATTAAATACATATAATCACATGTAATCAAATACATGATAAAAATTATAGAATTGAAAATGTGAAAAAAAATATTGTCCATATGAATCATATGTGACTGGATACATATATATAATCACATGTGATTATATACATCGGAGCACATATTAAATCAAGAACATGAAAACAAATAACTTCCACATAAATCATATGTGATTATCATTACATGTGATCAAATACAAGAAACTAACTATTGAATCAAAAATGCAAAAATGAATATTAACCACATATAATTTATGTAGACAATAATCATATTCACATTTTTTGATTCAGTAATTGTTCTAATGTAATAAATATAATCACATGTGATTATATGTATCTAATCACATATGATTTAAGTGGACACTAATCATATATAACTACATTATTATATAAACACATGTGATTATATGTATTTGATAACATATGAATCTTCATATTTAAATCATATGTGATTAGATACATACAAACACATGTAACTACATACACGATAACATATATTGAACCAAGAACACGAAACAAATCTTTATCCAAATTAATCATATGTGATTAAATACATATAATCACATGTGATTGTATGTATCCAATAATATATGATTTATGTGGATGAGATTCATTTTCACATTCTTGATTCAATAATTGTTCTTTCTCCACTATAATCATATGTGATTAAATATATATAATCATATATGATTATATGTATCTAGTTACATATGATTTATACAGACAAAAAATAATGATGTCAATATAAATCATAAGTGATTAGATACATATAATCACATATGATTATATATACAAGAACAACTATTGAATCGAGAACACAAGGATAAATAAAAAGACAAGAAAACATGATTCTAAAAGGGAGGAAAGGAGAGGTAGTCACCGTCCTTCTCAACATAGAACTGAGGCATCATCCCCTGAGCCCTCCAAGCATCGATCATCCCGACTGCAGCCAGCATATGATCCTCCTAATCCTTACCATTGATGCAAATGGTCTTCACTTCTTTCGCCATAGTGGCACTGGTACCCCACAGTTATGGTGCTCGATCGAAAAAGTGGTCAAACAAGGATAGCCAAAACCGAAAAAGTCGCGATTTACCTAAAGCCACCGCTCTTTCCTGTTCTTCTTTAGGGCTTTTTGGTTAATGCTAAAGGCATGAACACCCTGCCTTTGGGAGAAAGTCCGAGCACCGGACGGAGTAGAAGAATTGAAGAAAACTTTGAATGCCCAAAACTATGACAGAACTCCAATGATTCGACATACGAGTTTAAAACCAATAATCTTGTTGACAACATTTGGAGTCAAGTCGTCCATGCGGAAGCCATACCGATGCATTACCTCGTCGAAAAGGTTTGTCGTTGGCAGCCTTAGTCCAGACTCGAAGATCGGAATAGGGACTCCAACTTTCCACTCTGGCGGATGAGAAATTATAGCCCCTTTTCAAGGGTATTCCACACATGTTCAGGAAGGAAACCAAACCACTCCTGAAGACCGGCGAACTCGCTCGGAGAAGGAGCAATTTTGGTATTTGCACTAGCCATTATTTGACGGAAAACAAGAAAAGAACGCAACAAAAACAGAGAGAAAGAGGAAGAGAAGTAGCAGAAGTAAGAAGAAACATAAAATAAAAGGGGGAACTAACACAAATGGGGGATGATTAAATGCAAATGAGAAGTTCAAGCAGTTATGATGATGAAAACCGCCTGTGCAAATGCCTCCGTCACATCAGAAGTTGTCAAAGAGCCACACCCATCATATGCTGACTTTTACTATCCTAGGGGACTTGATAATGTATCCCACTAGGGATGTGTTAAACCTAACAGAATGGTCAGTTTGATAGAAGGTTTGCCAGGTCTTCTCCCTCGCCCCCGCTTTCGCGATTCCATGTTCATTCCTTGGTGTCCAATAGCCAAGTTCAGCATCAAGACAAAATAGTACTAGTTGCCCCTATAGCGACAAGTGTAGCACTCAGGGCACCGCTCTTGACAAGACTGCATTAATAGCAAACAGCCACTCGCGAAGCACGAGCTACCAATAAAAGACCATCTGTCCTGGCTAAACCTGAAAAGCAGATGATGTTGTCAAGGATATGTCCCACTGACCACATGTATAAAAAGGTCCCTTCTCCTCCAAGAGAAGGGATCGAAAAGAGGCCACCCTTTAAACACTTACCTAACACTTTTGACCCTCTCTCTAGAAATCGAACTGACTTGATTGTCGGAGCTTCGTTCCGAGACCACCTCCATACGATAACTGATGATCCAGTTTTCTTTGTTGTGATTCTTAGGCTTTTCGCTTCCATCCCACGATGTAATGCCCCGTTCCTGGTACATAATTTCTTTATTTATCAAGTATTTATTTTCGATCTGCTCGACGAGTTGGTAGCCCTAAATCGTCGAGTATATGCCAGATTAGACGTAGGGTTTAAAAAGTCTACTCGGCGAGTCCAAGTATGGACTCGACGAGTAGGTTTGCCAGGAGGAAACCCTATTTTCAGGGGTTTGCACCCTATTTAAACCTCTTAATCTCCCTTTGGGCCTCCCTTATTAGCCTCCTTGTCCTCTAGAACCCCTAATACGATTGTGAGCCTCTTCCTTGAGTTTTTTAGTGTGTTTTGTGCATTTGGAATTAGTTGGAAGAGCTTGGAGCTTGCAAGGCTGTGGAAGAAGAACAAGATCCAGAGGTGTAACCATATTGGGCAGCTTTCTGAAGTAAAAAGCTCTTAGCTTGATGAACTATAGCTTAGATCTCTTTGTAGGATGATTCATGGGTCTTTTGACCCTTTAGATTAGGAAAAGTTGTTCTCATGGATTATATGCACATCAATTCTCCTTTTCTGTAATTTAGATCCTCTAGAGCCATAAAAAGGGTCTTGAACCTGTTTTTATCCAAGCCATGACCATGTTCATGAAAGCAGATTGCTATAACTTGAGTTTGGGTTCATTTGAGGTGTGCAAATCCATCAAGTCTCTAACTTAATAGAAATGGACCTTGGAAACAACCTAGATCTATATTTTGGAGCTGTAGGAGTGTGAAACCAGTTAACTAGGTTAGATCTGCAAGGGACTCGATGAGTTCATAAGGGAACTTGGTGAGTCCGATGAACAAACCGCGATGATTTTAATAGGACTCAGCGATTTGATTAAGGAACTCGCCGAGTAGACAGATCTTGTCCCTTTTCTATTTTTGCCAGGACTCAGCGAGTCTGAGGATGAGTCGATGAGTCAGTTCAACAAATCATGATGACAAGTAGCTTGGGAACTCGACGAGTCATGGGGTGACTCGGTGAGTTGAGTCGCGATTCCAGGGTTCTGAATTCTAGGACTCGGCGAGTCACAATGATGACTCTGTTGGGGTGCAAAGTTCTTCATGTATGACTTTGTAGATGGTTTGACTTTTGTAGACCCACTTGCATGTGGTGTATTAGCCTTATGACTAATGAGTTAGAGAGTGAGAGAGAGAGACATGTAAACACCTCTATATAAGGTGGGTTCATACCACTTGTAGAGGTATGCTTGAGAGACGTAGTTCATAGTGATTAGTGAGTGAGATATTTATGAAGTTCTAGACTGGATTCCTTTTTGTACTCATTTACTATGATCGAATATATCTTTTAGCACCCAAATTACCATGTTCAATTGTGCAAACTTTAATTTTGCATGCCAAACCATGTTCTTTTATCACTAAAATTGTTATTAGAGCGGGTCTTCAAGATCAATGTGATTTTTGAAGAATGATTCTCGGTTTGGCAAATTTTGTCACAATTGAAGAAATTTTTGGTGAGTCTCTCTCTATGATCTCTCTTAATCTCATTAAATAGTACGCTGCGTTTTTGAATTTTGACCGTTTGACTCGTTGGATCAAAATTTTCTTGTAAAACCCCATTGTTTTGATCCAATAATTTTTTTTGATCAAAGCCCGATTCAATTTCATATTTGTTTGTTTGAATCAAATTTAGCCCAAGAACATTTTAAATCCATTACTGTTCATCCTTGATATTAATTCCATAATATTGTGATCCAATTATTGTTCATATTATCCGATTGGAAGCCCAGTCCAAATCGTGATCATGCTACTGTTTTGTAACCCATTCACTTGGAGCCCAAAAATCAAGATCCGATTCGTGTGAGTCTACGCAGTTTTTAATTCGATCAAATTGTTAATGACTGTTCATCCTTTTGACTTATACACACGCATCATATTCGTGTATCATTAGATCAAGTTTTCTTCATGATCAGTTGTTCTTGTGTTCTTCATCTCGATTTCCAATTTTTTCTTCTCATTGATAATGAATGTTTATTGGAAAATGAGTTTTGATTTCTTGTAAATCTGGAATCAGAATTGATTATCGATTGGGAAAACTTAGGTTGTGAAAAAGTAGAGTTCGGAATCGACTTTTACTTTGTTGATCATCGATTGAATGCAAGTTGTATTCAGGTCAATTTTGTATTTGATGATGGTTCGATTTTAACTATTTCTTAAGACTGATGTCTGTTTATCAATTTTTGATTAACTTGAAATCGATTTTGATTTTTGATTGATATTCGATGAAGATAATGAACAATTCAAGAACAGATATGACTGATGAATGAAAAGTCAAAATCAATGTATATGCTAAAGTTGACTTTGGGTTTGACTGAAATTGTTCATGGATGGAGTCAATTGTGAGTCGCATATTGATTCGTTCGTATGTTTGCTGTTTGAATTGAAATAGTGTTGAGAAATTGTCAACTGAAGGTCATCGTATTTTAGATTTGGGATTGACGATTGAATGGTTTTCGATTCGAAAGCAAAGTGAAGAACTCAAGTGGATTTGTTGAAATCTGTTCTTGAAGTTGAATTCGAAAAGCCAATAGATAAAGTCAAAATCATATTGTAGTTCAAGTTTTGATATCGATTTTTTTGGTATTGATGGTCGATGGCTGTGACTCGATGCTGAAGTCGATTTCAATTTGTGTATATATTGGGTGTTTGGTGTCTGATTGGACGAAGACAGATAGAAGGATTGGAATGTCGATTATGTGAAATCGATTTCAAAATTGAAGTTTTGATTTGAGTTTGTGGAGTCGGCGACGATTTTGGTTTCAATTAAACAGACAAAGCCTTGAAGATTTTGGAGTTTATGTGTTTGTTTTTGATGATCGATATTTTTGATTTGGAAAGAATTTGGGGTTAATGTACGAAGGGTCCCTATGTTTGGATTTTGAAGATACAATGGGGCGATTGTTGATGTTGGTATGTTGATTCTACAGTCGATTCAGAGGTCGGATGATTAAGAGGTTACTGTTCATTGGGTAAGGCTTCGTATGCTTCGTATACTGAGAATTTATCGTTTGATTGGGGAAGATGAAGTTTCATACGAAGAGGAGAGAGAAAATGGGCAGTTGAATTTCATACGAAGGGGTAGAGTTGAGTTTCATACGAAGGGTATAGTTGTTTGTGTATGAAGGGAAGAAGAAAAGGAAATTTTCGAATATAGTCCCTCAAGTTTCGACAGTTTGACAAATGGAAAAATCCTCCGTATGAATGATCAAAGTTTCGTATGATTTGATCAAAAAGCAAAAATTTTCGAATTTAGCCCCTGAACCTTCAAATATTTGACACTTCGAAAATTAACTCAAGTTTCGTATGTTCGACACTTTTCACCCACGTTCGAAAATTATTTGAAGCTTCGTATGTTTGGGGTGATTCTTTGTATGATTTGAGCACAAATAGCAGAATTGTCGAAAATGGTCCCTGATGTTTCAAATGTTTGGCTGTTCATACACAAATTCGGAAAAGGACCGTGTTTGCTGAAAATTGAATAAAAGTGCATTTTAGGCCCCTGCAGTTTGTGCAAATTGATGCTTTTTACCAGTTTTGGAAAAGGGGAGAGTTTTGCATATTTTGCTGTTTTGGGCGTAACAGGTCACTGCAGATTTTGAAATTGACAATTTCTACCCATTTTTGAGAAATTTTGTCAAAGGCGATCCGTGAACGAAGCTAAAAATTGAATATTTTTTGGATTTTCCGGATTGAAGCACAAAGTTTATGCCACATGTTAAGGGGGAGTTTTGACACGAAAAATTTCGAATAGAGCACGTTCTTTTTCCTTGGAGGTTTTATAATCAAAATTCGATTATAAAAAGGGGGAGAAGTTTATATGGAAATTCGAACTTGAAATTTTCATATTATACGGATTTGAAGACCGAAGTGATCTTGATGTTTTGAAGCTTACGGAATGATGCAATTGGAAGTTTGGAAATGATTTATTTTCGAAATGGGTTTGGAATTATTGAAGATTTTTGGGGTGTGTTTTTATGAGCAACTTTAGGGTGATCAATTTAGAGTTTGAGAAACTCATGATCATTCGTTGATGCTCGGATTGTATGGTCTCACATCCTAGAGCCCAAATTGAAGAATCATGGAAGAATTGAAGATTGAAGTTCGTTTCAACATGTGTCACTTTTGAGGCTCGAACCGTGTAGTTGCTCGACTTTGGAAGATTTGAAGTGGGTCATCCATTCCTAACTTTGAGGGGGAGAATGTTGGGGTGCAAAGTTCTTCATGTATGACTTTGTAGATGGTTTGACTTTTGTAGACCCACTTGCATGTGGTGCATTAGCCTTATGACTAATGAGTTAGAGAGTGAGAGAGAGACATGTAAACACCTCTATATAAGGTGGGTTCATACCACTTGTAGATGTGTGCTTGAGAGACGTAGTTCATAGTGATTAGTGAGTGAGATATTTATGAAGTTCTAGACTAGATCCCTTTTTGTACTCATTTACTATGATCGAATATATCTTTTAGCACCCAAATCACCATGTTTAATTGTGCAAACTTTAATTCCACATGCCAAACCATGTTCTTTTGTCACTACAGACTCGGCGAGTTTGGTCAACCTAGAAGGTTGACTTTGACTAGGATTTTGACTTTGACCAGGGGTAAAATGGTAATTTTACCCTAAGAATAGTTATTAGTTTCTGACTAAGTGTCATTATGGAATTTATAGCCAGAGAATTATCAGAGCAGCTGACAGGGATTCCTCACTCAGGTTTTCAGCAGACAGTCATACGAGGTGAGTTTTCCCTTCAGTGGGAATGAGTCTAAGGCACCAAGGCCGGCCCACATCATGTAATGATTAGTAGTTGATTGTGGGCGGGGCCCGTAGCTCCTGGTAGCTGAGTTTGATTATGATATATGTCTGAATCATAGATTTAGTTATACATGTTGTATGTGTGATACTTTTATGTCTGCCTAGTAGCTGAGTGTGGGTGGGGCTCATATCTCATAGCAGCGGAGTGTGGGCACGGCCCATATCTTGAAGTAGCTAAGTGTGGGCGGGGCCCGTATCTTAGAGATAGCGGAGTGTGGGCGGGGCCCGTATCTCCATGAGTGTGGGCGGGGCCCATATATCCTAGTTACATGTTATATGTGTATGGTATGTGGTGGTTTGGGGGAGCTCACTAAGCTGTGTGCTTACGGTTTTCATTTTTGGTTTCAGGTACTTCCACTAACAAAGGGAAGGGCTCGGGATGATCGCATGGCACACACAGCAGTATTAGCCTGGGAGTTTACTCTGATGTTTTTTTGTATGAGATTTTGACTTATGACAAGATACTATGAAGTTTTATGATACATGATCCACGATTTTATGTGTGGCATTGAATGATTTATGTTTTAAAATATGATTTGAAAAACGATTTTTTTGGACCATATTTTTGGGATGTTTCAAGTTGGTATCAGAGCCTTGGTTTGAGGGATTCGGGCACACTCTAGGGTATGTATGGGCTCAAACTAAGTAAGTGTTATAAATTTTCAAAAGAAAATTATTTTACAAAAAGGATTTTGAAAATAGAAAGAGACTTTGAAAAGAGAAAAAAGGTGTGGTGCATGCAATCAGCCGAGCTCAAGTAATACTCCCAAATTACCCATACAGGTTTATGTTATGTTATGTTTTACATATTTCCGAGAACAGCATGCTAGATTAAGACTAAGGATCCAGGCAGGATGCCTTATGTGCCTGTTATATGTGTATCGGCTTTATGAACTGCATGCTAGTACAGATTAGACGATATGATAACTGAGTAGTGTATGCTTGATTATGTATACTCAATGCTTGAATGTTCCTTGCTTTGAGCTTTTATGAGTTCTAGTTGTTTTTCACTAACTAGTAAACGAATGAGTTACGTTACATATTGCGAGGACACAATAATTTTAGAAGGTTAGGTCTAGCTCTATTTCGCAGCTCTTGTTTGATTCTAACTGTTGTAGGGTAGGATATCTCATTCGAAGAATTATCTAGTCTGAGTGATATGTAATGGTATTTGCGAGCTAGTTAGGGGAAGATAGCAAGAACTTCTTATGTAGTTGATGGCAGAGAGTAGGATGGTGACTTCCCTAGGGAAAGCCTAGGAAGAGAGTAGCGTGTGAAGCAGTAATAGTAGAAAGAACTTGGTGAAGTCGAAGCAGTTCTTGTGGAAAGTACGGATATATGTGGAAGGTAGTATGGGCTCGTACTACTGAAAGCAGAGGATCCGTACTCGAATCAAGGAAGGCTGAGATAAAGCCACGGAACTTGTAGTGTTTTCATCCCATGAGTTTTAATAGTATTATGATATTCATTATAATGTGTTTTTTTTCAGAATGGTGGTTTTACGTCCTAGGCCAGTAGTTGGCAGTTCAGGTGAGGGATCAGGCTCGGGCTCTAGAGCCGAGTAGTTGGATGAGCAAACCAGGGAGTTCATTTCCTTGGAGATTACGCGTTGCATACTTGAGCAGACTCCTGTGATCTTCAATACGATCAAGGATGGTATTATGGAGCTTATGGAAGAGAAGTTTAACACATTCCGTACTGAGATAGCGGTCATGATGGGGTCGCGCACACTCACTTTCCGTGAGTTCAGAGCATGTGGAGCTCCCGACTACCATAGGGATAGGGACCCCATTGCAAGTACTAGATGATTGGAGGATGTCACCAATGCTTTACACACCAGCAGGTGTCCCGAGGGGGACAAGGTTAGGCTTGCGTCCTGTCTTCTAAAGGATAGGGCACGTGACTAGTGGGAGGAGGTTGGGAGAGCTATTGGTGATGATACAGTGTTGGATACGATGACCTGGAGTGATTTCACGACCAGGTTCAGGGCCGAGTTTGCACCTGTGATCGAGGTACAACAGCTAGCAAGGGAGTTCCAGGATCTTGAGCAGATTATTGAGACTATGGCAGAGATCACCGCCAAGTAGACCTGGCAAGTTGATACACGACATGATTAATACAACATGAACACGATACGAGTTTTACATGTATGTGTTTTAGAAATTCGTGTTTCGTGTTTATTCGTGTCTAACATGTATTTTAAATTCATGTTTCGTGTCTTACACAATTCAAACACGAATTTACCTGTTTAGACACGTATAAGACAAGATAAAAATTTGTGTTGACAGGTGACACGTACAAACACGTATATACACATATATACTTTAGGGTTAAATTTTGTATTTATAATATATTAGGGACCAATTTTGTAAAAGTCAATAAATTGTTTGTAGCCCTAGCTTAAAAAACCCCATTAAAAACGTGTATATTCGTGTTTTTTGTGTTTTCATGTAACACGGCTAAAAAACGTGTTTATTCGTGTCGTGTCATGTGTCACACGTTTTATAATTCGTGTCGTGTTCGTGTTTACCAAATTCATGTCTGACACGAATACACAACACGCAGACACGGATTGCCAGGTCTACCGCCACGTCCAGGGAGAGGGCCCTTCTTGTTCTGCAGTACGTGGTGGACGAGGATATGAAAAAGGCCCAATATCATGAGATGTTGCGGAGTGATATCCGCCAGTTCGTGAGACACTCTAGCTGCAAGACCTTGGAAGATATGATTGCGAGGGCTCGTGAGAGGGAGATTGATTTGGAGATGAAGAAGAAGAGGAAGCCAGGGTCGATATCTGGCATTGACGGATCGGGCAAGAAGCCAAGACAGATTCCCGAGGGAAGGGCCAGCAGGGCCGAGGCCGTTGCGGCATGTATGGAAGGTCACACGAGGGGACGTGCAGGACGGGGAGTTCGGGTTGCTTCAAGTGTGGCCGAACAGGACATGTGAGCAGAGATTGTACTGCTGCTTCTACTACCAATAAATCGAATTATCTGATCTGATTAGCTTCCAATACAATAAGAGGGGCCATAAGAGGTCCCAATGTCTGAGTTTGGAAGCGGCAGGGAAGATGATGGCACCCGCCCCTGCTACATTGAGGATTACAGACGGCTGTCAGGGCCAGGCTGAGACGCCAGTGGCGAAGAGCATAGCCTTCCAATTGACAGTAGAGGAGGCACATGCAACTCCTGATGTGGTTATGGGTATGTATCTTCTCCATTATCTCTTATTTATTTCCGATTATTGCTCATGTTTTTGTGTTTATTTTTAGGATCGTTCTTAGTGAACGGTATATCAACTATGGTATTATTTGACTCGGGGGCTACCCGATCGTTTATGTCGCTCACACTTAGCAAGCGATTTAGTATAGATTCAGGGGAGTTGGATTGCCCACTTTATGTGGAGATAGCATATCATAGGACTGTCAGAGTTACAAGGATTCACAGGGGATGTACACTACGGTTATTTGATGAGCAGTTCTCAGTTGATTTGGTTCCTATTCCCCTGCGAGGGAATAAAGTCATAGTGGGTATGGATTGGTTGTGCCCCAATGGGGCAGTAATCGATTATGAGTTGTAGCTAGTGAGGGTTCAGACTCCTAGTGGGAGAGAGTTAGTGATCCAGGGCGAGAGGCCACAACACGGACCATTTCTCTGTTCGGTGGCGAGAGCGAGGTGCTACTTCCAACAAGGTTGTGCAGGATACATCGCCTATGTCATGGATACCCTGGATAAGGGTAAGGCGATGGTTGATGATGTACCGGTGGTGCAAGATTACCCGGATGTATTCCCAGAGGATTTTCTTGGGATACCTCCGAAGAGACAGGTGGAGTTCTAGATTGACCTAGTCCCTGGTGCGGCTCCAATAGCCAAGGCACCATATCGGTTGGCTCCTCCCGAGATGTAGGAGTTGTCTATGCAGCCATAGGAGATTCTAGACAAGGGTTTTATTAGGCCGAGCAGTTCTCCATGGGGAGCCCCGATCCTGTTTGTGAAGAAGAAGGACAAATCACACCGTATGTGCATAGACTACCGGGAGCTGAACAAGGTAACGGTAAAGAACTGTTACCTACTCCAGAGGATAGATGATTTGTTTGACCAGCTTCAGGGAGCATCTTGGTTCTCCAAGATTGATCTATGGTCGGGATATCACCAGATGCGAGTCAAGGATGATGATGTGCAGAAGACCGCTTTTAGGACCTGCTATGGTCATTATGAGTTTGTGGTGATGTCGTTTGGGTCACCAATACTCTAGCCGCGTTCATGGACCTCATGAACCACATGTGCAGACCGATGTTGGATCGATTTGTGATAGTGTTCATTGATGACATATTGGTTTACTCCAAGACTCAAGAGTAGCATGAGGAGAACCTGAGAGAGGTACTAGAGAAACTGAGGGAGAGACTTTATGCGAAGTTCTCCAAGTGTGACTTTTGGTTATGCGGGGTATACTTCCTTGGGTACCTTGTCAACCAGAAGGGTATTTTGGTTGACCCGGCCAAGATGGAGGTCATGATGCAGTGGGAGACTCCTAGGTCTCCAACTGAGATTCAGAGCTTCCTGGTTTTAGCAGGGTATTATAGGAGATTTATCCAAGATTTCTCCTAGATAGCAGTTCCGTTAACCCGACTGACCAAGAAGTCGGTGGTTTTTCACTAAGGCCCTGAGCAACAGTCAGCCTTTGAGACGCTTAGGAAGCGATGGTGTGAGATGCCGATTCTCACCCTGCCACAGGGAGTAGATGAATTTTTAGTCTATTGTGATGCTTCGATCATAAGTATGGGGGTAGTGTTGATGCAACGAGGTCATGTGATAGCTTATGCCTCAAGATAGTTGAAGCCTCACGAGGCTAACTACCCGGCGCATGACTTGGAGTTGGAGGCTGTGGTGTTCGCCCTCACGATTTGGCGGCATTACCTCTACGGGGTCCGGTGTACCATTTACACGGAGCACAAGAGTTTGAGGTACGTAATGGACCATTCGAGTCTAAACATGAGGCAGCATCGGTGGTTAGACTTGGTGAAGGACTACGATTGTGAGATCCTTTACCACCCGGGCAAGGCCAACGTGGTAGCCGGCGCCCTGAGCCGCAAGGCGACAACGGCACCGGTCTGAGATATCTGTCTGAGGATGACAATGATTACTCCACTGTTGGAACAAATTCGAGGGGCGTAGGTCGAGGGCCTCAAGGAGGAGCGTCGGAAGTGCGAGAGGATTACAGGCCAGGTGGCCTTCTTCGATTACGACAGCAGGGGGTTGTTGACCCTGCATGGGAGAGTCTGGGTGTCGTACTGGGGTGGAGTACGACAGGTATTGATGGATGAGGCTCATAAGTCCAGGTTATCCATCCATCCGGGAGCGACGAAGATTACAGAGATCTTCGCCCAGACTACTGGTGGCCCTGTATGAAACAGGATGTAGCCTGGTATGTAGAAAGATGCCTGACTTGCAGGAAGGTCAAGGTGGAGCACCAAATGTTGCATGGAAAGATGAAGCCATTGGATATCCTCGTGTGGAAGTAGGAGGATATTACTATGGATTTTATCACCGAGCTTCCCAGGACCGCACGTGGGGTCAATTCAATATGGGTCATCATGGATCGGTTGACCAAGAGCACGCACTTCATACCGATCCAGGAGAGAATCACAGCTGAGAAGCTGGCCGAGATTTATGTCCGAGAGGTAGTGGAGCGCCAAGGGGTGCCTGTCTCAGTGGTGTCAGACCGATATGTTCGTTTTACTTCCAGGTTTTGGAAGCGGTTTCACAATGAGATGGGTACTCGTCTCCACTTCAGCACCACTTTCCACCACCAGACGGACGGGCAGAGCGAGAGGAAGATTCATACTCTCAAGGACATTCTTCAAGCATGCATTCTAGATTTCGGTGGCAGTTGGGATACGTACCTTCCGTTAGCGGAATTTTTGTATAACAAAACTACCACTCCAATATTGACCGACCTCCCTTCGAGATGCTTTACGGGAGGAAGTGTAGGACCCCAATCTGCTGGGGCGAGGTCGGTCAGAGGGTCATGAGGAGTACATAGGTAGTACTCAAGACCATAGAGCAGATTCAGCAGGTCTAGAGCAGGCTCCAGATTGCGCAGAGTAGACAGAAAAGCTACGCCGATAAGCGGCGCTCGGATTTGGAGTTTCAGGTGGGCGACATGGTCCTGCTAAAAGTGTCACCCTAGAAGGCTATTATCAGGTTTCGGAAATGGGGTAAGTTGGGCCACAAGTTCATTGGTTTGTTTAGGGTTTTGGCCTGGGTAGGTCGGGTTGCTTACTGGTTAGACCTCCCAGCAGAGCTCAGCCAGATCCACAACACGTTCCACGTTTCTCAGCTGCGGAAGTGCTTGGTGGATGATTAAGCAGTGATACCCATGGAGGATATTCATGTTGATGACAACCTGAATTACATAGAGAGACCAGTGGAGATCTTAGATCGCAAGATACAGGAGCTAAGGAACAAGCGGGTCGAGTTAGTGAAGGTTCAGTGGCAGCACCGCAAAGGTTCGGAGTGGACGTGGGAGCCCGAAGAGGAAATGAGGGAGCACTACCCAGAGTTGTTTTCAGACACAGCAGACTTTGAGGACGAAGTCTAAGACAAGTAGGGGAAGTTGTAATGCCCCGTTCCTGGTACGTAATTTCTTAATTTATCAAGTATTTATTTTCGAGATCCTCGACGAGTTGGTAGCCCTAACTCGTCGAGTATATGCCAGATTAGACACGGAATTTAAAAGGTCTACTCGGCGAGTCCAAGCATGGACTCGACGGGTAGGTCTGCCAGGAGGAAACCCTATTTTCGGGGTTTTGCATCCTATTTAAAACTCTTAATCTCCATTTGGGCCTCCCTTATCAGCCTCCTTGTCCTCTAGAAACCCTAATACGATTGTGAGCCTCATCCTTGAGTTTTTTTGAGTGTGTTTTGTGCCTTTGGAGTTATTCAGAAGAGGTTGGAGCTTGCAAGGATGTGGAAGAAGAACAAGATCTAGAAGTATAACCATCTTGGGCAGCTTTCTGAGGTAAAAAGCTCTTAGCTTGATGAACTATAGCTTAGATCTCTTTGTAGGATGATTCATGGGTCTTTTTGACCCTTTAGATTAGGAAAACTTGTTCTCATGGTTTATATGCAAAGAAACTCTCCTTTTCTGTAATTTAGAGCCTCTTGAGCCATAAAAAGGGTCTTGAAAACATTTTTATCCAAGCCATGACCATGTTCATGAAGGTAGATTGCTATAACTTAAGTTTGGGTTCATTTGAGGTGTACAAAGCCATCAAGTCTCCAAATTTATAGAAATGGACATTGGAAACAACCTAGATCTATATTTTGGAGCTGTAGAAGTGTTAAACCAGTTAACTAGGTTAGATCTGCAAGGGACTCGACGAGTTCATAAGGGAACTCGGCGAGTCCGATGAAGAAACCCCGATGATGTTCATAGGACTCTGTGAGTTGATTAAGGAACTCACCAAGTAGAAGGATCTTGTCCCTTTTTTGTTTATGCCACGACTCGGCGAGTCTGAGGATGACTCGACGAGTCAGTTCAACAAATCGCGATGACAAGTACCTTGGGAAATCGACGAGTTGGGTCGCGATTCTAGGGTTCTGAATTCTAGGACTCGGCGAGTCACAAGGATGACTCGACGAGTTTGGTCAACCTAGCAGGTTGACTTTGACCAAGATTTTGACTTTGATCAGGGGTAAAATGGTAATTTTACCCTAAGAATAGTTATTAGTTTCTTACTAAGTGTCATTATGGAATTTATAGCTAGAGAATTATCGAAGCAGCTGACAGGGATTCCTCACTCAGGTTTTCAGCCGACAGTCATACAGGTGAGTTTTCCCTTCAGTAGGAACGAGTCTAAGGCACCAAGGCCGTACCACAGCATGTAATGATTAGTAGTTGAGTGTGGGTGGGGCCCATATCTCCTAGTAGCTGAGTTTGATTATGATATATGTCTGAATGATAGATTTAAATTATACGTGTTGTCTGTGTGATACTTGTATGTCTGCCTAGTAACTGAGTGTGGGCGGGGCCCATATCTCATAGCAGCCAAGTGTGGGCGGGGCCCATATTTCGAAGTAGCTGAGTGTGGGCGGGGCCCGTATCTTAGAGGTAGCGGAGTGTGGGCGGGGCCCGTATCTCCTAGTTAGCGGAGTGTGGGAGGGGCTTGTATCTCCATAAATGTGGGTGGGGCCCGTATCTCCTAGTTGCATGTTTTATGTGTATGGTATGTGGTGGTTTGGGGGAGCTCACTAAGCTTCGTGCTTACAGTTTTCAGTTTTGGTTTTAGGAACTTCCACTAGCGAAAGGAAGGGATCGGGATGATCGCATGGCACACGCCACAGTATTAGCATGGGAGTTTACTCTGATGTTTTTTGTATGAGATTTGACTTGTGATAAGATACTATGATGTTTTATGATACATGATCCACGATTTTATCTATGACATTGAATGATTTATGTTTTAAAATATGATTTGAAAAACAAAATTTTTGGACCATATTTTTGGGATGTTTCACACAAATGGACGGATTTAAGCCGGAGACATATCACAACACTTACCCTTCTTCACTGTTGTCTGCCTCACTCCTGCCTCCTTCTTCCCCGTGGTGACTTGCATTTCATCCTTTATCTACCATTCATCTTTAACATCGAGTTGCATCTCCTTCCTCCATTTTTATTACCTCTCTCTTTCTTGCTCATATATGATAGGCGAAACATGCATGAAGGGATCCACCATTATCGGAACATCGAACGCCCTTAAACCCCCAGACTGGCGACCATTCATAAAGTCACCATCATGAAATAAAAACCCTGGATCGTCATGTCCAATGACAATGTTGTAGAAAAATTTCTATCTGCTTATTACTGTCAACTAGTGAAAGACCATCCATCACCATCACTGCTTCAGTCCTTGTCCACCATCACCAGATCCAAAAACCCTTCACCGTCATCATCAATTTGGAGAAAGAAAAAGAAAATGAGAGAAGAAAGTAACCAGAGGTGTCTATGGTTCGGTGGTTGGAGCGTTGTTGCATTAGGAGAAAGAAAAGAGGATGAGATCTGAAAGCCAAATGGTCTGGTAATGGTGGATTCCGTAGATTAGGTTAATCTGGTTCGAGAGGCAGTTAGGGTTCATCTGGTTCAGCTTCTCTCCACTCCCCTCATTTTCTTCTCTCTCATCTATTAACGAAATTAAATGTTAAACATCCCAAAAATACAAGCCAAAAATTTAGTTTTCAAAATCATTTATCAAACATGAATATCATTGCCATAGTGTATGTGACAACCCGAAATTTCTATCTTGTACAAACCATTCACTTCAATCAAAGTCAGACTTGTTTCTGATAACTTTTAGCATTGTTTAGAGTCTATTTGAGCATTCTGAGCCTAGTACACCAAAGCAATGAGTGATAGGAAGTGTCTATTGAGGTTATAACCTAACAATCAAGCTTTAAACTTCATCTTGTGGAGTTTACGGCCACACCATGTGAGTTTATGGCCGTAAACACATGGTGGCCATAAACTCATGCTATATACATGATATTCCTCCATTTCTTCCTCATTCTACATCTTTTCAAGGCTAGAATCCGATTCTCTCTCAAGTATCATAAGATCTTTCATCTTGATCTTCAATCTAGTAAGTAATCCTTCCATTTCCATGTTGATATCCTTCAATATCTAGTGAATGTGCATGATTTCATCCATGAAATCTCTTCTTTTGGGTAGATCTTCAAGTGTTCTTCATTTCATCAAGAACATCAAGAACATCAAGAACACTTAGGTGTTTTGGGTCAAAAACACCCTCCTTTTGCCTTCAAAATTTAAGTACCTACCTCTTACACTTGTTACCTGGTTAGGTTATTGGATTAAGGACTTGAAAACAGTTTTCATCAAGAACAAAAGGTGTTTACGACCAAGGCAATCTCCTTGGCCCGTAAACCCTAATTAGTAGTGCAATGGTGCCACTACTCCTTCCTAAGCCATGGACTTGAGTCTAGAACACTTCAAGGAAGACCATTAGACCTAAACACACAAAATGGTACAAGATACCATGAGTTTACGACTATAAACTGATTGGGCCGTAAACTCATGTGGGTCTTACCATTTGGGCCGTAAACTCCAATGTGAGGCCTTACATCCGTTATATGCAACCCTATGTGGTGTAACACTTCATTACAAGTGTTTCCTAGTCCATACGGTTGTTCCATTTCATGATTAGATGTTGTAAAAAACTAATTAGATACATAAATGTGTCATTATATGCTATTTAGGATCCATTGTGCTCAAATCGTCACTTGGCACTTAGCATCCTGCAAACCGATCTTTCATTCGTACCACTCACTACAGATGAGTTCATACCCCTTAATCTACCTTTTAAATGATTTTAAATGCTTTTATGTGGGGGGGATACAAGTTGAAACATTATAGTTATTATATCAATCACATGTGATTAATAACTATCAAACAAATGGATTTACTATACTTTTGAATGTTTTATCAAACAAACTACTCCAAATGTTTATCAAACTCTTTTACATATTAAACTCTTTACCAAACTTATTGTGATAGGATAAAACTTTCTTGTAACTCTTTTAAAACTCTTATATTGTCAAAACCATGTCTAATGCACATATAGTTATATAAGTAAGGTTTGAAAGACTTAGGACTAATAACTCACTTTACTTCATGTTCCTTGTTTGGTTGTGGACTTAGAATAACCTGTTTTTTGTCCGAGTGTCGTTTGATCCTTAGTTATATATATTATGTATATATGTATACACATAAAAGCTTTTATCTCAGTTCAATACCTTTGGGTAGCAAAGATGTACAAACATGTTCATTTTTACAAACAACTCTACTAGTAAACTGTAATAGGTATAGTTTAGGAAGTCAAGACTCACTATTTCTAGTACACTGAAACATACAAAGAGTCAACTCATACATGATTCAATACATACTATTATGAGAAACATAACAAAATTACTATGATGAGAAACAAAGAGAACATACTACATATTAGACAGAGAGAACATACATTACACTAGTACATACAATACATATACGTTAATACTATAACATAAATGTGAGTCACTACTTTGGGGCATGGCATCATTGATGTGGCTCGTTTTGTAACCATAGTCTCCTAGAGGGAGAGTGTGAATTTGTGTATAGATCTATACGAGACTGACCGTCCTACACCTTGCTGCTAGCTATAGTGGGACCTGCAAGTCTCCGGGTAATGAATGTCATACCATTTCGACGTCTTCAAGCGTCGTGTTTTACCAAGTCGATCAAGTATGGTTACAATTATATCACATTATACCTTAATTAACAATTGGCTTAAGGTAGTTTGTACAGCAGTAGTTACTATAATACAACACTACAGTACTTTATTATTTTCCCGTTGCATTCACATTGTGATCTTCTCACATAAACGGTAATGTAAAAACCATATTTTGTTAATAATAGTCACACTTGGGAAAAATACACACTTTTACAAGAAACAAACATACAGAACATTTGATGCCTTGGGTCGAAGGCTACATTTTAGTAGAAAATATAGGATTTTCTAGGAGATACAAACATTTACTACAGACTTTTACAAACTTATACATCAAACACTTACAAACATTTTTCATACAAACAATGACACTAAAATTCTTATGAACTCACCAACTTTAAAGCTGATCAAGTCTTTCAAAATAACTTGTATTCTCAGGTTATCAGTAGACAGGTACCGATGCCAGGTTTTGAGAAGATGGAGCACATTCAAGACTCATCTCTTATTTTGATTATATTTTTGGTGTTTTATAACTATACAAAACACAGTTGTATTAAATTATATTATTAATGCAATGGATGATGTTTTTGCTTGTTTACTATTATGCTTTGTTGTGATACTGGTCCTCCGCCCCAGAACGTTTCCGCCGTTCAGGTTTTGGGGTGTGACAGTGTAAACCATAAAACATGTATCTTGAAAACTCATAAAATCTGATAACATATACGGTTTCATAACAAATATCAGAGTAAACTCCCAGGCTAATCAACTGTGGTGTGTGTGTGCCATGCCATCAACTCAAGCCCTTCCCTTTACTAGCTGAAGTACCTGAAACCAAAACTGAAACTGTAAGCACGAAGCCTAGTGAGCTCCCCCAAACTACTACATACATACAAAGAATAAAAGAAAATAACATAACTCTGAGACTCTTCCCAACTACATCGGGACGAATCCCGGTATCGGCTTACCCGACATCGGACTCCTGTCCGGCATCGGGCTCACCCTGGTATCCAACCGCATCGAGCATCGGGCTCACCCCGACATTGGGCTTACCCCGACACATACTTAACATAACATATATATATATATATATATATATATATATATATATATATATATATATATATATATATCATAAACACATAACATGATCACGTAAACTGCATCGGGCTTTCCCCGGCATCGGACCAGAGTCCGGAACATATAACACATAAACTAGCATACTTCGGGCTTACCCCGAATAATACATGGCATAATGACTAACATCGGGCTTACCCCGGAATACATTGCATATAACATAGTTACATATACTGCATCGGGCTTGCCTGACATCAGACCAGAGTTCGGAACATATGACACATAACACATAAACATGCATGAATCACAAAGACATCAAGCATACATAACTACTTCTCGGGAGTGCCCCAGCATCGGACCGAAGTCCAGAAACATACAAACTGCATCGGGCTAACCCCGACATACTCTAATACTTAAATAGGCCGGCCTTGGTGCCTTAGACTAATTCCTACTGGAGGAAAACTCACCTCGTGTGACCGACTGCTGCAACTCTCGGTGAGGAGTCTCTGTTTGCTACTCCGGCAACTCTCTGACTATAAATTCCATAAAGACACTTTGTCAAAAACTGATACTGATCTTAGGGCAAAATGAGTATTTTACCCTTGGCCAAAGTCAAAATCCTAAAGTTGACTCGACTCGCCGAGTTGGCCCTTCAACTCGCCGAGTCCTTGCCCCTTCATCTATCTCTTAACCCTACTCAACTCGTCGAGTCTAGTAAGAACTCGACGAGTTCTCCTTCAATCATATCATCGGGACAATATTCAACTCACTCGCCGAGTTCCTCCTTGAACTCGTTGAGTTTATCTTCGTCATATGATCATGTCTAGTCTGTGACTCACTGAGTTGTATGAACAACTCGTTGAGTCCATCTTCATGGATTGGGAGATGGCCTTGGACTCGTCAAGGGCGTTCATACACTCACCAAGTCCCATGGCTTCCAGGTCCATAGTTATGTCCATTTCGTCGAGTCCTTCCTCTGGACTCATCTAAATCTCTTCTAGACTAAACTGGATTCCCTCGAATCATAGAAGGTTGGAAACCTAAACCCCCGACTCGCCGAGCCCCAAGAACGACTCGCCGAGTTGACTAATGTCCATGTCCAAAACTCGGTTTCTGATGTACAACTCTCATCCAATAGGTAGATCTAGGCTCCTTAAGTCGATATAACACGTAAAGTCATGAACTTTACGTACATGCATGGGATTTTTATGCTCAAAGGGCCAAAAATGGGGGTTTATTTCATACATGGGGTTCTCATGGCCATAAAGATGGCACCTTTATGCCATGAGGACCCTCCAAGGTTTCAGATCTGAAGATATACTGACTTGGGACGTCCAAGTCCCAAAGATCAAGCTACTTGGGCCCAAAACTCCATAGAAATGACCACAAGGAGATCTAATAAACTACAAGTCAAGTATGAAGCTTGATTACCAGAAAGTGAGGAGAAAATGTTGTTGATCCCGGATCTATCCCTTCCCCCCTTGGGTGTTATATCTTCCACTTCTTGCTCTAGCTTCAAAACACACCAAGAAACACTCAAAATAACCAAGAAAGCTCAAGTTCACTTATGGAGGATTAGGGTTTCGGGTGTAATGCTCTGGAGGTGATGGAGGCTGGGGTGGAAGCCTCATAAGATAGTTTAAATAGGGTGCAAACCCTCCAATTTAGGGTTTCACTCAGACGACTCTTACTCGCCGAGTAGGTCACTAATTCCTCTGATCCGGAGTCGGTCCTACTCGACGAGTTGAGACCCCAACTCGCCGAGTCCAAGAGTAAAATATGGAATTTGACTTGAATTTAAATGTGTACCTAAGACCGCGTGTTACAAAATGCCGAAAATGTTTTTCTGCGATTTTTTTTGGATTTGATGACATAAGGTTTGAAATCTAGAACATTGAATTCATCAATTGGGTTGTAATTTATGTTTCATCAGATTCTATGTGATGTTTTGTGATTTCTATTTCATTAGATTTTGTTGTTTTGAATTTAGTTTCTTAAGATATTGGTTTTGGTTGTGTGTGTGTGTGTTTTTTTTTTCTTTCACAAAATTGATTAGTAATTATGAGCTTGGTTATTGATCTTGCTAGAAACACCAAGGACATAAGCAAGTAGGAAGACGGCGTTTTAGTCGGAGGAATATTAAACATAATTATGGGTGGTTCGTCGAAGAAAACGAAGTTCTTTACCGGAGAAGAAGAGGATGAGGGGTGGGATGGGTAAAGTAGTAATGGGGTGGTGGGACCCATCAGATTTTAATATTTAATTAATACTTTTTTCACATTTAATTAATATTCTTTAAACTAATTGAATATTTTAAAAATATATATAAAAGAAATCTGTAAGGGCAAATCAATCTTTTTAGAATATGGACCGAAACGTAAAACAATAAAGGATAGACCTTACAAAAATTGATAGGGATCAAATACACGTAGAATACACTAAACCATAGTGACCACCCGTGTAATTTAACCCTTTGACTAATTTGAAACAAACGCGCACTTAATCGAACCATAACAACAACCCAAAGTCACCGAACACCTCTAATCCAACAGAGACGTTGACTTTGATGCCATTATAATTCCCTTCTTTTTAACAACCTCTCATCCTTCAATGGCGTCTGATTCATCTGCTGCTTCTCTGCTAAATCATACCAGCTGTCATGACGTTTTTTTAAGCTTTAGAGGTGAAGATACCCGTAATTCATTTACAGATCATCTGTACGCAGCTTTAGAACGAGCAGGAGTTCGCACTTTTAGGGATAATGATAATATCGACAGAGGTCAAGAACTGAAGCCAGAAATCGATAGAGCAATCAAAGAATCTAGGGCTTCGATAGTTGTATTATCAGAGAAGTATGCGAATTCCAGATGGTGCCTTGACGAGCTGCTGTTGATCCTTGTGCAAAGGCGGAGCTTTAATCATTTTGTTTTACCGGTGTTTTACCATGTCGATCCCTCAGATGTCAGGAACTAAAGAAAAAGTTTCGCGATTAATGTAGGCAAAAGAGCAGATGGGTCAAAATGGACCGAGTTTAATGTCAACCGATGGAAGGCTGCTCTTACAGAGGTTGCTGATTTGACTAGCATGGTTGTTTCCGGGTATGCTTTCTCTATGTTGGGTTAATCGGTTGGTTCAACGGGTCATGGGTCGGATCTAGTTCATGATCCAGGAGTGTTTGATTGAGTCATGCTGAAATAAAGGGATTATACCCATGTTCTAGAAGATGCACAACAGAAAATGGTCAGGTTGACCAAGTTTATAGGAGATACGAGATTAGCATGTGCATGTTTGTTTTTTTACTTACAAATAGGTGTTATTTTCCTTTTGTATTTTCACCTTTTTTCCATCAGAATAGTGAAGCTTCTGCATATTCTATTTGTTGTAACTACGTGAGAGTGTGTGTTGTGTGTGTGTTTTCAAGGGCCTGTGCCAACACTCTATTCAAGCTTACTATTTAATCCTTTGGAAACTCTTTTTGATTAATTCAGTGAGAGTGGTAAAATATGATAAGGAATCGTAATATGTGCCTAGGAAATGATAGAATTCAGGTATGCTTCTTAAAAACATCAAGTCATGGAATTTTCAAAGTGCAGAACCAGATGATGAGAGGCTTAATGTGTGTATTACATATTTACCTTAGAACTCTAATTCTCTAAAGGGTTGGTTTACTTTTGCACAAATACTTCATTTTCTTTACACCTTCTCTCTAGACACATTTGGCATGGTAATTGAATTTTCTGCATAATGAAGATTGCAAGTTTACTTGATGGGATAAATAGCTTTTCGGTTATGTATTAGACATTCTCCTCCTTACTTATGAATAGTTTACTACAAATCTACAATATACACATATTCACGTATCAGTTATGTATGTATATGATGTGAAATAGTGAGTGAGAAGTGAAGCTAAAATTAAAACTGATAACATAGCAGGTATTGGGGTTTGAATTTGTCCCTACAGGTATTGGGTGTATCTAGTTGGCCTTGACATTATTGAAAACATAATTCAATCAGATTGCATATATCCGTACACCTCAGTTCACATATTTAGCAGGTTGATAATGGTTGCAGGAAGAATATTAAATTTGCTAGAGCATTTGAATTCCTTGCACTATAACTGAAGCAGTTAAGGTGTTTAAGAAGATTACATGTCATGTTCTGAATGTGTTTCTTTTCTTTTTCTATTGTTGCAGGTCTGAAATAGATTTTATTTCAGAGATTGTTCGTACAACCAAGTATGAACTAGATTTGAAACTATTTAGTACTCCAGCTCATCTAGTTGGAATGGGCACTCGAGCTAAATCTATAAACTCATGGTTGGAAAATGAGCAATCTGGTGATAACATTCTAGCAATCTGTGGCATGGGAGGTAGTGGCAAGACGACTCTGGCCAAATTCATTTACAACTCAAACAAGCAAAAATTTGAAAGCAACAGTTACCTTGAAGAGATTGGAAAGCACTCTAAACAGGCTCATGGTTTGCTTGAGCTACAGAAACAACTTCTCACAGACATTCTAGGTGGAAATAATATTGCAAGTATATCTAGTGTATCTGCAGGTACAAGGAAGGTTGAGGATGCGTTGCAAGTGAAAAGGGCAATTATTATTCTTGATGACATTGATGAACGTGAAGAATTAGATGCTTTACTTGGAACAAAGGCGATTCATACACAAAGCAGGATCATAATAACAACTAGGCTTCTAGATATAAATGCATGGTTTGGTCCATATCTTGGAGTTGCAAGGTGCACGAACTTGAATTGTTGAATGATGATGAATCATTAGAGCTTTTAAGTTCCCATGCATTTGGATCCAAACTTCCTATGGAAGGTTTCAAGGAGCTTGCAGTTCACTTAGCACAGTATTGTGCTGGAAGCCCGCTAGCTCTTAAAGTACTAGGCTCTTCTCTATTTGTCGATGTTGGCCAGCCATGGAAAATAAATAGCATGCTAGAGGTTTGGAGAAGTGCATTGAATTCACTGAATTCATTGAAAGGAGATCTTGATTGTAAAATCCAAGGTATACTACAAAAGAGCTTTGACTCATTACCACATGCCAGTAACAAAGAGTTGTTTCTGCATATTGCTTTTTTCTTTGTTGGTGAATATGAGGGTTATGTGGTAAAGATTATGGAGAATGACTGGCATGCAAAAGCTGGGATCAGGACCCTCATCAACAGATGCCTTCTTACCATCTCACCAAAGAAAAAACTGATGATGCATCAACTGCTTCAAGAGATGGCAAGAAACATAGTCCTTCAAGAGTCCAGAGATCCTGCAGCACGTAGTAGAGTCTTGCAAAATGATGAATCTTATCGTTTGTTGTCAAAAGGAGAGGTAATAAGATGCTTCTTAATAATGTGTATCATGAAACTAACTTTCCTGTGAACCAAACTCCTATGTTAACTTGCCTTGTGTTATTTCATGTCTTTCTCCATTAGGGTTCAGAAACAATTGAAGGTCTAGCACTTGACATGTACAAGCTCAGGAAAGGGAGGACATCAAATGTAAGCCAAAGATGTGAATGAGTATGGTACTCTTGATATTTTTGCTGCATTTACCTTTAATTTCCAGTGCATTTTATGCCATACATAAGTTCTGTACTAATTAATTAACTTAATGCTAAATTTGCAGCCAACAACCCTTAAAACAGCTTCACTTGCAACAATGGACAAACTGAAATTTCTCAAGCTAAAACATGTGGAACTCAAGGGGTCCTACAAGAATTTTCCAGAGTTAAGATGGTTGTGCTGGAGTCATTGTCATTTGGAAAAAATACCCTCCGGCTTATTGGGTAGCAGGTTGGTAGCTATAGATATGAGAAATGGAGGGTTGGAAAAGTTTGAACCACCCATGGTAGGAATTTGATGTCATGTTTGTCTCTTCACCTTTTTCGTTGCATTTGGTTGTGGAAAAGTGTTTTCAATTTTCTTGGAAAAGTTTTCAAAAAGTAGTAGAAATTTTATTTTCAGTTTTTATTAGAAAATTTAGAAAACATGTTGGGTTAAAACTTTTGAGTTTTCTTTTTCCGTTTTAGAAAATTAGAAATTGTGTTTGGTTGTGTTTTTTCTATCAGTTTTCAATTTCCACTTTTTGTTATTTTAAATTGTTTTTGGACAAGACACTATTGAAATTCTTTATAAGTTATTTTAAATAGGGTTAGGGGTGGGTTGGCTGTGGGGTAAGTAAGGTTAGGGTGAGGTGGGGTGGGTTGGGTATGCGGCATGGGGTGGGTATGGCGGTAGGTATGGGTAAGTGTTGGTGGGGTGGGTGGGTGGGTGTGTAGGGCATGTGGGGATGGGGAGGGTGTGGGCTTAGGTATGGGAGGGTGTGGGGGTGTCGGTCGGGTGTTTGTGTGTATTTTATATTTTAGAAAACTTTTGGAAATAGAAAAGTGTGGAAAACAGTAATTATCGGTTTTCCAAGTTCTTTATAATTTTGGAAAACGGAAAGTTTTCTTTTCCCGGAAAACTTTTAGAAAAATTATCAAACTAAACACGGTTTTAAAAATTTCGCTTTTCTGGAAAAGTACGAGAATTTTTTAGAACCAAACACAACCGTAGCTTCCCAGCTTTCTGACAGTTTATGTGTTAACGTATGATGAATGAATAGGTTCTTAATTCGATGAAGATCCTAAATCTTGGATGGTCGATCAATCTTGTCAGTGTCCGCCATCTTTCCCGACTTCCTAATCTCGAGACTTTGATTCTCTCGTTCTGTTTCAGTCTCAGTCTGACTCATGTTTGTGAAAGCATTGGATGTCTTAAGAAGCTTTCTCTATTGGACTTTCGAGGGTGTAATCATCGTGGGAAGGTTGCATCGAATAAGAAGTACGAAAATCAACTGTTGGTCCCCTTGCCAGACTCGTTAAAGGTTTTGTTTTTAAGTGAACAGTCGCCATCCTTTTACAATCACATGAATTTTGGCAGTAATCTGTTAATGACCCCGACCAATTACACTAATCTTAAAATGCTTCGGGTACTTGATGTGAGTCGTTCTCAAAATATAAAGTCCCTCCTATGTCTCCCAAGTGCGCTACAAGAGTTGTATACATCTTGGTGTTATTCACTGGAGAAAATAACATTTCAATCAGCTCGGTGCCGATTACGGAAATTTGAATATAATTTCTGTAAAAACTTGTGTGAAATTCAAGGCTTTTACAAATTGGTGCCATTAGCAAATCTTGATGAAGCAGATTTGGGACATATGAAATGGATCAAAGCATATCATGATACTAAGGTGGACCTCAAAGATGTTGATGTCTTTAAATTTGATTGGCATATGCAGGTACCTTTCTCTCATGCATGAATAAGCACAAAAAAACACATCTTTTTACCACCAAGAAACTGATTAATATATGAATAATTTGCTATTTCTGCAATATGTTTGACCAGGTGCTGTATGAATATGGTACAATAAGCACATTCCTTCAAGGCATAAAGGCTCAAAGCTTGCTAACGTCTGAGTATATGTTATCATCCGCATCCTTATCCTTTCGTGTGCCTTCTTCTCCTGAGAAATGCAGGATCCGAGGATTAAACATAATCGCCTCATACAGATTTTCAGACACGTTACACGAGGATGAAGATACAAAATGGGCTTTGTTCACCAAAGTCAGCAATACAACCAAAGGCCTTACTTGGATGTATAACCCTTTTATCTATGACATTCCGGGAACTGAAGAAGATGTGATGTGGTTAAGCTATTGGCCCCTTGGGAACATATTAGACGCTGGTGATGAAATCAATGTGTCCATCATTGTAGGGGATGGATGGGAGGTAAGCAGGTGTGGTGCCAGCCTTGTGTTCATAGATGATGATGATGAAGTGGAGTTAGAATACTACAAAAATTACAAGAAAGAGGAAGAAGTTATTGGAGGAGATCTATCTGAATTTGAGCTCACTACAGGAGCCTACTATCTTTGTCGTCGCGATTACTTCAAGTCAACCACCCCTACCCCTGATTGGTTAAATATGCTAGTTGGTGATACCCTTCCACATAAAGGTAAGTTCCTCTTTGAGCTGATGCTTTTCATCAAGATTAAGCAGCAAATACTGATACAATCTTATATCACACAGTCATAGACTTACAAGGATGGAGAAAATCTATTCAGACAGACTACTATTTCTGATTGGTTCCAGGTATGGAGCGGAAAGCATACAGAGGCGACACTATTTCTGATTGGTTCTAAGTATGTACATGTAATCATTCTTTTCAGCATAAAATACAAATATTTGTTTGTAAATTTAAATAAATTTGCTGCTTAAATCCCTTAACCCAACCTAACCTAATCTAAATGAATATAAGATTTGTTTCTTATTAGAATAAATTATATGTCGACCATTCCTCAATGTGCAACTGCCCGCCATCAGCTTGTTTTTTTCTTCATAGTTCCTCATCCTTTAATCTGAGTTGTTGTCCAACCTTTCCTCATCTATGATTAGAGTGAATGGTAGACACCACTTTATACAACTCAAACATTCGTAGCAACCTTTAGTAAAGCATATTATGATATGATATGAGCTACAGCTACCTTGTTTTCTTTGATAACCATTTTCTAAAAGTAGTGTTGGTAACTTTTTAAACTTTTACATTTGAGTTTGGATTGAAGTTATGTTGTATATATTTTTGTTTCCAGTCAGGCTGGTTCTTACGATGAGAAATGAACAGAAACAAGGATAGAAAAATATGGGAATGGAGAAAAGATATGGAGGAGAAGTGATATTTGAGAAATTAAAAGAAGGCTTGAGAAGAAAATAAGAATAATGAATTATGAGAGTAGTGCACTTTAAGCTTTATACACACAATCTACTGGAAATTTGATGCAACTCCCCTCTTCATTCTTATCATTCTCTCTTTCTTTAATATTTAAAAACCTAGGAGTAGATTGTTGGGCAAACGACATATACACATGCATAAAAGCACACACATAAAAAAATGAGCTTGCGAAAAATATGATATTCATGGGATTGTGATTTGCTACGGATTTTAGTTTGAACACTTACGGGTGTACTAATCGATTTTTATTGTGCTTGTACACAATTGATGATGGGAAAAGAGCCTACTGCATGTAAAGGACCTACAGGAATTGGTATGATCCGAAATGCATAGACAACTTGATGATATAGACCAACCAGAGAAGTCACCAGAGAGCTATAGCTTGCTTTCCATATATGATTACTGATAGAGAACAGCCCATTGAGCCTACCAAACCTTGGAAGGTTTATTCTCGCAAGAAAAGAACGAAAGGTGTAGGGCTGTGATGCTTTGAGTGATGGCATCTTTTTTAGAGAACACTATATATTGTGGTGAATGCAAGAATAAGGTCCACGTGAGAGAATATTTTTCTGTTAGGAAGGATTGGCTAATCATTAGCTTGGGCAGGAAGGGAATCATTAGGTTTCCTTCTCTGAATTTCCATTTTGTATTCTCTATTTTGAAATCCGTGAATCATAAGCATTTTGCTCTCGAATCTGTGGCTTATTTATTTCATCTGTTTAGCAATTGTTTTTTTTTCTCCTTCCTACCAATTGGTTCTATTGCCACGTTTTATTTCCTTTCTCCACCATGGTGCAGCCAACGGAAGCCCAAGTCTCTACTCGTTTGAAAACTCTTGAAGCTAGAATGGATACACAAGAAGGGAAAATTGATCACCTCTCCACCCAAATCCAGGAGATGAAAGAACTTATGGAGAAGTTGTTGCAAAAATCACCTGAACAATCCGGAAAATGCCCTGAAGAAGGAGAATCATCTGAAATCATCATTGAATCTGCTACCCTCCACTTTTCTCTCTTCCTAAGGTCAAACTCCCAATGTTTGATGGCACAAATTTGATGGTGAAGAAGAGCCAGAATACTACAAAAATTACAAGAAAGAGGAAGAAACTATTGGAAGAGATCTATCTGAATTTGAGCTGACTACAGGAGCCTACTATCTTTGTTGTCGCAATTACTTCAAGTCAACCACCCCCGATTGGTTAAATATGCTAGTTGGTGATACCATTCCCCATAAAGGTAATTTCCTCTTTGAGCTGCTACTTTTCATCAAGATTAAGCTGCAAATACTGATACATTCTTGCATCACACTTTCATAGACTTACGTGGATGGAGAAAATCTCTTCAGGCAGACTACGAAGGGTCATATATGGAGCGGCAAGCTTGCAAAGGCGACACTCATTCCGATTAGTTCTAAGTATGTACATTTAATCATTCTTTTTGGCATGAAATACCAATATTTGTAAATTTAAATCAATTTGCTGCTAAAAACCCTTGATCTAACCTAACCAATTTATGAATATAAGCTTTGTTTATTATTCAAATAAATTACATGTGAACCATTCCTCAATGTGTAACTGCCTGCCATCACCTTGTTTTTTCTTCATAATTCCTCATCCTTTAATCTTGGTTGTTGTCCAACCTTCCCCCATCTATGCTCAGAGTGAATGGTAGACACCGTTTTATGCATTGTAGCAGCCCTAGGCAAAGCATATGAGCTACCTTGTTTTCTTTGATAACCATTTTACTAAAAGTGGTGTAGGTAACTTTTTAAATTTTTACATTGAGTTTGGACTGAAGTTATGTTGTTGTATTTTTGTTTCCTGATAGGCCAGTTGTTGCAATGAGAAATGAACAGAAACATGGATAGGAAGATATGGGAATGGAAAAAAGATATGAAGGAGGATGACACAGAAGTGATAATTGTGAAATTAGTAACGGAGAAGGAGAAAAAGGAAGGCATGAGAAGAAAATAAGGATAATGACTTAGGAGAGTAACGATAGATGAACTTGTAATTTCCCTCTCCTATCCTCTCTTTCTCTGATTCTCTCATTCTTTCTCTCACTCCCTCTCATCCCATCTTGTACGAAATGGCATACATGAACTTACACGAGACGGATCGGCGCTTGTAGAAATTGTAGGAGAGGGTCTGGTGCCTGTTGAAATTGCAAACATTAAATTAATATGTTGCCTCTGTTAATGTCGAGTAAATGGTTACATTACTTAAAGAAAAAATCTTTGACGACGCAATCATGACCTTTGTGACAAATTTATAAATAAAGATTTAATTACAATAATGGTTGTCGGAGCTATTATATATATATATATATATATATATATATATATATATATATATATATATATATATATATATATATATATATATATATGAAAAAAATCCTAATATTGTCCTACATTTTTTGTGCCAAATTTTACAAAACATTATTTAATGTATTATCATTCATTTTTTGAGAAAAAATTTATGGCCATTTTTTAACTAATTTAATCGAAAAAGTAAAATGAAAATTTTAAAAATTTTCATTTAAAACCAAAGTTTATTTCTATTCGTTTTATATGTTAAATTCTGTTATCCCTAATTACAATGCTTAGGTATAACTTTGCAACCAAAGTTTTTTGATTTTTATCAAATATATACATTAATTCTTACCACTTTATTTTCAGTTTTTACATAATAATACATATAAGTTTATCAACATTTGTTAATTATCTATAATAAAGTCATAAAATTATTAAAAAACTATTTCAAGTTTCTAAAAAACCAGTATAACTAGATTTAGTTTATTGTAACAGCATGCAGATGTTAAAAACCAAACAATCTTCTTATTTCATATTGCAGACGTTTGGTCAATCTCTTATACTGCAGATGTCTGCAGATATGGTTCGCAGACTGCATACATTTTGCCTCAGAAAAAACAAACAACACATTAGTCTTTCTATTTTTTTCTATTGTAGTCGTCTTCTCCCTTAGGTTGTCGATTGTTTATTCACCATCTTCCCAAAGAAACACACACAGGGGCAACGATCAATCAACCTTCCCTGTGCAGTTAAATGCAAAGCCACAACCCTTTATTAGTTTTAGATTGAAATCGACGTCGTTTCCATCCACTCCGTCATCGACGCCCTTCCCCTCTGCTCTGCCTTCCCTGCATCGCCTCCGTTATGTGTCCTTTGTGTCTCTACCCTTCTTCATCCTCTTTCTCTCTCTAGCGACCAATAGCAGTCGTTTTAGATGTATAATATGAAAATCTTTCGATTCGGCCGATATCATCCCCCCAAACCACATCCAACTGGTGGAGACCTTACTGGGAAACCATGAGTGGTATGTCGAGGGTGTTGGATTAGTGTCCAAGCCCGTAACTATATTTGGTATGTACTTGACCCGGTTGTGCATGGTCCTTTTGGGTTGCCTTCACCAATGCAACTTGACAAGGTTATTTAGGAGAGAGAGAAGATAATATGGTTTATTAATATATTATAAGAATAATATATTAAAGGAGAAATCATATTATTTGATTAATATTAGTCATAAATTAATTAGGAATTAATTTGATGACTAAAAGAGATTAATTGAATAAAGGGCATAAACTGTCAAATGTGTGATAGTTGAGTTTTGGGCTGGGAAACCTAATGGACTAAGGGGGAACGAAATTATGATGGGGATCCATCATATTTTCGTCTAAAGGCCCTAATCTAGAAGGTTCCATGGGTTGATTGGTGACTAAGCTGTCCATTAGGGTTAATACTGAAACCCTAGCAGCCTACACTATAAATAGAGGCCCTTGGATGCAATTTTCGGATGCTTGACTCCAAGTGAAACCCTAGGGCCGATTTTTAGTGTTCTTCCACCTCTCTCATAATAGCCTTATTGCTTGTGGTGTTTGTGAACCATTAGAAGGGTTACAATTGTGACTCTAAGATCAATATCAAGAAGATTCAAAGGATTCCAAGCAAATTGAAAGAGGTAAACACTTAAATTTGTTCTTATAATGTTGATTTCGAATTATACATACTAGATCTAGGGTTGCAAGTCTTGGATTAATTATATGTACAATAGAGAAGCCTAGATCCAAGCTTTAGGGTTTTGCATGAGCACATAGGATGTTCTTTTGCTTTAAAACCATCGGAGGATTCATATACAGTGCATCGTCCCTTCACCTCCGGTCGCTTCGTAAGCTCCGCCTCCGCCAACTTCTGCAGGTAAGGGTTTTCTTTTCCTTTTCATATGAAATCGAGTTCAAGAAGTTTTTTTCCCCTAAAAATAGACTATCAAGCTATCAGATGCATAATATGTCTACACATATTGTTTTTGTTGGCATTTCATCCATCAGAAGTTTTGAACTCAACTTGAAACTGAGTTTTTGTCGAAAACTGTAGGGTTTGTTATATCTGGGAAGAGGATTGTGACAAATGCTCATGTAGTGGCTGATCATACATTTCTATTTGTTAGAAAACATGATTATCCTACTAAATACATGTCAAAAATTAAAGTTGTAGGTCATGAATGTGATCTTGCTATTCGTTTTGACTAGATTACATGCTTTTGTACAACTTCCTCCCCATATTTGTTTTTATTCGTTTCTTTTGATTTGTACAATTCTTCATTTATGTGGATTCATGGATTATGACAAAACTTCCAGTAAAAGTCAAGTATGTTGCTCATGTTATCCTTCTTTCTCTCTTTTATATACCAACCTTTTTTAAGTTTGTTCTTTGCACCTAACTATTTTTTGTTATGGTCTTTTGCTAACATGTTTTGTTTTCATATTGACTTTGAAGGTGGAAATCTGAGTTGTATTTATGACACCAAGACTACAAGATTGATGGACTGATGGTCAACCTATTTGGGATATTTTAAAAATATTTTTATTTCTTGGTATGTATATTTTGGTTCAAAGCCATAGGTAGCAAAACCCAAAAGGTGAAATAGGAGGAAGCT
Organism: Lactuca serriola; assembly: GCF_051521515.1. Lineage (NCBI taxonomy): Eukaryota > Viridiplantae > Streptophyta > Magnoliopsida > Asterales > Asteraceae > Lactuca > Lactuca serriola. Next base: position 65,920,114 of record NC_136414.1, read on the forward strand.
GCAGCCTTAGAGTTTAAGAAAAGGAAAGGAAAAGATAATTGTTAATTAGTGGAGTACATCAACGTATGTATTTGGTTTTGGTCCTTAATTCTTCATCAATTTTTTTTTATAAAATTTGATAGTTTGATGAAAATGGTAATGTAAGTCACCATTGTAATGTATTGTTTATTTGCAGAAACAGAAATGTGTTCCTTTGGATGATTGTTTTGTTGAATTCAAACTACATTGGGTTTGGACTGAAGTTATGTTGTATTTTTGTTTCCGAGTGTTGCAATGATAAATGAACAAAAACATGCATATGATGATATGGGAATCGAAAAAAGATATGAAGGAGGATGACTAAGAAGTGATAATTGAGAAATTAGTAACAGAGAAGGAGAAAAAGGAAGGCATGAGAAGAAAATAAGGATAAGGACTCAAGAGAGTAACGATAGATGAACTTGCAATTCCCCTATCCTATCCTCTCTTTCTCTGATTCTCTCATTCTTTTTCTCACTCCTTCTCATCCCATCTTGTATAAAATGGCATACATGAACTTACAGGAGACGAACCGGTGCTGGTAGAAATTGTAGGAGAAGGTTTGGTGCGTGTTGAAAGTGCGAACATTAAATTAATATGTTGCCTATGTTAATGGTCCAGTAAACGGATGAGTAAATTGAAATTGATTTATGTTTTTGGAATCAACATCATTTCTGAAAGTAAGCTAGAGTTAGGGGCATTGTGGTAGTTTTATATGTTAGTTATCGAAGTTATTAACAAAAGTTATAGGGTAGTTAAGTTCTAGTTAGTTATTTCATGGAAAGAACAATTGATATTAAAAGGGTGTAATGGTTCTGTAATGGTTGCACCGATTCATATATGTGTATAAACATGTGTTTGATGTAATAGCTAGCATGTGGAGTTACTTAATAAAAGACTGTTAACACTGGTACAAAAATGAGCTATGGCCACACTTTTTGGAAACAAGGTGTAACGACCCAATTTTCACGTCCAAAAATTCCGTTTTTAAAACATTACTTAGAAAACATTACTAATTAAAACATTGTTCAATTAAACCATTTCACATCGAAAACCCAAATAGGAAATCCACAACATGTAAACAACCAAAATATCAGAGTATCAATCCCAGAATGAACTCATAACTGCGGAAACAAGAGTGTGTGTGATATGTCGCTACCGCGCCGGCTCCTTTCCCCTAGCCGAAGAGGTACCTGAAACAATAACTGAAAAACGTAAGCACAAAGCTTAGTGAGTTCCCCCACCGTACCACATACCATATACTCACATGACATACATATATTGTCAGGCATATCTGGGTGCCCGACCTACCCCTTCGGTCCTCTCAACCGGATACTGCCTAGCATATCTGGGTGCTGGCCTCCCCTTTAGTCCTCTTGACCGGATACTGCCTAGCATATCTGGGTGTTGGCCTCCCCTTCGGTCCTCTCGACCGGATACTACCTGGCATATCTGGGTGCTGACCTCCCCTTCGGTCCTCTCGACCGGATACTGGGGAACTATTTCTCCCCTCTACTACTACCACATAACATGTATCACAATATCAGAATCTATCTATCATGGCTGGGTATGACTACCCCTTCGGCCCTACCGACCGGATATCTCGGGGACTATCTCCCCCTACTGTCACTAGCACATAGCATCATATCATACTAGCACATAAACATAACACAGGTAGTAGTAATCCCTAGATGAATATCACAGAGACGATCATCTACATACAACTCCTACTGGTGGGCCGGCATTGTGGCCGTAGACCCACCGCTACTGGAAGGTAACTCACCTCGAAGTAGCTGTTGATCTGATCGGGAACTGACTATCTACCGCTGCTGCTGCTGCTCCGGAAATCCTCCAGCTGTAATTCCCACAACATATTCAATCAAACACTGCTAACTGCCCTTTGGGTAAAATGACCATTTTACCCCTAACCATGCCCTAAGTCAAAGTCAGAGTCAACTTTCAGTTGACCCGACTCGCCGAGTTGGCTCGCCAACTCGCCGAGTCCCTGTCCAATCGACTGACCTGGATCCCGTCTCTACTCGTCGAGTTAGGCGTTGACTCGACGAGTTCTCCTTCCAAACTGAGGTTCAAGCCCTTCATCCTACTCGCCGAGTTGTATGAACAACTCGCCGAGTTCATCTTCATCCGAAGAACACTTATGCTGCGACTCGCCGAGTTGTATGAACAACTCGCCGAGTCTGTTCTTGATCTAAGGAGATTGCCTTGAACTCGCCGAGTCATGGCAATGACTCGCCGAGTTCCTTCATGGATGAGTTTGGCTTCCAACTTACAGAGTCACGCCCCGTGACTCACTACACTACTCGACACAACGAAAAGGGGACAAACTCAGAGACTCGCGAGCAGACTCACCGAGTCAGATGGACGACTCGCCGAGTCGTTACCATGCAGTCTCTAAATGGTCGATTTTGCTTGAATCCAGCTTACGCTATCCACAGATCTGGGTTCCTAGAGCATGAATAACACGTTAAGTTTCCAACTTTACGTGTAGATACTCACCAATGAGGGATTTAGGGCTCAAAATGCCTCAAAAGGGTAGATCTAGGGTGAACAAGCAACATGGGTCCATAAAGGTGGTAGATCCAGGCTCCTGGAGCTCGATTCCACTTAGATCTATGAGCTACTCTGCTTATTACGAGTCCTCAAGTAAACACAAGCTTGGAAATGGTTCAAGAAGGACTTTAATGGGGCCATAAGCATGAAAACATGGGGGAAAACGAGCCATACCTTAGTGAACACTCTAAGATAGCTCAAAGATGATTGACCTCCTCTTCTCCTTCTTGATCTCCTCTCATTCTCACTCCAAAGCTTCAAGAGAACACCAAAGGCTTCAAATCCACAAGAATTAAGGCTTAGAACGAGGTATAGGGCTCTGAGGGTGAATGGGGGTTGGCTTGGGGCAGAAATGAGAGATTAAATAGGGTGCAAACCCCTAAAACTTAGGGTTTCATCAAACAGCGGTGACTCGCCGAGTCCGGAATATGGACTCGCCGAGTCACCAACTTAAACATGTCCCGGGTCCCGTCTCTACTCGGCGAGTCGGACCTATGACTCGCCGAGTCCAAGGCTAAAAATGGAAAATACTCAAATAATCTTACATACCAGGAACCAGGTGCTACACAAGGTTGTCACGGATTTGGTTAATTGTGTCACTAAAGGTCATTAATCAAATTCCAGTCAAATATTAGCTAAAAATAGTCACCATTGCAAACTATGTTCATACATTTCATCATTGTTTAACATAAAAGTGTGACAAATACTAGCCGATAGTCACGGTGGATCATTGTGATTGTAAGTATTCATTATTGACATTTAAAAAAAACACGTGACTATAAGTGTTTTATGATACCAGTTTAAGTTCATGTATGTCTACAGTTAATGATTTTGAATATAAAAGAGTAAAACATATGACCATAAGTATTTTATTATGACACTAAAAAAACAAAGCATGTAACAAAGTATTTTTGTAGTCATGTTTAATTTTACGTTTATCTAGAAGTAACAAATAATAACAATAATTAACAAAAAAAAAAAAAAAAAAAAAAAAAAAAAAACATGTCACCATAAGTATTTAATAATCACATATGAATGTTGAAAAGTGAACAAAATATTGAGAGCGAGATCAATTTTGCGTCATCTAACTTTACTAATATTGGGAGCCAGATCAAAATTTCTAACAGTTTTCCCCCTTTTCCAAAATATTTTTATTTCCGTCTTTCTAAAAATATTCCTTAGTCTTTCTCTTTTCTCCTATTGTAGCCGTCTTCTCCCTTAGATTGTTGACTGCTCTCTCTCTCTCTCTCTCTCTCTCTCTCTCTCTCTCTCTCTCTCTCTCTCTCTCTCTCTCTCTCTCTCTCTCTATATATATATATATATATATATATATATATATATATATATATATATATATACCAATGACAGTCGTTTTAGATGTATAATATGCAAATCTTCCGATTCAGCCGACATATCCCCCCAAACCACATCCAACTGGTGGAGACCTTATCGGAAAACCATGATCGGAATGTTGAGGGTTCATATACAGTGCATTGATGGTAGTCACTGACATCACAATAGCCCCTTCACCTCCGGTTAGTGGTGGATTCAGCCCGAAAGTCAAGTGGGATGCACCGTTGACCGTTGACCATATAAATTAATACGAAAAAATTAAAATAACAAGAAATAGAATAACATTATAACCTTAAATGTCATTTTACAATTGAAATCTAGGACATAACTAAAAAATCCATTGATGATATTTTCATTCCTAACCTTGGAAATTTTTTATGTTTCAAACTGTGCAAATTACACAATAATTTAAAATTTCATTTGGAATCGATTTGGTTAAACAATAAAAAACCATTAAACAATAAAAATCATTAAACAAAACCATTCAACATAGAACAAAGGCAAAGTCACTAAGTAAGTTCAAAACTATTAAGCAAAACAGTTAAGTAAAAATCTGAACTTTGTACACCCTTTTTAATCGGTTATATATCTTTCCATTGTCCCACATAACTATTAAGTGCAACAAACTTAAAAACTTTTCGTCGGCAGTGTTGTGCGGCGTCATACGGTGGTGGGTCGTGTGCGGCGGCAGATGGTGTCGGTCAGCCGGTGGTGAGCGGCTTCAGGCAATGGCCTCACTACGTTAGGCAGCGGTGATGTGTGCCTGGATTGTGCGAAGTTTTGGCGGCGGTGGGCGGTGGTTCTAGAGTGCTAATTCCCGACGATTTTCATTTGTTTGTGCTATGGACCATGGTTTGAGGTTTCCACTTGTTGGGTACTTGGTAGGCTAGGTCAAAGAACGGAAGAGAAGAATAGACCGGAAGAGAAAAATGGACGAGGGAAAGAAATCTAAATGAGTGGGGACCAATGTTTGCGAAGTGGGTCCATAGTTAAAAATAATAACGAGATAAATTATTTTTTTTGCATATTACTATAGGGAAAAATTTTTAAGTGGGGGTCATGCACCCCACTCCTATTGAATTGAATCCGCCACTGCCTCCGGTAGCTTCGCAAGGCCCCCCCGCCTCTACCAACTTCTGCATGTAAGGGTTTTCTTTTCCTTTTCATCTGAAAATCGATTTTAAGAAGTTTTTTTTCCCCTGAAAATCGACTATCTGTCTATCAGATGCATATTATGTCTACACGTATTGTTTTTGTTGGCATTTCATCCATCGGAAGTTTTGAACTCAACTTAAACTGAGTTTTTGTCGAAAACTGTAGGGTTTGTTATAATTGGGAAGACGATTGTGACAAATGCTCATGTAGTGGTTGATCATAGATTTCTACTTGTTAGAAAACATGGTTCTCCTACTAAATATAGGTCAAAAGTTAAAGTTGTAGGTCATGAATGTGATCTTGCTATTACGAGGTTACATGCTTTTGTACAGCTTCCTCCTCAGATTTGTTTTAATTCGTTTCTTTTGATTTGTACAATTCTTCATTTATGTGGATTCATGGCTTATGACAAAACTTCTAGTAAAAGTGAAGTATGTTGCTCATATTATCCTTTTTTTTTCTTTTAAATACCAACCTTTTATGAGTTTGTTCTTTGCAACTAATTATTTTTTGTTATGGTCTTTTGCTAACATGCTTTGTTTCATATTGACTTTGAAGGTGGAAATCTGAGTTGTAATTTATGACACTAAGCCTACCAGATTGATGGACTGATGGTTAACCTATTTGGGATATTTTAAAAATATATTTATTTCTCGGCATGCGTATTTTGGTTCAAAGCCATAGGTAGCAAAACCAAAAGGGCAAAATAGGAGGAAGCTGCGGCCTTAGAGTTTGAGAAAAGGAAAGGAAAATAAAATTGTTAATTAGTGGAGTACATCAACGTATGTATTTGGTTTTGGTCCTTAATTTTGCATCAAATTTTTATAAATTTTGATAGTTTGAAGAAAATGGTAATGTATTGTTTATTTGTAGGAACACAAATGTGTTCCTTTGGATGATTATGTTGTTGAATTCAAACTGCATACTCAGGTGCTCCTTACTCATTCTTCTTTGTGCTTTGAGAATCTTACCAATTGGTTTTTTAGTCATTGTAGTATCATACTTTCAAGATTTTCCTATATTATGCCTTGTGAAATCTTACGGATTGGTGAAAACATGTTGCTTGTTGCGGGTAGAAGGCAAGAACTTGGAAAAAAGCAAGTCCTTATGGCTTTTTGGTCATTATAGTATCATATTTTCAAGATTTTCCTGGTTGGTGATATAGCCTATAAAGCCCTCTGGAATGACCTATTCCTACTCAAACCTTACATGTACGTATGGTTTATATCTAATTATAAATTTCACTTCTTTTTTAACATATTTGATGCATTAGCACATTTTTGGATAGAGAAATATTAGTACATTGTTATTATTGGAAAAAAAAGTAAATGTACTAGTTATATATGTTGGTCTTTCTTTTTTTAGGTGTGGGAATTACATAACAAGTTCAAAGGCATTGAGAGATGCAAATAGAAATACAACGAAGACTAACACAATTTAAATAATAAATAGCAATGGGGGGGGGGGGGGGGGGGGGGGGTTATGTGATAATTTAACAACCACTTGGTAATCCAACAAATGGTTTTTAGTTTTTATTGTTTTTAACTAAGTTATACATTTATTATATTTTGTATGTAATTGTATTAGACATTTTTAATGTCTTAGACAATTTGTATAATATGTTTATTAATTTAAGTTGTTTGTTAGAATAACTTACATAATGTGAATTGAATAATATTTGGCATATGAATGATTTTAAGTTGTTCAATAATAGTCATGACAAACGAAAAAGTGTGATTAAATGTCAAATAATAGTTACCGTTTAATATATTATGTGTCACTAAAAGTCAATAATAGTTATGACAAACGAAAAAATGTGTGACTAAAAGTAGTTTATGGTCACAAGTTAATATATTATGTGTTACTAAAAGTTAATATTAGTGTTGACAAACGTAAACCATGTGACTGATAGTAGTTTATTGTCATAGATTAATATATTGTGTGTCACTAAAAGTCAATAATAGTCATGACAAACGAACAAGCCGTGTGACTAAAAGTAGTTATGGTCATGGTTTAATATATTACATGTCATTAAAAGTAAACAATATCCATGAAAAATGAAAAAAAAAACATGTGACAAATACTTGTTTATCGTCATGTTTTAATATATTATGAGTCACTAAAAGTTAGCAATAGCCATGAAAACAAAACAAATTTCCAAATTGTGAGGAAAGTAGCATATGGTGACGGTTATCAAAAAATGATTAAAAAAACTACAAAATTTGGTACCCTATAGTGACGGTTTTTACCTATAGTAACGGTTTTTATGGTTATAGTCAACATAATTAAACATCACCTTAACTTACCTTTAATGATGTGACCTTTCCTTTCACATTGAATGAAAACAAAAAACCTTCATAAAATGTTTGTAGTGACAAGTTTTTTGCATGGACAAAGACCAGTTTTGTACAAGTGTAGTTTTGTGTGCAAACTATCCTTTTCATTTCTCATCCTTGCATGATGTTAGTGCAAGTTTTGTCCCTTTTTGATTAACTCCCACAAAATGGTATCGTAGCCTATGGTTTTAGGTTCAATAGGCTGTAGCATCCTCGTTCATGGTTGATTGATGATTGTGACCTAATTGAGAAGATCTGGGTAATTATGTTTTTGAAAGCATGAAAGATTGAAGGTTTTTAAGAAGTTGAAGATATGCACTATATAGAGGGTTTCGTTCGTTACATTTTTATTGATTCGGATGAAAAGATTATGGAAAAGAATTGTTCATCTTAACATTTTTGAACTTGTATAAGACTTTAATATATTAAAAAAAAAATTGAATTCATACCTTACATCTTCTTCATAGATTAATCAATCATACCATTAAACTTTCAAAGTATGTAACCTCAACAACAGTTAACTTCTACGAAACATAAAGAACATAATGATAAACAAGGATGTGATCAATTGATACACCATCAACAATGATCATAGGATAACACAAAATTGATGAAAACTGTTGAGATGCTCGAAAGAAAATAACAAAAAACATATGTAGTAGATGTAGTAGGGGTGTTGATCGGGTAATTTTTCGGATTTCAGGTGATTCGGGTCGGATAATTCGGGTTTTTCATGTTAGAAAAAATAGCCGTTACCCTACCCAAACTAAATTCGGGTAATTCAGGTATTACCCGAAATATATAATTTTTTTTTTTTTGAATTTCACCTGAAAATAAATTTAATGAAATAGATATGTCGTGCTTTATTAGTCTTGTTTATATAAACAAACGAGACATAAACGAAGTTACTCAAGCTTTGAACATTGACATTTCTTAGTCAATAATACTTGAGATATCAAGTAATTTTTTAACAACTTAATCTAATATGATAAGATGTTAAAAAAACAAATACTTAAAGATCTTAATTTAGAAGTTTAAAATGTTTAAGATAATTGTAGCCATAAGTTTTTCCATGTTCTGAAGTTTCGTCAAGATTATGAGTTTGTTAGTTGCAATAAAAACTATAATATAGAAAACAATTAAGTTTTAAAGAACATGATGATATATAAACAACTACTTTTAATATTGTTAGTGTCATATTGCCATAATAAATAGATTCATGTTTTACAAAAATGATAATTAGTTTAAGCGTGATCAAATATCTGCTATATAGTACAAACACTACAAAAAAAAAGAAAATTTTAAAATAATTCGGGTAATTTGGGTATACCCGAAACCCAAAAAATATACCCTTTCCCCGACCCGAAAAAAATCGGGTTACCCGATAACCCGAAAAAATTTACCCGATACCTGAAAAAATCGGGTGGGTAATTCGGGTATCGGGTATTTTCGACAGGGCTAAGATGTAGAGACGTTAGATTCAAAGACATATAGATACATAGTCAAGAAACGCCCAAAAGCAGTTGGATAGATGAGACTATCATGGTCAAAAGTTTTTCAATGATTTTCATTCATCATCAAAAAATGAATGCTTAAAGGTAATTTAATCTGAAAAAAAAATAAAAGGAAAATCATATGGATGATGGTGTTTGCAATATAAAGTATATCTAAGATTTTAAAATAACCTTACCTTGAAGGATAATGGTGACCTTGTACAAAAATTAAATGAAAACAGGTGATCAAACATACATAATCAGGTAATGTATCAGGTAAAATAAGCTTGAATGAATACATTAATTGGGTCATGCATTTCATCGAACATCTTGTAGGCATGTTTCTCACAGAAAAGCAATAAATATAACCTCGCTTATACCTAAGGTTGTGGACCATAAACCCTGGATCGTGGTTTTTGTCAACAATGTTGCAGAAAAGATCTATCCGCTTATTAGACCGACCGGTATAGTCACCACGAGCCGTTTCGTGGTTTACGTGTCCACGAACCACGGACGTGCACACCGTCCCGGTGGTTCGTGGTGGTCCGTGTTCGTTGTGAGTCGTGTTTGGGACAACGGATTCAAACGAAGAATTCGATTGGTGTTTGGTTTTTGGCCGTTGAACGGCTATTTTGGCCCATTTCTTTTTTTTTTTCAAACTCAATTATAAATACACTTCTAATACCAAAACACATACACATACATACACATTCTATTACACCCATGGATCCCTCAATAAATATGAAATTTTTAAAAAGTTTTGACTCGGATGACGACGTAGAATTCGTCGAGACATTCTTCAATGTTGTGCAACACGTTCACGCCGAAGAAAGTTCGAATGCAGCGCGTACAAGGGCGGTCGTCAATCGTGATCGCCAAGCCGCACACGACTTATTGGTACGTGATTACTTTGCCGATAATTGTCTTTATAATGACGACTCGTTCGAACGTCGTTTTCGTCTGAATAAGGCTATATTTTTACGTATTAGTAATGCTTTAGAATCTCGTTATGATTTTTTCAAACAAAAACCCGACGCTAGAGGAAGAATGGGTTTTAGTAGTATACAAAAATGTGCGGCTGCATGTGTTTTTCTGCATGTGTTTATGAGGTTTTTCATGAAGAATATTTGCGTAAACCTACTCAACGTGATATTGAGAGATTATATTCGGCTCATGAAGAGAGGCATGGATTTCCTGGTATGCTTGGCAGTCTAGATTGTACGCATGTGGCTTGGGAAAAATGTCCAACTGCATGGCGTGGTCAGTTCACTCGAGGAAATATAGGTGAACCAACTATCATCTTAGAAGCTGTTGCATCTCAAGATTTGTGGATATGGCATGCCTTTTTTGGAGTAGCGGGGTCTAACAACGACCTTAATGTTCTTGGTCAGTCTCCACTTTTCAACGATATTTGGACCGGCAAAGCACCTGATATGACGTTCACGGTAAACGGGCACGCGTACAAATATGGTTACTACCTTGGTGATGGGATATACCCGGATTATTCTACATTGATGAAGGCATACTCAGTTCCTCGAAGTGAAAAAGCAAAATTTTTTACAAAAAAACAGGAATCAGCGAGAAAGGATATCGAGAGGGCATTTGGAGTCCTTAAGCAAACATGGCATGTAGTAAATATGCTACACGACTCTGGGATAAAGATAGAATTAAGCGAATGGTCCTAGCATGTATTATAATGCATAATATGATTATTGAAGATGAAGGTCGAGCGATTTGCACGTATGATCCGAACGACGTTGTCATTCCAATTGAGGAGTTCGTACCCGGAACGAATGCTTTTTTGGAGCGAGTTGTTGAAATTCATAACAGTGAAACGTGTTTCAATCTTCGAGAAGATGTCGCGGAACATTTGTACCAACATAGCATGAACGCCGATTAGGATTTTTATATGTATGTTTGTTCGTTTTCTTATTAATGTAATGTTTGTTTTCTAGATTAACTAAGTAATGTAGTTTAAAGTTGTTATTTTATTTTTATAATTAATGAAAAAATAGTTTTAAAAAAATGAATGCTTTTTACTTATAAAAAACGTAATTTTATTTTAATTTTTGAATTAAAAAAAAGTAATTTTATTGTATTTTTGAATTAAAAATAAAATAAAAATAATGATGTGGAGTGGTGTGTTAGTGGTAAGTATCCCATGTTAGTGGTAATGGAATGTGGTGCTGATGTGGCACCCACCACATATGTGGTATATGGTGGGTATAACGGATGGTCTTACCGTCAACTAGTGAAAGACCACCCATCACCATCACTACTTCAGTCCATGTCCACCATCGTCCTTGTCCACCATCACCAGATCCTAAAACCCTTCACCGTCATCATCAATTTGGAGAAAGAAAAAAGAACATAAGAGAAGAAAGTAACCAGAGGAGTCTAAGGTTCGGTGGTTGGAGCATTGTTGCAATGGGAGAAAGAAAAGAGAATGAGATCTGAAAGCCAGATGGTCCGGTAATTGTGGAGTCCATCGATTAGGTTCATCTGGTTCCAAAGGCGGTTAGGGTTCATCTGGTTCAGCTTCTCTCCACTTCCTTCATTTTCTTCTCTCTCATCTATTAACGAAACTAAATGCCGAAATTGTTTTTCTGAGATTTTTTTGGATTTGATGGCATAAGGTTTGAAATCTATAACATTGAATTCATCAACTGGATTGTAATTTATGTTTCATCATATTCTATGTGATATTTTGTGATTTCTATTTCATTAGATTTTGTTGTTTTGAATTTAGTTTCTTAAAAAATTGGTTTTGGTTGTGCTTTTTTTTTTCCCACAAAATTGATTAGTAGGTATGAGCTTGGTTATGGATCTTGCTAGAAACACCAAGGACGTAAGCAAGCGAGAAGGCAACGTTTTAGTCGGAGGAAGATGAAACAGAGTTATAGGTTGTTCATCAGAGAAAACGAAGTTATGGGTTCTTTACCGAAGAAGATGAGGGTGAGGGTGGGATGGGTAAAGTAGTAAGGGGGTGGTGAGACCCGTCAGATTTTAATATTTAATTAATACCCTTTTCACATTTAATTAATATTCTTTAAGCTAATTGATAATTTTTAAAAAATATAAAAGAAATTAATAAGGGCAAATCAGTCTTTTTAGAATGTGGACCAAACATGCAACAAAAATATAAATAAATGATGGTCGGAGTTAAAAGAAATTGCTAGGGACCAAATAGGTAGATTACCCTAAATGACAGGGACCATCCCTGTAATTTAACCCTTTGACTAATTTGAAACAAACGCGTACTTATTCGCACCATAACAACAACCGAAAGTCACCGAACACCTCTAATCCACCAGCGACGTGCCGACGTTGACTTTGATGCCATTATAATTCCCTTCTTTTTAACAACCTCTCATAGACGTTGACTTTGATGCCATTATAATTCTCTTCTTTTCAACAACCTTTCATCTTACTAATTTCAATGACGTCTGCTTCATCATCTTCTTCTTCTCTGCTAAATCATACCAGCTGCCATGACGTTTTTTTAAGCTTTAGAGGTGAAGATACCCGTAATTCATTTACAGATCATCTATACGCAGCTTTAGTGCGAGCAGGAGTTCGCACTTTTAGGGATAATGATAATATCGACAGAGGTCAAGAACTGAAGCCGGAAATCGATAGAGCAATCAAAGAATCTAGGGCTTCGATAGTTGTATTATCAGAGAAGTATGCGAATTCCAGATGGTGCCTTGACGAGCTGCTGTTGATCCTTGAGCAAAGGCGGAGCTTGAATCATTTTGTTATACCGGTGTTTTACCATGTCGATCCCTCAGATGTCAGGAACCAAAGGCAAAGTTTCGCGATTAATGTAGGCAAAAGAGCAGAAGGGTCAAAATGGACAGAGTATAATGTCAATCGATGGAAGGCAGCTCTTACAGAGGTTGCTGATTTGACCGGCATGGTTGTTTCCGGGTATGCTTTCTCTATTCAAGCTTATTGTTTAATCATTTGGAAACTCTTTTTGATTAATTCAAGTGAGAGTGGTAAAATATGATAAGGAATCGTAATATGTGCCTAGGAAATGATAGAATTCAGGTATGCTTCTTAAAAACATCAAGTCATGGAATTTTCAAAGTGCAGAACCAGATGATGAGAGGCTTAATGTGTGTATTACATATTTACCTTAGAACTCTAATTCTCTAAGGGGTTGGTTTACTTTTGCACAAATACTTCATTTTCTTTACACCTTCTCTCTAGACACATTTGGCATGGTAATTGAATTTTCTGCATAATGAAGATTGCAAGTTTACTTGATGGGATAAATAGCTTTTCGGTTATGTATTAGACATTCTCCTCCTTACTTATGAATAGTTTACTACAAATCTACAATATACACATATTCACGTATCAGTTATGTATATATATGATGTGAAATAGTGAGTGAGAAGTGAAGCTAAAATTAAAACTGATAACATAGCGGGTATTGGGGTTTGAATTTGTCCCTACAGGTATTGCGTGTATCTAGTTGGCCTTGACATTATTGAAAACATAATTCAATCAGATTGCATATATCCGTACACCTCAGTTCACATATTTAGCAGGTTGATAATGGTTGCAGGAAGAATATTAAATTTACTAGAGCATTTGAATTCCTTGCACTATAACTGAAGCAGTTAAGGTGTATAAGAAGATTACATGTCATGTTCTGAATGTGTTTCTTTTCTTTTTCTATTGTTGCAGGTCTGAAATAGATTTTATTTCAGAGATTGTTCGTACAATCAAGTATGAACTAGATTTGAAACTAGTTAGTACTCCTGCTCATCTAGTTGGAATGGGCACTCGAGCTAAATCTATAAACTCATGGTTGGAAAATGAGCAATCTGGTGATAACATTCTAGCAATCTGTGGCATGGGAGGTAGTGGCAAGACGACTCTGGCCAAATTCATTTACAACTCAAACAAACAAAAATTTGGAAGCAGCAGTTACCTTGAAGAGATCGGAAAGCATTCTAAACAGTCTGATGGTTTGCTTGGACTACTGAAACAACTTCTCAAGGACATTTTAGGGGAAAAGAGGGCAAGTATATCAAGTGTTTCAGAGGGTACAAGGAAGGTTGAGGGAGCCTTACAAGTGAAAAGGGTTCTTATTGTTCTTGATGACATTGATGAACATGACCAATTAGACACTCTACTTGGAACAAGGGCTTCTCATACCCAAAGCAAGATCATAATAACAACTAGGCTTTTAGATATACGTGCATGGTTCAGGTCCATATCTTGGAAGTGTGAGGTGCAAAAATCCGAATTGTTGAATGATGATGAATCATTACAGCTTCTGAGTTGGCATGCATTTGGATCCAAAATTCCTATGGAAGGTTTCAAGGATCTCGCCATACAGTTAGCACAATATTGTGGTGGAAACCCCCTAGCTCTTAAAGTATTGGGTTCTTCTCTATTTTCTGATGCTGAAGAACCATGGGAAAAAAGTAGCATGATCGAGGTTTGGAGAAGTACATTGAATTCACTGAATTCATTGAAAGGAGATCTTGATTGTAAAATCCAAGGTATACTACAAAAGAGCTTTGACTCATTACCACATGCCAGTAACAAAGAGTTGTTTCTGCATATTGCTTTTTTCTTTGTTGGTGAATATGAGGGTCTTGTGGTAAAGATATTGGAGCATGACTGGCATGCAAAGGCCGGGATCAGGACACTTATTAACAGATGCCTTCTTACCATCTCACCAAGGAAAAAACTGATGATGCATCAACTGCTTCAAGAGATGGCAAGAAACATCGTCCTTCAAGAGTCCAGAGATCCTGCAGCACGTAGTAGAGTCTCGCAAAATGATGAATCTTATCGTTTGTTGAGAAAAGGAGAGGTACTAAGATGCTTCTTAATTATGTGTATCTTTAAACTTTCTTTCCCTTTCACATGAACCTCCTATGTTAACTTTCCTTCTCTTATTTCATATCTTTCCCCATTAGGGTTCAAAAACAATTGAAGGTCTATCACTTGACATGCAAAAGCTCAAAGAAGGGATGACGTCAAATGTAAGCCAAACACATGAATAAGTGTGGTACTCATATTTCAGGGCATGTTATATCATACATGAGGTATATGTACTAGTTAATTAACTTACTGGTAAATTTACAGCCATTAACCCTTGATACAACTTCAATTGCAAAAATGGACAAACTGAAATTGCTCAAGCTAGAATATGTGAAACTCAAGGGGTCCTACAAGAATTTTCCAGAATTAAGATGGGTTTATTGGAGTTATTGTCAATTGAAAGAAATACCATCTGGCTTATTGGGTAGCAACTTGGTGGCTATAGATATGAGCTATGGACGGTTGGAGAAGTTTGAACCGCCCATGGTAGGAATTTGATGTCCTGTTTGTCACTTCACCTTTTTGGTTGCGTTTGGTTGTGGAAAAGTTCCTCAATTTTCTTGGAAATTTTAAAAAAAGCAGTAGAAATTTCATTTTCAGTTTTTATTGGAAAATTTAGAAAACGTTTTTGGTTAAAACTGTTGAGTTTTCATTTTCCGTTTTAGAAAATTAGAAATCGTGTTTGGTTGTGTTTTTTCTATCAGTTTTCAATTTCCACTTTTTGTTATTTTAAATTGCTTTTGAAATTCATTTTAAGCTATTTTAAATAGGGTTAGGGGTGGGTTGGGTGTGTGGGGTAAGTAAGGTTAGGCTGAGGTGGGGTAGGTAGCATGGATAGGGTGGGGTGGGTTGGGTATGTGGGTATGGTGTGGGTATGGCGGTGAGTACAGGTAAGTGTGGGTGGCGGTGGTTGTGGGGGTAGGTATGTGGGGTGGGCTGGGTGTGTAGGGCCTGTGGGGATGGGGTGGATGTGGGTGCAATATGTGGGGGTGTGGGTCGGGTTGGGTGTTTGTGTGTATTTTATATTTTAGAAAACATTTGGAAATGGAAAAGTGTGGAAAACAGTGATTATCAGCTTTCCAAGTTCTCTGTAGTTTTGGAAAACGAAAAATTTTCTTTTCGCGGAAAAATTTTAGAAAAATTTTCAAAGTAAAAACTTTTGTAAAAGTTTCACTTTTCTGGAAAAGTAGAGAATTTTTTACAACCAAACACAATCCTAGCTTCCCAAGTTTCTTACAGTTTATGTGTTAACGTACGATGAATCAATCTTTGTATTCTTGGAATAGGTTCTTAATTCAATGAAGATCCTAAATCTTAAAGGGTCGTTCGATCTGGTCAGTTTCCACCATCTTTCCAGACTTCCTAATCTCGAGACTCTGATTCTCTCGCACTGTATCAGTCTCAGTTTGACTCATGTTTGTGAAAGCATCGGAGGTCTTAAGAAGCTTTCTCTATTAGACTTTGGATGGTGTAATCATCTTGGGAAGGTTGCATCAAATATGAACGAAAATCAACTGTTGGTCCCCTTGCCAGACTCCTTAAAGATTCTGTTTCTTAATGACTGGAACCTTGATGGAATAGATGATGATCCATTGTTTTTAATTGAAGAGCCGCCATTCTTTTACAATCATATGAATTTGGTCAGTAATCCGCTAATGCCCCTGACCAATTACACTTATCATGGAATGCTTCGGGTATTCGATGTGAGTGGTTGTCGAAATATAAAGTCCCTCCTATGTCTCCCAAGTACGCTAGAAGAGTTGTATACATCTTGGTGTTTTGAACTGGAGAAAATAACATTCGAATCAGCTCAGTTCAGACTGCGGAAATTTGAATATCAAGGTTGTGACAACTTAGGTGAAATTCAAGGCTTTTTCAAATTGGTGCCGTTAGTAAAGCTTGATGAAGCAGATTTGGGACATTTGAAATGGATCAAAACATATCAGAATACTAAGGTGAACCTCACAGGTGATGTCATTAGAAACTTTTGGCAGACACAGGTACCTCTCTCTCTCTCTCTCTCTCTCTCTCTCTCTCTCTCTCTCATGCATGAATAAGCACAAAAAAAAAAAACACATCTTTTTACTACCAGGAAACTGATCAATATATGAATAATTTGGTATTTCTGCAATTTGTTTGAGCAGGTGCTGTATGAATATGGTATAATGAGCACATATTTGGCAGGCATAAAGGATCAAAACATGGCAAGGTCTGAGTATCTGTCAATGTCCGCGTTCTTATCCTTTCGTGTGCCTTCTTGTCCTGAGAAAAGCAGGATCCGAGGATTAAACATAACCGCCTCATACAGAATATCAGCCGGAACACGAAGGGATGACCATACAAGGGCTTTGTTCACCAAAGTCAGCAATACTACCAAGGGCCTTACTTGGATGTATAACCCTGCCATCTATGACATTTCGGGAATTGAAGAAGATGCGATGTGGTTAAGCTATTGGCCCATTGGGAACACATTAGACGCTGGTGATGAAATCAATGTGTCCATCATTGTGGGGGATGGATTTATGGTAAGCAGGTGTGGTGCCAGCCTTGCGTTCATAGATGATGGTGAAGTAGAGCCAGAATACTACAAAAAAAATTACAAGAAAGAGGAAGAAGTTATTGGAGGAGATCTATCTGAATTTCAGCTGACTACAGGAGCCTACTATCTTTGTCGTCGCAATTACTTCAAGTCAACCACGTCCCCTGGTTTGTTAAATATGCTATTTGGTGATAACATTCCCTATACAGGTAAGTTCCTCTTTCAGCTTATGCTTTTGGTCAAGATTAAGCTGCAAATACTGATACAGTCTTATATCACACTGTCATAGACTTACTTGGATGGAGAAAATCTCTTCAGACAGACTACAAAGGGTCATTTACGGAGTGGAAGGTTTACAGAGACAACCTTTTTTCCGATTAGTTCTAAGTATGTACATTTAGTCATTCTTTTCGGCATAAATTACCAATATTTATTTGTAAATTTAAATAAATTTGCTGCTTAAATCCCTTACCCAACCTAACCTAATCTAAATGAATATAACCATTCCTCAAAGCGTAACTGCCTGCCATCAGCTTGTTTTGTTCTTCATAATTCCTCATCCTTTAATCTGAGTTGTTGTCCAGCCTTTCCTCATCTATGATAATTAGAGTGAATGGTAGACACCGCTTTATACAACTCAAACATTCTAGCAGCCCTTAGCAAAGCATATGATATGAGGTACCGTTACCTTGTTTTCTTTGATAACCATTTTCTAATAGTGTAGGTAACTTTTTAAACTATTACATTGAGTTTGGATTGAAGTTATGTTGTATATATTTTTGTTTCCATTTAAGCCGGTTGTTACAATGAGAAATGAACAGAAACATGGATAGAAAAATATGCCAATGGAGAAAAGATATGAAGGAGGAGAAGTGATATTTGAGGAATTAAAAGAAGGCTTGAGAAGAAAATAAGTATAATAAATTATGAGAGTAATGAACTTTAAGTTTTATAACAATTGTAATTTTTTTATAAAATTTATCAATAATCTTTTAATCTAATTTTAAACAATCAATGACTTCTCATGTTGACAAGTGTTATACTATTATAATTCCTCATTAATAGTATATGTTACCTATCATGCCACTTGTCAACCTATTAATTATCCATTTTAAATTTCAAATTTTAAATTTCTCACTCTAATTACATTAAATTGATAATTGATTCTCCATTTTAAATTTCAAAATTTAAATTTTCTCAATCTAATTATATTAAATTAATAACATTAGATTAAAAAATAAAATAAAATTAATACAGATTATAAGGTGATACAACTTCACGTATTTATTTAAATCAACGATTATAGTTTTATATAACTAAAAAAATATCTATTAAGTAGTAATTTATTTTAAATAATTGATTAATAATTTTGATTTTTTAATATTAATGTTTAATTAATTGTATAACCATGATTCTCATGGGTTATAAACTAGTGATAAAATAAAGTAGACCCCATGCCACCCTCTCTCTCTCTCTCTCTCTCACTCACACACACACACTAACACATACACATGCAAGATGCAACTCCCCTCTTCATTCTTATCATTCTCTCTTTCTTTCATATCTAAAAACCTAGGAGTAGATTGTTGGGCAAACGCCACATACACATTCATAAAAGCACACACATATACACATAAAAAGACGAGCTCGAGAAAAATACGATATTCATGGGCTTGTGATTTGCTAGGGATTTTAGTTTGAACATTTACGGGTGTACTAATCGATTTTTATTGTGCTTGTAAAGCAATTGATGATGGGTAAAGGGCCTACTGCATTTAAAGGACTCATAGGAGTATGTATGAATCGAAATGCATAAACAACTTGATGATATAGACTGACCAGAAAAGTCACCGGAGAGCTATAGCTTGCTTCCATATATGATGACCGATAGAGAACAGCCCATTGAGCCCAAACTTTGGAAGGTTTATTCTTGCAAGAAAAAACGACAAGTGTAGGGTTGTGATGCTTTGAGGGATGGCATCTTTTTGAGAGAACGCTATATATTGTGGTGAATGCAAGACTAAGGGTTATATGAGAATATTTTTCTATTATGGAGGATCGGCTAATCATTAGCTTGGGCAGGAAGGGAATCATTAGCTTTCCTTCTTTGTATTTCGATTTCGTATTCTCTATTTTGAAATCAGTGAATCATAAGCAATTTGTATTCTCCATTTTTTTTTCTTTTTAAATTATTCTAATAAAAGGAAAACATCCTAAAATATAAAAGATAGTAAGATATGATCGACAAAATTATCCTATACGGATAGTAAGTTAGGACTGCTAAAATATCCTATAAATATAATAAGTTAAGGTTGGTAAATATCTTAACAAGGAAAGAAATGTTTTTCTAAAAATAAAAATGATTCTTATTATAATACAACCAATAAAGCAGAAAACTATAAAAACTTGTGAACTCACCAACATTAACTTGACGTTTTCAAAATACACGTATTCTTAGGGAGATGAGTGTAGAAGATAGCTAATAGGAGGAAGATGTCGTCAAGGAATAAAACTATATGTTTACTTTCTAGTTATGTTTAGACTGTGTTCTTGATCTATCAAACAATGTAATCCCAAACAATTTATAATAAATAAAAGTATCGTTTGTGTTATATTTTTTATGACTCGATCCAATTGTCCCTACGTCGCACAGTCCGACATTTTCGCCACCGGTCGGGGGTGTGACAGGTTGGACCTGCAAAGGAGATGAAGTTGAAGAGCATTGAGGTGGTTTCGATCATAGTCCCTGAACATTCTCCATCAGCGAAAACCACAATCTTCACCGCCCTTCACCGTCACAGAACAACACCTCCGCAATGTTACCGTAGGCTGAGAAGAAATGAAATCGATTTTTGAAATCACTTCTATTGGTGAACTAGATATGCAATGTTACTGCAGGTGACGTATTCAATGCATCTGGTCTAGATCTGCCCCTGTCATCGTCAACTTACATAAGATCTGAAGCCAACGATCCTCCGACCACCTCTATTAATGTCGTCTGCGTCTTCGTCTTTCCTTCTTCAAATTCGATTACAGGTCACACTCAAGAGGACAAATAAATCGATTTTTGTTCGATCGTAGACAACACTTCTCCATTCAATCACAGTCCCCCATTCTCCAATCTTCTTATTTCTTAATGTTTTTTCTGAGTTACAATTTGATCAGAAGATAAATGGAAGAACAATGCAGTTGGTGATGATAGGTTCTCAATGGTGGTGATTTTTCGTGGTGGGTTGAAGATAAATATGATGGTTAATGTCTAAAGGATTGATTTTTCTAGGCAAAATTGGTTATTGTTGGTGGTTATGGTGGTGACCGAACCATAGAATGGATGGGAGTAGCAGGCATTCTTCATGTTCTTAAAGGTGGATTTGTGTGTTTGGAGAGAGAGAGAGAGAGAGAGAGAGAGAGAGAGAGAGAGAGAGAGAGAGAGAGAGAGAGAGAGGTGGGTCGGTGGGTGGCTGAGGTAAATATTTGTATTTTTCTTTCTTTTTTAATTATTCTAATAAAAGGAAAATAGAAATGAAATTGTAAAAGGAAAATTCATCATTTTGGATATTTTCAAAAGAAAATAGACCGAACCCGCAACAAAATGAAAGTTTTAGATAAGTGATGCTAGTCCAAACATTTTTAGACCAAAATAACAATTTTCAACATAACACATGGATCATTCTTGCACTTTTGTCTTTTTAGAAAGAAACTTCAAACTTAACAAAATATCTTAAATAATTACTAATTAAAATCCTCTATTCTAATAAAAGACTCCTTAAAGTGCCACATATCTTTTTTACATCATTAACTTGCCACGTGGCACTTTTCTAAAGACTCGTCAAATGATTTCCCGCTCATTTTCTACATCAGTTATAAAAAACGGATTATAGATAACTTTTAGTCATTTTAGTCATTCAAATTCATATTTCAAATACAAAGAAACCCAAACTGTTAGCCTAAAATTGCGTAAGTATCCCCAAATTCTAGGGTTTTATTAGGTATGATTTCACATTTATATACGATTGCAACTCCACATCTATCATTCTATTGATTTTTTAGTTTCTTGATTGGTTGTGCCTCCATCCACGTTGTTTTTGGAAGTTGTTTAAACCTAACATCAACTTACAACTGATGATAGAAACAACACTACAACCAAGGGTATGAGGAGTGATGGGACAGGTCACAAATGAGGGTTTTGTTACCCTAACATGAGAATGAAGTACGAAGTATGAAGTTAGGTTATGCAATGGTGTCTTAACCATGATGGTATCAGTGGTGAAGGTAGTTACAGAGTTCCTATTACTGGTAATTCTTCTTCTAATTTCTTGCTGATTTGGGTTAAATTTTTTGATTAATATGAGTAAATTAGGTTCGTAGGTTCGTGTGATGACTGATTAAGGGGACATTTCTCTTAATCACTCCATTAGTGACTATTAATGATTAATGATTTCATTGAAGAAAAAGAAAAAAGAATGATGGATATCTAGATATGGAGTTTAATGGATAAACTTTAAAAATGTTCATACGGTTTTGCATTTATATTCTTGGCTTTATTATACAAATAATATAACGAAAAATAAAATTATTTTGGCAATAAGTATTTAATTTTGATAGCCTGCATGACTTGTGTGATATGTACATAAAATTGCACGTATAAGGAAAACCCTATAATATGGGCTTCCTAAGTTGTGAGCAGTTGTGGTGTCTTTTTGTCGGTTTCTTGAGCCTTGAAAATAATTTTGGTTTGTTTATAAGACGCACAACTTTCTAAGTTAATCTTTTGATTTTTGAATAGGCTTTCTCTGAAGCAATGGAGATATTTGAAGAAATTAAAACATATTTTTGGGTTATATGAAGATAGAGATGGGTCATATTAGCTCCCAGTCCGTCTATCTTGATTGTTGGCTCATATTTTATGGAATAGCAACTACTCCCTCTTCCCCTCAAATCCTAAAATCAGAGAGGTATTGAATCAAATGCTTGTTTGTTGTATCGAATTCCATGGTTGAATTGTTCAAACTAATGTTATACATTTTTTGATCTTCACCCTATCGATGTTATCCATGAATGGTACACATGAGGTACCTACATTTTTATTGCTTTCTTTTATGAAAATAATTTTTAAGCATGTAGGATCTTTGATAGAGTTAGTTGAGTTATCAAGACTTTGTTGTTTATCTGTTTGTTCTCTTGAATAAGATGTAATAAGTTTTATGGTGAAAATTCCATCTTTAAGTGTGATGTCAAGTAAAAATGAAGGAAAGAGTTGTGTTGAACTTAAATCTATAAATATTGTTTACCAATTATCAACTCGTGATTGGAGTTGTAAAAAACAGGTACTATTTTTTTTGTATTCGAGTAGATTTTAATTATTACCCTAATAATCAATCAAACTGCATCAATTTTCTTGATATCTGGAGAGATAGAAACATGAAATGCTTTAGCAAGACCTTTACTCTACAATGAGAGTTTTCCGGATGCTTTACTTATTGTATAATCCATTTCCCCTTCAACCCATACAATATGCTCAAGTTCTTCAACCTTATACAAGTTCATTTCTTGGTGGACCTCAAACTCAACCAGTCCAAAAAAGAGTTTGCAAGTCTAATTAATGCATCAATTCGATTGGCTTTTATGGCTTCTCCATGGTAAGATTGGAGTATCGGACTACAATAACACATTAAAGGTATATTTATATTATCTATAAGCATCTAAAATTTTCTCTTTCATCCCAAATTAATGGGTATTTACAATTTTGAATACTTGGTCTAAAGGTAAAATAT
The DNA here is from genome assembly GCF_051521515.1 of Lactuca serriola. NCBI lineage: Eukaryota > Viridiplantae > Streptophyta > Magnoliopsida > Asterales > Asteraceae > Lactuca > Lactuca serriola. The sequence goes on from NC_136414.1 coordinate 65,943,203, forward strand.
GCGACCTTGAAACCATAAAGTCAATTCTTTTGTATCAGGTATCTGATTGGTAATTTTAAAACCACTTTTCGTTTGTTGATTGTAATCATTCTGAATTTTTTTTATTATTTGTGTTCATTTATATTTTGTTCTAATGCAGGGCCTTCATCGTAAATTTGTCTCATGGTTGAGATGGGTTAATTATTCAATCAGTGTGATCCTTCAGTCTTGTAAAAATGGTATCTTGGAATTTATGGTATGAGCAGGCAATATTGGTTTAAGGACTTATCAAAAGAGAAACAATATTTGTTTGTAGAAATTTCTTTATGATTGATTTTATTTGGAGTTGTTAGTGTTATATGTGAAATGTCAATTTTTTTTTGTGATATTGGTCCCTAATACATTTGAAATGTCAATTTTACCTTTTTCGTTTCTTTTTTTTATTTTCTTTTGTTATTTTTAGTATTTAAATGACAAAAAAAACCTAACCCATCCCAACCCAACTCTCTCTCTCTCTCTCTCTCTATCTCTCTCTCTCTCAGCATGTATTTCATCAGAGAACTTCACCTTCTATCTGTACTTTCAAAATTCATTTCATCAAGAACACACACTAACAAAATCATAAATTTCTTTATACACAAAAAGAAAATTAAACATACACAGTGAAAAAGAACCTAATGTAACACCGTGAATTTCAAAATAATTTTTCGCATAATATAAAAACATTTTCATTTAATTTTCATAAAAACATCAATGTTTTAAGACTCCAATCCATATCATACAAAAATCCCAAGATCACATATCATAAAATCCCATGCGTGTGTACAGATCAAGTCGGCGCCTTCCCACGGTCATCATTAGTACCTGAAACAAACAACACTAACACTGTAAGCACGAAGCTTAGTGAGTTCCCCAAAATACCACACATAACACATATTAGCCACTCGAGGCTATAACTCTGTGGGTCCGTAGACCCTACTCTGTGAACCTACTGGTTCTAACTCTGGGAACCTTCCGGTTCCAACTCTATAAACATGCACAACATAAATCACAAAGAAATAATGCAGTACAACACATAACATACATATAGCATACAAATACTCTGTCACAAAACTCTGATTACCTACTCAATGTAAAGTATAGTGAGAAGACTCACCTCGCGTATCTCGATAACTCGCAAATCCCAGAAATCACTCGCGCTCGATCCTCCGAGCTATAATCCTCCTATAGCACAATATATCTCTAATTAACACTTTCTCAACTAAGGTTGACTACCCCTATCAAGTCAACACTGGTCAACTCTGGTCAACCGTCAACGGTCAACTCTGACCGGACTCGGCGAGTGCACTAGAGCGACTCGGCGAGTCTATACGTGTTCACTGACTCCCTAGGATCCTCTTTTGACACGTCGAGTACTTCCCTGACTCGACGAGTTCCACCTGGCATGAATCGCGGGGCCACCACGACTCAACTCGCCGAGTCTCAAGAACAACTCGGCGAGTTCCAGCTCGACTCAGTCCACCTGTCAACCCTCTCTAACTCTCCCTGACTCACTGAGTCAACCCTTAACTCGGCAAGACCACTCACTGAGTGGTTAGGACAATCTTCATGCTACTCGTCGAGTCTGTTCTTCGGACTCAGCGAGTCCTTGCCATGCATCGACTCAATCTCGCTTCTGAGGTCAGATCCGCTCCAACAACTCATAGATCTAGCCCTCCCAAGCACATTCATCACGTAAAGTCACAATCTTGGCTACCATGCAACGCCTACAAGGCTTCTTTTGATGAAATGACATCTAAAATGGTAACCTAAGTCTCCAACTCAAAAGGAAAGGCATAAAGCATGGCATTTGGGACTCTCTGGACCTACTAAGGTCCAGATCTAGGTACCATTTCCCCAAGGGACCTCTCACACTCCAAACACAAGGCAAACAAGGCATGAAGAAACCCTAGATTTGACCATATCAAGAAAAACACGAGTATAAGATATGAATGTTACCTCAAATAGCCTCTTCTGCCGAAATGGGAGTAGATCCAAGCTCCCCAACTCTCCTAGTTTGGCCTTCCTCCTCCTTTCTTGCAAATACACACAAAAATGGTGAATAATGGCCTCTTATCTCACTCACAAGAACCCTCAACTGCTCTGGTGCTCTCAAGGTCGAAGGTAGCCGCAATGAAGGGGTTTAAGGTCCTTTAAATAGGGCTCAAGGCCGGGAAATTAGGGTTTCATTAAACAGCGCGGACTCGCCGAGTCCATTCCTTGGACTCGCCGAGTCCAGACGCGAACCCGCGTCCAAATCCGCGATCATACTCGGCGAGTCTAGGCTCCAACTCGCCGAGTCTCCTCACAAATTATCAAAATAAATAAATGAATAATACCTGGGAATCCGGGCTATTACAATTCTCCCCCACTAGAATTAGACTTCGCCCTCGAAGTCTCGCTCTGAAAATAACTCTGGATTCTGCTCATGCATCTCATGCTCCGGTTCCCAAGTCATCTCGGACCCCTTCCGATGCTGCCACTGAACCAAAACCAGGGGTACCTCCTTGTTCCTCAGGACCTTGATTTTCCGATCTCTGATGGCCACTGGTCTCTCAGCATAATTCAGGCTCGCATCCACCTGAATATCCTCTAATGGAACCACTGCCAACTCATCGGCTATACACCTCCTCAGCTGTGACACATGGAAAGTGTCGTGAATCTGCCCCAACTCTACTGGCAAATCCAAACGATAGGCTACCCGGCCTACCCTCGCGATCACTCGGAAAGGACCAATATATCGAGGCCCCAACTTGCCCCTCTTCCTGAATCGAATCACTCCTTTCCAAGGAGAGACCTTCAGGAGTACAAGGTCGCCGACCTGGAACTCAAGCTCGGACCAGCGTCTGTCTGCATAACTCTTCTGTTGGCTCTGAGTGGTCAACAACCTCTGTCTGACCTGCTGGATCTGCTTTGACGTTTGAAGCACGATCTCTGTACTGCCCATTACCCGCTGTCCAACCTCTCCCCAACAAATGGGGGTCCGACACCTCCTCCCATACAACAGCTCAAAGGGTGGCATACCAATGCTCGAATGATGTCTGTTGTTGTAGGAAAACTCTGCCAAGGGCAAATATGCATCCCAGTTACCCCCGAAATCCAACACACATGCCCAGAGCATGTCCTCGAGCGTCTGAATCGTCCGCTCACTCTGACCGTCTGTCTGGGGATGATATGCGGTACTAAAATGCAGTCTAGTACCCAACTCCACATGAAACTTCTTCCAGAATCTGGAAGTGAAGCGCACATCACGGTCTGAAACAATCGAGATCGGCACCCCATCACCGGGAACCTACAATGGCTGCAACTTACCATGCGGCCTCTGGTGCTCGGCCTTAACCCTACAGCAGGTCAAGCACCTCTCAACAAACCACGCGACATCCCTCTTCATACAGGGCCACCAATACTCCTTTCTCAGATCCAAATACATCTTAGTGACCCTCGGATGGATCGAGAATTTCGACCGATGAGCCTCCTCCATCAAAATGGTACGTGTTCCTCCCACAAACGGTACCTAGATACGCCCCTGAAATGTCATAAGCCCCCGACCATCGGTAACGAACTCTGACATCAAACCAACAACCCGTTCCCTCTTCTGCATCTCAAGTTGCACAGCCTCGGCCTGTGCCCCACGAAAGGCGTCCAACACTGGAGCTATCACGGTCAATCTCAAACATACATCCCGCAACGGCTACCACATTAGCCTTGCCTGGGTGGTACAGGATCTCACAATCATAATCCTTGACCACATCCAACCACCTTCTCTGACGCATATTTAAGTTGGGCTGATCCATCAAATACTTCAAACTCTTATGGTCCGTGTATATTGTACACCGAACCCCATACAAGTAGTGACGCCAAATCTTGAGGGCAAACACCACTGCCCCCAACTCTAGATCATGGGTGGGATATCTCGTCTCATGAGGCTTCAGCTGCCTCGATGCATATGCTATCACATGCCCTATCTGCATCAGCACCGCTCCCAACCCCAAAATCGATGCATCACGGTATACCACAAAGTCCTCTATCCCTTTCGGGAGGGCTAACACCGGGGCTTCGCACAACCTTTGGCGAAGTGTCTCAAAGGAGGCCTGCTGCTCGGGGCCCCATGAAAAAGCAACACCCTTCCGGGTCAACCTGGTGAGTGGCACTGCGATCTTAGAGAAATCCTTGATAAATCTCCGATAATACCCTGCCAACCCTAGGAAACTCCTGATCTCGGAGAGTGACCTTGGCACCTCCCAACTCATCACCGCCTCAACCTTGGCCGGATCTACCAATATCCCTTCCTGGTTAACGAGATGTCCCAAGAACTGGACCTCCCGCAACCAGAAATCACACTTGGAGAATTTGGCATAAAGCATCTCCGATCTCAGAACTCCGAGAACCTCTCTCAAATGCTCTTCATGATGCTCTCTAGATCTCAAATATACCAGAATGTCGTCGATAAATACAATCACCGACCGATCCAGCATCGGCCTGCACACTCGGTTCATGAGATCCATGAACGCTGTTTAATGTTACCTCAAATAGCCTCTTCTGCTAAAATGGGAGTAGATCCAAGCTCTCCAACTCTCCTAGTTTGGCCTTCCTCCTCCTTTCTTGCAAATACACACAAAAATGGTGAATAATGGCCTCTTATCTCACTCACAAGAACCCTTAGCTGCTCTGGTGCTCTCAAGGTCGAAGGTAGCCGCAATGAAGGGGTTTAAGGTCCTTTAAATAGGTCTCAAGGCCGGGAAATTAGGGTTTCATTAAACAGCGCGGACTCGCCGAGTCCAGACGCGAACCCGCGTCCAAATCCGCGATCATACTCGGTGAGTCTAGGCTCCAACTCGCCGAGTCTCCTCACAAATTATCAAAATAAGTAAATGAATAATACCTGAGAATCCGGGCTGTTACACCTAAATTTGCTAACCCTAGATCTGATCTCTCCATCTCAGACGATTCAAAATTTGATGTATTCTCCTTCTTCATTCACCGTTTCCATTGAGTTTTTCGTCTTCTTCGAATGTGATATTGATTTTAACCGGGTTTACACCACCATTTCCATTTTTTCACTATGTGAGTGTGTGTTTTTTAATTTTTCTTAAGCTATATACTCCAATAGATCTTACACCACTATTTCCGTCTTCTTGTTCCTTTTCTGATCGATTTCAAAAGAAACAAAAAGTAATTTAATTTTGGTTTCGTTTGCTACCACTTGAAGTAGATTGAAGAGTGAGGGGTAGGAGTAACACGTGTAGGCAACACCTTGGAGGCATCAACATCATGGGTGATTTTTATAAACCCTTAAATAATCATCTCTGATAAACGGTCACGCTCACATATCTGAAATATGATTTCTAGAAATGATGTCTATAAAAAGGATTTTGTGTGTATGCTCATCCCTAAAAACCCATATTCTTTTCTCCATCGAATCTGAAATCGATGTGTGTATGTGTGTGTGTTTATCCATATAAACTCTTTATTGTGTGTGTTCATCCCTTTAAACACATTGGTGATAGAGTCCTCTAACCCACAATGAACAAACCAAATTTACAACCGATTCAACTCAAAAATGAATACATGATGGAATTTGATTTCTAGATCCAGGGCTTTCTGCATTTTTTAATCTAAACTTGATTTTGATGAGAATTTTGGGTTTTTTTACTAGATAGGGAGGAAGATGTGAAAAAATTGGGGGTTGTTCAGGTTTTCAGTTGGGAAGAAAAACAATGGTGTGTGTAGCAAGAAATAGGACAAAAGAAGAAGAAGGTGAAGCTGAGTCTAAACCTAATTAAAAACGTCACCAAGACAACAGAATGCTATGGGATCGAAGATGCAAGGAATTTCAGAGGTGGTGTTTTTGATCTCCTGGTGCAATTTCAAAGGTGGCTTAAAGTCGATTTATGTTTTGGAGGGAGAGAGAGAGAGAGAGAGAGAGAGAGAGAGGCCATTTTTTGTGAATTAAAAGAGCATAAAATAAATATAAATAATATAAAAAAATTAAAATGGCAAAATAGTGTTTTCAACTTTTTCAAGTACCAAAATTACGAATATTTTTTGATTTTGGACCTTTCATACAACTTAGCAACACATTATCCACAATTTTTCTAAGACAAAACTACAAATTTGGTTCCTGTAGTATTCAAAAAACTTTGGATACGGTCCAAAAAGTAAAAAGTTTTCAACTTGCATGAAAGGTCCAAAATTAAGGGTTTTCTGGGTTTTTGGTACAAAAAAACTTAAAAATACGGTTATAACCTTTTGATTTCTTTTTTCTTTTTTCTATAAGTATGTTAATGCTATTTTGATTTAAAAAAAAAAATTCAACCCCCACCCCCACCGGCCCAAGTAGGAAGTAAAGGTCTCGCTCCAAATTGACGCAAAGGGGGAGATTGTTGGGCTAAAGATGGTTTTGATGTTGCGTCTTTTGGGCTCGTTGATTAGCCTTGTATTCTCCGGTTTGGGCCTGTCCAACCGAGAGCCTTTTATGTATTGTATATAAGTTTAATGCTTGCATGCATATTAGGTTAAGATTCTAGAGATTATCGAAATAGCGATTGATCAAGAGTATTATATTTTTCTGTAATCGTTCTTGTAATCTTCTAATCCTTTACAGTTGATGTTCTTAATCGAGCTCTTCTAAGGATTTTATTTAATCATTCGACTCGTTTGATTCAAACTGTTTGTTCTTATTATTGCGTTTTTACTGTTTTATATTCATACACTTGTTCAAGATCTAATCGATCTTCATTGATTAAAAAGTGTTTTAATCCCATCAATTGGTATCAGAGCAGGAGGCTGTGTAATCGATACACATCTTTTCTGTGAAAAAGATTTCCATTAGGGTTTTTCCGCAATCATTGATATTTATTGAGCCGTCATCTTAATTGACGTATCTTAATATTTATTGTTTTGCCCTAATCTGCTTTATTACAAGTCTGATCTTTGAACAGGTTTTTACGATCATTATGGACGCAACGCAATCAAACCCTATTAATATTTCCAACAGCATCGGTTCGACGAAAAAGATTCCAATCCTGTACACCCATGACTATGAAGTATGGGCGCATCATTTCGAAGATTATGTGATTGGATCGGAGGACAATGGTTATCTTATATGGGAAGCCATCATCAATGGACCGTTTTCTCATTCTACGACGTCCAGAATCATTAAGACACAAAAAGAGTACAATGATCTGCTTAAGGACGTGACGAATATTGCGCAAGATGAAAAAGACAAACTCAAGTGCAATATTAAGGCGCTAAGGTTGATCAGATTCGCCCTTCAGTCCGACACATTCAAACTGGTCAGCTCATGCACTACGGCAAAGGAAGTGTGGGATAGACTTCGCGAACTGTATTCCACAGACGAAGATCTTGAACATTCTATCCAAACCTTGCTTCTATCTGAATTTGGTGAATTCAGGCAAGGGGCCGAAGAAACTGTGACCCAGACGTTTGATCGCTTCAATCATCTTCTCAGCAAGATGATCAAACACGACATCGAAAGGAAGCTCATCGAACAAAAGGTTACTTTCTTGAACGGACTGCGATCTGAATGGAGAGCAGTTGTTTCCACAGTCAAAGCCCATGAACAGTTTAAATCATATTCTTTGGCGAAACTGGTGGGTATTCTAAAGTCCCAAGAGAAGATTGTGGTTCAAGAGAAGAATGTTGTCTCCAGTCTTGGTTCGTTGGCCCTCCTATCTAAAAGTAAAGCTGTGATGGAGGATGAAGAGCTCAACTTGGAAGAATATGACCTCACAACTGAGGATTATGCCATGATGGTGTCCAATCCTAAGAGGTTCATAAAGAAGAGATTCCCCAGCAACAAAAACCAAAACTGGCAGGGGAGTTACAGCTCTGAAAAAGCGCACAATGAACCGAAAGCTGAGGAGCCCAAGAAGGAACCGAAAGCAGATGGCGATTCCGGAGTAAGCTGTTTCTATTGTGGTGGCAAGAACCACTATGCTAAGGACTGTGTTCTTAAAAAGATGGCTGAAAAGGACGATGGAAATGATGAGGAAGCCGTGCTGCAGAAGAGATTGGATGAGTTGAGAAAGAAGAAGTCTACCGCTAACCCTTCTATTAATGCTCTTATTGTGCAGGGTTCGGTTAATGACGATGAGTTCGGTAGCACTGAAGTTTGGTCTACTGACTCAGAAGACGAAGAAGTGAGGAAACCTACTCATGGAAAGGCGTATGTGGCTAAGGAGGAAAGCAGTGGTGGAAAATGCTTCATGGTGACTGATGTATCTCAAATGAGGGGATACAATACCGATGGAGGAAGCAATGGACCGAAGGTGCAGGAGGATATGTGCTTTACGGCCAAACCACTCAGCCAGCAGTTCAATGAGCTCGATGAACTGATAAAGAAGGTACAATCTGTTTTTATTTCATCTAAAGTACCATCATCCTCATATGAGAAAGAACTAAAAAATGTTAATACAAGAATTTCTCATTTAGATAGTAGCTTAACTCAAACTCGAGTCACCAATTCTAACCTGACTGATCAATTAAGCAGGGTGGCGTCAAAGAGTGAGGAGCGGCGAATGTGGATTGAGTTAAAAGAGTCGGAATTAGTTAAAGTTAAAGACGAAAACATTTATTTGCAGAGAGACAATTTGAAATTGTTAAAACAATGAAATGTTTTTTGTTTAATAGCTAAACGTTTATATTCCAATATTACTCAACTTCACTTGGATTGTGAGATAGGCCAAAAGATCCATCGCATGATTTTACCCTTCCTAGAATTTAAGGAGGATGAAATCGATGCCGAAGCCTACAATTGTGAGAGTGTGATATCGTCTGATGATGTCAATCCGACCTACATGTATGGACTGGACAAAATTGAGTCCTTCATTAAATCCAAAGACCACAAGGACATGCTCAAAAATCTTTTGGACGAAAATGACAGACTTAAACTGAGAACCGAAACTATGCAAAAATTTGACTCTCTAAACGCCAATGTAAGCTCAGAAAACAAAATCGATGTTGAAAATGCATCTGAGCTTAACGAGGACGAAAACATGAGTGAAATTTCTGTAGAGGATACGGTTGACTGCTCAGAATTTGTTAAAAGCGAAACTGAAAACCACAAAAATCTTATTTCTGAAAACTCTGTGGAATTCGCTAGACTGTCCCAACAAAAGTCCCCGAAATTAGTAGAAAAGGCTGTTGTGTATCAAAAGGTCAGGACCACTCCAAATCAGGTATACAAGGTGACTGGAGTAACCGAACATCAAACAGCTGAACTCACAGCTATTGTTAACGAAGACAATGCTGATGGCTGTGATGAGTACTTCTGGGAAGCTCCTATTGATAATGGAAACGAAACCGTTGGCCTATCTGAAAGAACCTCCTGGATGAGAAAAGGGAGATACATACCTGAACCCTTGAACAAGCCCGATAATTTCAATGAACCAAGCACCAGTGGTACGAAAGAAATTCCTCAAGAGGATGATCGTTCAGCAAAAGAAGACATTCCTTCAACACCAACAGCTCGAAGTGAAACTTCATCAGATACTCCTTCCACTTCCTCAGGGCAAACTGAATCTTCTTCAGATATTCCATCTGCTCCCTCTGCTCAAAGAAAAACTCCTGAAGTTCAAAAGGAACCAGTCAAGGTGACAACAAAAACAAGAGCGAACGTTCATCATCAACCTAAGCAGATGAGGGATAAGAAGATAGAGAGGAACCAAAGATACAGGAAAAACCTTTATGAAAGGAAACAATTCTGGCACTCCCAGAATGCATACTATTCACACAAGGAAAAGAATCTGAAGTATGAAAACAATCCTGTAAGAAAGCCTGAAAGTTCCAACAACCGAAAGCCAAGGTTCGGTTCGCAAGAAAATACCAACCGAAAGCCAAGGTTCGGTTCGCAAGAAAACACCAACCGAAAGCAAGGGCTCGGTTCTAAAAAGGACTTCGACCGAAACCAAAGGTTCGGTTCCAAGAACAACTCCAACCGAACACAGAGGTTCGGCTCCGAAATCAAAAGAGAACAAGACTCAAAGGTTAACCCCACCAACGATCAAAAGCAAAAGGGTCACCTAGAGTCATCAGCAAGGAAGACATCTCCATCCAAATCCAAATCCTCTCTTCCTAATTCTTCTCGTTCTTCTACTTCCACCCATTCATCTCCATCACGCTCTAACGCTAATTCCGTTGGTTCTCAAAAACCTCATTCATCAGCTGAACAGAAGGGAAAGCAGAAGGTCGATGAATCCAAACCTGATTCCAAAACAAACAAACCCAATCCTAACAAAATAAAAGTCTTTACCATTAAAAAGAAAGATGAAACAACTCTAATAAAACGAACATATCTAGTTGACATCTCTCTTACTATTCCCGTTCCCATGAAAAGCTCACATGGACCCAAGAAACTTTGGGTTCCTAAATCTGCTTAATTTTTGCAGGTTATGAGTGACGAGCAGTTTGATGAAGAATGGTACATCGACAGTGGCTGCTCGCGTCACATGACAGGGAGGAAAGAGGAGCTCAGGGAATACAGATCTCTTGCAAACGGTGGCAACGTTAAGTTTGGAAATAACTCTTTCGGCACCATAAGGGGATACGGGATGATAACGAATGGTGACTTTACAATAAGGAAGGTGGCTTATGTGGAAGGACTTCAACACAACCTCATCAGTGTATCTCAGCTTGTTGGAGGTACAGGTCTCAGAGTTTCATTCGATGATGAAGGTTCTGAAATCATAGAGAAAAAGACAAAGAAAGTCATTCTGAAGTCAGAGCGAAAGGGTGAAATGTTTCCTCTGAACATGAAACCCATCAAAGGAAACCCAGCCATATGTCTGCTATCAAAAGCTCAATCCGACGAAAGCTGGTTGTGGCACCGAAGACTCTCTCATCTCAATTTCAAAGATATCAACCGACTTGTCACTGGAGGTCATGTTAGGGGCCTTCCATTGCTCAAGTTTGACAGAGAGCATCTGTGTGCTGCATGCGAAATGGGAAAGCAGAGTCGTCAAAGTCACCCATCCGTAATTAACACAAAAGTTGTTGAACCACTCGAATTACTTCATATCGATTTGTGTGGTCCTTCATCTATCAAAAGCATCGGTGGTAGCAAGTATATTCTTGTCATCGTTGATGATTTCTCACGATTTACATGGGTGTTCTTTCTAAAGCTCAAATCTGAAGCGACTCAAAAGCTGAAAGTGTTTATCAAGCAGATTGAAGTTCAGCTCAAGAAGGTAGTTCGAAACATCAGGAGCGACAATGGTCTCGAATTCAAGAACAAGGAGTGTGAAGAGTTTCTTGCAGAAAAGGGAATTAGTCATAATTTCTCAGCTCCTTACACACCACAACAGAACGGAATAGTCGAAAGACGAAACCGATCCTTATGTGAAGCTGCCCGAACTATGTTAAGTTTCGCTTCCTTACCTCTTTATTTTTGGGCTGACGCTATTTCTGCTGCTTGTTATACACATAACAGATCCTATCTCAATAAGCGATTCAAGCTCACACCATATGAGATAATAAATACCAGAAAACCCAACGTGAAATTTTTCCATGTGTTTGGCTCAAGGTGTTTCATCTTTAACTCCAAAGAACACCGCAAAAAGTTTGATGTCAAAGCTGACGAGGGAATCTTTCTGGGTTACTCACTCACATCCAAGGCGTACAGGGTCCTAAACAAACGATCAAGAAGGATTGAAGAGACATATTATGTGACCTTCGACGATAACTATGTCAAGAAGCTACAGGCCATAGATGACACTGCCGGGGAAATATTTCCTCAAACTGGCCAAGTCACAGTCTCAATCGCCAATTTGTACGAGAAATTTCTGGAACTCTTTGACGAACCGGAAAAAGCTTCTCTCTTAGAAGCAGGTGCAGCTGACAACAAAATTGATCATATGAAGCAAATTGTCGAAGATGCTGCGAAAAGAATGCATGAAGGAGAATCGCTCACTGATGAATCTCCAACCAACACTGCTTCAGTCGAGGGGGAGCCAAGTTCTCATGTCGAGGGGGAGCCAAGCTCACAAGTCCAGGGGGAGCCAAGCTCTACTACTTCAACCGAAGGTCCTTCACCAACCGAAGGTGCCTCTCCAACCGAAGATGCCCCTCCAAACGAAGGTGCTTCAACGCCTGAAAATCCAGCACCACAACAAAACCCTGAGCCTCATGTTTCTCAAGACTCATTATTTGAGGGGGAGCATGATGATATGACGCTTGATGACGATAGCCAATCCGAGCCCGAAGAGATGATCAACGCTGAACTAGATCCAACCTTCGATCCGAATTACCCTCCTCTTACCAAATGGACCAGAGATCATCCTATCTCTCAAGTAGTTGGTGATGTATCTGAGAAGGTTTTGACCCGATCTCAACTGAAGGAAAAACAGACATCCTTATTCTCAAAGGTAGAGTTTTGTATGTTTAACTCATTCGTATCAAAAGTTGAATCGAAGACAGTGAACACTGCCCTCGATCACTTTGATTGGGTTCAAGCAATGCAAGACGAACTGAACGAATTTGAAAGGAACAAAGTCTGGCGCCTCATTCCAACTCCTCCAGATGCTTCGGTTGTTGGTCTTAAATGGGTTTTTAGAAACAAAATGGACAAGGAAGGTAATGTCATAAGGAACAAGGCTCGTCTGGTAGTCAAGGGATACTGTCAGGAGGAAGGAATAGATTACGAAGAAACGTTCGCTCCAGTAGCTAGACTAGAATATGTTAGAATATTTCTGGCCTATGCTGCTCACAAAAACTTTGAGGTTTTCCAAATGGACGTCAAGTGTGCATTTCTCAATGGAGAACTCGAAGAAACTGTGTATGTGGAGCAACCTCCTGGGTTCGTGAACAAAAAGCATCCAAATCATTGCTACATTCTGGATAAAGCTGTGTACGGTCTCAAACAAGCTCCGAGAGCCTGGTATGAAACGCTTACTAAATTTTTAAAGATGTCTAAATTTAAACAAGGTTCGGTTGACCCAACCTTCTTTCGCAAAAAGGAAGGTAACCACCTTATGATAGTTCAAATTTACGTTGATGACATCATCTTTGGCTCCACGAATCCCAGCTTAACGGCTGAATTCCGAAAGTTGATGGAAACTAAGTTTGAAATGAGCTCAATGGGTCCTATTAACTTTTTCCTTGGTTTAAACATAAGACAGGGAACCGAAGGCATCTTTATTAATCAGGAAGCTTACACAAAGACTCTCCTAGCAAAGTTTGGCATGATGGGAGACTCAAAAGTCAAAGTCCCAATGGCTTTCGGCACCAAGCTTACCCCTTCTCTAGACAAACCGGCTGTCGACATCACGCTCTATCGACAAATGATAGGCTCACTGATGTATCTAACTGCTAGCAGGACTGATATCATGTTTTCTGTGTGTTATTGTGCCCGATTTCAGGCTAACCCACGCGAACCTCACATGCTGGCAGTAAAGAACATCCTACGCTATCTCAAGCGAACCACCTCCTTAGGTCTGTGGTATCCATCCAATTCAGGCTTCTTTGTTCAAGCCTATTCTGATGCCGACCTTGGAGGATGTGGACTCGACCGTAAAAGCACAACCAGTGGCTGTCAATTTCTTGATGGAAAATTGGTCAGCTGGCAATCCAAGAAACAAACATGTGTGTCGCTGTCTACTGCCGAAGCGGAATACATTGCCGCTGCATCCTGCACATCACAAGTGATTTGGATCCAGAGTCAACTCCGAGACTATGGACTCAATATGAAGAAGATCCCACTATATTGTGACTCTGAAAGTGCAATTAGGATCTGTCATAACCCAGTGCAGCACTCTAAAACCAAACACATAGCACTGAGGTATCACTTCATCAAAGATCACGTGGAAGATGGAAATGTCGAAGTTCACTTTGTAAGAACCACTGATCAACTGGCTGATGTCTTTACCAAAGCTCTTCCTGAAGCATCATTCAATAAAATATTGCAAGGGCTAGGTATGATGGAATCAGAGTCAGTACCTCACACTACCTCTCAACCTCAAACGTAAGCAGTGAATCCAACCGAACGTTCGGGTTCGGTTCCATCATCTGGCTCGCTCATTTCTTCAAAGGTAGTTTTTCTAAGTTGTATATTTCTTGTAAAATTTTGTTTTTCCTTATGTTAAAAGAATTTATATCTTGTATATCTAAAATCCTTAGTTTCTCAAAATTTTCCAAAACCGAAACCTACCGAAGGTTCGGGTTCGGTTTTTCAAAATTTTGTGGAACCGAAACCAACCGAAGGTTCGGGTTCGGTTTTTCAAAATTTTGTGGAACCGAAACCAACCGAAGGTTCGGGTTCGGTTTTTCAAAATTTTTCGGAACCGAAACCAACCGAAGGTTCGGGTTCGGTTTTCCAAAATTTCTAGAACCGAAACTAACCGAACGTTCGGGTTCGGTTTTTCTTTTTTTTTCTCAGAGTTTTTTTTAAGTCTTTATTTTATTTTAACTCTAAATTTTTTTTTATTCACAATTTTCTCTATTTTATCTTTATAAAATTCAAATACTCCAAAAATATTTTATTTTTCTTTGTGTGCTCGTTCGCTCATGGGGATATATTTGATAAATTACTTAAGTGTTCCTAGAAGCATGCTGCTGTATGTGTCCCAAGCCTCATAAGATTTTGAATAATAGCCTTCATGACCTGGTATACACAAACCTTGTCTTCCCAATAAGGCTAACTCATTTATTCTAATCGTGAGCTACCTCACACTCTTCTCTCATGAGTTAAGAGTCTCCTGCTTGGTCCTTATTTTCGCAGCAGAGGTACTATGTTTTCTTACACCATCCCTATTACACTTCTCCATTACATTCGTTTCATCACTGTAACCCTTGAGACTCTCAGAAACTACCACTGAGGTTTATGGTTACACAACATCTGTGTTTATGATCTTAGTTTCGTGCTACTACAAGCTAAGTGAAACCCAAAATTCAACACCAACGAATTGACGGTGACAAATTAATTTGATCAAGTTTTCACCAATGAATTGACGAATGTACCTTCGTGGAATCTCAATTTTTTTCTTTGCATGATTCCAATGAAATTGTTACACACCATAACATTTCTTCCCAAGGAATCTATTTTTAAATTTATTTTATCTGAGATTTCATATTAATCCAAGCCACTACAAAATCAACTCAAACCTACTTGTTCAACAGACTACACCGGTCTCACAAGTACTTTGTTCACATTCGTTCTTATATCAAGAATTGAATTGTTGAATCAAAGCGAAACCACCCTTAATTAGCCTAATTAAAAGAAGCCTTTCAACATTTCTTAATAAATGTTTGATCGTCATTCAACGGGATTCCACACTAACACTTTGAGGTCCTTCCTGACCTTGAAGGAAGAGATTCGTGCCCGGGATCATCAGTTTCGTGTCCTTATGGACATCACAGATTATCCTAAAAAGAGTTGCTTTATTTCTTTTTCTTTTACACTCTTTGCACGAAAATCCTAGATTTTCAAAAATTCCGTTACTAATTATTTTACAGGCTGGATTATTACTGAAGGGTTACTAATGAACTTGTGGCCAAAAATTAGCCACATGGGTCATTAATTGAAAACAGTCGTTTAAAAGAGGAAAAGACAAAAAGTTGCTGACTCGGCGGGAGTTAAATGGATAGAAATTCAAACGACGGTAAAAAGGAGGGCGCGTGAATTTGAAACGGCCGCGCTTTTCCTGACACTTGAGGACGCGTGTGCAATATTGAAGCGTCATACTTCTGGAGTTACAGGCGCGTGTGGAAATGGAAACGGTTTCTTTCTCTGAACCGGCGCTTATTGGGCGGCGTAATCCTAGGAATCTGACACTCTCTCTCCTACGTGATCATCGCACGTCCCAACTGTCATCAATCAGTCACTCCAAAACCCGTTCCATATTTCCATAAGAGATTTGAAACGATTTTTCTCTCTCCTCACCAACTATAAAAAGCCATCAACACCACCTTTTACCTCTTTACTGCCCCCATAATTCCCAAAGCAAAAATACTCCCAAATACTCTCCCGTTCTTCTTCTTCTCCAAACCTGCAACAATGGCTGAATCTTCATCTGTTCATGCAACTTCTCAAATTCTTCCCATCCGACCCCAGCAATGCCTAGTCATTGATCTGAACCCACTGGCGTATGATCCCTACATGTCGCCGGTCATCGAATGCCTCAAGTATTCCCAGCTGGCTCCTGCACTGTCGAGAATTGAAACGGTGCCGATGGTTGCCCTATCTCAGGTTTATGCAACGGCTTACTACGACAAGGCCGTCGACCGGGTATTCTTTGAAGTGGGAGAAGAGAAGCAAGGATCGAAACCACCTCCGTCCTCCAAAGCGAATCACACAACCGAACCACCCCCAACTGGTCATGCCTCGGGTTCGGGTGTGAAGAACAAGGGAAAAAACATAGCAGAGGATGGAGATGAAGATGAAGATGAAGACAAGGAGACAATTGCGGACATGTTAAAAAGAAAGAACAGTCGCAATGCTGATGATGATGCCAGTCGTGTGGCGCGTGAGGCTGAAGAAGCCGAACGAAAGCAAAAAGAAGCCCACGATCTCCTTGAGAGCCGAAAGTTGCTCTTCCCTGCCTGGACCAGGGATCGCATGATAAAAGAGGCCATAGAGACTCCAAGCATACTATGGCTCGAGCCGGTGATATCATTCGACTGCAACAACTCTGTAGATTCGCAGTTTGATATGCCGCTGACTCGAAAGGCGTTCATCTTCCACGCCTTCTCTAACATTTTCGAAGTCCCGCATCCGAACGATGAGCTTGACAGGGAGCTCATTGACTTCTACCTGGAGGCCGCTCGCCCTCAGTACCTTACATGGAGTGCCCAGAAGATCGTCAGTGTTCGGGTGCTGAAGCCTTATGCCGTGGGGAGATTCACAAACGTCAAGTTCAAGCTCATCCGAGGATCTGCAAGAACTGCCCACATGATCTCCCTGGCGGATCTGCCCAATCTGAACCCTCATGATTGGATAGTCTTGTACAATATCCTGCTGACAAATGAATCTGAATATGGTCCCAGCATAGACCATGTCAAAAGGATGCTGGCATGCTATATCATGGAGGTGGCCCTAATGGATCAGGAGGTCGCCACAGTTTTTAAGAAGAAACCGAAAGTCAAACCTGTGGGATCGGCCAGTGATCTAAATCAAATGCAAATGGGCAAGATAGATTCGAGGCGAAACTCTGTGATGTTCACTAGAGCCGAAGGACAGAAATGTCTCTTCGCTTTGGCTGACAAACATCTTTACACCACAATTTGCTTGGAGCACATCTTATTCATCATCAAGCAGTGTAAAGACAATTCGGCCGATGATATCAAGTACTTCAATGACATGATCAATTGGTACATCCGGTTTAGACAGACCATCCTCTCCATAACCAAGTGTCTGTTTAGCACCGTGAAGAAGAAGGTACCAGCTTCAGCTGCCGGCCCAAGTAGGAAGTAAAGGTCTCGCTCCAAATTGACGCAAAGGGGGAGATTGTTGGGCTAAAGATAGTTTTGATGTTGCGTCTTTTGGGCTCGTTGATTAGCCTTGTATTCTCCGGTTTGGGCCTGTCCAACCGAGAGCCTTTTATGTATTGTATATAAGTTTAATGCTTGCATGCATATTAGGTTAAGATTCTAGAGATTATCGAAATAGCGATTGATCAAGAGTATTATATTTTTCTGTAATCGTTCTTGTAATCTTCTAATCCTTTACAGTTGATGTTCTTAATCGAGCTCTTCTAAGGATTTTATTTAATCATTCGACTCGTTTGATTCAAACTGTTTGTTCTTATTATTGCGTTTTTACTGTTTTATATTCATACACTTGTTCAAGATCTAATCGATCTTCATTGATTAAAAAGTGTTTTAATCCCATCAATTAGAATCTCGATCAACGACGTGAATGAAATCATCATAATCTGTAACAGATTACAGTCATGATACTGAATGTTGATCTTAAATGCCCCTGCTGCTACAAGATGGTCAAGAAATTCCTCTGTAAATTCCCTTGTGAGTTAAATCCACCCTGCATCTCCTTAAGTATAAACAACATCATGTTCAATTACTTCCTATATTTTGGTGTCTCACAAGATTTTCTACGTCAAAGATGATCTTGATAATCTTGTTTGATTACAACTTAAGAGGCGTAATGTACAAGTTGGGTTATGTTTACTATAAAGATGAGAACTAAACTTTTTTACCTTGTTTTGGGATGACATAAATAAGAGATTAAGTGTTTTGATGAGGACAAAAATAAGGTTATGCTCACAGTCGTATGCTGCAATCCTGAGAAGATTTGAGACAAGCTTTGTTGCAAAGGTGGGAAGGCAATCCAGAGCATTGAGATTGTCGAGAACAAACCGGAAACACCATCTAAACTTAATCCTGTCGATAAACCGAAACCCACAGAACTTGAGAAGCCGACGATGATTGAGAAAAAAATAGAACCCAAGCCCCCTCCGGTTGTAGTTTCAATGTCGGCGCCGACACCGGTTGAAAAGCCTAAAGTGGATCCTCCCAAACCCGATCCCCTAAAAGCCGATCCTCAAAACCTGATCCACCAAAGCAGGATCCATCGAAAAAACAAGATCCAGTTCCAGCTCCGATGCCACCTGTTGTTGTTCCACAACCAGATACCCGTAGCCCTTTTGTCAACCGTAATTTCCTGTTTCATTGTGTTGCTAGGAGTGTTGTAACGACCTAAAAATCAGGGGTAAAATTTTCATTTTTATTATAGTCAAACACAGATATCTTTAAATCCAAGCATTCCAAAAAATTTCAAATTAAAAGCATTTATCAGAGTTCATCCCAAAATCACATAATGCGGAAAACACGGGTTTGTGTGCTACGATAAAGCTGAGCCCTTCCTTTCCAAAACAATGATACCTGAAACCATAAACAAAAATGTAAGCACGTAGCTTAGTGAGTTCCCCAGAGCATACCCTACATAATCTACATAACCACATAATCTATATCAGCTATAACAGCTACATAAACCATATCAATCACATATCCATATCAATCACACAACCATGCATATAAACATATAAGGATGTCGTGGGCTCGTCTCTAGGGTCTTACTCTAGGATTCCATGGGCTCCCCACATGGTCTTACTGTTGGAATAGTGTCTAAGGCTGCAGCTATATTGGACAAGTATTTGACCCGATTGTGCACGATCCTTTTGGGTTGCTTTCACCATAGCAACTTGACAGGATGATTTGTAATGAGAGAAGAAATAATATTAATATATTATGAGAATAATATAAAGAATAATGATATTGTTATTTGATTAATATAAGTCATAAATTAATTAGGAATTAATTTGGTGGCTTAAAGAGATTAATTAAATAAAAGGGCATAAACTGTCAATTGTATGATAGTTGTACTTTGGGCTATAATCCCTTATGGATAATGAGGTGGATGATTTTAGGGTTAGGATAAGCCTAGAAATCGTCCAAGGCTTATCATAAGGAGTTTGGATTGCTTAGGGCTTAACTTATCCAATTAGGGTTTAAGGGTGAAACCCTAGGAGCCTCACAAGTATAAATAGACCCATGGGGTCATGAAAATCGGCACTCTTGCCTTTGAAAGAACCGTGGCCGATTTCTTGCCCTCTTCCCTCTCTCACATATCATCCTCTTGCTAGTTGGTTTTTGTAAGCCATTAGAGGAGTGACAATTGTGACTCTAAGATCCAAGGACAAGAAGATTCAAGCAAGTAACCAAAGGTAATGTTTCTTATCTGTTTTATATGAACGCTTTTCATTAGATCTATCAATCAAAGTCTTGGATAGTTGCATGTTCAATTAGAGAAACCTAGATCCAAGCATTAGGGTTTGTATCTGCACATAGGAATGTTCTTATGGCTCAAACCCATCAGTGGTATCAAAGCATTGATTGGTTTCTATTGAACTGATGCATTGGTTGCTTGATTGTTGATTGCAAAATTCGATTTTTGTCTTGCTGCCTGATGAACTCGGCGAGTTCCATAGTGGACTCGGCGAGTAGGCTTAGGGATGTCAAAAAGTCCCGTGGGACCCTGATCCCGTGGGGGCCCCGTCCCGTATGGGGGCAATTGTTGAAAATAAACGGGGACGGGGGTGGGGGCGGGGGCAAGATTAACCCCCGTTTTAATTTCGGGGGCGGGGGCGGGGGCGGGGTTGGTAGTCCCATCCCGAAACCCCCGTGGGGGCCCGTTAATAAGTTATATAAGTTGACATATATTAATTATATAAATATAATGAAAAATAAAATGATTTTTACGTACAAAAATTCAACAAAAAAACATGTTTTTAAGTTGTTTGTAGCATGTAAAATTATGTTATAAATATCTATTTGTTACCCAAAAAATAGTTTCTTTTAGACCAAACAAGAACTTCTTTTAACCCAAATAAGGTAGCCTAAAATCAATCGGGGGCGGGGAAATGGGGGCGGGGGTTGGGGGTCAGAAGGGGAATTCGGGGGCGGGGGCGGGGGTGAAAAGGATGGAGATTTCGGGGGCGGGGGCGGGGGCGGGGGAACGAGAAAATTTTGGGGGCGGGGGCGGGGGATGCAATCCCTGTCCCGTTTGCCCCCGTTGACATCCCTAAGTAGGCTCGACTCGGCGAGTCCATTCTGGTACTCGGCGAGTCTGAGCGTCAGAAAGAGCTAGTTTCGGGATTTCTTGCTATTTATCTTATGGAAACTTGCCATTATCTTAATGGGTCAATATAAATCCGATTTTAACATATATTTGAGTATATCCTTGACCTAACTAAAGATATTTATCAATTAATTGAATAATAATTTCCTTATGTGATAATTGATTGATTATTTTAACTAATTTGGTAAATTATTTTGCAAGAAACACTTAAATAAATCAAATAAAGATAATTATGAGATTAAATAGTTAATTTGAATTATTTGTTATTTGATCCCTTAGGTTTTGAAAAGTTTAAAACTTGTCCTCAAGTTTTGAAATTTATGATTTGTGATTAAAAGTTTAATTTAGACTATTTAAATTTCAAACCCTAGAATTTTACAAGTTTAAAATTCAACCCTATATTAATATAATATTACAAGATTAATATATATATATATATATATATATATATATATATATGTATAATTAAAATGCTAGTCTTACCGTTAGTAGCCCTCATTCACGAAGCCGGTCTATAAGGTGGGTATAAGGTTGCGGCCTATAAAATGGCGCTTAATGGGTGTACACTCACACCCACTGCTTGCTTGATCGGTGGAGGGTCGTTAGCCGAACGGGTAGGATAGGGTAACCTCATCTCCTCGTTAAAAGTATAATATAGAAATACAAAGTAACTACATGTTTTTTTTCAAAAATTCCCAATCCTAGTTACTTTAGGAAAAGTAAATTGATGCAATCCCATGAAATTACACTTTGCACCCTTGCTAAGAAGTTAGTGGAGCGTGTGTGGTTCACCGGCACACTAATTGGTTCTAGGAAAAGGTGGCAAAGGGTGATTCATTGTTTATCATAGTTCGATGGAGCGTGTGTGGTTTATCGACACATCGAATAGGTGATTGTTACAATGAAGGCGCCGTGTAGATTTGCATGGTTATTCACACCCACTTTGTGATCTTCGGTATCCCAGTCACAAACGAGAGGGGCATATCGAGATTTAAACATGCCATTGAAAAGTTCAATGAATCTCATCGAAACCTAGGAATTCTCAATACATTTAGAACTTAATGTTATGGTGGAGAATTAGTGAATCGTCATTCACTTACCTTCAAATTGTTTGCATGTTGGATTACGGCATCCCTTTTCTAATATGTAAATATTGTTGTTGGATCCTAGCCCTAATTTTTCTTATTGGGTGATGATTAGGGATTCAAATTCTAATCTATCTTTGTCCTTTCTATTTGTAGACGTCGAACGCAAACAACGCTGCTGCTAGTTCATTCACATTGATAAGCCTTTGCCAAAAGGTAACTTTCGATGGAACGAACTTTAGCGAATGGATAAGATACATTCGCACGATTCCTCGCTACGAAGACAAGGAGTATGTCCTTGATGAGAAGCTCGAGAAGATCAATCCAGAAATCATTACTCCGGCTGAAATGACTGCTTTTGAGACTCATGAATGTGATGCGACGAAGGTTCATTGCATCATGATAGCCACTATGAACTATGAATTCCAAAAGTCCTATGAGGACATGTATCCGTACGAGATGCACCAAGACTTATTGGAGAGATACCATCAAAACGCGAGGCAGGAACGTTACGAGATCTTCATTAACATGATCTCTGCTAAAATGGGACATGGAGAATCTCTAACCGTGCACCTGCAAAAGATGAAAAGGTATATCGATCGCCTTCGCAAGTTGAATGTCGACTTTGGGGAAGATTTGGCAATCGACATGGTGCTTCATTCCTTACCTCCGTGTTACAATCAATTTAGGATGACCTACCACATGAACAAGGAAGAGGTCACCCTAAGTAAGCTCCAAGGTCTCCTAAGGATTTCTGAGAGCAACCTCAAGGACAAGTCTGTTGCACCAACTCCCAATCCACCCGTTGCTCCTGTTTTGGCTATTGGGCAAGGAAGAGGAAATAAGAGGAAGGCTTCGTCTAACAACCATCGCAAGGTTAAGTCCCAAGATGGTGCCTCTTCTAGTGGGACCAAAGTTGATCCTGCTAAACCCTGCCCTAACCCAAAGGAGGCAGAGTGCCACCATTGCCACAAAATAGGGCATTGGAAGAGAAGCTGCCCAAAATACCTGCAAGCTATCAAGGAAGGAAAGATCAAGCCGTCTTTCGCAGGTATTTATACAATTAAATCTAATGATTCATCTCATGCTATTCCTTGGGTTCTTGATACCGGGTGTGGTTACCACATTTGTTCTGAATTGTAGGGACTAAGAAGAAATAGGGATGTGGAGCATGGAAGAATAAATCTAATCATGGGGAACAAAAGATTGTCGCCTGTGACCATGATTGGAGTGTATTCTTTAGTGCTTAGTAATGGTTTTTGTTTAGATTTAAATAATTGTTGCTACTCGCCAGAAATGGAAAGAAACATCATTTCGTTTCATGGTTTGTTTAGACAAGGATTTGGATTTTCTTTTAATAATGAGAATGGTTCAATTTATGCTTATATTTTGAAGCAATTCCATGTCATGGAATTCATGAAACTGTTATGATTGTAGATAACCTAGGAAATGATGTTTTGTGCATGGATTCTTCCAATAGTATGGATAAGGCATCCTTGTGGCATTGTCGTCTTGGACATGTCAACAAGAAGCGCATAGCCCAACTCCAAAAGGATGGAGTGTTGGAGTCGTTCGACCTTAGGGAAGATGACACATGCGAGTCTTGTTTAATTGGAAAGATGACCAAGTCACCCTTCACTAGCACATGTGAAAGGGGTGAGGGTTTATTGGACCTAATACATACCGATGTATGTGGACCCTTTAGATCAACCACAAAGGATGGGAACCGCTTCTATGTGACTTTTATCGATAACTATAGTAGGTATGGGTATATCTACTTAATCAAGCAAAAGTCAGAAACGTTTGAAAAGTTCAAAGAGTTCAAGAATGAAGTGGAGAATCAATTGGGCAGGAAAATCAAGATGCTTCAATCTGATCAAGGAGGAGAGTACCTAAGTCTTGAATTCCACGACTATCTCAAAGAGTGTGGAATAGTTTCACAATTGACGCCACCTAGGACACCACAGTTGAATGGTGTGGCAGAAAGGCGTAATCGAACCTTATTAGACATGGTCCGCTCTATGATGAGTCATGCTTCACTACCTATCTCTTTTTGGGGGTATGCCTTAGAGACTGCCGCCCATATCCTTAATCGAGTCCCTACTAAGAAGGTTGCCAAAACACCTCACGAGATGTGGACAGGGAAAGCTCCCTCATTGGCACATATCAAGGTTTGGGGTTGCGAGGCTTTCGTAAGACGAGATACTCATGACAAGCTCGAACCTCGAAGTGAGCGATGTATTTTCATCGGCTACCCGCATAAATCTTTTGGATATCTCTTCTATAGACCGAAGGAAAATGTTGTCTTCGTTGCAAGGAGAGGAGTTTTCCGAGAGCGAGAACTCATAGGCCAATGAGACAGTGGGAGGAAAATCGAACTTGAAGAGATTCAAGAGACGAGTGATGAAGGAACCTTAACTGCTGGCACTCAACCCGAGGAGGAAACTCCGGTTGAACCGATTGACGAGTCCTTACCTCTTAGACGTTCCGAAAGAGTTAGAGTTCAACCCCAGTTTTATGGTTTTCATATTACTACCGAAGGGGACACGTATATTAGTGATGGTACACTAATAAATCTTCATGAACCTAATAGCTATAAGGAAGCCATGGCAGGCCCGGAGTCTGCAAAATGGAAGGAGGCAATGGACAGCGAGATACAATCCATGTATGACAACCAAGTTTGGAATTTGGTTGATAATGTGCCCGGACGTAAGACCGTTGGGTGCAAATGGATCTTCAAGAAGAAGACCGATGTGGATGGAAACGTAGACACGTATAAGGCGCGATTGGTTGCGAAGGGCTTTACTCAAACTCCCGGAGTTGAGTATGATGAGACCTTCTCACCAGTTGCGAAGATAAAATCTATTAGAGTGATGCTAGCAATTGCCGCATTTCATGATTATGAGATTTGGCAAATGGATGTCAAGACCGCTTTCCTTAATGGGAAGTTGGCTGAGGATGTTTACATGGCTCAGCCAGAGGGTTTTGTTGATCCGAAGCATCCAAATAGAGTGTGTAAGCTTGAGAAGTCCATTTATGGACTTAAGCAAGCGTCTCGCAGATGGAATCTTTGCTTCGATGAGAAAGTCAAAGAGTTTGGATTTGTACGAAGCGAAGATGAATCATGTGTATATGTCAAATCCAGTGGGAGTATAGTAAGCTTCCTCGTCCTATATGTCGATGACATACTACTCATAGGAAACGACGTCCCGACACTGTAGGATGTTAAGTCCTGGCTCGGGAAGTGCTTCGCTATGAAGGACCTCAGAGAGGCTTCCTATATTTTGGGAATAAGGATAGTGAGAGAACGAAGTAAGAGACTAATAGGACTTATTCAGAACACTTACTTAGATAAAGTACTAAAACGTTTTGGTATGGAAAATTCGAAGAAGGGAGAATTACCTATACAAAGTAATGTCAAGTTGAGTAAGACTCAAAGTCCGAGTACCGAAGCCGAGATAGCAGAAATGAGCCGAGTCCCATACGCTTCCGCAGTTGGCTCAATCATGTATGCTATGACTTGTACTCGCCCTGATGTAGCCTTTGCTTTGAGCATGGTTAGTAGATATCAAGGGAACCCTGGCAGAGCTCATTGGATTGCGGTCAAGAATATCCTTAAGTACCTTCGGAGGACGAAGGAATGGTTTTTAGTCCTCGGAGGGAGTGATGACTTGAAGGTGCGAGGGTATAGTGACGCCAGTTTTCAGACCGACAGGGACAACTACCGTTCGCAGTCGGGCTGGGTCTTTACCCTGAATGGAGGAGCAGCAACTTGGAAAAGTTCCAAGCAGGAAACTGTAGCTGATTCAACATGCGAATCAGAGTACATTGCAGCGAGCGAAGCGTCGAAGGAGGCAATATGGTTGAAGAACTTCATCGGTGACCTTGGAATTGTACCTGCCATAAAGGAGCCTATGGAAATTTTTAGGGATAATGAAGGAGCGGTTGCCTTGACCAAGGAACCAAGGGATCATGGTAGATCTCGTCATATCGACAGGAAATATCACTTTATTAGACATCGAGTAGAAGAAGGACAACTCGTGGTTAAGAGGATATCATCAGAAGATAACCCAGCAGATCCGCTTACGAAAGGACTGAGCAGGGTTAAGCACTTGCAGCATGCTAGGAGTATTGGGTTGAAGGATGATATTAGTTTAGATTAGATAGTATTAGAAACGTGTAATAGATAAATGTAATTAACATTTGACGATTAAATAAAGGAGTATTATTTATGAGTAATGTTACTGTCTTATGTTAATTGTTTAGCTATTGTTTCACTTTGCATGTTTTGACTTCCAGAATAATTGAGTTTATTAAGAATAATCGAATTATTCAAAATGTCCACAATCGTTCATATGTTGGAAGTAGGTATGAATGAAGATTGTCATGAATTGGTGTGTAGATTGTCTAAATGGTATTAGACATAGCAAAAGATTGCTACAACGTTCATGAGTGCTTATGAACTAGTTTTGAGCATTGGAACAAACTCGCGCTTGCTGGAATCACCTTATGGAATGTGATAAAGAGGGTGATCGCAAGACGATAATATCATATGGTCTTAAAACCTAGATATATGGTTTGTTATTTGTTAATTGGTTGTACATTGATAATGCAAAACCACATCAGTAACTTGATGTTATAAAACGCATTGTTGTGTATAATTGATTAATGAATAAGTAAATGCATATAAGTCGAAGTTTATCTGTTACTTTTATCCTAAGAGGGTAAAAGCGATATCTCGGCCGCTCGATGATTTGATTTGACTTATGTGTCGGGCCCGGTCAGAACTAAATTGATGTGTTCAATTAAGTTCTATGTCGAATAAATCTGAGATTGAGAAACCAACAGTTGGACAAATTAATTCCATAAGAATTGTTCGCATGATACTTAAACAGAGGACTGTACGATCCCTTATCTAAAGGACAGGACTAATAAGATCAGAGTTTGACAGCGTCTTTGAGAGCTACGATTGCTAATCAAATTATACTTGTGTATATAGTTACTAGACTTATCCAAGTGGGAGACTGTTGGAATAGTGTCTAAGGCTGCAACTATATTGGGCAAGTATTTGACCCGATTGTGCATGGTCCTTTTGGGTTGCCTTCACCATAGCAACTTGACAGGATGATTTGTAATGAGAGAAGAAATATTATTAATATATTATGAGAATAATATAAAGAATAATAATATTGTTATTTGATTAATATAAGTCATAAATTAATTAGGAATTAATTTGGTGGCTTAAAGAGATTAATTAAATAAAATGGCATAAACTGTCAATTGTATGATAGTTGTACTTTGGGCTATAATCCCTTATGGATAATGAGGTGGACGATTTTAGGGTTAGGATAAGCCTAGAAATCGTCTAAGGCTTATCATATGGAGTTTGGATTTCTTAGGGCTTAAGTTATCCAATTAGGGTTTAAGGGTGAAACCCTAGGAGCCTTACAAGTATAAATAGACCCATGGGGTCATGAAAATTGGCACTCTTGCCTTTGAAAGAACCCTGGCCGACTTCTTGCCCTCTTCCCTCTCTCACATATCATCCTCTTGCTAGTTGGTGTTTGTAAGCCATTAGAGGAGTGACAATTGTGACTCTAAGCTCCAAGGACAAGAAGATTCAAGCAAGTAACCAAAGGTAATGTTTCTTATCTGTTTTATATGAATGTTTTTCATTAGATCTATCAATCAAAGTCTTGGATAGTTGCATGTTCAATTAGAGAAACCTAGATCCAAGCATTAGGGTTTGTATGTGCACATAGGAATGTTCTTATGGCTCAAACCCATCACTTACACCTAAGTGCAATGGGCTCTCCCGTGGTCTTACATCTGATTGCCATGGGAGCCCATGGTCTTCCATGCAATTATCATAAAGGCAATTAGCATAACACATGATCACTAGCATACCACATATACATTCATACCAAACATATCAGTAGTGAATATATAATAAACACTACAATAGAGTAGGAAAGCCATGGGCTCTCCACATGGTCTTACATCCAAGTGTCATAGGCTCTCCCATGGTCTTCCATACAAGCATAACACATATACCACTAACATACTTCCTAGCACATAACCAGCTAACATGCCACATAATATAACTTCAACTAGTGTACTACATAGAATAAAATGGGTCGGCCTTGGTGCCTTAGACCCATTAGTATGGTGAGGAGACTCACCTGGCACTGCTGAAGTCCTGCGGATAAACCCTAGCTGCTGGTTGACAGGTTCCCGAACTTCCAAAAACAAACAATACCCAATTAATAATTGGGTTCCAAGCCCAAGGTCCAAATCACAATCCAAAGGCCCAAAAGCCAAGTAATAGGCCAAAGCCTAACATATGGCCCGATTTTCCAAATTGGGCCCAAAACTCTACATGGACTTATTTTAAGGCCCAACCAATTATTCTAGACCAAACAATTGGCATTCTGATGGCCTAATAAATATTAATCCTTATGGCCCACTTATGTGACAACCCGATATTTCAACTCTTTGTAACGACCAAAATGGGTCAAGTATTGTAACCACTTATGAGTAATAAAATTTACTTTCATAATAAAATGTATAAATAAGTTGTATTTAATTTCCTTCTATGATTAAATGTCTTTGAACCATGATCGTACGTGAAAAGAACGCCCAAATCTGACTTCATATAGCTAAGTTATGATTTTTCCAAGTTCGGCTTAGCAACAGACAGCTAAAAACTCGAATCGGAAATCGAGCGACTTTTGGCCGGAATGACCTAAACGAGAATCGAAGGTCTCGACAATGGTATTCCAGCGGTAAAAAGTCTGGCAAAAACCGACATCAGATAAAGAAGTTATGAATTTTCAAAGAAATTCCTTAAACACGATGGGTTTTTAATAAATAATAAAAAAAATAATTTCGGAATTTGCCGACGGAGTCTAAACGAAAGTTGTAGAGCGTAGTCTCACCTACGCGAGGATATAAAGACCATCGAAAACGGAGTTCGTATGAAGAAGATATGAATTTTTGAAGTTTATTAAATAAATTAATTATTTATTTTAATCAAAATTCGGATATTATCCGAAGGGGAGTCAGCGTCCTCATCCGAGGTACGCGCTGCGTACTCCTGTACGCCCTGCGTAACCGAGAGGATTGGCCTCTGATCGTCCACGTCGCGCTATCCGAAGAAACCGACCCGCCTGACCCGTCCGAAGCCCCGACCCGTCCGACCCGCCGTCCCATCCGACCCGCGTACCCAGCAACCCGTCCCATCCGAAGCCGAGGCAGTCGAGGCTTCGGTCATGCATGACGTACGCGTACGCGCTGCGTACGAGCGTACGCCCCGTGTACCGAGGCAGACCAGCCTTACTATAAATAGGATGCGAGGGTTTCCAAAGAAAGGGCTCATTTCTCTCCTCTCTCTCTCTACTTTGCCTCGTTTTCCGTGTCCGTTCAAACCCGAAGCTCTAGTCTTTTTGGCTCAAGTCCCGATGGTCGATTTTACTCCCGAGATTCCCGAGAATCCCGAGGAAAATCCGTTTCCCGAGACGAAACTCTGCCCGGTTTTCCATCTCGCTATCTCCAAAACTTTCAAGTGAGTTTCATACCCCTTAATCAACCATTTTAATTACTCTAAATACTTTTATATGCTTTCAAGGGGGGGATTACAAGTAAAACACACGAGTATTATCGTGTGTTACATAATGAAACTCTTTTATATGCTGTTATAATTTCAAATCACATGCGATTTATAAACCTTTAAGGAACTTTTATATATATATATATATAACATATGTTACAATAGCATTCTATCTTTTAAAATATAAATTTGTTGTAATGCATGTATAAACTAAACTGTTCTTAGATTATTCTTGTCTATCTTAGACTCTACACCAAAAATCTATGTTTTCATAAACAAGTGATTCTTTTTCTAAGTATTTCTAAACAAACAAGACACACTTTTTGAAAACTATAATAGGTATAGTTTTACGAACAGATTTCTAACTCTTATATACTAGAAGCATACATTTCAAGAAGTTTACTTTCGTATACAAGAACAAACGTAACATTTTAACAAGTAGATCTGTTTTTATACCACGGATTTGTGAGACACTAACTTCATGTACGTTCGAGTACACATTTCAAGTCCTGTATTATATACCAGAATCCCTTGGAGGGGGAGCATGGTGTTTGTGTCTAGATCTATACGGGCTTGACAACCCGCGCCCTGACTGTTAGCTGCAGTCCACCGTTTGGGGTGACAAACGTCATAACATTCCAACGCCTGAAGAACGTTGTGTATAGGCATTCAGAGTCAATAGTATGGTTATAAAACTCACAAGGGGTATTAAAAATGCATTGATTTACAAGGTTTTCAAACTCATTGGTTATTTTACATTTACATACATTTTGGAAACAAACATTGGTCTTGAGTGAAGGCTACTTTTATACTAGTAGAAAATATAGGATTTTCTAAACACAAACAAACAAAGATAAAACATTTCATTTCATTCAAACGTTGTCACTTAAATACTTATGAAATTCACCAGCTTAAATGTTGATCTACTCTTTCAAAATTACTTGTATGTCCCAGGAAATCAGTAAATTTCAGGTATTCATTTCGCTTTTGATGAAGGGATGCTGCGGCGCCAGTTTAATCTCGTATTTTGACATCATATTGTAATTGAGTTTTGAACATGTAACTTTTGACAAATGTAAACTTTCAATTATATATATGATGGTTGTATTGCTTTCTTTACTATGTATTCATTTGTTACGTTACCACATGAAGTCATCCGCCCCCGAACGTTTCCGCCGTTCAGGTTTGGGGGTGTGACAACTTATGGCTTAGTCATTTAAATGGCCCAATAAGAACCCAAAACCCAATTAGGGTTTTTTCACATAAAATGACGATTAGGGTTAAGTGTTCCTACTTAACCCATTAAGGACTTAATCCATTAAGTCCAAACATATAATGAATTCGGACTTGAGTCATATCTTCACTCCAATGGTCCAAAATGCGGGTCCCGATAAGTCCAAACCCAAATATCCAATATTAGGGTTTTCTAAACCCTAATTAGGGTTTCCAACCCAATCACAGCCCAATAGGCCCAAAACTAAGTCCTTAGGCCCATTAGGGTTTCATTAGGACAATTAGGGTTTTCCTAAGTCGGGCACCACCCACTACCACCTCGGGTAGTGGTGGTCAACGGTGGCACACGGCGGCGGCCACCACCTCACGGTGGTGGTTAGGGTTCTAGTCTATTCTTGTCTAAACGTACCGAATGAGATCTAAACACAAAGAAAGCACACCGCCACCCAACACGGTGGTTAGCGGCGGCGGGAGGTGCAGTCACCACCTCACAGTGGTGGTTATGAGTTTCCTTTCATTATTCTCGCACCAAATCGAACTTTTACAAAGAAAAACCCCCAAATAACATACACACACTAATACAAACACACAAACACAGCCGCCTTGTAGTGGCAGTCGGCGGTAGAGAGTGCCAGTCACCACCTCACGGTAGTGGCAGTTGGGTCTTTCTTCAGATCTCCGGCTAAGAAAAGCTCATGTAGCCCTAAACCATCACAACACACACATCCAAACACCATAACACGCACAGAGCCACCCCCACGGTGGCTGGTGGTGGCAACGAAGTGCCAGAAACGGTAGCCACCATGGCTGGCGGCCATGGTGGTTCTTCGCGGTTGCCTGCCATCAAACACACACTATACACGATATACGCAACGGTAGGAGAAGCATACACATCACACCTGTGGCGTACAACGTCGGCAACAATAGTGACGCCTATGTTGTCGATGGCAACGGAACATCAGTCGTAGGTGATAGCGAACCAGACGGAATAGAAGAAGAAGAGCATGGCGGCGCATAGTCACGATGTCGATCATTGGCGTTCTCAGCTTCATCGGCGGCAGGTACTATGGACGGTGGCATCTCGGTAGTCCTCCAACTTCAACAGGCAAGGGAGGCGGCCGGAAGGGTGAAGGTGGAGAGGGTGGCGACTGAGGTTTGGATTAGGGTTAGGGTTTGATAACCGGCTGTGTGAACGACTATATACCCCCTCCCTTCAAACTTCCTTCCATAATGACAGGAATGGTCCCTCTCTCTATTATTCTTTCCAAGTAAAGTCCAGAATTTACCATTCCTACCCTAACTTCGGAAATTCCTTTCAACTCCCATCCAAAATTTACCCAATGTGACATCCCCAAAATCACGGCCAGAAAAGACCGGTTTCTTTATGCTTTGTTTAAAAACCAGAGTTACATTTTAAATGAAAGTGTTGCGGAATTTGTCCCAAAACAACTATATGATAAAGATTTATCAAAAGCATTTCCATAGAAATGTATTTCATTAAAAGACTTGGGTTGTCATGTTCGTACAGATCAAAAGCATAAACAGTACAATATAAGCCTTACTACATTATTTCATATCTACAGGCCTATATCCGTAATCCCTCGTCCAAAACATCACACCTAT
This sequence comes from Lactuca serriola, assembly GCF_051521515.1. Lineage (NCBI taxonomy): Eukaryota > Viridiplantae > Streptophyta > Magnoliopsida > Asterales > Asteraceae > Lactuca > Lactuca serriola. Next base: position 65,975,379 of record NC_136414.1, read on the forward strand.
GCTCATGCGCCACTACCTGTAATACATAAAACTAAGTGGGTCAGGCTTGGGAGCCTGGTGAGCACATAGGGTTTTCAACCCACAATAAATAAGTTTATTAATTTCATCAATCAACAATAACCCAATTACCCGTTCCCGTTATCCTCACTTTACGTCCCTAAACACCTATCATAAGGGACCTAGCCTAAGGATCATCATCGGGACGGACACTACTGCTAAGGGGATTCCTCAGCAATAAATGTCCTAAAGGCAACCCTGTGGGGGATGGAGTACACCGGTGAACACGTCGTTCACAAACACCTACAGGTTGCGAGCCTGCTAGTGTTCCACTGGACTGTCTAGAAGAGTCCGTGGTCGTCATCCATACTCCGCTAGATGACAGAAACAACAACATCAACATCGAGGCCTCTCATCATTTTATCACACATCACCTATTACATCTACCCATGTTTTACCCCAACATTTTCGTAGATATAAAATACATATACAGTTTAAATCATTGAAAACATGTATAACAACGTTCATCCAGCATAGATAGCAAGTAATCAGATAATATGCACACATAGCACGTAATTTATAAAATACTTCATATCTATATGTAAGCTGAAAGTAACTATGCACTCACCTGAAAGGTGGTGACTCAGCACTCGGACAGCGCTTCGATACTCTCAAAACGATATTCCTTCGATAAAACCTAGTACCAACACCACTAGGGTTTAGTCTAACGATAACCGCGATTAATTAATAGTCTAGCTATTATTATTATTATATAAGAGTTAAAAGATACTTATATAACCCATAATAATAGCCCAAGTACTTATTATAAGGTCCTAATAACATTACTATATTAAAACGTAAGCTAAACTAAAGATAGGTTAGGCGTAGCTCACTTACAGCGAGTTTTCTCGAAAACCGGGCTTCGCTGGAGCAGCGTTCCCGAGCCGAAAGGCTCTTTTCTCGGGACTCCGGGAGCCTCGGGGCTTCCTTCGGGTGCTAGGGGGTTTACCTATGCTTTAGGGGGCTTAAGGAGGCTTAGAGAGAGAGTGTGTAGAGAGAGAAAGAAGTGGGGAAAGGTGTGAGAAATGAGAGAACCCGACACTTCTATTTATAGGGTGAAATCCTGACGGACTCGCCGAGTCGGTTCACTGACTCGCCGAGTCAGTGCCACGTGTCATCATCTGATGGCTTTCCTTGGGGAGAAAGCCTTGGCCCATATTCAGCCACGTCACCCCTTTTGCAGCAGCACTCTGCCAACTTCTAAACCCCGTAACTTTCGCATACGAGCTCCGTTTTCGACGTTCTTTTTTTCCACGCGTAGGTAAAAACAAGATCTACAACTTTCATTTAGACTCCGTCGGCTAATTCTCGACCGATCTCAAATTTAACAGTAAGAGGCGTTTAGACTGTTAAATGACCGCGAAGAATTCATAACTCCTTCATACGAACTCCGTTTTCGTCCATCTTTTTACCGTTGAGTTCCTATTAATGAGATCTTCAACTCTCATTTAGGTCGCGTAAGCCAAAAACCGCTCGAACAAAAATTCGAGTTTCGGGCCGTGCACTGCTAAGCCGAATCTTAGAAAAATCATAACTTCCTCATACGAAGTCAGATTTGGGCGTTCTTTTTATCGACGTTCTTAGTTTAACATATTCTACAACTTTCGTGTAGATTGATAAGGCTAAATCTCACTCTATCGTAAATTCACTATTTACGCTTCCCGGTGTCGTGCCGGTTTTGCCGTAAAACTTCGACGGGCCATAACTTCTTCGTTATAACTCGGATTTCGGCGTTCTTTATATGTACAGAAACCTTGAGACATATTCTACAACTTTATGTAGAGACATCGGGCTTATCTCATACTTTAATTTTGACGCTTATTTTTATTCTTTATTAATTATACACTTATAATTAAATAATAAACACATAAACACACATAATTCACATAATACTCAAATATTTCATCTTTATTTCTTCAAAAAGAGTTACAAGAGTTGACCTAGACTATTACATTGACAAAAATGCTTAGCCCTGAAACCCGGGCGTTACAATTCTCTCCCCCTTAGGATGATTCCGTCCCGGAATCATGCATCAGCAAACAGATGTGGATAGCGACTCATCATGTCATCCTCTGTTTCCCAAGTGAGGTTCGGCCCATTCGAATGTTTCCATCGGACTAGCACTAAGTCGACCATCTTGCGTCGTAACTTCTTAGTCTTACGGTCAACAATTGCCTCAGGCTCTTCGATCAGCCTTTTATTGTCATCCATCCTTAACTCTGAGATTGGAATTATGTCGGGAACATCTCCCGTGAATTTCCTCAAATAACACACATGGAAAGTGTTATGAATACCATTGAGTTCTTCGGGCAATTCCAACTTGTAAGCTTGGTTCCCTATCTTCTGAAGAACTTTGAACGGTCCAATAAACCTTGGACTCAACTTTCCTCGTTTCCCGAATCTTATAAGTCCCTTCCACGGTGAGACTTTAAGCAAAACGGAATCCCCAACTTCGAAGGTTATCGGTCGTCTTTTCTTGTCAGCATAGCTCTTCTGACGATCCTGAGCTGCTAACATTCTTTCCCTAATCACCTTCAACTTCTCAGCAGTCTCATGGACTATCTCGGGGCCCATAAACTGCTTCTCTCCGGCTTCAAGCCAACAAGACGGCGTACGACACTTTTGTCCATACAAGGCTTGGTAAGGTGCCATCTTGATGCTCGAGTGAAAACTATTGTTGTAGGAGAATTCTACCAGAGGTAAGTGCTCGTCCTAATTCCCTTGGAATTCGGGGGTACATGCTCTCAGCATATCTTCCAGCGTCTGAATCGTTCTTTCGCTCTGACCATCAGTTTGCGGATGATAAGCAGTACTCAAACACAACTTTGTACCTAACTCCTCTTGTAGACTCCTCCAAAACCTTGACGTGAAACGACTATCACGATCTGATACAATCGTAAGAGGGACACCGTGAAGTCTTACAATTTCCTTCACGTAAGCATTTGCGAGCTTATCCATAGACCACTTCTCGTTGGTTGCTATGAAGTGTGCACTCTTGGTGAAACGATCCACGACTACCCAAATCATGTCGTGACCGTTCTTCGTCCTGGGCAGTTTAGTCACAAAATCCATGGTGATGTCTTCCCATTTACCCATGGGTACAGGTAAAGGTTCCAAACTCCCATACGGTTTCTGATGTTGTGCCTTAACCCTCGCACATGTTACGCACTCGGCCACATACTTCGCAACATCGAGCTTCATCGTCGGCCACCAGTAGTAGGGTTTTAGGTCCCTATACATTTTAGTGCTACCGGGATGAATCGAGTACATGGTCTTGTGTGCTTCTTCCATCAGAAGATCTCTTATTCCTCCCGTCTTAGGTACCCAGATTCGATTTTGGAATACCTTCAGTCCTCGACTATTTGTACCGAACACTAACGTTCTTCCCAAGCGTTCTTCCTTTCGGTCATTTTTCTCTAAAGCTTCTTCTTGAGCTTTCCTGATACTTTCCACAATCGTCGAGACGACTTCAATTCTTAACGCTCTTGGCCTTTTCCTTTCCAGATTGACTTTCCGACTGAGAGCATCAGCAACAATATTTGCTTTACCTGGGTGGTAAAGTATCTCACAGTCGTAGTCCTTGAGAAGTTCTAGCCAGCGTCGTTGCCTCATGTTCAACTCCTTCTGATTAAAGAGATACCGGAGACTCTTATGATCAGTGAAGAGATTGCACTTCGTGCCGTAGAGGTAATGCCTCCATATCTTTAAGGCAAAAACTACCGCTGCCAACTCCAGATCATGAGTGGGGTAGTTCTTTTCGTGCTCTTTCAATTGTCGAGATGCGTATGCTATCACCTTTTCTCTTTGGGTCAGAACACAACCCAACCCGACTCCAGAAGCGTCACTATAAACCACGAAATCTTCGACTCCATCGGGTAGAGAAAGTATCGGTGCTTCACATAACTTCTTCTTTAGCTTCTCGAATGCCTCATCGTGTTTCTCACTCCACGTATACGTAGCTCCTTTATGAGTCAAAGCTGTTAATGGAGCAGCTATCGAAGAAAAGCCTTGGATAAATCGTCGATAATATCCGGCTAATCCTAGAAAGCTTCGAATTTCCGTGGGACTCTTTGGGCGTTCCCACTTCATTACAGCCTCGATCTTTGCGGGGTCAACCATTATTCCCTCCTGGTTAACAACATAACCCAAGAATTGGACTTCCCGTATCCAAAAGTCGCATTTGGAGAACTTTGCAAAAAGCTTCTCCTTCTTCAATACTTCTAATACTTCCCGTAGATGCTTTCCATGCTCCTCTTGGCTTTTTGAGTAGATGAGAATGTCGTCGATGAACACTATCACGGATTTATCGAGGAATGGTTTACAAACCCTATTCATCAAATCCATGAATACTGCGGGAGCATTGGTTAGCCCGAATGACATAACCAAGAACTCGTAGTGTCCATATCTCGTTCTGAATGCAGTCTTCTCAATATCCTGCTTTCTCACCTTTAGCTGATGATATCCTGACCTAGGATCGATCTTTGAGAAGTAGCTCGAACCTTGCAGCTGATCGAATAGCTCATCAATCCTTGGCAATGGATACTTGTTCTTCACCGTTGCCTTATTCAGCTCTCGGTAGTCTATACACATTCTCATACTTCCGTCCTTCTTCTTCACGAATAACACCGGAGCTCCCCAGGGTGATGAACTAGGTCGAATAAAACCGTTGTCTAATAGCTCCTGAAGTTGCGTCATGAGCTCCTTCATCTCCGTCGGTGCTAATTGGTAAGGTGCTTTTGCTATTGGTGTTGTTCCTGGTAACAAGTCTATACGGAACTCCACTTGTCTATCAGGTGGTAATCCGGGAAGATCTTCGGGAAAGACTTCCGGATAATCACACACAACCGGTATATTCTGCACCTCTTTCTTTTCTTTCTTAGCATCGATTACGAATGCCAAGTACGATGCGCATCCTTTGGACAAACATTTCCTGGCTTTCATCAGGGAGATGATTCCAGAATTCACTCTGCGTTTGTCCCCGTACACCATAAATGATTCCTTTCCGGGTGGGTTTACCTTTACTATCTTCTTTCGACATTGAATCTCAGCATCGTTGGCGCTAAGCCAATCCATACCCAAAACGATGTCGAAACCGTTTAACTCTATGGTTAATAGCTCTTCATCGAATTCGTTTCCGTTTAGGTCAATGACGATGTTCCTAATACGATTACTAACAGGTACGAATTTGCCACTGGCAACTTCTACAATCAGGGCATTATCTAGTTTTTCTACAGGCAATGCTAATTTCCCACCAAATTTATGCGACACAAAGGAGTAGTTGGCTCCGGAATCAAATAGTATATTTGCAGGCAAACCATTTACAAGAAAGGTACCTGAAGCGACGTATGCTGCCTCCTTTGCAGCCTCGAGCGTCATCTGGAAGGCTCTCGCCTTCGGCTTCGGTGGTATGTTGGGTCTTCCTGTCTCCTTCTTCTTCGGGCAATCCCTTGAAATGTGCCCCTCCTCGTTGCACTCATAACAGACCTTCTTAGTGAACGTGCATTCATTGGCATAGTGCCCAGGCTTTCCACATTTGTAACAAGTGACCCCTCCTTCACACTTCCCAGAGTGCTTCTTCTTGCACTTGTCACACCACTTCGCTTCTGATCCTCCTCCTCTCGAACCAAACTTCGAGAATCTACCTTTCTTACCGGACCTTGAGGATCCGTCAAACTTCCTTTTCTCTCCCACTTCCGCTCTCTCCAGACCCTTCTCTCGTATCTGGGTCTCCACATTCTTAGCAGCCCAGATGGCGGCTTTCAGAGTGGTAGATTGTTTGACCATTGGACCGAAGTCCACTGGTAATCCGAGGGCAAATTTGTTAACCTTGGAGAGTTCAGTTGGGACGAGGTGAGGAACAAGCTTCATTTTCTCAGTAAAGCTTGCAGCGTATTCCGTAATGCTCATTCTTCCCTTCTTCAGATTTTGGAATTCGTTGTTGATTTCCAGAAGATCCTGCTCAGAGCAGTATTGCATCTTCAAATGTACCAGAAAATCCTCCCACGACATCTTGCTTGCTTCCCCTTTGGGCATTGAGTCAGCTAGTAGCTTCCACCAGCTTAGTACTCCAGATTTCAACAAAGGAACCGCAAGAGCGGTCTTCTGCCTATTGCTACACTCGCAACTCTCAAACATTGTCTCCATCTCAGAGATCCAATTCATGACTTCCACCGGCGTCGGGCTTCCAGATAGACTCGGTGGCTTGGATGCCATGAAATCCTTGTATTTGCATCCACGTCCGTCATTTCCTCCCTCCTGGTGGTTTTGCCTAACTATCGGTGGGTTGGCTTGACCAACAGTCCCACTATATTTTCCCTCCTCAGTCTGCCCTTCGTTCAACTCGGGTTGTTCGATCTGAATAGTCTCTTCCTCTCGATTTTGCTGGAGCAAACGTCTGGTTTCCTCCGTTTGACGATCCAACATAGCCTGGATCATCGCTTGCACTCCGGCCATCGTGACTGGCTCAGGTGCAACTTCTTCTACAACAGGTATTTGTTGAACCACTGGGGGTTGGTTCCTATCTCCATTCGCGTTCACCTTTCCGCTACGGGTCCTTGCCATCTTGATCTATACACCGAATAAGGTGAATTTAGATCTTTATTTAGGATAGACGTTTAAATCGTCCTTATCACTCCGAAACGTTTACATGTTAGTTCTAATATCGTAGTCGTACGTTTAGAATCCTAAACACATAAGGTTTCCAGATCCGGTCGGCAACAGACCATAGATCCGAACAATTAACAGCATATTATGCACAAAGCATTTAGCACATAAAAGCATTTTAGGCACAATTCCTAAAATAGGCTAGTGCTCACACCTCACAATCATCGCTTAGCATTCTAAGTTTAAGTCTAGAAATCCTACAAATTCCTAGTTCGCTTAAACTAATGCTCTGATACCAACTGTGACATCCCCAAAATCACGGCCAGAAAAGACCGGTTTGTTTATGCTTTGTTTAAAAATCAGAGTTACATTTTAAATGAAAGTGTTGCGGAATTTGTCCCAAAACAAATATATGATAAAGATTTATCAAAAGCATTTCCATAGAAATGTATTTCATTAAAAGACTTGGGATGTCATGTTCGTACAGATCAAAAGCATAAACAGTACAATATAAGCCTTACTACATTATTTCATATCTACAGGCCTATATCCGTAATCCCTCGTCCAAAACATCACACCTATGCTCATGCGCCACTACCTGTAATACATAAAACTGAGTGGGTCAGGCTTGGGAGCCTGGTGAGCACATAGGGTTTTCAACCCACAATAAATAAGTTTATTAATTTCATCAATCAACAATAACCCAATTACCCGTTCCCGTTATCCTCACTTTACGTCCCTAAACACCTATCATAAGGGACCTAGCCTAAGGATCATCATCGGGACGGACACTACTGCTAAGGGGATTCCTCAGCAATAAATGTCCTAAAGGCAACCCTGTGGGGGATGGAGTACACCGGTGAACACGTCGTTCACAAACACCTACAGGTTGCGAGCCTGCTAGTGTTCCACTGGACTGTCTAGAAGAGTCCGTGGTCGTCATCCATACTCCGCTAGATGACAGAAACAACAACATCAACATCGAGGCCTCTCATCATTTTATCACACATCACCTATTACATCTACCCATGTTTTACCCCAACATTTTCGTAGATATAAAATACATATACAGTTTAAATCATTGAAAACATGTATAACAACGTTCATCCAGCATAGATAGCAAGTAATCAGATAATATGCACACATAGCACGTAATTTATAAAATACTTCATATCTATATGTAAGCTGAAAGTAACTATGCACTCACCTGAAAGGTGGTGACTCAGCACTCGGACAGCGCTTCGATACTCTCAAAACGATATTCCTTCGATAAAACCTAGTACCAACACCACTAGGGTTTAGTCTAACGATAACCGCGATTAATTAATAGTCTAGCTATTATTATTATTATATAAGCGTTAAACGATACTTATATAACCCATAATAATAGCCCAAGTACTTATTATAAGGTCCTAATAACATTACTATATTAAAACGTAAGCTAAACTAAAGATAGGTTAGGCGTAGCTCACTTACAGCGAGTTTTCTCGAAAACCGAGCTTCGCTGGAGCAGCGTTCCCGAGCCGAAAGGCTCTTTTCTCGGGACTCCGGGAGCCTCGGGGCTTCCTTCGGGTGCTAGGGGGTTTACCTAGGCTTTAGGGGGCTTAAGGAGGCTTAGAGAGAGAGTGTAGAGAGAGAAAGAAGTGGGGAAAGGTGTGAGAAATAAGAGAACCCGGCACTTCTATTTATAGGGTGAAATCCTGACGGACTCGCCGAGTCGGTTCACTGACTCGCCGAGTCGGTTCACTGACTCGCCGAGTCAGTGCCACGTGTCATCATCTGATGGCTTTCCTTGGGGAGAAAGCCTTGGCCCATATTCAGCCACGTCACCCCTTTTGCAGCAGCACTCTGCCAACTTCTAAACCCCGTAACTTTCGCATACGAGCTCCGTTTTCGACGTTCTTTTTTTCCACGCGTAGGTAAAAACAAGATCTACAACTTTCATTTAGACTCCGTCGGCTAATTCTTGACCGATCTCAAATTTAACAGTAAGAGGCGTTTAGACTGTTAAATGACCGCGAAGAATTCATAACTCCTTCATACGAACTCCGTTTTCGTCCATCTTTTTACCGTTGAGTTCCTATTAATGAGATCTTCAACTCTCATTTAGGTCGCGTAAGCCAAAAACCGCTCGAACAAAAATTCGAGTTTCGGGCCGTGCACTGCTAAGCCGAATCTTAGAAAAATCATAACTTCCTCATACGAAGTCAGATTTGGGCGTTCTTTTTATCGACGTTCTTAGTTTAACATATTCTACAACTTTCGTGTAGATTGATAAGGCTAAATCTCACTCTATCGTAAATTCACTATTTACGCTTCCCGATGTCGTGCCGGTTTTGCCGTAAAACTTCGACGGGCCATAACTTCTTCGTTATAACTCGGATTTCGGCGTTCTTTATATGTACAGAAACCTTGAGACATATTCTACAACTTTATGTAGAGACATCGGGCTTATCTCATACTTTAATTTTGACGCTTATTTTTATTCTTTATTAATTATACACTTATAATTAAATAATAAACACATAAACACACATAATTCACATAATACTCAAATATTTCATCTTTATTTCTTCAAAAAGAGTTACAAGAGTTGACCTAGACTATTACATTGACAAAAATGCTTAGCCCTGAAACCCGGGCGTTACACCCAACAACCCCTTAGCCTCCAAAATATCTTCAATGAAGTCCCAGAAGTTACCATTTAGTCCCTGCCTTCAATAATACTTACAGAATAAGTCCCGAATTTACCCTTTTAACCCTTGAATAATCCAATTTATAACATTCGGCTCCCCAAAACCATCCCCCACTAAATAATATAGATTTAGGGCGACTATTCATTCATCAATTTTTTTTATCTATTTATTTATTTAATAAACAGGATGTTACAAGTGTTATGAAGGTCGCAGCTGTTCTAGTGAGAATGGTGGCGTCTCCTCAAGGTTGACCGGTGGTGGTACTTTCTTTTTCTGAAATAAGAAAGAGAAATGTATGTAATGTAACAGCCTAACAGGAGAGAGAGAGAGAGAGAGAGAGAGAGAGAGAGAGAGAGAGAGAGAGAGAGAGAGAGAGAGACATTTAACTTTTAATTTTTAATTTTTTAAATACTAAAATAATTAAAGAAAATAGAAAAAAAATGAAAAGGGTAAAATCAACTTTTCAAATGTATAAAAGACCAAAAACCAATAAAAACTTTGATTTTGGACATTCCATGCAAGTTGAAAACTTTTTGGACCTTATCCAAAGATTTTTGAATACCACAATGACCAAATTTTCAGTTTTGTATTTTTTAAATACACGACCAATTTTGTAGTTTTATCTAATCACACCGTAAAAACAATCCAACGTCACCTAACAACTATGAAATTCTCCGGAGACCGGAGATTTTGACTTTGATGTTTTTATAATTCCCTTTGTTTAATAACCTCTCAAGTCTCATCTTACTAATTTCAATGGTGGCTACTTCATCTTCTACTTCTCTGCTAAATCATGCCAGTTGCCATGACGTTTTTTTAGTCTTTAGAGGTGAAGATACCCGTAATTCATTTACGGATCATCTATACGCAGCTTTAGAGCAAGCAGTAGTTCGCACTTTTAGGGATAATGATAATAGCGACAGGGGTCAAGAACTGAAGCCGGAAATCAATAAAGCAATCAAAGAATCTAGGGATTCTATAGTTGTATTGTCAGAGAAGTATGTGAATTCCAGATGGTGCCTTGACGAGTTGTTGTTGATCCTTGAGCAAAGGCAGAGCTTTAATCATTCTGTTTTACCGGTTTTTTACCATGTCGATCCCTCCTTGTCGACATAATGAAGATTGCAAGCTTAATTGATCGGATAGATAGTTTTTCGGTTATGTATAGACATTATGCCTTTTTCCTCCTTAATTATGAATGATTTACTACAAATCTACAATATGCATATATTCATGTATCATGTATGTATATATGATGTGAAATAGTGAGTGAGAAGTGATGATAAAATTAAAATTGATAGCATAGCAGGTATTGGGGTTTGACTTTGGCCCTACATGTATTCTACCTTGATTCATTCAATTCGGGTGTATCTAGTTGGCCTTCACATTATTGAAAACTTAATTCAATCAGATTGCATATACACTTACTATGTACATCACATTTCATCATATTTTTCAGGTTGATAATGGTTACAGGGAGAATATTTAAATTTGCTAAAGTGGTTAAGAATATTAAATGCCAAGCTCTGAATGTGTTTCTTTTCTTTTTCTATTGTTGCAGGTCTGAAACAGACTTTATTGCAAAAGTGGTTGATACTATTTATTGTAAAATAGATTTTGAAACTAGTTAGTACTCCAGCTCATCTGATTGGAATGGACACTCGAGCTAAATTTATCAACTCTTGGTTGGAAAATGAGCAATCTGGTAATAACATTCTAGCAATCTGTGGCATGGGAGGTAGTGGCAAGACGACTCTGGCTCAATTCATTTACAACTCAAACAAACAAAAATTTAGAAACAACAATTACCTTGAAGAGATCGGAAAGCACTCTAAACAGTCTGATGATTTGCTTGGGCTACATAAACAATTTCTAAAAGACATTCTAGGGGGAATATTGAAAGCATATCCGATGTATCTGAGGGTACAAGGAAGGTTGAGGATGCCTTCTTGATGATATTGATGAACATGACCAATTAGACGCTTTGCTTGGAACAAGGGTTTCTCATACCCAAATCAAGATCATAATAACAACTAGGCTTTTAGATATACGTGCATAGTTCAGGTCCCCATCTTGGAGGTGTGAGGTGCGCAAACTTGAATTCTTGAATGATGATGACTCATTAGAGCTTTTGAGTTGGCATGCATTTGGACAGTGTCGGCCCAAGCCCAGGGCGAGCTGGGCCACGGGCCCAAGGCATCAAGTTGTAGTGGGACATCAATTTTTTAAAGCCTATTATAGTATTATTGTATATTAGGCCACATCTAGTTGGTTAGTCCAGTAAAACCATGTGAAGACATAAGGGATAGGCAGGCAGCAGCCGATGGAGACCTAATTAGCGTCAACTGTCAATTGATGCATGGTGACTCTTCAATTCTTCTTCAATATAAAACACACGCCAACTACAGATGAAGAACACGAGGCGCCGGGCGTCCCTTCTGAAGAATGGAGATGGATCGTTGACTACTCAATTAGAATTTAAAATCATCTCGTCTATCACTTTATGGCTCTATCGATCGCTCATCAGTCATCGCTCTCTGTCTCTCTCGTCCGCTTCAGCTTTTAGGTTTCAGCCTTCTCTCGCCCTTTCTCTTGTTAGCTTCTCCTATGTTATTTCTTTCTGAATCGACCTCTACTACTCTAAAGTTGTAACAGTTTATCTATTGCAGTAAATCTGTTGTGTTAAAGTGAAGATTCAAAGGTGCCAAATTGTGATTGATTGAATTTGTCCTCCTAAATTCCTAATCCTGTAATCCAGTAAGTTTTATCTATCATTTCAAATTTCTTGCATAACCTACTTAAAGTTTCGAAAATCTAATAGTGACTGGTTAAAATTTATGAAATTTTAGTTTTCTTATATAGCTTACTGCCCAGAGAAGTGAAATTTCGATCAAGGTTGCAGTCTGCCAATCTTGTTGATCCTGAACTACACTAAGCAGTCTAAGCTTTATTAGTTTTCTAGGTAATTCTTTTCTTCTGTTTCTTGTAACTATTCTGATTTATGATCAAAATAACTTTGATTGTTTTTATATAATCTGAAATCTGATATGTGAATTCATATTTTGATTTTTCTGATTCTGAATGACTGCATGTATATAGTTAGCTAAAGTGATTAGTTTTTTTTTTTTTTTAATTTTGATTTTTGAAAGTCTGATATGTAAATGATGATTTCGAAATTCTTATATTAAAAAACCGGTGTATTTTTTTTGAATAGTGATATGGTTTTCTGAATTCTAAATAATGTGTTGTATATAATCAGAAATTAAATATTGATATGTAAATTATGATGTTGAAAAAGTTATGTGTTTTTTATTTTTGAATAATATGCTGTTAGATTAATTTCTGAAAATCTAAAGGATACTATTTCTTTTTTTGTTTAGGTTGTGGATACGGATTGCGGGATTGATAACTTCAAGTTGTGGATACGGATTGCTAAGTAACTTCAGGTTGTATCCTTCTTTGTTGTTACTACATTTTTGACTTATAATTTTTTTTGTGAAGTTTAAATACGTTTCTTAGAAAACAACCATTTGGTGCTCAAAATAGAAAACAAAAACAAAGAGAACAAGATCTTACTAATAAATTACAAGGATCTTTAAATAAGTATTTTGTTAGAAGTGAAAATAATGATGAAAATTCTAATGATGTTAAAACTAATGATTTTGTTGATAATTTTAAAGGTCCAATTGAAACTTCTAACAAACCTATTGAAAATTCTAATGATCTTGAAAATAATGATTTGTTGATAAATCTAGTGATATTAATATTTTTGATCCAAGAGTATGGGATAAGTTAGATTTAAAAATGAAAGATTTGCTTGTAGAAAAATGGCATATTAGGGAAATTGAAAATAATTTTTTTTTCCAAACGATGCACAAGGTAGACATTTTTCTTGTGAATTTTATGTTCGTAAATTAACGAATGGTGACTCTTATGATAGAAAGTGGTTGGTGTATTCGAAAGAACTTGATAAAATGTTTTGTTTTTGTTGTAAGTTATTTAAAACAGCTTGATCTAGAAGTAATTTGGCAACCGAAGGAATTAATGATCGGAAACATCTTAGTGAAAAATTGAATGAACATGAACATAGTTCTTAACACATGATTAATTTAAAAACTTGGACGCAAACACGACATAGGTGAAGGAAAAATGAAATAATTGATAAAGATTTACAAGAAAGAATAAAAAAAGATACTCAACATTGGAAAGAAGTTTTGATAAGAATCAGTGTTGTTGTGAAATGTTTAGCTGAATATAACTTGGCTTTTCATGGAACTAATGAAAAAATATATGAGAAATCTAATGGTAACTTTTTAGGTGTATTTCAAATGATTGTTGAGTTTGATCCTGTAATGAAACACAATTTTCATCTTATTCAAGATAAAAAAAAGTCATTTTTATTACCTTAGTCATAAAATTCAAAATGAATTAATTGAAATGTTGGCATCCGAAGTAAAAAGTACAATTATTAGAAAAATAAAAAATTCAAAATATTTTCCGATAATTCTAGATTGCACTCCGGATGCAAGTCGTAAAGAACAAATGACTTTGATTATTAGATGTGTTGATGTTGCAAGTGTTCCAATAAAAGTTGAAGAATTTTTTTAGAGTTTTTAATTGTAGAAGATACATCTGGTTTAGGACTTTTTAATGTTTTAGAAAATGCTTTAAAATCTCTTGACTTGGATATAAATTGTATCCGAGGACAAGGATATGATAATGGAGCAAATATGAAAGGCAAACATCAAGGTGTACAAAAAAGACTCAAGAGCTTTTTATATGCCTTGTGGATGTCATAGTTTAAACTTAGTTTTGTGTGATATGGCAAATTTTTATCATAAAGCTAAAACTTTTTTTGGTACGTGTCAAACAATATATAATGTTTTTTCTAGCTCCACACATAGATGGAGTGTTTTACTTGATCATGTTGATGAATTAACCCTAAGATCATTATCTACTACTCGTTGGGAAAGTCATATTGAAAGTGTTAAAGCAATAAAAACTCAACTTTTTCAAATAAAAGAAGCATTAACAAAATTAGCTCAAGTGAGTGATGATGGTAAGTTTTGTAGAGATGCGGAATCACTACTAAATGGTGAATTTTCTAATTTTGAATTTATTTTAAGTTTAGTGTTATGACATGAAATTTTATATAGAATTAATTTGGTAAGTAAAAAAATTACAATCCAAAGATATCATTCTTGATGTTGCAATAAAAAACTTAGAGAGATTAGTTCATTATTTTGAAAAATATAGGGAAAATGAGTTTGACTTTGCTATTAATGAGGCTAAAGAAATAGCAAAAAATATTGGAGTTGAACCAAAATTTTCTATCAAACGTGTTTATAGTAGAAAAACAATTTGATGAAGTTCCAAATACCGAAAGAGAACAACCATCATCTCAAGAAAATTTTAGAACTTATTATTTTATTGTTATAGTAGATATGACTCTAACTCAATTGAGAAGTAGATTTGAGCAAATGCAACATTTTGAATCTATTTTTGGATTTTTGTTTGATGCTTTAAAGTTAAAATCTTTATTTGATGATGAATTAAAAAAATGTTGTAAGAAACTTGAAACTAGTTTGACAAATGGTGAGGACCTTGATATTGATGGAAAAGATTTATTTATTGAGTTACAAGTTTTGCAGGAAATGTTGCCAGATGAAGCATACAAAGGTGAACTTCCTTGGACAACCATTCAGATTATGGAGTTTGCAAAGGAAATGGACATGTTTCCCAATGTGTTGGTAGCATATTGGATTTTATTGACAGTACTGGTCACGGTTGCTTCCGCGGAAAGAAGTTTTTTGAAATTGAAGTTATTGAAATCATATCTTCGAAGTACCATGACTCAAGAAAGATTAAATAGATTAGCAATTTTGAGTATTGAAAGTCAATTCCTACGAAGTCTTGATTATGATAAAATAATAGATGTTTTTGCTTTAAAAAATGCAAGGAGGCATCGTTTTTGATAAATTTTATGTATGCTTTTGTTTGTGTAACCTTGTTTTGGTTTGACTATAAAATTTATTTCATTTTTGCTATTTTTTTAATTAAATGAAGGCATAATTTAGAATCTCGCCCCGGGGCATTGAAAATCAATAGACCGGCCCTGCATTTGGATCCAAAATTCCTATGGAAGGTTTTAAGGATCTCACCATACAGTTAGCACAATATTGTGCTGGAAACCCACTAGCTCTTAAAGTATTGGGTTCTTCTCTATTTTTTGATGTTGAAGAGCCAAAGGAAAAAAATAACATGATAGAGGTTTGGAGAAGTAAATTGGATTCACTGAATTCATTAAAAGGAGATCTTCATTGTAAAATCCAAGGTATACTTCAAAAGAGCTTTGACTCGTTACCACATGCCAGTAACAAAGAGTTGTTTCTGCATACTACTTTTTTCTTTGTCGGTGAATATGAGGGTTATGTGGTAAAGATATTGGAGCGTGACTGGAATGCAAAGGCTAGGATCAGGAACCTCATTAATAGATGCCTTCTTACCATCTCACCAAGGAAAAAACTGATGATGTATCAACTGCTTCAAGAGATGGAAAGAAACATAGTCCTTCAAGAGTCCAGCGATCCCGCAGCACGTAGTAGAGTCTCACAAAATGATGAATCTTATCGTTTGTTGACAAAAGGAGAGGTATGATGCTTCTTAATAATCTGTATCTTTAAACTTACTTTCTTACCTTTTCACATGAACTTCCTATGTTAACTTGCCTTGTCTCATTTCATGTCTTTCCACGTTACGATTCAAAAACATTTGAAGGTCTAGCACTTAACATGCAAAAGCTTGAGGAAGGGATGACATCAAATGTAAGCTAAAGACGTGAATGAGTGCGGTACTCTTGATATTTTTGTTGCATTTACTGTTAATTTTACCCGCATTTTATGTATAGATGAGGTATATGTACTAATTAATTTAGTGCTAAATTTGCAGCCAACAACCCTTAAAACAACTTCACTTGCAAAAACGGACAAACTAAAATTTCTCAAGATAAAACATGTGGAAGTCAAGGGGTCCTACAAGAATTTTCCAGAATTAAGATGTTGTACTGGAGTGAGTATCAAATGAAAAGAATACCCTCCGGCTTATGGGGGGCAACATGGTGGCTATAGATATGAGCAATGGCTGGTTGAAGAAGTTCGAACCACCCATGGTAGGAATTTGATGTCCTGTTTGGCACTTGGCCTTTTAGTTTGTGTTTGGTTGTGGAAAAGTGTTTTCAGTTTTCTTGGAAAAGTTTAAAAAAAAAGGAGTAGAGTTTTCATTTTCAGTTTTTATTGAAAAATTAAAAAAACATGTTTGGTTAAAACTTTTGAGTTTTATTTTCCATTTCAGAAAATTAGAAAACGTGTTTGGTTGTGTTTTTTCTATCAACTTTCAATTTCCAGTTTTTGTTACTTTAAATTGTTTTTGGACAAGAAAAACTATTGAAATTATTTTTATGTTATTTTAAGTAGGGTTAGGGTGGGTTAGGTGTGTGGGGCAAGTAAGGTTAGGGTGAGGTAGGTAGGTAAGGTGGGTGTTGAGAGTAAGTAAGGTTGGATGGGTAGGTAGGGGTGCGTGGGTGGGGTATGTAGCATGGGTAAAGTTATGGGGATGGGGCAAGTATCACTAGATGTGAGGGATGGTTGTGGGGGTAGGTGGGTAGAGTGGGTGTGGACGGTCTTTGGGGATGGGGTAGGTATGGGGTAAGTGTGGAGTTAGGTATAGGTGTTTGTGTGTTTATATTTAATTTAGAAAACTTTTGTAAATGGAAAAGTTTAGAAAACAATTATCATTTTTGAAGTTCTTTGTACTTTCGGAAAAAGGAAATATTTCATTTCCTAGAAAAATATTAGAAAAATTATCAAACCAAACATTTTTTTTTTAAATTTAACTTTTCTGAAAAACTACAGAATTTTCTACAATAAAAAAAACCTTAGGGTGCATTTGGTTGTGGAAAACTGTTTTCATTTTCTTAGAAAATGTATTCATAAAATAGAGTTGAGTATTCATTTTTAGTTTTCAATGAAAATTTTAGAAAATGCGTTTGGTTAGAACCGATGGAGTTTTTATTTTCCATCTTAGAAATTTGGAAAACTTTGAAAATTTGTAAAAATCACTTTTCTAATCTACATACAATTTGGAAAAATGAAAATTTTCATTTCTTAGAAAACCTTGAAAAACTGAATGAACCAAACGCATTTTCAAAATTTCAATTTTTTCTTGGAAAATTTTCTAGGAAAATTTCCACAACCAAACGCACCCAACTTCCTGACAGTTTATGTGTTAATGTACGATTAATCAATCTTGGTATTCTTGGAATGGGTTCTTAATTCGCTGAAGAACCTAAATCTTGAACGGTCGGTTGATCTTGTCAGTATCCGCCATCTTTCCCGACTTCCTAATCTCGAGACTTTGATTCTCTCGCACTATATCAGTCTCGGTTTGACTCATGTTTGTAAGAGAATCAGAGGTCTTAAGAAGCTTTCTCTACTGAAATGTGGAGGGTTTCATCATCTTGGGAAGGCTGCATCGAATAAGAAATGTGCAAATCAACTGTAAAGGCTAAAAACTCTATGTACCGATGGAGGAATGCAAAACCGTTGTTGCTCCCCTTGCCAAATTCGTTAATGATTTTGTTTCTCAGTTATAGCAACTTTGATATAAGCCATGATGATCCATGGTTTTTAAGTAAACACCTGCCATCCTATTATAATCACATAAATTTTGGCAGCAATCCATTAATGCACTTGACCAATTACACTAATCATAAAATGCTCCGGGTACTCAATGTGAGTAATTGTCAAGATATAAAGTCCCTCCTATGTCTCCCAAGTATGCTAGAAGAGTTGTATACATCTTGGTGTTCTTCATTGGAGAAAATAACATTTGAATCAGGTCGGTTTACATTGCGAAAATTTGAATATCTATTATGTAAAAACTTGTTTGAAATTCAAGGCTTTTTCAAATTGGTTCCGTTAGCAAAGCTTGATGAAGCAGATTTGGGACATATGAAATGGATCAAAGCATATCACGATACTAAGATGGACCTCACAAGTAGTGATGTCATGAGATACGGTTGGCATATAAAGGTATCGTTCTCTCTCTCCGCATGCATGATTAGCACACAAAAAACCACGTTTTACCACCAGAAAACTGATTAATATATTAATAATTTGATATTTCTGCAATTTGTTTGACCAGGTGCTGTATGAATATGGTATAATGAGATCAATGTGTCCATCATTGTGGGGGATGGATGGATGGTAAGCAGATGTGGTGCCAGCCTTGTGGTCATAGTGTTGTATGTAAATAGAAGAAGAGGAAAAATAGATAATATTTCACTGCCATTTAAAACTGAGAAATTACAGAGCTTAAATAGGAAACAAAAACATGAACTGAAAGAAAGATAAAAAGACAGACTAAGACTCTTGACTTTTGTAACTGAAAAACAACTTTTAAGACTCTACTAATGCAGTAATTAAAGACACATGGCAGTGGTTATTTGAATCAATTAACCAACACTTCCCCTTGATTCAAAGTTGCATACTCCGAGCTGCATTCTAAAGAACTCATGTTTGGCTTGAGGAAGAGATTTAGTGAATATATCTGCTGTCTGCTCATTTGTTCCACAAAAACTCAGTTTAATCTTTCCATCAGTGATCAATTTGCGAATAAAATGGTAATGCACATCTATATGCTTCGTATGAGCATGAAAAGCAGGGTTCTTGGCCATTGCAATGGTTGATCTGTTGTCACAAAATACCTCTGTTGCATCTTCTTACTCAACACACAAATCAACAAGAACTTTTCGCAGCCATAAGGCTTGTCGAGCTGCTGCGTTTGTTGCTATGTACTCAGCTTCTGATGACGATAGAACCACTGTATCTTGCTTCTTAGAACTCCATGTTACAGCTCCGGAACCAAAGCTGAAAACATTGCCTGATGTGCTTTTGCGATCATCTACGCACCCAGCCCAATCACTATCGCTAAAGCCAACCAGCCTAAATTCAGAAACTCTTGAATACCAGATGCTATAATTCTTGGTACCTGCTACATAATGAAGAATCCTCTTGGCTGCACCAAGATGCAATTTTGTAGGGTTGTGAAGAAACCTTGATACTACGCTAACAGGAAAAGAAATGTCCGGTCTACTATGTGTCAGGTAGTTCAGACCACCAACTAGACTTCTAAACACACTTGAGTTTGTTTTATTGGATCCATCTTCATGTTGTAGCTTCTCATTGATGTTCATTGGTGTTGTTGATACTTTACCACCAGTCACATTGAACTTTTTGAGCAGGTCCGTAGCATACTTCTTTTGACATACAAAAATTCCATCTTTTCTTTGCAGCACTTCAAGCCCAAGAAAATATTTTAACAACCCTAAATCTATCATCTCAAATGTGCTCATCATGCAAGATTTAAAATCATCAATTAAGGACTTAGATGTTCCCATATAGATGATATCATCCACGTAAAGACAGACTAACAAGAATTCTCGATTACCTTGTTGCTTAAGGTAAAGAGTGGGTTCATTCTCACTTCTTTTGAATCCGTTTTCTTGAAAGAAAGAATCAATCTTACTGTACCACGCACGTGGAGCCTGCTTCAAACTGTACAAAGCCTTTCACAACTTGTAGGCTTTATTTTCAGCATCTTTAACAACAAATCCTTGAGGTTGAGCTACATACACTTCTTCACTTAACTCACCATTCAAGAAGGCGGACTTCACATCAAATTGAAAAACAGGTAGTTGAAATTGTGCAGCCAATGCTATAATTATTCTAACTGTCTCGAATCTAGCCACAGGGGAAAATGTTTCCTCATAGTCTATACCGTATTCTTATGAATACCCTTTCGCAACAAGATGAGCTTTATGTTTTTGAAGACTTCCATCAGCATTATACTTTGTTCGATATACCCATTTAAGTCCTACAACATTCTTGTCTTTTGGAACATCAACCAACTCCCATGTTGAGTTTCTTTCAATGGCTTGTATTTCTTCTTTCATAGCTTTCTGCCACTCAAGTTGCTGAACAACTTCTTCATAATCGGTTGGATCTGTTGCATACAAGGCAAATGTACAGGAGTTGTAAACATCAGCCACGAATTTGAACTTCTTCGGTGTATCATCATAAGTGTCTCTCGGTGGTGGATTATTTGATGAATTGTCATTATCTGAATCTGAACTTGAAGAATATGAACTTGAAGAACCTTGATCACCCTGGGGTATTTCTGCATTATCTCCTGAACTTGTGGATGGTACATCTTCAAAGTTTATAACCTGATCTCTTTCTTTTTGGGTATTAGGTATCCACCTTGCTTCTTCATTAAACTCAACATTCCTGTTTATTATCACTTTGCCACTAAGAGGGTTATATAAACGATATGCTTTGGATTAAGGACTATACCCAATGAAAATACATTTTAGAGATTTTTCATCAAGTTTTGAACGAGAATTTACCAAAGCATATGCTACACAACCAAAGACTTTTAAGTGGCTTACTGTGGGTTTTCTACCTGTCCAAGCTTCATATGGTGTGCGATTCATAACAGCTCTAGTTGGAGAGATATTTAGAATATACACGGCAGTTGCAACAGCCTCTCCCCAAAACTGATCAGACAGTCCCTTCGCTTTCAGCATTCTTCTTTCCATTTCTTCTATTGTTTTATTTTTCCTCTCTGCTACCCTGTTTTGTTGGGGTGTTTCAGGTGCTATTAATTGCCTGTAAATGCCATTTTTATCACAAAAATCATTAAACTCATTAGATAAAAACTCGCCACCACGATCAGTTCTGAGAGTCTTGATGTTCCTGCCACTCTGTTTCTCCACAGGTGCTTTGAAATTCTTGAAACACTCAAAGGCTTCTGACTTGAGTTTTAGGAAATAAACCCAACTCATACGACTGAAATCATCAGTAAGCAAGAAAAAATACCGACTTCCGCTAAATGTCTCAACTTTCATAGGACCACACAAGTCAGCATGTACAAGTTCTAGGCAATTTGAAGCTCTCCAAGAACTTGCAATGGGAAACGACTTTCTGCTTTGTTTTCCATAAACACACCCCTCACAAAAACCAACTTCACCAATATTTGGCAGCCCGAAAACCATCTCCTTTCTGCTTAGCAATCTCAGCCCATTTACATTCAAATGCCCATATCGTAGATGCCAAAGCCTGGCCTCATTATCACAACTAACTGTTAAGGCTTTATAATCTTTTGTAACATCGAGAGGGAACACTTGATTTTGAGTCATTTGGACAATTGCCATAGGCTGCCCAGATTTCTTGTTAATTATGGAACACGTGTCATCATCAAATACTACACGATGTCCACTTCTCATTAGCTGTCCAACACTCAGTAAGTTGTATGCTAAACTTGGTACAAATTGAACATCATGAAGAACTTTAGTATTACCTTGCATGGTTTCAATAGTAATTGTACCTTCGCCTTTAACTTCAATCTTTCGGTCATTCCCAAGTCGGACTTCACTTTTCTTTGTTTCATCAAGATCTCGAAATGAAGATCTTGAACCAAACATGTGATTCGAGCATCCACTGTCTATATACCACACACGATCTAAAACATTAGTAGTTGTAGACATAGTCATAAATAGCCTACCTTCTTCTTCCACCTTTTCAGTAAAGTTAGCTTTATTTTCATCTTTTTGCCTGGTCCAACAATCTGCTTCAACATGTCCAAACCTATTACAATACCGACATTGCAGGTTGCTCTTTTGGTAACGTTGATCTGCAAAGTTTCCTCTTCCTCTTCCACGACCACGACCTCGAAAAGTGCCTCTTCCTTGCCCACGACCACCGGAAGAACCACCAGATTTTTCTGGCCTGCCTTTAAAAGAATTGCCTCTTACTTGGAATGCTTTCTCATCACCTTTTTCGCTGCCTCTGTTTAACCTTTCTTCGTGTGCAATCAAAGAACTCATCAACTCATCAAACGTGTAAGTTGATAGGTCCTTAGATTCTTCAATCGCGACAACAACATGATTAAATTCCTTGGTCAGGCTTCGTAGGACTTTGCTTACTATTGTTTCTTCACTAACATTTTCACCATAAGTTTTCATGTGACTGACAAGTCCAGATACTCTAGAAAGAAATACTTGCACAGATTCCTTTTCTTTCATAACCAAAGTTTCAAATTCACGACGAAGTGATTGAAGTTTCACAGTGATTACTTTTTTATCACCCATATATTCTTGCTTCAAAATTTCCCATGCCTCCGTGGATGTTGATGTTGCAGCAATATGAGGAAATATTTCATCATCCAACGCCGATTGAATATATAGAAGAGCCTTTGCATCCTTCTTACGAGTGTCCCGCAACGGTTGATCTGGTTGAGCCGGTGCTGGAGTTGGCTCTGTGTATCCATTCTCCACCAATTCCCAAAGCTCCTAGGATTTGAACAAAGTCTTCATTTTTAGACTCCACAAATGATACTTTTCTCCTTTGAAGACTGGAATCAGAGGCTGAGTTGCAGAACTGTTGTTGTTGCTTGCCATTGCTATCTCTCTTAGGTGTTTCACTCAATTACTCCTTTCTTTTGCTTGATAAAGAAAGAAGCAGATCAAAACCTAGAAGAGCTCTGATACCACTGTTGTATGTAAATAGAAGAAGAGGAAAAATAGATAATATTTCACTACCATTTAAAACTGAGAAATTACAGAGCTTAAATAGGAAACAAAAACATGAACTGAAAGAAAAGATAAAAAGACAGACTAAGACTCTTGACTTTTGTAACTAAAAAACAACTTTTAAGACTCTACTAATGCAGTAATTAAAGACACATGACAGTGATTATTTGAATCAATTAACCAACACATAGATGATGGTGAAGTAGAGCCTGAATACTACAAAAATTACAAGAAAGAGGAAGAAGTTATTGGAGGAGATCTATCTGAATTTGAGCTGTCTACTGGAGCCTACTATCTTTGTCGTCGCGATTACTTCAAGACAACCACCCCTGATTGGTTAAGGATGCTAGTTGGTGATACCATTCCCCATAAAGGTAAGTTCCTCTTTGAGCTGATGCTTTTTATAAAGATTAAGCTGCAAATACTGATACAATCTTACACCACACTATCATAGACTCACGTGGATAGAGAAAATCGCTTCAGATAGACTACGAAGGGTCATATATGGAGTAGATAGCATACGGAGGCGACGGCCTATTCCCATTGTAATATCATGTTTTATATAAAACGAAATTAACTAATTACAAAAATAAAATTTAGTCTTTATATATTGAATCTATATAATTTTAATTTTTTATTTAATAAATGTTGTTTCAATAAAATCATAACTAAATCGAATTATTATATACAAATAGTTTATTTTTTATAATTTTGTGATAATATAACAACAATCTTTTATCTATTTTCAATCATTTTTCTTAGAACTTTTATCACGTTAAATTGATTGAACACTATAATTGTTCTAATGTAAGGATAAAAAAATGGTCATATAGTCTCATTCACAAACTTTGTTCGGTGTAGAAAAATAACAAAGAAACAAACGTCAATGTATTAAGACAAACATATGACTTACTGGAGAAAAAAAAAACCCCTAAATAAAAATAATTCTAGAAACATGTATGTATTATTCACTTATATCATCAATCTTCTATAAATTCTATAACCAGATTGGAACCAATTCCCCACCCATGTATCCCATAACTAACTATTGCAAGCATACAAAGTAAAATGTGGGAGATGTACAAATACAATAGAATAAGGAGCAACAATTATCGGCTCCGAATAATTCATAAACAAAGGCTTCAAAGAAGGTATTTCATCAGACGAATTTACCCTTAGTTCTTTTCCATTCAACATCATTACTTTACTGTGCAAATTTCCATCTTTTGGTGTCAAATGATATTCTTCACGTGTCCTTATTCTTGTCTTACGTATCTTTGTATGTGCTGATTTTAAACGAGTATGCTTCATTTTATGATCATGATGAACATGAGACCTGTGTTTGTGTAGCCTCCAAGTACTGTTAACTGATAATTTTACATCAACAATAGTGCTATTGTCCAAATTCATTAACAGGATCAATATTCCCTTCTGCAATACCAATCAAATTGTCATAAGTCTGATAAGCAATGTACGAATACTTCTTTTGACATAATACAAAAAGAATAATTTAATATTGATGTTGGGAAATGAGGCTTTCACTAATAAATCATTGTATATTCAAAAATCTAAAAATCTACTGAATTACAGCATTGTATATACTCTTTTTTTTCACATTAAAGACATTGCATTTTGGACAAAAAAAAAATATACCTAATTATAGCATTGAAAATTTCTTTGTATCTAATGACATTGCTATTTTGATTTGAACACTTTTACGTTTTCCTTCCATTTCCCAGTTTCTCAAATATTTTTTAAACTTCATTTATCCACACATCCATTCATAAAAATAAAATAAAATTAAAAAAAAAAAAAAAAAAAAAAGCTTACTGATTCTTTGGCACAATGTGAATAAGCACGTATCTTCTTTGTCCCGACAAATCTTGTAGATAAAACCTTTCTCCCCATTAATCGATGCCAAAGAAGTGCACTAGAAAAAAAAAAAAAAAAAAAAAAAACGAATCCCTTTATAATTGTGACCTTTTAAAGTGTTTGACTTTAAAAGTCAAAGTTAAATACTAGTATTTGTTATGATTTATGAACCTGTAGTAGTCTGGATTTGGCTCAAAGGTAGTGGTATTAAGTAAGCCATAGTTTCCTCCTATCAAACTTTGTCTGCAATATGTTTTTGTATCATAAACTGATGACATCCCCAGCTGATCCAAGTACCTAATATTATGGGAAAAGAATAGTCGTACGTTATTCATTATTAGTATGTTTTACCTTATGCATTTATACTTGTACAAATTAGCTTACCAGAAACTGAACACAAATGCGTTCGTAACAAGATCTTGACCACTATTATAAGCTCCACCAGCCTCACTAACCCAAGCAGCTGCTGAACTTTTGGAAGTATTGAGAGTCGATTCAAGTTGCTTGAACGTATCATGCGCGTTGTCAAGATAAGACGGATCAAGAATCTTTGCAGTTAGGTTTTTATCGACACCTGCAAGAATCATGGCGTAAAAATTTGAACTTTTGTGATCCGGATTCCTAACTCATACACCCTAAACCCTAATTTCTGTTTGAGTTATCCGAACTAATGTTTGCAAATGCAAATCTCGCAATCTTCAAGTAGCACAAGAGTAGCCGTTGCAAAAATAGTCAAAATGGTTCAGTTTCAGTGTGAGAGTTTTAATTTGAGTAAATTACACGAATGGTCCCTATGGTTTGGGGTAATTTGTGAGCTTGAACCCTAGCTAACTTATCTTTTATTTCGGAAGGTCCCTTTTTTGTTAGGGATCAAACACGCAAATTACCTGAAACCATAGGGACTATTCGTGTAATCACTGTGGATTTAGACTAGGCATTGGGCTCTTACACCTGCCATCTAGTTTGCCAACCCCAAACCCTTAACTGCAAATCTTAATTTAGTTCGACTTTGGATAGTGGTATGTTTATATAAATAGTCAAAGCTTCAAGTCTTTACGGTTTTAATGTAGAGTTTTAATTTCATAGATTATAGTTGGTTGTGGACATTGGACTTTTATTTAGCCATCTAGTTGGCCCACTTCTTGAAGTGGGCCAACTCAGTTGTGCCAACAAAAAAATTTTGTTTAAGAATTTGAAAGTTACCAGGGCCGAGATTGTAGATGTGGTGAGAGATCACGTTGAGTGTCTTGGATGTATCGGCTAGGAATTCCTTGAACCATTTTGGATCATAAAATCCCCCGGGTGCAATGATAAGTGGCTTCGGTTTGATACCCTTGTAAATACGGTTCACGATGTTGCTTAGGGTTATTGTGTCATTGGCATATTGAGATGATGATATACTTGTTCCAATGCCATTTCCACTCAACTCATTCCCTGCAAGTTGAACATGTTACAAAAAACCGCAACCCAACCAAATAATAAAATAAAACATAACCAGAAACCGAGCCGGACCATATCTTAATATGATGTTGATGTCTTTTTTATTATATTTTTTAAATGGCTAACTCGTACACCCCCAAATGTACTCATAAATCTACATCTTAGTCCTAAGGGAAACTTAACCTTCAACCTATTGTGGCCATGAGATACCTTTTCAAGAACTTCGGATACACAAAACCTTTGGTTCATATGTTTTTTTTATTATCATATATTGTGGAGTTCAATAAATATGTTCTTCACGCTTTCATGTAGCTTCAAAATTTATTCACTTACTCGATTGCTATTTATATAGTTTTGAAAAGAAAAAAAAAACCCAACCAAACAAAGTTGTATTCTTTAAGGTTAGAATCCAAATAATTTTGTTTGGTTTTGACTTTAGTCAAAAAGCTAAACTAAACCGAACTGAACTATACTCATCCTTAATTTGTTACTGCTTGTGGGTTCACATACCGAGCTCCCAACCATTGATTGTGTAGTTCTTTTGAACCGTGTAACGTATTAGCGCTTCGGCATTGGTCGGGTCCCAAGCTCCGATAGTGGAACCGTTAGTTAGCACCGTCTTACCTGTGAGAGCATTTAGTCCAAAAGTATACACGGCCCTGAATGTAAAAGACAATTATACCCCTGAAAACATGAAAACTTAAAAAACAAAACATTTTTTTTAATTTGATTACCCGGTATCTTGTAAGAATCTATTAAGTTCATCCCATCTGGATAGAGGCAAACATCCCTGGGTGAAACCAAATAATGCTGTGGTGTTCTTGACGAAGGGTTTGCAGGGTTCATGATGGTGATTTTTGGTTTGGTAGATAACATCATCTTGCAAAGTGCCTCCTAATCTGATCTTTAATGGAGAAAAAGCTACATAATTTTTAAAGAAACACAATTAATTTTATACAATATTATAACGAATGCGATGTTATCCAATTCATTAACTATGCGTTTTTCTAATTAACCATTTAATTTAACAAACTTTGTATTTAGGTAGATTTTAAATAAAGTGGTAAAAAATGATACCTTGTTAGAGAAAAAATATGGTGAAAAAATATAAGTGTGTTGCATTTATTTTTGCAATCTGTAAAAAAAAGCTATAAAGAGTAAAGAAAACTTGTTGGTTCTTTTCACCTTTAATGGCATTCTTCAAGATTTTGTTGTGAAGATCCTGCATATAATTATATAACACAAACAGCTTTAGATTGATTTGAATATATATATATATATATATATATATATATATATATATATATATATATATATATATATATATATATATATATATATATATATATATATATATATATATATATATTCCAAAGACATATATGTAAGTTGACAAGTTCGTCCTTGTTAGAATGGTGTTATGTTTATTTTTCTACTTTAACGAATATTATGATTAGATTTATTTTTTTAAAGAACAGATGGTTAGATTCTTTAGAGACGTAAGGCCTAACTTTTTTGATGACATCAAGTAAACCCACAATCAACATCTCCTTTTATTTCAAAGACAAAATGAAAACGTTAACATATGCAACAATGACACTATCACGTCAAGCAAATTGTAATCAATAGTGACGCATTTTTACTTTATTTTCAATTTAACTAGTGGAGTAAAGATTTTAAAGAAGACAAATATAGTTTGTATAGGACTTTTTTCACAAACAGTCCATAACTTTCAAATTTCGACAAAATAACCTTATTTCTTTTAAAGGCGGGCCACCATAATATTGAACCTGAAGTCCTGAACCATGAAATTGAACTTAACTCCATTTAAAGGTCTTTTGACTTTTAATCCCATATACATCATTCATGATTGAATTTTCTAGATACGGTAACCATTTTTTTCCTTGTAAAACAATAGTTATAACCATTGATATTTTTTCAAAAATAAAAAATAGAAAAAATTAAAGATGCTTATTTGGATTTATTTACTTGTCTATGTATAGAATTAAATAGGAGTACGATTTTATCTCTATATCCATCTAACTATTTTTTAATCTAAACAATTATCGGTATGGTGTGTGTCATGCTCAATGAAATTGGGGGATTCAAGCCGGACATAGGTTGGATTACGAATAGAATATAAGTAAATTAGATTTACAGTTTAAAAAGAAAAAACAATTATTTTGTTAGTCGAAATAAAAAGGATCAATACCATAAAATTTTACGACAACTAATAATATTAAAAAAAAATGGTCACTTTATCCATTGAATTGTATA
Source organism: Lactuca serriola (assembly GCF_051521515.1). NCBI lineage: Eukaryota > Viridiplantae > Streptophyta > Magnoliopsida > Asterales > Asteraceae > Lactuca > Lactuca serriola. The sequence continues at coordinate 66,003,972 of NC_136414.1, forward strand.
TGATAAACGGGTATTGAATCATACTATGTTATCTAATAATATCTATTAGCTTATCCGATATCAATATGATATAATTATCCCGTTTAAATCCATTACAATCATGTTATAAGAACCCGCTAACAAAAGTTTATTTGACTATTGACTAACGACTACAATTTGAAAATAAGCTACGCAAACATTTATTTTCAAATTGTACTATATAAGCTAATGGATGAAAAGATGAATACCACATTGAGGAGAGAGGCATGATCCCAGCTGCAAGTACCATAATCACACTTCTCAGGTGGCCACCAATCCATTGTTGCACATACAAAATCATTATCTGTCTCTGCAATCCTACTTTTACCATCAATCACCACTCGTCCATTCTCACCTTTTGAATCCACACAAATGAACAAGAAGAACGCCAAAAAACACACACCCATGTCAACTAACAAAGAACCCATCTCCAAAAACCTTCTTTAATGACTATCTTTCTGTTCTGGGAACTTGTGAGTAGTTGACAGCTGGAGGTTGAAAAATGAACCAAAAAGATGAAGTTTTCAGAGTTCTTTTTCTTTCGGTTGTACATGAAAAGGTGGGATGAAGGGGAAAGTTGATCTTGAATGGATACCCATTCAAGATTTCATACTTGGATTGTGGGTTTTGAGTTTTGGTATTTGAAGCGGGTTTTAAAGACGGGTTGAGGTGGCGATTGGTGGGGGCCAGGCGGTGTGTTTGTTCTTTGCTTATGGGAAGTGTAAAAAGATTGCTGAATATGGGGGAAACCGATGATGTGTTGTGCAGGGCTTCTATTTCTAGTGAATTGTGTCTGGGATACAAACCGGTAACAATGGGTGAACATAGAAAGTAGGGTTAGTTTTATATTTGTACACGATATTATCAGGGTTGCAAGCGTAAAATGGACAGATTAGTTATCAGTTAAATGAGATTTCAATCAAAATAGATGATTTTAGAGTAAATTACACGAATGGTCCCTATGGTTTAGGGTAATTTGAGCGTTTGGTCTTAACTCGGAAGGTCCTTACTGTTTATTTTTGTTACACGCGTGGTCCCTGTTTTACCTAAAAAGATTATTTTGTCCTTGATTTTTTAATTTATTTAAATAAATATACTCTCAACCCACTCCCCTCACCTTACCCTACCTATCTCATCATTTTTTCCTATTCAAATTATAGTCTTTTTAGGTAAGATAGAGACCAAGCGCGTGACAAAATAGAAGGTACCAAGCGCGTAACAAAAACAAACAGTAGGGACTTTCCGAGTTAAAAAAATAAGTTAGAGACCAAACGCGCAAATTACCCCAAATCATAGGAACTATTCGTGTAATTTACTCATGATTTTATATAGTACTCTTTGGGTTAACCCACAAAAAAGTGTTGCACATTTTAATTAATCATTTCATAAAAAAAGAATTTCTTAAATATGATTAGATTAGTTAAGCTATATTTCTATAATAATAATATAATATTTTAGAATAAATTATGTAAAATGTTGTAATGATTTGAAACATTTTGACACTTTCAACTCATTTGACATGTTTTTAGATTTGTACTCATTTAATTAGTTGAAAATGAAATATAACCAAAATCAAAATAAATAAAGTATAATATTACTATTTAATGTAACTTGTGGCCTTGTGGTAACTATAGTTGAATGTAAACATGTAACGCCTCAACTTCTCAATCTATGTTGTTTTGATGCTCCAAAGCCGTACATATATTAGATAGCATTCCATGTCATAAACAAAGAATAGGCCAAATTCTATTTAAAACGGTGTAATTTTAAAATTTAAAATTAAAAAAAAAAAAATCAACGATTAACCATCAAATTCATATTTTCGTTGGGAAAATATCATTAAATCACAATAGACCATTAAAGTTACAACTTACATGTTTATTAAGTCATTTTCGTTGGTTTTTAACACATTCCCTGTTAACTATTTAAATAAAATTATACGAATGATCCTTATGGTTTCAAACTTTTTTCGTGGTTAGTCCCTCATCAGCACCATTCATCACCGACGCCACCACCATTCACACAACCACCACCGTTCACCTCGGCAAACCCCCACGGTTTTTTGATTTAGAGTTTAGCTTAACGGTCAAACTCCAATTCGCGTCGACCTAACCTCCCTTCGCATTGAGATCGATGCATTACTCTTTCTCTCTCGTTCTTCTCTGTTTTCTCCTTCCTGATGAGCGACGCATGACACACAACAATTGGTAGGAGTCTTGATCGCAAGTTTAGGCCACAAGAAGGAAAAGAAGCGGATGTGAAGCACACAAAAAAATTTGTCGATACCTCCCTTTCTCGTGATGTGATCATCCCTATCCCTCAAGCTCGTTTCCTTTTCTATCATTTGATCGACAATACAACAATAGCAATGTATTGAATTGGTATACAATGGTGATTGTTTTCGAATTGAAATTTTTTTTCACTGATTAGATTTTCAAAGGTCGTTGATTCATCGAAGGAATGATGGATCGAAAAGGGTTATGGGTTTTTGTTTTGAGTTCGATGGTGATGATGGTTAGTCTCATTGTTGGTTTAGTTTGTGAAGGTTTAAAAAAAGGTGAAGGATTATTTGGATGCACTAATTTTTGAAGCAGATAATTGAATTTTCGGTTTTTCGAATGGTGATTACATTATTTCTCTTTGAAGATAATGTAGGATTTGGATTTTCGATTTCAAATGATGGAATTGGCTTTCGATCGAAGATTATGAGTATGGATTTTTATTTCAATGATGTTGTGAAAAAGGATTAAGGTTAAATGAAATGATATTAGTTTTCAAATATGGTGAAGATTTTCGATTTTGGTCGAAGGTGAATGGTGGTGATATTGGTGATGAACGGGGTTGGTAAGGGACCAACCACGAAAGAAATTGAAACCATAAAGACCATTCATCTAATTTAGAGTAACTAGTTAGCGGGGAATCTGTTAAAAACTAACAAAAGTGACTTAATAGACAAGTAAGTTATAAGTTTAATGGTTTATTGCAAAAAAAAATACTTTAAGGACCAAATCGAGTAAATAACAATAATCAATTATGCTATATGGACATTTTGCATTTTTTTATTTAACCACTTGTTGATACAAGAAAGTGACCCTCGGCAGCTAAGAATGTCGAACCCTCAAACTAGAACGGCGGAAACGTTCGGGAGGCGGAGCACGTCATGTATAGTATCATATCAATGCATAATAGTAAACAAGCAACAACATCATCCATTGCATTAATAGTATAATTTAATAGAAGTGTGTTCTGTGTATAGTTTGAAAGACACCAAAATATGAATCAAAATAAAAGACGAGTCTTGAATGTGCTCCATCTTCTCAAAACCTAGTCCATTGTACCTGTCTACTAGTGACCTGAGAATACAAGTTATTTTGAAAGAGTAGATCAGCATTTAAGCTGGTGAGTTCATAAGTATTTAGTGGTCAGTTGTTCTATATGTTTAATGAAAGTGCTTTTAAATGTTTGTTTGTAAAATATTTGTATCTCCTAGAAAATCCTATATTTTCTACTTTAACTGAATTGTAATCTTCTACCAAGACACGACTATTATGTATGTTTGTCCCTTTGTAAAAGTGAGTGTTTTCCCAAAGACTGACTATCATTTACCAAAAATATAGTTTACATTACCGTTTATGTGAGAAGATCACAATTTGAATGTAATGGGAAAATAATAAAGATGTACTTGTAATATTGTATATAGCAACTACCGTTGTACTAACTACCTTAAAAAAATTGTTTTCATTAAGGTAAAATGTGATATAGTTGTAACCATACTTGATTGACTGAAACACGATGTTTGAAGACATCGAAATGGTATGACATTCGTCACCCGTAGACCTACAGATCCCACTGTAGCTAGGAGCAAGGTGTAGGATGGTCAATCCCATATAGATCTATACACAAATTCACGCTCTCCCTCCAGGAGACCTTGGTTACAATATGTGACACAGCAGTATATTGTCATTCCATGAAGTAGAGGCTCACATTAATGTTATAGTGTTCTTGTATTTGTATAGTGTGTTCTCTCTGTTCTAGTGTATTGTATGTTCTCTTTGTATAGTGTAGTGTATGTTCTCTTTGTATAGTGTAGTGTATGTTCTCTTTGTTACTCATTATAGTATGTTCTTTTTGTTTCTCATTATAGTATGGTCTTTCTGTTTCTCATTATAGTAAGTTTGGACTGACTCATGTATGAACTGACTCTTGTATGTTTCATTGTACTATAAATAGTGAGTAGTAATCCTCTAAACTATACCTATTATAGTTTACTAGTAATGTTATTTGAGTGACTGAGTATGTTTATACACCTTTGTTACCCAAAGGTGTTGAACTGATGTAAGAACTTTTATATCTATACACATATACATAATATATATAACTAAGATTCAAACGACACTCGGACAAACAACTGGATACCCTAAGTCCACAACCAAAAAAGGAACAGGAAATAAAGTGAGTTATCTGTCCTAAGACCTCTCAACCTTACTTATATAACTATATCTATATAGACATGATTTTGACAATATATAAGTTTAAAAGGGTTTGATAAAGAGTTTAGCATATAAAAGAGTTTTAAACATAATAAGGAATTTTAACCATTTGAATGGTTATAGATGACTTGATGTCAGTTTATAAAAGGTTTTGAAATAGTTTCCTTGATAACACAGTTTTGAAGTATAAGAAATCCACTTGTTTGATAGTTATTAATCACATGTGATTGATACAATAACTATAACGTTTTCAACGTGTATCCCCCCCCCCCCCCCCGGTAAAAGCATTTAAAATCATTTAAAATATAAGTTAAGGGGTATGAACTCGCCTGTAGTGAGTGATTCGAATGTAAGATCGATATAGGCTGTTAAGTGTCAAGTGAAGTCTCGAGCACAAACGGATCCTATTAAGCATATAATGACACATATATGTCTATAATTAGTGTATATAACAACTAATCATGAAAGGGAACCACCTTAGGGACTAAGAAACACTTGGAATGAAGTGTTACAATCACATATGATTGTACTAAAGGGGTTTACGGCCACACAAGTGTGTTCACGGCCTTGGTGTTTACGGCCATGGGAGTTTACAGCCAACTCAAGAAGAAGCTAGGGTTTACGGCCTAAGATGTTCACGACCATTGATGTTCTTGAGAAGGGTTTACGGCCAAAGGAGATGCTATGGCCGTAAACTCTTGATGATCAAGCTTAAGAGCTTGATTTCAAGGGTGTAATTCAAGAGTTTCTAATGGGAAACTAGTATATGGAAAGGATACTTACGTTTTGAAGCTTGAAGGGGTGTTCACAGCCCAAAGACCTAGTGTGTGTTCTTGGTGTTCTTGAAGATCTAACCCAAAAGAGGTCATTTCACGGATGAAATCAAGGGACTTTACTAGATTATGAAAGGTATCAACTAATAATTGGAAGAATCACTAACAAATTTGTAGGGAAATAGAAGTGATCTCAATGATACTTGAGAGATAATTGAGAGTTCTTGAGTTGAAAGTGTAAGAAATGAAGAATAATGAAGGGATATCCTTCATAAGGGTCCTGTTCACGGCCAGCTAAGATATTACGGTCGTAATCTCTAGTTTACGGTCGTAAACTCCATATGTTGGAGTTTTTCGGATTGAATGTTGCTCACTGAACTTTCGTAGATACTTCCTAACACTTAATCCTTGAATGTACTAGGCTTGGAACACTCAAACAGAACCTTAAAAATGCTAAAAGATAGCAGAAACAAGTCTAACTTGATTGAATTGAATGGTTGTACAAGATAGAAATTTCGGGTTGTCACAAAGAAGGACCCGAAGACCAAAATCTTTTGTGATCTGGAGAGGAGAATGTCATTGTTAACCATCAATGAAATCCAAAGACCAGAAGAAAAGACCCGAAGATATCTTTTGAACATGAAGACTATAACAAGTTACTTTAACTGAGTATGGGTGTAAGCCTTGCATTATCCGGTGTACCATTCAAAGTCACTAAAGTCAGTTGCTTTGTAACAGTTTAATATTGCCTTGTAACTTTTGGACCTCTATAAATAGAGTGTTCCTCTTCATGTTTATGCACCAATTCAAATCTTATCAGTACAAGATATATTCATCTCAATATTATCAAAAGTTATGTGAGTGATACTTTATCTGAGTCCCTTTTCACTTAAGTTGTTCATCATTTACTAACTTGTGTTTCAATGCAAACCATGTTATGATTCAACTAAGTGTCTACTTGTTTATGCTTATTGATATAACTTGTTGCTATTTACATTGCTTACTTTTCCGCAATCTAACTTTTATTGTTGAGGTAACAAAGATCCATTGAGATTAACTTACATTTCAGTAATATATTATCTCGTTATTAAGTTCTTCTCTCAACAATTGGTACCAGAACTAGAGTGGTTGCCTGTTAACTCCTTTCATAAAATAGAAGCTTTTTCTTAAAATAACCTCTGATTTAAAAGGCCTTCTATACCACTAACGCTTATTAAAACAAGGAAAATTTCACAAGCTTATTCTTTAAACATTTCAAACAGTTTTGGAGGTTCTAATAGAGCTCTAATACTGTTTGCAAGTGAATATCATCACTGGTCCCAAAGAATGGAAAGTTATTTAAGGAGACTAGGAAGAGATGTTTGGAGATTTGTAGAGGAACGACCTCATGTCCCCATTATCACTCCCATTGCTGCTAATGGTGCTCAAGCAAGACTCGTAGGTGGTTCGGCGGCCATGAACAGACCCACTAACGATGATCTCTATAATATGGACAAAGACGCAATTGTCTTCTATAAAATTTCATGTGGAGTTCCTCCAGACAACTTTGACATCATCATCAACTGTAAATCCACCAAAGAAATTTGGGAGGTACTCAAAAATCTCTACCAATGTTCTGAACAAGCACAAGACAAGAAGCTTACCACCGTTCTCAGCGAGTTCACCAACTTCGGTGCACTACCTGGTGAAAGTCCAGATGGCTTCTTTAAGAGATTTAACATCATAATCACTAAACTCTAAAATGTTGGTAGCGCCAGAAGTAACCATGAAACCAATCTGCAGTTTCTCAACAAATTAGGAAGACATTGGACGACTGCAAAAAATGATAGTTCAAGGAGATAGGAAGGTCCATACTTTTTCTCTATTCAAACTCTATGGTGAACTTTAGGCTCAAGAATCCACAGTCATGAAAGAATGTCCTTATATGGGTGGATCACTTGCTTTAATGACTCAAGCTCCTCAGTATGCCATCAAAGTATTGCAGTATCCATATCCCGAAGAGTCATCATATCAACATCCATATGACAATTCACTACAGTCAAATGAGGCAGTTGTAGAACTAGATGATGATGAAGATTTCCAAAATATAGCTGTAACGTCTGGTTCATGGTATGTATTTAACTTATAATTTTTTCCATTTCATAGAGTAACTCAACGAGTTGGGAGCCCTAAACTCTTCGAGTAGAGATCATAAGGTTCACGTATTTTAAGTAACCTACTCGACGAGTTGGGAGGCCTCAACTCGACTAGTAGGCTGGCAGATATGAAACCCTAATTTCTGGGGTTTCCACCCTATTTAAACACCTTATACCTTTCATGTTGGCCTCATTTCCATCCTCTAAGTCCAAAACCCTAAATCTCAAAACCCTAAAGCTATTGTGAGTGATTGTGAGCCATTCTAAGTGTTTTTAGTGTGTATTGGAAGCCACTGGAAGAAGAAAAGCTTGAGGACACAAGAAGGAACTTATAGATCCATAATCCTTGTCTCATCCATGACATTTTGTTGGTATAAATCTTGAACGTTTCTTTGTAGTTGTTTGGATCTTCTTTTAGGGTTATTTTGATTGGTTTTGGTCCAAATATCATGGTCCTTGGGAGTCGGACGTCCCCAACGGGTTTACACTTGAGATCTAAGGTCTTAAGGGGATTTCATGGCATAAAGGTGCCAACTTTATGGCTATGGAAGTCCCATGCAACCTTTAGACCATCACTTTGTCCTTTTGGAGCTTCTAATGGCCATGTATGTAGGGAAAGTTGGGACTTTACGTGACCTTCTTGTCCCTAGAGTCCAGATCTATGACCTCATGATCTATCTTGTAGTTTTGGTGGTGTTTGGATTAAGACTTTGGCCTTTTTGGGTTAGGGTTTGAGCTTAATCGATTTAGGTAAGGTATTAATGGGTAAAGTTGGAAACATTGCCCTTCTAGAATCATTTTCAGTCTAGATCTGGAGTATAGAGTGTAGATTGAAAGAATAAGGGCTTAATGCATTAAGAAAGGCTAACAGACTGAAGAACTCGACAAGTTCATAGAGGAAATCGACGAGTTGGGTCGAAGTATCTCGATTCTGTTAAAAGGAAGAACTCGGGGAGTTGGAGGAAAACTCGACGAGTTGGATCGCGATTTCGTGATTATGTGATTCATGGGAACTCGGCGAGCTGAAGGGTAAACTTGATGAGTTGAGTCAACTCAGAGCGTTAACTTTGACTTCAACATTGACATTGATTTCAACCATAGTTGACCCTAAAGGGGTTATGAGTGTGAAATGGTATCTAAGGGGTTGTTTTTGTTCAGGGAGTGAGTAGAGATGATTTCGGGGCAGAGACGTTTCATCTATCATCCGACATTTGAGGTGATTTTCCTCCTGTATTGAATGGGTCGAAGGCACCAATGTCGGCCCATGTATATTATGTGTACTGATTAGTAGCTAAGGGTGGGCAGGGCCCGTATCTTAGCATTACTTGAGTATAGATATGGAATGGATTGGTATATTTGGTTATACTTGTTGTTTGTGTGACACTTGTATGTGGTTCTTAGTTAGCTGAGTATGGGCAGGGCCTGAATTTCATTATTATCTGAGTGTGGGCGGGGCCCGTAACTCCTAGTTAGACGAGTATGGGTGTGGCCCATATCTCCTAGATAGTTGAGTGTGGGCGGGGCCCTATCTCACTAAGTGTCGGTGGGGAACGTATATCATCGGGTGGGGCCCGTTATCCGAGTGTGGGCGGGGCCTGAATCTCCTTGAGTGTGAGCGGGGCATGTATCTCCTAGTTGCATGTTATGTGTATGGTATGTGGTAGTTTGGGGGAAATTCACTAAGCATCGTGCTTACGGTTTTCATTTTTGGTTTCAGGTACTTTCGGTAGCAAAGGGAAGAGCTCGGGATGACTGCATTGCACAAACCATGATGTTTAGACTGGGATGTTTACTTTGATATATTTGACATATGTTTTGATATGGATATATCGTTTATGATGTTTTGAGATACTATAACTTATGTTTTGATGAGATGATTTTAATAACTATATTTTATTTATGATTTAAAAAAGAAATTTTTGGGACTATATTTTATGAGTGTTACAATAGCCCTCGTCAATCAACAGTTAAATCGCCTCCCACCACCCACTTTTCGCAAAAATTAACGATTCACCAAACCATCTTTCAACAGAAATTACAACCCTCGGAACAGTAATCAATGATATCCCAGAAATCCTCATCACCAACCTTAGCCTGAGAACACTCCTCAGATGATTTCTAATCACAAAGAAATTCCACATACTAACAAAGATGGAATTCTTGTCTGTCACAAATGTCACAAGGAAAATAACTTTGCAAGAGATCGAAAAGCAAATGTTGTGAAAGACAAAGCATTCTATCTTAGAATGGCTCAGAGATGGAAGATAAGGAGAAGGAAAAAGCAAAAGCATGTGTAGCTCAAGTTCGTGGGGATCATTAGGTTTGGTCTTCGGGTGATGAAGATGAGGACCTTGACAACAAAAGGAAGAAAGGAAAGATATGCATGGTTGCAGCAAGTGAAGAAGATGGTTCAACTAACCGGAAGAAAAACTACTACTGCATGGCAAAGGTAGGGACCCTCAGCATTGTTGAATAGGTAAAACTTATGATTCAGTCTAATAACCATAGCCTGCATGATTGTGAATCTCACCTAGAAAGACTTAATGAAGCTTGTGTTGTCGTCCTTACAGACTAAAACAAAGCCTTGGATGAAAAGAACATATCGACCCAAGAGTTGTATCACTTGATAGGAAGACTAGAAGACAAGAAGCTTCAGGCCACAATGTTAGAAAGAGACTTGTTAGAAAAAGGATGACAGGTTACTTAGTGAGACTCAGTTAGAAATTGCATTCAATCAACAGGATTTAATCCGCAAGGAAATTGTACGTCTGAATCAATTATTTGAAAAGTTGTTTAATGAAAGTGAGGCCATTGAAAATTTAGTTAATAATGGGACTATTGATAACACATATAATTGGGGATGGTCAAATGGCTACTCTACCGAAGAGAAATCCCCTCCTTGGTTTGATGTCGAACATCCATACGTCCCACGAGACCGGGCCTTTCATTACCCAATCAATGATAAGACCTTTCCCGAAGACATTTGATGTCACTTCGGTAGACTCCATGACCTATATAACAATTGTTTGATCAAGGAGATACATCTTGAATCCTTGGTAAACTCAAAAAGTTTTTTGCCTATCATCGGTACTATTAGTCTTGATTCCCAATCTAGTTCCGAAGTGGACGAGGATATTGTTGTGGAAAGATCTGAATCTTTCTAAACCTCTGTTGTTAATGAAAAAATAATTTTATATGGACCAACTCATCCCTCTAAGACAAGTCGCTACAAGGACTTACCTTTGACTTACTCTGAGGTACTTCAATCCACATTATTAACAAATGTCAGCCCGCAGACCCCAGTCAAGTCCACATCGACTCTTCGGTCTCTCCCATATGAACTTGACATTAAAACCTTTGAGTTTGGACAGTGCTCCCAAAATCATGAACTCTATAGTTCCGATGATTTAACACTTAGGTCAATGTATAGATCAAAGAACCTTAAAAGGCCCCAAGTAAATGCTTCCAATGTTGTCACACCAAAACTTGAGGCAAAAGTGGCTCTGAAAAATGAAGTCGGATCCTGACTTGAAAGGCTGGAAGATGAGTCAAAAATTAAATCTTTCAAAACTCAGGCCAAATTTTCAAACAAAAGGAATTTGGACAAATCCACCACTTCAAAATCTTTTCAAAATAACACTATAGTCGATGGATCTTGTCAAAAAGCATGTACAGTGGCTAAATCTTTTGAAACCAACAACATTGTACCCACCCAAAACAAGGTCAACTCTTTGTCACAAACTTCCTTAAAAGAATATTAAATGTAGGGTATTTCTCACACTTCACACTTTTCAAAAACCCATCAACCCATCAGGAAGTCAAAACCTACAATAGGTCCCTTAGCAATTCATCTTGAAATATGGCAGACTCTTCACTAAGGCACAAGCTAAGGATCAGGGAAAGGAAAAAACATCACCCTCCAAACCTTTGACCAAGTACATTATATGGGTCAATGAAAAGAAACTCACTTTTGTCTTGTAACCACTAGTAATAAAGACATATCACATCCCAACTCAAAATGTCTAAAAGAACGTGAAACATCATGGACACAAACAAATATAGAGGGAAAAATCTCTTCATCATTCCCACAAAAAAGCATATCAAGTCACCACCTGCAAGCATACAATTGACAGGAATGTTTCCCATGTTACTACGGGCCCCAAACTAGTTCTGGTGCCCAGATTAATCAACTGATTATGCAGGCTATGTGCGAGGAGGTCCATGAAGAAGAATGGTTGAGTGACAATGCGTGTCCTTAAACATGACAGGAAGGTTAGACTACCTTCGTGACTTCAGGCCAGTCATTGGTGGCAGAAACGTCACCTTCGGGAATACTATAAATGGGATAATAAGGGGATATCGTGTGTTAACTGCGGGAAGCTTCTCCATTCAACGAGTAGCTTATGTAGAGGGTTTAAAACACAATTTGATCAGTGTTGGTCAATTGTGTAAAGCAGGTCATCGGGTAGAGTTTGACAATGAGCACTGTTACATCATGACAAATGATAGAGAGAAGTGTTTGATTAATTCCAAAGTCGAAGGAATAATGTATCCACTAGACGTTCCTCTAATCATCAAAAAACCACAATTATGCTTCTTGTCAAAGGCAGTTTCTGAGGTCAGTTGGTTGTGGCATTGGAAGCTTGCACATCTCAACTTTAGATACATCAACAATTTAGTGACTGGACAGCTGGTTCGAGGACTTCAAATTTTGAAAATCAACAATGATTCTTTGTGTCCAGCGTGTGAGTGTGGTAAACAAACCAAATGAATTCATCCTCTGATAATTGATTCTTTAATTGTTGAACCTCTGGATCTCCTTCACATAGACCTCTGCAGTCCTTCAACTGTAGCCAGTCTTCATCATAAAAAATACATTCTGGTTATACTTGATGAATACACTCGTTTTACTTGGGTCTTCTTTCTAAGACTAAAATCAGACTCATCACAGATTCTAATCAATTCATCAAAGAGATAGAGCTACAAATCTAGCTTCTAGTTAGAAGGATAAGAAATGACAATGGCACCGAGTTCACTAATCAGCTTCTAAATAGCTTTTTAGTATCTAAAGGAATCAGCCACAACTTCTCGTTACCATACATACCGCAGTAGAATGGAGTAATGAGGAGGAACCGAACGTTGGTTGAAGCTGCTAGATCAATGCTCAACTTTGCTAACTTGCCGCTCTATTTTAGGGCCAAAGTAGTGGCAACAACATGTTTTGCTCAACATCTAAGTATCAATTGCAAACGTCTCAACAAAACACCATATGAAGGTCTAAACAACAGAAAACCCATTGTACGTTTCTCTCATATTTTTGGTTGCAGGTGTTTTGTGGTCAATAACAAGGATGATCTCAACAAATTTGCACTGAAATCTGATGAAGGCGTCTTTTTGGGTTACTCAACAAACAAGGTTGGATATCGTGTTCTTATCAGGAGAACAAGACTAATAGTTGAAAGCTTCAATGTCAAATTCGATTACTACTATGTCCGCAACATTCCTTCCAGTAAAGAAACAAAGTTCATCATGGAGGAAGACATTCCACCTTCGTTCGGACCCTTAAACATAGTTGAAGTTAACTATGATGATCTCTTTGATCTCCCAGAAAGTACACATCTTTCAGAGATACCGGTGTTCTCGTTAGCACAACAACAACACTCGGAGGTATCTGGACTAACCATTTCTGAAGGAACTTCATTGAATACTTCCACCTCGTCGGTTGAGGCGAAAAGCTCAAATCCCTTGGAAATTGCAACCATCGAGGTTCTAGTACTTGAAGATGTTGCTCCGGTACCCGTCTACCAAGTGACCAATCAATCAACTGTCTCTGAACATTCCGCCGACAAAGAAGTGGAAAACATTGATACTGAAAGGGATCCAAGAAAAGTAAATCATTAATTGGTTCCGGGGGAACCATCATCGGTTCCTGGGAAACCTTCATCTTCAGCTGTTGAAATAATCCCAACATTTCAAGACTCATCTGCGAGATGCTCACAAACCGAGGGGGAATAACCTTCAACAAAGAGACCTGAAGCCTCCTGTGAAATAGAGGACATTCTCTCTAATGCAACTGTTAAACATCACCAATCTCGCCTACATATCTGGATGAAAGATCACCAACCTGGCTAAATCATCGGAAATCCATCTTCTGTTATCCAAACTCGTTCTTCTTCAGATTTAACAAACCATTGTCACTATGCAACTTTTATGTCATCAATCAAGCCCAAAACCACGAAAGTGGTACTTCTACAGCCTGATTAGATTGTTGCAATGCAAGAGGAACAGGCAGAGTTTGAAAGAAACAAGGTTTGGAAACTTGTGCCGAAGCCTAAAATACATATTGTAGTTGGAACCCGATGGGTCTACAAGAACAAACTAGATGAATTTGGTGTTGTGATCCGCAACAAAGCCCGATTTATAGCCAAAGGGTATAGTCAACTAGAAGGAGCTCACTATGATGAAACATATGCTCTGTTGGCAAGACTGGAAGCCATGCATAACTTTCTCGTGTATGCAGCATATAAAAACATCGAAGTTCATCAAATGGACGTAAAAAGTGCGCTCCTTAACGGTGAATTGAAAGAAGAGATGTACTTACAACAACCTCTAGGCTTCGAAAACTTAAATTTTCCCAACCATTGCTATAAGCTAGAGAAAGTTGTCTACGATTTAATATAGGCACCAAGAGCTTGGTATGAAACTTTTTTCGGTGTTTGTTGTCAACTCTGGGTACAAACAAGGTGTAATAGACCCTACCCTTTTCAGACAAGTAAATGAAAAGCACTTAATGCTTGTGGAAATCTACGTGGATGATATTATCTTCAGTTTAATTGATCAAGGAATGGTGGATGACTTTGCTAAGCCTATGACCAAAAAATTCCAAATAAGCGTGAATAGAGAGATCAATTTCTTTCTAGGTCTTCTGGTCAAGCAGGCCCCTCAATGAATTTTCATGCATCAAGAAAAGTATACTACTGAACTGTTGAAGAAATTCTCAATGGACAACTGCTCCTTGGCAAAGGTCCCTATGGCCTTCGGTTACAAGATCTCAGTTAACCTTACCAGAGAGTCGGTTTATCAAAAGATATACCAAGGAATGATTGGTTCATTGATGTACCTCACTGCAAGTAGACCAGATATAGTCTTCGCCACAGGTTTATGTGCTATATACTAGGCTGATCCCAAAGTATCACACTTGATTGCAGTCAAGTAGATATTCAGATATCTCAAAGGGATTAAGGCCTTAGGTCTCTGGTATCCAGCAGGAAATGACTTCATTCTACAAGCTTTCACTAATGCATACCATGTAGGGTGCAGACTCGATTGAAAAAGCACCTCAGTAGGATGTCAATTTCTAAGTGGAAGATTAGTGAGTTGGTCCTGAAGGAAACAAAATTGTGTCTCACTTTCCACCGCAGAGGCTGAATATGTTGCCGCAACCAGCTGCTGCTCTCAAGTCCTCTGGATGAAAACATAGCTCAAGGATTACGGGTATAGGATGCTGTGAGTACTTATCTGTTATGATTCAAAGAGTGCAATACCCATTTCACACAATCCTATTTATCACTCAAAGATGAAACACATCTAACTACGGTATCACTTCATCAAGGATCATATCCTTAAAGGTAATATTGAACTAATTTTTGTTCCATCTCACGAGGAAATAGATAATGTCTTCACAAAAGCACTTGACTCCACAAAACTTATTGGCTTTTTAGAAATGTTAGGAATGATGAATCCAGACCCTCATTTCTTCTTGAAAGGATAACAACCGAAGATCTCATAATCTTTGGGTGTAATTAAATATGATTCTTTTCTTTTAAAAAATAATCAAAAAATTAATTAAAAAAAAACTCTTGAAGAATTTTACTTACCTTATCTATTTCTAGAATAGCTGATGTAGTACATACTTCATAAGTTGGTCCTCAGTATTCTCTATATAACGAAGATCATTTATGATCTATGTACTCCTTGGGTCTCTTTATTATTTGTATTTCTAACCTTGTGATCGAGGTGCTCTTCAGTATCCTCTTCCCGCAGACTCACTCAACAATCCAAATTCATATTTCATCAGACCTATCAAAGTTCATTGTGTGCTATTTAATGAATCTGAAACATCAAATATTTCAAAAGAAAAATGTTTTATTCTTCTTCATTTAATTTTTCGCACATGAAAAACGATTTCTCTTCAAAAGACTTTTCTCAACAAGGCCTATTTTTGGTTAAAAGGATAAACAACTTGATTTTCCTTAAAAGAAATATTTTTTGAAAAACCTTTTACTCACCAATCCCATCAAGAAACTGTTGCCGTCACATCCATTTCACTCCCCCTTTTTACTCAACGCATGAAATTGTTTTCACCCCACGATGGTCTGACGCATCATTATGCCCCTAGAACAACATTTAATGCCCTCTTTTTTTTGGTAAACACTTTTGATTTAAATTAAATCACGAAAGGTAAAAACCCAAAGGTTTTTACCAACTGTCATTAGCTTGATGTTAATCAATTTTGAAATCCGGACGTATAAAAACCCCTTTTCTTCCCCAAGAAATCTTACACTTTCTAAACTCTCATGGCGATCTTCATTCTCTTGATCTTCTTGCAAAACCCCTTTCCAACAAGTTCTTCAAATCATTTTTCATAACCATTGTGAAATCAGGTGCTTCTAAGATGTAATACAAGCCTTCCATCTCTGTGAGACCAACTGGTTCAGGCTCAACCATCAAGAACATCACTCCTTCCATTGCTGCAAGCAATTACAGGGGAATATTTGATGATCATGATAGTTACATTGACTCCATCAAGCTCATGATCAAATATCTTCCAACTCATCCACTATTTGGTGCTTTCGACTCATTCACGGAAGCATTACCCCAAGCGATTTTGTTCAAATGTGCCTTTTCTGCATTCAAACCTTTGGACTAATTGCATGAAGTCCATCTCAGATTGATTAATGATCATTCCTTGGTTGTTCTAACCAAAGAAATGTTCTTAGAGGCCATTAAACTTCGAATTCCACCATCCACAGAGTTTTATACTCCTAGCAACAACGACATCTTTGCTACTTTGTACCAAATGGGGTACCAATCAAAGCTGAAGGGGATCGATGAATTCATGAAAGGAAAGTTACCAGTTGTTTGGCAATATGTTTGTCACTATGTTATTCAATGTTTGTCTGGAAGAACTAGTGGAATGGATAACATGGGTAAGCCACTCCTCGACATTGTGCAGAGCTTCTTCATGGGAAACGCAGTGAACTACGGACGCATCCTTTAGGATGATTTCCTTTAGTATGTTAGCAAGGGGGCCCTGAATGAAGGAACGATGGAGCTCACCTCCATAAGCTATTGGTCCTTGTACTTGATTGATTTACAAAAACATGCACAACTCAGCCTTGACAACGACACCAACCTCTTCTCCTATAGAGATCTAAAAAGGTATAATCATTCTAAAAACCAATCACTCTTCAGTCACATTAAACATCTTCCAATGCATATTCTAGAGTCTATTGGACATACTAACCTTCATGTAGCTGATCATATCATGGCTACGAGTGGTATTGACACCCATACCACTCTACCCCGCCAAGCCCCCCACAGCTAACCCAGGTTCAAGCCCCACAGCCCAAGCTAAAAAGGGTCAAATCCTTGGCTATTAAGAACACACCTTCAAATGTAGTAACGAAGGGTGAGGGCGCTTCCAAGAAAAGAAAAGACTCCACTGTAGAGGCAATTACTCATGTACAACCATCTCCCATAAAGGCACTCGACCAACCCATAAATGTGGTTGATAGTCTAAGTGAGCCTTCAGAATCAGGAGATATTTTCAGGAGATTCTTGACCATGGATTTATCATACCAAGCTTCCCACCTTTGGGGAGCTGGTGTTAAGAAGAATGATGGATCCTTTCAAACATGCATTGATTATTAGGAATTAAAGAAACTAATGATCAAAAACTGTTACCCACTCCCAAGAATCGATTATATGTTCGATAAACCTCAAGGATCCACATACTACTCCAAGATAGATCTCCGATCAGAGTACCGTCATCTCAGGGACCAAGAAGGAGACATTCCAAAGATAAAAATTAGGGCTCAGTATGGTCATTCGAGTTCCTAGTCATGCCTTTCGAATTGATCAATGTGACAACCCGAAATTTTCTATCCCGTACAGTCAAATACTTCATTGAAAGTTAAACTCATTCCTGCTATCATTTAGCAATTTGGAGTCTGTTTGAGAGTTCTGAGCCTTGTACACTTAATGAATTAGTGTTGGAAAGTAACTAGTAAAGCCTTAGCATTGAAATTTATGCCCTAAACTCCATAAGATGGAGTTTACGACCGTAAACTCAAGAGGGCCGTGAACTCCCACACACACACACATATATATATATATATATATATATATATATATATATATATATATATATATATATATATATAGACCGATTTTGTTTATGCTTTATAAAAATCAGAGTACTTCATTTTATAAAAATGTTGCGGAATTTGTTCCCAGAAAAACATGGTAAATACGTTATTAAAACATTTTCGATGAAACGTATTTATTTCATTTTAAAACGTTTGGGATGTCATCGTTAATACAGAAACATAAGCATAAACAGAACTTACAATTATTTACACTAGTGATCTACATCTCTTTAAATCTCTCAGTGTATTGTGACTTCATATCAACACCTGTGATAAAAATAAACTGAGTGGGTCAGGTTGGGAAACCTGGTGAGCACATAGGGTTTTCAACCCACAATAATATAATTATTATTTTTAAACATCAAACAATCAACCCAATTACCCATTCCCGTTATCCTCACATTACGTCCCTAAAACATCTAACACAAGGGACCTAGTCAAAGGACTATCATTGGGATGGAGTATATCTGGTGAGCACACAGTTCACACAGTTCGAATAAACACACAGTTCGAATAAACACACAGTTCGGTTAAACACAAAGTTCGAATAAACACCTACAGGTTGCGAGCCTGTTAGTGTTCCACTGGACTGTCTAGAATAGTCCGTGGTCGTCATCTATACTCCGCTAGATGACTAGATCATCAAGAACATCTATAACGAGGCATCTCATTATTTCATTTTATCACACAGCAACTAATACATCTACCCATGTTTTACCCAACACATTTTGTAGATATAAAATACATATACAGTTTAAATCATTGAAAACATGTATAAAACGTTCATCCAGCATAGATAGCAGGTATACAGATAATATACACACACAACACGTAATTTATATAAAATACTTCATATCTATGTGTAAGCTGAAAGTAACTATGCACTCACCTGAGAAGGTGGTGACTCGGTACTCGGACAACGCTTCGTTTACTTTAAAATAATTTCCTTTGACGAAACCTAGTATTATCACCACTAGATTTTAGTCTAATATTACCGTGACTAATTATTAGTCTTATTATTATTATTATTATTATTATTATTATTATATAAGCGTTTAAACAATACTTTCCAACTACTATGTACAGACAGGGGCCAGACATAAAACACCGGAGGGCAGGACCATTTTGGCGTATAGCACTTCTGAAATCCAACAACCCTATGCGGCCCTTTAAACCAGATTCCCCGTACCGCGAGTAGTTAAAAGATATTATAACGACACTTATATAAGTCATAATAATAGCCCAAATATTTATTATAAATTTATAATAACAATACTAATTTTAAATATAAACTATATTTAAAATAGGGTAAACATAACTTACTTTCAAGGGGATTTTAGCTAGGAGTCGGGCTCTGCAGGGGCAGAACTTCGTCGCTGAATCTTTCTAAGGAAGATTCGTGCAGCGCTTCAGCGCTCACCTTACTATACTAAAACTACAGAAAGA
This sequence comes from Lactuca serriola, assembly GCF_051521515.1. NCBI lineage: Eukaryota > Viridiplantae > Streptophyta > Magnoliopsida > Asterales > Asteraceae > Lactuca > Lactuca serriola. The sequence goes on from NC_136414.1 coordinate 66,023,264, forward strand.
GAAGTCGAATCACGAGGGACCGAAATGCTCGGGGGATAAGGAGAGAAAGACTCTTGAATCAAGAGAATGGTGCAAGAAATATGAGAGCCCAAGGCTCTTATTTATACTAATTGAATTTTCAAAAACTACCCTCCATAATTACTTAATGACCTTTTAGTTATATAAACAACTAAACACCCCTCTATAATACTATTTTAAATGGATTTAATGATCTTTGTACTAAACTAATGTCGAAAGAACTCAACATTAGTTTTATAATAACCGCATCGTCGATACCTTTCTAATGATATATACATATGTATATATATGTGTACGTATACATGATTTATACTTTATTTTAATACGTAAATATACTACTATAATTTGTAACTCGCTCATACGAACTCCGTTTTTGACGTTATTTATATCCACGCGTAGGTGGAGACATACTCTACAACTTTCGTTTAGACTCCGTTGGTTAATTTTGACTTTATTTTTAAAGTTATATTTTTAACAGGCCAGGACAGGATTGGTCCGTTAAAATCTCATAACTTCTTTATTCGATGTCCATTTTCGTCTGTATTTTTATCGTTACGCTACTAATAACGAGATCTTCGATTCTTGTTTAGGTTGTGTCGGCTAAAAATCAATCGATCTAAAATTCGAATTTCGGGTTGTACACCTCTAATCCGAAACTTCGAAAAATCATAACTTCTTCATACGAAGTCATATTTGGGCGTTCTTTTTATCGATGTTCTTAGTTTAACATATTCTATGACTTTTGTTTAGAGCGCTAAGGCTAAATCTCTATATATCATAAATTTACTATTTACGCTTCCCGGCGCCGTGCCGGTTCCGACGCGAAACTTCGACGGGTCATAACTTCTTCGTTATAACTCGGATTTCAACGTTCTTTATATGTACGGAAACCTTGTGACATATTCTACAAATTGGTTAAGATTATTTATTCTAAATAATCTTTTTGTCAAAAAGTCGTTTTCGACCCCTATTGCCTCTAAATTGACTAGCCCGGATCTGCGGGCGTTACAATTATCTCCCCCTTAGGATGATTACGTCCCGGAATCATCAACGAAACAGGGCTCGTATAATGACTCCATACGTCATCTTTTCATCCTAGTTAATAATTATAACTTCTATATTCCTTCAAGTCTATCTCTTAGACTCATTGACTATAAGCAGTACTCGATCGTGCACCTGCTCTCTACCTCGGGCTAGACTTCAAATTATGACCTATCATCATGTGATGCACATTTAGACTTAGGTCTCTTAGAGTTAAATTCTAAAATAGACTATGCCTTCCTTCATGTTCTAATGTGATATAATCACACTTTAACATGTAGCGTTTCTGGCTACCAACTTCTTTAACAACGAACGCGATACTTCTATTGATTGCTTTGATTTCAATCGTTTGGTTTAAGTCGGACGCTACATCAAACTTGGTTCTCTGAACCATGCAACATACTCATCGTAGTCAGACTCAATTCGGTATGACCACTAGGGTCGGAAATCAACAATCTTTTTAGTCATTATCGAAACGATGGTAATGACATACTTGAAAAAAAAAAACAGAATCAGTTACTAGCTTCTTGGTAACCTTGTGACTTTCCCTGATCCAAGTGTGAGTCCTGTGCTTCCGGTAGTATAGGCCTCTACTACCATTCACACCTACTCATACTCGTCCCAAGTATTGTCCCGCAGTCTCTCCAAGTCACCATACACGAAAAAAAACAACTTAACACATCAGATAACAAAACAAAGGTTTCATATTATTTCTTGAAACGATTACATAGGTGTTCAAGTTCACCCTAGACTATGCCTCTAACAGGCTACATCATATGATTCTATGGCTACATTATAACTCGATCCTTGGATGTCAAGCCGTCATTCCTGAATCCTCGCATTGTCATCTGCTTCGTCTAGGATCATATGGAATGCTCTTGCCTTCGGTTTTGGCGGAATGTTTGGTTTTTCCGCCTCTTTCTTTTTCGGGCAATCCTTAGCAACATGCCCTTCTTCACGGCATTCATAACACACCCTTTTGCACTCGTTGGCGTAATGTCCGGTCTTCCCACACTTGTAGCAAGTCACTTCTTCGCTACATTTCCCAAAGTGATTCTTTTTGCACTTCTCGCACCATTTCACTTTGTTTCCTCCTCCGCTAGACTCCTTTGAACCAGACTTGATCTTCTTATTGGGCCTCGTAGATTCCTCAAACTTCCTCTTTTCGCCAACCTCAATCTTGTTGGCAACTCTTCCCTTAATCATATCTTCCACAGACTTGGCAGCCCAGATAGCTGCCTCCAGAGTAGGAGCCTGACGCACTGGCACCGCGTACTCCCATGGAAGTCCCTTTGCGTACTTGTCAATTTTCGTCAGCTCATCCGGAACAAGACGCAAGGCAAACTCCATCTTTTCTATGAAGTTGTTTGTGTATTCATCGATTGACATGCTTCCCTTCTTCAGGGTTAGAAACTGGTTCTCTAGCTCAAGCAGGTTTTGAGCTGAGCAGTACTTTCGTTTGAATTGCACCAAAAATTCTGCCCATGTCAGTTGCAGGGGCTCATTAGGGCTCAGAGTCTTCCCCAAGGTATTCCACCAACGTACAACACTTCCTCGAAACTGACGCACTGCAAATGTGGTCTGTAGCTTCCCTCTGCAACCGCATGTCATGAAGGCTAACGCCATCTCCGAGATCCAATCCATGACCCCGATCGGATCCTCCTTTCCAGTGAAAGTCGATGGCTTGCAAGTCAGAAAATCCTTGTACTTGCATCCATTCCTCTCGACTTTGTCATCTTGGTTGTTTTGTCGAACTATTGGTGGGTTGACTTGACCAACAGTCCCACTGTAGTTTCCTTCCTCAGTCTGCCCTTCGTTCAACTCGGGCTGTTCGATCTGAATAGTGGCTTCCTCACGATTTTGCTGGAGCAAACGTCTAGTTTCCTCCATTTGACGATCCAACATTGCCTGGATCATCGCTTGCACTCCGGCCATCGTTATTGGTCCGGCAGCGGCTTCCACAACTGGTATTTGCTCGATCACGGGGGGTTGGTGTCCGTTCCCATTTGCATTCACGTTTCCACTACGGGTTCTTGCCATCTTGATCTATACACCGAATAAGGTGAATCCAGATCTTTACTTAGGATTGACGGTTAAATCATCCTTATCACTCCGAAACGTTTATATGCTAGTTCTAATATCGTAGTCGTACGTTTAGAATCCTAAACACATAAGGTTTCCAGATCCGGTCGGCAACAGACCATAGATCCGAACAACTAACAGCATATCAGGCACAAGTATTTAGCACATAAAAGCATTTTAGGCACAATTCCTAAAATAAGCTAGTGCTCACACCTCACAATCATCGCTTAGCATTCTAAGTTTAAGTCTAGAAATAAATCCATATTCCTAGTTCGCTTAAACTAATGCTCTGATACCAACTGTGACATCCCCATTTTCACGGCCAGGAAAGACCGATTTTGTTTATGCTTTATAAAAATCAGAGTACTTCATTTTATAAAAATGTTGCGGAATTTGTTCCCAGAAAAACATGGTAAATACGTTATTAAAACATTTTCGATGAAACGTATTTATTTCATTTTAAAACGTTTGGGATGTCATCGTTAATACAGAAACATAAGCATAAACAGAACTTACAATTATTTACACTAGTGATCTACATCTCTTTAAATCTCTCAGTGTATTGTGACTTCATATCAACACCTGTGATAAAAATAAACTGAGTGGGTCAGGTTGGGAAACCTGGTGAGCACATAGGGTTTTCAACCCACAATAATATAATTATTATTTTTAAACATCAAACAATCAACCCAATTACCCATTCCCGTTATCCTCACATTACGTCCCTAAAACATCTAACACAAGGGACCTAGTCAAAGGACTATCATTGGGATGGAGTATATCTGGTGAGCACACAGTTCACACAGTTCGAATAAACACACAGTTCGAATAAACACACAGTTCGGTTAAACACAAAGTTCGAATAAACACCTACAGGTTGCGAGCCTGTTAGTGTTCCACTGGACTGTCTAGAATAGTCCGTGGTCGTCATCTATACTCCGCTAGATGACTAGATCATCAAGAACATCTATAACGAGGCATCTCATTATTTCATTTTATCACACAGCAACTAATACATCTACCCATGTTTTACCCAACACATTTTGTAGATATAAAATACATATACAGTTTAAATCATTGAAAACATGTATAAAACGTTCATCCAGCATAGATAGCAGGTATACAGATAATATACACACACAACACGTAATTTATATAAAATACTTCATATCTATGTGTAAGCTGAAAGTAACTATGCACTCACCTGAGAAGGTGGTGACTCGGTACTCGGACAACGCTTCGTTTACTTTAAAATAATTTCCTTTGACGAAACCTAGTATTATCACCACTAGATTTTAGTCTAATATTACCGTGACTAATTATTAGTCTTATTATTATTATTATTATTATTATTATTATTATATAAGCGTTTAAACAATACTTTCCAACTACTATGTACAGACAGGGGCCAGACATAAAACACCGGAGGGCAGGACCATTTTGGCGTATAGCACTTCTGAAATCCAACAACCCTATGCGGCCCTTTAAACCAGATTCCCCGTACCGCGAGTAGTTAAAAGATATTATAACGACACTTATATAAGTCATAATAATAGCCCAAATATTTATTATAAATTTATAATAACAATACTAATTTTAAATATAAACTATATTTAAAATAGGGTAAACATAACTTACTTTCAAGGGGATTTTAGCTAGGAGTCGGGCTCTGCAGGGGCAGAACTTCGTCGCTGAATCTTTCTAAGGAAGATTCGTGCAGCGCTTCAGCGCTCACCTTACTATACTAAAACTACAGAAAGAGAAGTCGAATCACGAGGGACCGAAATGCTCGGGGGATAAGGAGAGAAAGACTCTTGAATCAAGAGAATGGTGCAAGAAATATGAGAGCCCAAGGCTCTTATTTATACTAATTGAATTTTCAAAAACTACCCTCCATAATTACTTAATGACCTTTTAGTTATATAAACAACTAAACACCCCTCTATAATACTATTTTAAATGGATTTAATGATCTTTGTACTAAACTAATGTCGAAAGAACTCAACATTAGTTTTATAATAACCGCATCGTCGATACCTTTCTAATGATATATACATATGTATATATATGTGTACGTATACATGATTTATACTTTATTTTAATACGTAAATATACTACTATAATTTGTAACTCGCTCATACGAACTCCGTTTTTGACGTTATTTATATCCACGCGTAGGTGGAGACATACTCTACAACTTTCGTTTAGACTCCGTTGGTTAATTTTGACTTTATTTTTAAAGTTATATTTTTAACAGGCCAGGACAGGATTGGTCCGTTAAAATCTCATAACTTCTTTATTCGATGTCCATTTTCGTCTGTATTTTTATCGTTACGCTACTAATAACGAGATCTTCGATTCTTGTTTAGGTTGTGTCGGCTAAAAATCAATCGATCTAAAATTCGAATTTCGGGTTGTACACCGCTAATCCGAAACTTCGAAAAATCATAACTTCTTCATACGAAGTCATATTTGGGCGTTCTTTTTATCGATGTTCTTAGTTTAACATATTCTACGACTTTTGTTTAGAGCGCTAAGGCTAAATCTCTATATATCATAAATTTACTATTTACGCTTCCCGGCGCCGTGCCGGTTCCGACGCGAAACTTCGACGGGTCATAACTTCTTCGTTATAACTCGGATTTCAACGTTCTTTATATGTACGGAAACCTTGTGACATATTCTACAAATTGGTTAAGATTATTTATTCTAAATAATCTTTTTGTCAAAAAGTCGTTTTCGACCCCTATTGCCTCTAAATTGACTAGCCCGGATCTGCGGGCGTTACAATTATCTCCCCCTTAGGATGATTACGTCCCGGAATCATCAACGAAACAGGGCTCGTATAATGACTCCATACGTCATCTTTTCATCCTAGTTAATAATTATAACTTCTATATTCCTTCAAGTCTATCTCTTAGACTCATTGACTATAAGCAGTACTCGATCGTGCACCTGCTCTCTACCTCGGGCTAGACTTCAAATTATGACCTATCATCATGTGATGCACATTTAGACTTAGGTCTCTTAGAGTTAAATTCTAAAATAGACTATGCCTTCCTTCATGTTCTAATGTGATATAATCACACTTTAACATGTAGCGTTTCTGGCTACCAACTTCTTTAACAACGAACGCGATACTTCTATTGATTGCTTTGATTTCAATCGTTTGGTTTAAGTCGGACGCTACATCAAACTTGGTTCTCTGAACCATGCAACATACTCATCGTAGTCAGACTCAATTCGGTATGACCACTAGGGTCGGAAATCAACAATCTTTTTAGTCATTATCGAAACGATGGTAATGACATACTTGAAAAAAAAAAAACAGAATCAGTTACTAGCTTCTTGGTAACCTTGTGACTTTCCCTGATCCAAGTGTGAGTCCTGTGCTTCCGGTAGTATAGGCCTCTACTACCATTCACACCTACTCATACTCGTCCCAAGTATTGTCCCGCAGTCTCTCCAAGTCACCATACACGAAAAAAAACAACTTAACACATCAGATAACAAAACAAAGGTTTCATATTATTTCTTGAAACGATTACATAGGTGTTCAAGTTCACCCTAGACTATGCCTCTAACAGGCTACATCATATGATTCTATGGCTACATTATAACTCGATCCTTGGATGTCAAGCCGTCATTCCTGAATCCTCGCATTGTCATCTGCTTCGTCTAGGATCATATGGAATGCTCTTGCCTTCGGTTTTGGCGGAATGTTTGGTTTTTCCGCCTCTTTCTTTTTCGGGCAATCCTTAGCAACATGCCCTTCTTCACGGCATTCATAACACACCCTTTTGCACTCGTTGGCGTAATGTCCGGTCTTCCCACACTTGTAGCAAGTCACTTCTTCGCTACATTTCCCAAAGTGATTCTTTTTGCACTTCTCGCACCATTTCACTTTGTTTCCTCCTCCGCTAGACTCCTTTGAACCAGACTTGATCTTCTTATTGGGCCTCGTAGATTCCTCAAACTTCCTCTTTTCGCCAACCTCAATCTTGTTGGCAGCTCTTCCCTTAATCATATCTTCCACAGACTTGGCAGCCCAGATAGCTGCCTCCAGAGTAGGAGCCTGACGCACTGGCACCGCGTACTCCCATGGAAGTCCCTTTGCGTACTTGTCAATTTTCGTCAGCTCATCCGGAACAAGACGCAAGGCGAACTCCATCTTTTCTGTGAAGTTGTTCGTGTATTCATCGATTGACATGCTTCCCTTCTTCAGGGTTAGAAACTGGTTCTCTAGCTCAAGCAGGTTTTGAGCTGAGCAGTACTTTCGTTTGAATTGCACCAAAAATTCTGCCCATGTCAGTTGCAGGGGCTCATTAGGGCTCAGAGTCTTCCCCAAGGTATTCCACCAACGTACAACACTTCCTCGAAACTGACGCACTGCAAATGTGGTCTGTAGCTTCCCTCTGCAACCGCATGTCATGAAGGCTAACGCCATCTCCGAGATCCAATCCATGACCCCGATCGGATCCTCCTTTCCAGTGAAAGTCGATGGCTTGCAAGTCAGAAAATCCTTGTACTTGCATCCATTCCTCTCGACTTTGTCATCTTGGTTGTTTTGTCGAACTATTGGTGGGTTGACTTGACCAACAGTCCCACTGTAGTTTCCTTCCTCAGTCTGCCCTTCGTTCAACTCGGGCTGTTCGATCTGAATAGTGGCTTCCTCACGATTTTGCTGGAGCAAACGTCTAGTTTCCTCCATTTGACGATCCAACATTGCCTGGATCATCGCTTGCACTCCGGCCATCGTTATTGGTCCGGCAGCGGCTTCCACAACTGGTATTTGCTCGATCACGGGGGGTTGGTGTCCGTTCCCATTTGCATTCACGTTTCCACTACGGGTTCTTGCCATCTTGATCTATACACCGAATAAGGTGAATCCAGATCTTTACATAGGATTGACGGTTAAATCATCCTTATCACTCCGAAACGTTTATATGCTAGTTCTAATATCGTAGTCGTACGTTTAGAATCCTAAACACATAAGGTTTCCAGATCCGGTCGGCAACAGACCATAGATCCGAACAACTAACAGCATATCAGGCACAAGTATTTAGCACATAAAAGCATTTTAGGCACAATTCCTAAAATAAGCTAGTGCTCACACCTCACAATCATCGCTTAGCATTCTAAGTTTAAGTCTAGAAATAAATCCATATTCCTAGTTCGCTTAAACTAATGCTCTGATACCAACTGTGACATCCCCATTTTCACGGCCAGAAAAGACCGATTTTGTTTATGCTTTATAAAAATCAGAGTACTTCATTTTATAAAAATGTTGCGGAATTTGTTCCCAGAAAAACATGGTAAATACGTTATTAAAACATTTTCGATGAAACGTATTTATTTCATTTTAAAACGTTTGGGATGTCATCGTTAATACAGAAACATAAGCATAAACAGAACTTACAATTATTTACACTAGTGATCTACATCTCTTTAAATCTCTCAGTGTATTGTGACTTCATATCAACACCTGTGATAAAAATAAACTGAGTGGGTCAGGTTGGGAAACCTGGTGAGCACATAGGGTTTTCAACCCACAATAATATAATTATTATTTTTAAACATCAAACAATCAACCCAATTACCCATTCCCGTTATCCTCACATTACGTCCCTAAAACATCTAACACAAGGGACCTAGTCAAAGGACTATCATTGGGATGGAGTATATCTGGTGAGCACACAGTTCACACAGTTCGAATAAACACACAGTTCGAATAAACACACAATTCGGTTAAACACAAAGTTCGAATAAACACCTACAGGTTGCGAGCCTGTTAGTGTTCCACTGGACTGTCTAGAATAGTCCGTGGTCGTCATCTATACTCCGCTAGATGACTAGATCATCAAGAACATCTATAACGAGGCATCTCATTATTTCATTTTATCACACAGCAACTAATACATCTACCCATGTTTTACCCAACACATTTTGTAGATATAAAATACATATACAGTTTAAATCATTGAAAACATGTATAAAACGTTCATCCAGCATAGATAGCAGGTATACAGATAATATACACACACAACACGTAATTTATATAAAATACTTCATATCTATGTGTAAGCTGAAAGTAACTATGCACTCACCTGAGAAGGTGGTGACTCGGTACTCGGACAACGCTTCGTTTACTTTAAAATAATTTCCTTTGACGAAACCTAGTATTATCACCACTAGATTTTAGTCTAATATTACCGTGACTAATTATTAGTCTTATTATTATTATTATTATTATTATTATTATTATTATATAAGCGTTTAAACAATACTTTCCAACTACTATGTACAGACAGGGGCCAGACATAAAACACCGGAGGGCAGGACCATTTTGGCGTATAGCACTTCTGAAATCCAACAACCCTATGCGGCCCTTTAAACCAGATTCCCCGTACCGCGAGTAGTTAAAAGATATTATAACGACACTTATATAAGTCATAATAATAGCCCAAATATTTATTATAAATTTATAATAACAATACTAATTTTAAATATAAACTATATTTAAAATAGGGTAAACATAACTTACTTTCAAGGGGATTTTAGCTAGGAGTCGGGCTCTGCAGGGGCAGAACTTCGTCGCTGAATCTTTCTAAGGAAGATTCGTGCAGCGCTTCAGCGCTCACCTTACTATACTAAAACTACAGAAAGAGAAGTCGAATCACGAGGGACCGAAATGCTCGGGGGATAAGGAGAGAAAGACTCTTGAATCAAGAGAATGGTGCAAGAAATATGAGAGCCCAATGCTCTTATTTATACTAATTGAATTTTCAAAAACTACCCTCCATAATTACTTAATGACCTTTTAGTTATATAAACAACTAAACACCCCTCTATAATACTATTTTAAATGGATTTAATGATCTTTGTACTAAACTAATGTCGAAAGAACTCAACATTAGTTTTATAATAACCGCATCGTCGATACCTTTCTAATGATATATACATATGTATATATATGTGTACGTATACATGATTTATACTTTATTTTAATACGTAAATATACTACTATAATTTGTAACTCGCTCATACGAACTCCGTTTTTGACGTTATTTATATCCACGCGTAGGTGGAGACATACTCTACAACTTTCGTTTAGACTCCGTTGGTTAATTTTGACTTTATTTTTAAAGTTATATTTTTAATAGGCCAGGACAGGATTGGTCCGTTAAAATCTCATAACTTCTTTATTCGATGTCCATTTTCGTCTGTATTTTTATCGTTACGCTACTAATAACGAGATCTTCGATTCTTGTTTAGGTTGTGTCGGCTAAAAATCAATCGATCTAAAATTCGAATTTCGGGCTGTACACCGCTAATCCGAAACTTCGAAAAATCATAACTTCTTCATACGAAGTCAGATTTGGGCGTTCTTTTTATCGATGTTCTTAGTTTAACATATTCTACGACTTTTGTTTAGAGCGCTAAGGCTAAATCTCTATATATCATAAATTTACTATTTACGCTTCCCGGCGTCGTGCCGGTTCCGACGCGAAACTTCGACGGCTCATAACTTCTTCGTTATAACTCGGATTTCAACGTTCTTTATATGTACGGAAACCTTGTGACATATTCTACAAATTGGTTAAGATTATTTATTCTAAATAATCTTTTTGTCAAAAAGTCGTTTTCGACCCCTATTGCCTCTAAATTGACTAGCCCGGATCTGCGGGCGTTACAATATATATATATATATATATATATATATATATATATATATATATATATATATATATATATATATGAATTTTGATCATTTCTAGCCATTTTCTCAATTCTCAAACCCAAGAACTTCAGTTTTCTCTCAAGTATCATCGGATCTTCGTCCCTGATCTTCAAAACTCATAAGTTTATTGTCCTACCTAGTTGATATCTTACATGAACTAGTGATCTTACATGATTTAATCTGTGAAATCATTCCATTTTGTAGATCTTCAAGTTTCACCAAGAACACACACTAGTGTTCTTGGCTAAAAACGACCATTCAAGCTCCTAGATCGTAAGTACTCTTGTTCTAACTCGTTGTACACTAGGTTTAACATGTTTAGACCCTAGAATCATCAAGAATCAATGGTTGAATGAGATTTTATGGCCAAGGATCTCCCAAGGTCGTAAACTCCCTATAAGGGTGCAATGATGCCCTTTCCTCCTTCCAATTAACTAGAACTTAGCATAGAACCAACCACCATTGAACTAGGGACTTCAAGAAATGATACGGTACTTCCTACCATGAGTTTACGGCCGTAAACTCATGGGGAAGTGGTCCCCAGGCCTTAAACACAAGATAGGGTCATTCTTAGACCTTAAACTCACCTAGCCTCTTACTTAAGCCTTGGAACACTTAACCATTTAAGAAACCTTGCCTTTAAACCTCAAATGGAGACCCATTAGAGAGCTTACGGCCAGGAGTAAACTCCCCTGGGCCGTAAACTCCAATAAGTATGGTCTATGGACCATAAACTCAAATACGAAGCCTTATACTCCTTTGTTGCAACCCAATAGCCTCTTAACACTTTGACCAAAGTGTTTTCCACGCATTAGGATGTTTATACTTGTCTATTAGTGTTATAATCACTAATTGTATATACACATATGTCTTTATATGTTATTAGGATCATTGTGTGTGTTTAAGTCTTCACTTGACACCAAGCACTTGTCCGACACTTCCATACGATCCACTCACTGCAAGTAAGTTCATACCCCTAAATTAACCTTTTCAATGTTTTTAAATGTTTATAAATGCTTTTATGGGGGGATACAAGTTGAATCATTCTAGTTAGTACATCAATCACATGTGATTAATAATTAGCATACAAATGGATTTACTACACTTTTAGCTGTTTTACCAATCATATTACTTCAAATGACTTTCTCAACCGTTTTTTACATGTTAAAACTCTTTATCAAACTGTCTTACATACTGTATGTTTCCTTTCAAACTTTGTTACCATTGTGTTTCAAACAAAGGTTTTCTTATACTTAAATTTATTCTTATCAATCAAACTGCTTTCAAATCATTTTACAAACTGACATCAAGTCATCATTTCTTAGTTATTAAACTTTTCAAAGGTTTTACAAAACTTCTTTTATATTTTTATATTGTCAAATGCATGCCTATATATGTATAGTTATATAAGTAATGTTTAAAGGACTTAGGACGGCTAGCTTGCTTTATTTCCTTTTCCTCGTTGGGATGTGGCCTTAGGGCATCGGTTATTCGTCCGAATGTCGTCTAAATATTATTTATATATCATGTATACATATATATAGACATAAAAGTTCCATCAGTTAGTTCAGTACCTTTGGGTAGCAAAGGCATACTTCGGTTATATACATACATTACTAGTAGTTATAATAGGTATAGTTAGGAGATACTACTTACTATTCCAAGTACAAGGAATCACACAAGAGTCAGTTCATTCATGAGTCTATAGTAATAAATTACATATGAAGAGATACAATACTAATACATTACATACTATATGAAGAGAATACTATAACAGAGAATACTATAACAGAGAATACTATACAGAGAATACTATAACAGAGGATACTATTCAGAGAATACTATACATAGAATACTATTACTATAACAAGTATACTATAACAAGGTTCAGAGATAACATAATGTGAGATACTACTTCATGACACATCGACCATTTCGTTATGTCACGTTTTGTAACCAGAATCTCCTGGAGGGAGAGCGCGAGTTTGCGTATAGATCTATACTGGATTGACTATCCTACACCTTTGTTGTTCGCTACAGTGGGACTTGCAAGTCCACGGGTGTCAAATGTCATTTCTTCCGACGTCTGTCATCGTCGTGCTATAGTCAGATTAGCATGGTAACAATCATATCACATTTTACCTTAAATTAAACCATTGGTTTTAAGGTAGCTATGACTTCAGTAATTAATACAAATAATACTGTAGTACACATATACATTTTCCCATTATATTCAAATTGTGATCTTCTCACATAAAGGGTAATATAAAACTATATTTTGGTAATGATAGTCATACTTGGGAAAAGCTTTCATTTTTACAAAGAGACAAACACACAAAACAGTCGAGTCTTGGTAGAAGACTACTTTTTATACTAGTAGAAAATATAGATTTTTTTCTAGGAGTTTTCAAACATATACAAAACTTTACATTGTTAAAATACAAACTTATCCTTCAAACATTTACAAGTCTTTTCTTCACAAGTTTTACTAATCAATGACATTAAATACTTATGAATTCACCAGCTTTATTGCTGATACTCGTTTTCAAAATAACTTGTATTCTCAGGTCACCAATAGACAGGTACGACGACCAGGTGTTGTGAAGATGGAGCAGTCAAGACTCGTCTTTTATTTTGATTATTCATTATGTTGTCATATTCTATGAAAGAATACACTTGTATTTAAGAATTATACTATTAATGCAATGGATGATGTTGTTGCTTGTTTACTACTTTGCATTGTTGTGATACTTTACATGACGTCCTCCGCCCCAGAACGTTTCCGTCGTTCTTGGTTTTGGGGTGTGACAATCAATACCTCGTCAGTGTTCATGGATCTTATGAACCATGTCTCCAAACCATACTTGGACTAATTCGTGATTGTATTCATAAATGCCATATTGATATACTTACGAACCAAGAAAGAACACGGACAACACTCACAACTAATCCCAGAACTACTACGGGAAAAGAAACCATATGCCAAATTCTCTAAATGAGAATTATGGACACGAGAAGTACACTTTCTCGAACATGTGCTCAACAATAAGGAAATGTATGCCAATCCCTAAAAAAAGAAAAAAAGAATTGGGAAACAACAATATACCAACAAACGTGTGCTAATTCTTAGGCCTTGCTGGCTACTATCATACAATCATAGAAAACATCCCCTAGATAGCCAAAACCCTAACCGCATTGACACAAAAAGACATAAAGTTTAACTGGAAAGATAAACAAGATTTTGTGTTTCATAGGTTGAAACAGGGGCTGTGTAATGCACCAATCATATTTCCTCTTTAAGGAACAGAGGACTTCGTCCTATAATACAACACATCACATCAAGGATTGGAGTACGTCTTAATGCAATGAGAAAAGGGTCATTACTTATTTTTCTCGGTAACTCAAAGTGCACAAAAAAAACTACACTACCCATGACCTAGAGTTGGGAGCTATAGTCTTTTCCTTGAAGATTTTAAGACACAACATATACGATATGAAGTGTACGATATTTATTGATCATAAAAGCCTCCAAGCACATCTTTGATCAAGAGAACTCAACATGAGACAACGAAGAAATGTAGAGTTGCTAAATAATTACAAATGTAAAATTTATTATCATCCTAGCAAGGCAAGCATTGTAGCAAACGTCTTCAGCATAAAAGAGCTCATAAAACCTTGCCGATTATGGGCACCGATAATGATCATCAAATCAAACATCTCCACTCAAATCCGAGATGCACAGCTTGAAGCTCAAAAATAAGAACACATCATAAATAAATCCTTGAGAAGAATAGACATGAAATTTGAGCTTAGGGATGATGGAACATGAAACAACATCAAGCAAACTTGGACAACAATGTTTAGTGACATCAAAAGCTTAGTCTTGGATGAATCTCAAAACTCAAGGTATTTTGTCAATCCAGGCTCTAGCAAAATGTATCCAGATTTGAAGAAACAATATTTGTGGCCTAACATGATAGCTGAGATTTCCACTTATGTGGGAAAATGCCTGACGTGTTCTATATTTAAGACAAAATAACAAAAGCCCTCGGGATTACTACAACAACCAGAAATACCCGAGTAGGAGTGGGAAAAAATATCAATGGACTTCATAACGAAACTGCCTAAGACATCTAGTGGTTACGAAACTATTTGGGTAATTATCCACAGATTGACCAAGTCCGCCCACTTCCTGCAAATCAAAGAAACGAAAAACATGGAAAAAATTACTCTGACTTATCTGAAAGAAATTATCAAACTACACAGGGTACCTGTATTTATAATATCTAATAAAGATAGTAGATTTACCCCGATATTTTGGCAATCATTAAAAATGTCCTTGGGAACGTGACTAGATATGAGGACCAGATATCATCTACAATTTGATGGTCAAAGTGAAAGGGCTATCCAAACACTAGAAGACATGCTATGCGTCTTGTGTGATAGATTTCAGAAATGTACAGGATATTCATTTACCTTTCATTGAGTTTCCCTACAACAATGGTCATCACACTAGCATTAAAGTTACGTTGTTTGAGGCCCTTATAAACATAAACGTCGATCGCCGATATGTTTGGCTAATGTGATAACCCAAAACTTTCCATCCTATTCAACCATCCACTTCAATTTGAGTCAAAACTATTTCTGCTAACTTTCAAACTTTTTGGAAGTTGTTTGAGTGTTTTAAAGTTAGTACATCAAGAGATATCAGGAGAGAGGATACCCTAGGGTTTATTACCTAGCAAAACATACCCAAAACTACAAGAGTTTTGAGTTTACGGTCCAAAATGGTATTAGGACCGTAAACCCAAAAGACTATATAAGTGAGACTTAGAAATTTTAATCACTTTTTCACAATTCCAAAGACTAAAGCCATTTCTCTCTCAAGTATCATCTCGTTTTTCTTCAAGATCTTCAACTAGTAAGTGTTTCTAGCCCTTTTATGATTAGATCAAGTGTTAAACATCAAGAAATCATCAAAATACCCCAAGAACAAGGTGTTCACGGCCCAAGATTTTCTTGGACCGTGACACTAAAAGTGGGGCTTAAATGTGCCATTTGTCCCTTTAGACCTTGGAAACAAGCATAGAAACAACCCTTAACATGTTTAAACCTTAAGAGCATCAAGAAAACACCCAAATATCACAAGGATAAGGCGTTTACGGTCCAAGGATCCCCTTGGACCGTAAACACTAAAAAGGGTGCTTAAAGTGTGCCAAAGTGCCCCTAAACTCTTGCCAAACCTTAGAAGAAAACATAGAACTTTCCTTTGATGTGTTTAGCACATGAAAACCACAAAAATGTCCCATATATATGTGTTTACGGTTTGGGGAGCTCCCAAAACCGTAAACACCTCTTAGGCATATTTTGATGCCCCAAACTCATTCCTTAAGCTTAGAAACTAGCCTAGACCTTTACCTAGAAGTGTTTAGGACTTGAAAACTTCATTTGACCATAAACCATATGGGTTTACTACCGTAAACCCAAGGACATATGGTCCAAAAATCGTAAACCCTTTAAAGGGGTGATATGTTGCCCTAATCACTTCCTAAGGCTAAGACTTGAAGTTAGGATGCTTCAAAAGGACTTCTAGGACTTCAAATCACAAAATGGTCAAAGTACCATGAGTTTAAGGCCTTAAACTCATGGGTTTACAACCGTAAACTCAAGTGGAGTTGGTAAAAAAACCGTAAACACAAATTAGTGCCATTTCACTTCCCTTTGTTGAATCACATGTGATTCCAACATCTAGCCAAGGTGTTTCCTAGTCCCGGAAGGTGTTATCTTTCATATAGTTGTTAATAATCACTATATTCATGTCAACATGTGTCCTTATATATCATTTGGGACTTATTGTGTCTCGGGACTTCATTCGTGGAACTTCTCATCCTTACGCGCATAGCCGTTTGAATCACCCACATCAGGTGAGTTCATACCCCGTAATGAATCTTTTAAACTATTTTAACTGTTTTAAGGGGGGGGGATACAAGTTGAACACAATGATAATTGTGTAAATGTTTGTTATAAACATCTTTCAAAGTCTTACTTATGTCATTTATAAGTTGTCAATACATTTCAAAACTCGTTTAAAGGTTGTGTTATTTTATAGTTGTACAAAACTCCGTTTTTAAAGTATAAGCATAACTTGGTAGATAAATGAGTCTTTTCAGTAACAGTACAGTTAGAACATTAATAAACTATTATAGGAATAGTTTAGGAGAATGTCATTCATTACTTATAGTACAATAAAGCACACAAAGAGTTAGTTCAGTTCACAAGTCTATACAAGTACAATACGCTTACATAGAATACATTTACATAAATACGATAGCAATAAAAGATAACAGAACAGAACATAATAAGGTGCTATAGCATGGAACGTTTTCAGGATCTAACTATACCAATGAATCACAACGCATTGTGATAGTTATATTGGGTATACATGATCATAGTAAGTGGATGTTCGCGGCTTGCACTCATGCAGGGGTCGCGTGTAGTTCCTAGAATCTCTTGACAAGGGAGCGTCTAGCATAGGATCTAGCCATCACATTATGCCTTAACCGTCAAATAAGGCACAATAGTACTAAAAGTAGTCACTTATTACAAATACTACAGTACTTACACTTTCATCACGACAATTACAGAAGGATATAAAATTCCAGTTACAATATTATTAATACCTTTACCATGTGTCTTATTCACATAATCGATAAGGTAAATTAGATTTAATTAATAATAGTCGTACAGTCGAGTCTTGGTAGAAGACTACTTTCAAACCAGTCGAGTCTTGGTAGAAGACTACTTTCAAACCAGTCGAGTCTTGGTAGAAGACTACTTTCAAAACAGTCGAGTCTTGGTAGAAGGCTACTTTTAAAAGTTAGGACCATAAGGCTAACGTTATGATTCTTTAATGTATACACTATAGGATAGATATATGCTAAGTAGATTCCGACAGCTAATAGGATGTGTGCTCTTCGTTGTACGTCCTGTTCCCGTTGGATGTGGGGTTACACCGAGGTCACCCAATCTATTATCTACACGAATCTATATATATATATATATATATATATATATATATATATATATATATATATATATATACACGAATCTCAGTATACATTAAGTCATCATAAGGGTGCCAGGTATGGATCAGGTCATAGGACACAAAGTCAACACACAGTTATTCTAGTATAAAACTTACTTTACAAAGTCAGTACTTTTGGGATACAAAACTAGTGATTTCCCAGTTAAGGTCTTAATCCATTTTATTAAGCCAGTACAGTTTTAAGGACTTTAAGTGAGTTAACTCTATAACACCTTAGTTTATACACCATGTTTATATACAAAACTAATATCCGATAGATAGCTAAATGTGTGTTTTCCCTCGACGCCCTGTTCTCGTTGGATGTGGGCTTAGAGCAGATTCCCCCAATTAACTATCTACCCAATATCAGGTTATATATAGCAGTATAAACAAAGCTATTATAAAAGTAATCACCGTAGTCAATATTTTACTATAAGAAATATAGGTTTTCTTAAAAGAACTATCCATTAGATATAAAGGAACCATTACAAATAACTCCATGAGTAACAAGTGAATACACCAAGGTTATATATGACAACGATCTAACAACCAATGGAATGTGTGCTATCTGCCTTACTTACTATTCCCCGTTGGGTTGTGAGTTGAGGGCAGATGCGCACAATCGATTGTTTATTTACTCTAAGTATATATAACTTGTACCCACTTAGTACGCATAGAAAGGCTTGTAGTGTCATTTTACTTAACTTCCATTAAAGTAGGAAATATAGGATTTCTAGAGGAACAGGCAAAACTTTTCAAAACAGAACTTACAGCTCACATCATTTTACATATACATTTTCAACCACACTTTACAGCTTACTCATATCAATAAAATCTTATGAACTCACCAGCTTAATTGCTGATCAACTCTTTCAAATAACTTGTATTCTCAGGAGACTATTAGACATGTGCTCGTGCTGGGACTTCAAAAGATGGAGCATTATAGCTTCAAGTCTTGTTTTGTTATTTGTTTATGACTTCTATGTTTTGTGAACACATACATTGTAAACACTTTCTTTCTAAATGAAATGGTTGTTCATTACTTGCTTACCATATACATATCTCGTGATACTTGACATGACGTCCTCCACCCCCAAACGTTTCCGCCATTCCGGTTTAGGGGTGTGACAGATTGGTATCAGAGCATTGTTTATAGTGAACTAAGTATATCAACCGATAAAAGATATACAACTATAAATACAATGGGGCTTAAGTGCTCTGTATAATGATATATTTTAGAGTATAACTTCAAGTTATAAAAATATACCTACTTGCTCATACATGTACATAATAGAACTAGGGTCACGAGGTGAACAGAACTAAAAGTATTTAAAGGTCGGGCACTGTCGTCAACCTGAACAGTTATGTAATCATAGCTAGGATCAATATAGCCTGATCAACTATATTCATTCGAGATGTGACCGACATGTGTTTGGAAATGATGTGGTGTTGCAACAGAGTTAAAACTTACCGAAACACCAGCCAAGAGAACGGCATAACAAGTTCAGTTAGAGTTAGAGTACTATGGGAGTATTATATGATACGATAGCGCGATAACAAGTTTAGAACATACCAAGTACATTACGTTAGGATACTATAGGAGTATTTTAGTCCAGATAAATAACTTATGTGATAACTTAAAAGACCCTTGCGAATAGGTCTATAATCTTACAGGGTATATTCATAAAGTTTTATATATAATCAAGATCTTGTAGACATAGAATCTGTGACCGACGCTTCACTATCCATTCCTTTTAAGGAAGTAATGTTGAGGTGGGATCAAATGTTCGAAGGTCTATTTGATCTTCAATTATATACAATGCAAACTGATGTATCTTGTACAATTATAGGAGGATTCCGTAAGGATCACCCCATAAAGTTACCTTAAAGCTCATAGGTTCTTTAGTCACTTTCATTCTCGCACGACAAGCCCAGATAAACGTAACCACTTCCTCGTAGTGGACAGCAGAAGAGTTTAGGAGGAACAAGGACAAATTCAAGGAAAGATCAACCGAAGTAACCAAAACGACTTACGCGTCACACTAATAAATATTAACTAGGTTAAATTATCGAGCAAGTGGAAACACTGCTCACATTTCATGTGTAAGAATTATTTTCTTACATGCAGCTGGTAACAGTTATTCAGGAAACAGATATTCATTCGAGGATAGTTATTTCAAATTCATAGAGTTTATTTGGTATAGACTCATTTATGAATTGTTCCTAGAACCCTGTGGAAGTCAGGACCCGATACGCCCAGAACTAGGATAACCTTGTCTTTTCAGTTTTCGGCTTGTGTCCGTTGCTATAGACTTATTCCGTCTCATCTTTGTTTTCTTTTAGCAAAGATGCCTCCTCGCAGATCACCCAGACACACTACTCCGATAACTCCCACACCTTCTCCACAAATCGATGCAGCAACTCTGAACGCTGCAGTGGTCGCGGCTGTGGCAACAGCCATGGCACAATATCACCCCACCAGTACAGGTAGAGGTGAAGCGCCTACTGATTCTACTCAAGTTGAAGTCCCTGTGCGCCAGAGAGAGTTCTCCTACAAGGACTTCACCAGATGCCAACCGTTGTCCTTTAAAGGGACTGAAAGAGTCATTGCCCTCCTGCAATGGTTCGAGAAAACAGAGTCGGTTTTCAAAATTTGTTTATGCCCAGAAGGAAGCAAAGTGAAGTTTGCTGCCTGCATCTTCGATGACAAGGCCCTAACATGGTGGAACAGCCATGTCACTGACCCTATCAGTGGCAAACTCAATAGGTTGGGAAAACCTAAAAGAGTTAATGCGGGAAGAATATTGCCCGTTAGGCGAGATTCAAAAGCTGGAACAAGAGCTATGGGATCTCACTATGGTCGGCTCAGACATAGTGACCTACACGGACCGGTTCAGTGAACTAGTAGCTCTATGCCCCGAGATGATTACCACGGAGAGCAAGAAGATAGAAAGATACATTTGGGGTCTAACTGCTCCAACCCAAGGAAATGTGCTGTCTTCTAACCCAGCCACATTCGCTAGTGCTAAACGCTTGGCTCAGCGACTCATCGATCATGGAGTCCGCCACAGTGTAAAAGTCCCTATTCCCGAGTCATCAAGGGAAGAGGACTATAATCAAGAGCCGGAGAACAAGAGAAGGAAGAAGCAAACAACACAAGACACCCCGCAAGAGCAACAAGCGAGTACTATGTACACCGCAACGACGCCTACTGTTTCAGCACCTGCCAGTCGTTAAGCTGGAAACCTTCCGAAGTATGGGAAATGCAACTTTCACCACACTGGAGTGTGCTGGGAAATGCAGTGTCTAAACTGCCACAGAAAAGGACACACAGTCCGTTACTATAGGGCACCGGCTCAACCGATCTCCCAAGTCCTCAGAGCTGAAGAAAACCAAGCCTGTTATGGCTATGGTGAGAATGGACACAATCAGAGGGACTGCCCAATAATGAAGAACTCAGGAGCGGAGGGACGTATTCTGATGATCACCGCAGGAGAATCTACCCCGGAGTCGTCGTCGAGTAGTGGTACGTTTTCAAAATGGTACTTACATTAAAATTTAATTGTACTCATATGAGATTAAAAATTTGGGGATGACACTTAAAAGTAACTATAACAACTCACATGTTGAAATAGGTCGTAATATTCAAGAGAATTAAAAGATCCCTTAGAGAAGCTATTATGACTCACCATATGCATCAGAGTTGTGCGCAAATAAGATGTTGCAGACTTAGAGTGAGTGACTCCGCTTAGGTCCCCTTTCCTTAATAGGTTGAGGATTTGAGGCAGAGATGCTCAATCGACTGCCTGGCTCATCTTAAGTATTCACGACTTGTATATGATGGGCAATGGTAGTGGTACCATGGGGGATCATGGTATAAAAGTATCCTTTTAGTAAGTAAAGCACTTTTATTTGTATGTATGCGCACATAGCGGTACAATACATAGGAGTGCTAATTTCAAAATAGAAAAACAGTAAACTAGAGATCAGTTACAAGGAGTACATTGTTGAACATACTCGTAGTACAGTACCAATCATACCAGGGATACATCGTCGTTATCATACGTTTCTTTCATTTGACCAAAACTTTGTTCGGTATAGAGTCCGTTGTTTTCTTTCGTTATGAAGTTGGAGTGGTCCTCACCATACCGAGTTCATATGTTCTATTGCCTCGATCGGCAAGTTCTCGAAACTTTCATCATTTGTATCGAAGGTCCGACCTAAACCTAAACTATATCTTTCGCATTCTAAACCCCCGAAGTACTCCTGCGAAGAGTACTTTGTCCTCCGAAGCCTTATCGTCAGACGTCCGTAGATCGTCACGAAATACACTCGTCCAACAGACCAATGTTCGAGCATAGAGGCTATGGACGAATACAGCCCGCCTATTATTTTTGAATGTATATGCAAGGGTGGTATATGAGAGTGATTACGCAGATCTAGTATGTGTGTTTCCGCCCTATCTCCTGTTCCCCGTGGGTTGTGGACCTGGGGCAGAGTCGCACATCCGACAGTCCTACTAATCTTAATCATATATGACTTGTATACACGAGGTAATGATAGATGGACCAAGTATGAATCCTATCAAGAACACCAGGGCAAGGTTGCCAGGTCTATGAGTGAGTATTCTACAAAGCAGAAGAGCTCAACCCCAGTAGTAACGTTAAGAGAGCTAATTTCGGGACGAAATTCATTCTAAAGGGGGGATGATGTGACAACCCAAAACTTTCCATCCTATTCAACCATCCACTTCAATTTGAGTCAAAACTATTTCTGCTAACTTTCAAACTTGTTGGAAGTTGTTTGAGTGTTTTAAATTTAGTACATCAAGAGATATCAGGAGAGAGGATACCCTAGGGTTTATTACCTAGCAAAACATGCCCAAAACTTCAAGAGTTTTGAGTTTATGGTCCAAAATGGTATTAGGACCGTAAACCCAAAAGACTATATAAGTGAGACTTAGAAATTTTAATCACTTTTTCACAATTCCAAAGAATAAAGCCATTTCTCTCTCAAGTATCATCCCGTTTTTCTTCAAGATCTTCAACTAGTAAGTGTTTCTAGCCCTTTTATGATTAGGTCAAGTGTTAAACATCAAGAAATCATCAAAATACCCCAAGAACAAGGTGTTCACGGCCCAGGATTTTCTTGGATCGTGAACACTAAAAGTGGGGCTTAAATGTGCCCTTTATCCCTTTAGACCTTGGAAACAAGCATAGAAACAACCCTTAACATGTTTAAACCTTAAGAACATCAAGAAAACACCCAAATATCACAAGGATAAGGTGTTTACAGTCCAAGGATCCCCTTGGATCGTAAACCCTAAAAAGGGTGCTTAAAGTGTGCAAAAGTGCCCCTAAACTCTTGCCAAACCTTAGAAGCAAACATAGAACCTTCCTTTGATGTGTTTAGCACATGAAAACCACAAAAATGTCCCATATATATTTTTTTACTGTTTGGGGAGCTCCTAAAACCGTAAACACCTCTTAGGCATGTTTTGATGCCCCAAACTCATTCCTTAAGCTTAGAAACTAGCCTAGACCTTTACCTAGAAGTGTTTAGGACTTGAAAACTTCATTTGACCATAAAACATATGGGTTTACTACCGTAAACCCAAGGACATATGGTCCAAAAACCGTAAACCCTTTAAAGGGGTGATATGTTGCCCTAATCACTTCCTAAGGCTAAGACTTGAAGTTAGTGCTTCAAAAGGACTTCTACGACTTCAAATCACAAAATGGTTAAAGTACCATGAGTTTACGGCCGTAAACTCATGGGTGAACAACCGTAAACTCAAGTGGAGTTGGTCAAAAAACCGTAAACACAAATTAGTGCCATTTCACTTCCCTTTGTTGAATCACATGTGATTCCAACATCTAGCCAAGGTGTTTCCTAGTCCCGGAAGGTGTTATCTTTCATATAGTTGTTTATAAACACTATATTCATGTTAATATGTGTCCTTATATATCATTTAGGACTTATTGTGTCTCGGGACTTCATTCGTGGAACTTCTCATCCGTACGCGCATACCCGTTTGAATCACCCACATCAGGTGAGTTCATACCCCGTAATGAATCTTTTAAACTATTTTAACTGCTTTAAGGGGGGTGGGGGGGATACAAGTTGAACACAATGATAATTATGTAAATGTTTGTTATAAACATCTTTCAAAATGTTACTTATGTCATTTATAAGTTGTCAATACATTTCAAAACTCATTTAAAGGTTGTGTTACTTTATAGTTGTACAAAACTCCGTTTTTAAAGTATAAGCATAACTTGGTAGATAAATGAGTCTTTTCAGTAACAGTTAGTTAGAACATTAGTAAACTATTATAGGAATAGTTTAGGAGAATGCCATTCATTACTTCTAATACAATGAAGCACACAAAGAGTCAGTTCAGTTCACAAGTCTATACAAGTACAATACGCTTACATAGAATACATTTACATAAATACGATAGCAATACAAGATAACAGAACAGAACATAATAAGTTGCTATAGCATGGAACGTTTTCAGGATCTAACTATACCAATGAATCACAACGCATTGTGATAGTTATATTAGGTATACATGGTCATAGTAAGTGGATGTTCGCGGCTTGCACTCATGCAGGGGTCGCGTGTAGTTCCTAGAATCTCTTGACAAGGGAGCGTCTAGCATAGGATCTAGCCATCACATTATGCCTTAACCATCAAATAAGGCACAATAGTACTAAAAGTAGTCACTTATTACAAATACTATAGTACTTACACTATCATCACGACAATTACAGAAGGATATAAAATTCCAGTTACAATATTATTAATACCTTTACCATGTGTCTTATTCACATAATCGATAAGGTAAATTAGATTTAATTAATAATAGTTGTACAGTCGAGTCTTGGTAGAAGACTACTTTCAAACCAGTCGAGTCTTGGTAGAAGACTACTTTCAAAACAGTCGAGTCTTGGTAGAAGGCTACTTTTAAAAGTTAGGACCATAATGATAACGTTATGATTCCTTAATGTATACACTATAGGATACATATATGCTAAGTAGATTCCGACAGCTAATAGGATGTGTGCTCTTCGCTGTATGTCCTGTTCCCGTTGGATGTGGGCTTACACCGAGGTCACCCAATCTATTATCTACACGAATCTATAACACCTTAGTTTATACACCATGTTTATATATAAAACTAATATCCGACAGATAGCTAAATGTGTGATTTCCCCCGACGTCCTGTTCTCGTTGGATGTGGGCTTAGAGCAGATTCCCCCAATTAACTATCTACCCGATATCAGGTTATATATAGCAGTATAAACAAAACTATTATAAAAGTAATCACCGTAGTCAATATTTTACTGTAAGAAATATAGGTTTTCTTAAAAGAACTATCCATTAGATATAAAGGAACCATTACAAATAACTCCATGAGTAACAAGTGAATACACCAAGGTTATATATGACAACGATCTAACAACCAATGGAATGTGTGCTATCCGCCTTACTTACTGTTCCCCGTTGGGTTGTGAGTTGAAGGCAGATGCGCACAATCGATTGTTTATTTACTCCAAGTATATATAACTTGTACCCACTTAGTACGCATAGAAAGGCTTGTAGTGTCATTTTACTTAACTTCCATTAAAGTAGGAAATATAGGATTTCTAGAGGAACAGGCAAAACTTTTCAAAACAGAACTTACAGCTCACATCACTTTACATATACATTTTCAACCACACTTTACAGCTTACTCATATCACTAAAATCTTATGAACTCACCAACTTAATTGCTGATCAACTCTTTCAAATAACTTGTATTCTCAGGAGAATTAGACAGGTGCTCGTGCTGGGACTTCAGAAGATGGAGCATTATAGCTTCAAGTCTTGTTTTGTTATTTGTTTATGACTTCTATGTTTTGTGAACACATACATTATAAACACTTTCTTTCTAAATGAAATGGTTGTTCATTACTTGCTTACCATATACATATCTTGTGATACTTGACATGACGTCCTCCACCCCCGAACATTTCCGTCATTCCGGTTTAGGGGTGTGACAGCTAAAGTCGAAGATACTCAGCTAGCCAAGAAGCAAGCAAGAGATGTGCTGCTTACTGGTCCAAAAATAATCCATGAGACTACATAAAATATTGTGCAAATCAAGAATCGACTAAAAGGCTACACATGATTATCAAAAGAGTTATGCTGACATGACACTTAAGCCTCTATAATTCCAAGTTGGAGACCAAGTAATGTTGAAAGTATCTCATTGGAAGGGTATAATTCGGTTTGGAAAGCGAATCAAGAAACATCCTCGATACATAGGACCTCTCAAAATTCTTGCAAGAATTGGTCCTATTGCATATAAACTCAAGTTGCCTCAAGTTCTCAAAAATGTACATAATGTCTTCCATGTGTCTAACGTCCATAAGTGTTTGTCTGATGAGACTCTTTCTGTTCCTATCAATGAGACCCAAGTCAACATCAAACTCCCCTTCGCGAGGAACCAGTGAAAATCATGGATCGAAAGATCAAATAACTAAAACAATGCCGCATTCCCATAGTAAAGGTATGATGGAACTCTATACGGTGACCAAAATTTACTTAGTAATGTGGATCAATTGATACGTAAATACCCTAAATATGCATCGAGACCTCGACTACAAGCTAAATTTCAGGAGAAAATTTCTTTAGCGGGGGAGAATGTGACAACGAGGAAAATTAGGTTAATGTTCTTCATCCAAACCACCATGACCACTCAATGTAATCGACATATTGTCATATATTCAACTCATCTTGATGCAATTGAAATTTTGTATACTCCAAATTGCATGTAGAATTCCACTTAAGTGTTCAATGGATATAGATCGTTAACAAACAAATGCTATTCATTATATATAAGTAATGGATTGTTGCATTGAAATAAGATTTATATATTAAATATTATTATTTACAAATAACACACTAGTTATATAGATCATGAGAATACTATTTCGTGGATAAAAATAATGACGAAAACAAAGTCCGTATGCAAAAGTTACGACCATTTAAATAAAATGAACAGTCAAACAACAACTCACGACCTGAAACGTCACATCAAACGTTGTGTAGTGTATTTTTGTAACACTAAGTTTCGGTTATGTTCATTTTAAGTAGTTTAATAATTTAGATGATTGGATCTCTGATAGCCACGACGTGGTGGTGGAGTTCCACGACGTGGCCAAGGCAACACTTTCTGTGGACTCTAAGTTAGCGCCAGAATGTGGCATATATTCACCATGGCATGGCCGTTGTTTAATGAAAAACCTTAATCTAGGGTCTGAGACCCTATTTAATGGAATATGATGGCTAGGTTTGCCCGCCCTCAGCCTCATTCACTCTCCTTCAGCTTTTAAGAGGAAACCTTAGCCTCCATTGCAAATCTTTAAGGTTTTATGTGTTTTAGTGGTATTCTGAAGAAGAATAAGAATGTATCTTTGAGCTTTGTCTCAGTAAGTAAATCTTCCCATCTACCTTAATCACATTTCTAGACTCTATTAATTCCACAATATCTAATCTATTTGCTATTTATCACTAGATCCAGCTCTTTTGTCCTTAAATATTCATAGTATGAGAATTTGGAAGGTTGGGTCTCAAATTTTGGCAAATTTATGGATCCATGTGGTCATTGTAGTGTCATAATTTCTAGATCATAGGATCTTTGGAGTTTTGGTTCCATGCTCAAGCTTGTCTTCCTTTTTGCCATATTTTTGACCTAAAATGGAAGGGACATGCATTGGACATGCATATCCATAAAGCTATGATTTTTATGGGTTATTAGGTATAGGAAACCACTCTAGAAACTTCGGATGAGCAACTCTAGAGATTGGATGCTTCATGAGTGACTTTTTGTATTTAGTCACCTTTAAGGAATTAGGGTTTGGAGGTTGACTTTAAGGAATTACGACATGGCCAAAGATGGCCACGACATGGCGACTAGTTAGAGGTTGACTTTTGACTTTGACCGAGGATTGTTGACTTTGAATAGGTTTGACTTTAGGTCATTTGGAGTAATGTAAATAATAGATTGAGATTGGGTCCCTGTTTATTGTATAGGTGACCTATTGAGTCAGCATCTGAAGCATTGATCAGTTTAACTATTTTAGACTATGAGGTGAGTTTCCTCACTATACTTTTGGGTCGAATACATTAATGTCGACCCACTAGATTATGTATCCTGGTATATACGATGATGTTATTTTGGTTATATGTTAGACTAGTAGATTGGTATGATTACGTGTTCTTGTTGGTTATTGATTATTAATGCATATGTCGACATATTGTGGTTGGGTTGAGGTGTCTGTGCTTTGTGTTGAACGCTTAGATACCCAGGGTTTTCCAGATAGGCTGTAGGCCCTGCGGGGTGGTCCAATCAGGCCGAAGGCCCGAAGAGCGGTCCATATAGGATGTAGGCCCTGCGAGGCGGTCCAGTCATGCTGAAGTCTCTTGCATGCATGTTGTTATTTGTTTGACGGTGTGGGGTATTTCGGGGGAACTCACTAAGATTTAACTAATAGTTTAATTTTATGGTTTCATGTACTTCAGAGGACAGGGGCAAGGTGAAGGCTTGATCGTGCACATCACTCTGTATTTTATGTGATTTATTATTTGGGATACTCTGATTCATGATTGTGTTTTCAGAAACTATGTTTTTGTGAAACTTATGGATTTTGGAATGGTTTTAATAATGAAAATTTTCCCTTGATTTGTGGGATGTTACAAGTTGGTATCAGATCCCTAGTTTGAGAGAATTGGATGAACATTCATGTGATTCCAGAATCAAACTAAGGATTTATAATAGTTTTCAAATTATTTTCAAAAGTAACCAAGGAAGGATGTGATGTGTACGATCAACTGGATCAAGAAAGTATTTCCCAAGATACCCACACTGTTATGTTCTTATGATGATTATAATAGAACTTCATGCTAGTTTGTAGGCTAGGGAACTTCAAGAATTGCATGATACAATTGCCTAATGTATGATGACAGACATCCTAGGATGATATCTTGTTATGCTATATGGAACTGAAATTATTATTTTCATTGCTTATTATATGCATCATAGTTGTACAAAACTAAGATTTTATAGCATGAGAATGTTTCATTTAGCCTATTTCCTATTCCTTGTATGGTTGTAGGTTTAGGGTAGAATGATGTATTCGACTGTCTATCAAATCCAGTGTTATGTATGATTAGCACACACGAGCGGTTGCAGGGTTAGTGGAAGTTTCATGAGTGAGTATAGATTATAGAAGGCCAGTGTAAGGTCAAATTAGCCAATCTTGAGAGAGTATGTCTACGATATATGTGTATCCTAGATGTTCGGCCGTGTGGCAGGGTGGTCCGTGATGACCCCTTAAGATAAATATGGGTAGGTATTGAGGGTAGTATGGTCCCGTACTACTGGAAGCACAAGACTCGTACGCTTAGCGACGAAGTCACGAACCCCAAGCGTTTAGTTCTTCTATAATAATTGTAATAGTGTGAATTGTGGCTTTTCTGATGTGTTCCAGTTGTTTTCATTATGGCGATCACTGTAGGTTCTAGATCAGGAGCTGGCGGCCCGGTGAGGCCAGGATTGACAGATGAGGAGATCCGTGATATGATCACCACTCAAGTGACCATGGCTGTTAGGAAGGACATCCCGGAGGTTTTTGGGTCTATTAAGACCATGATTATTGAGTTTTTTATAAGCGATACGTCATCGTGACCGAGGCTGTTGCTTCTGTAGCTACTACAAATGTTGTTACTGCGGGGGTTCAGGGGAGAGGGTCGTTTCGGTATCGAGACTTCAGCAATATGAAGCCCCCGGAGTTCGACGGGATCAAGGATCTGATTGTGTCTATGAGGTGGATTTATGACATGGAGGGTTGTTTCTTAGCTTGTTCCTATCCGGAGGAATGGAAGTTCAAGTGTGCCCTGAACCTTCTTTGTCTAGGCACGAAGGACTGGTGGAAGCTGGTGACCAGTTGTTGTACTCTTGAGCATATGAATGCTATTACTTGGGAGTAGTCCTCGAAGATGGTTTGCACTGAGTATGTTTCACGGGTGTAAAGGGACAGGTTAGCTCAAGATTGTCCGTCGTTGAGGCAGACAACAGAGTCGGTGACAGAAATCACCTAGATGTTCACTGAGACAGCTCTTTTCTATCTTGAGTATTTTGCTTTGGAGAAGGGCTAGATTTTGTGATACTTGAGCATGCTGAAGATTGGGATTTGGGAGTTTATTCCTACCCAGTGATACCGTACCCTCTCTGGTATTCAGGATGCCGCACGAAGGCGGTAGATTGTGATCGAGATCCAGATGAGGGAGCATAGGCAAGCTCCGGTTCAGCCACAACCAGCAGCAAAGCAGTGCAAGCCAGCTGATTCACGGTCTGGAGATCAAAGAGGTTACACTTGTGGCAAGACACATGAGGGTGTAAGCCGATCAACGTATAAAGGAAGGGCATTTTACGAGGGATTGTCGTTATCAGCCTCCACTTGTGGGTACCAAGATTTGTTATCATTGTCATCTGGTGGGCCATGTGAAGGTCCAATATCCTTTGCTTGCTGCTAGGCCCGTTCACGCACCAGCCCCGACTACTTTGAGTATTACAGATAGACGATAAGGGAGAGTTGAGGCCCTGAAGGCCAGGGGTAATTCGTTCTAGCTCACAGCAGAGGAGGCCAGGGCGGCACCTGACTTCATTAATGGTATGCTTTCATTTATTATTTTTTCAAGTTATTTTATTGTATGCTTATGATTGTATTTCTGTTAGTTACCTTCTTAATGAATTCCTTTCCTGCTCTTATGCTTTTTGACTCGGGTGCGAGTCCGTATTTTGTGTCTCGGTCCTTCAGTGGGAGTTTTGATATGAATCCCAAAGAATTGGAGTGTCCGTTGCGAGTTTCCATCGCTAATGAACAAGGGGTTTCTGCATCAAGCGTTTTTCAGGATTATTTTAGAGATATTAATGGTATCTTACCTGATCGACTTAATTATTGTTCCTATGCAGGATGTGTGTGATAGTAGGGATGGACTGGTTGAGCAGATTTGGTTCCATGATTGATTATGAGGAACAATGTGTAGTAGTTCGAACCTTAAGCGGGGGAGAACTAACTATTTATGGCGAGGGTACTAGGGTTGGTCCGGCTAGTTTGTCAGTTTTCAGGGCTCGACAATATATTCAACATGGATGTTAAGGTTATCTCGCTTACGTGGTTGACACTTGGGATGAAGGGAGTGTTTCAGTTTCTGATGTGCATGTAGTCAGTGAGTTTCAAGATCTATTCCTAGAGGAATTACTCAGTGTACCTCCTACAAGGCAGGTTGAGTTTAGGATTGATTTGGTTCTTGGAGCGGCCCCAATTGCTAAGGCAACATATTGCTTAGCACTGCATGAGATGCGGGAGTGTCCTCTCAGCTCTAGGAGCTGTTAGGCAAGCAATTTATCTGAATGAGCAGTTCGACATGGGGAGCACCATTTTTTCGTGAAGAAGAAGGATGGTTCGCCGAATGTGCATTAATTTTCGGGAGCTGAACAAGTTTCTGGTGAAAAATCATTACCCACTTCCATGGGTTGATGATCTCTTCGATCAGTTGTCGGGTGCATCTTGGTTCTCCAAGATGGATCTGAGGTTAGGGTATCATCGGATAAGAGTCAGAGAGGAGAACATGGAGAAGAGAATGTTCTGAACTTGTTTTGGTCATTACCGGTTCATGATGATGCCGTTTGGGCTAATTAACGCATCGACAACATTTATGGATTTGATGAATCCAGTATGCAAGCCGATGTTCGATCGTTCAGTCATTGTTTTTATTGATGATATCCTAGTTTATTCTAAGACCATGGAGAAACATAAAGATCACCTTCAATAACTACTATGAGTTTTGAGGAGGTAGAGGCTTTATGTCAATTTCTCGAAGTGTGAGTTTTGGTTACGGGAGATCCGGTTCATGGGACAGTTCATTAGCCAGGACGGGATTCTGGTCGACCCGGCCAAGATAGATGCAGTTATGTAGTGGGAGGTCCCGAAGTCACCATTAGAGATCAGGAGTGTTCTGGGATTGGCAAGTTATTATCGGAGGTTAATTTGGGATTTCTCCAAGGTTGTTCTACATTTCACTCATTTGACGAGGAAGGGCGTGGATTTCTGTTAGGTGGATGAGCAGCAGGCTGCGTTCAAGACGCTGAGATAGAGATTATGTGAGGCCCTGGTGTTGACCCTTCCGGAAGGCACGGAGGTTTTTTGTATATTGTGATGCTTCTATCACCAATTTGGGGGAAGTACACATACATCGAGGGAAGGTTATGACATATGCTTCTAGACAGCTGAAGCTACATGAGGTTCGGTATCCG
Source organism: Lactuca serriola (assembly GCF_051521515.1). Taxonomy (NCBI): domain Eukaryota; kingdom Viridiplantae; phylum Streptophyta; class Magnoliopsida; order Asterales; family Asteraceae; genus Lactuca; species Lactuca serriola. Next base: position 66,055,598 of record NC_136414.1, read on the forward strand.
ACGCATGATTTGCAGTTAGGGGGTCGTGGTGTTTTCCCTCAAGATTTGGTGAACCATCTACATGGATCACAAGAGTCTAAGATATCTCATGGATCAACCGAATCTGAATATGAGACTACGTAGATGGGTTGACGTAGTCAAGGATTATGATTGTGAGATTCTTTATCGTCCCGAGAAAGAAAATATGGTCGTTGATGCTTTTAGTTGCAAGACGGATAGTACTTCTATTGGAAGATTATGCATGAGGATTTCTATTGATTGCCACTTTTAGATTTGATCATGGAGGCTCGAGTTGAGGGAATCAAGAAGGAGAAATAGAAGTATGAAAGAATCAGAGATTAGATCAATAGGTTTAGCATTGATCATCACGATTGTTGACCTAGTATGGTTGGGTTTGGGTTCCAGATTTTGGTAGGGTCAGGCAGAACGTGTTAAAGAAGGCATGTAAGTCCAGGTTTATGATACACCTTGGAGCCACGAAAATGTATCAGGATTTTAGACTTATTTATTGGTGGTCGTGCATGAAGAGGTAGATAGAGGTGTTTGACCTATTGGATGGACAAGGTCGAGCACTAGACGTTGTATGGCAAGTTACAGCCTTTGGAGGTTCCCATGTGGAAATGGTAACAAATCACCATAGATTTTATCACCAAGTTACCCAGCACGGCTAAACAATTTGATGTGATATGGGCTATTGTGGATCGTCAGACCAAGAGGTTCCACTTTCTAGCTATTCAGGAGAGTTCCTCAGCCGAGAAATTGGCTGATCTATATGTGTGTGAGATCGTCACTCGACATGGTGTTCCAATCCACATTGTATCTGATCAATATGTTCGATTCACCTCATGATTTTAGCATAGGTTCCACGTGGAACTAGGTACGAGATTGCACTTCATCACCACCTATCATCCGTAGACTGGCGGCCAGAGTAAGCTGACCATCCAAGCACTCGAGGATATGATGAGAGCTTGTGTCATAGATTTTGGTGGGAGTTGGGTCTCCTATGTTCCCCTGGCTGAGTTTTTGTATAAAAACAGCTGTCATTCGAGTATTGGTGTGGTGTCATTTAAGCTCCTCTATGGGAGGAGGTGTCGCACATCGGTTTGTTGGGGATAAGTCGGTCATAGAGTCATGGGGTGTACCAAGGTGGTCTGAAAACGACATAGCTTATTCAAAAGATCAGACAAAGGTTACAGATTGTTCAGAGTCAACAAAAGAGTTATGCTGACAGACATCGATCGGAGTTGGAATTCCAGGTCAGTGATATGGTACTACTAAAGGTATATCCCTGGAAGGGTGTTATACGCTTCAGGAAGAGTGGGAAGTTTGCTCCCCGATTTATTGGACAGTTTTCGGGTAGTGACCAGGGTAGGCAAGGTGGTTTACCAGATAAACTTACATGATGAGCTTAGCCAAATTCACAACACTTTCCACATATCTCAGTTGCAAAAGTTCTTGGTGGACGATGCAGTAGTGGTTCCTTTGGAAGATATTCAGGTTGATGAGCGCCTGAACTATGTTGATAGATCAGTGGCAATTTTGGATGGGAATACGAAGACCTTGTACAAAAAAGTGGTACATTTAGTCAAGGATCAATGGCAGTATAAGAAGGGCTTCGAGTGGACTTAGGAACCCGAGGCAGAGATGTGGGAGAACTACCCAAAGTTATTAGCAGCTCAGGACTTTGAGGACGAATTCTGATTCTATTGGGGGAGAATTATAACACCAAGTTTCAGGTATGTTCATTTTAAGAAATTTAATAATTTGGGTGATTGGAACTCTGGTGGCCATGGCGTGGTGATGGAGTCCCACGACATGGCCAAGGAAAGACTTTTCGTGGATTCTAAGTTAGCACCACAACGGCATGGCTATTGTTTAATTACAAACCCTAATCCGGGGTTTAAGCCCTAATTTAAGGGAATGTGATGGCTAGGGTTTCCCACCCTCGGCCCCATTCACTCTCCTTTAGCTTCCAAGAGGAAACCCTAACCTCCATTGCTAATCTTTGAGCTTTTATGTGTTTTGGTGGTATTTTGAAGAAGAAGAATGCATCTTAGAGCTTGGTCTCAGCACACAAATCTTCCCATCTACCTTGAGCATGCTTCTTTTAAGTTCCCAAGATCTAATCTTTATGTTATTTATCTCTTGATCTAGCTCTTTTGTCCCTAAATCTTCATAGTATGAGAATTTTAAAGGTTGGATCTCATAAATTAGTCAACATTATAGATCTAAGTGGACATTGTAGTGTCGTAAGTTCCAGATCTAAGAATCTATGGAGTTTCGGTCCCATGCTCAAGCTTGAGTTCCTTTTCACCATGTTTTTGACCTAAAATGGAAGGGACATGCATGTCCATAAAGCTATGATTTTTATGGCTTATTAGGTGTAGGAAACCATTCTGGAAACTTTGTGTGAGCAACTTTAGAGATTGGGTGCTTAATGGGTGACTTTTTGTGCTTAGTCACCTTTAAGGAATTAGGGATTGGGATCTTAACTTATTGAGGTGTCTTAATGGATAAAGATGGAAATGTTATTCTTCAAGACTATAAAAATGACCAAATCTAAGCTTTGGAGCTCTTGAAGTTATAGGAAAATGGCTTAAGGGATTAAGATGTCCAGACTAGTCCCCATGGCGTGGACTTAAATTTCCAAGGTGTTGGCGACTGCGTAGGAACCCGTTTGCTTCGTCGTTTAGCAGCCACATCATGGCCAAAGACGGCCACAACATGGTGACCAGCTGGAGGTTAACTTTTGACTTTGACCGATGACCTTTGACTTTGACCAAGTTTGACTTTAGGTCATTTCGGGTAATTTGAATAGTAGAATGAAATTGGGTCCCTCTTTATTGTATAGATGACCTATAGAGTCATTATTTGGAGTAGTGATCAGTTCAACTATTTTTCAAATTGTGATGTGAGTTTCCTCATTGTACTTTTGGGTCGAAGGCACTAATGTTGGCCCACTATGTTATGTATCATGGTGTATAGGATGGTGTTATGCTTGTTATATGATTGACTGGTAGATTGGTATGATTACCTATGATTGTTGGTTATTGATTATTATTATTGCATATGTCAACATATTGTGGTTGGGTTAAGGCAGTCCTGCTTTGTGATGAAGACCAAGATACCCAGGGTGGTCCGGATAGGCTGTTTGCCCTCTGAGGCGGTCCTGTCTGGCCGAAGGCACGGTAAGCAGTCCAGATAGGTTGTAGGCTCTGTGATGTGGTCCAATTATGCTGAAGGCTCATGTATGCACGACGTTATCTATTTGGTGGTGTCGAGTATTTTGGGGAACTCACTAAGCTTTGGCATACAATTTGATTTTTATGGTTTCAGGTACTTTAGAGGACATGAGAAAAGCGAAGACTTAATCGTGCACATCATCATGGATTTTATGTGATTTATGATTTTGGATACCCTGATTCATGATTATGCTTTTGGAAACTATGTTTCTGTGAAACTTATGGATTTTGGAATGGTTTTAAAATGAATTGTTTTGCCTTGATATGTAGGATGTTACAATTTTAAAATGTGAGTTTTTGATCTTGAACAATTTTCCCATAAACACCAATCAATCTAGTATTTGATTTTGGAGCTAACTCATATTACCCGAAAAAACCCGACACCGCTATGGATAAGAACGAAACAACACATTACTAGATTTACCGTAAACGAACCTTCCAGTCGAGCACCACCGCAGACTGTCGCCCATCGTCGCTCAGCCACCGGTGCACCTCCAGCCTACATATCTGCCTCTGACGACCACCCCATAGTTACAACCACCCTTACTCTGCAAAAACCAGCTCCCATAGCAACCAAAACTAACATTGGCCATCGTCGGAACTGATTCCAGGGACCGAAAAAGTTTTACGGTGACTTTTCCAGCAATTATTTTCAGAAAATTTTGATCTACATCCAACCCTTCTTGAGTTATTTTTCAACCTTTCGTTGACGGAACATCGACCAATTTGTTTTTCGATGAGATATGATAATCCAACGAAAACCAAAATGTTAAAGCATGCTACGAAAATGAGTTTCACAACCCCCTATTTTTCAAACTTTTTAAATGTTTTCGGGGAAGAATACTTGCATTATAACTATTATTCATTATTTATATAAAAGTAAAATCTTTCTTTATTATTTATATAATTATAAATTATTATTTATCCATTTTATAAACAAATGTTTATTTTAACTAATATTGACATCTATTTTAACTTAGTATACATCCGGTATGTTTGTTTTACATCGGTTAAAACCTTGTTTTACTCATTTTGTAGTTGTTATATTGCCGAAATTTTGTTAGAAACTTTGTAACCGTATTTGGTCAAACTCTTTGCCTAGTAACTTTGATAGTCCAATTTAAGGCACACACTCACACTTTTAGATCTATTTAAACTTAGGGGATTACATGATGACCCATTCATCAACTAAACGTAAAGTTTTAACAAAGACATTTGACCTATAATGTAACATCCCGTTTAAAATAGAGTAATTAAATAATAAACTCGGAACCCTGAGATGTCATTTTTATTGTTATTTTATATTATTATAGCAAAAATCAAATAATAATTAGCGGGGTGTTGGTTTCAGGGAGCCAAATGACAAGATTTGAATCTTCGGGGGGGGGGGGGGGGGGGGGGGGGGGAGTTAAAGTGTAATTCTGGGATTTATTTTGTAAAGATATTTAGAAGTCAGGGGGTGTTTGGTATCATTTGGATTTAATATGAAAGGATTTGTGGAAGCAGGGGCTAAAGAGTAAATTCTGGAACTAAGTTGAAAAGGTTTTGTAGAGGAGGGGCCATTTAGTAACATTTGGATTTAATTTGAAAGAAAAAAAGAGAAGGGGGGTCTAAAAGTGTCAGTATGCATCAAAGTTTTAATTGATCGGGACTTATAAACTCGACACCTCGTGTCCCTAACCCTAACCCTAATATCCTACACCAGCCGCCACCCTCCTTCCTATGATCTCCGGCGCCGCTACCCGCTACGGTCGAAGTCGCAAAACACCGTTGAAGCTCTTGCTGCCAACGACAACGAGGACCACCAGCAAACGAAGTTATGTGTGTTGTTGTCGCCGATGTGCCCAATCCTTGAAGACGAAGCCGCCGCTAACACCGGCGGTTAGTTTTTTTGTTGTTCGCTGTGGTCTTGGGCCGATTGCCTTCGTTTCCTTTCCGACTCATAGTTTTTGCGGTCGCGGGTACTGCCGACGAAGACTAAGATCGTCGCCGTCGTTGATTCAGTCGTGGAGGTTGTTGTTGCTCGTGTTGGGTCACGTATCTTCTCTACCATCCACAGTTGCAGCGCCGTCAGCCGCTGCCGTTTGCAGGCTCAGCCCACTGTCGTCTTCATATGCCACTAGGTGGGTGGTGGTGTTACTGTTCTAGGCATGCGTGTGTGTGTGTGTTTTGTTGTTAGTGTGTATCGTGGGTGTGGTTATCTTGGCCGGATTTCATGAGAAAAGCCACCACCAACTTCGTGAGGTGGTGGCTGCTACTCTCTACCACCGCCTGCCGCCACAAGGGTGGCTGAGGGTGCATGTGTATCTTATTGTGTGTGTTTATTTTGGGATATTGTGTTGTATAATTGTAATTAATGACTAGAATAATCAATGAAATTCATAACCACCACCGTAGGGTGGTGGCTGCCGCCACCAGCCGTTGTGTTGGGTGGCAGTGTGCATTGTGTGTTTGGATTGTTAGTTTAGATGCTTGGACATATTTAGGCTAATATCATAACCACCACTACAAGGTGGTAGCCTCTTCCATGAGCCGTCGTTGACCACCACTACGCAAGGTGGTAGTGGATGTTGCCCGACTTATTTAACCCTAATTGACCTAATGAAGCCCTAATTGACCTAAAAACCTAACCATTTGACTAATAGGCACGCGATTGGGTTCGAAACCCTAATTAGGGTTTAGAAAACCCTAATTTTGGATTTGTTGGTTTGGGCTTATCAAGCCCCGCTTTTTGGGCCATTGGAATTGAATTATGAACTACAATCGATCATACCATATGATTTACCTAGTAGATTGATGGACTTAATGGATTAAGTCCTTAATGAGTTAAGTGTTTCTAATTAACCCTAATCGTCATTTCATATGAAAACCCTAATTGTGTTGGGTTTTGAGTTCGGCCTTTCTGTTGGGCCTAGATGTCTGGACTCTTAATGGGAAAACTATTAACAAGTATATGGACTAGAACATTTGGATTGGGCTTAAGGATAAGGCCCATTGGAAAGGTTTGGGCCTAATTTGGAAAATTGGGCCATAGATGGGCCATAATTGGGCCTTGATGATTATGAGATAGTAGACTATCAGAATGCCAAGTGTTTGGACTAGAATAAATGGTTGGGTCTTAAGTTAAGACCATGTAGAGGTTTGGGTCCAATTTAGAAAATTGGGCCATATATTGGGCTTTAGTTCATTGGTTGACTTTTGGGCCTTTGGAGTGTGAGTTGGGACTTGGGCTTGGGACCTAATTATTAATTGGGTGTTGTTTTGATGTTGATAGTTCGGGAATCTGTCATCCAGCAGCTAGGGTTTTCGTCCGCAGGACTTCAGCAGTGTGAGGTGAGTTTTCCTCACTATACTCAAGGGTCTAAGGCACCAAGGTTGGCCCTTTGGATTGTTATCCTGATATGTTATATGCTCGAGTACTGTATGATCTGTTAGATCGGTATCCTACTAGATAGGATGTTATTACGTTGTTATGATCTGTTAGATCGGTATCCTAGTAGATAGGATGTTATTATGATGTTATGATCTGTTAGATCGGTATCCTGGTAAATAGGATGTTACTATGCTTAGTGATTTGTTGGATCTGTTGACTGGTTGTAGACTGTTATCTGATTATATGTTATATGAGCATATGTGATTGGTGGTTGAGGCTTTACTGCTTTGTGAGTAAGCCAATAGACCGGGGAATTCCAACCCGATGGTTGTGGGCCGAGAGTATTCCATCCTGAGGATGATTGGACTCATAGTATGGTGGCATTCCAACCTGATGGTTGAGAGGTTACGGGTATACCATCCTGAGGATGATTGGACCCATAATATGTTGGCATTCCAACCCGATGGTTGAGGGGCCTGGGGTATTCCAACCCGATGGTTGATTGGACCCATAGTATGTTGTTTGTGATATATGTTATTTTGTGTGTGTTAGTATTTTAGGGGAACTCACTAAGATCCGTGCTTACGGTTTCAGTTTATTGTTTCAGGTGCTCTAGATGTTTTAACAAGGCGAAGGCGTAACCGTATGCATCCTTGTGTTTTTGGAACTTATGGTTTATGGGATACTCTAATATGAAACTATTTTGAAAACAATTTTGTAATAATCGATAGTTTTTGATTGGTTGAAAAAGTTTTAAATTGGCTTAAATTTTATGGATGTTACATATAACCGCTAATCTGAAGCGAGCGAGTAACGTTATGTATAGATCTATATGATTTGACACCCCCACTGGTGGTTGCTAGCTACAACATTGATGGATGAGTCACATCGGATGATAATTGTCCACTTGTTACGACGTCGATAAAGAGTCGGGAGAACTTGTTACGGTGCACCAATAACACCAAGCAGAGGTAGGAATGTGTCATATAGCTTGGTTATAAGGACTCATGTAACACTGAGTACATTTTAAAAGCATTCATATAAGTTGAAATAATACTTATATGTAGCCAAAACACATACATGTAGGGTTTACAAGTACATTTTTATACAATTCATGTAAGTAGTACGATATACACATACTTTTTGGGTATAAAAAGTACTTTTTTATATAAGTCACGTAAACACTTATATACGATATACACATACTTTTTGACTATAAAAGTATATTTTTATATAATTCAAGTAAGCACTTATATACGATATACACAAACTTTTTGGTTATAAAAAATATGTTTTTATATAAGTTAGGTAAGCACTTATATACGATATACACATACTTTTTGATTATAAAAAGTATATTTTTTATAAGTCATGTAAACACTTGTATACGATATACATACTTTTTGGTTATAAAATGTACATTTTTATATAAGATGGAAAAGCAGCTATATATTGTATAAACATACTTTTGATATAAAAGTATAGTTTCAGTAAACATATATTTGGTATAAAAGTACACTTTTTGTAAACCTATTTTGGTAAAAATGTATACTTTCATTAAACATAATTTTGGTATAAGTATACTTTCAGTAAACATACTTTAGTATAAAATTATACTTTCAGTAAACATACTTTTGGTATAAAAATATACTCTCAATAAAAATATTATTTTATAAAAGTACACGATCAGTAAACATATTTTTGGTACAAAAGTACATTTTCAGTAAACATACTTTAGTATAAACATATACATTCAGTAAACATATTTTTGATTATAAAGTATATTTTAGTTAAAACTTTACAAGCATGTAAACTCACAAACATTATTTTGACTTATTTTCAAAACGCATGTATTCTCAGTAAATTAAAAGGTTGAAAGTCATCCCCTCAAAACAATCATGGGATAACACTTTATTTATCACTTTGTCATCTTTTCATAGTTGTCTAACTGTTAAGGCATATTCAGTATTTCAGATTTTTTTTGTACTCCGTGATTAAGGATGTTATAATCTCTATTTTCATTAATAAATTTATACATTATGCTATGTTGTATGGTTCTATGTATGCAAATGACTCTGATCCATGATACCGTCTCACCGTCCGACGTTTCCGCCACCGGCCGAGGATGTATCAATTTCTCTGGTCATTATCATCCAAAGTTTCAATGTAAGCTTTCGCTAACATGACTTCTTCCTATTTGGACAATTGTTTGAATCATTGGTATTGGCTAGGATTTAAATCCATTTCAAATGAAAATGGTTTGGAATTAGAGAAGGTGAGGTTGAAATTATAGTGAAATAGAAGAAAATATATGCTTTTTGAAGTGGTTGAATGTTGTATTTATATATAGCTCGGAAAAATGATTAAAAGAATATACTTTTTGGAAGGTGGACGTTTTACAAACGATAACAACATAGAGAAAGTAGAAAGAGACACACTTCTAACGGCTTACCTAGCTAGTGACATCTCACTTTTGGCGGTACCAAGCAATGCCGGAGCCATGTAGCTGGTGGTACCGCCATTAGACCGTCCGTCCGCCCTAATGTCAACTTCGTCCATCCTAATTAAATTTTCAAGAGAATGATTTAAAAAATTAGTGGTTCTAAGCTTGTTAGGTTCTAAGAAAATGTTTTCAGCTGCGATTAATTTAATCAGATTTTATAACATAAATAAGTCCATGTAACTTGTATAGCATCTAATTCTGTTTTGAATATTTAATAGATTGTGGCATTACTTTTTTGCCTTTCACGATTATGATTCCTTAGTCGCATGATGTTGTAACAAAGTCAATGACCTACTCTGCTTTGAATAACTCGTATCGTAACACAGTCTAATCAATTTACAATGCATGATCTATTAATATTCAGTCTTTCATTGTTATGTCCAAATCTAACATATTAATGTCATTTTGAAAAACTATGTGTCTTTATCTCATATACGATATGGTTATCTATTGCGTGAGGATGGGAATATGATCTATTAATGATCTTACTATTGTATCACAATTTTGCTTATGTGAATTTGTTGTGACGTGTCAAGATGAGTATGGAAACAACTTTACTCATACGTATTGTGTATGTATGCATGTTCGATTTTTAATGATTGAACATATTCTTTACACATGAGACAAACCACTTGCAATACGGGTTTCGTAGTGATTACTATTTGTACTCTTTATTCCTGCATGTTACGTGTTGTGTATGTATGTATATATCTTGCCAATATCATATTCAAATACTAAATAATAGTTGCCTATCACAAATAAGAAAGTATAAAACAATAATAGTTGCCTATCACAAATAAGAAATACAAATCAAAAATCATATATAAATTATCTAAGTTGGTTGGGTATGTAAAGGTTGAGTTACTCCTAAACGTAGCCTCATCAACTATGTTTAGTCTTGACTTAACCAATACATCGACTGAGTTAGGGATGGATAAACAATAAAATAGAAACCATATATAAAAACACAAATCCAAAGCATACATAAAGTGTATCAAATACAACCCACAAAATAAACAAAGATAAGTCTCAAAATACAATGTATCAACCCAAAACCCTTAACCTACTCATCGTTTCTCTCATACTTACCCTCCTCATCCTCCGTGCCCTAGTCGCTACCATCATCATCGGAATCCCCATGGTGTGTGCTTGAAGGACCAGCACCGTCATGACCTGGCTGCGCAGGGGGTGGAACAGAAGGACCCGCCTGAGGGACAGGTGGATGGTCCATCCCCAGATGCCACATCACCCCAGCAATCGAAGCCATGATCCAGTGACACTCCTTCCGCGTAGCAAGTAGACAATGCATCACGTCACGTAATGTCGTCTTCGGCTAGTCCGGCTCCACATACCTATGTCTTTGACGCCTCACGAATACATGTTAAGGGATGTCCTCTGACTCTACCTGCTGGATCGGCTCCATCATATTGTCATCTGGAATCCTCCACTGCCGCCCAACCTGAGTCAACGCATGCATCTTCCTAAGAGCGGTAGTACCCATCTCCCGGATAAGAATAAGAACCATCCAACTAGTTTCAACCTCGTAAGATAAGGCCAACCTAGTAACCCAGTGACCCCCACAGATCCTGCTCGAAGGTTTAGAACCTAGAGCTATACTAGACAAATAGAGAGCTAGGGCAAAGGGAAGATAAAGACACACCTCAGTTTGAGTGAGGCACCACATATAAAAGAGGTCACCAGAAGGAACCTTGTCATGCTCCTCACGGTGACAAATAGTAGAAGCAACCAACCGGTGGATCAATCGATAGATAGCATATCATAAGGCACTCTACTTAGTCGTCCTAGAAACATAGGTCCCTCTAGCGTGACCCGAGACTTGCATATACTCATACACATATGGTGGATTAGTGATACAACTTTCAAGATAGGCATAAAAACTAGGACTCAAAGTCTCCTTAGCTGTATAAATCCCTACACACCTCCCCAGCTCGATCAGGCTGTAGGAGCGGGATACATATTTTAGGCGAAAAGAAAATACTGATCTATCCATCCAACTCGTCGACCCCTTGTCGAAGCGAAGTGTCGAAAAGAACTCCCAAAAAAAGCACCTTGTAAATCACCTCCTGAACCCAACAACTCGCTGCCATCCGTGGCAGAAAAAAGCTCAAGGCCGCTATCATCCCGCAATACACGGGTAAGGAATGGGTCCAGGCGAGCTATCAACCCGGACTCGCCCGCATCCCTACAGAAAAGAGCCTGAGGAAAACTGAACTTTGGACAGAAGAGCGATCAGATGAGAAACAAAAGAGCTCCGATCAGGAATATTGTAACGCCCGTAGATCTGGGCTAGTCAATTTAGAGACAATAAGCATCAAAAATGAGTTTTTGATGGAAGATTATTTAGAAGGATTAATCTTAACCAAGTTTTAGTATATGTTACAAGGATTCCGTAAATATAAAGAACGCCGAAATCCGAATTATAACGAAGAAGTTATGACCCGTCGAAGTTTCGCGACGGAACCGGCACGATACCGGGAAGCGTAGATAGTGAATTTACGATAGAGCGAGTTTTAGCCTTAGTGACCTAAACAAATGTCGTATAATATGTTAAACCGAGAGCGTCCATAAAAAGAACGCCCAAATCTGACTTCGTATGAGAAACTTATGATTTTTCGAAGTTTCGGCTTAGCAGTGTACAGCTCGAAGTTCAAATATTAGATCGAGCGGTTTTTAGCCGACACAACCTAAACGAGAATCGAAGATCTCGTTAATATTAGCGTAACGATAAAAAGACAGACAAAAACGGACGTCAGATGAAGAAGTTATGAATTTTTAACGGACCAATCGTGTCCCGGCCTGTTAAAAATATCACTTTTTAAATAGAGTCAAAATTAGCCGACGGAGTCTAAACGAAAGTTGTAGAGTACGTTCCCGTCTACACGTGGATATAAAGAATGTCAAAAACGAAGCTCGTATGCGAGAGTTACGATTTTTAGAAATTGGAGTGGAAAACCTCATAGCTGTGTGTGAGCCTACGCCTTGCGTAGAGAAGGGACGCCCAGCGTCCGAAGTACGCACCGCGTCGGAAAAATGTACGCCTCGCATACAACTGTTTTGTGCGAACCCGAGAGAGCTACGTCTTACCATCCGAAGCCCGCCAACTGCTGATCTTATTCGACAAATGCGCCGCGTAGCTTGACTGAACGCCATGCGTCCGAGGAGCACCCAACGCAGGTCCGAGGAGCGCACCGCGTTTCCCAGCAGCTCCAGCCTATAAATAGGTGCGAGATTGTCCGGATTTTTCACACATTTCCACTTCTCTCTCTAAATACTTTCTCTCTCTAACCCATTCCAGCCCCCCCCCCCCCCAAAAAAAAAAGCCTAGGTAAACCCCCTAGCACCCGAAGGAACCCCTAAGGCTCCCAGAGTCCCGAGAAAAAGGGTCTTTCGGTTCAAAAACGCTGCTCCAAGCGAAGCCCGACTTTCCATAAAACCCGCTGTAAGTAAGCTACGCCTACGCTATTTTTTAATAAAGTTTTTATTTAATTATAGTAACGTTATTAGGAACTTATAATAAGTATTTGGGCTATTATTATGGGTTATATAAGTATTGTTTAACGCTTATATAATAGTAATAATAGTTAGACTATTAATTAGTCGCGGTTAATGTCAGACTAAACCCTAGTGATATTGATACTAGGTTTTTGTCGAAGGAAAATTGTTTTGAGATAACAAAGTGTTGTTCGAGTACCGAGTCACCACCTTTCAGGTGAGTGCATAGTCCCTTTCATCTTACACATAGATATGAAGTATTTTATATAAACTACGTGTTATGTGTGCATATTATCTGTATAATTGCTATCTATGCTGGATGAACGATTTTATACAAGTTTAATATGATTTAAACTGTATATGTATTTATATCTACATAATATGTTGGGTAAAACATGGGTAGATGAAATATGAGTTGGATGATGAGCCGAGAGGTGATATAGACCATGAGGTAAAGGTGAGAGGTGGACGATGTGAGAAGCCTTGTTCCCAAATGATGGCCCCGTCATCTAGCAGAGTATGGATGACAACCACAGACTATTCTAGACAGTCCAGTGGAACACTAGCAGGCTCGCACCCTGTAGGTGTTGTGAACGATGTGTTCACCCGATGTACTCTAAACCTTGGCGATCATGCAGACTTGATGCCTAAACCCTGGTGACTATGCAGACTTAGTGCCTAAACCTTGGCGATCATGCAGACTTGATGCCTGAACCCTGGTGAACATGCAGACTTGGTGCCTAAACCCTGGCGACTATGCAGACTTCGTGTTTATTGTGTAAACCGTGGCAACGATGGACTTCGTGTCAATTCCATAGGATGATCCTTAGGAATAAATGAACGAGGAATAGTTGATTCTTAGGGTAGATCCTTAAGAGTAAAGAAGATAATGTGGATGGGTAATTGGGTTGATTGTTTGATGTTTAAACATAATAATTATATTATTGTGGGTTGAAAACCCTATGTACTCACCAGGTTTCCCAACCTGACCCACTCAGTTTATTTATATCACAAGTGTTGATATGAAGTCACATTACACTGAGAGATTAAGGAGATATAAATCACTAGTGATAATGAATGTAAGTTCTATTTATGCTTATGTTTCTATATTGACGATGACATCCCAAATGTTTTAAAATGAATAAAAATATTTTTCTTCAGAAATTCTTTGATAACGCATTTATTATGTTTTACTGGGAACAAATTCCACAACATTTTTATTAAAAGAGGTACTCTGATTTTTATAAAACATAAACAAAGTAAGTCTTTTCTGGCCGTGAAAATGGGGATGTCACAGTTGGTATCAGAGCATTAGTTTAAGAGAACTAGGAATGTGTAGGACTTCTAGACTTAAACTTAGAATGCTAAGCGATGATTGTGAAGTGTGAGCACTAGCTTATTTTAGGAATTGTGCCTAAAATGCTTTTATCTACAAAATGTTTTGTTTGTGTCTGATATGCTGCTATTTGTTCGGATCTATGGTCTATTTCTGAAAGGATCTGAAAACCTTACGTGTTTACGATTCTAAACGTACGACTACGATATTAGAACTAACATGTAAACGTTTCGGAGGGATAAGGATGATTTAAACGTCTATCCTAAGTAAAAATCTAAATTCACCCTATTCGGTGTAAAGATCAAAATGACAAGAACCCGCAGTGGAGCCGGTAATGCAAATGGGAACACGAATTAACCTCCAGTGATTGAGCAAATACCCGTTATGGTAGTCGCTCCAGAGCCAATCACCATGGTCGGATTACAAGCGATCATCCAAATGATGTTGGATCGTCAAATGGAGGAAACAAGACATTTACTTCAACAAAATCGAGAGCAACTTACGGTGCCTATTGAACAGCCCGAGCTCAATGATGGGCAGTCAGAAGGAGGGAACTACAGTGGGATGGTTGGTCTAGCCAACCCACCAATAGTTAGACGAAACAATCAGGATGGAGGAAATGACGGATGTGGATGCAAGTACATAGATTTCATGGCATCCAAACCCCCAAGTCTTTCTGAAAGCCCATCACCGATGGAAGTTATGGACTGGATCTCCGAGATGGAGACAATGTTTAAGAGTTGCAGTGTAGCAACAAACAGAAGACCGCTCTCGCGATTCCTATGTTAAAGTTTAGGGTGTTGAGCTGGTGGAAGCTACTGGCCAATACGATGCCCAAGGGAGAAGCAAGAAAGATGTGTTGAGAAGATTTCCTTGTGCAACTAAAACTACGGTACTGCTCTGAGCAGGATCTCCTGGATATCAACAATGAGTTCCAGAATCTGAAGAAGGGAAATACGAGTGTCACTGAGTATGCTGCAAGTTTTATGGAGAAGATGAAGCTTGTTCCTTACCTAGTTCCAACTGAGCTCTCCAAGGTCAACAAGTTTGCCCATGGATTACCAGCAAACTTTGGTCCAATGGTCAAACAAGCAACCACTCTGAAAGTCGCCATCTGGGCTGCTAAGAATGTGGAGACCCAGATAAGAGAAAAGAGTATGGAGAAAGTTGAAGTTGGCGAGAAAAGGAAGCATGAGGGATCTACAAAGTCCAACAAAGACAGAAAATTCTCAAAGTCTGAAGGAGGAGGAGGGGGTGAAGCTAAGTGGTGCGATAAGTGTAAAAAGAAACACTTCGGGAAATGTAGCGAGGAAGTGACTTGCTACAAATGTGGAAAGACAGGGCATTATGCCAGCAAGTGTACATCCAACAAGAGGTTGTGCTACATATGTAACAAAGAAGGGCATGTTTATAAAGACTTCCCGAAGAAAAACGAGGCAACAATGCCAGATACACCACCAAGGCCAAGGGCATTTCACATGATCCTCGATGAAGCAGAAAAATATGCGAGGAATCGAGGATGAGGAATTCCTAACGGAAGATCGAGTTACAAAGTAGCCAAGAGAGTAGTTCGTATGATGTAACCTATTAGAGGCATAGTTTAGGGTGAACTTGAACACCTATGTAATCGTTTCAAGAAATAATATAAAGCTTCGTTATGTTATCCGTTGTGTTAAATGATTATGTGAAATTCGTGCACGGTGACTTGGGAAACTGCAAGACAATACTTGGGACGAGTATGAGTAGGTGTGAATGGTAGTAAAGGCTTATACTACCGGAAGCACAGGACTCGCACTTGGACCAGGGAAAATCACAAGGTTACCAAGAAGCTAGTAACTGATTTCGTTTTATTCGAGTATGTCGTTACCATTATTTCGGTAATGATTAAAAAGATGATTATTATTCTGATCCTAATGGACATATCAAATTGAGTCCGACTACACTGAGTATGTTACGTGGTCCAGAGAACCAAGTTTGATGTAGCATCTGACTTAAGCCAAAAGATTGAAGTGAAAGATAATCAAATCAGTTGTGATCGTTGTTAAAGTAAGAAACTTGTAGCTAGAAATACTACATGCTAAAAGGTGATTATATCACATTAGAACATGAAGGAAGGTATATTCCATTCTAGAATGTGACTCTAAGAGACCTGAGTCTAAACATTGCATCACACGATGATAGGTCATTAGAATATGACACATCGGTCCATTGTAGTAATAAAAGAACTTATCTTAAGTTTGTATCCAGTGAGGATCAAGATTGTGACTTGAAGGTCATAATTTGGAGTCTAACATGAGATAGGGAGCAAGTGCAAGATCGAGCACCACCTGCAGTCAACAAGTCTAAGAGTTAGATACTCATTCGAAGGAACAAAGAAGTTACGATTATTACCTAGGATGAAGAGATAACGTATGGAGTCCTTATACAAGCCCTTTTTCGTTGATGATTCCAGGACGTAATCATCCTAAGGGGGAGATAATTATAACGCCCGTAGATCCGGGCTAGTCAATTTAGAGACAATAAGCATCAAAAATGAATTTTTGATGGAAGATTATTTAGAAGGATTAATCTTAACCAAGTTGTAATATATGTTAAAAGGATTCCGTGCATATAAAGAACGCTGAAATTCGAATTATAACGAAGAAGTTATGACCCGTCAAAGTTTCGCGACGGAACCGGCACGATACCGAGAAGCGTAAATAGTGAATTTATGATAGAGCGAGTTTTGGCCTTAGCGATCTAAACGAAAGTCGTATAATTCGTTAAACCGAGAGCGTCCATAAAAAGAACACCCAAATCTGACTTCGTATGAGGAAGTTATGATTCCGGCTTAGCAGTGTACAGCCCGAAGATCAAATATTAGATCGAGTGGTTTTTAGCCGACACAACCTAAATGAGAATCGAAGATCTCGTTAATATTAGCGTAACGATAAAAAGACAGAAAAAAAAACGGACGTCGAATGAAGAAGTTATGAATTTTTAACGGACCAATCGTGTCCTAACCTGTTAAAAATATAACTTTTAATATAGAGTCAAAATTAGCCGACGAAGTCTAAACGAAAGTTGTAGAGTACGTTCCCGCCTACACGTGGATATAAAGAATATCAAAAACGGAGCTCGTATGCGATAGTTACGATTTTTAGAAATTGGAGTGGAAAACCTCATAGCTGTGTGCGAGCCTACACCTTGCGTAGAGAAGGGACGCCCAGCGTCTGAAGTACGCACCGCATCGGAAAAATGTACGCCTCGCGTACAGCTTTTTTGTGCGAACCCGAGAGAGCCACGTCTCACCATCCGAAGCCCGCCAACTTCCGATCTTATCCGACGAATGCGCCGCGTAGCTTGACTGAAGGCCATGCATCCGAGGAGCGCCCAACGCAGGTCCGAGGAGCGCACCGCGTTTCCCAGCAGCTCCAGCCTATAAATAGGTGCGAGATTGTCCGTATTTTTCACACATTTCCACTTCTCTCTCTAAATACTTTCTCTCTCTAACCCATTCCAACCCCCCCCCCCACCCCCCTCCCCTCCCCAAAGCCTAGGTAAACCCCATAGCACCCCGAGGCTCTCGGAGTCCCGAGAAAAAGGGTCTTTCGGTTCGGAAACACTGCTCCAAGCGAAGCCCAGCCTTCCATAAAACCCGCTATAAGTGAGCTACGCCTATGCTATTTTTTAATATAGATTTAACATTATTAGGAACTTATAATAAGTACTTGGGCTATTATTATGGGTTATATAAGTATTATTTAACGCTTATATAATAGTAATAATAGTTAGACTATTAATTAGTCGCGGTTAATGTCAGACTAAACCCTAGTGATATTGATACTAGGTTTTTGTCGAGGGAAAATTGTTTTGAGATAACGAAGTGTTGTTCGAGTGTCGAGTCACCACCTTTCAGGTGAGTGCATAGTCCCTTTCATCTTACACATAGATATGAAGTATTTTATATAAACTACATGTTATGTGTGCATATTATCTGTATAATTGCTATCTATGTTGGATGAACGATTTTATACAAGTTTTATATGATTTAAATTGTATATGTATTTATATCTACATAATATGTTGGGTAAAACATGGGTAGATGAAATATGAGTTGGATGATGAGCCGAGAGGTAATATAGACCATGAGATAAGGGTGAGAGGTGGACGATGTGAGAAGCCTTGTTCCCAAATGATGGCCCCATCATCTAGCAGAGTATGAATGACAACCACAGACTATTCTAGACAGTCCAGTGGAACACTAGCAGGCTCGCACCCTATAGGTGTTGTGAACGATGTGTTCACCCGGTGTACTATAAACCTTAGCGATCATGCAGACTTGTTGCCTAAACCCTAGTGACTATGCAAACTTAGTGCCTAAACCTTGGCGATCATGCAGACTTGATGCCTGAACCCTGGTGACCATGCAGACTTGGTGCCTAAACCCTGGCGACTATGCAGACTTAGTGTCTGTTGTGTAAACCGTGGCAACGATGGACTTCGTGCCAATTCCTTAGGATGATCCTTAGGGATAAATGAACGAGGAATAGCTGATTCTTAGGGTAGATCCTTAAGAGTAAAGAAGATAATGTGGATGGTTAATTGGGTTGATTGTTTGATGTTTAAACATAATAATTATATTATTGTGGGTTGAAAACCCTATGTACTCACCAGTTTCCCAACCTGACCCACTCAGTTTATTTATATCACAGGTGTTGATATGAAGTCACATTACACTGAGAGATTAAGGAGATATAAATCACTAGTGATAATGAATGTAAGTTCTGTTTATGCTTATGTTTCTATATTGACGATGGCATCCCAAATGTTTTAAAACGAATAAAAATATTTTTCTTCGGAAATTCTTTGATAACGCATTTATCATGTTTTACTGGGAACAAATTATGCAACATTTTTATTAAAGAGGTGCTTTGATTTTATAAAGCATAAACAAAGTCGGTCTTTTCTATCCGTGAAAATGGGGATGTCACAAATATCATCGGGGAATTGAAGGAAAGGATGTGAATGCCAGTTATGATGTAACTGACCCGCAGCTTGTCAACCTCGTCTTGCCTTATCTGTGGAAAATAGACAAAATAAAGTTAGGAATAAGCTAGATTAATTAAGTGATGCATAAAGTGTTGAAATGGACCAGACATGCAAGGTGCACGCTACGTGCGAGTGCACACTGCACACATTCATCCGCGCGGCGTGCTCAAAGAACATGAAGAACAGCAGGCATGGCAACCTGTTGTTTCATCCAATTTTCAACTAAGAAACTAAATAGGGATGTTTGACTAGGCTTCTAGAACTCAAATAGGTAACCCATTTCGTCTAAAACATCACCAATTTATGGATTTATCTAAAAAAATTCGAATTCCAAAAATTCAAAATAAGGATCAATGGATGAATTAAATCCAAACTTGAGTACATAAGAAGTAAAATCGGTAGTATAAGATGCTTAATTGCTCATCTATTTAACAAAAACTAACCCAAATTCATCAATTGATAAAAACCTCAAAAAACACGAAATTTAGTCCAAAATTTAACCTAGGATTAGGCATAGAGGTTACCCGGAAGTAGAGAGATCAGAGGAGATGAAGAAATCAAAGGTTGAAGGCAGGCGCACGAAGTATGTGTCGTGCGTATGGGACCCAGTTGAGACAAATCAAGGGCCAAGGGAATGTTGGAAAATTGTTAAATGAAGCCAAAATTCGACTTTAATGTAGATCTGATGCAGATGCGCGCTTTGCACATCGAGTGCCCTTCACGTAGGTCCAAAATTTTCAAATTTGACACTTTTCATCCCCCAAAAAAATTCTTTTGATCCCCTAGATATTAAAAGCCCTTAGAAATTTAATCTAATTAGAAGATTAAGAGCAAGGAAGAAGGATTTCCTTGAAATAATAAGAGATTCCCATAATAAGAGTTGCTAGGAAAGCAACAATAATACGGGAACTTTATTCATAATAAAAGTTGCTATGAAAGCAAAAATAGCATGTCGTGAAAGGAAAATGACAATAAAAGAAAAGATACAAGTATACTCTCTATTTAAACAACCAATAAAGAGATAGGTTGCTAGGAAAGCAACTATAGTACCCTATAAATAGAAAAAGTAGTGTAAACCCTATTAGGAACAACAAGTAACCTTCTTGCTGTCATTTCAGGACAACAACCCTACAATACTAACCTTGATTGACCCGTCCATCATTCAGACCATGGTTCAACATCAAGTATCTGATGCACTAGGGAATCTCAGAGCTAATAAGGAAGAGGGAAGTAGTAAGGAAGGTAGTCAAATGACAAGAACCTGCCAAGAGTTTCTTAATAATAAGTCAAGATCATTCTATGGAGACAGGGGAGTAGATAGTTTGACCCACTGGACAAAAGAGATAAATAGCAAGTGTGCTAGTAAACATAGAGTTAAGTTCACAACATGTGTGTTCATGGGAAGAGCTCTCCTCTAGTGGAGTATTCATGTTAAGGCTTTGGGAGTAGACAAAGCCTATACACATCCCTAGGAATTGTTAAAGAAATAGATGATAAAGGAATTCCATTCTGGTAGAGACGTGGCACGAGCCGAACATGAATTCAATCATCCGAGCACCAAAGAGATAGGCTTGGCTTTCTATATGGTATACTTTGAGTACCTAGTCACCATATGCCCTGAGTTGGTCAACTCGAAGATCCAAAAAATCAATGCATATCTCCAAGGCTTAGCTCCCCATATCATAATTGAGGTGTATTCACATCAGCCCAATACCTATGAGGAAGCTAAATATTTAGCCTTCAGTCTCAAGGATCATGTGCCCTAAAACCCAAGAAGGAGCAAGAATAAGTCCAAAGAGTTTAAGAATGAGTGGGGAGGAATTGTCAAGAGCATGTAACATCCCGAAATATCAAGAGTAGAGTTAAAGGGCTAAAAGAGTAAGTTGTGAAAAAGTGACTCGACGAGTCTATGGATGGACTCGGCGAGTAGAGTCGCGACTGGGTCGCGTGTTATGTAGCTGACTCGGCGAGTCGGTGAGGAGGACTCGGCGAGTAGGCGCTGATTGGAGAAAACCCTAATTCTCGAGGTTGAGCCCTATATAAAGAACATTATGTTTTCCTCCCAGCCTCTTTATCACCCCTTGAGCCCCAGAAAACCCTAAATCGCGGAGAAGCACCATTGTTGAGTGGATTGGAGCTTGGAGAAGTAATTGTTGAAGGAATTTTGGGAGATTGAAGGCTTGGAGCAAGGGGCTTTGCTTGGATTCGAATTACATTGCAGTTGGGGCATCTCTTGGAGGTAATATCTCGTTCTTGGGCTGTTGTTATGTTGTTTCTTCATTTTGGGGTTTGTGGGAACTTGTCTATGGATGTAATGGGAAGTCTAGAGGTTAGATCTGAGGTTGCTACCTCAGATCTGGAAGGGAGAAGAATCAGAGAGCATGAAAGTCCCTGTGTTGGAGTGTTTAGTGAAGCTTACATGTCCCAAACCCTAGCCCAATGTGCAAATGGCCTAGATTTCTTTGGATTCACGTAAAGTTTGCCACTTTACGTGATGGATGAGTGGTAGGAGGCTAGATCTATGTTTTGGAGCAATTGCATGGCCTGGAAAGCTTCTGAATGGATTCAGACCGGTGGTACTCGGCGAGTCACATGGGTGTACTCGACGAGTTGCTTGAAGATGAGCTGGGACTCGGCGAGTTGGAAGAACAACTCGGCGAGTTGGATGAAGATGGCCTGGAACTCGGCGAGTTGTATGAACAACTCGGCGAGTAGGTTGATGATAGCCTTAGACTCGGCGAGTCTGTTCTTGGACTCGGCGAGTCTTGTCGAAGGGTCCTGATATTCCCTGGTTGAGTCGAGAATCGGTGAGTCAAGGGATGACTCGGTGAGTTGTGTGCGAATGGACTCAGAGTTGTTGGACTCAGCGAGTCTCGGGGTGACTCGGCGAGTTAGGTCGCGGATTGAGTGAAGTTCTGATTATGGGAACTCGACGAGTCATAGGGTTGACTCGGCGAGTAGGGTCAGTCAGGGGTTGACTTTGACTGAGGACTTTGATTTTGACCAAGGGTTGACCGTTGACTTTTAGGGTTTGGTCAGCGATGTGGCCTTTGGGCCAAGAGAGGGGTAAAATAGTCTTTTACCCTTAAGAGGGTGCCATGAGAGGAATGATTCTAGTCTCGAGAGTTATATTCATGAGAGTATTTGCCTTACGTGTTAGGCGGTGGCGAGTTCGAGATTTAAGTGTGGGGATATCTGCTTTCTGCTTGCCAGGTGAGTCTTCTCACTATACTTTACCTTGAGTAGGTAATCAGAGTTATGTGATAGAGTATTTGTATGCTATGTATGTTATGTGTTGTACTGCATTATTTCTATGTGATTTATGCTGTGCATGTTTACAGAGTTGGAACCGGAGGGTTCCTAGAGTTGGAACCGAAGGGTTCCTAGAGTTAGAACCGGAAGGTTCACAGAGTTAGAACCTGAGGGTTCACAGAGTTTGGGTGCACGGACCCATAGAGTTATAGCCTCGAGTGGCTAATATGTGTTATGTGTGTGGTATTTTGGGGAACTCACTAAGCTTCGTGCTTACAGTGTTTTGTGTGATGTTTTTCAGGTTTCTTTCAGTATCACGGGACGGCACCGGCTTGATTGTACACACCAGAGAAAGAGTCATGTTTTGGAGGATCCTGGTTTTCTATGCAAGTGAAAATGGAGTTATGTTTTGTAATTCGATTATGATTGAGATTTTAAACAAGTGTTTCTAAGAATAAAATGATTATTTTAAATGAAAAATTGTTTTGAAATTTACGGTGTTACAAGTTGGTATCAGAGCCTTGGTTTGAGGGATTCGGATGCGCCTTCGGGTAAATCTGGACTCAAACTGAGGAAGTAAGAAAAGTTTTTTTTTAAAGAAATAATTTTCTAAAAGTGAATAAGAGTTCAAAGAGAAAGCAAGAAAGAGCAGTGTGTACAATCAGCCAGAGCCCGAACAGTGATTTCCCAAAATACCCTTACTTTTGTGTTATGAGATATTTATGATGCACTTTATGAGATATTATTGCATGCTAGAGACAGGCTAGGTATTTCATATCTTAGGACTAGAGTGGCCTGATTTGTGATGCCTTAGCCTAGGACTCGTTGTTATATGTGTCATGCTTTTGAGTATGTGATGAGTGAGAGTATCCAGTTAGAACCCATGAGGGGAAGAGTTACAGAGTTCGGTGGTACTTCCGAGGATGAGCCGAGAAAGTGGAGTTATCATAGAGAGGGAGTCCTATGTATTCTTCGATGCTCGAATGCTGCTTGCTTTGTGCTTCGTGGAACTCTCGATGATGGGAGTCAGCTACCAAGTGAATATGACGATATTCAGGAGGTAGATGGCTGGCATCATTAGGAGCTCTTCAGCAGCTGATAGCAAAGAAGTGGGAGGACAACGAAAGAGCCTAGGGAGTAACCCTAGCCAGATGAGTGCGCTGGTAGAGTAGAGAATTTCGTTGGGGAGCGAGCACGCGCGATGGGATTGGTGAAAGAGCAGGTCGAGCAGCTACTTAGGAGCTCTGGGATGGTCCGTGTGGAAAGTATGGGTAGATGTGGCAGGTAGTATGGGCCCATACTACTGAAAGCAGAGGACCCATACTTGATTCAGGGAGTATTCTGAAGGTTCTAAGGAGCAGATTAAGGAGTGATGTTATGGTCCGGGTACCATACATCAGAGCGGATTGGGGAGTGATGTTATGGTTCGAGTACTATACATCGGAGCGGATTGAGGAGTGATGTTATGGTCCGGGTACCATACATCAGAGCGGATTAGGGAATGATGGTTCGAGTACCATACATCGGAGCGAATTAAGGAGTGATGTTATGGTTCGAGTACCATACATCGGAGCGGATTGAGGAGTGATGTTATGGTCCGGGTATCATACATCGGAGCGGATTGGGGAGTGATGTTATGGTTAGGGTACCATACACCGGGGCATATTGAGAAGAGATGTCATGGAATGAGTACCATGGTTCGTAGTGAATGATGCTTGTGGTTCTCCGGTTATCCGGTCATGATTAAGTTCGAAGAGGCGTCCCTTGAGAGGGAGATCGAGAGCCCCTCAGAGTATTTTAGTAAAGAGTCAGTGAGAAGGGAGAATTTCGATCTGAGTTGAGCGATCAGTCGATAAAGGAGATGTCACCTTCTATGATCTGGGAGGTATTGATTATGTTCGTGTGCAAAATATGAGAAGCATGATGTTGTGGTTTTGGGTTTGGGGGTAAACCCTGCAGGTCGTCATTGATGATGATTTCTCACCAGAGTATCAGGTAGCATGTGTGCCGCGAGGCAGTGATTTATCATGAGCAGATAGTCAGTTGGGACTGAGATAGTCGAGGAACACACTACACCTATTTGAGTATAGTAGGATGTATTGTAGTGGTATCAGTGGGGAGTTCAGTCGAGTTTACCAGTGCAGAGAGTTTTCTATCTATGTTGGGTGTTGAATATGGGAGTGGGTCCCTGTTCTTGGGATGATCCCGGTGTTGGAGCGTTGGTTGATGAGTTGAGGTGAGGGGTACGATGATTTTGTGGTTCAGTCTATGAGCCAGGGATGTTATTGAGTAGTTGAGTTGTTTGGTACTAGATTGGTACGAGATTTGGAACGACTAGAGGTAGTCGTGACGAGAAGTTCTTGAGGAGTTCATCAGAGGTTCAGAGTATATGAGGTCGATTGATTTCCTTAAGGGGGATTATCGGGTGTTGTGTAGCACTTTCCGGGGGCATGTGCGATTTTGCAGGTGAAAATAGTTATGGGTTGGTTGTGTGCTATTTGGTGATGGTTCAAACCCTAAGTGGGGGAGAACCGGGTGCCGTATGTAAGAAAGTAGAGATTCTTCAAGAGCAGTTATAAGTGGAGTATAGAGATCTGCGGTAAGAAATCATGAGACCAGAGATGTCGGTGATCGAGGAAAGGGGTCAGAGTGAGTTAATGCGGGAAGTACTTGTTTGAGAAGGATGAATGTCTCCACGACAGGTGTTTATTGGTCAGGAATCTGGTATTGGTCAGTGTTGGGGCAAGTAGATAGAGAATGATTGGGCAGCCAACTCCCGGGTCGGTATGTGTATCCTTGTTTGGATTTTGAGCGGCGGGAAAAAGGGTTTCGGAGAATTATCAGCGTACTTCGTAGCGTTAGCGTTTTCTCGTATTCCAATTGAGAAATTGGATGCACCAAAGTTGCAATGTGGGAAAAATGTAGATCTATTTATGGGGTTCAGAGGAAATGTATTATTGTGTCTATATGATGCTTTTGGCAGGATCTTGTGATGTTCTGTTGGGGTATTCCGTGGTATCCGGGTATGATAACCTTATTTCGGAGTTACTCGTGAATCTTGAGTTGAGACGACTTGTGGTATATCAGGTATCTATGGATCTAGTGGGAGCCCTTCGAGTATGGGCATCCAGGGAGATTATTGAGAGAGTGGATCTTCGCAAGGGTGGGCATTTGTTATGTCGATTGCCTCCAGAGTCTGTGATGCATATTCAAGTCGAGTATGGGTAGCCGCCTATGATAGTCTGCGGAGCACGAGCTAGTGGGGTCAGAGGGTGTTGTGATACTGCGGGGAGCCGTAGTACTCACTAGTCAGAGGGTGTTGTGATACTGCGGGGAGCCGTAGTACTCACTAGTCAGAGGGTGTTGTGATACTGCAGGAAGCCGTAGTACTCACTAGTCAGAGGGTGTTGTGATACTGCGGGGAGCCGTAGTACTCACTAGATGGCAAGAGAGTGTGATGATGGAATGTTCTCCGATCAGTGTATGATGTGGAAGAGTTTTGGGCTTGAGTAGCCCTAGTATTGAGTTTTTGGAGCCTGGATGTTGAACCGGAGGCGAGACTGGGGTCTCCGTCTCTGTCAGGAAATGTGGTGAGATGCGCAAGGGATATGCACAGCAGAAACCAGAGATCAGAGTTGAGACAATCCTCGGTTGGATTGTATTTTTCTCGCATGAGGAAAAGAGAATTTCGTGACTTGTGTGTCACTAGGCCAGGATAGTGGTCACAGGGAGGAAGTTAGTGGGATATTTGGATCATGATATGGGTGACCTTTGGAGGCTCAGCTGTGAAGTCAAAAGCTGACCTGGTGCTCAGTCTCGAAGAGGGATATGAGAAATGAGCTAGAGCTTATCATGATGATGTCTGAGGACACTTCAGAGAGAGCGAACGATTCAGACGCTCAAAGACATGCTTCGGGCATGTGTATTAGATTTCGGAGGGAGTTGCGACACGTATTTATCTTTGGTTGAGTTATCCTATATCAACAGCCATCATTAGTGCATTGGTATGCCACCCTTTGAGCTGTTGTATGGGAGGATGTGTCAGACCCTCATTTGCTGGGGAAAGTGTTGATTCGCGGAAGTGAAAGTAGTAGTGAGAATGGATGATTTGGAGTATGGTGGTCGAACACTGTGTCTGTGACAGTGGTATGGAATGACATCATGATGGGATGTCTACTGAGGACGCGGAAGGGATTCCGCGGGTGTAGAGCCAAGAGTCTCAGGATGGATGCAGGGATGGAATCTGGGACTCCCAGGTTAATTCTGATCAAGGGTTGTGTGCGTAGTGGTGGTCCCTCCTAGGGATGTTGGGGATGTCGTCAGTGTGACGGGTTTTCCTAACCCGAGGGTGCTAGATCTAGTTCAGCATGCGTATGCGGTTGCAAGAAGGGAACTCGTGAGAGTTGCTCTAAGATTGAGAATGGGTCTTTCCGTCGTCACGGATTGGATAGAGTGGGATTCGGATCGGGGATCCGATGGTTCATGGCTTCTAACCCTTATGGGTCGAGTGATTGTTGAGATTTGGGGCAGTGATGCTTCATGGGTAATTCTCGGATCGTTGAGTGTGGTTATCAGAGGGTACAGCCGGTGCCCGGTTCGAGACGGTGGTCAGGACACCGTAAGGAAAGGGAAAGTGTGTTCGAGTTTCGATCGGTATGCCTTGTGAGACCTGGTCCGATTAAGGCCAGATGGCACGTTGTGGGAGTATTTCTGGAGTTGAGTTGTTGTAGGCTTCGAGGACGAAGCCTAATTTAAGTGGGGGAGAATTGTAACATCCCGAAATATCAAGAGTAGAGTTGAAGGGCTAAAAGAGTAAGTTGTGAAAAAGTGACTCGACGAGTCTATGGATGGACTCGGCGAGTAGAGTCGCGACTGGGTCGCGTGTTATGTAGCTGACTCGGCGAGTCGGTGAGGAGGACTCGGCGAGTAGGCGCTGATTGGAGAAAACCCTAATTCTCAAGGTTGAGGCCTATATAAAGAACATTATGTTTTCCTCCCAGCCTCTTTATCACCCCTTGAGCCCCAGAAAACCCTAAATCGCGGAGAAGCACCATTGTTGAGTGGATTGGATCTTGGAGAAGTAATTGTTGAAGGAATTTTGGGAGATTGAAGGCTTGGAGCAAGGGGCTTTGCTTGGATTCGAATTACATTGCAGTTGGGGCATCTCTTGGAGGTAATATCTCGTTCTTGGGCTGTTGTTATGTTGTTTCTTCATTTTGGGGTTTGTGGGAACTTGTCTATGGATGTAATGGGAAGTCTAGAGGTTAGATCTGAGGTTGCTACCTCAGATCTGGAAGGGAGAAGAATCAGAGAGCATGAAAGTCCCTGTGTTGGAGTGTTTAGTGAAGCTTACATGTCCCAAACCCTAGCCCAATGTGCAAATGGCCTAGATTTCTTTGGATTCACGTAAAGTTTGCCACTTTACGTGATGGATGAGTGGTAGGAGGCTAGATCTATGTTTTGGAGCAATTGCATGGCCTGGAAAGCTTCTGAATGGATTCAGACCGGTGGTACTCGGCGAGTCACATGGGTGTACTCGACGAGTTGCTTGAAGATGAGCTGGGACTCGGCGAGTTGGAAGAACAACTCGGCGAGTTGGATGAAGATGGCCTGGAACTCGGCGAGTTGTATGAACAACTCGGCGAGTAGGTTGATGATAGCCTTAGACTCGGCGAGTCTGTTCTTGGACTCGGCGAGTCTTGTCGAAGGGTCCCGATATTCCCTGGTTGAGTCGAGAATCGGTGAGTCAAGGGATGACTCGGTGAGTTGTGTGCGAATGGACTCAGAGTTGTTGGACTCGGCGAGTCTCGGGGTGACTCGGCGAGTTAGGTCGCGGATTGAGTGAAGTTCTGATTATGGGAACTCGACGAGTCATAGGGTTGACTCGGCGAGTAGGGTCAGTCAGGGGTTGACTTTGACTGAGGACTTTGATTTTGACCAAGGGTTGACCGTTGACTTTTAGGGTTTGGTCAGCGATGTGGCCTTTGGGCCAAGAGAGGGGTAAAATAGTCTTTTACCCTTAAGAGGGTGCCATGAGAGGAATGATTCTAGTCTCGAGAGTTATATTCATGAGAGTATTTGCCTTACGTGTTAGGCGGTGGCGAGTTCGAGATTTAAGTGTGGGGATATCTGCTTTCTGCTTGCCAGGTGAGTCTTCTCACTATACTTTACCTTGAGTAGGTAATCAGAGTTATGTGATAGAGTATTTGTATGCTATGTATGTTATGTGTTGTACTGCATTATTTCTATGTGATTTATGCTGTGCATGTTTACAGAGTTGGAACCGGAGGGTTCCTAGAGTTGGAACCGAAGGGTTCCTAGAGTTAGAACCGGAAGGTTCATAAAGTTAGAACCTGAGGGTTCACAGAGTTTGGGTGCACGGACCCATAGAGTTATAGCCTCGAGTGGCTAATATGTGTTATGTGTGTGGTATTTTGGGGAACTCACTAAGCTTCGTACTTACAGTGTTTTGTGTGATGTTTTTCAGGTTTCTTTCAGTATCACGGGACGGCACCGGCTTGATTGTACACACCAGAGAAAAAGTCATGTTTTGGAGGATCCTGGTTTTCTATGCAAGTGAAAATGGAGTTATGTTTTGTAATTCGATTATGATTGAGATTTTAAACAAGTGTTTCTAAGAATAAAATGATTATTTTAAATGAAAAATTGTTTTGAAATTTACGGTGTTACAGAGCAAATCTGGTCAACCCTTGTGGAAGGAAAGAGAAGAAAGGAAACCTCATAAGGGATCGCCCACTCCACCAAGGGGATACTTGGGAAGACTCCCCTTGTGTAGTAATTGTGGACTTCATCATCTGGGCAAATGTGAGAAGTTTAGGTGTAACAACTGCGGAAGACCAGGGCACATCGCCAACGTCTGCAAGAATTAACCGGGCCAGTAGAAGGAAATATTGGGTATTAGAATAAAGAGATTTAGGAAAATGTCTTATAGGAATGATTATGTAATGTTTGAACAAGGGAATTGGAAACCCTTAAAATTGTATTCATCAATATATATATATATATATATATATATATATATATATATATATATATATATATATATATATATATATAGGTTTATTTTAAGTATATGTGGTAATAGACAAATAAACATAGAAATCCTTCCATGAATCCACACCAATATAAAACAAGAGGTTTAGGTTTCCAGTAGTTGTCTCAATAAATAGGAAAAGGAATCGATTTTCTAATTAAGAAACCGGTCTCTCCTAATAAGATTACCATAAGGTCCGAATTTCGGGACAAAATTCCTAAAACAGTAGGAGAATGTGACAATTGGGAAATTCTCGTCACCAATCATCACTAGAAATTAGCATCAACCAATGATGATAATAGAACTTTTCATATTGAAGAAAAAATATGATAAGTTAGATAATAATAAAAGGGTCACAAATGAGTGACGAAAAAGTTATATCACTTTTTATGATGGTTAGTGTATTTGGAAAGTACACAACAAAGTGAACCCAATGATATAAACATTGTAAAAATATGAATCCGGTTAGAGGAGTTAAGACTTTATAAAAGATTAAAAACAAAAAAAACAAAAAAAAAAAAAAAAAAAACAATCGTGTTAATAACGTTATTAATGTCAAAATGGCACAAAGAAATCGGTTGAGTTTCAGATAACGACACAAAAAGGTAAATCATAGTCACCCGAGAGATAAATACTTCAAAATGAAAATGGTCAAAAACGGAGTTCGTATGAAGGAGATCCGATTTTTAGAAAAATATAAAATACGGGTTAAAATAAAAGTTAAAATTTGGCAACGCAACCTAAAGGAAAGTTGTAGTACTAGTAGAATATATAAAGAGGTAAGAATCAAGATTCACATATAAGGAAGATTTGAATTTTTATAAAATACTAAGAGGTGCATGCCAAGTGTGCGTCATGCTCATCGCGTCGTTTGACACCCAGATTCATCAAGATTAGGAAGACGTGGACCATCAAAAGTGTGACACGTGGCAAGCTCTGGATGGAGCCACGAAGCGAGTGCATGTTGCGCATGAAGTGCACCGTGCAAACAACCAATATAAATAGAGGTACCCACTTTCTAATTTTCTTACACCAAACACTCTCTCTATAGCTCTTAAGCTATTTTGGAAGTCCTCTTAATGGTGCGAAGCTTCGGATGCTTCGGAATACGCTACTAGAGTGAGTTCACAACCCCAATTTCACTATTTTAAATATTTTATCTGGGGGATACATTCCTATCAAATTGCTTTGTCATATATTTATATCCATAAATATCAATCGTTTTACAAAGCTTAAAACCTTAGGATATTGTAGCTATAGATACTATGTCTAGTTGTAAGCTATGATATTATACTTAAGAGTTATGGTGCCCGATAGTCTAGGAAGAGATAATACCTAGATGTTATAATGGCCAAATCCCTATGATAACATAGTACCTAGAAGTTATGATGGTCGAATCTACGGATATCCATTGTACCTAATTACTCTGTCCAAATATCATGTTTTCAAATAACCATAATTAGGGTATATATATATATATATATATATATATATATATATATATATATATATATATACGTATATATACAAAAAATAATTATGAGATCAAAAAGTTATAATTATCAAATATAAGGTAAAAGATTTATATTGTGATAGTTATAGGAAATCTCGAAGAAACATAAAAGATATAGGATAAAAGATAAAAGATAAACTGTAACATCCCAAAAATCGAGACCAAATTCTTTTGTTTTTAATTATAATACTTGTAAAATTGTTTGAGGAAAACATTATTGATATCACATCAAACCACAAAACCATAGTTACATGTCTCAAAAACCATAATGTTAAATAGTATAATGCCAGAGTACAATCCCAGGTTTCTCAAATGCGGAATCATGTGTGTGCGATGCGTTGCTACCCTGGCGGCTCCTTCCCCTTAGATGAAGAGGTACCTGAAACCAAAACTGAAAATCGTAAGCACAAATATTAGTAAGTTCCACCATCATACCACATACCATACAATCATACATACTGTTAAGCAATTCTGGGGTGCCTGACCTACCCATGTCAAGCCATTTTGGGGTGCTGACCTACCCATGTCAAGCCATTATGGGGTGCTGACCTACCCGTGTCAGGCCATTCTGTGGTGCCTGCCTACCCTCCGGTCTGTCTCACCCGATCACGGGGACTATTTCACCCCCTACAACTATCACATAATAACATATCATAATCATGTTGTTAGACATATCTGGGGTGTCTGACCTACCTTTCAGTCCTTACGACCGAATCAGGGGACTATTCCCCTCCCACTACCATTATCACATATAACATATCATATTGGCACATAGAACACATCAGGTAATAGCAAACCAGGCAATTATCACAAAGACAATTATCTCAACTGTAATCAACTACAAGTGGGTCGGCCTTGGTGCCTTAGACCCACTTCTACTGGAAGGTAACTCACCTCAATGTCGTGTAGCACCTGCATTGTCCTCGGTATGGAAATCAACTCTTCTCAACTCCTCAATCCCTACACAACATCCTTTCTAAATTACCATTTCATACTCATAACCCTTACAAGGGTCAACTCATGTCTAAGTCAAAGTCAAGGTCAAAACCTTGGTCAAAGTCAACATTTCGTTGACTAGACTCACCGAGTTGGTTCACCAACTCGTCGAGTCCCCTCATCCACGAAAAGCTACAACCTCGTCCCTATTCGTCGAGTCTAGCAAGAGCTTGATGAGTTCGCCTTCAACAACACATCGGACCTTCTTCAGCCGACTTGTCGAGTTCCTCCTTGAACTCATCGAGTTCATCTTCATCCATATGAAGGATTTCAGTTTATGACTCGCCGACTTCCCCGTGAACTCGTCGAGTCCGTCTTCATGTGGTTGGTATATTGCCTTGAACTCGCCGAGTCCGCTCATACACTCGCTGAGTTCCATGATTTCCAGGTCCCTAATGAGCCTAGAAAACTGAGTGTTCTTCTATCTTAGCATCTGGTCCCTCAACATAAGGATTTGATGGGAAATACTACACGACTCGCCGAGTCCCATGAACGACTCGCCGAGTCCCTCTTTGTCCTAAACTATACAGTCGATTTTAATCGGTCTTAATGCATCCAAACCATAGATCTGACCTCTTAGGGTCCATATCATACGTAAAGTTACAAACTTTACGTTCACGCATGGCCCATTTAGCTCAAAAGGCCCTAAAATGGAGTCTTCAAGATGCATGGGGCACTCATGGAAGTAAAATTGGCACCTTTAGGCCAAGAGAACCCTCCTAGGTTCCAGATCTGAATTTATTTCTCTACATAATGACCCAAACCCGAAGGTAACTTAGAAATGCCCCAAAAATGACAAGATTCAATCCCTACGGAGGCTCTAATAAATGGAAAGTCAAAGTTGAAGCTTTTTACCTCAAATGAGCTAGAAATGAAACACAACCTCTGGATCTACTAGCTTCAACTTGAACTCCCAAGCTCCTTCTTCCTTCTCAAGCTTCACAACCACCAAAAATGCCCAAAAATGGCTCAAGAATCACTCAACAAGGTTAGGGTTTCAATTTAGGGTTTCTCTGAGTTGGGAGGGACGATGGGGGATGGTTTGAGGCAGAATAAGTCATTTAAATTGTGACATCCCCAAAATCACGGCCAGAAAAGACCGATTTAATTTATGCTTTTAAAATAATTCAGAGTAATACTTTGATTAAAAAGAGTTGCGGAATTTGTTCCCAAAACCCAATATGATAAAATAAGGTTTATCAAAGCATTTCTTAAAGAAATGTATTTTCATATATAATCAAAACTCGGGATGTCATGTTCCGATACAGACACAAAAGCATAAACAATAAAACATAGACCTTACACATTCATATACAACTACTGGTCTATAAACAAAAACATCTTCACAAGTTCTCCAACTTATGCTCTCGCGCCACTACCTGTAATACAAAGAAACTGAGTGGGTCGGGCTTGGGAGCCTGGTGAGCATATAGGGTTTTCAACCCACAATAAATAATTATATTTAATTTCACAAACCAATAATAACCCGATTACACATTCCCGTTATCCTCACTTTACGTCCCTAAAACAACAACTATCACAAGGGACCTAGTCTAAGGATTTTCATCGGGATGGACATTACTGCAGAGGGTTTTCCTCAACAATAGATGACCTAAAGGCAACCATGAGGGGGATAGAGTACACCGGTGAACACATCGTTCACAACACCTACAGGTCATGAACCTGCCAGCGTTCCACTGGAAAGTCTAGAAAGAGTTCGTGGTCGTCATCCATACTCTGCTAGATGACTAGATCAACAACAACATCAAGGCCCCTCATCATTTTATTTCATCACACAACAACTGTCTACCCATGTTCTACCCAACATATTAGTAGATAAAAATATATACATTTATATACAACTTAAAACTTGTTCAAATCATTCATTCAACAATTATTTCAAATAAGCAAACAATATACAAACACATAACACGTATTTTGTAGAGAATACTTCGTATCTATGTGTTAGAAGAAAAGGAATATACACTCACTTGATAAGATGATGCTCGGACAGCACTACGACTCTAAAAATAATAATCTTCAATGAAACCAGGATATCTTCCAAAAACCGGGCTTCTCGCGGGCAGAGTTTCGGCTTGGGAACTCTGTTTCTCGGGATCTTCGGAGCTTTGAAACTTGATTCAGGTTTCGGGATGATACCGGGCCTTCTGAGGTATACTTTTCACATAAAACGATGTAATACGGGTGAGAGAGAAGAGATTGAGCAACCAAATTCGGCTGGCTTTGTGATCTATTTATAGGGTGAAGTCTGCCGCGAACGCGGTGTATAGGAGAGGGGTTCCGATCCTATCCCTTATCCGCTGAGTCAGCATCGACGTGGCCACTCCAGAGGCAAGTATTGAACGCAGGGCGTTCCCTCTTTGGGATGCATGCCTCGAACTTCAAAAATTCATAACTTTCACATACGATCTCCGTTTTCGACGTTCTTTATATCCACGCGTAGGTGAAATTATGCTCCACAACTCTTGTTTAGACTCCGTCGGCTAATTTTGACTTTATTTTTATTATATTATTTTTTGTAGGCCGGGACAGGAAAACTCCGTTACAAATTCATATCTTCTTCATCTGACATCCATTTTCGTCTGTCTTTTCACCGTTGGACTACTATCGACGAGATCTTCAATTCTTGTTTAGATTGTTTCGGCTAGAAACCACTCGATCTCATATTCGAACTTTGGGTTGCATACCGCTAAGTCGAAACCTCGAAAAATCATAACTACCTTATACGAAGTAAGATTTAGATGTTCTTTTTATGCACGCTCTTGGTTTAATGTATTCTACGACTTTTGTTTAGATCACTAAGGCTAAATATCACTCTATCATAAATTCACTATTTACGTCATGCAGTGTCGTACTAGTTCTGTCGCGAAACTTCGACAGGTCATAACTTCTTCGTTATAACTTGGATTTCGGCATTCTTTATATATTCGGAATCCTTGTAACGACCACTACGTCTTCATGTATCGATATAGGTCTTATCTAAGATTTTATTTTATCGCTTATTTTTATACTTAATTCATTTAAGCTATACAATTAAGCATAAAACACATAATACTCAAATAATACATTCTTATTATTTCAAAATGGGTTACAAAGGTTAACCTAGACTATTACATCATCATTAATGCCTAGCCCAGAAACACGGGCGTTACAATTCTCTCTCCCTTAGGATGATTCTGTCCTCGGAATCACACATCAACAAACAAATGCGGATAGCAACTCATTATGTCACTCTCCGTCTCCCAAGTGAGATTTGGCCCATTCGTATGTTTCCAACGGACAAGCAATAATTCGACCATCTTACGTCGTAACTTCTTAGTCTTTCGGTCAACGATTGCCTCGGGTTCTTCAATTAACCTTTTTCTCATCAATTCTTAACTCATAAATTGGAATTATATTGGGAACTTCTCTCGTGAACTTCCTCAAATAACACACATGGAAAGTGTTATGAATTCCATTCAGTTCTTCGGGTAATTCGAGCTTGTAAGCTTGGTTTCCAATCCTCTGAAGAACTTTAAACGGTCCAATAAACCTTGGACTTAACTTTCCCCTTTTACCAAATCTTATAAGTCCCTTCCACGGTGATACTTTAAGCAAAACCGAATCTCCAACTTCAAAAGTCATCGGTCGTTTTTCTTGTCAGCATAGCTCTTTTGACGATCTTGAGCTACTAACATTCTCTCCTTAATTATTTTCAACTTTTTAGTAGTTTGATGGACTATCTCCAGTCCCATAAACTGCTTTTGCCCAGCCTCAAGCCAACAAGACAGCGTACGACACTTCTGTCCGTACAAAGCTTGATAAGGTGTCATCTTTATGCTCGAGTGGAAACTATTATTGTAGGAGAATTCTACCAAAGGTAAACGTTCATCCCAGTTACCTTGGAATTCCAGGGTACATGCTCTCAGCATATCTTCAAGAGTTTTTAACATTCGTTCGCTCTGACCATCAGTATGTGGATGGTAAGCTGTACTCAAACACAACTTGTTACCCAATTCCTCTTGTAGACTTCTCAAAAACCTTGAGGTGAAACGGCTGTCACGATCTGACACAATCGTTAATGGAACACTGTGAAGCCTCACAATTTCCTTCACATAAGAATTCGCAAGCTTATCCATAGACCATTTCTCATTGGCTGCTATGAAGTGCGCACTCTTAGTGAAGCGATCAACGACCACCCAAATCATGCCGTGACCACTCTTTGTTCTAGGCAGTTTAGTGACAAAATTCATAGTAATGTCTTCCCATTTACCCATAGGCACAGGTAAAGCTTCTAAACTCCTGTATGGTTTCTGATGTTGTGCCTTGACCCGCGTACATGTCACACACTCCGCCACGTACTTTACAATATCAAGCTTCATCGTCGGCCACCAGTAATAGGGTTTCAGGTCCCTGTACATTTTAGTGCTGCCAGGATGAATTGAGTACATGGTTTTGTGAGCTTCTTCCATCAGAAGATATTTTATTCCTCCTGACTTAGGTACCCAAATACGATCTTGGAATACCTTCAGTCCATGACCGTTTGTACTAAACACCAACGTTTTGCCCAAACGTTCCTCCTTCCAGTCATTCTTTTCAGAAGCTTCTTCTTGAGCTTTCTTTATACTTTCCACAATGGTCGAGACAACTCTCAACGCTCTTGGCCTTTTTCTTTCAAGATTTACTTTCCGACTGAGAGCATCAGCGACAACATTTGCTTTACTGGGGTGGTAAAGTATCTCACAGTCGTAGTCCTTGAGTAACTCTAACCAGCGTCATTGCCTCATATTCAATTCTTTCTTATTAAAGAGATATTGGAGACTCTTATGATCAGTGAAAAGTTTGCACTTCGTGCCATAGAGGTAATGCCTCCATATTTTTAGAGCAAAAACTACCGCTGCCAACTCCAAATCATGAGTGGAGTAGTTCTTTTCATGCTCTTTCAGCTGTCGAGACGCGTATGCTATCACCTTTTCTCTTTGGGTCAAAACACAACCCAATCCAACACCAGACGCATCGCTATAGACAGCGAAGTCTTCAACTCCATCGAATAGAGAAAGAATCAGTGCTTCACATAGCTTCTTCTTTAGCAACTCGAATGCTTCTTTGTGCTTATCACTCCAAGCATAAGTAGCTCCTTTGTGATTCAAAGCTATTAATGGAGTAGCGATCAAAGAAAAGCCTTGGATAAACCTTCAGTAATATCCAGTTAATCCCAAAAAGCTTCGGATCTCCGTGGAACTTTTCGGTTGTTCCCACTTCATCACAGCTTCAATCTTTGCTGGATCAACCATTATTCCTTCTTGGTTGACCACGTGACCCAAGAATTGGACTTCCCGAATCCAAAAATCACATTTGGAGAACTTTGCATACAACTTCTCCTTCTTCAAGATTTCTAACACTTCTCGCAAGTGTTTGCCATGCTCCTCTTGGATTTTTGAGTAAATCAGAATGTCATCTATGAATACTATCACAGATTTATCAAGGAACGGATTACAAACCCTGTTCATTAAATCTATGAATGCTGCGGGAGCATTGGTTAGTCCAAACGACATAACCAAGAACTCGTAGTGTCCATATCGTGTTTTGAATGCAGTCTTCTCGATATCTTGCTCTCTCACCTTCAGCTGATGATATCCTGACCTTAGATCAATCTTTGAAAAATAACTTGAGCCTTGCAGCTGATCGAACAGGTCATCAATCATTGGCAATGGATATCTGTTCTTTATCGTTGCCTTATTCAGCTCTCTGTAATCAATGCACATTCTCATACTCTCATCCTTTTTCCTTACTAATAACATCAGAGCTCCCCAGGGTGATGAAATAGGTCTAATGAAACCTTTGTCCAACAACTCCTGAAGTTGCATCATCATCTCCTTCATCTCTGTTGGTGCTAATCGGTACAGTGCTTTTGCTATTGGCATGGTTCTTGGAAACAAGTTGATACGGAATTCTACTTGTCGATCAGGCGGTAATCCAGGAAGATCTTCGGGAAATACTTCCGGATACTCACACACTACAAGAATGCTCTGCATCTCCTTTTTCTCCTTCTTTGCATCAAACACGAATGCCAAATACGATGTACATCCTTTGGCCAAACACTTTATGGCTTTCATTAGAGAAATAATCCAAGAATTTACTATGTGTTTGTCCCCATACACCATAAATGACTCTTTCCCTGGCGGGTTTACTTTTACAATCTTCTTCTTGCACAGTATTTCAGCATCATTGGCGCTAAGCCAATCCATTCCCAGCACGATGTCGAAACCATTTAACTCAGTAGGCAATAATTCCTCGTGGAACTTATTCTAATTCAAATAAATTAAGATGTTTTTCATACAATGGCTAACAGGTATAAACTTGCCACTAGCAACTTCGACTAATAAAGCATTATCTAGTCTATCGACAGGCAAAGCTAGTTTTCTACCAAATTCATGCGAAATAAAGGAGTAGTTGGCTCCTGAGTCAAACAAAATTTAGGCAGACAATTCGTTTACAAGAAAGGTACCTGAAGCGACATCAGCTTCTTCTTTAGCAGCTTCCAGTGTCATCTGAAAGGCTCTTGCCTTCGGCTTTGGTGGAATGTTGGGCTTTGTTGCCTCCTTTTTCAGACAATCCAATAGCAGACTT
The DNA here is from genome assembly GCF_051521515.1 of Lactuca serriola. Classification (NCBI taxonomy): domain Eukaryota; kingdom Viridiplantae; phylum Streptophyta; class Magnoliopsida; order Asterales; family Asteraceae; genus Lactuca; species Lactuca serriola. Next base: position 66,094,041 of record NC_136414.1, read on the forward strand.
TCTTGGTAACGGTGCATTCGTTGGCATAGTGCCCTGGCTTTCCACATTTGAAGCATGTGGCTTCCCCGCCATATTTCCCAAGATGCTTCTTCTTGCATTTGTCGCACCATTTCGGTTCGCCTCCTCCACCTCCTCTCGAACTAGACTTCGAGAATTTATGCTTTTTGCTGGACCCTGAGGGTCCGTCGAACTTCCTCTTCTCACCAACCTCTGACCTCTCCAAACCCTTCTCCCTGATCTGGGTCTCAACATTTCTAGTAGCCTAGACGGCGGCTTTCAATGTGGTTGCTTGCTTAACCATTAGACCAAAGTCCGCTGGTAATCCGAGGGCAAACTTATTGACCTTTGAGAGTTCTGTTGGAACTAGGTATGGGATAAGCTTCATCTTTTATGTGAAACTTGCAGCGTATTCAATAACACTCATTTTTCCCTTCTGAAACTCATTATTAATTTCCAGAAGGTCCTGCTCTGAGCAGTATTGCAGTTTTAGTTGTTCCACAAAGTCTTCCCAAGATGTAACGTCCCAAAATTCAAGACTAAAAATTTCTTTTATCAAACATTACTTAAAACATAATTATCAATATATGACATAATCAGAGTATTAACTTCCAATACATATGTTCATTATCAGAGTAAAACATTCCTAGGCTGTCTAATCTATGGTGTGTGCCATGCGATCACCCCGAGCTCTTCTGTAACGCCCGTAGATCTGGGCTAGTCAATTTAGAGACAATAAGTGTCGAAAATGACTTTTTGGAAAAAGATTATTTATAATAAATAATCTTAACCAATTTGTAGAATATGTATCAAGGTTTCTGTACATATAAAGAACGCCGAAATCCGAGTTATAACGAAGAAGTTATGGCCCGTCGAAGTTTTACGGCAAAACCAGCACGACACCGGGAGACGTAAATAGTGAATTTACGATGGAGCAACTTTTAGCCTTAGTGATCTAAAAAAAAGTTGTAGTATACGTTAAACCGAGAACATCCATTAAAGGACGCCCAAATCTGACTTCGTATGAGGAAGTTCTGATTTTTCTAAGATCCGGCTTAGCAGTGCACGGCCCGAAACTCGAATTTTAATTCGAGCGGTTTTGGATTACGCGACCTAAATGAAAGTTGAAGATATCATTAATAGGAACTCAACGGTAAAAAGATAGACGAAAACGGAGTCCGTATGAAGAAGTTACGAATTTTTCGCGGTCATTTAACAGTCTAAATGCCTCCTACTTTTATATTTGAGATTGGTTGAGAATTAGCCGACAAAGTCTAAATGAAAGTTGTAGATCTTGATTTTACCTACGCGTTGAAAAAAAGAACGTCAAAAACGGAGCTCGTATGCGAGAGTTATGATTTTTCTAAGTTTGAAGGCTGATACGCGATATTGGGTGACATGGCGCGATCACAGCCATTGCTTTCTCTCCAAGGAAAGCCATCTGATGATGACACGTGGCACCAACTCGGCGAGTAGGTCCTCCTACTTGGAGAGTTTGTCAGGATTTCACCCTATAAATAGAAGTGTCGGGTTTCTCTCATTTCTCACACTTTTCCCCACTTCTTTCTCTCTCTACACTCTCTCTCTCTCTAGCCTACCTTAAGCCCCCTAAAGCCTAGGTAAACCCCCTAGCACCCGAAGGAAGCCCCGAGGCTCCCGAAGCCCCGAGAAAAAAGCCTTTCGGCTCGGAAACGCTACTCCAGCGAAGCCCGGTTTTCGAGAAAACTCGTTGTAAGTGAGTTATGCCTACCCTATCTTTAGTATAGCTTATGTTTTAATATAGTAATGTTATTAGGACCTTATAATAAGTATTTGGGCTATTATTATGAGTTATATTGAGCGTTATTTAACGCTTATATAATAGTAATAATAGCTATACTATTAAATTAGTCTCGTCAAGCGTTAGACTAAACTCTAGTGGTAATGATACTAGGTTTCGTCAAGGAATAATTGTTTTAGGAGTAACGAAGTGTTGTCCGAGTGCCGACTCACCACCTTATCAAGTGAGTGCATAGTCCCTTTCATCTTACACATAGATATGAAGTATTTTATATAAACTACGTGCGATGTGTGAATATTATCTGTATAATTGCTATCTATGCTGGATGAATGATTTTATACATGTTTTAAATGATTTAAATTATATATTTATATCTACTAATATGTTGGGATAAAACATGGGTAGATGAAATAGTTGGTGTGTGACGAAATAAAATAATGAGAGATAGGTGATGATAATTAGGTGAGGATAGATAGGTGATGATGAATCAGTGATGTAGTATACTACAACCTTGTCCGACAATTTGGAGATCTAGTCATCTACCAGAGTATAGATGGCGACCACAGACTATTATAGACAACCCCGTGGAAACACCAGCAGGCTCATAACCTGTAGGTGATGAATTACGAGTTAAGGCGATGTTGTAACTACGTATTCATGCGATGATACTCTAACCCCCTTACTATGAATTACGAGTTCAGGCGATGTTGTAACTATGTATTCATGCGATGATACCCTAACCCTTGGTGGGCACGTATTGAGGGAGTAATCCTTGAATCAATACTGTCTAGGCGATGTAGGTGATGATCCTTAGGGAAAGTCCTTAGGAACAAACATAAAAGGAGATGCGATGTAAGGAGATGAGAGGTAAAATATGATGTAGGAGACGACCCTTAGGATAAATCCTTAGGGAGGGTACTTAGGAATAAAGAAGATAATGGGGATGGGTAATTGGGTTAATTGTTTGATGATTGAACATAATAATTATATTATTGTTTGTTGAAAACCCTATGTACTCACCGGGTTTCCCAACCTGACCCACTCAGTTTATTTATATCACAGGTGTTGTTATGAAGTCACATTACACTGAGAGATTAAAGAGATGTAGATCACTAGTGTAAATAAATGTAAGTTCCGTTTATGCTTATGTTCTTGTATTGACAATGACATCCCAAACATTTTAAAATGAATAAAATATGTTTCTTAAAAATGTTTTGATAACGTATTTATCGTATTTTTCTGGGAACAAATTCCACAACATTTTTATGAAAAGAAGTACTCTGATTTTTACAAAGCATAAACAAAATTGGTCTTTTCTGACCGTGAAAATGGGGATGTCACAGCTTCCCTCCGCTACCAGAAGTACCTGAAACCAAAACTAAAAACCGTAAGCACGAAGCTTAGTGAGTTCCCCAACCTACCACATACCACCATTCTGGGCCTCGCCCGCTACAACGACCCCGCCGCTCCAGGCCTCGCCTGGCTTCGAGCCCCACTCGGATACAGATCTGTTTCACTTAGGCATCGCCTGTCACTGGGCCTCACCCGCTAACATATAATAGCACATAAACATATCACAACACATAAGCTAAACATATACTAATGGATCCTGCCCTAAGGCCTCGCCTATCTTGGGCATCGCCCTTGTCCTACAACTGATGAGTAATGGAACCCCGTCCACGCTCCTACTGATAGTGAGATACGGGCCCAGCCCACACTCACTCTTTCCCTAACCTGGGCCTCGCCCCTGATCTGCAGCTAATGAGATGTGGAACACCATCCACACTCTGCAATCGGTGAGATAAGGGACCTCGCCCACTCTCACCTCCCTACCAGGCACATAAATGTATCACACAGACAAGTATAACTATCATATAAACCATTCCTTGGGCACACGCCCGCTATCATTGGACCTCGTCCTGAATATCATACTAGCATACTGTGCCTAGGGATAATCCCCGGGTCTTCTACTAATAACTACATGGGCCGATATTGTGGCCTTAGACCCATTCACACAAAGGGAAACTCACCTGCACTTGTTGAACTTGCTGATAACCCCTCTAGCTGTTGCCCGGCAACTCTCTGAACTCCTGCTCCACTAGCTCCCCGAGCTACCAATATCAATGCAACACTTAGTCTACCTGTCCTCCGAAAGTCAACTAAGTCAACTCAGGTCAAAGTCAAAGTCCTGGTCAAGGTCAACCTTCCAGGTCAACCCTACTCGCCGAGTCTGCCTACTGACTCGCCGACTTCACACGCTCAGAGTCCTTTCATTCACGACTCGACTCACCGAGTCAGCCCCTGACTCGCCGAGTCTACCGATTTCCGAGTCCTGACCTGTCCAACTCACTGAGTCCCCACTCAACTCACTGATTTGAGTCTTAACTCGAAGGGTTTGGGGTTTCGCGACTTGACTCGCCGAGTCCAAGAACAGACTCGCCGAGTCGAAGGCAATCTTCAACAGACTCGCCGAGTTGTTCTTCCAACTCGCCGAGTTCCTGCCCAACTTCATCCAACTCGCCGAGTCCACCCATGTGACTCACCGAGTCGTTCTAGTTCCTAATCCATTCAGTGGCTTTTCGAGCCATGCAGGGGCTCCAAATCATAGATCCATACTTCCAAGGCTCAATCCTTATGTAAAGTTGCAAACTTTACGTATAACTAAAGAGATTTAGGCTCAAAACACACTAGGGCTAGGTTTTAGGACAAAAGGGCTTCACCAACTACTCAATATTTGATGCTTTACGACATATTGGACCATCCCAACACTAGATCTGAAGTGGCAACCACATTTCTAAGCCCCAAACCCGAATTGGGTCTCAAACAACCATAAAACCCCCAAATCTCTTAACAAAAATAGATCTATATGCAAAGGAGGGAAGATAGCAGCTTATTACCTCCAAGATGAACACAAACTAAAGTAGATCTCGGATCTACACCTCTCCTTTGAAGCAACCTCTTGATCTTCAAGTTCCTTTCAAAGGTTCCCTCCTCCAAAGCTATTCCTCTCAAATGATGGAAGCTCACACGAAATCTAGGGTTTACAGGCTCTCTAGGATGATATGGAGGCTGAGGAAGGGACATAACACCCTTTATATAGGATATAACTCCCGGGATTAGGGTTTTCCTTATTCAGACCAGACTCGCCGAGTCCCCTTAGCCGACTCGCTGAGTCGGTTACTTAATCGATCCCCCCGAATCCTGCTCCGACTCGTCGAGTTCCTCCCTGGACTCGACGAGTTGACCCTTTGACTTAGGGTTTTCTTTCCTTTCTTGGCCTTCCTGATTTTGGGTGTTACACAAGATATCTTGCTAGCTTCTCCCTTGGGCATCGAGTCGGCTAATAGCTTCCACCAGCTCAATACTCCAGATTTTAACAAAGGGATCGCAAGAGAGATCTTCTGTCTGTTGCTGCATTTGCAACTTCCAAACATTGTCTCCATTTCGGAGATCCAGTTTATAACTTCTACCGGCGTCGGGCTTCCGGATAGACATGGTGGTTTGGACTCCATGAAATCTTTATACTTGCGTCCTCGTCCATCATTTCTTCCATCCTAATTTTTACGTCTAACCAACGGTGGGTTGGCTTGACCAATAATCCCACATAAGTTTCCTCCTTCCGACTGCTCTTCACTAAATTCGTGTTGTAAAATCGGCATCGAAGGTTCTTCACGATTCTGCTGAAGCAGATGTCTAGTTTCTTCCATCTGACGATCCAACATCGTCTGAATCATCAATTGTACACTAGCCATTGTCATTGGCTCAGGTGCTGCTGCTACAACAGGTATTGCTCGATTACAGGTGGATGATTCCTGCTTTCGTTCACGTTTCCAACTCCGCTTCTTGTTCTTGCCATTGTTAATCAATACACCGAATAAGGTGAATTTAGATCCTCATTCACGATAGATAATTATCCAAATCACTCCGAAACGTTTACATGCTAGTTCTAATACCGTAGTCCTACGCTTAGAATCCTAAACACATAAGGTTTCCAGATCCGGTTGGCAACAAACCATAGATCTGAACAAATAATATCATAGATGGCAAACATATAACACTTAGCACATAAAAGCATTTTAGGCAACTTTCCTAAAATAAACTAGTGCTCGTGTCTTAAATATAACATACACTTGTCTCACAATCTTCACTTAGCATTCTAAGTTTAAGTCTAGAGATCCTACAAATTTCTAGTTCGCTTAAACTAATGCTCTGATACCAACTGTGACATCCCCAAAATAACGGCCAGAAAAGACCGATTTAATTTATGTTTTTAAAATAATTTTAGAGTAATTCTTTGATTAAAAAGAGTTGCGGAATTTGTTCCCAAAACCCAATATGATAAAATAAGGTTTATCAAAGCCTTTCTTCAAGAAATGTATTTTCATATATAATCAAAACTCGGGATGTCATGTTCCGATACAGACACAAAAGCATAAACAATAAAACATAAACCATACACAGGCATATACAACTACTGGTCTATAAACAAAAACATCTTCACAAGTTCTCCAACTTATGCTCTCGCGCCACTACCTGTAATACAAAGAAACTGAGTGGGTCGGGCTTGGGAGCCTGGTGAGCATATAGGGTTTTCAACCCACAATAAATAATTATATTTAATTTCACAAACCAATAATAACCCGATTACCCATTCCCGTTATCCTCACTTTACGTCCCTAAAACAACAACTATCACAAGGGACCTAGTCTAAGGATTTTCATCGGGATGGACATTACTGCAGAGGGGTTTCCTTAACAATAGATATCCTAAAGGCAACCATGAGGGGGATAGAGTACACCAGTGAACACAACGTTCACAACACCTACAGGTCATGAACCTGCCAGCGTTCCACTGGAAAGTCTAGAAAGAGTTTGTGGTCGTCATCCATACTCTGCTAGATGACTAGATCAACAACAACATCAAGGCCCCTCATCATTTTATTTCATCACACAACAACTGTCTACCCATGTTCTACCCAACATATTAGTAGATAAAAATATATACATTTATATACAACTTAAAACTTGTTCAAATCATTCATTCAACAATTATTTCAAATAAGCAAACAATATACAAACACATAACACGTATTTTGTAGAGAATACTTCGTATCTATGTGTTAGAAGAAAAGGAATATACACTCACTTGATAAGATGATGCTTGGACATCACTATGACTCTAAAAATAATAATCTTCGATGAAACCGGGATGTCTTCCAAAAACCGAGCTTCTCGTGGGCAGAGTTTCGGCTCAGGAACTCTGTTTCTCGGGATCTTCGGGGCTTTGAGACTTGCTTCGGGTGTTGGGATGATACCAGGGCTTCGGGGGTTTACTTTGCACGTAAAACGATGTAATACAGGTGAGAGAGAAGAGATTGAGCAACCAAATTCGGTTGGCTTTATGATCTATTTATAGGGTGAAGTCTGCCGCGAACGCGGTGTATAGGAGAAGGGTTCCGATCCTATCCCTTATCCGCTGAGTCAGCATCGACGTGGCCACTCCAGAGGCAAGTATTGAACGTAGGGCGTTCCCTCTTTGGGATGCATGCCTCGAACTTCAGAAATTCATAACTTTCACATACGATCTCCGTTTTCGACGTTCTTTATATCCATGCGTAGGTGAAATTATGCTCCACAACTCTTGTTTAGACGCCATCGGCTAATTTTGACTTTATTTTTATTATATTATTTTTTGTAGGCCGGGACAGGAAAACTCCGTTAGAAATTCATATCTTCTTCATCTGACATCCATTTTCGTCTGTCTTTTCACCGTTGGACTACTATCGATGAAATCTTCGATTCTTTTTTAGATTGTTTCGGCTAGAAACCACTCGATCTCATATTCGAACTTTGGGTTGCATACCGCTAAGTCGAAACCTCGAAAAATCATAACTACCTTATACAAAGTAAGATTTAGATGTTCTTTTTATGCACGCTCTTGGTTTAATGTATTCTACGACTTTTGTTTAGATCACTAAGGCTAAATATCGCTCTATCATAAATTCACTATTTATGTCACGCAGTGTCGTACCAGTTCTGTCGCGAAACTTCGACAGGTCATAACTTCTTCGTTATAACTTGGATTTCGGCATTCTTTATATATTCGGAATCCTTGTAACGACCACTACGTCTTCATGTATCGATATAGGTCTTATCTAAGATTTTATTTTATCGCTTATTTTTATACTTAATTCATTTAAGCCATACAATTAAGCATAAAACACAGAATACTCAAATAATACATTCTTATTATTTCAAAATGGGTTACAAAGATTAACCTAGACTATTACATCATCATTAATGCTTAGCCCAGAAACACGAGCGTTACACAAATAGGGTGCAAACCCTAAATATTAGGGTTTCATCCAGACAGCTCCTACTCGTCGAGTCTGTCTCCCGACTCATCGAGTAGGTCACTAAACCTCCCGGTCAACATCGAGTCTACTCGACGAGTTGGGTCTCCAACTCGCCGAGTCCCTGAGCAAAATATGAAATTACTTGGATTTAAATACGTACTAGGAATCGGGTGTTACATAAATATCTAAGGTTAATATGTTAGTGAGTTGTTAATATTCATCTAGTAGACTTGATTAGATTTGGATTTCCCAATACCTATAATCGTTAATCTTGCGAGAGCTAGGAAGATAAATATATACCTATACGGGGATTGACACCCCCACCTGCGGTTGCTAGCTATAATCCGGGTAGGATAACTTTCTTATTATTCACTATTTGACGTCCAATGAAGCATCATGGCGGGAAAATTATTAGTCAAACAACGTCGATTATGGGGGTTCATGGTAATACATTACAAACACCTTAGATATCCAACTACCATTAGGGACGCCTTAGAATGGTGAGTAAAATACGTTTGGATTAATAAGATATCCTAAAAGATAATAAGATATGATCGTTAGATATCCTACAAAGATAACAAATTAGGATTAATAAAGGATCCTATAGAGATAATACGATACGATTAGCAGAGAGTCCTAAAAAGATAATAGGTTAAGAGGCGATAGAATAAAACATAGGAAACTAGGAAATTAAGAATCATAAAATTTCTAAAAAAGTTTTCAAAAGAGTTTATTATACCTTTACCTCAAAACTTGTGAGTCACCAACATCAAGTTGATGTTTTCAAAAATCGCATGTGTTCCTATGATGGAGTAAAGATCAAGAAAAGAAGGGATCATCGGCTCGAAGACATATTAGTTTTCGTTTAAATAGGCAGTTATGATTTGCGCTCTATAATTTGGGAAATCTATGTACTGTCACCACCCGACATTTTCGCCATCGGTCGGGTAGGGGTGTGACAGATTAAAAGTGTAAGATGCTCACCCATCCATTCCAACCATTGTGACTTATTATAAAGTCATTCAAAACATCATTGGATGTTCTCAAGTGTTTAAAATTACACAAATATCATGTTAAGTCCTTAATGGGTTTATGGAATGTCCAATTCCATTCCAACTTTCCTATTTTCCCATTATTAGCACAAACTCCATGGGTCATCTAATAATCAATCAACACTTATTATTTTGCATCCAAATCATTCTAATATCATCCATTCATGGCTATGAAGTTCATTTGCTCAACAAATATACCATAATACATAAAATCCATTGATGTCATCATATTTTCCCAATTTCATATTCATAAATTTCCCTTGGGCTCAAAATCACTAGAGCTAGAACTTCACTAGCATTCCTTCATGTTTATGCTTTAATGTCATCACTAGATTGTAAATTCATGTTCATGAATGTAATTCATTTCTAATATGTTAATCATCATGTAATTGTATATAGATTTTCCAAAATGCTCTTATGGCCAAATATTCCATAAATTTAACAAAAGATCATTCAAGTCTTCATGTTTTTGCATTCAAATCATATTATTAGTATCAACACATGTTTATGAGTACCATATACTCGTCAAATGCTCACATACAAAGGATTCCATTGTTTTCATCACAATTTCCCTCAAAATAATACAAATCCAAGTTTATACTTGATTCTACCATTATGGATGAACTTAAACAAGACAACTGGATTTGATGCTATCAAATATCATCAAGATCATAGAATCCAATCCCATTTAATCATCAATTGCAATATCCCTAAGTTGGGTTTTCTATGGTTCATGGAGATTTTTACCAAAATCATTAAATCAATCAATGGGATGATTGTATTAAGATTAGAACCATGGAAACCACTCAAGGGAGGTTAGAAAACCAAACCCTAATCAAAGAATCAATACAAAACCGCCATTGGGGTTTTCCCCACATCATGAGATCGATTTCTAGGCTAAGAGGGGAATAAATTATACCTTGTAATCCTTTGTTCCACCCTTTCTTTGCTTGGGTGTTCAAATCTTCACTTGAATCAAACCCTAGAAGCTTTTGAGAACAAAAATCACCATTGGAGTGTAAGAAAAAGTAGGGTTTGTAGTGGAGAGGTTTTAGAGTGTAAGAAAAAGTAGGGTTTGTAATCCGGATTTTAATGAGGATTTAGGGTTTCCAAAACTAACGAGTTTCGTTAGTTTTACCATAATCACCCTCAGGAATCTGAATTTCCCATTATGTTCCCATATGTAAAATTCTGAGAGGTTTTGGGGCTCTGTCCCTTGGACCCCGCTAGGGGAGTTGCCCCTAGACCCCGCCAAAGGGGTGTCGCCCCTTTTGAAACCCCGGACCCAGGAGCACTGCCCCGGACCCCCGACTTGTCGTCGAACCGGCTTCTAATTTGATCTTATACATGTGTGCACTCCGCACAAACCCGTACATATATTAAAGTACAAATTATGAAGCCCCTTAACTCAAATGTTAGTTTCAGTTACATAAAATGACATGGTGACACTAAAATCACCAACATGGAGGAGGTGGTATGCCTCATTCACTTTCTTTTCCACCTGAGGGAAGTAGATACATCCTTATTTCCCAATAATTTACCATTTGGTCCCTGTAGTTTACATCTTTTGATTAAAACCCACAAAACCTTAATATTTAGGATTGTAATTTAAGTTTTGACATAATAAGTCCTTCGTCGTCCATTTTATAACTTTGGTAGTCCATTTCATTAATTCAGTTAACCCTTTGGTCAACTCACTTTGCAAACTTTATACTTTTGGCCCTTTAACTTTTGAAATTTTATTCTTTTTACTTCTAACTTTCTAAAATTCATATCAACTAATGATATGATTATCCCATAATGATTTAATTATATAAATCATCATTTACTCATTTACCTTATTATTTTAATGATCTAGTCCTAAATTTAGGATGTTACAATTTAACCCACAAATAGTAACTTCCTATTTGCTAATTACATAATTACTCATCTTATATGATAAAAATAACTAAAATTCCCATAACGACTTTTGTATAAATTTTAATCATTTTTTCATTTATTATGATTTGTTTTCATTAATTTTATTTTATTTAAGTTTTCCAATAATTTTTATTTTTACCAAAAAGTCTAAAAAAATCTAGCCCCTAGATAAAGGTGTTATAGAAACCTTTAAGGTATTCTTGACATTCTAAAACGAAATAGAAAATCAACTAGATAAAAAGATTAAGTTTCTTTTTCAAAGGGGTGGTGAGTATCTTAGTAAGGATTTTAGTAATCGTCTAAGGAATTGTGGGATTTTTTTTTGCAATTAACTCCACTTGGGTCACCACAGTACACAACGATGTAATCGAGATGAGAAACTGAACATTGCTAAATATGGTTATGTTAATAATATCGCATTTAGGGATGCAAACGAGCCAAACTACTTGTGAGCTACTCGAGATCGAATCGTTAAAAGCTCGACTTGAGATCGATTTTAAACGAGTCTGAGCCGAGCTCGAACTTAATATTAGGCTTGTTTATTAAACGAGCTTGAGCTCGAGCCTCTGTTACTTGGCTCGATTAGGCTCACAAGCCTAAACGAGCCTACATATATATAATAAAAAAATTATTTTTATTTTTATATATTAAAATAAATAATAATTTAATAAATACTATTTTAGGAAATTAGAGTATATCGTATACGAGCCGAGCCCAAACCGAGCCCGAGTCCATACAATTCTTAATGAGCCGATCTCAAGCTTTGTACCATAAGGCTCGAACGAGCCGAGCTCGAGCTCGAGCCTATAAATAGTTAAATGAGCCGAGCCCGAGCCTATTCAGGCTCGAGCTCGGCTCGGTTCGTTTGCAGCCCTAATCGCATTGTGTTTCCAATCAATTTTTGATAATATGATTTAGAAAAATTACAACGAGAGTCATAAACCTTATATTAATAAAGAAGGTCTATAAAACACCTTGTAAAATATGGAGTGGTAATAAACAATCACTAGCATATTTAAGATTTTGTGGTTGTGAGACTTACGTTCTTCATGAAAGTCAATCAAATTAGAATCCACATAAATAGAGGTAGTAATAAACCATCACTAACATATTTAAGAGTTTGAGGTTGTAAGGCTTACATTCATTAACCAACAAAGAGCGTCTTGACACTAATAACTAACAAGAGATTATAGAACATGTTGAGCTTCAACAAAGAGTTATTGAGGAACATGTCATATAGTTTGTTCATAGATATAATATAGTATGTCATGCACTAAAAAGATACACTTTTCTCATATCTCATAGTGATAAGTCTTGAGTAGGTCATGATGAGCATATCAACTATGAGGAAGCCATGTCATATCTATAGTCTACTAGGTTGAAAAAGGTGGTGGAAAATGATATACGTATGATAATCAATTATTGGACGTGATTGATGAATAATATGAATATAAATCAGTCAGGTATGGGTGAGCAAAAACCGCACCGCAACTAAAATTAACCGTAAAAATCACATAAACCGTAACCGTAATAAAAACCGATGGTGATGTTTTCTGTTTTCCAAAAACTGCAAACTTTCGGTGCGATGCGGTTATTAGTTTTCGAAAACCGCAAAAAAACCGCACCGCACCGCATATATTTTATACATTTTTTTATTAATTATTAATATATTAAATATTAAAAATAAGATAGGTTTCATGGATGAAAGATAGAAAAATTTAAGATATTAGTTGACAAATTTAGGATATTTATTGTTAATTATTATTCATTTGACGTTTTTAAGATATTTATTATTAATTACTATTGATTTGACATTTTTAAGATATTAGTTATTTGTGATTTAAATTTATTTTCTTATACCTTATGGTTTTTTTATTATTACAAATAATATGTTTAAACTCTTAAAACCGTTTAAGCTCTAAATTGTGGTTCAAAACCATACAAAATTACCACACCAAATCTATGTGGTTAATAACCGCAACATAAAAAAAACAAAACCGCACCGCAAAAATAACCGCCTAATCGCACCACAAAAATAACTGCACCAAACGGTTTTGAAAATGGATTAACCGCATTTGCGGTTAGTGGTAAGGTTTTAGCTAATAATCGCATCGAACCACACCGCGCTCACCCCTACAGTCAGGTATAAATAGGTTTTTAATAAGAAGACTAACATGGAAAGAAAGTTACTAACATCAAATCTAACTGGCAAAAAGATTACATGCAAACTCATGGCGAAAATGTTATATTGATATTAATGAAATACTAATCCTAAGAGGTATATCACAATGTAAAACAAACGAGTGTAGAATGATATAAAGGACCGTGAGCCGTTATAATATTGGAAATTTGTGCCTCGTGTGGGAAGCATATGTCTCTTTTTTTTTTTTTTTTTTTTTTTTCTAAAAGCATCTCCAACCCACTCTCATTCTCCATTTTTTCTCCTAATTCTTCTCTCATTCTTCTCCATTTATTCCCCAATTTTTGGAGATATAAATAGTACTACACCAAATATGGGTTATACTATTATTTCTCCCAAAATGGGGATGAACTTTGTGTTGTCGATTTAATCTCTCTATTATATAATTATACATTTCTAGTTCATTTTTACCTACTAATTATAATTTAAATGTAATATTTAATACTTATAATATTTTGTTATATATTAAATTATATTAATTAATTATAAATATAAAATATGTTTTTCACTTTTTTGTTCATCAAATTCATATAAAAATTTTAATACATATTGAAATTTTAAAAAACAATAACGTATTTTATAAAAACTTATAATTAAAATATACATTACAAATACGATAACATATGCTATTAAACATGTCATTAACCTATATATTACAATAATAATCTAATAAAAACCAACAAGTGACAATACTATTATTTATTTATTTATTATTTATTTAAAAACGTGTATGTTTAATATTTTTATAAATGTATGTATAATATTTATTTATAAGTTTATTATAAATATAATCGTTTGTATTTAATATTAATGTAATGAAAGAAATATAAATTATATATTTGTTAAAACTAAATTAGTAGAAGGGTGTGTTTAATTATCTATGTAAGTTGAAATAATAGAATATACTTTTTGGGAGTAAAAATGTGGTAAAAAATGAAGTATAGTTGAAGATGAAACACTATTTGCCCCGTTTTTTACTCCATTTTTTGGGAGAAAAAATGGAGGTGGGTTGGAAATGGTCTAAGGGAGTTTAACGGAGAGACCAAATGTGTGACAAAACCATTACTTAAGGACTATCAACGTTAAAGTTAAAAAAGGGAAACTTGATTTAGAAAAGCCATTAAACCATATGGACCGAAAATGTAATTTTGTATAAATACTTTAAACTTGGGGTAGTCGGGTCGGGTACCCAATACTCCCATGAACGGTGCTTCTTCACCACCATAGCAAGTTAGCAACCATTTCCATCGCGCAAATCCGGAAGATGCTGAGGAGGAAACCAAGTATGCTCGAAGTCAAAATCGAAGACAAAGAAGAACTCGAAGAATCTCGCAAGCGTGCCTCCGCCGCCACCACCACCTTCAATCCCACCGGCGCTACCTCTCTCCTCCACCACTTCAACAACTCCTCCTCCTCGGCCACCACTTCCAAATCTCAGCGCATAGGCCTCTCCTCTTAATAATCCACTCAAACCCCCTAAACTCGTAGTCGATAGTTTTTTCATTTTTGTTCTTGCAGTTTCTGTGAATCCCTTTACCGATCCAAAACCCTAATCCAGAATGGAAGTTGAAGTGAAGCTCCGCATACCCGATTCCGAAACGTACAAAACCCTAATTTCTCTCCTCTCCCCTTTCCACATCAGAACCCACAACCAACACAACAATTTCTTTGACGGCGTCGCCGGTCAACTCTCATCCCAGCGCGCAGTCCTCCGCATCCGCTTCTACAACGACCAACCCACCACTAAATGCATCATTTGTCTCAAAGCAAAAGCCGTACTAGTAAACGGAGTGAGCAGAGTCGAAGAAGACGAAGAAGAACTCGATCCAACAATTGGCCAAGAATGTTTAACTGACCCAAACCGTTTAGGATCTCTGGTCGAATCCTCAAGAATCATGAAAAGGGTCAAAGATGAATTTTTTGGTGAAATCAACGATGTTGAAGGGCTAGGGTTTGTGTGTTTGGGTGGATTTAAGAATCTAAGAAATGTGTATGAGTGGAAAGGGTTGATGATTGAAGTGGATGAAACAAGTTTCGATTTTGGTACACTGTATGAGATTGAGTGTGAGAGCACTGAGCCTGAGAAAGCTAAAGAACTGATCGAGGAGTTCTTGAAGGAGAATGGGGTTTCTTATTCCTATTCAGTCGCTTCAAAATTTGCCATTTTTCGATCTGGGAAGTTGCCATAGTAAGTTAAATTCTTCAATTTACATGTTTACTACGTTCTTGAATGAGTTCATGGATATGTATTTCTGGTTTTAAATTGTTTCCTGAAATAATAATGTGTTCGTTTCTCTTAATTTAGACTTTTTTGGTTGATTGCACTGTCAACAGAATTGAGTTGCTTTATTCTTGATTTTGTATTGGTATAAAAGACCAGATATGGCTTTGTTATGATGTTTGGGATCATGTGATTTCGATGCTGATTCACATTTTTCTTTTATTTTGGATCATCATATTCTATGATTACTGCTGTTATTCGAAACTTCAAAATGTGTTTTTTCATCACATTGGGGACTTGAGTAATTCTTGAAATGGGTGTAAATTGATGCAAGAATCGAAATATAGTTACATTGAAATCGCAAGTTTGGTAGTAAATGAGTACATAATTGAATCTTGATGGAATTTACAAAATCCTGGCTGATGAATTTCAACCTTCCATCTTCAATGCATGAAATTCAATTCATAGGATTTCATTTTTGTGTCTCAATTTTTTTTGGTCATGAATTCCATTTCATTTGTTGCAAACTGAATACTTGAGAGAATTTAATAAACTTGAGATTACAATTTCTTACAAAACCTTTTGCAAGTCAAACACCACTTTTAATAGTCAAACACCACTTTTATGTTTAGGTAGCATGAAGCTTAAAGCTTTTGGTTGTAGCTTTTATTTGTATAAAGTGTTTGATAAAAGTAGTTGTAAACTTTTGAAATGGGTAAAATTACTTGAAATCAAAATGCTAAAAACTCTCAAAAGCTATTTGAAGTGGCTTTTTGATTATGAGGTTTTTGTTTACAATAAAAGCTAAAAGCTTATGCTACCAAATGTAGCTTGTTTCTTTAATTCAAGTTTTTTTTTTTCATAAAATCTAAAGACTCTCAAAAGCTCTTTGCTGAAAATACATCAACTTTATGGCACTTATCTAACTTTATTAAACTCACAATTTTATATTTATGATATACTTAATTGAAATAATAGATTTTTTTATGAGGTTGCATTATATTTGATATGTATTGGATTATGACTTCGATTTACAAGTTGTACTCCATTACGTTATATCGAAAATTGCAATGAATTATTGTTTAGATTTGCTTCTCTTATTTGCAAAAGTACTAGGCATAAGCTAGAGGGAGTGGTGACTTAGGATTTGTCACAACTCTTCAAAAGTTTGATATTTAGAAGACGAGGTTTGCTACTTTTGCCATGCAACACACTTTAAAAAAAACAGAAAAAAATATATTTTATATAAAAACTAATATATAAAATTAAATCTTTTTATTAAAGTACCAAGAACAAATACACTTGAAATTAAAAGACAACTTAAAATCAAAAAACACACAAGACACTTGAAATTAAAACACATGAAACATTAAAACAAACATCAACTTAAAATAAAACACAAAACAAGTTTATTTGACATATTGATGTCATTTTTCCCACACCGTCTCACAACTTGCTAAAACTCAACAAACTGAAAAGGTTTGTCAGTTGTTTCACGGAAAACCTCAAAAGCATTGACGAATATTTTTTTTTCATTTTCATCGTTTATTGCGTCACGCCTTATCCTAAGAAACATACTTTGAAACTGCATTGCAGCTGTGTTTGTATGTCTATTTGGAGAAGAGTTGATATTTACTTCGACGTTGATAGACATCATGGTTGTATCTTTCGCAGACTCTCCTCCACAAAATAGGCGTGTCGACGTTGATGTTGATTGGCTCTTCAGTTACATCGATCAATGAACGAGCCAATATGGTTTCTTCATCCGTAGTCCAAACATGAACTATTTTTAAAGATGAAGTTTGAAGTAGATAGAAAATAAAAAGGTTAGGAGAGTTGAATGAAGGTTTTAATGTGGTAAAAAATATATCTAATCCAACCGCTAAGCTACAACTCCCACTTTTGAAGTGTAGCATAAGGACCATATGTTTTGCGGTTAGTTTTGGACTACTACTACTACTACAAATCAAAGGCTTCATGTGATATGGTCTTTATCCTTGGATTTTTTGAAATATGAACTCTCTAACATTAATAGTTACCTCCTTTTCAATGTAAATGTGCAAATTGCTTCATCTTACATTGTGCCTCAAGAGGGTGCATCCTTGCATTGTCTAGAATCTCACCACAATCCAACAAATGTTGTTTCATAATTTCCAATTTTGTTGAATTTGGTTTGTATCTTAATAGTAGGGATTGTCCACACCCATATAAAATTTGAAATAGTGAGATCTTTAGACCGGAATGGTATGTCATAGTGTACCAATATTCCGCATACAACAACCATTTTAACCGTTGCTAAAGTCAGGGGTTGCATGATAGTAGAAAAAATAAAAATTTTAAAAAAATTCGAAATTTTTTCCACTGCAGCCAAAAAAGTCATGGGTTGCCGGTGCCACCCTGGATACCCCTGAATCCGCCCTTGACAGTAATTACTTCTCTAATCCTTTGTATACCACCTCCGATTGACCATATATTTGAGGGTGGTATGTCGTGTTGTACTTAAGTTGCATCACGTGTAATTTAAACATCTCTTTCCAAAAGTGACTACGAAATTTTTTAGCCTCATATGAAATAATAGACAACGGAATCCCGTGTAATTCGACCACCTCTAACACGAAGACTTCTACTATTGATAAGACTATGAAGGGGTGTTTTAACCCAATATAATGTCCATATTTGCTCAAGGGATCTACGACTAAGAATAACATGTAGCTCATTTGATGTTGGCAACCCCTCAATGAAGTCCATTTAGATTTCTTCTCAAACTTCCATGTCAAGGGGTACATGTTGAAGCCTTTATGTTTGATTGTCCCTTCCAACATTAATCTTTTTCAGAAGAAAATGACATAATTTTTTATCTCTCACGTGTAATAAATCAAATTTTGTTGTACATGTCTTATTTTTAGTACTATTTGAGCGTAATCAATTAAGTGGTCCACACAAATAATTACAGTGTATGTAGGTCCATAGTAAGAGATACGTCACTATATACGTTTCTGTATGAATTGATTAGAGCATTATCGTCTTCATTAGCTTATTCTTCATCTTCAACATAGCTAATATGTTGATTTGGGTATTGATTAAACATTGAGGATCCTCTCAAACCATTAATTAATTTGGTATTTACCAAAGACAAACAATATAAACATAAGTCAAGATGAAGAAAACAAACAAAATAAACACATTACACAAATCAAGATGAAGAATTTAAATGTAACTCTAAGAACCCTAAAATCTACAAAAGAGATGTTATGAACCAACTATGAACCCTAGTCATTGACATTATCCCAACAAAGAAAACATCATAACCATATAAATAATCATCTCTTCTCTAAAACACACAAATCCCAAGATTATTCATCAAGGGAATATTAAATATATGCAAACCAATCAGTTCATGACAATAAAACATGAGATCACAATCATTCTAAGAAAAAAAAAAGATTCAGATAGTTAAATTAATAATCCTACACTCTGAAATCCCACAAGACATACCTAATAAAAACTTACCCTTTCTACCAAATACTTTACTTTCTCTTCTTAGCAGGTGGTTGTTCTTCTTCATCATCATCATCTTCCTCCTCTTCCTCCTCCTCCTCATCATCATCATCACCATCATCATTTCCCTCTTCATCATCATCATCATCATCGTCGTCGTCATCATCATCATCATCATCATCGTCGTCTTGATTACCATTTGCCTTAGGATCTTCACTAGGGTCTTCTTCATCATCATCATCATCATCCTCTCCCCCTTCTTCTCCTGAGAAATCTTCATCTCCAGCATCATCATCTGCCTCCTCTGCATCATCTTTTTCATCATTGTCATCATCATCATCATCATCATCATCACTCCCTTCTTTAGCTTCATGTTCAGTCTTGTCCCTCTTGTGAAGCTCAGAGAAAAGAAACCTGCAAGTTTCAAGATTTTATTTTATTTATTACCACAAATTGACAACAAACTGTTTATATAAAAAGACCCAATTCCCAAATAAAACTCCAAAAAGCATGAAAAAAAAAAAAGTTACCTTGATGTAACTACATCATTGATAAGAGGTCCTGTCTGAAAAGTGTAAACATATTAAATCTTAGAGCTACAACATATGAAAAGATTAATATGAACTAAAAATGATATTTTGAATTTACCCTTTGTTAAATAAGGCATGTAATATTCTCAAAATCAATATAAATTTGTTAACTATTATTAACCAAACAAGAAAATGTTCAATGAAAGACAAAAAATCACAAATTTAACAAGAGCCAAACAATAATGTTCAGAAAATAATCAAAACATCAAACACCTGGTGGGCATCCAAATACAGCAAAATCTAACGTATATACAAACGATGATTATGTCATAGACATAAACAAACAAAACAAGAACATGTTTAAAGTTTCCACGGGACATTAAACAGCAAAAAGACACATAAAAGAATGTGATTGTAAGTCAAAATCAAAATATAGAAAGCGACACATTAAACTCGAGGAGCGAAAACCCCAATTCTTTAACAGAAACAAATAAAAGTAACAGCAAATTAAGTTCAATTGTTTACAGTGAACTTAAAAGTAAAAGCAACTGAAACAGAAACAAAAAGGACAAAGGGTTCGTGAATAGATATACCATCATGAGAAGGAACGCAAGGGATCTATGAACAGACACAAAGGTTTCAGAAATCAAAGCTTCAGCAAGAAAAGGCGTCATCTTTCTCTGCAAAAAACCCAAATCAGAGGTGAAAGATTTAGCGACTTCCATTGTGAAAACCCAGAGAAACTATCTCGTGAAACCCACTTAAAAATTCAATGAATTTGTGAAAAGATTTTCTGAGAAATTGAAATTGAAACTGGAGCTGAAACTACTGAAACGGAAACGACTGTTGGTTAAAAAGAAAAAGAAAAAGGAGGTAAAAAACTAGACTAGGAAAGTAGACTGGGAGTGTTGGGTTAGGGTTCGGATGTGGAAACTTCGGGGGGTGTCGGAGCAAAAGATGTTTTTGTTTGTTTGAATCAGGAAAGGGGCTAGGGTTTTGTCTACAAGCAAAGGGAGTCGATTTTCTCATAATGGTAATTTTGACTTTGACTAAAAACTTTATAATTCATTCATATAAATCGGGGTTAACTGTTAATAATTTTAGTAAGAAGAAAAAAATTTAGACTAATTTTCTAACTATTTTCAAGATTTAGCAAAAAATAAATAAATAAATGACTCAGATGAAGTGTTATAGAGAATTATGGGTTGTGATTTCAGGCCATAACCATGTATAATATATTTTTTTTAAATGAATTTTGTCATATAAAAATAACAAAGAATTACAAATACATCCATTTTATTACTTACTTTACAAAAATAGTTAAAATTTAGTTTTTTTTTTTAAATAGTCATTAAAACCGCAAATGAAGCTTCCTTATCTGCAGTTACATCTATCCGGCTTCAATTTCACGGTTTTAGGGGAGACACGACTTCAGTTTCATCATACGAACTACGGTCTCGTGGCCCGTCTTTAGTTTTAGTAGCAGATATAAAAAAAAGTAATTTCTAACAAGGTGAAATCACATATGACATTTCGGCCATCTACGATTTCTTCTCATCTCAGTTTCAGTTTCGTTTTTTGTTTCATATGAGTTTTCCGATTTTCGGGGAAAATGACCAAAAAACATACACATAACTAGTAAATAAGAGCGTACATGATAAAAAAAACTAAAGAAAACATCAATTACAAAAGTTACGTTCTTCAACCATAAAGAGAGAGAATCTGAACGCTTGAGTGTAAAATATGAGCTACACATTTCTTAGGCTTGAATATAATTGGCTATTGGGCATGTAACAACCCAAAAATACTAAGTAAAACTTTTTTGTTTTTAAGTCAACCAAAACCATCATAAATTCTTTTCAAACCATCGAAAACATATCAGTGTGAAAATAATTATCAGAGTACAATTCCAAAATCATCAAAACTAATTAATGGTGGGTGTGATGCGATCAAGCCGGATCCTTCCTTTTTGAACCAAAAGTACCTGAAAAAACATTTAAACACAAACCGTATATACATATCACGTGTACATATCATATATACATATCATACATACATATCACGTGTATACATCATACATACATATC
Source organism: Lactuca serriola (assembly GCF_051521515.1). NCBI lineage: Eukaryota > Viridiplantae > Streptophyta > Magnoliopsida > Asterales > Asteraceae > Lactuca > Lactuca serriola. The sequence continues at coordinate 66,115,681 of NC_136414.1, forward strand.
AACCCTAAGTTGTAACGAGTCTATTTCATCCGTGAGTCCCTTCCAACTCTTTGAGTCTCTTCCGACTCCTTCGGTATCTTTCAACCGGTATGAGTCTATTTTACCTCTATATCTAAGCATACAGTCATACTAGCAAGAGTCATAAAGACAACAGGCACATACAGACATATCAACAAGTGTCACAAAGGATAATTATCATCCTACAACATAATTTAGTGGGCCGACATTGGTGCCTTTGACCCACAAGTACGATGAGGAGACTCACCTAACAAATGATGATCAACTGCTACTGTTCCTACTGCCACAAATACAGATGTTATAACTACCTATACAACCATACAAAGTACACCCTTAACTTTCCTTCCAAAACTAGGGGTTTGACCAAACGTCAATGTAAGTCAAAAGTTAAAGTCAACGATCAAAGTTGACTTGGCACGTCATGGCCATCCTTGGCCACGTCGTGGCCCTCAAACGACAAAACATATGCGTTTTCCCAAGTTGCCACGTTGTGGCAATCTAGGCCACATCATGGACACTAGGTCCAAAGTGTCTTAATGGATCAAGTCGAATCTTCTGGTCCCAAAGGTTCTAAAGTCCATATTTGATCATTTTTTATTGTCTAAATGGATAAAGTTTTCAACTTAATCACTTGAGACTCACCAAGAGGTCTAGATCTCAAGTCTTAGGTCCATAACGTACAACCATAGCATGGGCTTAACCAAGAAGCACTTAAAGATTTGTATTTTTTAGACATGCATGTCCAATGCATGTATTGGACTAAACTTAGGTCAGCATGGGGTTTTATGACCAAAATCTTATGCATGGCTCAATCAATTAACCAAACATCAGATCCAAACCATGAACCACTCCAAATGATCCAGAGATTCATAAAGTTGCAACTTTTATGAAATCTGACCATCTCAACTAACAAGATCAAAAAGAAAATATGACAAAATTCAAGATCTAGCAACTTATTATAAAAAAGATGGAGCCCTGAGCACTTACAAGGGTCCAAAATCAAGCTAGGAAGGGAGATGGGGACTTTCTTGCTAATCTTTGGCTTACTCCTTGCTTCTTCCTTCAAAATCTCTCAAAAGCACTGAAGCTGAAAACCGGATGTTACACCATGAAACCAAAGACAAGTCACAAAACAACATCATATATGATGAAATCAAAGGTTTGTTCTCCCCGATTATGACTAAACCAAAGTTGACTAGACAAAACCGAAGATGAGGTGGCCCCATACGTGGTTTTAGTAGCTATTTTTTGAAAAACCATATTTTTTTGCAAAGTAATTAACAAAAATATCTATATTTGTAATTTTCTCTAAAAATAACATTGGAAATCTGCAAATCATAATGGCTTATGAGGAAATTGCAAATGGTCAAGTCCATCTGTGATTTCATTAGGTAAAAATGACAAGATTCAAAAAAAATAATAATATATACATGAAACCGTATGTGAATGCCCTAAATCACATTCTATTAAATGGAACCACATCAGTTTATGAAGCCTCATCTACGATTTAAATAGCTAGTTGGATAAAAAAAAAGTTGTTAATTAAAGAATAAATACAAAATTAAGCAATTTTTTTCTTTTTAATATAATTTTTTGATATGTTACATATTAGATAAAGTAACAAAAATGTATTTTGATGATTATTTATATTATAGTAATTTTAATATTATCTATTTAGTACGATTTAATATTATGGAAATTGACAAAAAAGAACTCATGTTATTAATATATAACTACAAAGAATTGGTTTTAAAGTTTTTATCAAATGAAATCTTATTTTAGTATTGATTATTATTATTCTAAAATATGTGAATGTTAATCAATATCATATAATCTTAAGAAGTAGAAATGATGTGCACAAGTTGAATCTGAAAACAAAGCTAACAAGTATTGAATTTGAAAACAAAGCTAACAAGTCTAGAAAGGTATACACATTCTACTTTTATTTATTTGTTTATTATAGCATTATGTCCACGTGCATTTAAAAAATTCAGATATACCATATATGCAATTTGAATCCAGCTTCATTTTGGGTTACAAAGACAATTTGAAGCTTGGTTTGGTGGTAAAAGCATTGGTTTATAAAACTAAATGTCTCAAGTTCGAAATTGATTGCTTACTTGAAGGGCCATGATTTTTTTTATTTGCTTAGAGTCTTCAAATTGGTTGAGCCGCCCCTAGTTTCATCAATATGACGCTGATAAGTCGTCTACATGAATTTAAAAAAATATTTTTTAATTTAATTCATCTTTGTGTTCTTCTATTACAACATTATACTTAGAAGATTTTATCTAATCATAGAAGATTAAATCCATATTCAAAGTAGTTTTCTCTGCTATAATTGGATAAAAATTTCAAAATACAATGTTATAATAGAAGAACACAAAGATAAACTAAATCAAAAAATAGTTTTTTAAATCCATGTAGATATCATGTAAACACCATATGGATCAGGCTAGATTAGAATTGCATACATGGTATGTCATGTCTATGTAGACATGTTACCTACTTAATTTGAGACATATTATGTGACATTAGCCAAATCGATACATTTACATAATTTTACAATCCTAGGCTTGGGGTGACCCTACATTTATGTAAAAATTAAGGTCAAAGATGTTCGGTGATGCCCGTTTATGTAAAATAAGACAAAGATACTAAATTTTGTCCGCGGATCATTTATGTCGATAAGAACAGTTTGCTGTCTATGGACCACTTTTGTATTAGAAAACCAAAGATTCTAACTTCGGTTTAAAAACTGAACCGTATAGTTTCTAAACTTTAAATAATGAAAATTTTAGTTTTCGGTTCGGTTTCGACCAAAAACTGCAATGAGTTACGTACCCCTAGTTGATGATGTTGCTATTGATGTTATAACACTACTAATGAGATTAAATCTAAAATCAAATCCATTAGTAAAAAAATTAATGAAAAAAAAAATCATTTTTGGGCCGTTACCCCCAAAAAAGGTTGTAAAAATACATGTAGCACTCTAATTTTATAGTCTATACTTAATATTCTTTTCGTACATTAGGAAATATATTTATTTCGGAATACTTGGAAATATTACAAGGAGTGATGTGTTTTTATTCGGTTGTTTCTGTTGTAATCTTCTGTTTACCGGACATCAGAAAGCCGTCGCATCATTACCGAGTCAACACCGACGCCTATCTCTCTCTCTCCGGAAAAACCCTAATTCGCATGAATACTCTAATTTATTGTTCAAGAATCCCCTTTGATCTATTACATTTCATTTGACGTATTAATTTTTTACCTCTAAATCGGCATGTCATCAGAGATCGAGGTCGAAGAAAATACAGATCCTACTGCTGCCGGAAATGGCAACGGAGCGGCCGAGGGAGGAGTGGGAGTGCCAGAGGAAAGCTTGAAGAATGACATTTACACTGCTGCAGCGTATGGTGATTTGGAGAAGCTTCGAAATTTGGTCGAGACAGAAGGTTGCTCCATTAACAAGCCTGACGATCAGGGATACCGCGCTTTGCAGTGGGCCGCCCTTAACAATCGTGTCGCCGCTGCTCAATACATCGTCGAGGTTTTCCCTCTTTTCCTCTGTTTCTATCTTCGCTCATGAAGATGTATACAATACTACAAGTTATGTAGTATATACACTCGTGATCAGTTTTATCTCAGCAATCCTCCACTTTACCTTTACTGGACAGAGTGATCCAAAAAGGATATCAGTAAAAGAAGCTTAAGCTAATATTATCAGTCACATACACGATATCAATTACAAAATACAAATTGTTGTAAATACTGATCAATGGATTGATCACTCTCTTTATTGATGCCAAAGAGTTGTCATTCAACTGCTTCTCCTTCATTCTATTCACATATTATGGTATTCTTTTTCATCTTTCTGTTTATGTGGTATTAACTTCATTTGAACGAAACTTTCAGCATGGTGCAGATGTGAATGCAGTGGATGTCAGTGGTCAAACAGCATTGCATTGGAGTGCTGTTAGGGGAGCCATTCAGATTGCAGATCTTTTGCTTGAAGAAGGTGCTCGTGTTAATGCAGCTGATGTATTTGGATATCAGGTGTGTATTTAGGGCATTGAATTCATTTCAGTTTCATGGATTCAATTTAGGGCACTGTCAACAAAGATTCTATTTCATTATCAAATTTGAATTTGTTACAGGCCACTCATGTTGCTGCACAGTATGGTCAAACAGCTTATCTGTATCACATGGTCACAAAATGGAATGCAGATCCAGATATTCCTGATAATGAAGGAAGAAGCCCTTTACATTGGTACTTGAATCTCTTCATTCTACTATAAACTCCAACTCTATATTGTCCCTTAATTCAAGAGTTTGTTTTGTAGGGCTGCATATAAAGGTTTTGCAGATAGTATACGTCTTCTTCTCTTTCTGGATGCATATAGAGGGCGTCCAGACAAAGAAGGTATTGTATTTTAAAGACTTTTGATCCATCATTTTTGTTTGTGAGATAGTTGCTTACAATTAGATCCTTGCAATTTTAGGTTGTACACCTCTACATTGGGCTGCAATCAGGGGACACTTAGAAGCATGCACAGTATTAGTGCAAGCAGGAAAGAAAGATGATTTAATGGTGACTGATAATACTGGCCTTACACCTGCACAACTTGCTTCTGATAAAAATCATCGACAAGTTGCATTTTTCCTTGTAGGTATTCCTTAATAATAATAATATTAATACCTATTATTTAGCGAAATAATTAGAAAATGACTGTAGGGACCATTTATAAAGAAATTTCAGTGGTTTCTTCGTATTCTCCATAAATATTGATAATTTTGCAAAATAATAGGTTTTTATTCACAATAATATTTTCCTTTTTTTTTTTAATCAATCACCTTATTATATATTATATATATTCTCCAGGGTAATGCTAGGAAGTTGCTTGAAAAACGTTACGAGGGTACATTTGGAAAACTAACAAAACTAGGGCTAGCACCAGCACTTCTGTGTGTAATATTTGTGCTACTTTTGACCTATATCAATTCAGTCATCATGGGTATTTATATTTTTCAATCCTCTCAAATAAATTAATATATATTTATCATCTAATAATAGTATTTCTTAATTCTTATTGTCTGCAGCTTCAAATTTACCAAAATTAACAGCTGGTTCTGCATTTTTTGCATGGATTGGTGTCACATTAGCAAGTGCAGGATTAATTCTTTTCTATCGCTGTAGCTGGTAAACTTATTTTATTTTTATTTTTACTCTTGAATTTTATAATAATAACTTCAATTTTTTATAAAAAATGACATGTTGATGATGTTGGTGTCCTTTGTGGTTTTTGTAGCAAAGATCCAGGTTACATTAAAGCCAACAGGAATGAATCCAAAGATACAAGAGATGATGTAAGCTTGTGTTATAAATAAACCTCACCATTGTGCATAAACATATATATTTTTTTTCTCTCAATGAATTGCATAAAATAGAAATGAACTTTACTTTTCATCAATTTATAAATTCGTATTTTTTGTTTGTATCGAGTAGGAGCCTTTACTTAAGCTTGAGGTGCGGGACCCGGCTTTGCTAGCTGGCAATTGGAATCAACTCTGTGCGACTTGTAAGGTAATAGCATACATGATACATCCCAAATGTTTCTCCTTTTTTTTTTTAAATATTTATTATTTTATTTATAAATTTTGATAAATTAGATTGTTCGACCTCTTCGAGCGAAGCATTGTTCAACATGTGAGCGATGTGTGGAACAATTTGACCATCACTGCCCTTGGGTATCCAATTGTGTCGGAAAGGTTTGTAATTTTTTTTATTATAAAAAATTATATAATTTTTACATTTTTCTCCTTCCATTGACCATTTTTTTTTAAATTTCAGAAAAACAAATGGGATTTTTTGGTTTTTCTTGTTCTGGAAGTTTTTGCCATGTTGATAACCGGCACAGTTGCACTTACAAGTATGGTTTCTCTCTTCATTTATTTGTTTATTAATAAAAAAATAAATACAAATAAAAGTAGATTACTATTTTTTTTACATTTAATAATAATAGGAGTAGTATTGATTTTGATGTAGGAATTGTGAAGGATCCATTGGCTCCATCTTCTTTTGGGGGGTGGTTGCAACATGTTGGTAATCAACATCTTGGTGTTCTATTATTTCTAGTTTCAGATTTTTCACTCTTGATTGGTGTCGCAGCTTTAACTTGTATGCAAATTTCTCAGGTATTTTTTCCCCATTTATTAAATTAAATTAAAATTATATTATTATAGAATCAATTTATTTTTTTAATTGGTGAAAGGTGGGTCGAAATATCACAACAAACGAAATGGCAAACATGATGCGATACAACTACTTAAGAGGAAACGGAGGTCGATTCAGAAACCCATACGATCACGGCTGCAAGAAAAACTGCTCCGATTTCTTAATCAACGGCTACAACGAAGACATCGAGGTCGCAGAAGAACCCTCCTCCGCCGCCGCCGCCGATCAATTCGACGGCATCAACATGATGCCGATGACTGCTTCGAGTCTAGCCCTAAACTTACAAAACGGAGGACCTATTGCTTCCGCCGCCGCGGCGGCTGCTGCCGCAGGTAGTGGTGGTGGTGGTTATTCTCATCAAACGAATGGAAACGGCCACCATGTTCATTCTCCCGGTTGTAGCCATGGTAAGCCGAAAACGGAGTCGGTGCCTTTAGGGTTAGGGTTAGGGTTAGGTCGAGGTTCGCGATCTAGGGTGGCGTTATGATTATATATGCTCTTTTTCCTCTATATGGTACACAGATGAGGGGTAAAATGGTAAATCATTTTTTCTAGTGTTGAGTGGAAGTTATACATTGAAATATTTTGTATACATCGATTTTTTAATCAAGCAACAATAGAAGTTTTCAGTGGATATGACTTTTCATAAACAAGAAAAAGGAATATATTTTTGTTTAAGGTTAACTAATTATTAGCATGAAATAGCAATGTACTTTACTTTACTTTTTTTTTTTTTTTTTTAAATCAGTATAGCAATTTGGAACTCATTATATAGCAATGTACTTATATTTTATTTACACGTAATAGCAACATACTTACAATTCTTTAAACATATAGCAATATACTTATATATATTTTTTTACTGATATAATAACAATATGTAACAAGCAACGTATTTCTTTATTGATAATAGTAAATAGTAACAAACAAAGTATAAGTGAAGGCATTGTGTGCAAAAGCCAAAATCACTTTCTACTAAATCAACATTGGTTACATAATTAAAGAGTATACACCAACTGAATAAAACTTGCAAGCCAAAACAACAAAAATAACTCTATATGACCTTAAAAACAAATACTTTAAAAAATTAAAGTATTTTTCACCAATTTACGTAACTACCCCTCCGTGTTATCTACTATGTTTTGTCGTGATACTTACAACTCACCTGCAATGCAATAGTACCCTGCAGAAAAGATCGTATCAGTTTCTAGCTCGAGAGAAACGTTAAAAAAGGGTAAATTAAGAAATCAATAGGGCACCATGTGAAAAACTATAACATGGCAGTGAGGGTATAATTGTCATTGTCACAAGGACATGAAGAAATTACACAGAAAAACGGTAATGTGTGTGCATGAGTAAGATGCTAACATGCGGACGTCGTAAGATTGTTGTGAAATGTCTAAAATGCCCCTTAAAAATGGCTTGTAATGTGGCAAAATGGGTGGAAATATCAGTTTCTACCTCAGAGTTGAAGGTTTGTTTGGTTTAAATTGAATGGAATGACAAAGGAATGGAATGAGTAAGAGAATGGAATGAACCATTACATTCCGGTATCATGTTTGGTAGGCAAACAGAAATAGAAAAAGTCATTTAATAGTTGAATTTGAATTAAATTCATAAATAAAGACAAAATATTCTTCGATTTAAATAAATTATGATTCATAGTGAAAAAAAAGTATTATATGTTCATTGTGAATGTATTTTAAATATTTATTAAGTCGTTAAAAAAGATCATTAAGAGTAGAATTGTCATTGTTACAAGAAAATCAAGAATCAAGAATCAAGAACAGAACATGTGCACATGAATAAGAGGATGTTAGATTTTGACACACGAAAATTACGTAACAAAGACATGTTATAAGGCATTTATCATTGGACCATTAGTTAATGTCGAAAATACCCTTTGATGAGAAAGGGGGTTTTGCCAAAAATGAGATTTTATGATCAATACAAGACAACTCCTAATGAAAATTGTTGAAAGTTTTCGTGGGACATAGGTAGTAACAAGGAAAAAAATGGTTGACTACAAGCAAATGTCCTAAATGCCCTTCAACAACAACAAACCACGGGAATCTTGTGGATCCAAATAAGTAAGTCCAATTCTCTATCACAATTAAAATGGGCAAGAAAGTAATTTTAGATAGAAGAATTACCAAGTAGTTGGACATGGAACAAGAAGCACCCGTTTTCCTTTTGCATGTAATAACCAGATCTTGAAATGGCACTCATTGTGCATGTTCAAAGGCGTAAAACAACTTAGAAACTCGTCTTCGAAGCAATGGTTCTAATCTAAAAGAAGGAACACCACTTTGCCATCTTTTCACTTCATACATTTCATGCCATGCTTGTACTATCTCATCAATATCAAAACCTAAACCTAAAGAACATAAGAATTTAAGGTCAAAACTTGCTTCCAAGATTTCTTAAAATCAGAAGAAAATAAGCAAAATTTCAAACAAAAAGGGCTCCATATGACTTGATTGGTTCCGTATTTTGAAAAACGTCCAAAATGGTGGTCTATAAGAGACATAATTTTTTTTTCTCATTAGGTGTTGTTGGATAAATGATGTTTAAAAAACAAATGGAAAAACGACAACATACTTGGAAAAATGGAAGGAAAAGAAATGAGAGTGATTTCAATTTTGTAAAAAGTTAGGACTTAATATGGAAAGTCTCGTTTCTCTGACTTTATCTATTAAATCGTTCTTTATGCGTTAAGTAAAATAAAAGGGTAAAATGGTCATTTCCCATATCTAAAAAATCCATATGGTCCAAAAAAATAAACAATCTTTAAGCATCCAACAAACAACATTTATCCGTACAACAATTATTGTGGAAAACGAGGTGTTATACACAAAGACTGTTTCTTTGTTGGAGTGTCTGAATATGACTAAATCACCATTTTGCCCTTTTAATACTCCAACAATCAAGTTTCACCATATTGTCAACTAATTGATTCCGACAAATATGGATAGGATTTTTGTACCTTTTTTTTTACCTCGAATTAACGTAAAATTTTCAAGAAAAATAAGGAACCAAAATACCTTGTGGTGCATCAACATTAGAACAATGATTCTTTATCATCACAGCAATATCCGTATGAGAAACACCCGCAACTTCAAATTTTTCAACAGCAATCTCCAAACATTCATGCCAAAAATCAAGCCCTAATTTATATTCCATACTTGATCTTTCATAAAGCATAGTACCCCACAAAACATTTATCAAAGACCTCATATTTCCACCTTCTTTTTTATCACCTTCCTCCCACATTCCCATACCCTTTTCCATATTTTCTTCCGCTTTATTATAAAGTTCAATAACCTCATTCGAATCCCACTTTTGAATATCATCATTTTTCTCAATCTCATAATACCAACGTATTTTCGCCTTCTCAAATTCCTCATGTCCTAAAGCCAAAAAACCTTCGTAAAAATCAGGCTTCACTTTGATTGCCTTTTCATACATCTCACCAGCTTTTGAATACTCATTTTGTGCCCATTCGTATAAATCTTTTTTTGATTCTTCAAAAACCCTTTTTCTCGCTTTTGACATATGCACATTTCCACAATTAAACAAAGCCAAAGCTGCCATTTCTTGAAACTTATCGGCTGCTTTATTAAAAAGTTCTTGCGATTCTTCACTTGTTAACGCATCCTCCATAGCCTCCATGTACAACTTCATACCAATTTCATGAAGATCCAAATACGAATCTGAATTAAACCCGACATAGTTCTTGAAAACCTCTGAAAATTCTAGAATCCAATCATCGATACAAGATTTTGAATTTAAAAGCTTTTTCTTCTTTTCTTGTCTTCTAAAATGGTCGAAAAATGGATCTTGCTCGGGGTTGACTTCTATGATGTGAAGTTTGACCGAAGTTTGATCCGAAAGTGATTCCGCCCATCTTAATTCTTCGTTTGTGGTTATTGTGACCATATCGCCCTCTTGATCTTGATATTTTATTAAAACAGCTCGTGAAAGTGGAAATCTTACGAATATAATTTCTCTTAATTCCAAAACATCGCAATTAATTGGAATTTTTGCCCATCTTATATCGTCTCCATAGACCAATTTTATACTCCTTTTTGGCTTGTTATTTTCTTCGCTAAATTTGCTTATTTTTTCATCCACAACCAACTTATCTTCGGTTTCTTTCTCCTCAATCTTGTCTTCGTTTTCATCCATTTGCTCAAGCATTTCACTTTTTTCTTCACTCACTTCTTTTTCATCCATATGCTCAAGTTTTTCACTTTTTTCTTCACTCACCATGAGAGTTTTTGAATCTTTTTCATCCACAACAACCAACTTATCTTTGGTTTCTTTCTCTTCAATCTTGTCTTCTTTTTCATCCATATGCTCAAGTTTTTCACTTTTTTCTTCACTCACCATGAGATTTTTTGAATCTTTTTCATCCACAACAACCAACTTATCTTTGGTTTCTTTCACTTCAATCTTGTCCACTTTTTTATCCATATGCTCAAGTTTTTCACTTTTTTCTTCTTCATTGACAATGAGATTTTTTGGCTCTATAAGTGATTTCACTCTATGGGCAATCTCAATTGCCATGATGTTTTTTGGTTCCATATTTAACACAAGATTAACATCTTTTAAAGCCAAATCGAGTCTATCTAAAGCTTCATAACACCTAGCTCGTTTCAAAAGTGCTTTACTATATTTCGGTGTAACTTCAAGGGCTAAATTACACTCATGAATAGCCCTTGGGAATTCGGTGATACCCATTTGCATGTAGCATGATGCAATGTTGGTTTGGAGATAAGAGACTGTTATGTGGTTTTTGGGAAGCAATTTGAGGGCTTTTTGGTAAATTGATATGGCACCTTCGTAATCTTTCTTTTGAAATAATTTGTTTCCCTCTTCTTTGTGTTCTTGTGCCATGGAAATGAAAATGATGGTGTCATTATCGTATTTATTTTTTCCTGACTTTTTACCCATTGTTGAACTAATGACAAAACTAGCTCAAGACATAAACAACCAAAAAGATGAAGTTTCTTGAAAATCGTGGGGGTTTTCAAGAATCAAGACAAAGTAATGTTATAGATTTTAATTCAAATCCTAAACATCAAATTATCGACTTGAAACAAACCCAAAAGACCCATCTACCTTAGATTAACGTATCTCCAAATTCACAATGAAATCTCACACAGAAACACCTTCACTGTGTGTGAGAAACTTCAAGAACTGAAAAAGATTATTTCTTGAAATCCTTTAGCTTTTTCAAGATAGCAATTACGTATCTCCAAACCCACAAGAAATTTTCACACATAAACTCACAACAAACCAAAACGACTCCCTTTCCTTGAATTATATATCTTCAAACCTACAAGATTATTTCACGCAGAACACCCTCACTGTGTGAAAGTTAAGATTCTAATAGCTTAAACCAAACTTGTACGTAAAGTCGTAAACCAAAACTAAAAATCCCAACTTGCTTTTTTCTATCAAAAAATGCACTATTGTTGCTTGTGAGATTGAAATATGACAAGAAAAGGGGAAAAAAATTCGAAAGGGAGAGATGATGATTCGTACGCAACTACCAGTCAAAATCTCTCTTGAAAATCGATATTAATCTAAATGAGTTAATGGGAAATTTGAGAAACATCAAAGGAAATGAATGGAGCTAAAAAAACTTATCTGGGATGAGATAAAATGTGATCTTTGAAGAACATCGAAAATTTGTGGAGCAGAGAAAAAAGCTTGCGTTCTTGAGCTTCTAATATTCGTTTTGGATGTGAAGCTCTGTTGGGAAGGTAATATTTACTGTTTACTTTTTAAATTGATTTAATTTTATGTAATAAACGTTTAAGATTAATGACGTAACGGCATAAAAGTTAAAGAAAAGGTAATGAGAGAATTTTGTTTTTAATTTTTTTCTTGGAAAATAGAATTAAATAATTCTTGAAAATCTTAGAGAATAAGAAGTGCAAGGAAAGTGGTCCCATAGTTCCCGTGAACTCCAAGATTGTTGGGTCCTGTTTTATATAAAAAAAAAAATTAAAAAATTAAAGGTTTATTTTTATCAAAATAATATTATTGTCTTGTTTTATTTTGATTCTAGATTTTAGATATTATGTTGATATACATTTACTTAAATTTTAAGAAAAGGTAACGATGATGTCAAAAGATGCAAGAAATGGTAAAAGCAAATTTGGCATCAGAACTATAAATCAATAAATAACGGTTACTATTTTTTTAAATACAAAATTGGCTTTTGAAGGCAATTAAGGTCTCTTTTTGAATCGATATTAATCTATAATTGATGCTATGTGGATGTGTCTTCGTGTTAAATTTGATGTTTGTGTTTCATTTTGAGAAAGTTAACATGTCTGAATCATATGAAATATAACATTATTTTTCTATTTAAATTTATTAATATATATTGGGCAATACCTATTTAAATATTTATTCATTGACAATTAATAAACTTGTCCAAACCGATCATAACAATACTTTTATTAATATATATTTTGAGCAACATGTATTCAAATATTCTAATTTCTGTTTATTTGGATAAAATAACATCTTTAATTTTTTATGCATTGACAATGCTTTGTACGTATTTTAATTATGGTATTATATAACGATTCGATGCTTAAGTAAGTTAAGATATTGTACTTACCTTTCGGACATAATGTTAAAATTAATACATTACATAAATTTAAGATAAAAAAATTAGCATGAAGTACATGAATCATGTGATACATTATATCCTTTTTAAGTGCATTTAATTCTTTTATTAAAAGGATTGGGTGTAAATCATAAGGATGGGATGTAAAACGTTATCTACTTTAAGCCACACATGTCAAGTGACCCTATTGTCGTCTGTCGACTTAACAGAAATCTACCAGAACTGCATTTGTATCCTGATATCAACTGCCGAAACCGTTACATGTCTAACGGCCAATCAGTTTCACTCCGTTAGTCAAAGTCAAACTATCAACAAATATGCTTAACTCGAACTACAAGCCAAGACACCTCCCCAAGCCCATTAATATTTTATTTAGGACTTTTCTTCGTATTTAAGTTTCCCAGTTTTCAGTTATATCTTTATGATATAAAAATAGAGTAAATTACAGTATTGGTCCTTTTTTTAAAATGGTGATGAATACATATAATTGTAGACTTCAACTTTATACCTGATACATGTCACACATGTCAAAGAATACCTAAGACAGTAAAATTGACTTGTGAGTGCATGAGTTTTAGACCCAAAATAATATTTGAAAATATGTTTTCTCATCTCATTCCTTCAAATGAATGACTTTCAAAATACATTTACTTTCCAAAAGTTTTTCTATATCGTGACTCACTTTGTCAAAATTTTGTCTTTTAAACAAAAGTCTTTACATTAAAAGACATTTCAAAACTAGTCGTTTATACTAAAATCTAAAGCCAAAAGCATGTTTCAAAGTTATAGAAAATAGTTTCAAACATGTATTCTCAGTTTATGCACCAAATCAAAATACTCACTCCAAATCAGTCGAATAGTTAAAATATTATAACTTATAGAATGTACAAAAAGCCCAAATACATATAGCTCAAATTATGAAAATACTCAAAATGCTTTACCCAAAATATACAATTACTTAAAATACGTAAAATCCAAAACGGACAAATAGTGAAAATACTCACAGCCTAAAACACATCGAACCAAAAACTCAACAGGTCCAAAACAAACTTGCACTTCTCTTGTAGTGCAAGAAGACCGGTCAGCTCCTTCTATGATCTCCTCAAAGGACCATAATATACCTCAAGATAGAATATATTTCATCCCTTTATATGATAATTCGCTTCCAAGGTTGCTACCTTGTTTGAAGTTTGTTCCCAATGTTTGAATGTGGTGGTTTTTACATAACATGCAACATAAGCAATACAAACATACCCATCGTAGCACCATGGATCAAATTCTAGGAACTAGTTGCAACCAGAATCGACAACCATGGTTAAATGTATACCCTTATTTTGTCAATTTTTCTATGTTTCTTTTGGATGAACGAATACCCAGACCGAAGATCCTCTAATGTAGGAACACCTGAGATCACGATCTAGCAAAATGACACAATTTCTCCTATTTTCTTTGGCCAAATCAAGACCACCTTACAGAGGCGAGGAGGTTGTCGATTCATATGTATTTAAATCAGTTATAAGGTTGAGGGTTTTTATACCCATATCCCTTTTGACTGTTATCTTTATATCCTAATTTGAATTAGAGATAATTACACTCAAACCATTGTGCTAATTAAGTTTTTGTTTAACTTATAACACGATGACAAGTTAATAAACTAGTCCTTCTAAATTATGTTTTGTCATTTTATACTTAAATCATGTCTTGTGTATAACCTAAAATGACCATTTTATTTATAGAAATATCACCACTTGTCATGACCATGATCATACTTCCAACAATCTTCCACTTGCACATCTCATAACAACTATGTAGTCTTAAATTTCTTAAACCTAGCATGGTGTATATCATTAATGACTATGGATGTACTCATACCCTTGTAGGTATAAAAAGTTCTTAGACAAGTGATCAAATATTCATTTGTTCTACAAGATATTCATATGAATGTACGTAACACATAAATCTTATCAATCTTAGAAGTTCAAGATTATGTTTCCTAATAGAGATTCGTGTCGAACACAACCGACTACATGATTGATCAATTATTAATTCAGTCTAAGCACAACCATGCATTTGATGTAAACACCAAATCATCGAGGGGATCATGGGCATCACTTATTCAATTATGACAGAAGGAATAAATAAACTTTGAATATTATGACACACTCAATCTGTCACACCCCCGAACCAGACAGCGGAAACGTCCGGGGGCTATTGTGACTCAATTGAATACCATAACATTGAATATATATGAAACGTAACAACATTCGTCACCATGCATTAATATAGTACAACCAATAAAGTTTACATGAAGTACATTGTTTAAACATTACATTCCCAAAAATAAATTGTTCGATTCGTTAATAAGTAGACTGCAAGCCATCACTGAGTACATTTCCCTTTGATTCACTGGTTCCCTGAGAATACAAGTATTTTGAAAAACGTCAACATGCGAAATGTTGGTGAGTTCATAAGCGGTATTTGAAAAAACAATGTTTTGTATCGTTTTGAAAACCACCAGAAAATCCGATATTTTCTGAAAAGAAAAGCTTTTGAAAACGTTTGCGAAGATCCATAGTTATGCTTGTTTGTTTCTATACTTGCAAAAAAAAAAGTTGTTCATTCAACTTGTATACATTTCGAATCCGTATGTATTGAAAAACCCTAGGAAAACCCGATGTTTTCCTAATTTTTTGAATTCCATGAAGTTAAAATGAAACCATTGCAACGCATGAAGTTATCAATCCCAGGCGACATCGGATTATTTTTGAGCATGATTAATTGCTATAAACACGCGTTACACAAACGACCAGTTTATAACTATACTAACGATCCCGTAGGCGTCGTCCGTACTAATCACGTTATCCAACCGCCCTGTCTTCCCCACATCCGAAGAGAAAGAGGACACGAAGACCCCGATGACTCCATTGACCGGTTGGGGATAAAAAAAAGGTACGAGGGGTCCCTGACCCGCCTCGCATGAAATACCGACTTTACTAGCAATACCAAAGGACCCTTGGGGACCGATAGTATACAAGCCATTGAAAGTCCTTTTACGCTGTGTTAGATCGTGTAAGACCCAACACCTCGTAAGATAGAAGTCTTCGGGCCTTAAGATCAGGTCATTGGGCTAGCTAGGCCCAACGAACAAGATTTTACACTTTTGGGGCCCAAAGATAGTGCGTAGACGTCTGTGCACTCTCACGTGTATATTGAATTACCAAATGTTTTCGTGTATGAATCGAGTTATCGTCGTGTTAGTAGTTTCGGGTTTTTATTGGTTCGAGACCGAACCAATTCGTTTAACAACGACTTTTGGTATTGTATGTATTGTATTTCGTCGATAGTCGCGGTGCCATTATTTGATCAAATTGCGTGTATTGAATTAGCCTTGAAAGTTTTCTGTTTTCAGCCCCTCATTGTTTGTAAGATTTACTTTTTCAACCCTTTAGGTAAATAACTTTCCGGTTTGGTCCTTAAATCATTTTGCTTGACATTTTAACACCAAAAATTATTGAAATTAATATTTTTCAGCATACTTTTCATTGAAAACAGTTTAGGTCCCTGAAAATGCAGTTTTCTCGGTTATAACCCCTCTTTTTCGCAGTTTTGACAATTTTGGCCCAAATTGTAAAATTTTGCAACTTTGGTCCTTTTTAAATTTAAAAAGCATTTTAAACCTTTGAAAAGTACTTGGAACACTAGTAGTCCACTGTTTTACAGAAAAATACAGTTTTGGCCCTCCAAATCAGAAAATTTCGCATAATGGGCCTTATTGGGCCGAAAATGTCATCTTTAGCCCATTAAGCTTGAAATTTGTGTTTTTAGTCCTCCAACAAGTATATTTTCATAAAATACATTATGGAAACTGTTTTGACTCATCTCCCTCATCAGATTTCGAAATATTTCAATTTGGGCCCTTTAACTTTATATTTTTAACATTTTATGTCCAAAAATTGAGTTTTTAGCCCAAATAAAATGTTATTAAGCCATTTAGCTATTTTTTCTTGGAACACTTTGTATGTAGAAATATAATTGATGCTAGTATCATTAATCATAAAGTATATCTCGGTTTTTAGGGGTTTTAAGGCTAGATCCAACATTATAACACACAAAAACACACATATAAGCATAGAAATCATACAAGGCATACAAAACATATATGGATCTACACTTTCACTTGTATTCCCCCCCCCCCCCACAAAACTCATAAAAACAGAAAATAGGGGGTATGAAGCTCACCTTTGGATGTTGATTCGGTTTTTGAAGAAAGGATGGAAGAAAGCTTGGTGATTTTTGACCCTAGCACCCCTTGATGAAGATTTCGAGCTTATGGAGTTCTAAGACACAAGTTTATGATTTCATGAGAGTTAAGAAGAGATTTTTGGAGATAAGAAGGAGTCCAAAGCATGGATCCAAGCATTAACTTACCTAGATAATGATTTTGGTGATGGATTCTCCTTGTGAAGCTTCTTGATGCACAAAATTTTTGAAGGAGGAGGGAGGATTGTTCTTCAAGACTTAGAGAGTTTGGAATAGATTTTTGTGATGTGTGTGTGGGTGTGTTTCGGCCGAGAGTGAGGGAGGAAAAAGGAGAAGTGATTTTTGAAGTGATATGTTCCTAGAAGTATGAGATGTGCATGGAAACATGTTGGGTATAAATGAGGTGGCAAGCAAATAGTCAACTCTTCACCATTTCCTCTTGGACTTGGGCCTTGGGCCGAGAACCTTGAAGGAAAAAGGAGAAATTTGAGCTTTTTGCCCCTAAGCCCAATATTAGAGTTTGTTTGGGTATGTTTTAAACCTAAAAGAATGTGGTAGGATTTTTATATTTTTATTGGACTAGTTTAGGTTATTCATGTATCAAGGCTTTTAATTCATTTCATTCTAGGCCCAACATGGCCCAAAATGTTGAAATAAATTAATATGGTTCCAAATAGAGCCCCTTTAAGGGTTCTAAGCCCATGATAGTCAAATTGGAAGCTTATTGGTCCACTTGGGTCCAACAAGGAAGTCCTAGTCCAAGATGGACCTAAACAAGAACTTCTAGGGTTTCCAATTACTTGTTGACTATTTGTAGTACTTGTATGATGTATTTGATTGAAGTTTTTGATGTCATAATAGTAGGTATCACACATGCTCTTAAGTTTTTGATTCACATTAACTTGAGTGTATAGATTACATGACACAAAATTTCCAGTTGTGACATCATCCCCCCGTTAGAGGGAATTTCGTCCCGAAATTCTGTTTGAAAGCTAGATTTGAGAATGCTAGAATAGGTGAGGGTACTTTTGCTTCATTTGATCTTCGCGTTCCGACGTGAATTCTGGCCCACGCTTTGCGTTCCACCGTACCTTCACGATCGGGATGCGACTTTGCTTAGTACGCTTCACCTCCCTGTCCATGATTTCGATTGGTTCTTCAACGAACAGGAGATTCTCGTTGATTTTGATTTCATCAAGGGGAACGACGAGTGTTTCATCTGATAGACACTTCTTTAGATTAGAGACATGGAACACGGGGTGTACACCGTTTAGTTCTGCGGGTAGTTGCAGTCTGTAGGCTACCGGACCTATTCGGGAGACGATTTCGAAAGGTCCAATGTATCGCGGGTTCAGCTTTCCCCGTTTTCCGAAACGTATAACCCCTTTCCAGGGTGAGACTTTCAACAGTACTCGATCACCGACCTGAAATTCTAAGGGCTTTCGCCGTTTGTCGGCGTAGCTCTTTTGTCGGTCACGCGATGCTTGTAATCGAGCTCTGATCTGGACGATCTTTTTTGTGGTTTCGCGAATGATCTCCGGTCCTGTTAGTGCCCTATCCGACGTATGTGTCCTTTCTAGCTGGGTGTCACCTACTTCAGCCTAACATAACAGTGATCTACATTTACGCCCGTACAGTGCTTCGAAAGGAGCCACCTTGATGCTCGAATGGTAACTATTGTTATATGAGAACTCGATCAAAGGTAGGTGGGTATCCCAAGACTTCCCAAAGTCTATTGCACACGCACGAAGCATGTCTTCGAGCGTTTGAATGGTTCGTTCACTTTGACCGTCCGTTTGTGGGTGATACGCGGTGCTCATGTCGAGATGAGTTCCCATTGCCTTGTGGAGTGATTGCCAAAAGCGCGATGTGAACCTACTGTCCCTATCCGAGATAATAGACTTTGGCACTCCATGGAGTCTCATAATTTCTCGTAGGTACAAACGCGTCAATCTCTCCATCTTGTAGGATTCTTTGATTGGCAGGAAATGGGCAGATTTCGTCAGTCGGTCGATTATTACCCATATGGTGTCCAGTCCGTCCGACGTCTTGGGTAGCTTGGTCACGAAATCCATAGAAATCCCCTCCCATTTCCACTCAGGGATTACCGGTTGCTGTAACAATCCTGAGGGTTTCTGGTATTCCACCTTTACTTTGGCGCACGTAAGGCACTTACTAACATAGGTCGCGATTTCCGCCTTCATGTTAGGCCACCAATAGTGATGTTTAATGTCCAAATACATCTTGTCCGAACCAGGGTGAATGGAGTATCGCGTCTTGTGGGCTTCCTTCATAACAACCTCCCTAAATCCTCCGATTTTTGGGACCCAAATTCGGTTCATGAAGTAGTATACCCCATCCTCCTTTGCTTCTAGGTTCTTCTCCATCCCGCGCAATGCCTCGCTAGCTCTATTTTCCGTTTTCATAGCCTCCGATTGAACTGATGCAATTTGAGTGGCCAGATGAGATTGAATGGTTATCGAGAGAGTTTTCGTACGGCGATTAGAGTACTCCTTCCAACTTAATGCATCAGCTACCACGTTGGCCTTGGCTGGGTGGTACTTGATTTCGCACTCGTAGTCGTTTAGCAATTCAACCCATCTTCGTTGTCTCATGTTCAGCTCCTTCTGGTTCAAGATGTGTTGGAGACTCTTATGGTCAGTGAAGATGGTGCACTTCGTACCGTACAGGTAGTGCCTCCAAATTTTCAAAGCGAAGACCACAGCTCCCAATTCTAGGTCATGGGTCGTGTAATTTACTTCGTGCGTCTTTAGTTAGCGGGATGCATATGCTATCACTCTTCCACGTTGCATGAGAACGCAACCTAAGCCTTGATTCGACGCGTCACAGTAGACCACAAAATCTTCCATTCCTTCAGGTAGAGATAGTACAGGAGCGCTACAGAGAGCTTGCTTCAAGGTTCGAAACGCAATCTCTTGTCGGTCTGTCCATTTGAATGGTACACCCTTTTGCGTAAGTGAGGTAAGCGGCTTGGCGATCTTAGAGAAGTTTTGAATGAATCTCCTATAGTAGCCTGCTAGACCCAAGAATTGACGAATTTCGGTGGGCGTGGTTGGAGTTGCCCATCCTTCCACGGCTTTGACCTTAGAGGGATCCACATGAATTCCGTCTTGGATAACTACGTGGCCTAGGAAATTCACACTCCGGAGCCAGAACTCACACTTAGAGAGTTTGGCGTAAAGCTTTTCCGATCGCAGAGTTTCTAGGACTTGTCGGAGATGTTGGCCATGCTCCTCTTTGCTTCGAGAATAGACGAGGATGTCATCGATAAACACAATGACGAAGTTGTCAAGGGACGGTCGACAGATTCGATTCATTAGGTCCATAAATGCGATAGGTGCATTTGTTAGACCGAAGGGCATTACGACGAATTCATAATGTCCGTAGCGGGTTCGGAAAGCGGTCTTAGGAATATCCTCTTCCCGGACTTTGAGTTGGTGGTATCCGGACCGTAGATCTATTTTAGAAAAATAACTAGCTCCTTGGAGCTGATCGAATAGATCATCGATTCGTGGGAGTGGATAGCGGTTTTTAACAGTGAGTTTATTTAACTCTCTGTAATCGATGCACATTCTGAACGATCCGTCCTACTTTTTGACAAAGAGCACCGGAGCTCCCCATGGCGAGTAGCTAGGTCGGATAAATCCCTTGTCCAGAAGCTCACTGAGTTGGCTGGACAATTCCTGCATTTCAGCAGGAGCCAACCGATATGGTGATTTAGCGAGAGGAGTTGCTCCTGGAATGAGGTCGATTCGGAACTCAACCTGTCTCTCTGGGGGTACTCCTGGAAGATCTTCAGGAAACACGTCTGGAAATTCACACGCTACCGGAATATCTCGGATGTTAGTTTCTTCTTTGGTCTTGTCCACTATGTGAGCCAAGAATGCCAAGTTGTTCTTTCGCAGATGATTTTGTGCCTTGATGCACGAGATAAGACGAAGAATCGTGCTAGGTTTGTCCCCGTAAATTACTAGGGTTTCATGATTTGGGAGACGAAGGCGAACGGCCTTCTCGTGGCACATAATTTCAGCATGGTGGGGGCTTAACCAATCCATGCCGATAATCACATCGAAACTCCTAATTGATACTGGCATTAGGTCTATTCGAAAGACGTGTTGGTTAAGGGTTAGGGTACATCCGATGTAGATCTCCCCAGTGGATTCGGTTTTCCCATTGGCCATTTCCACCGTATAGGTTTCATTTAGCTTCTGGGGTCGTTGTTTTAATAAATGTCTAAACTTCTCGCTTACGAAACTTCACTCCGCTCCGGTGTCAAATAAGATGCATGCATAAGTGTGGTTTAGGAGAAACGTACCGGTCACAACTGCGGGGTCCTGAACTGCCTCACCCTGACCCATAGTCAGCATCCTTCCTGCTCTTCTGTTTCCTGAATTGTTGTTGTTAGGGCAATCTCGGCGGAAGTGCCCCGTCCTTCCACACCCGAAGCAGGTGTGGCTAGGCCCTGCATTGTTGCCGCCGGCATTGGTGTTATTGTTATTGCGGTGGTTGTTGTTGTTGTGGTTGTTTCCCTGATTTTGATTCTGGGGAGGATAAGTCCTGCAGAACCTTGCAGTGTGTCCCCTTCGGTTGCAACTGGTGCAATGGAGTTCCCTGCATTCGCCGTGATGATGGAGACCGCACTTATTGCATTTGGGAAGATTACCGGAATAGGGTCTTGAAGCATTTGAAGCAGCTGAGGCTGGAGCATGTGGTGTGGCTGGAACCGGTACGGCGACAGCGTTAACTGCCACTGTCTGCTGCTTTTTAGAGGTCTCGGGGCCCTGACACCCCTTTCTCTTGTTGTTCCTCCCTTTCTTGCCATCACCCTCCTTTTTCTTCTCAACCTCCACTGGCTTTTCGCCCTTCTTGTTGTTATGATCATACAACCTCTTCGCCAATCTCTTCGCACTGTCAAACGTTTCAGGGTTCGCAGCTATCACATTCCCTTGAATGGGGGATGTCAGTCCCCAGATGAATCGCTCAATCTTCTTTCCTTCTGATGTGATCATACCCGGGCACAGCAGAGATAGTTCGCTAAATCTTGATATGTAGGCATCGATATTCGCATTCTGCACAGTGAGGTTCCATAGCTCTTGCTCCATCTTCTGTATTTCGCCTCGCGGGCAGTACTCAGCCATCAACATTTCTTTCATTTCTGTCCATGGCATAGAGTTAGCTACAGGGAGCGTCATGGCTTCCACGTGTCCGTTCCACCAAGTGAGTGCTTGGTCCACAAAAGTGCAGGCCGCGAACTTCACCTTCATCTACTCGGGGCAATCGCATATCTCGAATACCGACTCCACCTTCTCGATCCACCGCTTCAGAGTGATCACCCCTCCAGTGCCGTTGAAAGTTCGTGGTTTAGCGTTTGTGAAGTCCTTGTAGGTGCACGTTTTAGTGGGTCCTTGATTCATCCCGTTGTTCGAACTTCCGGACCCTTGCCCGTTGCCTCCTCCGTTGTTCCCTCGGTGAAGTTGTGCCATAGCTGCTGTGACCGCAGCAGACACAGCTGCCCGGAAAGCAGTGGAGTCAACTTCGGGCGGGGTTGGTTCGGGATTTCTGCGAGTAGCTCGGCAAGGCATCTTTCTGTCATGAAACGGAAAGATGTTGAGTGTACGTGGTTTCTGTGAGGTTGTGATCCTACTAACTAGGTGTATGGTACGAACTTAGACATTACTACCATCGGACATACAATCATAACTTCTCAACACATAACAACTTGTAATATCATAACAAAACACATAAAGGTTCATTAATACTATCTGCATTTAATACAAGAAAATTTTGCTCGTAAGAGCATACATGAGTGACACTAATTCGACAGCATAACGGCTCCATGAGTAGTGTAGTCACTTAAACATAGAGCCGGAGTACATAGCATAGTTCCTAATGATCTACTATGATAAGTCTATCCCTAACCGTGATGAGCTGCGTCTGGAGGTGGTGCCGAGGATGTGGATGCTCCCTGAAGACGAGCCACCAAGCGTTCTGCGTCCTGAAGTCGCTCCCACCATGCCTGCCTCATGTGAAACTCCCGAAGGACGTCACGCGTCTCCTGTTCCGCACGCTCGACCCTAGTCCACAACTGGCGTACTTGATCAACAGTGCCCTGAGCAAGGTCGCCGGTGTCCCGTAATCGTCTCACCATGACCGATAGGGCTTGGTCGGCCGGTCCTCCGTCCCTCAGGTCAAAGAACTCACGTGACGTGCCAAACGGGGGTCGCTGTCCCTGATGTCTGCTCCATCTCCAAAGATCAATGCCCCAAGGAGGGGTAGGCCCAGTGGGGCCCACACGATAAGCAGGCACCCTGATTGGGTAAGGGGGGTTGATGACCTCGGACTCTGCGTCCGAATCACCCCCTTCGCTGTCATCGAGCTCCTCTTCGAAATTTTCTTCGTGTTCTTCGGGTTCGGCAGGCTCGCCCTCGACTTCTGCCTCCTGTTCCCCGTAAGATTCCTCTTCGGGGTCTTCCTCAGGTTCCTCTTCAGGCTCTTCCTCAGGCTCCTCCTCCTCTAGCCATCCGTTGTTTCCCTGATTAGGGAAATAGGGGTCTCCAGGGTGATGAAAACCAGCCATGCTGTCTGCGCGAGTATGTAAATATGCTAACATTATTCCTAGGATGCTATGTCTATTGTACGGACTAATCAAGCGTTCTCTTTTTAGTGATAAAGGGTATTGTTTTAGGTTCCTTAGCTATCCCGATCTCATCAAGACGTGTGTTAGTTTTACTTTGGAGAGAATGTAGTTGATCAGGCTACATTCACTCCTTGGTATCACTAAGAACAATCCCGAATTAACCGAGATACCAGCATTATTGTGTTTGATTCGGCGTTATGTTCTTATTCCTAATGCAAGCAAGCGTGTTTTATTTACTTGTTTTGTTCAGAGTTATGTTAGTCCCTCTTTTGGTTTATAGTTGCATATCAATGTGTGGCTCGACATGCTAGTTCACTATAAACAAAGCTCTGATACCAACCTGTCACACCCCCGAACCAGACGGCGGAAACGTTCGAGGGCTGTCGTGACTCAATTGAATACCATAACATTGAATATATATGAAACGTAACAACATTCGTCACCATGCATTAATATAGTACAACCAATAAAGTTTACATGAAGTACATTGTTTAAACATTACATTCCCAAAAATAAATTGTTCGATTCGTTAATAAGTAGACTGCAAGCCATCACTGAGTACATTTCCCTTTGATTCACTGGTTCCCTGAGAATACAAGTATTTTGAAAAACGTCAACATGCGAAATGTTGGTGAGTTCATAAGCGGTATTTGAAAAAACAATGTTTTGTATCGTTTTGAAAACCACCAGAAAATCCGATATTTTCTGAAAAGAAAAGCTTTTGAAAACGTTTGCGAAGATCCATAGTTATGCTTGTTTGTTTCTATACTTGCAAAAAAAAAAGTTGTTCATTCAACTTGTATACATTTCGAATCCGTATGTATTGAAAAACCCTAGGAAAACCCGATGTTTTCCTAATTCTTTGAATTCCATGAAGTTAAAATGAAACCATTGCAACGCGTGAAGTTATCAATCCCAGGCGACGTCGGATTATTTTTGAGCATGATTAATTGCTATAAACACGCGTTACACAAACGACCAGTTTATAACTATACTAACGATCCCGTAGGCGTCGTCCGTACTAATCACGTTATCCAACCGCCCTGTCTTCCCCACATCCGAAGAGAAAGAGGACACGAAGACCCCGATGACTCCATTGACCGGTTGGGGATAAAAAAAAGGTACGAGGGGTCCCTGACCCGCCTCGCATGAAATACCGACTTTACTAGCAATACCAAAGGACCCTTGGGGACCGATAGTATACAAGCCATTGAAAGTCCTTTTACGCTGTGTTAGATCGTGTAAGACCCAACACCTCGTAAGATAGAAGTCTTCGGGCCTTAAGATCAGGTCATTGGGCTAGCTAGGCCCAACGAACAAGATTTTACACTTTTGGGGCCCAAAGATAGTGCGTAGACGTCTGTGCACTCTCACGTGTATATTGAATTCCCAAATGTTTTCGTGTATGAATCGAGTTATCGTCGTGTTAGTAGTTTCAGGTTTTTATTGGTTCGAGACCGAACCAATTCGTTTAACAACGACTTTTGGTATTGTATGTATTGTATTTCGTCGATAGTCGCGGTGCCATTATTTGATCAAATTGCGTGTATTGAATTAGCCTTGAAAGTTTTCTGTTTTCAGCCCCTCATTGTTTGTAAGATTTACTTTTTCAACCCTTTAGGTAAATAACTTTCCGGTTTGGTCCTTAAATCATTTTGCTTGACATTTTAACACCAAAAATTATTGAAATTAATATTTTTCAGCATACTTTTCATTGAAAACAGTTTAGGTCCCTGAAAATGCAGTTTTCTCGATTATAACCCCTCTTTTTCGCAGTTTTGACAATTTTGGCCCAAATTGTAAAATTTTGCAACTTTGGTCCTTTTTAAATTTAAAAAGCATTTTAAACCTTTGAAAAGTACTTGGAACACTAGTAGTCCACTGTTTTACAGAAAAATACATTTTTGGCCCTCCAAATCAGAAAATTTCGCATAATGGGCTTTATTGGGCCGAAAATGTCATCTTTAGCCCATTAAGCTTGAAATTTGTGTTTTTAGTCCTCCAACAAGTATATTTTCATAAAATACATTATGGAAACTGTTTTGACTCATCTCCCTCACCAGATTTCGAAATATTTCAATTTGGGCCCTTTAACTTTATATTTTTAACATTTTATGTCCAAAAATTGAGTTTTTAGCCCAAATAAAATGTTATTAAGCCATTTAGCTATTTTTTCTTGGAACACTTTGTATGTAGAAATATACTTGATGCTAGTATCATTAATCATAAAGTATATCTCGGTTTTTAGGGGTTTTAAGGCTAGATCCAACATTATAACACACGAAAACACACATATAAGCATAGAAATCATACAAGGCATACAAAACATATATGGATCTACACTTTCACTTGTATTCCCCCCCCCCCCCCCACAAAACTCATAAAAACAGAAAATAGGGGGTATGAAGCTCACCTTTGGATGTTGATTCGATTTTTGAAGAAAGGATGGAAGAAAGCTTGGTGATTTTTGACCCTAGCACCCCTTGATGAAGATTTCGAGCTTATGGAGTTCTAAGACACAAGTTTATGATTTCATGAGAGTTAAGAAGAGATTTTTGGAGATAAGAAGGAGTCCAAAGCATGGATCCAAGCATTAACTTACCTAGATAATGATTTTGGTGATGGATTCTCCTTGTGAAACTTCTTGATGCACAAAATTTTTGAAGGAGGAGGGAGGATTGTTCTTCAAGACTTAGAGAGTTTGGAATAGATTTTTGTGATGTGTGTGTGGGTGTGTTTCGGCCGAGAGTGAGGGAGGAAAAAGGAGAAGTGATTTTTGAAGTGATATGTTCCTAGAAGTATGAGATGTGCATGGAAACATGTTGGGTATAAATGAGGTGGCAAGCAAATAGTCAACTCTTCACCATTTCCTCTTGGACTTGGGCCTTGGGCCGAGAACCTTGAAGGAAAAAGGAGAAATTTGGGCTTTTTGCCCCTAAGCCCAATATTAGAGTTTGTTTGGGTATGTTTTAAACCTAAAAGAATGTGGTAGGATTTTTATATTTTTATTGGACTAGTTTAGGTTATTCATGTATCAAGACTTTTAATTCATTTCATTCTAGGCCCAACATGGCCCAAAATGTTGAAATAAATTAATATGGTTCCAAATAGAGCCCCTTTAAGGGTTCTAAGCCCATGATAGTCAAATTGGAAGCTTATTGGTCCACTTGGGTCCAACAAGGAAGTCCTAGTCCAAGATGGACCTAAACAAGAACTTCTAGGGTTTCCAATTACTTGTTGACTATTTGTAGTACTTGTATGATGTATTTGATTGAAGTTTTTGATGTCATAATAGTAGGTATCACACATGCTCTTAAGTTTTTGATTCACATTAACTTGAGTGTATAGATTACATGACACAAAATTTCCAGTTGTGACACAATCATCATGGCATACCTAGACATTCCATGTATTGATGTCATTTACAGAAAATATTGGAGACCAAAGTGTAACAGAATACATAACTAAGAATCCCATGCATTTCCATTTAAAGAATATAAGATATTACCATCTTAGAATTACTCATGACAATTTTCATTAAGTAATATTTAAATGTAGGTTACTATAATACTTAATCTCCTTTAAGTACACATGAGTGTCAATCACATCTCTATGTTATGTCCATCTCCATGGACAATCTTGTTGGAAATGTGTATCCAATGTCATAACTAATTGTTGTAACTTTGCGAATAATAACAATGTCTCTTTTGGGTTGCCCTCAAGAGCAACAATAGCTAGAATTAGATTTAAGAGATTGAAGAAGACAGTTTATTAATTTATTACATGTTAATAAATTAGTTACAAACTAGTTAAAATTAATTAGAATTAATTAGAATAAATTTGAAGGTGCAAGGATTGAATGTTAATTGTTTAATAGTTGAGTAAAAGGAACATTTTGGATCTCCCTTAGGGGTGAACGGTTTTTGGAGATTACAGAAGAATTCCAGAATCTTTATAGATAATAGATGTGACAACCCAAGAAATACGCCTCCAATCGTCATTGACAACCAACGTCAAAACACGATAATACAATCTTAAAAACGCCAAGAATTTCAACCATCACTCTTATTAACGTCTAACCATAGGCTAACATATTCGGATTCTACACGTTATCGCAATTTCAGAGTTTGGGCAGAGTAACTTTTTAAGTATGGCGGATATATATAAGATAAATAATATTATTCACGGTAGTTACTCTGCCCAAACTCTTTAGCTAATCTTATGCCTAGTTGTTATGCTGAGCTACTATGATAACTAAGATCATATCTAGTTGTCACGTTGACCAATTGCGAGAAAATGCTAAAACTCATTATTATAGCCACCTTTGGATAAGCTTAGTACCTAGTGTTACTCTGACCAAATTCTCGGCTACGCTAAACACACTAAATATATAACGTCAAACCATAAAAACGCCAAGAATTTCAACCATCACTCTTATTAACGTCAAACCATAGGCTAACATATTTGGATTCTACACGTTATCGCAATTTCAGAATTTGGGCAGAGCAACTTTTTAAGTATGGCGGAAATTTATTTCTTATATATATATATATATATATATATATATATATATATATATATATATATAAGATAAATAATATTATTCACGGTAGTTACTCTGCCCAAACTCTTTAGCTAATCTTATGCCTAATTGTTATGCTGAGCCACTATGATAACTAAGATCATACCTAGTTGTCACGTTGACTAGTTACGAGAAAATGCTAAAACTCATTATTATAGCCACCTTTGGATAAGCTTAGTACCTAGTGTTACTCTGACCAAATTCTTGGCTACGCTAAACACACTATATATATATATATACATATATAAAAGATAAATAATATATATGATAAGTATACCGTATAAATACAACACAAACAACCAGGGAAGACCCCCACGAAAAGAGTTAGATGAAACACCCGACCTATAATCGTTAATTCTTAAGTAAGTGAGAGAGATATGTATATATCTATACGAGATTGACACTTCCACCTGTGGTTGCTAGCTACAACCTAACAACAAGTTAAAGCAGTCATAACTTTATAAAAACAGTGATGTCCAATGAAGCATCGTTGTATTTTCAGATCAACACTCATAGCTCGATTATAGGAACTCATCGTAACTTTTTAAAACTAAAACTAGCTATCATAAACTACTAATAATAATTAAATAAGTAGTGATACTACGCACAAACTCGAGGAAGCGAGTTTAGCTCAACCAACTTCTCACTGTCTCAGACTCCCACTAGGAACTTAGCAATGGAAGTAGAGATAATACACACAAATTCGGGGAATCGAGTTTAGGTTTAACTAAAACTAAACTATCATAAACTACCAATACTATATGTAGTGATAGTCCACACCAAATCGAGGAAAACGAGTTCAAATATAACACCCGCTATCCTTGAGGAACGCCTCGAGATGTAGTGCCTATTAATACGATAAAAAGGAAATATTAGGAAGATATTATCAATAAACTAACCTTGAGATAAGGTAACATGTAAAATATACAACTTCTATCCAAATCAAGATTCAAAGTTAGTCACCAACTATCTGGATCCTACTACCAAAATACTAGAAAATAAGCTAAAACGCTAACCTAGGTTGAGGTTACAACGAGTGCTAACTCAAGAACATCAAACAAAGTATTTTCAAACTCCAAAACCTGTGAACTCACCAAGATTATGTTGACCCTCTCTAAATCACATGCATTCATAGGTCAACCTACATAGATAAAAGATTAAACTACAGAGTACATGTGACTGTCAGACTATTAAATGGAATAGAAACTCGACACAAAGGTCTCTTCCAGAAAATCAACAGTTTTGAAAGTCGCGTTGCTCGGTGTTTCCACCACCAGACTGAGGGTGTGACAGACTGGTATCCGAGCTTAGGCTCTTAACAAATTAGTAATTCTTTAGGAAATACGACTATAACTTAAGGACATATACTTTATAAAGATATGTCCACATATATGCAACTAAAACTATTATTAAAATACACTACCAATAGACTACTTACGAGAGAGGTGACTAGTTTGGAGTATTGCTTGGGTTGATGGATTTCAAAACGACTATATGCTAAAATGATTTTGCCATCTAGTACTTCTCATCTGGTTGATCATTACTTGATAGTCTTGAAGTACAAAACCAAAACTTTAATACATGGGAAATCAAGATTTAGGGTTAAGTGCCCTAAATAAGTTTAACAGTACATTGGCCAAGCCAAGACTAGACATAGAATCGATCATCTATGTTTTATTTTGGATGGGTCTAATGCATTACTAAACCTAAATATGGTAATTAGCAAAGTAAAAGCTTGAGCAATCCAAAAAGGCGTAAAACAAATACAGTGATGAACCGATAATAAATGTAAAATATACATACAATAACTAAAATCCACATAAATACATCGTGGAGTTGTTTACCAAAAATAGAGCGTATACGACCATACATCATTGCTAAAAACATAAAAAATAAATCTACAAAAAAGAAACATAACTAGCCAATATACTCCTCGTCATCATCGTCACAACCCTCACCACCGTCGCCACCATCGTCATCGTTGTCATCATCATCATCGTCGTTGTCGTCATGACGCGCCCCAGATGTACCTGCCCCCATCGTTTGGTTGCTGATAAGGGGGATAGACAATTCCTTGAGAAGCAAACCAATCACTCATGGCTCCCGCCATCCACTACTGACAGTAGCGGAGATCTCGCAGAGTTACCCGAGTAACTCGTCGAGTTCTTTAGTGTTCAGAAGACCGTGCAAACCGTAATCAACTCACCGAGTCATCTCACCCATTCGCCGAGATCATTCAATATCCAGAAGGCGGTTAAACCCTATCCAACTCGTCGAGTTTTCCTGTCTTGACGTGTTCAGCCCTTTCCAGTCGACTCTAAGGCCCCAAACTACATATCTAGCCTCTTAGGACAAAGATACCAAGCCACATAAAGTTGCTAACTTTTCATGCATGCAAGGACCAAAAGGGATTAAAACACTAAAACTAAGCTTAATAAGAGTTTTAGGGCATGGGAGAGGGCCAAAACTAGATAAATTCGACAACTTTATGTCCATGGGGGCCTAGAGGAGTCCAGATCTGAGACCATGTCCTCATAACAAGCTCAAACCCGAGAGTGACTCCATTTTGCACTAGAATGACCATATTCTTACACAAAGTAAAATCTAAGCAATAAGAGGTCAATGTAAAGACTTTTTACCTCCAAATGGATGCCAAAACCAAGTAGATTTCGGATCTATTGCTTCTCCATTTACTCCAACATCTTCAAACTTCAAAATCCTTCCAAAAGAGCACAAAAATGACCTTCTAAGCTCACACACACAAGGAAGTAGTAAAGCACGGCTAGGGTTTCATTCTTTGGGCAATGGGGTGATAAGGGAGGCCAAAGAATGCGAGTTAAGTCCTTTAAATAGGGTGTAAACCATAAAAATTAGAGTTTTCCCATTCAACTCCAACTCGTCGAGTAGGTTCCATAAACCACGCAGCCTGATCAGTTTCTACACGACGAGTTGGGGCCTTCAAATCGTCGAGTAAGTCTTAAATGATGCATAAAAATTCTTGAAATTCATACATGGGAGTCGGGATGTTACAAAAAAATCAGACAATCAAGTGTATAATGGAAAATTATGACATTTAGGTGTTAGACATAATATGGTATCACTTTTGTAGAGTTTGTTCGATCTCAACATAATTTAGTTGATCATTTGATGAAGGGTTAGCTAGAGACTTGGTAAGAAAGTTTGTTATACGGATGAGTTTAAGGCCTACTTCATATATCTACAGGTGAGATACTGAATTCCCTTCTAATACAATGTTAGAAGTTGAATTCAATATGGAAAGCTTACTTATGGAGATTGGAGCACATTTATGTTATTACATCCTAAGGTATGTGCTTATAACATGTAGAGTTACATTAGGTAGATTAAGTTCTTAATAATTTTTTTTGAAAAGGTTCATTAATAGGTGTGTGATATAGAAGGACTACCTATATGAGTGTGAAGTGTTGGCGATTCAAAAAGCTTGGGCTAGGCTTTTATGCACTCATCAATGGATAAGGACACATGGTTGTAATAGTGTCAAGTATGAAAAATTAGATATTGTGTTTAACTTATGTGTATAGTATCTTCAGTTACTCAAATAAGTTGAAGGGTTCAATCCTTAGGACACCTTGATTCTCAAGAACTTGAAATATGTATTGTATTAATGTGAAAATTCAGTCTTCAGAATATTTTCATTTATGCATGAGTTTGCTTTGTTTTAATTAAGGATTACACTAATATGAGGGATGAATGTTAGTGATTTTAGTGTTACCAACATGTTTTAGTGTAGTTGTTATTAATATTCAGATAAACTGAGTTCTATTTCACTAATCGAGATTGGAGGTGGGGCCACATACTTGGAGTGATAAATATAAGCTCGAGATATGGGGGTCCGGGTGAACATTGCCCTTGGGTACGGGGTACAAATGGGCAGTGCCCCTGTGGAGTCTAGGGGCAGTGCCCCTAGCGCGATCTAGGGGCAGAGCACATCATGAAAATGTATTATGTGTTTCACAATTTGAATTAGGCCCATAATTTAGATTGGTTTTATTCTTGGATTATCCCATTTTTTGAATTCGTGTACCCCTTGCAATAGGGACGATATACAAATTTCGAAAAGTGTTCAAAACACGATCCTTGAATCTATCCAAGTAAAATATATTGTTATTATGATTCCCTAATATATATATATATATATATATATATATATATATATATATATATATATATATATGAGTAAATTGCTAAAATCGTCCCTATGGTTTGGTCAAAATTGTACGTTTGGTCCCTAACTTTTTTTTTGCACTCGGATCGTCCCTGTGATTTGATTTTGTTGCATTTTTCGTTCCTTACATACATAAAGTTAGGGACCAAATGTGTAATTTTGACCAAACCATAGATACGAAAAACGTAACAAAATCGAACCACAGGGCCGATCCGAGTGCAAAAAAAAAAGTTAGGGACAAAACGTGCAATTTTGATCAAACCATAGGGACGATTTTAGTAATTTTCTCTCTCTCTCTCTCTCTCTCTCTCTCTATATATATATATATATATATATATATGATAAAACTGTAAAATTGGTGCTTGTGGTTTGCAAAAAACTTTGGATAGAGTCCAAAAAGTTTTCAACTTACATGGAAGGTCCAAAATCCAAAACTTTATTTGATTTTGGTCCAAAAAAACTTAAAAAGACAGTTATGCCATTTTATTTTCATTTTTATATTTTTTATAATTATTCGAATACTATATTACTTTAAAAATAAAAAGAAAAGAAAAGAATTATCCCCTTACCCCCACCCACCCCCACCGTTCTCTCTCTCTCTTTCTCTCTCTCTCTCTCTCTTCCTGAAAATTAAAAAAAAAACACACACATAGATACCACACAAAAATATACACATACTGCAACTCAAAATATACACACCCAAATCCACAAAAACATACTAAAAACTCAACACCCAAATGAAAATGTCTCAAATGAAGTATTGTGAAGAAGAAAGGGATTAATACCACCCCACGAATAATCTCTCTCTCACGGTTTCTTTCTCAGACCGATATGTCTTGGACTCCATCAATATCTTTGTCTCTAATCTATACATCACCACTACATCTCTCATCCTACCACACAAGCAACCGTGCATATGGGTAAGGGAATCCACTTGATGACGACGATCTAGCACCGCCGTCAGAGGAGATGATATAGCACTCGGTTTAGCACCACCATTGCCGATCCAACTCCGATTAGGGTTATCGTCTCCATCTCAGACAACAGTGACCTCAAACTTCATCTTTGTCCCTCTCCGATGATGGCTAAGAGAAAATAAGTGGTGTTGCAGGGCTCGATTCCCATGGCTACCATTAGTGTAATGGAATAGAAGGTGAAGTTGGACTAGGAGCAGATGATGGCGACAACGATGAAAAACCACCACATTATAGCTTCCTACAATCAATAGGACCAACATCTCCATAGGAACACTCCCCCACCAGCCACCATCATCACATTCAGCTAAGGAAATCTCTACTAACTTTAAGTTATGAGTTTGAAGAGATTTAGGTATATTCAATTTTGGCGTTCATAGCTTGTTTCTTGGATGTTGATTTTGTCGAGAGAGAGAGAGAGTGAGAGAGAGAGAGAGAGAGAGAGGTGGGGATAGGTGGGAGTGGGGTGATAATTCTTTTTTTTTAATAAGTAAAATAGTATTAGAATAATTATAAAAAATACAAAAAAATGATATAGCCATCTTTTCAAGTTTTTTTGGACCAAACTCACAGAAAGTTTTTGATTTTGGACATTCAATGCAAGTTGAAATTTTTTTGGACTCTATCCAAAGTTTTTCGAAAACCACAAGGACCAATTTATATATATATATATATATATATATATATATATATATATATATATATATATATATATATATATATGCACACACACACACTATCTTATAAAAGAAATCTTATTATTTTTAAAAATAAATTGAATATAATAATATTATTTTTTTAAAACGTCCAAACACTTAAGCTAGTACAACTAACTATCAATAAAATAATATTAAATTTGAAATTATCTATATTTTTAAACTTAGTGTACAATCACTAATGCATGAATTTTGACTAAGCTATTTAATCACAGGTTATAATCCTTAAATATTGGCGACTTATCTAAGGAAGTCGATCTGACCCTCTTTCAGCCAATTTAATCGGTCAACAATCATAACCAACTTTTAAATCCCTTTATCACATTATCTCCTCCATTCAATGAAAAACCCCTAGATGTTGGAATTTACCAGCAACACAATCGCACAACTCCGTTACCTCCATAATCCACCACCATTGAAACCTTAGACGTCACTTTACCTCCTTTCGCCTCAAACCACCCACAGTCGTGCATGCTTCACCTTCTCTGTCACCTACCTACTTCTCTCAAATTAAACTTAACCATGAACAGCCTGACCACCAACGTAGGCACTCTGCCTCTTTCCGTCTATCATCGCCACCCAGATACATCGTTAACAACCTTCCATAACCTAGAAAAAAGAGCGAGGAAGCTCCCCGTCTCTTCATTTTCACGTCTTTTCATTTCCCTCCCCCTATTAAAGCGAAGAAGCCCTAAGTTTCAGTTAAATTTGCCTCTACATCGTAACACCGCACATATCTTACCGCCTGCTGCCTCTGTAACATCTGGATTTTCAGGGTTATTATTGTGTAGATTAATCTTTTGATTAAATGAGAGACTCGACAAGTTGAGAATCCAATTCGCCGAGTCGATTCGGGTTTCTCACGCGGATTTAATGAGTGGACTCGACGAGTCAGAGGAGGGACTCGTCGAGTAGGTGTTGGGCAGAGAAACCCTAATTTCTCGGGTTTAGGACCTATTTAAAGGTCCTTATGGACTTCATTTGTGGCTACTACACCTTGAGAAAACATCGAGAGCAGAGAGGAAGCTTGTAGTGCAAGTGGAGGGCTAATTCATCATCCTTTGGAGTGTCTTAGCAAAGGGAAGGAAGGACTTCGAGTTGGGCTGTCTTGTGGGACTCAAATCTTCCATCAAATCGTTCAGAGATGCTGTGAGAGGTAATGAGTCATGTCCATATTCGTTTGTTTAGTAGATTTCATGAATCTAGGGTTTCTTCATGCTTTATTTAGCTTGAATCTAGAGTATGAGAGGTCCCATGGTGAAATGATTCCTAGATCTGGACCTTAAGAAGTCCAGAGAGTCCCTTCCATTCTGCTTTATGCCTTTTCCTTAGAGTTATGAGCTAGCTAGGGTTGTCGTGATATGAAGGATTTCACCAAAATAAGCATAGAGAGCCTTGCATGTGTACCAAGATTTGACCTTTACGTGGTTATTGGTCGTAAGGAAGCCAGATCTATGGATTAGAGGAACAGATTTGACCTCAGAAGGTCAGATGAGTGTTGTCATGGGAGCAACTCGCCGAGTCCATGGGAAGACTCGACGAGTCAAGTCGGGTTGCCCCGCGATTCGAATGCAGTGGAAACCCGTCGAGTGAAAGGTTCACTCGATGAGTCGAGTGAGGCCTTAGAGGAGTCGGGTGACACGCATGGACTCGCCGAGTCACTCTTGTGCACTCGACGAGTCTGGTCAGAGTTGACCGTTGACTTGAGTTGACTTCTGTTGACTTTGAGGTTTTGGTCAACATAAGTAATAGAGATCATAGAGGGGTAAAATGGTCATTTACCCACTACCCGATTAGAGAGGGAAAGAGAAATTGTCGGTTTAATTAGAGATATTTGCCTTATGTGTTAGGCGGTGGCGAGTTCGAGATTCAAGTGTAAGGATAACTGCTTTCTGCTTTCAGGTGAGTCTTCTCACTATACTTTACCTAGAGTGGTAAATAGAGTTATATGACAGAGTATCTTGTATGCAGAGTTATATGACAGAGTATCTTGTATGCTATTTATGTGATTGTGATGCACTGCATTATTTCTATGTGATTTATGCTGTGTATGTTCCAGAGTTTACAGAGTTAGAACCGGAAGGTTCACAGAGTTAGGACCAGAAGGGTCCACAGAGTTATAGCCTCGAGTGGCTAGTATGTGTTATATGTGGTATTTTAGGGAACTCACTAAGCTTCGTGCTTACCGTGTATTGTGATATGTGTTTTAGGTATCTTAGAGGATCGCGGGAAGGCACCGACTTGATTGTACACACCAGAGAAAGAGTTATGTTTTGAGGATCCTGGTATTAATAAGAGCTGTGTTTTGTAATTTGAATAAACGAGATTTCCATATAAAATGTTATGAAAAGTATGCGATTTTAAAATGAAAAATTTGCTTGAAAAATTACGGTGTTACAAGTTGGTATAAGAGCCTTGGTTTGAGGGATTCGGATGCACCTTCGGGTAAATCTGGACTCAAACTGAGGATTTGAGAAAATTTTCAAAAGAGATGATTTTTCTAAAGCGAATAAGAGTTTCAAAGAGAAAGCGAGAAAGAGCAGTGTGTACAATCAGCCAGAGCCCGAACGGTGATTTCCCAAAATACCCTACTTTTGTGTTATGAGATATTTATGAGACATTTTATGAGATATTATGCATGCTAGAGACAGGCTAGGTATTTCATATCTTAGGACTAGAGTGGCCTTATTTGTGATGCCTTAGCCTAGGAGTTGCGGTTGTATATGATGTGCTTTTGAGTATGAGATGAGTGAGAGTATTCAGCAGGAATCCTTTAGGGGATTCGAGTAGAGGAGTAATCTAGAAGAGGTTTTACATGCTGAAGGAGATGCTTCGATGCCCGAATGCTTCTTGCTTTGTGCTTTGTGGAACTCTCGACGATGGGAGTCAGCTACTAAGTGAGTATGACGATATTTAGGAGGTAGATGGCTGGCATCATTAGGAGTTCTTCAGCAGCTGATGGCGGAGAAGTGTGAGAACCTAGGAAGAGCCTAGGGAGTAGCCTTAGTCAGATGAGTACACTGGCAGAGTAGAGAATTTCGCTGAGGAGCGAGCACGCATGACGGGATTGGTGAACGAGAAGGTTGAGCTGCTACTTAGGAGCTCTGGGATGGTCCGTGTGGAAAGTATGGGTAGATGTGGCAGGTAGTATGGGCCCGTACTACCGAAAGCAGAGGACCCATACTCGATACAGGGAGTATTCTGAAGGTTCTAAGTAGCAGATGGAGGAGTGATGTCATGGTTCGAGTACCATACATCTTAGCAGATTGAGGAATGATGTTATGGTTTGAGTACCATACATAGTAGCAGATGGAGGAGTGATGCCATAGTTCGAGTACCATACATCTTAGCAGATTGAGGAATGATGTTATGGTTCGAGTACCATACATCGTAGCAGATGGAGGAGTGATGTCATGGTTCGAGTACCATACATCTTAGTAGATTGAGGAGTGATGTTATGGTTCGAGTACCATACATCGTAGCAGATGGAGGAGTGATGTCATGGTTCAAGTACCATGTATCGTAGCAAATTGAGGAGTGATGTTATGGTTCGAGTACCATACATCGTAGTAGATGGAGGAGTGACGTCATGGTTCGAGTACCATGATTCGTAGCGGGTTGAGAAGAGATAACATGGTTCGGGTACCATGATTCATAGCAGATTGAGAGGTGGCCACATGGTTCGAGTACCATGACCCGTGGCAGTTAGTGTTATTGATTCTACCAGTTATTCTGTGGTGATTGGTTAGACCGAAATCAGATGTGAAAAAGTATGGGGCCAGAGGGCCATGATGAATAAGTTTTAGTGGAGCATCCATTAAAAGGGAAATCGAGTTAGCTCCGAGTAATTGTTGGTGAGATGCCAATTGGAGTCGCAAGACTCAGGAATGAGTAGAGAAGGCGGTTATGGAGGATTGTGGCATGAGTTGAGCAATCAGCCGATGGTGGAGATGTCATTTTCTGTGACCTGAGTGGTGTTATTTCTGTTCCTGTGGGAAACAGGAGAGGTATTGAGATTTTCGGTTTCCCAGGGATGGGGGTGAGCCCTGTGGGTTGGCTTTGGTTACAATCTTTCATCAGAGTATTTGGGCAGTATGTCTGCCGAGATGTAATGTTAGAGCCTGAGCAGGTTGTCAGCGGAGACTGAGATGGTTAAGGACAAGGATACACCCTATCTGAGCATAGTAGGGCATGTATTAGTTGCAGCGGCAGACGATCAAGAAGAGGATATTGGGACGGTAGCTCTTATTGTCTATGATGAGTGACGAGTGTGGTAACGAGGAATCCACTCTTATTACAACCCACGTGATGTAACGTTGGTTGAAGAGTCGAGGATGAGGAATATGTAGTTCGTTATTTTCAGACTGAGAGTCAGGGTTACGAATGGACAGTTGAGATGTCCGGTAGTGGGATGGTACGAGATTCTTAATGACTAGAGGTAGTCATGATGAGAAGTT
The DNA here is from genome assembly GCF_051521515.1 of Lactuca serriola. NCBI lineage: Eukaryota > Viridiplantae > Streptophyta > Magnoliopsida > Asterales > Asteraceae > Lactuca > Lactuca serriola. The sequence continues at coordinate 66,154,437 of NC_136414.1, forward strand.
TCTAAGGATTTCATCGGAGATTCGGAGATTTTGGAATTGCTTGACCTCCATCAGGGAGATCATCGAGCATTGCGTATCACCTTCTAAGAGTTGGTGTGATGTTATTGGTAAAAACAGTATGTGGGTTAGATTGTTGGTGAGCCAATTAGTGATGGATCAAACCCTAAGTGGGGAGAACCGAGTACTTTTGAGGAGATAAGAGAATGGTCCAAGAGCGATTAGAGAACTGGATAGAGAGGCCTACGGTGCGAATTCCTAAGACCAGAGTTATTAGTGGTCAAGGAGAGGTGCAGAGCGAGATAGCGCATGTGGTACGTGTTTGAGAAAGGATGAGTATCTCCATGGAAAGTGACCGTTGGTCGGGGACCTTGTGGTGGTTAGGAATCCTTCAAGGTTAAAATGGTGAAATCGAGGTGCTTGGCTTGCGAGGTTAGTTCGACGGTTGAGAATTTCTGGTTCAGAGTATGGGCTATTATATGCAGTATGGGAAGGAAAGAAGTTGATTGGGCGACCAACCTCAGGGTCGTTCAGTGTATTCTTGCATGTGTTTTGAGTAATAAAGGAAGGAGTTTCGAATGGTTGTCATCATGTTCTGAGTCATTGTCGATTCTTCAGTGTTTCGATTGAGAGTTGGGATACTCCGAAGTTGCGCGTTGTGTGAAATAAAGGATAGTTATGATATCCTGAGGGAATTCATGGAGGTATCCATGTATGATGTCGTAAGTATGGGATTGGTGGTTGAAGCAGGACATTGTGATGTTCTGCGATGGTGTTCCGGGGTATCCGAGTATGACGTATAAGAGTTTTAGGCTTGGGTAGCCCTAATCTATGAGTTTTGGGAGACTGGTGGTCGGATCAGGGGCGTGACATGGGTCTCCTTAACGATCAGGAGTCTTTATATCCTGAGTTAAGGTATGGTTGTCGCAATCAGAAGGAATTTGGGAAGTGATTTACGCATGGGTTGCGGGTCATGAGTCATGAGTTGAGTGGTTCGTTGGAACGAGTGGTTCCAACTCTGGGTTGGACCAGACTCTCGAGTTGAGTTTGGCTCTAGTGGTGCATTGAGTAGGTGAGATGAGATTCTGGATTATGAGGTGGGTCCCAAGATGAGGGGTATTGTTCGTCATCTGATGTCTTAGGCCTGTATAGGTCAGTGCTCGGGTGTGGGAGATACCGTGAGATGCGCAGAGATATGTGCAGTAGACATCAGAGGTCGGGGCTAAGTCGATCTTCGGTTGGATTGTAGTTTTCGTTTGAGAATTTTGTGACATGTGTGTCATAGGGCCGAGATAGTTGATGCGAATAGGAAGTCAGTGAGACATTTTGGATCATGTTATGGATAACCATGGAGGTTCAACTATGGGGTTGAGGTCAGACCTCGTGTGGTGTTAAAGGAGATATGGAATTTGGAGCTGAGGCTTATGAATGTGATGTTTGAGGACACTTAAGAGCGACCATGGTTATGCTTTTGTGTCTAAGGGCAGAGTGTTGGGGATTCTTTGTTCGGATGGTTTCTGTCAGCAGTCTAGTAGTTGTGCCACGGTGGAGTGTGAGCCCTTTATTTCGTGGGGTGTGATTCGTATGATTTAGCATGATCGGCTTGGAGGAGAGATAGCCGGTTGTTGGATGTGGTATTATGAGAATCAGAGAGCCAGTGAGGAAACTGGGTTGTTATTCGAGGAGCAAATATCATGGTGATCGCTTAAGTAGGCGGTCTGGCGGCGGGTCAGGCCACTAGAGTTTCCGGTTATTGGGAAGGAGTATTTTAGCGGGTTTCTCACGCGGATTTAATGAGTGGACTCGACGAGTCAGAGGAGGGACTCGCCGAGTAGGTGCTGGGCAGAGAAACCCTAATTTCTCGGGTTTGGGACCTATTTAAAGGTCCTTATAGCCTTCATTTGCGACTACTACACATTGAGAAAACATAGAGAGCAGAGAGGAAGCTTGTAGTGCAAGTGGAGGGCTAATTCATCATCCTTTGGAGTGTCTTGGCAAAGGGAAGGAAGGATTTCGAGTTGGGCTGTCTTGTGGGACTCAAATCTTCTATCATATCGTTCAGAGATGCTGTGAGAGGTAAGGACTCATGTCCATATTTGTTTGTTTAGTAGATTTCATGAATCTAGGGTTTCTTCATGCTTTATTTAGCTTGAATCTAGTGTATGAGAGGTCCCATGGTAAAATGATTCCTAGATCTGGACCTTAAGAGGTCCAGAGAGTCCCTTCCATTATGCTTTATGCCTTTTCCTTGGAGTTATGAGCTAGGGTTGTCGTGATATGAAGGATTTCACCAAAATACGCACAGAGAGCCTTGCATGTGTACCAAGATTCGACCTTTACGTGGTTATTGGTGGTAAGGAAGCTAGATCTATGAATTAGAGGAACATATTTGACCTCAGAAGGTCAGATGAGTGTTGTCATGGGAGCAACTCGCCGAGTCCATGGGAAGACTCGACGAGTCGAGTCGGGTTGCCCCGCGATTCGAATGTAGTGGAAACCCGTCGAGTGAAATGTTCACTCGACGAGTTGAGTGAGGCTTTAGAGGAGTCAGGTGACACGCATGGACTCGCCGAGTCACTCTTGTGCACTCGGCGAGTCTGGTCAGAGTTGACCGTTGACTTGAGTTGACTTCTGTTGACTTTGAGGTTTTGGTCAACATATGTAATAGGGATCATAGAGGGGTAAAATGGTCTTTTACCCACTACCCGATTAGAGAGGGAAAGAGAAATTGTCGGTTTAATTAGAGATATTTGCTTTATGTGTTAGGCGGTGGCGAGTTCGAGATTCAAGTGTAAGGATAACTGCTTTCTGCTTTCAGGTGAGTCTTTTCACTATACTTTACCTAGAGTGGTAAATAGAGTTATATGACAAAGTATCTTGTATGCAACGTTATATGACAAAGTATCTTGTATGCTATTTATGTGATTGTGATGCACTGCATTATTTCTATGTGATTTATGTTGTGTATGTTCCAGAGTTTACAGAGTTAGAACCGGAAGGTTCACAAAGTTAGGACCAGAGGGTCCACAGAGTTAGGACTAGCAGGGTCCACAGAGTTATAGCCTCGAGTGGCTAGTATGTGTTATATGTGGTATTTTGGGGAACTCACTTAGCTTCGTGCTTACCGTGTATTGTGATATGTGTTTCAGGTATCTCAGAGGATCGCGGGAAGGCACCGGCTTGATTGTACACACCAGAGAAAGAGTTATGTTTTGAGGATCCTGGATTATTAATAAGAGTTGTGTTTTGTAATTTGAATAAATGAGATTTCCATATAAAATGTTATGAAAAGTATGTGATTTTAAAATGAAAAATTTGCTTGAAAAATTATTGTGTTACAGCCTCCAACAATATCGTCATCCTCCTCTATCTCTCTCAGAAAAGCCCTTAATGCCTCCATCATCTTGATCTTAAGTTCTTAACCATCGTGAAAAGCTTTAAGTTTTGGAAGAAGATGTTGAAACCTAGATGGAAGAAGGTAAAGAACACTTTAAATCATAAAACCTAGCTTCTCCACCGTCGAACCATCTTCTCCATCTGTTATTTTTTTGTGGTGTTGAATGGTATGTTAACTTTCTTCCATATATTCCCCACTTTCTATGGCTCTGATTATTCATGGCTTTTCGATTTCTATGTATTTGAACAAATTCCAACTTCCGTGGTTTCTTCCATAAATGGCATAGTTTTTGTGATTTTGAGGTGCTGAGTAAACCCATTCTTAGCTTCTGATTGTTCTTCATGTTTGTTGAGGTTGCATGAAAAGCCTTTTTCTTACTGTTCTTACACTTAAATTTGATTTGAAGCTTAATTTAAACATTAATTTGTAGTCGTTTATTTCGGAATAATAGGTGGTCATGAACTTCAAATTGCTCTATGTTGAGAGAGATAATTAGTAAATCGCCAAATTAAAGGTACTATTTACATATTCATATTTTCTGATATTTTTTACTATTCCAAAATTATTTTATATCTTAGATTTGACCATTAAGTTTTGTGTTGGTGTTAAATGGGTTCCTATGGGAGATATTAATGAGGTATGAAACTTGAATATTAGTGAATTTTTACATGGAAGTGTATGTATGTGGACTTTTATTTTGTCATAAATCTGATCATTGGTTTTTGTATATGGAATTGCAAGTATGAAAGTCTGTATATTGTTGAATGTGGTATGAAAGCATGATTCTGATGGGTTTTGGCCATATGAACATTCCTATGTGCACATGCAAACCCTAATGCTTGGATCTAGGTTTCTCTAATTAAACATGCTTTGAATCCAAGACTTCTAATGACTAATTAGGTATAAGAACAATACAAAATCAGATCTAGAAGTTTACCTTTGAATCTCTTGTTTTGATCTTGTTGTCTTGGAGCTCTAGAGTCACAATTGTCACTCCTCTAATGGCTTACAAACACCAACTAGCAAGGAGGATGATTTGAGAGAGAGGTTAGGGAAGAAATTCGGCCAGGGTTTTCTTTCTTTAGAAGAGATGTCGATTTCACATGCCCTAAGGGTCTATTTATACTTGTAGGCTCCTAGGGTTTCACCCTTAAACTCTAGTTGGATAATCTTTCCTTAAAGCAATCCAAATCCTTACCTAAGATAAGCCTTGGACAAATTTGAGGCTATCCCAAGCCCTAGAATTCGTCCATCCTCTATCCAATAAGGTTTTACAGCCCAAAGTGTAACTATCAAACAATTGACAGTTTATACCCTCTTATTTAATTAATCTCTTTAAGTCACCAAATTAATACTAATTAATTCATGACTTATATTAATCAAATAACAATATTATTATTCATTATATTATTCTCATAATATATCAATAATATTTATTCTCTCATAATAAATCATCCTATCAAGTTGCTATGGTGAAGGCAACCCAAAAGGACCATGCACAATCGGGTCAAATACTTGCCTAATATAGTTGCAGCCTTAGACACTATTCCAACAGTCTCCCACTTGGATAAGTCTAGTAACTATATGCACAAGTACAATTCGATTTGCAATCGTAGCTCTCAAAGACGCTGTCAAACTCTGATCTAATCAATCTTGTCCTTTAGATAAGGGACCGTACAGTCCTCTGTTAGATATCATGTTGACAATTCTATGGAATGATTAGTCTAGCATTTTGGTTTCTCGATCTCCGATTTATTCGACATAGAACTTAATCGAACACATCAATTTAGTTCTGACCGAGCCCGACACATAAGTCAAATCAAATCATCGAGCGGCTGAGATATCGCTTTTACCTTCTTAGGATAAAAGTTACAGATAAAGTTCGACTTATATGCATTTACTTATTCATTAATCAACTGTACACAACAATGCGTTTTATAACATCGAGTTACTGATGCATTTTCGCATTATCAATGTACAACCAACTAACAAATAACAAACCATATATCTAGGTTTTAAGACTATATGATATTATCGTCTTGCGATCACCCTTTTATATCATATTCCATAAGGTGATTCCAGCAAGCGCGGGTTTGTTCCAATGCTCAAAACCAGTTCATAAGCACTCATGAATGTCGCAACAATCTTTTGCCATGTCTAATACCATTTAGGCAATCTACGCACCAATTCACGACAATCTTCATTCATATTTACTTCCAACATATGAACGATTGTGGACAATTTGAATAATTCGATTATTCTTAATAAATTCAATTATTCTGGAAGTCAAAACATGCAAAATGAAACAATAGTTAAACAATTAACATAAGACAGTAACATTACTCATAAATAAAACTCCTTTATTTAATCATCAAATGTTAATTACATTTATCTATTACACGTTTCTACTACTATCTAATCTATGCTAATATCATCCTTCAGCCCAATACTCCTAGCATGCTGCAAGTGCTTAACCCTGCTCAGTCCCTTCGTAAGCGGATCTGCTGGGTTATCTTCTGATGATATCCTCTTCACTACGAGTTGTCCTTCTTCTACACGATGTCTAATAAAGTGATATTTTCTGTCGATATGTCTAGATCTACCATGATCCATCGGTTCCTTGGTCAAGGCAACCGCTCCTTCATTATCACAGAAAATCTCCATGGGCTCCTTTATGGTGGGTACAACTCCAAGATCACCGATGAAGTTCTTCAACCATACTGCCTCCTTCGACGCTTCGCTCGCTGCAATGTACTCTGATTCGCACATTGAATCAGCTACGGTTTCCTGCTTGGAACTTTTCCAAGTCACTGCTCCTCCATTCAGGGTAAAGACCCAGCCCGACTGCGAACGGTAGTTGTCCCTATCGGTTTGAAAGCTGGCGTCACTATACCCTCGCACCTTCAAGTTATCACTCCCTCCGAGGACTAAGAATCATTCCTTCGTCCTCCGAAGGTACTTAAGGATATTCTTAACCGCAACCCAATGAGCTCTGCCAGGATTCCCTTGATATCTGCTAACCATGCTCAAAGCAAAGGCTACATCAGCGCGAGTACAAGTCATAGCATACATGATTGAGCCAACTGCGGAAGTGTATGGTACTCGGCTCATTTCTGCTATTTCAGCTTCGGTACTCGGACTTTGAGTCTTACTCAACTTGGCATTACTTTGTATCGGTAATTCTCCCTTCTTCGAGTTTTCCATACTAAAACGTTTTAGTACCTTCTCTAAGTAAGTGTTCTGACTAAGTCCTATTAGTCTCTTACATCTTTCTCTCACTATCCTTATTCCCAAAATGTAAGAAGCCTCTCTGAGGTCCTTCATAGCGAAGCACTTCCCGAGCCAGGACTTAACCTCCTGCAGAGTCGGGATGTCGTTTCCTATGAGTAATATGTCATCGACATATAGAACGAGGAAACTTACTATACTCCCATTGGCTTTGACATATACACACGATTCATCTTCGCTTCGTACAAATCCAAAATCTTTGACTTTCTCATCGAAGCAAAGATTCCATCTGCGAGATGCTTGCTTAAGTCCATAAATGGACTTCTCAAGATTACACACTCTATTCGGATGCTTCGGATCCACAAACCCCTCTGGCTGAGCCATGTAAACATCCTCAGCCAACTTTCCGTTAAGGAAAGCGGTCTTGACATCCATTTGCCAAATCTCATAATCATGAAATGCGGCAATTGATAGCATCACTCTAATAGATTTTATCTTCGCAACTGGTGAGAAGGTCTCGTCATAGTCAACTCCGGGAGTTTAAGTAAAGCCCTTTGCGACCAATCGCGCTTTATATGTATGTACGTTTCCATCCACGTCGGTCTTCTTCTTGAAGATCCATTTGCACCCAACGGTCTTACGTCCGGGCACATTATCAACCAAATTCCAAACTTGGTTATCATACATGGATTGGATCTCGCTATCCATTGCCTCTTTCCATTTCACAAACTCCGGGCCTGCCATGGCTTCCTTATAGCTATTAGGTTCATCAAGGTTTATTAGTGTACCATCACTAATATACGTGTCCCCTTCGGTAGTAATATGAAAACCATAAAACTGGGGTTGAACTCTAACTCTTTCGGAACGTCTAAGAGGTAAGGATTCGTCAATCGGTTCAACCGGAGTTTCCTCCTCGGGTTGAGTGCCAGCGGTAGAGGTTCCTTCATCTATCGACTCTTGAATCTCTTCAAGCTCGATTTGCCTCCCACTGTCTCCTTGGCCTATGAGTTCTCGCTCTCGGAAAACTCCTCTCCTCGCAACAAAGACAACATTGTCCTTCGGTCTATAGAAGAGATATCCAAAGGATTTCTGCGGGTAGCCGATGAAAATACATCGCTCACTACGAGGTTCGAGATTGTCGTGAGTATCTCGTCTTACGAAAGCCTCGCAACCCCAAACCTTGATATGTGCTAAAGAGGGAGCTTTCCTTGTCCACATCTCGAGACATGTTTTGGCAACCTTCTTAGTAGGGACTCGGTTAAGGATATGAGCGGCAGTCTCTAAGGCATACCCCCAAAAAGAGATAGGTAGTTAATCATGACTCATCATAGAGCGAACCATATCCAATAAGGTTCGATTACGCCTTTCTGCCACACCATTCAATTGCGGTGTCCTAGGAGGCGTCAATTGTGAAACTATTCTACACTCTTTGAGATACTCGTGGAATTCAAGACTTAGGTACTCTCCTCCTCGATCGGATCGAAACATCTTGATTTTCCTGCCCAATTGATTCTCCACTTCATTCTTGAACTTTTTGAACTTTTCAAAAGTTTATGACTTTTGCTTGATTAAATAGATATACCCATATCTACTATAATCATCGGTAAAACTCACGTAGAAGCGGTTCCCATCCTTCGTGGTTGATCTAAACGGTCCACATACATCGGTATGTATTAGGTCCAATAGACCCTCACCCCTTTCACATGTACTTATGAAGGGTGACTTGGTCATCTTTCCAAGTAAACAAGACTCTCATGTGTCATCTTCCCTAAGGTCAAATGACTCCAACACTCCATCCTTTTGGAGTTGGGCTATACGTTTCTTGTTGACATGTCCAAGACGACAATGCCACAAGGATTCTCTATACATACTATTGGAAGAATCTATGTTCAAAACATCATTTCCTAAGTTATCAACAACCATAACAGTTTCATAAATTCCATTATATGGTATAGCTTCAAAATAAAAGACACCATTTAGATAAGCCAAAATAGAACCATTCTCATTATTAAAAGAAAATCTAAAACCTTGTCTAAATAAACCATGAAATGAAATGATGTTTCTAGCCATTTTTGGTGAATAGCAACATTTTTTCAAATCTAAACTTAAACCATTCCTAAGTACTAAAGAATACACTCCAATCTTGGTCACAGGCGACGATCTTCTGTTCCCCATGATTAGATTTATTCTTCCAACCTCCACATCCCTATTTCTTCTTAGTCCCTGCACATTAGAACAAATGTGGTAACCACAACCGGTATCAAGAACCCAAGAAATAGCATGAGATGAATCGTTAGATTTGATTGTGTATATACCTGCGAAAGACGGCTTGATCTTTCCTTCCTTGATGGCTTGCAGGTACTCTGGGCAGCTTCTCTTCCAATGTCCTATCTTGTGGCAGTGGTGGCACTCCGCCTCCTTTGGGTTAGGGCAGGGCTTAGCAGGATCAACTTTGGTCCCACTTGAAGAGGCACCATCTCGGGCTTTAACCTTGCGATAGTTCTTAGACGAAACCTTCCACTTCTTTCCCTTTCCTTGTCCAATAGCCAAGACAGGAGCAGCGGTTGGATTGGGAGTTGGTGCAACAGACTTGTCCTTGAAGTTGCTCTCAGCGACCCTCAAGAGACCTTGGAGTTTGCTTAGGGTGACCTCCTCTTTGTTCATGTGGTAGGTCATCCTAAATTGATTGTAGCTAGGAGGCAAAGAGTGAAGCACCATGTCGATCGCCAAGTCTTCCCCAAAGTCAACATTCAACTTGCGAACACGGTCGACATACCTTTGCATCTTTTGCAGGTGCACGGTAAGAGACTCTCCATGACCCATCTTAGCGGAAATCATGTTAGTGAAAATCTCATAACGCTCTTGTCTCGCGTTTTGATGGTATATCTCCAATAAGTCTTGGTGCATCTCATACGGGTACATATCCTCATAGGACTTTTGGAATTCTGAGTTCATAATGGCTATCATGATGCAATGAACCTTCGTTGCATCACGCTCGTGAGTTTCAAAAGCGGTCATTTCAGTCGGAGTAGCGATTTTAGGGTTGATTTTCTCAAGCTTCTCATCGAGGACATACTCCTTATCCTCATAGCGAGCAATGGTGCGAATGTATCTTATCCATTCGCTAAAGTTCGTCCCATCGAAAGTGACCTTTTGACAAAGGCTCATCAATGTGAAAGAACTAGCAGCAACGTTGTTTGCGTTCGACATCTACAAATAGAAAGCACAAAGATAGATTAGAATATGAATCCCTAATTATCACCCAATAAGAAAATTAGGGCTAGGATCCAACAACAATATTTACATATTAGAAAAGGGATGCCGTAATCTAACATGCAAACAATTTGAAGGTAAGTGAATGACGATTCACTAATTCTCCACCATGAAAACCTAACTTTAAGTTCTAAATGAATTTGAGAATTCCTAGGTTTAGATGAGATTCATTGAAACATTTCAATGGCATGTTTAAATCTCGATATGCCCCTCTTGTTTGTGACTGGGATACCGAGGATCACAAAGCGGGTGTGAATTACCATGCAAATTCACATGGTGCCTTCATTGTAACGATCACCAATTCGATGTGCCGGTAAACCACACACGCTCCATTGAACTATGATAAACAATGAATCACCCTTTGCCACCTTCGCTTAGAACCAATTAGTGTGCCGGTAAACCACACACGCTCCACTAACTTCTTAGCAAGGTGCAAAGTGCAATTTCATGGGATTGCATCAATTCACTTTTCCTAAAGTAACTAAGATTGGGAAATTTTAAAAAAACATGTAGTTACTTTGTATTTCATATTATACTTTTAATGAGAGGATGAGGTTGCCCTATCCTACCCGTTCGGTTAACGACCCTCCACCGATCAAGCAAGCGGTGGGTGTGAGTGTACACCCATTAAACGCCATTTTATAGGCCGCAACCTTATACCCACCTTATAGATCGACTTCGTGAATGAGGCCTACTAACGGTAAGACTAGCATTTTAGTTATACATATATATATATATATATATATATATATATATATATATTATATATATATATATTATATATATATATATATATATATATATATATATATATATATATATATATTAATCTTGTAATATTATATTAGTATAGGTTTGTGTTTTAAACTTGTAAAATTCTAGGGTTTGAAATTTAAATTTTCTAAATTAAAACTTTTAATCAAAAACATAAATTTCAAAACTTGAGGACAAGTTTTAAACATTTAAAACATGGAGGATCAAATAACAAATAATCTTAATTAACAATTAATTCCATAATTATCCATATTTGATTTATTTAAGATTTCTTGCATAATAATTTACCAATTTAATCAAAATAATTAATTAATTATCACATAAGGAAATTAAATATTTTATTAATTGATAAATCTCTTTAATTAGATCAAGATTATAGTCATATATATAAAAAAATCGGATTAGGGTTGATATAATATGATAAAAGCAAGTTTCCATAAGATAAATATCAAAAAATCCCGAATATGGCCTTTCCTGACGCTCGGACTCGCCGAGTGCACCATGGGACTCGCCGAGTCAGGCCAAATCGCCGAGTCCACCATGGGACTCGCCGAGTCCATGACTCAGAAACATAAAAATCGAATTTTTCAAGCAAGATTCAAACAAACAAGCAAAAATTTAATAGAAACCAATCTAGGCTCTGATACCACTGATGGGTTTTGGCCATATGAACATTCTTATGTGCACATGCAAACCCTAATGTTTGGATCTAGGTTTCTCTAATTAAACATGCTTTGAATCCAAGACTTCTAATGACTAATTAGGTATAAGAACAATACAAAATCAGATCTAGAAGTTTACCTTTGAATCTCTTGTTTTGATCTTGTTGTCTTGGAGCTCTAGAGTCACAATTGTCACTCCTCTAATGGCTTACAAACACCAAATAGCAAGGAGGCTGATTTGAGAGAGAGGTTAGGGAAGAAATTCGGCTAGGGTTTTCTTTCTTTAGAAGAGATGCCGATTTCACATGCCCTAAGGGTCTATTGTCACAACTAGCATTTTTAGCTAGGAAATTCTATCCTCATATAAACATCATCCATTGTAAAAGCATGTACTCTAAGTGAATACAATACTCTATCCTCGTTCAAAATACACCTCATATGTTCAACTAAGGGTTGGAAACCTTAGCAATCCCGGTCCAAGTTCCTTATGAACTAAAATTCTCCTATTGGGCCTAGAAGCCCTAAGTGGGCTCTAAATAGACCACATTCATAAAACTTTAGTATTTGGGCCATATGGACCTAAAATAATCCATCTTATCTCTAATGAGCCTTGTTGGGCCATAAAAGATTTCATTTTCCCCAATGGGCCGAAAATTTATTTTTTGGGCTTCATAAATTCGAGTATGGGCCCAAGATGATTCCTTTCCTCTCTCCTTAGCCCAAATAGGCCCATGTTAATAAAAAAAAAAAGAAGAAGAAAAGAGATAAGAATGGTGAAGGAAATAAAAACAAAAATTGGAAATTATGGGAAAATTTGTGAGGATGCCACCTACTTATTGCATGGTGGATATCCATGCAATGTCACCTCACTTCTCTTCTCTCTCTCTCTCTCTTCTAAATCTCGGCCTAAGGCCATTTTCCCTCACCAAAAATCATTCATGTTTCCTTTCACTCTCAAAAACCCCAAGAACTCTTCCATTTTCTCCTTAAACCCGTGAGTGGGTGTGTGTGCACAAGAAAGTTCATCAAACTCACATACTAGGTAAGTTACTTCACCCTCAAGTTGTATAAATTCATTTATGATCAAATCCCCCTATAAACATCACAAATCTCTTGATTATCCTACTAGAAACATCATAGTTTTGAGGATCCTCTCAAGAAGCAAGCTAGGCCGAAATCTCTCACTTTCTTCATCAAAAACCGAAACCTTCCAACAAGGTGAGCTTCATACCCCCTATTTTCTGTTTTTATGAGTTTTGTGGGGGGGGGGAATACAAGTGAAAGTGTAGATCTATATGTGTTTGGTATGCCTTGTATGATTTCCATGCTTACATGTATGCTTTTGTGTGCTATAATGTTGGATCTAGCCATAAAACCCCTCAAAACCGAGATATATCTTATGTTAAATGATTTTAGCATCAAATATATTTCTACATGCAAAGTGTTTCAAGAAAAATAGCTAAGTGGTTTAGTAACAATTTTCTTTGGGCTAAAAACACAAATTTTGGGCCTAAAATGTGAAAAATACAAAATTAAGGGCCCAAATTGACATATCACGAATTCTGATGGATGAGGTGTGTCAAAACAGTTTCAATAAAACAATTTCTGGAAATATACTCATTTGGAGGATTAAAAACATAAATTTCAAGCTTAATGGGCTAAAAATGACATTTTCGGCCCAATGAGGCCCATTATGCGAGATTTTCTATTTTGGAGGGCCAAAACTGTATTTTTCTGTAAAACAGTGGACTATAAGTGTTCCAAGTCCTTTTCAAAGGTTTAAAATGCTTTTTAAATTTAAAAAGGACCAAAGTTGCAAAAATTTCACAATTTGGGTCAAAATTGCCAAAGTTGCGAAAAAGAAGGGTTATAACCGAGAAAACTGCATTTTTAGGGACTTAAACTGTTTTCTATGAAAAATATGCTGAAAAATATTAATTTCAATAATTTTTGGTGTTAAAATGTCAAGAAAATTAATTTAGGGACCAAACCGGGAAGTATTCAATAAAAGGGTTGAAAATGTAAATTTTACAAACAATGAGGGGCTGAAAACAGAAAATTTTCAAGGCTAATTCAATATACGCAATTTGATCAAATAATGGCACCGCGACTATCGACGAAATACAATACACTACAATACCAAAAGTCGTTGTTAAACGAATTGGTTCGGTCTCGAACCAATAAAATCCGAAACTACTAACACTACGACACTACGACACTATGACACTATGACACTACGACGCTATGACACTACGACACTACGATTCATACAACTAACGATTTGGAATTCATTATACATGCGAATGTGCACAGACGTCTACGCACTATCTTCGGGCCCCACAAGTGTAAAATCTTGTTCGTCGAGCCTAGCTAGCCCAACGACCTGATCTTAAGGCCCGAAGACTTCAATCTTACGAAGTGTTGGGTTTTACCGATCCGACACGACGTAACCGGACTTTCAATGGCTTGTAGACTACTGGTCCCCAAGGGTCCTTTAGTATCGCTAGTAGAGTCTGCCTTTTATGCGAGGCAGGTCTGGGACCCCTCGTACATTTTTTTTATCCCCAACCGGTTAATGGAGTCATCGAGGTCTTCGTGCCCTCTTTCTCTTTGGATGTGGGACTACACATAGTCAGGGCGATTGGATAACGTGATTAGTACGGACGACGCCTACGAGATCGTTAGTATAGCTATAAACTGGTCGTTTGTGTAATGCGTGTTTGTAGCAAATAATCATGCTCAAAAATAATCCAACGTCGCCTGGGACTGACACTACACGCTATGCAGTGGTTTCAATGTGACTTCATGGGATTCAAGGAATTAGGAAAACATCGGGTTTTCCTAGGGTTTTTCAATACACATAAATTCGAAATGCATACAACTCTAATGAACAATTTTTACAAGTATAGAAACAAACAAGCATACCTATGGATCTTCACAAACGTTTTCAAAAGCTTCTCTTTTCAGAAAATATCGGATTTTCTGGTGGTTTTCAAACGATACGAAACATTGTTTTTCAAATACAACTTATGAACTCACCAACATTTCATATGTTGACGTTTTTCAAAATACTTGTATTCTCAGGGAACCAGTGAATCAAAGGAAATCATATTCAGTGATGACTTGCAGTTTATTTATGTACGAATCGAACAATCTATTTTGGGAATGTAATGTTTAAACAATGTACTTCATGTAAACTCTACTGGTTGTACTATATTAATGCATGATGACGAATGTTGTTACGTTTCATATATATTCAATGTTATGGTATTCAATTGAGTCACAACAGCCCCCGGACGTTTCCGCCGTCTGGTTCGGGGGTGTGACAGGTTGGTATCAGAGCTAGGGCACGGGTCGATGTGTTCGACGGGGACGTCGAACCCTATAATGGGGGGTGAAAGTGGGTTAGATCTGATCCCACATCGGCTTGGAAGGAGAACGAAACATTTCCTTATAAAGGGGTGTGGATACCTTCCTTGTCACAACGCGTTTTAAAGCCGTGAGGGCAGCAGATCCCATAAGAACTCTGCAGTTAAGCGTGCTCGGGCGGGAGTAGTACCGGGATGGGTGACCCCCTGGGAAGTCCTCGTGCCGAGTGGCCCAAAGCGGACAATATTGTGATACGTGCCAGAGGGGGGTGTTACAAATGGTATCAGAGCTTTGTTTATAGTGAACTAGCATGTCTAGCCACACATTGGTATGCAACTATAAACCAAAAGAGGGACTAACATAACTCTGAACAGAACAAATAAATAAAACACCCTTGCTTGCATTAGGAACGAGAACCTAACACCGAACCAAACAAGATAATGCTAGTATCTCGGTTAATTCAGGACTGTTCTTAGTTGTATCAAGGAGCGGATGTAGCCTGATCAACTACATTCCCTCCAAGGTACAACCATCACATGTCATGAAGAAATCGTGATAGCTAGGAACCTAAAATCATACCCCTTAATCTCCAAGAATGGAACCTCAACTAAATCTATGCAATAGTTGTAGAGCTATAGGAGTAATTGGTATGCTATTTGTTTCTAGTATTCATA
Organism: Lactuca serriola; assembly: GCF_051521515.1. Lineage (NCBI taxonomy): Eukaryota > Viridiplantae > Streptophyta > Magnoliopsida > Asterales > Asteraceae > Lactuca > Lactuca serriola. The sequence continues at coordinate 66,169,811 of NC_136414.1, forward strand.
GCCCATTGTGCAATACGCTATAGACGAGTATCATTAGCCAGGAAACCCTATCTCCCTAGTCAAGGAATAGTCGGGTGGCTCGACCCAGAGGAAGAACCCCAGGAGGGACACGAAGTAGAACTCGCAGGTGAACCTGCTGAGTCAATAGTGGACCTCGAAGAGGAAGAGCCGGAGGGCAATGACGATGACGACACGGATGTAGAATCCAATGACATCAATCCTCCATGTAAATCCAGGGGACCGACTTATAGTGTGGGCCCCGGTGACCCCATGCCCCCTCGGGCACCCGATATTTGGGGATAAAGTCACCAGTAGGGAATACGACCACACTACAGTAAGAGTTGAGGTCTCTCTAATTTTAGCCACAGAGGACCAGCTGACCAGGCCCTCCCAGTCTTGGTCTGACACACTCAAGGTATCGATAACCAAGCTCAGGACACCCCAAATCGAACGAAACAAATGTGGGTTGCTATTAAGAGGGATGAGAGGCAAACACGGGAAGTGAATGGAGACTCTCGAGCGAGATAGTTAGTTTGGGAGGTACGCCTACTAGATACCGAGCAACAAGTAGCTCGTCTCCGAGGTGCATCCACTTCATCAGCATCACCACCAGACACTTCCCGCCACGACTAGGATCAGCCTTTTCTAGTTTCCGACATGACTCTCTTTCGTGTACTAAGATGGTACTTACCCCTGAAACATTTATGTGTTATATTTATTTCATATTGCTACAAAGACTCAATTATATGCACAAGCGAACCCTCGAGACCACTAGATACTTAAGGATCTCGAAACTAAAACAACCCATATAATCTAAGGATAGACGTAACAATCGTGCCAAATCTGTGATCACCTACTACCGCAAATACATCATAGGGATGTAGATGGAGGCAGTAAGAATTATACAACAAGATGCAAAATTTATAGAGTACAACCAGGAATGACAATCATTACTTACGATCTGGGTTATCAACGTGCATCAGGAAAATGCCATCCCGCAAGAATAACAAGCGCACCCGCGAGACACCACTCCTGCAGATGGACTCTGCTACATTTCAAGCTGCTGTAATGGCAGCAGTAACCGCTGCTATGGCACAGATCAATGCAAACAACCCTAATGGAGGCAGGAATAGCATTGACAACTCCAATCAAAGGAACAAACATGGAAACCAACAAGTGACAACTTGTCGAGGAACTCCAAACCCCAAGCTTAAGAGCAGGAAGCTGAGGTCTGGAGGTAAGAGAAAGGGACAACACACTCGAGGGTTCTCAAGGGAGCAACGTGTTGTTGCTGTTCATGCGACCACGACCCCTATTACACCAGCAGCCAGGAGACCATATACTGGAAACCTTCCAAAATGCAACCAGTGCAAATTCCATCATAATGGAGCCTGCAGGGAGATGCATTGCAACAAATGCAACCGAAAGAATCACATCGCCAAATTCTGTAGAACTTATCCATGTCGGAATCGTCAGCCAAATGAAAACGACAACAATCGCAACAACCCTAACAACGACACCAATGATGAGACCAGTCGCACCTGCTATAGGTGTGGAGGAACTGGTCACATCAGGCGCAATTGCCCTAAGGATAACAATCGAGGAGCAGAAGGATCAGAAATGGTCCTGACCTTGGGTCAAGGCGAAGCAATCCAAAACCCAACGGTTGTTACTGGTACGTTCCCACTTGACAACTCTTTCGCTTACCTCTTATTCAATGGTAAATCCGAGTGAAGTTTCAATTAGTAACAAATTCAAACACTTACTAAAACAACATCCCCAAAGCCAAGCTAAGCCTTTTCAATGGACATGGCCAATGGGGAAAAATGATTTAATCTAGGGTACTCATGTGGAGTACACCTTAACACTAAACAACATTTCATTACAAGTAGGTTTCATGCCAGTAAATATTAGGAGTTTTAATGTGATAATTGTCATGGTTGGGTTAAGCCCCCACCGTGCTGATACCATGTATCGTGAGAAGGCCGTTTCCTTTCACCTTCCTAATCACGAAAACTCTAATAATCCATGGTGATAAACCTGGTGCAAATCCTTTTCCTATCTCGTGCATCAAGGCACAGAAGTGCCTGCACCATACGAACTACGTTTTCCTTGCTTAGGTTGTGGGCAAGACCAAGGAAGAAGTAAGCAAACAAGGTATTCCAATAGCATATGATTTTTTTTTTCAAATGTGTTTCCCAAGGAACTTTCGGGAATATCCCAGAGAGACCGGTCGAATTTCGAATCGACCTCATACCGGGAATCACATCAATTACCAATTCACCCTATAGGTTGACTCCCGCCGAAAATTCACAAGTTATCCAGTCAACTGAGTAGGATTGTTGCGCAAAGGATTCATCGGACCAAGCTTCTCACCCTGGAGAGCTCTGGTCTCGTTCTTCAAGAAGACAGATCCTTCAAAAGGCACATCGATTTTAGGAAATTGAATAAGCTCCCTATAGAAAATCGATACCCACTTCCTCGGACTGACGATCTATTTGGCAAGCTCCAAGGAGCTAGTTACTTCTCTAAAAAAAATAGATCTAAGAACCGGTTATCATCAACTTCGAGCCCGATAAGAGGACATTCCAAAACTGCCTTCCGAACTCGTCACGACCATTTCAAATTCATTGTGATACCCTTCGGTCTAACGAATGCTCCCACGGTATTCATGAACCTTACGAACCGAGTTTCCCAACCATTCCTAGTTAGCCTTTTCACTATTTTCATCGATAACATACTCATCTGCTCACAAGGCGAGAACGAAACACTATCATCATCCACGACCAGCCTTGAAAGCATCAAAACTGGGAATGTCGCGATGAAAGTACTGCATGGATGGATAAAACTCTCGAAGTCGAAGGACGAAGCTTGTTGTTATAAGAGTTGAGTTGGGCATTATTTGGGTGATCGTCGATAGGTTAACCCAATCTGCCCATTTCCTGCCAATACAAAAATCGAACAAGATGGAAGGATTAGCTTGGATCTATATCCAGGAGATCGTGAGACTCCATGAAATATCGGTATCTACTATCTCGGATCGAGATAACAGATTTTCTTTAAGACTATGGCAATCACTTCAGAGGGCTATGGGAACATCACTAGACATAAGTGTTGCTTACCACCTTCAAACCAATCGCCAAAGTGAACGAACCATTTGACCACTCAAATTCATACTACAAGTCTAGGTGTTTGAGTTCAACAAGTCAGGGGATACTCGGTTTCCCTTGACTAAATTCTCGTACAATAACAACTATCGCACGAGCATCAAGAATGCTCCTTTCAAAAACCCTTTATAGTCATAAATGCATATCACTTGGTGGTACTCTCATGAGACCAGAAACCACTAACAAAACAACAGAGAAGATAATCCAAATCAAAGCTGGACCTCAAGCATCGCGAGACCGATAAAGGAGCTCTGCTGACAAGCGGCGTAATCCATTAGGATGGCAAGTCGGGGATCGCGCATTATTAAAGGAATCACCTGGGAATTGAATGACTCGCTTTATGAACCAAGAAAACTAAACCCACGATACATCGGACTGTTCGAGATTCTTGCTCGGATTGGTCCAAAGACATACAGGCTGTAGCTGCCTGTAGAGCTCAGCAACGTGAACCCTGTGTTCTGTGTCTTGAATCTGAAAAGGATGTATATCAGATGACACTCATATCATTCCTTTACGAGAAATCGGAGTAAGCGAGAATCTCATGTTCGTCAAAGAACCACTCAAGGTATTGGGTAGGGAAGTAGAACATACAAAACAAAGCCCCATTATGATTGTGAAGGTTCCATGGAACGCTAAGCGTGGACCGAAATTCACATGGGAGACGTGCAGATCAGATGAAGTGCCTATTCTCTCATTCGCAAACCTATCCTTAGAAAGAATTTCGGGACGAAATTCCCTCTAACGGGGGGATGATGTCACAACTAGCATTTTTAGCTAGGAAATTCTATCCTCATATAAACATCATCCATTGTAAAAGCATGTACTCTAAGTGAATACAATACTCTATCCTCGTTCAAAATACACCTCATATATTCAACTAAGGGTTGGAAACCTTAGCAATCCCGGTCCAAGTTCCTTATGAACTAAAATTCTCCTATTGGGCCTAGAAGCCCTAAGTGGGCTCTAAATAGACCACATTCATAAAACTTTAGTATTTGGGCCATGTGGACCTAAAATAATCCATCTTATCTCTAATGAGCCTTGTTGGGCCATAAAAGATTTCATTTTCCCCAATGGGCCGAAAATTTATTTTTTGGGCTTCATAAATTCGAGTATGGGCCCAAGATGATTCCTTTCCTCTCTCCTTAGCCCAAATATGCCCATGTTAATAAAAAAAAAAAGAAGAAGAAAAGAGATAAGAATGGTGAAGGAAATAAAAACAAAAATTGGAAATTATGGGAAAATTTGTGAGGATGCCACCTACTTATTGCATGGTGGATATCCATGCAATGTCACCTCACTTCTCTTCTCTCTCTCTCTCTTCTAAATCTCGGCCTAAGGCCATTTTCCCTCACCAAAAATCATTCATGTTTCCTTTCACTCTCAAAAACCCCAAGAACTCTTCCATTTTCTCCTTAAACCCGTGAGTGGGTGTGTGTGCACAAGAAAGTTCATCAAACTCACATACTAGGTAAGTTACTTCACCCTCAAGTTGTATAAATTCATTTATGATCAAATCCCCCTATAAACATCACAAATCTCTTGATTATCCTACTAGAAACATCATAGTTTTGAGGATCCTCTCAAGAAGCAAGCTAGGCCGAAATCTCTCACTTTCTTCATCAAAAACCGAAACCTTCCAACAAGGTGAGCTTCATACCCCCTATTTTCTGTTTTTATGAGTTTTGTGGGGGGGGGGGGAATACAAGTGAAAGTGTAGATCTATATGTGTTTGGTATGCCTTGTATGATTTCCATGCTTACATGTATGCTTTTGTGTGCTATAATGTTGGATCTAGCCATAAAACCCCTCAAAACCGAGATATATCTTATGTTAAATGATTTTAGCATCAAATATATTTCTACATGCAAAGTGTTTCAAGAAAAATAGCTAAGTGGTTTAGTAACAATTTTCTTTGGGCTAAAAACACAAATTTTGGGCCTAAAATGTGAAAAATACAAAATTAAGGGCCCAAATTGACATATCACGAATTCTGATGGATGAGGTGTGTCAAAACAGTTTCAATAAAACAATTTCTGGAAATATACTCATTTGGAGGATTAAAAACATAAATTTCAAGCTTAATGGGCTAAAAATGACATTTTCGGCCCAATGAGGCCCATTATGTGAGATTTTCTGTTTTGGAGGGCCAAAACTGTATTTTTCTGTAAAACAGTGGACTATAAGTGTTCCAAGTCCTTTTCAAAGGTTTAAAATGCTTTTTAAATTTAAAAAGGACCAAAGTTGCAAAAATTTCACAATTTGGGCCAAAATTGCCAAAGTTGCGAAAAAGAAGGGTTATAACCGAGAAAACTGCATTTTTAGGGACTTAAACTGTTTTCTATGAAAAATATGCTGAAAAATATTAATTTCAATAATTTTTGGTGTTAAAATGTCAAGAAAATTAATTTAGGGACCAAACCGGGAAGTATTCAATAAAAGGGTTGAAAATGTAAATTTTACAAACAATGAGGGGCTGAAAACAGAAAATTTTCAAGGCTAAGTCAATATACGCAATTTGATCAAATAATGGCACCGCGACTATCGACGAAATACAATACACTACAATACCAAAAGTCGTTGTTAAACGAATTGGTTCGGTCTCGAACCAATAAAATCCGAAACTACTAACACTACGACACTACGACACTATGACACTACGACACTACGACACTATGACACTACGACGCTATGACACTACGACACTACGATTCATACAACTAACGATTTGGAATTCATTATACATGCGAATGTGCACAGACGTCTACGCACTATCTTCGGGCCCCACAAGTGTAAAATCTTGTTCGTCGAGCCTAGCTAGCCCAACGACCTGATCTTAAGGCCCGAAGACTTCAATCTTACGAAGTGTTGGGTTTTACCGATCCGACACGACGTAACCGGACTTTCAATGGCTTGTAGACTACTGGTCCCCAAGGGTCCTTTAGTATCGCTAGTAGAGTCTGCCTTTTATGCGAGGCGGGTCTGGGACCCCTCGTACATTTTTTTTATCCCCAACCGGTTAATGGAGTCATCGAGGTCTTCGTGCCCTCTTTCTCTTTGGATGTGGGACTACACATAGTCAGGGCGATTGGATAACGTGATTAGTACGGACGACGCCTACGGGATCGTTAGTATAGCTATAAACTGGTCGTTTGTGTAATGCGTGTTTGTAGCAAATAATCATGCTCAAAAATAATCCAACGTCGCCTGGGACTGACACTACACGCTATGCAGTGGTTTCAATGTGACTTCATGGGATTCAAGGAATTAGGAAAAAATCGGGTTTTCCTAGGGTTTTTCAATACACATAAATTCGAAATGCATACAACTCTAATGAACAATTTTTACAAGTATAGAAACAAACAAGCATACCTATGGATCTTCACAAACGTTTTCAAAAGCTTCTCTTTTCAGAAAATATCGGATTTTCTGGTGGTTTTCAAACGATACGAAACATTGTTTTTCAAATACAACTTATGAACTCACCAACATTTCATATGTTGACGTTTTTCAAAATACTTGTATTCTCAGGGAACCAGTGAATCAAAGGAAATCATATTCAGTGATGACTTGCAGTTTATTTATGTACGAATCGAACAATCTATTTTGGGAATGTAATGTTTAAACAATGTACTTCATGTAAACTCTATTGGTTGTACTATATTAATGCATGGTGACGAATGTTGTTACGTTTCATATATATTCAATGTTATGGTATTCAATTGAGTCACAACAGCCCCCGGACGTTTCCGCCGTCTGGTTCGGGGGTGTGACATCTATTTATACTTGTAGGCTCCTAGGGTTTCACCCTTAAACTCTAGTTGGATAATCTTTCCTTAAAGCAATCCAAATCCTTACCTAAGATAAGCCTTGGACGAATTTGAGGCTATCCCAAGCCCTAGAATTCGTCCATCCTCTATCCAATAAAGATTTACAGCCCAAAGTGTAACTATCAAACAATTGACAGTTTATACCCTCTTATTTAATTAATCTCTTTAAGTCACCAAATTAATACTAATTAATTTATGACTTATATTAATCGAATAACAATATTATTATTCATTATATTATTCTCATAATATATCAATAATATTTATTCTCTCATAATAAATCATCCTATCAAGTTGCTATGGTGAAGGCAACCCAAAAGGACCATGCACAATCGGGTCAAATACTTGCCTAATATAGTTGCAGCTTTAGACACTATTCCAACAGATTCCTTGGTGGTGTTTGGCAGAAAAATGGTTGGTTAGGTTGAATCATGCTTCAATATACACCATTTTCACAACATCAAACAACTACCCTCTGTCATTCAGCATCAAGAGTTTGCACATCTACTATACATCAATCATCATATTACCTATCTACACTCATCAAGAAAAGATAAAATCACAAAAACAAAACAACAACATCAACAAAAAGTGAGTTTACCATCTTTCGAATTTGCTATGTATTTCAAATGATTTAATATCATAGCCTTCGATTTTGTGTTTTTATTTTTGTTTTTATGTTCTAATAATTTTTCACATAAATGAACAATTTTAAGTTTTGATCATTTTTGTATGATGAACTAACCTTCATCCTTGCTCTTTTGAGATCAAAATTGTCCATGGACTATTAATGAAGATACAAGTACGCATTTTGTCTATTTATCAAAAATTTCCTTATTTTATTTTACTTTTTAGTTTCATAATGTATTTTCTTTGTAGTACCCCATAAACCTGCAAATAGAAATCATCAATGGCTTAAAAGGAGGAACTATGTTTTTGTTTTGAAGATGTTGTGGGTGTTGTGGACTACACAAACCATGATGGCATGAAATATATTGTAATTGTTTTTTTTTCCTTAACATGTATATGTATTAAATTTGGAGCTATAGTTTTTGTAATAACTTTGTATCAAATTTGCATATGATTACGGAAATTGGATGGCTTCCAGTTTTGAAATGCATTCTCATTTATCCCTTCATTTACATGTATGATTTCTATTAAAATACTAACTGTTTATGTTTATGCATGGGACTATGGATTTCTCTCTATTTCATATTGTTACCACCCTTAATTAAGTAATTTTCTTAGTTATAATGCTTATAAATTACCTTATGGTGGTGCTATTGAAATTATGTCATTGATTTTACCTTTAAGTTTCATTAAACATTTCACTTTTGTAGCTTATGATTTCAAATATGAATACGAGGTTGATAATGTAAAAATCTGAGCTCAAATTGTTGCCGAAAATGTTTATATATATGTTTGTCAAAATGTTTTTTTTTCCTGCCATTTTGACCTATTTCTATTTTTATGTTTGTGTGATATTAATATGTTATTAAAATTGAAAATAGTTTCATGTCTCATATTAACCAGTTTTTATGTTGTTGTATGTCTTTATCTATCACCTCCAATAGAGCAACATGAAACTGTGAGGAGAGAGGAGGAGAGAGGAGGTAGGGGATAAAAAGTTTAAAATATATATGATGATCATGGGAAGCTTGATTACAGGAGACCACACGGAAGGTTTTGGAAACTGCCTCCATTAAATACATCAAAAGTCATTTTAAATTCAAAATCCTTTTCTTTTAGATCCGCCATACATACACTATGTAACTTACTTCTAAATTACACTATTATTTGAAGTGACATGAATTTAACATTTATTAGTTTTCATTCATCTTTTGATGCATCATGTGTTACCTAAATATGTTTATGAAATAAAACTAATCACATTAAGGTAACTATTCACTAAAATTAAACTATTTTCCGCCTACAAAAGGAAAAACTAATTGTAGACTATAAATTATTTTTCGAAACAAAACTAATCGTCATGTTCCGCATTGCATGAGTGCCCTACTACATTAGGTTTTTTTACCAACAATATTAGGATTATTTACGACAAACGTATGAATTTTTTTAAAAAAATATGGGGTTATTTGTTTTTGACATAAAAAATCGGGGTTTTGTTCAGAAAAAAGGTCTTTTGAGTATTATTTGAGTTTTCTTTTTTTTCTTTTTTTTTTTTAAATTTAAAATTTTTTTTTATAACAAAATTGAGTTTTTTTAAATATACAACCAGTTATAGCATTTTGAATTTAGTTTATTTAACCAACCAAATGTAGCCTTACACTTTCAAACTTTTTTTAACTAACCAAATATAACCTTGCATTTTGAAGAACTTAACAATTTCAGTTTGAAATGTTGACAGTCGATAGTTTCCCGTCCCTCCGGAGACCTTAAATAAACCCTAGAATTTAAACTTCGAAACAGTAGATCCAACATATAAAAACACTTATCCAACATACACAAAAATGACTAACAAATTATATTGTTTGTTGAAAAGAAAACGAATTAATGAATTGAAACTAATCATTGTCCGCCGAAAAGAAACTAATTGTCGAAACAAACTATTCACATTCCGCCGCTTTGCGCGGGTAAACGACTAGTGTGTGTATATATATATATATATATATATATATATATATATATATATATATATATATATATGATTTAATAACAATTAAAAAAATAGGATGTGTTGTGTTTTACTTACGCAGGAGGTTCACCGCACTACCCCTCACCTAAAAGGATCGATGTTCCCATCTCCCTTCAATGTTATATCACCTCCACCACTCCATGTAGTGGTAAACCACCAGTCTTATTATACACATTTTGATTTGATCAAAACGTTCAAATCAGTGGTGCACAAGTATTTAAGTAATTAATACGTACATGCTATTTATAACGTAATTCTATTCATACATCTCAATTTTAAAATTTTTAATATCTATATTATACTAAACACACTCTTTATGCTACTCTATATGGTTAACCGAAAGACCACTTAAGCATAAACCATCCTCATCTTTCCACCACATTTTTTAGGGGTTGTATGCCAAGCTTACAACGCCATTATGAGGCCAATTGAAGAAGAACAACAAAGGAATGTAGAGAGAAGAGCAAGGCTTTGCCCTCCATTGTCGTTATCACATCTCTTATCTTAACGACCGGTCGGGGTAATTTTGCAGCCGTTACCATGCTATTAAAAACACTCCACGTCGAAAATAACAGAAAAAACATTCCCATACTGTAGAGTCTTAAATATTTATTGTAATAATATGTGTGAGACCTATGTATTACATGAGTTAATTTAAAAAAAAAATCACAAATGAAATTTTAACAATTTAAGAAGTTTGAATTTATAAGAAAAATGAGAAAATTTTGAATTATTAAAATTAATGAGGCTTTAATACATTGAATACATTACATATATAAATCATTTCTAATAAATACATTACATATATATTACTTTACATATTAAATGTGGATTTTTAATTTAATAAAATAAAAAATACAATAAAATGACAAATAACAAATAAAAAATAAAAAATCAAAAATTCTAGATAATAAATTGTGTCCAAACGAAGAAAAAAAAACATACAACAAAATAATTTTAATTTATTAGGACTCTCAGGTTTTTATCAAATATCAAAAATATACAAATAACCAAAAGTTATATGAATACCAACAACCCTATATAAAGCCCGAGTTGCAACTGAGCCTAAACTTTTTAGTCAAGCCCATTAGAAAACTTGCTTCTAACACGTCACCCTCTGTGGATGACGTGGCACCTTTCAATTGGATTGGTTTTATTTATTTCATAAACTTTCATTTGACCCCTTTAAAATTACTTTTTGACTCTCAGCTCCCTCGTTGATTCATTAATCACCCACCAAATACAAACCCCAAAATTCCTTTCTCTTCTTCTTGGTGACTAAATCACACAGTTCGACGTGAAAGATGGGCTCGATTTTGATGTGGGTTTTGCTTCTATTCGCCTGTTTGTTCAATTACGATGTCTTAGCCGAGCAGATCTTCCCAACTCATGGAGGTAATTTTCCAATTTCTCCGTGTCTGTGAAACGGATGAAGAACACATTCCATTTTGGGTAATTCTACAAAATTTTTTGTTCAAAAGCAGTTCCAATTCCACGCTCAGTCGCTTGCGGGTGTTTATTTTGTTATCAATTTCAAAATATTTGAGTCGTCAAGTATGTAATTAATATAATCTGCTCAGAAGGTATTGAGAGGTTTCGTAAGATTCTAACATGTCAGATGATGTAGATTAGTTCTATGAAGCAAATTAGAGAGATAAAGTCGAAATGTGAATACGAATTTATTTAAAAAAATCCAAGGAGGTTGAGATAAATCATAAACATAACTTGTAGAAAAGCATAGAAGATTATGATTACTTAATGGGGGAAGCTTCGTTTCCCCAAATTTCTTTGTAATTCGTTTCATCTTCATTATGATTACTTGTTTAGAGTAGTTTAAGTTTAAATGTTTATAAATGGTTGAGTTTCAGGTAGCTTAGGTCGCAGCTCTAGAGAACCAAAATATGATATTGAATTCCATTCAGAAGATTCACCATTTCATCCTGTAAGTCACCATATATAAATTCATACATTCTAGTTTCTCATTATCATAAGATGCATTGATAAACTGTATTCTTTTCATCCCAAAACATTTGACATAAACTTTCAACGTTTAATAATGAAAATTAAAGAATCTTGTTAATGCAAATCATTGTCATCAATTCTTTTTGATTATGAAAATGGCAACTCAAGAAGATAGTAAAAGTTAAGGGCAACATACAGAAAGCTACAACTTAGTTTCATTATTAAATTTTTTGATTTATTGCTTTTTTGCAGGATGATGATCAAGAATCTGTGGTGATGCCAAAGAAAAATGGAGAAAAATTTGTATGTTTTTTACCTAAAGTGGAAAAATCCAAAAGTGAAAAACAAACAATTCAACAAAACTCCACAAGTTTAATTTTGGAAACTGAAAAACGTTTCAAATTGAAGACACCAGATGAACTCCTTGAAGCACTTAAGGACCGATGCTTTCTCAGGGTCAGAACTTTTACCTCTCTAAAACAAATTACGATTTTGCCCTTCACCATTGTATCAAATTCAATAATTATTTCTTGCAGCAAGAAGGATGGTGGTCTTATGAATTTTGTTATCAAAAGAAGCTTCGTCAAATTCACCTGGAGGAAGAACGGGTTGTTATCAAGATTTATAATTCTTTTTTCTTTTTTTAAATTCCGGTAAATTTACCAAAATACCCCTCGTTCAGGTTGTTCAAGAATTTATTTTGGGTGAATACGATGCTGAAGCTACAGCTGCATACAACCGTAATTTATCCGACATTTCAACTCTGAAAGATCCTCGCTCCAAAGATGCATCACAAAGGTACAATTACAAATATGAAATATTTATTAATTTTTTTTATAGATGATTATTATATTAAATATTACCAAATAATCCATATTAATTGAATATTTATGTTTTGTTTTTGTTTTATATGATTAATGTTAGGTATCATGCTCATCAATATACAAATGGAACAACTTGTGATCTTACAAACGAGCCTCGAGCAACTGAGGTTTGATGAATTTGAAACTATTTTCTCAATTTCAAATTAATTAATTTTTTGAATTATATATTATTTGGATTTTATTTAATTTTTTGTTTGTGTTTTGTAGGTGAGATTTGTGTGTTCAGAACCTCGAGCTATGATTAGTTCTATCACTGAATTGTCAACATGCAAATATGCACTAACAATCCATTCCCCAATGCTTTGCAAACACCCGTAAGTGAAGTGTCTCAATCAGACTAAATGACCATTTTACCCTTACATTCCAACAAATAGTTTTTCACAATATTCATCAATTTTAACCCACCATCATGATGGGTATTTTTGTCTTTTCAGATTATTCCAAGAAGAAAGACCTGTTTGGTATACAATCAACTGTAACCCACTCCCGAAAGATTACAAACAACCAAAAATTGAAGATGACATTACACATGAACAGAAGATCCTTATGGTAATTGATAAGGAACCTTCATCATCATCATCATCATCATCATCAAACACTGATTCAGAAGAACACCCGACATAAAGATGTATGCATGTTTCAGATATGGTTCGAATTAACCAATAGAGAGATATGTTGATTTGTGCCAAAATAGTTTTTATACATTTATCGGCATTTTGAGTCGGATGATATAGTAAACTTGTGGAAGTGGATGCGAGACAAAACTTAGTGATATTATTGAAATTGTGCCAAAAAACATGCAATTTGGAGGGTTTAATTAGGTCCTTTTTTTCCTTCAAGTTTTATGATGTGTGTTTTATGTTTGCAAGAAATGTTAAAAAAATATCAAAACTTTGTTAATCTAAAGTCTAAAGTCTATTTAACCAAATATAAGTAAGACTTTTAACTTAAAAATAAACTTAACAAGGCCACATTTTATGCTTTGAAAAAAAAAGGAAACTTAGTTAATTTTTGGGAAAATGACTTAAAAGCTCATCGAAGTTTTCAAACCGTTTAAAAAACCCAATTATGTTTTGTCTGTTCAAAAAAATCCAACGAACTAACCTTTTGTTTAAAAAAACCTAACTAATTTATACTTTCGTTCACTTCCCATTTAGGGTAAACCGGCTAATGAAAGTCAATTAATGACATGGCTTATGATGTGTAATTAAATATTGAAAAATGACTTGTAAGTAAGTTGTTCACTATTTGGACAAAACCGAATTGTCCAATTATATAATTTGGATTGGACTATTTGGTTCAAATATTCAGATTTTTGGATTGGTTTTCAACAAAACCGAATTATTATTTTGGATTTCGGATTGGTTTTTGTTTATAAAATAAGAACCGAATAGTCCGTAAAAACCGAATAACAATTTGTTATGTATTTATTTTCAATATATCTATAATTATTTATTAATTTTATAATTTTTTTAAATAAGTTCAAAAAGTTTTACCTAATAAAAGACATTAATATGTACTTTCTCTCAAAAGCTTTTTATCTATTAAATAATAAACTATAATATGTCTTCTTAGTGGTTGTTTATAAATTTTAAATCACAAGTAAATAATTTGTTTTTGCTTCTTCTGTAAAATTAGATCATATTATAAGTCTATGTCCTTTTAAAATGTTATGATTTTTTGAAAATCGAATTATAAAAACTGGTACGACCGAATTGTAATTGGATCGGATCAGATTGGATTTGAATTTAGTTTGGACTATTTGGATCCATTTTTTGAAAACCGAAATCAATTTAGATTTACTTAATTGGATGAGATCGAACCGATGCATCCAAACGAACACCCCTACTTATAAGACTAACGAAGTTTCAAAACCGTTCGAAAAACCCCAATCATGTTTTGTTTGTTGAAAAAAACCCAATGAACTTACGAATTTTTGTTCAATTCTCATTAGAGGTAACCAGATTCATGACGAATACAATTAGTTGGCAAATGACATGACATTATATTTAATGACATGGAATAAACATATTAGATTTGCCCTTTATATATCAATTTAGGGCTTGGAGAAGAGAAACACAAACAACGTCTGTGTTCGATATCTGGTAATAGCTACTTCTTATTCTTCCTCTCAATCGTTGATGTCCAACTCAAGATCTACAAAGAAGATATTTGATGATGAAAACCCTTGTGGATGTGTACACTCTTCTTGGATTTGGACATCTAGAACGGAGGATCATCCAGAGAAAAAAGTTTAGGGCTTGTTCGAACAGATGAGTAAGTGTAATTGAAAGCTTTATCATTTCCATGTTCTATCTATTTGTTTGGTTTCTTTAAAAAAAACTTATTAAAATGAACATGATAAAGCTTTCAATTACACTTACCCATCTATTCGAACAAGCCTTAAACATTATCTCTGGGTGATCCTCCATTCTAGATGTCCAAATCTGAGAAGGGCGTCTACATCTGCAAGAGTTTGCATCATCAAATATCTTCTTTGTAGATCTCAAGTTGGACATCAACGATTGAGAGGAAGAAGAAGTAGCTATTACAAGAGATCGAACACAGACATCATTCGTTTTTCTCTTCTCTAAGCCCTAAATCGATATATAAAGGGCAATTATAATCTGTTTATTCAATGTCATTAAATATAATGTCATGTCATTTGTCAACTAGTTGTATACGTAATAAATCTGG
The DNA here is from genome assembly GCF_051521515.1 of Lactuca serriola. Lineage (NCBI taxonomy): Eukaryota > Viridiplantae > Streptophyta > Magnoliopsida > Asterales > Asteraceae > Lactuca > Lactuca serriola. The sequence continues at coordinate 66,185,007 of NC_136414.1, forward strand.
TTGTCACTAATGAGAATGGAACAAAACCATAAGTTTATTGGGTTTTTTTTTTCAACAAACAAAACATGATTGGGGTTTTGTGAACGGTTTTGAAACTTCGTTGGTCTTACAAGCCATTTTTCGATATTTAATTACACGTCATAAGCCATGTCATTCGTTGACTTTCATTAGCCGGTTGACCATAAATGAGAAGTGTAATTTAGTTGGGTTTTTTTAGATAAAAGGTTAAGTTTGTTGGGTTTTTTCTTGACCAGACAATGAGTTTATTGGGTTTTTTTCTTGACCATAAATGAGAAGTGTAAGTTAGTTGGGCTTTTTTATATCGTTACTGTTCATGTTTTTTTGGATGCTCCATAATTAATATCGTTAGCAATTTTATGTTTGCATTTATCATTATCATTATTTGACATTTTGTTTTCTATTTTTGTTATAATTTTAATTATTTATTATACTTTTATTGTTTTTATTTATTTTGATTCAAGTAATGAAAAATAGAAAAACAAAAAAACAAAACTTAACACCAATTACTAATATACTCTAATATATTAATACATTTTACAATTTCATCTTTTTTTGGTTTTTTCGTATTCTTTTTTTTTTTTTTTTAATTTCTTAGTATTATTATTTTTTTTATTTTTTTCATATTAATTTTTAATTATTTTCTATTTTTATTTTTTTTATTGTTTCGTTTTATTTTTCATCAACTCGATAACTTTTTTTTGACATTTTCCAAAAAGTGTAAAATATATGAATATATTAGAGTATATTACAATTTTGGTGTTTGAGTTTTTTTGTTTTTTCTTTTATTTTATAATTTTGGTTATTTATGGTTTTTGTAACTTTTTTATTTTGATCCGCGTAAATACAATAGTTATATTTACAAATATAAATAAAGAAAATAAACATAACTTTTTTATTTACACAAATCAAAATAAAAAAGTTACGAAAACCATAAATAACCAAAATTAATATAAAAAATGTGAAAAAAACCAAAAAATTTAAAAAGTGTAAAATGTACTAATATATTAGAGTATTTTATAACTTTGGTGTTTGAGTTTTTGTTTTTTTATTTTTTTATTTTTCATTACTTGAATGAAAAGAAATATAAACAATAGAAGAGTAATAAATAACTAAATATATAAAAAACAACAAAAGGTGAAATAATGATAATGATAAATACAAACATAAAGTTGCTAATGATATTAATTATTGAGCATCAAAGTAATAAATAAATAAATAAATAAAATAAACTGTAACAACATAAAATAAAAAAAAACTTTAACGTTTCATCTCATAATTAAGAAAAAAAAGGTTTCGATATGGTTTATCGAATTTAAGTTTATTTACTTGAATCAAAATAAATAAAAACATTAAAAAACCATAAATAACTAAAATTATAGAATAAAAATAGAAAACAAAATGTCAAAAAGATAAAAAAAATTATCAAGTTGTTGAATATATATATATATATATATATATATATATATATATATATATATATATATATATATATATATATATATATATATGGAATTTATATTTATAATTTATATGTATACCAAATTTCAAATTTATAAAATTACAGAAATTGTCCTTGAGGTTTGTAGTGTATTTCAATATTGGTACAAGGGCAAAATAGTATTTTTCATTAAAATCTAACAGCTGAAAAAGTTAGATTTAACGGCAGGAGGACCTTTCATGTAATTATACAAACCACAGGGACCAGTCACATGACTTTTTACTAGGAAGTCTTCAAAATGTAATATTTTGTAAACCACAGGGACCAATTGTGAAATTTTGTCTTTAAAATATTATATGTCTAGAATACATTTTAAGCTATTTTTGATACACTCATATAATCAACCCGTTATTAATTAGAGATAAAATAATATATATCCTTGCCTTATTCAACTTGTTCCATATTCCATTATAACTACAATATTTTATTGAAAATTTGTTGATATTTTTCTTATTTGATTTAAGAATCCGTCTAGTTTAAATATGGATAAGATTCGGAATGTGGCTATTGAATCTCGTTGGAAGTGTTGTGTATCACAAAATTAAGGAAATGATGCTTGCTACCTTAGTGACGATAATGAATATAGACTCAATGATCAATGATGATTGATGGTAATAGAATGAAAGAACATCCTAGAAGGAAGTAGAAGAATACTATGATGTTAGATATGGATGAGATTGCTCTTTCTGAAGACATCAATTTAGATAAGAGGATGTGATAGCTAAACATTATGGTAGATGGATAGCCCCACCTCTTGTATGTATTGTCTGCAAACCTTATTGTCATACTTGCTTCTTATTAATATGTATGTTTTTTTGTTTTTGTTTTTGTTTTTTTTTTCATTTATCACATCGACTTACGCTATCTTGTTTGTCTTATTGCAGGTTCTTGATATGCTTGTTTTTCTTCACTTTTATATCTTAGTGCTTCTCACTTTGATTTATTTACACCTTATTTGTCATTTTTACGTACACATGTTGGAGATCATCTATGTGACACATTCATTCTAAGGACAATATCTAACTCTTTCCTATCCCATTTCAATGGGACTCCTCATATTTGTTGTTATTGTTGTTTAATATTAAATATATATTCTTAAATGTTACCGAGATAAACAAGATCTTATTCACAAAAAAACACCGCCTTATTGAATAATACAAGATTTCATTCAAATCTCACACTTCTCTCGACATGGATACAACAATAATTTAGTATTCTAATGAAGTAAAATTTCTATTACTTACTCATCATAAAAAAACAAAAAAGTCCAAAAACTTCATACACTAACTTTATTCTAAACAAATTCTCACTAAAATAACCTATCACTAACACTAACAATAACAAATAATACATTTTATCATGTAACATGCTTACAAAACTTATACACATCACAATTTATGTACATACACTTAAATTGTGATTCACTCTACATTTTTAATTAGAAAGAAAACTAGAAAATAAATTTGTTGTAGAACAATTCGAGCTACATTGCAACCAACATGAGATTAAACCTATAAACCCTGCCTCCTTCGGTTGCAAGTTGTCCTCTCTCCTTTGCAGGACTCGCAAAAATTCATCTGAGCTTAAGTTCCCATCTCGGTTCAAATCAAATATGTAATATATCATATCAATCACATTATTGCTCAAAGTAATCCCACAAACCTAAATACCATGCAAATAACTCTTGTTATTATTTTAAAATTAAACATCTAACTATAAGGACTAAACTTGCGATTTTTAGTAAATGAGGGACCAAATTTGTAAATTACTCTATTATATGAAACATGTATGTTTCACCTGTTCGGTTGCTCTTTGGAAATCCTTCTTTGTAAGAAGCCCGTTCACTTTTCCATAACTAAAAATGGCAAGAGACAAAGGTCTCAATTGTTTTCGCAATTCTGCAAACTTCTTGAAATCTTCAAATGTAATTCGTATGTTCTTGAGATTTGGCTCTTCGTTCAACTGGTCAACTCGATCGAGAAACTTGTTGATGTGGTTCATATCAGCAGATGCCACCATTGACAACGCAAAATCCTTAGCAGATATCGTCCCTCTTGATTTATAGTCGTAATGAGCAAATTCAAGCGACAAAATCTATCCAACACAAAGAATTCAACAATCAAAATCCTTATCGCGTTTCAGATAACGAGAAAGATGATCGATATAATCATATAACGAACCTCGTTGTGCAAATCTTTCAAAAACTGAACGAATTTCCCGTGAGCGAGGCACGATTTCCCGTTTTTCCCGAAGAAATACTCGAGAAGGCCGCCGTTCTCCACCGGCGTTGAAACTTTTAGTCCGGTACGCAATCCGTCGCGGTGGCGTGACCCTTGTCGGTGTTGAGATCGCATCAATGCCATTACTTTTTTGAATTCCTCCTTGTCGATCTCCCTATTCATAGTTTCAAATACGATTGGATTAGTTATTGAGTAGAATTACAGAAACCCTAGAACGAATTTGATGGAAACTTACCCGTTGTTATCGAGATCGAACATCTTAAAAGCTATGGAGAAGCTCGATTCAGGGATGCTTAGAAGCGTAACGAAAAATATATACCTGTTATGACAATTCCGATCGAATTTAGCATCTGAAAACCTAATACGATTAACAAAATTCCGATTTGAAGGATTGAATTCACAAAACTTACTCTGCGAATGAGATAAGTCCATCGTTATTCGTATCGAAAAGCATGAAGAACTTTGAAGGAGAACATTGTAACTCACTAGGTGCTTGCTCGCCTTTCAAGCTTCCCTCGCGAACACGGGAAGCTTCAGAAGGGGTGAACACCGGCACCACCGCCCTCATTAAGTCCGCCGGCGTCATAAATGATTCGCCATTAGGCGATTGGTGAGATGCGAAGTACTCGAACACCTAGGGTTTTGATTTTTGAATTGAACTGATGAAATTATAGATGTGTGTAATTGAAATTCGGTTAATTGTATATACCTTTTCCGGTGGACTTTGTGTTCTTATTCGTTTTTCGTACTTGAAGAAAACTTTCCGGCGATAAGCATCTGCGAATTGTTTACTCCGATTAGAACTTGAAATGGTTTTCAAGTTTCACAACTTTTGTGTTTTTTTAGATGAAAACATGCGAGAAAAAACTCCTTTTTTGCAGGAAACATTTCCATGCAAAAAATGTTTTTGTCTCTAAAGAGAGAAGAAAAGGCTTAACATGAGTGACCCATAATATATCTTTATAATATGTATTATATTTATATTTTTTATTTACTTTATTGTAACATTCTAGTTATTACTTCTATTTAAAGTATTATATTTTAAAATATTTAATCCTTATAGTATGTTAATAAAAATTACTTTACATATACATAGCAACATTATAATTATATAGATTTCTCTAAATGGAATAATGTAACGAAATAAATTGAAAATATTATGTTATAATAAACAAATCAATAAAAATATATTATTATTTTTGTATTAAATCCTAAAACAGTATATATATATATATATATATATATATATATATATATATATATATATATATATATATATATAATCTTTTTGTAATTTTCTTTTAAAAGGAAAAAGTATGATCGATAGAAACACATTAACACATATAAACGATACAATATTTTCAACATAATTATGAATAAAAAGATAGATAAAATTTAAACCACGAAAAGGGAGTTTAGTATATTCATACCTCCAAAAATATACATGGGTTTGTCATCAAATTTTGCAGACTGATCTTGATGCGATGAATCCGCATACACAAATTGTGAATTCGGTTGAGACACAGAAGTTAAGTAACAAAGCCCGAGGCTCAATCCAACTACAACAATACTAGATGTCAATGGTTCAACGCTTTTATAACGATCATAGTTGCACCTCCATCCAACATTCAATTTCGAAGGTGAAGATGAATATGATGATATGGATGATGATTGGTTGTTAGAATTTGTAGTGATCAAACGAATGTTGTGGTGGGGTTCATGGTATTGAGAGGCGAGAGATCGATGAATGGTGTAAAAGGTTGGTTTTTTCTTGAAGAAGGTAGAAAAATAATGCATATTAAACGTGAGTTTGTTGATTTTTTGGATTGGTAGAGAATGAATGAATTTATGGTATTTATATGGGGGAATTTATGTGATTACTGATTGGTCAAAAAAGTTCGAGCGCGAAAAAAGGTGGTTCGCTAGTTACAATTTGGTCAAGGTGGTAGTTAATTCTGTTTTTGGATAATGGGCTGGTTTATGTGTAAATGTTTTCTTTTGGGCCTTGTTGATTTGTTTGCCATTTTTTTGAGAATATAAATGAACATGATCGTCCTTCCTTCTTTGGTTAAATATTTCGATAAATAAAAGAATTATAATCTCTATCTCCATTTTCATCTTTACTCTAACAAATGAATGTTTTTTTTCATCAGCAACCAATCATCTCTAAAATTGAATTGACGGGCTCGATTCAAATGCATATAAACCCTAAAACACGGCTTTTAATCATCTCCAAAATTAAATCAACGATCAGTGGTTTAGTGGTTGTTGTCGCGTTCTTGCGCTTTTTCTCGGATTTCCTTCATTGGCAGTTGTAACTCTCTTGCTATTTGCACAGGGTTGGAATCAAAGCTAAAAATTTTATATTTGTAATTTTGTGTCGGCATACAAGTTTAGTTGTTGAGATTGCACAGAAGATTAATTAATTACTTATTGTTATGCTCTTAACTTGTGCGAATCATTGGATTGGAGGAGTCAATGATTTATTCGAATGTATACCTACGGTTTTAGCTCCCGCCCCAATTTTGTTTAAATTCAAATTTAGATTCACCAAAGATCATGAAAATCTAAGCTTGAAAGAATGATAATTTAATGTCAGACATGTTTTTATCCAAGTTGGCTTTAAAGTTCAATGTTTTTACTGATTTTTATAGCAGATTTTGATGATTCGTCCAACAACAAAGATGTTAAAGGTGGCAACAATTCAAAAAATCCTGGTGGTTCACCCAATTCACCATCTTCTTCAGGTGGGTTCCATCAATTTTCTCCATTGTCTGCTCTTAAAAAAGAACGAGATTTTCTAGAAGCCAAGGAAATTGAAGTCAAAGAAGTATGGCTAAATCATGAGGATCTTGACATCGAAGTGCTAGCGGGTGTAGATCCTTACTAAGATCTTGAGCAAGATTTTACCTAGTTCCTAAAAGACAGAAAATCAACCTTCGCTTGGAAACATGAAGATATGACAGGCATATTTAAGGATGTAATAACCCATAAGCTTAATATTGATTCAAGTTTCAGCCCAATTCATCAAAAAAGAAGAAAATTTGCACCTAAGAGGAACTTGATCATCCAAAAAGAGGTTGAAATATTACTCAAGGCCCAGATGATCAAAGAAGTAAAATTTCCAAGATGGCCGACCAATGTGGTCGTAGTCGAAAAGAAGAATGGAAGTGGAGAGTATGCGTAGATTTTACGTATCTTAATAAAGCATGTCCTAAAGATTCATTTCCCCTTCCACATATAGATTCTTTAGTAGATGCAACTACAAGCCATGAAATCTTTACCTTCATGGATGCTTCAACCGGATGTCAACAAATCCAAATGGAGCTTTCATACCAGGAAGATACAACCTTTATAACCCCAACATGTATATATTGTTATATAGCAATGCATTTTTGTTAAAAAAAAATGCAGGTGCAACATACCAAAGATGAGTGAACGAGATGTTCAAACATCAACTTGGAAAAACGATGGAAGTCTATATAGATGACATAGTAGTAAAATCCAAGAAAGCCAAAAATCATCTCCAAGATCTTGAAGAAGCATTCAACATCCTAGATCAATTGAACATAAATCCCAACTCTTCCAAATGCCATTTTGTTTTCAATGTGTGGAAATTCTTGGGCTACATGGTAACAAATAGGGGAATTGAAGCTAGCCTAGAACAGATCAAGGCTATCTTGAATTTTGTAATGTCCCATTTTTACCACAAAAAAATCATTTTTAGTTTAAGTAAAACATCCTTTTCAATAAAACCCAAAGTCTAGAAAACTGATAATGTCAAGTACAATCATCTGGTAAATCAGAGTATCATAATAATGCAAAATCACAAAGTTGTCGATGGGTGTGTATAGTCAAGCCTTTGCCTTCCCACGATCATATGAAGTACCCGGAACACATTTAAATCTACAATTGTAAGCATGAAGATTAGTGAGTTCCCCAAAATATCACATACAACACATCATAATAAATAATAATAGGTTATCAGCAACCATGGGACTATCAACAGTCTTATGGGCTCACAACTGCCCTATGGTGTATTAACAACCATACAGACTATCAGCAATACTGGATTTATCAACAACATAATAATACACACAACAATAATGAACAACTAAGACTCGGCTAATCTAGCATGCACACCATTATCACCTTGGTAATATAGTGATAAGAGTCACCTCACAAATAGCAGAAAACACAACAGCTCTCTGACAGTGAATAGTGGTACTATGAGTCACCTAATCATAAATATAGAAGTACCCTCTTAGTCTACACCGTAAAACACTCAAGTTGACCAAAATTTAGTTTGATCAAAAAAGTCAACAATCAAAGTCAACCCCATCCGACCTCCATGTCGTGGCTATCCATAGGCCACGTCGTGGCAACTTCACGACAAAATAATTGTGGTGAAACCAACCACCATGTCTTGGCAAGCAGATCGCCATGTCGTAGGATAAAGTGAAAACTTTATCACTAGAGCTCTAAAGCTCAAATCTGAACATTCTCAAGGTCTTAATGGATAAAGTGGAAAATTTATACATTAGGACATCCCAATAAGCCAAGATCTTTAAACCTAAGTTGTTCATGTTTGCACCAAATGCATGGACACCACACTAAGTCATACAACTCCCTTTTCTAACCACCACCATGGTCCATAAACCAAATATGGAACTCGAAGGTTCTGGAGTTCACTCAAACTTCAAGTATAAGAAGATTTGGACCAAAAGCTTATAAAATGACCTAGGACAAGATCTAGAGAGATAATGAACAAGGTGAATACTTTATATCTCCTAAATACCAGAACCGTGATGAAGATGCAAGATCTGAGATGGAACTAAGCATACAAGCACCAGGTTGGACTTCTTCCTTCAACCTTCACAAAAGTGGCTTCACACACTCAACACACACATATGGAGGCTAAAATTTGGATGGGATGAGATCTCAGAAGGTGCAGGCTACCAAATGATGCAACCCTAGGAGTCAGTGCCTTTAAATAGGGCATAAACCCGGAGATCTAGGGTTTGCACCAAAGAATCCACCACGTCGTGGCCAAGGCCTTGCCACGTCGTGGTGCTCTGCGAATACGAGTTCCTTAAATGAAGATGCCATGTCATGTTCCCTAAATCACCAAGTCGTGGCCAAGCCAAAATCCTCAATTAGTTAGACTTTTTATTAAATTAAACTTAGGAGAAGCATGCCCAGAAAACAAATGTTATAATTCTCCCCCACCTGAATCAGATTTCGTCCTCAAAATCCACGACATCATACAAATCCGGATAGTAGGTGTACATCTCCTCCTCGGGCTCCCAAGTCCATTCGGAACCCTTTTGATGTTGCCATTGCATCATAACCAAGGCCACCGCCTAGTTATGCAATGCCTTCATTTTCGTATCAAGAATCATCACCGGTCGCTCAACATAATTCAGGGGTTCATCGAACTGAATATTATCCAATGGAACTATAGTTGTCTCGTTGATCACACACATCTGCAAATTCGGAAACATGGAAAGTGCTATGAATCTGACTGAGCTCCTCTGGTAACTCCAATCGGTAGGCTACCTTGCCTACCTTATCCATGACTCGGAATTGACCGGTAAATATGGGTCCCAACTTACCCCGCTTCCTGAAATGAATAACACCCTTCTAGAGGATGCTTTTAGAATTACCATATCCCCAACCTGAAACTCCAACTCTGAATGATGTTAGTCCGCATTACTCTTTTGTCGGCTCTTAGCCATTAACAATCTCTACCTGACCTGTTGAAAAATCTCTGTTTTCTTATGCACCAGGTCCAACTCCGTGCTCCCCATGACCCGCTATCCAACCTCTCCCCAAAAAACCGGAGTCTGAAACTTCTCCAATAGAGAAAGTTAAAGGTGATGGGTTTTGGTCATAAGAACATCCTATGTGCTTATACAAACCCTAATGCTTGGATCTAGGTTTCTCTATTGTACATGAAAGTTATCCAAGACTATAAACCCTAATTCTAGCATAAAAGTAATCATATTAACATAAGAATGGGTTTTTAAGAAATTACCTTGATTTTTATGTAGCAATAACAATCCAATTCCTCCTTGTATTGACTTTAGAAAGCTTAGAGTCACAAATGTCACTCCTCTAGTGGTTCACAAACACCAAGAGCAAGAGGATGAGAAGGAGAGAGGATGGAGGCTGCCCTAAAACGTGTGAAACCCTAGAAGGATGCTTAGCCACGTTTTTTGGGTCATAAGGGATGTATATATAGTTAGGCTATTAGGGTTATCTAACAAGGAAAACCTAATTTGGATGCTTAAGCCCTAAGCAACCCATGGACCCCTTTCCTTAAGGCCTTGTACGATTTCCCCATGGGTTTCCCTTAGAATTCGTCCACTCCTTAATATAAGGCAATCCATGGCCCAATTGCAATTATCTTATAATTACAATTCCAGTCCCTTAAGTTTAATTAATCTCTTTTAGTCACAAAACTAATTACCAATTAATTATTGACTAATATTAATTAAACAATATGATTTATCCTTTAATATATTATTCCCATAATATATTAATAAATCATATTTAATCCTTTCTCTCCATAATTCATCCTATCAAGTTGCTTTGGTGAAGGCAACCCAAAAGGACCATGCACCATCGGGTCAAGTACATACCAAAATAGTTATGGACTTAGACACTAATCCAACAGTCTCCCACTTGGATAAGTCTAATAACTATTATGCGTATGACTTCAGATCCTGATCTGCAATCGTAGCTTTCCAAAGCCGCTGTCAACTCTGATCTTATCAGATATGCGTGTCCTTAGATAAGGGATCATATATTCCTCCATTCTAGATATCGTATGAGACATGATTTCTAATCATTCTCTCTGTACTATTTCTTGACTTCTGATTTATGACGACTGACTAATTGAACAAATCAAATTAGCCCTAGCCCGGCCGAGCATTTACGTTTGTCATCACTAAATCATCGAGGGAAACAAAGATATCGCTTTTATCCTACTTTGGATAAAAGGAACGGATAAACTTTGATACAATGCTTGCTTGCACTCACCCACCGAATTACACACAATAATATGTTTTATAACACCAAGTTACTAGTGCGTTTACATATTATCAATGTGTAACCGATTTGCAAGATACAACTCACACATCTCGGTTTCAAGAATATAAGATGTTATCGTCTCACTAATCACTCGTGATACAATTCATGGAGTGATCCAAGTGAGCATGGGTTTGATCCAATGCTTAAATTCATATTCATAAGCACTCATGAACGTTGCAGCAAACATTTGCTTATTTCTAATACTCTTTTAGACAATCCACACACAAATTCACGACAGTCTTCATTCATACCTACTTCCAACATATGAACGACTGTGGCCCGTTCGAATAATTTGACTGTTCTTAACCAATTAAATTATTCAGGAAGTCAAAACATGCAAAGTGAAACACAAGAATAATACTAATCCCATATGGCCTCAACCCTTTGAGCATAAATAAAACACCTTTTATTTATCACCATATCGATTACTCATTATTTGTCGTTTCGGGTAATCAACTTCTTACTTGAATTATTACACTTGTCCCATGCTCTTAGCATGCACACAATGTTTACCTATGGTTCTTACTTTGTGAAATAGATCCAATGAACACATTTCCAATCATACTCATTTCACAACTCCTAATCCTTTTCATAAGTGTAAGAATATCAAATTCTTGCCACTTATAGAATATGCTAGATTCTAACATTTTATGCAACGATCCATTTGTAACATCACTGAACCAAAGTCACAAAGACTATTGCCAATGAAATTACAAAGTCCTCTATTGGAGATTGTTACAATACAATTCCTTAGATATGATGTCTCTCACTCAAAGTACATTCCTTTGAACATCCCTTGCATAAAAGTTTCTAATCTAGACATAGATTTTCAATATTCAATTCCCAATATGGACACATTTCCATATTTTCCATATGACAACTCATTCTTAATAGAATCTTATCTATTCATAATAATGTCGATATGGTCCATCCAATATGGAAACATTTCCATATTTTCCAATACTATATTTTCAACTACTCACAAGCGACCAATCCTCGGCGAACTTTGGATTGTCTTTTGATAGTTGTTTAATTATTTTAGTCAAAACCAATTCTTGTCCTTTTTCCCTCTACATGCGCTAGACATTTGGAAAATTTTAGAATGGTCAAATATTATAGCATTTGCAATCGATCCAATACCCGAAGCGTATGGGACACGATTTAAAATGTCTTACATAAAGATTTGATACTTCATCAATCTTCTGCCATAATGTTTTATTTGCTATGTCCTCAAAATTCGAATTATGAAGAGGAATGCCGTAATCATAATCGAAATTTTAAGAACACACTATGTTTCTTTGACTAAGTTATGAACATTCCACAACCTAAGCCTTTAGATTTGAAATGAAGCATAATATTCTCTCCCTTAATTATAGCAAAACAACTTTACAACCCTTACGACTTTGCAAGGTATAACTCTTGTTTTCTATAATTAATATTGCCAACTTGCAATACGTGCCTTAATAATTATACAATCATAACATTTATGCTCCCACTATCATGATGATTATTATAAACATAACACTTATGCTCCCACTAGCTTCGACATGTATTCAGAAACAGCTTAACTTTCAGAAAAACAATGCTTATTGAATTTCTTAAGTCCATGTTTCTAATATTTAGTGCTTTGATAATCTTTTATCAAGGCTTCTTGAATATATACACCTTTGCCTTAGATAGTTCATATGTGTGTCTAAACAATTGCCAAACCTCACAATTCAAATTATGGAAAGAGATACCGTAACCATAATCGAATTCGAGAATGCAATTTTACAATCACTATCTTCTTAAAATATTTCTTAGTGAAAGTATTTCCTCACAATCATTTTCATGAAGGAGGAAATCTTATGACACTTAGATTTAAACGGTGTATTAGTTCCTATCCATGTGAATTTGTCAAAACTAAAGTTTACGACAAATTAAAAACTCATATGGATCGAACTTTCTTAATCTCGATTTCTTGCCTTATGGTAGCACAGCTGCCCACCATATCTTCCAAGTAGTCAAGCAACTCACCTTTTTCTTATCAATGTACTTTTCATTGATCAAGGTCCTTGCCTTTTATGCATTCAAATGAGAACTCATAGGACTCACATGCATAATTAACTCAATTGGAACAACACAGAAACAAAATAATGTCAACACGATAGGTTGTAAACCTCAACTCGTGTGCTAGTGATGATCGATAAGGTTTATCTCATTTGTTCTTGAAACCTTTCAAAACCATTAAGACTCCCACTGACTCCTTGACATATAAGATTCTCTTGTCAATAACCATTTCTTGACAAACAAATATTCAAGAGTTAATGTAGCTTTTATCAAAACACTTCATAAATTGGTCCTAGTTGGTCTTTGTCTTATCCAAGACATCACAACTTTTCCATATTTGATGAATGTTATAAACCTTCTTAATACTTATCACTCAATGTCGCAATCTTAACTTTAAGACTTGTTTTGGAACGAAGTATGATTGACTTCTTGATTTAACCATTTCTTCAATCCTTGATTCCTCTTATTAAACATACAATTGTACTAAGACTCACTTAGAAGATCAATTGAGATATGGTTCTTAATCATTAAGACCTATCATAAAGCATAAAAGGTACTCTCCCTTCTTCTTAGAATGGAGAAACTTTTATCTTTCTGCCTACTTGATTCTTCTTATTCGTTCTGCTATTGATTTAAACTTTTTCAATCAATTCATAATTACACTTAATCTTGTAAGTATAATCATATTTACTAAACCTTTAGTAAATCATGACGAATATCTTTGTTACTCTTATGGTGGACTTGATCAACACACAACTTTGTGTACTCGATCTCCTAGTCCTTCACTTGACACTTTGTTAATGAATTAGTCTAATTTCCAAATATGAAATTTCTCATTCATCGTGCAACCTAGTTGCATGATTCCAAGTTTCTGTCCAATTGAAACTTGGGCGATGAGAAACTCTCCCTATTTGGTAAATTCTCGACCTTTCCATAAATAACATAATAAGAACCAAATCCATTATTGCTAATAATAGAAACATTCAAACATCAATTTTTCATATACGCCATTGCAAGGATAAATAAATAATATAAAATCAAAATTTATTTTATTGTGGAAAAAATTTGTCCTTACAATGCAATTCATTGAAAAACTATGCTAATACATCTTTCTTAGCAATCTAATTCTAACTCTAAGTAGTAGCTCAAGAATCTAATCTTCGAGAAATGCGATCGAAATCCATTCCTTCACGGTTAGATTCTGCTCACTTCTTCCCTTAAGCTTCCTTTCTTTTCTTCGATCCTACAAAACATCAATTGTAATCTTATCACATTATGTATTAAGAATTTAGAATAGAAGCTTAAAAGAGTTAGTTAATGGATTTTACCTATATTAGAGCCATACGTTTCGACTCTCCCATCTCTTAGATCTCTTAGGTAAATGGGGCAGCTTCGTCCCCAATGCCCTTTCTATTGGCAATAAAAGAAAATTGACTCTTTTGGAACATGACATGGAACTTCTTCAGACATTGCCTTTCTCTTATGATCAAACTTTTCGATCATAGCATGTCTTTCGTTGCCATTGTCTATATCCATAGAGGTCTTGAAGGCAGATTCACCAATCAACTTTGCTTTTCTATTGCGCCAAACCATTGCTGATTCAGCAGCAATAAGCATATAGGTGAGATCTATAAGGGTCACGTCGCAGTTCATCATATAGTACTCTCTTACGAACTCACTATATGAGTTAGGAAGTGACTGAAGAACCCAATCAACAGCCATTTCCTCACAGACAACGGATCCCAACATTCTTAACCTATCAATGTGTGACTTCATCCCTAGGACGTGTGCACACACCGACTTTCCTTCTTTATGTTTACTTACCAAAAGGGCTTGAGTGATCTTGAACTTTTCAAGCCTTTGAACTTGTGGGTTAGGGAGAATAATTGGAGGAGGTGGAGGAAGTGAAGCATGATTTCTTGTTCCTCGATCGAATCGTGGAATATCATCTTTATGTGGAAAGCTTGTTCTACGGGATTTGGGAAGACCATAGTTGTCGAACTTTGACATCTACAAAACGGGAGAAAACGAATTCAAGTTAGTTGATTGATTGAGTCCTTAGTAAATCACCCAAATGAGATACTAAGGCTAGGACCCAACACAATATTCTACAACTCGGGAGAGGGATGCCGTAACCCAAATTGCAGAACATTTGAAGGTAAGTGAATGACAATTCACTAATTTCCACCATGAAAAACGAAAAATAAATTTAGGTTTTAATTCTATGAAAACTCCTAGATTCTTTGAGATTCATTGAACATTTCAATGGCATGTTTAAATCTCGATATGCCCCTCTTGTTTGTGACTGGGATGCCGAGGATCACAAAGCGGGTGTGAATAACCATGCAAACTTACATGGTGCCCCCACATGTTACAGTCACCTATTCGATGTGCCGGTCAACCACACACGCTCCACCGAATTATGACAAACATTGAGTCACCCTTTGCTACCTTTGCTTAGAACCATTTAGTGTGCCGGTAAACCACACACGCTCCACTAACGTCTTTGCAAGGGCACAAAGTGTAATTTCATGGAATTGCATCAATTCACTTTTGCCTAAGTAACTAAGATTGGGAATTTTATGAAAACATTTAGTTACTTTTATTCTTCATTATACTTATAATGGAAGGTTTTGTCCCATCCTACCCGTTCGGCTAACGACCCTCCACTAGTCAAGAGTGCGGTGGGTAAGAGTGGATACCCATTCAATCGCCATTTTATAGGCAATTTCCTTAACACCCCTTATAGACCAGCTTCGTGAATGAGGCCTACTAACGGTAAGACTGACTTTTACTCATACATATATATATATATATATATATATATATATATATATATATATATATATATATATATAATGTTAGACTTTTAATGTTATATATAGTATAGGGTGTATTTTACACTTTTAAAATATTAGGTGGTCAAATTTAATAATTATACCTTTAATTCAATTAAATTGTAAACCAAAACTTTTTATGGATTTATTAAACCTCTTTTAATTATACACCTTAATTAATTAATAAAACCATAAGGGTGTGATTTGAACCTTTTTCAAAACAATACTAGGGTTTTAGAATTCAACATTCCTAATTAAACTTTTAATCAACTTTTAAATTCCAAAACTTGAGGGCAAGTTTTGAAACATTTCAAAACATTAGGGTTTAGAATTTTAAATATACATCAAAATTAAACAATTAATCAAAATTTAAATTCCAAAACTTGAGGGCAAGTTTTGAAACCTTTTTCAAAACATTAGGGTTTCAACTATTTAAATTCCAAAACAACAAAACTTTTGAGGTCAAATTTAAACTATAAAACCTAAAGGGGAAAATGTGAAACTTTTCATAACACAAGCATCAAATAACAAATAATCTAAATTAACAATTAATCACATAATTATCCATATTTGATTTATTTAATGATTTCTTGCAAAACAATTTACCAATTTAATCAAAATAATTAATCAATTATCACATAAGGAAACAAATATTTTATTAATTGATAAATATCTTCAATTAGATCAAGAATATAGTCATATATATCAAAAAATTGGATTTATATTGATCTAATATGATAAGGCAAGTATCCTCAAGCAAAAACAACAAGAAATCCCGGTTTTCCCTCATTCTGACCAGCCGAATCGTCGAGTCAGGCATGGACTCGTCGAGTTAGCATGAACTCGGCGAGTTCATCTAAAAAACACGGCGAGTTCAGCCCCCAGAAACACAAAAATCGAATTTTTCAACATACAAAGCATCAATACAATAGAAACCAATCTAGGCTCTGATACCACTGATGGGTTTTGGTCATAAGAACATCCTATGTGCTCATACAAACCCTAATGCTTGGATCTAGGTTTCTCTATTGTACATGCAAGTTATCCAATACTATAAACCTTAATTCTAGCATACAAGTAATCATATTAACATAAGAATGGGTTTAAGATATTACCTTGATTGTTATGTAGCAATAACAATC
Source organism: Lactuca serriola (assembly GCF_051521515.1). Lineage (NCBI taxonomy): Eukaryota > Viridiplantae > Streptophyta > Magnoliopsida > Asterales > Asteraceae > Lactuca > Lactuca serriola. The sequence goes on from NC_136414.1 coordinate 66,201,889, forward strand.
CAATTCCTCCTTGTATTGACTTTAGAAAGTTTAGAGTCACAAATGTCACTCCTCTAATGGTTCACAAACACCAAGAGCAAGAGGATGAGAAGGAGAGAGGATGGAGGCTGCCCTAAAACGTGTGAAACCCTAGAAGGATGCTTAGCCACGTTTTTGGGTCATAAGGGATGTATATATAGTTAGGCTATTAGGGTTATCTAACAAGGAAACCCTAATTTGGATGCTTAAGCCCTAAGCAACCCATGGACCCCTTTCCTTAAGGCCTTGGACGATTTCCCCATGGGTTTCCCTTAGAATTCGTCCACTCCTTAATATAAGGCAATCCATGGCCCAATTGCAATTATCTTATAATTACAATTCCAGTCCCTTAAGTTTAATTAATCTCTTTTAGTCACAAAACTAATTACCAATTAATTATTGACTAATATTAATTAAACAATATGATTTATCCTTTAATATATTATTCCCATAATATATTAATAAATCATATTTAATCCTTTCTCTCCATAATTCATCCTATCAAGTTGCTTTGGTGAAGGCAACCCAAAAGGACCATGCACCATCGGGTCAAGTACATACCAAAATAGTTATGGACTTAGACACTAATCCAACAAAAGGGAGGAATACAAATGATAGCATGTTGGCTGTTGCTGTAGGAAAATTCAACCAAGGGAAGGTAGGAGTCCTAACTCACACTGAAATCAATGGTACAAGCCCTCAACATATCCTCAAGATTCTAAATAGGCCATTCACTATGGCTGTCTGTATGTGGATGATATGTAGTAATAAAATGTAACATGGTACCTAAATCCTCATGGAGCCTCTTCAAAAACCTAAAAGTAAATTGAACGTATTGATTTAATACTGTAGACATAGGCACCCTGTGACGAGCCACAACCTCTTGAATATAGATTTAGGCCAATTTCTCGGCCGATGAGCTCTCCTGAATAGCAAGGAAATAAGCAGTCTTGGTATAACAGTCCACAATAACCCAAATAGCATCAAGCCCCTTGGCCATCCTCGATAACTTAGTAATAAAATCCATGGTGATCTGCTCCCATTTCCACATAGGGAACTCCAGAGGCTGTAACTTATCGTGCGGTATCTGATGCTCGACCTTGACCTTCCAGTAGGTCAGACGCCTTTCAATATACCAAGCTATATCTATTTTCATACATGGAAACCAATAACTAAGCCTCAAGACCCGATACATCTTTGCTGTGTTAGGGTGAGTCGAGAACTTAGACTTGTGTGCTCCCTCTAACATTTTCTGATGAACCCCACTGGAAACTGAAACCTAAACCCTACCACACTGAGTAAACAAACAACGTCTAACGATAACAAAAGTAGTAACCTGACCCCTGATCTTCTCTTTTTTTCCAGTTCTCCTTCTTGATTCCCTCAGGCTGTGCCTCTCTGATCATATCCTGAAGTAGTGAAATGATAATCATCCTCTAACACAGGTCTCGTATAGAAGCACCAACTTTCATGTGGCTAAAAACATCGGCCACCACATTGGCCTTCCCCAGGTAATATAATATCTCACAGTTGAAATCCTTCACTACATCAAGCCACGTACGCTATTTCATATTTAGATTCGGCGGATCCATGAAGCACCTCAAACTATTGTGATCTGTGTAGATAGTGCACCAGAACCTATATAAATAATGGCGCCAAATCTTGAGTGCGAAAACCACTGCCCCCAACTCAAGATATTAAGTAGGGTAATTCGCCTCATGATGCTTCAGCTGACTCGAAGCATAAGCTATCACATGCCCTCTTTGTATCAAAACAACACCCATGCCAAGAATTGACATGTCCCAATACACCAAAAAGTCATCAAATCCCTCAAGGAGTGCCAGTACCAGTGTATCATATAACTTCTGTCGTGAGGTATCGAATGCCACCTGCTGCTCAGGCCCCTAACGGAATGTGACATCCTTCCTAGTTAAACTGGCGAGATGAATTGCAATTTTTTAGAAATCTTCCTATAATAACCTGCCAACCTATGGAAACTTCATATCTCAGATGAAGATCCCAGAACTTGCCACTGTTTCACTGCCTTGATTTTGGAATGGTCAACCAAAATACCGTCATAGTTAACGAGATGCCCCAGAAACTGAACCTCGCGTAACTAAAACTCACACTTGGAGAACTTAGAATACAACCTCTCTGCCTTCAGAACCCCAAGAATCTCACGAAGGTGCTCCTCATGCTGCTCCTTGGTCTTAGAGTAGACCAAGATATCATCAATAAAAATGACCACAAATCGATCCAACATCGACCTACACACCTGGTTTATGAGATCTATGAATAGAGTTGGTTATATATGAAAAAATGCTTTAATTTGGATATATTTGGTCATGTTTATTTATTTTATACAAACATATTTGATCATGTTTAAATACATATAATAGCATCATACTCTTTTGAATCATGTTTATGTACATATAATAGCATCATACTTTGTCAAATCATGTTTAAGTATATATAATGTACATTTGGTATGTTATGCTACATTTAAACTCATTTCTAGTTATCTTGGACATAAGTTTAGGTAAGTATTACAACAACAAACTTTATTGAATAATGTTCAAGTACATATTATAGCATTATACTTTGTTGAATCGTGTTTAAGTACATATAATGTACATATGGTATGTTATGTTCCATTTGAACTCATTTCCACTTATCTAAGACATAAGTTTAGGTACATATTACAACAATAAACTTTGTTGAATGATGTTTATGTACATATAATAACATCATACTTTGTCCAATCACGTTTAAGTACATATAATGTACATTTGGTATGTTATTGTCCATTTGAATTCATTTCCACTTATCTTGGACATAAATGATACAATTGGTTACAATTTGGCAATATGTATTTAACAGCTAACAATTGGTCCCTTTGGTCATTATGGCCATAAGTATATCAATTGGTCATTAGTTGCTAAATCAAAATCCTGCACATTTGGTACTATTTGTATAATTTTGTACCTTAGAAACCACACAATCCAACCAAATATACCCATATAATATACACTTGTCTTATATTTGAAAATTGGTCAACATTAGACCTTTTACATACCACATTACTCCATATACACAATTCTATATTACTTCATATAGACAATAGTAACCACAATCTTCATCCTTACACCTTACATACTTACCCCGTCAACAAGAACAACTAACCACTCTTTTGCGTACTTAACCCTTCAAAAACAAACATAACATAATCCCTAAAATGATAATGAAGCAACAAGCAACCCAATTATAAAACTAACAAGAAACAACAGATTAGAGTACTCATATTCAACAAATAGACTGGGGTTTCCATTATCACCATAAACAGTAGGATCAACGCTAGTTTTCTTTTTCTAATTTATCTCTCCTCTAGAATTTGCTTGTATCAGGAAGTAGTTTCATCATCATACCATTCAAAGTAACCACAATATTCATCCTCATGAGGAAAGTATCCGCACCCAAAATACCTTATGCCCGAATTTTTGTCACTCCATGCGACCTGGAACGGAGCTCCTAGTCTATAGTAACACTGCCTGAACGGAACCGTCCTTTCTTTGCTTACAACACTTTGGGACGATGAACCATTTGTCCATTTGGGAACTCATTCAAGCGGGTAAGAAGAAGAAGACGACTGTGAGGCAATATTCATGTTAAGGTTCACTTATAGACAATTGAAAAACCAACATGGATTACAAGTGGAAGACACATAAACATTTTGCCTAGTCACCAACTAAGAAACCCTCTGACCTGAGGCCATCTGGTTAATTAGTCATAAGTGCAACAAATTAAAAATACAGTGACTTTATTATAACCAATCAAACATGGTGTCAAAATTGAAAATAGGTGAAAAGTTAGTGTCTTTTGTGCCATTTGTCATAAATAAATACCTAAAAGAGCATTGTTTGCCTAAAACAAGACCACGTCGGGACCGACCCCTACCATTTAATAACAACACAATGAATTGTACAAAATTGACATTACCACGAAGAAGACAAAACGTACACAAAACGACGCGTGCGACACCTAATTGATCAACCATCTTTCAAGGTACCATAAAAATATATTGTTTTAGACATTGAAAAGTCAAATGCTCGATTTCTACATCTTTGAAATTGGGAATCCATTGGTTTGTTCGTTAGCATATTATTATTATTATTATTATTATTATTAATGTTCTAGACTGTCCATCAAAATATAAACACCATGTTAGTCTCAAACCCCAGACTCAAAAGTCTAAAATTTGGTGTTGTGAACGACTTTAATGGAGACACTATTTGATATGTAAACTACCTATAAGCGTTTTTTTCTTAATTCCGAAAGAACATCTTAGTGGATATGCTAAGAAAACAAATTATTTATACTCATTAAGTACTAGGGAAGTCAAAAACCCCCGCGGGACTCCGATACCGTACGAGACTAAATTTAAAAAAAAAACCGGAAACGGGAGTGAGAGCGGGGGCGGGGGCAGAATTAAACCCCGTTTATTTTCAGGACCGGGGTCGGGAGTCAGTATTTCCGCCCCGTACTCCCACAGGGGCCCCGGTTGTAAATTTATGTAAAAAATATATATTTAATATAAAATACATATACAAAATAGATTTTATAATTTTAGGTTTAATGTAGGTTTCATTTTTTCGTTTCCAATTAATGGATGTTGAAGATGTAGCGAATTGATCATATATTTTTGGACATATACGTATTTTATATTTGTAATGTTAGATTTGTCGTATTTTATATTTCTAAGATTGTTGAAATTGTCGTTTTGTAACGTTGGATTTTTAATTTTTTAGTTTCTAAAATATTAGGTTTTAAGCTTTTAAAGTTATTAAAAATAGTGTTTTTTAGCCTAAAGCAAAACAAGTTTTTAGCAAAAATAATTGAATTTTAAGCCTATAAACCGGGGGAACCGGGGGCTATGTAAACGGGAGATCTGGGGGCGGGACAAGGGGCAGGGGCAGCTATTTCCGCTCCCATTTAGTTCCGTTGACATTCCTATTATGTATAATATCTATATTTTTTTATAGAATAGTTTCTCAATTTTATTTTTGGTTCATTCGGAACTCTAAACTCAAAGTTAACGGGATTGCTTGGTTACGAAACCTAATGTTAGCTCTAAATTCCTTGTAATTTTCTTAACTTTGTTGGTTTCTATATGCTTTTTAATATAATTAAGCTATTCAAAAAAAAGTCTTCGTTTATATACACAAATATTCTCCTACAACTAATGTTATTTATTTTCTATTAAAGTTAAATGTTGACATGTGTCACATTAAATAAAATTAATAATCTATACTAATAAAAGAGTAACTTTTTTGTCATGTGTCACCATATTAGTGTTGCCACTTGTCAATCTATTAGTTTTTCATTTTAAATTTATTAAACCTTCTCATTAATGTGATTCTATTTTAAATTTTAAATTTTAAATTTTAAATTATTGTTTTCATTAATTCACGAATAAAAAATATCTATTTTATATTAAAAATTAATTTTATATATTTATTTGAATCAATAATTATAATTTCACATAACTAATAAAAAAATATCTCTTAAATTAATAATTTATTTAAAATAAGTTATTAATAATTTTGAGTTTTTACTATAAAAGTTCGATTAATTTTATAATCGTGGTTCCTACGGGTTATAAACTAATATTCTAATACACCTGTCACTATTTAACATAGATATAAGGATAAATAGGAAGAAAATATAAAAAAATATTTAATTTCTCTTATATATATAAGTTTACACTTTTTTTTTCGTTCATTTCATTTGTTAAGTTTGTTGTCCTTTTCATCAATATTTTTTAATATATTTTTTCCATAATACCACTAGGTCTTTAATATCTTAAAAAGTAGATATGCATGTTCTTGACTTCAAGAGACCATGTGAGCATCAATGAACCCAGTTGGTACCCTTAATAGGCGTACTTAATTCAATGGAAGTTAAGTCTTTAAAATCAAATAACTCTAGTCTCTATAGAGAGAGAGAGATCATGTCGTTAATTTCTATTGACCTTTCTTTTCCAAGGACCCAAAAACATCCAACTAGCTGACTTAAGGTGTTTCATCATAGTGAAAATGCCTTGATCCAATAATGTTGGTGTCGCACGTCTTGTGATGATATTGACAGAACCTTGTAAGTTACATGTTTAATCTATAATTTTGCACCAAAAGATATACACTTCGTAAAGTATGCTTATACATACGATAAAACGATTTATACTGCTTTTTTAAGCAATTTTTACTGAAAATTTAAATTAGATGTTCGTTGTAGTTCTTGTAACTAGAAATTTTCACAACTACAACTATGACATGACTTACTTTTGGGTGTGTGTAACTAAAGACCTCACTATCACACGATACACTTTTTACAACACAATGTGATCCCCTAACTTTTTATGCTCTTCTCAACCACCATTCAGAAACTCCATTAAGATACTAATGAAAGCATGCAGGACCACCCCATCTCACCCACTATTTGAGCTTTCTACTAATTTAATAATAGACTTGAAACTACTAGTAAAGTTATTTTTGTTTCTCATCTGAGTACCTATACATATAGGTGACACTCTCTTCACTCACTATTTGCACTTTCTGATGATTTAACAGTAGACTTGAAACAACTGGTGAAGTTACTTTTTCTTCTTATCGGAATATCTATATATTTAGGTGACACCCTCTTTGCATCAAATTTACGGTAGCCATGGATTGGTACTCATGGTTATCGAAAACAAATCTAGACCCGTATTTAGTTTATGAATATGGAAGAACATTCACGCATAATGAGCTTCAAAGAGGAGACACGTTGTATTTCAACCACGAGTTTCTTCAAAGCATGGGAGTCTTGGTTGCCAAACACAGGTTAGAAATAATAAATCTTGCAAGGAACAACATAGGAGGGTGTCGCAAGAACGGTTTCTCCAAGATTGTGTCTGCTATTGTGAAGACAAGATTGCTTCTCTCCAAGAAACTTGGAAGATTTGTTTCAAGTAAACGGTCGGTTAATAGGCCCATGAATCCTTTTCGACCACAGTGGCCGAGTAGTAATTTAAGAAAGAACATGGGATTTGGGGAGGTTAAGGAAGAAAAAGGGAAGAAAATGATGAAATCTGGACCCTTGGATGGAAGATTAGATGAGAGTTGTATGACTCCGAAAAGGGTTTTTAGTGTTTCCGGGCCGATGGATGTGGGGAACAGTCCAAGGATTGGGATTCCGTGTAATATGATGAATTCAGGTGGTGAAGACGATGAGATGTCTTCTATTTGGTCTATGATGTTTCAAGATATGAAACCTACTTGACCATGGTTGCTCTTGTTCTTGCTCCTGCTATGTTTTCTTTTTAATATTTTATCAAATGTTTAAGGAAATTTCTTATTCATCGTTCATGTAAGTTTTTCGAGAATATATACATCAACATATCTGTTACACAAGAAACAACATGAAATAAAATGTTATGACGTGTTGGGTAGACATAGACATAAACACAGATTATAACCAGATGTCAATGGGCAAAAAACTACATCTTTTTGTCCGAGAATGGTTGGAACAGATTTGGCAACCTTTCTACGGTTGTTTTAAAAAATAAGGGCATTTGTGTCTTTTCCATATACGAGAGATTGGTAGCAAGATTGTTCCACCTTTTTGCATGTATAAAGTTGTTGGTGTTGCTTCGTCGCTATAACTAGAAAAAGTCGTCTAGATAGATGCCACTTGTACCGACGACATGTGGTCTCCAAAGGCTCCGTCGGGACTGATTTTCGAAAAAAAAAGATATACTACCTTCGTTCCATATTTATTGTTTATTTTTTACTTTTTAAGTTTTTAGTCTTCACGTTAAATATTTTTATTTATGTTATAAATTACTTGATAAAACTAGCTTATAACAATGAAAAAATATTTAAAACACAATCTATTTATATATTTTGCATCAAATATTATATATGAAAAACAAAAATATTTAAGGTCAAAGTTAAAGAATAAAGAATTCAAAAGTCAAAAGTGAACAATAAATGTGGGACGGATGGAGTATTAAATACCTATACCGACAAAATGTCGTTGCTATAGGTGACACATGTACAGAAGACATGTCATCTGGACATGGGTGACTTATAGTGACAACATTTCGTCAGGGTAGGGCAAATATGTTTTTTCCACTATAAGCAATAGCGACGATGTGTCGTCGATATAAGTCAAAAATGAATTTTTTTTTTCAGGATAAGCTATAGCGATAAATGTTGTCGGGACAACCTCTGGGCAATTTCCTTTTAGTTTTTATAGATTATATATGTTTTATCATTCCTGTATTTTAACAATCCAGACAGTTTGCAACATATATTCATAATAAACAAACATTCAACAAAGATTACTAATATTCAACACATTCAAATTAAAGTGTAACACAGACGATAAGTTGTCGACATATATTTTCAAAAAAAAAGTGCAAAACTCTTGTTTCTTGTCTTTTCTATTGCGACGTCATGTCGTCGGTGTAACTTTGAGGTCAAAGAATTCTAGTCAACCCTATACAGACGACATGTAAATGGAATATCTCAATTTGTAGCGATGACTTATGTTGTCAATATTAGGTGTCATCCTTGTAGTAAAAACTGCATTTTTTCTATTGGGATAAGTCCTAGTCCTGGTCAGCTAGCCAGTCCTAGTTCCGGTACACATCAAATGCATACAACATATTCTGATATGTCAAACATAACAAACCGTGCTTTAAAGTTTCAACGATGGTTAATATGTTCAAAGTTTTATACATGACCTATTACAACTGCATGATAACAAACGCCGATCATAAATAAAAACACACAAAACCCATGGAAGTGATCACTGAACTAAACCCCAATTTTCATTAAATGATTTACAAAGATCTCAATATAATACATTATTTATTTACCGGAAGTGTCTACTTTCCATTATTTGTACCACACGAAAATGAAATCGAATGGGCAATAAGAAAGATGTTCTCAAAACAAATTCGAACCGGTCAGTTGAACCAAAACCTGAATAAATGAGTGGTTAAATTATCATAGGTTTATGCAAATTTTTAGACCGGATCAAACCAGACGGTCTCTTCAAAACTTGGGTTGAACATGTGTTATAGAACCAATAAAAACCATTGGAACCGGTTTATTGAACTTTGATAGTTAGATCTCACTTAGCTCTTAAAAACAACTACATCCAAAGCAAATCTGATATATCGATTTTTACTATTTTTTTATGGGTTATGATTTATTTGATGATTTGGGTTTATTTATTTATAATTAGTGTGGGGGTTTCTTGTTTTAACAGCTCGAGGGAGAGATTGGTTTGTCTTCGAATCAAGGTGAGTCTTCTTACCACACTAGTAGGTCGAAGGCACCAATTCAAGCTCACTAATTTGTATGTGTTGGATGTATATGATTATGCGACTATGACTGATATGATTGATATATATATATATATATATATATATATATATATATATATATATATATATATATATATGACATCAATATGCAACTGGATGTCTAGGTAAAAAGTAATTCCTATTGTATTGGATTCTGAGTATTAAGTAACATATATCTTCTAATAAAAATCGAATACAATAGGAATTAGTTTTTACCTAGACATCCAGTTACATATTGATGTCATATATATATATATATATATATATATATATATATATATATATATATATATATATATATATATATATATATATATACACACCTTTATATTAAATGAGGCGGGTTATAAGTGGAGCGAATTCACAATGATCCATACCCTACCCATATAATAAAAGGGTAAATGGGTACGGATTGTAAACGGGTAAACGAATCAAAAAATAAAGCCCAAACCCGAAAAATTCTTATAGGTTTGGAACGAATCAGGGTAAAAACCCGCCCCATTGACAGGTCTAACAGGATCCATACTCGAATCGAGGAGACTCACGAAGAAACTAGGAAGCATGTAGCAAGAGGAATTTTTTGGGTATGTGTTGATCGTTTATATGATTGCTTTTCAGAATGGTGATGAGCACACATAGAGGAGGTTTGGGCTCAAGTACTGGTGTTGATCCGATTGATGAGCGGATGTGGGAGTTCATCTCTTTGGAGATCACTCATGGTATTTTGGCGCAGACTCTTGTGATCTTCAGTTTAGTTAAGGAGGGGATCATGGAGAATTTGGATGAGCGTATGGGCATGTTTCACACTGAGATTTTGGCTATTGTGGGAGCTCGCACTCTTCCCTTCCACGAGTTTTGTGCTTATGGAGCTCCCAATTTCTTTGGGAAGAAGGACCCCATTACTAGTAGGAGCTGGTTAGCGGACATGGTGAATGCTTTCCGGACGAGATTATGCCCCGAGGGGTCGAAGCTTAGATTCTCATCATGTCTTCTAAAAGACATAGCTTGTGGCTCGTAGGAGGAGGTGGATTCCGCTTTAGGAGGCGAGGCCATTGAGACGATGACTTGGGATGAGTTTATGACCCAGTTTAGGGCAGAGTTTGCACTAGCTATCTTGGTGTAGTAGTTGGCGAGGGAGTTTCAGGATCTTCTCTAGACGAATGAGAATGTGGCAGGGATCATCGCTAAATTCAGGGAGAGAGCCTTATTGGTTCCACAGTACGCTGCAAATGAGGAAATAAAGAAGAAAATGAACCATCACATGCTACAAGACGATATCGGGGAGTTTGTTAGCTTTTCAGCTTGTCGGACTTTAGAGGACCTGATAGCTGGAGCCCGAGAGCGGGAGATTGATTTGAAGCACCTCGGGAAGAGGAAGTTAGAGCAGATTCTGATAGCAGTGGGCTAGGCGAAGAGGCGCATGACTCAGGATTCCAAAGTAGGAGGCCATCAGGTCCAGTGTCATTGTGCCAAGTGTGGGAGGACACATGAAGGGAGCTTTCGGCAGACATGAAGGGGGTGTTTCAGTTGCGGGTAGATGGGTCATGTCATTAGGGATTGCCTTCGAGGATCGGTACCGATGTGTTTTCACTTCAATCAGTTGGGCCACAAGAAGGTCGACTTTCTGAGGCTGATGAGTGGAGTAGTGAGGGCACCTGCTCCAGTTATTCTAAGGATTACCGATGGCCACAAGAGCAGGGAAGATGCTCTTGCAGTGAGGAGCCAAGCATTGCAGTTGCAGGCAGGGGAGGCCAGAGTTTCATAAGATGTTATTGCGGGTATATTCCATTTTTTTCTTCATGCTATATCACTTATCTATTTATGCTTTTGGGTCTTGCATTTTTTTTTATATATTTTTTCCAGTTAATTTTCTCTGTGTTTGCCTGATTAGTATTGCTAAGGGTCGTCTTATGCCTTTTTTTGCATGTCGAGAGTCATGGGTGCAACACTTCTAGTTGAGATAAATTTAGGTTGTCAACTTTTATATGGGCCTTTGGTGCGAGCAAGCTAGGAGTTCTACATCCTAGTCCAAAGGAAGCCAGTTCAAGTGGTAATTTGGATAGAGCTTACTCAAGGTTGGGGATTCAGATAATTTTATCGACAAGGTGGCACATTCATAGTGATTCATGGCAGATATGTGTCTGGATCTAGGTTAAGGGTTGTGTTAGAGCCTCTTTTCCTATTCTTTTTTGATGAAGGCTTAGGGTTCGAAGCATGACCCAAACACTTGATTGGGATGCAGTAGATGTGGTGTGGACACGTGTTCGATTATGGGTTGGTATATTAGAAGGAGATCAAGACCATGAGTTCGGCTCATGACTGATATAGGAGTGCTATAAGACTACGTGGTAGTCATAGCATACACAAGGATGATAGCTATCAGGGAAGTGTTGTAAGTCTACGATGTAGTCGTAGCATTCACTAAGATAAGATAAGCCATTGTAGGAGTGCTTGTTAGGATGAAGGACGATCAACGCATGTCTGGGTGGATATGGAAAATATTGTTGATGGAACACTCCTTGTTTAGAATGAGGATTGTTGGAATTGAGGCGATGTTGGGCCTGTATGGCACTCGAGTAGGTGAGACCGGTAGAAAGTGGCTTGACTGAAGTTTTGAACCACCATTAGAGTGGTTTGACTCTATGGTCAACGGATGGCATCTGTGTGTTGTTTAGGCTCAGGTAGCTTGTAGCAGTTACATTTTTAGGTGGAGTCCATGGTATGGTAGTGTGTGAGATTACCATGGGTGGATTCCTAGGGGTATCATCAAGATAATGTAGGTGTGAAATGATTTCTTTCAGATAAAGTTACAGAGTGAGGTCTTGATGACTGTTTTAAGAATGGTTCTGGCTATCTGGAGGTCAAGTAAGATTTTGGATTTTTAGGTTCTGGTAGGAAAATGATGGTTATTCTTCCTTAATTGAATTAGCCGAGCGATGATTCCTTCTCCATCCGGACGTGTGGGTCTTCCTAAGATTGGATTTCGATTGTAGCATTGGAAGATTGTTGAGTGTATGAGTCGGCTTTTAGCCAAGGAAAGATGCAAGAAGATTTGGTCGGATTGTCTAGGTGTTTAGAAGGTAGCAAGGGGTGATTTCGAGGACGAAATCTAATTTAAGTGGGGAGAGTTGTAACGCCCTGTTTTGATTCGTTTCTAAATTTGGGGCCATGACCCGAAGATGAATTATCATAAGTCTTTGGGCTTTGTGGGAAGAGAGGTTTAGACCCATTTGGATGTGGGAAAGGTAGGTTATGTAATCCAAGAGTTAGGTTTGCGCTTTGGAGACCAGGGGTATAATGGTAAAGGTAGTGGTTCGGACCTTTCATGAACTTAGGATTTAAGTGTGGATGGTTTTAAGGAAAATGAGAGTTTATAGGTGTGTAGGGCTTCTAATTACCTTTCTGAGCATCTAAAGAATGCTGAAAATTGAGTCGGGACGAAGAAGTTATAGCCTTCGGAAGTTAGGAGGAATATGGGTTAATCTAGTATGTTGGCATACAAAGTGTACATTAGGCGTATTGGGCTTGAGTGATCGCGGGTGCTTAACCCGGTACGTTGGGTGTACGACCGCCAGGTTCAAACTGAAAAAAAAGGTTTAGGCCATATTTAAGCATCTTAACTCAATAAAACCCTCTCCTTATTCAGCTTATATCCCATCAACCTGTGATTTCAAAATCCTAGCCCCTTTGAGAGATTTATTGACCTTTTTGGGTGTTTTGGTGCACTTTATAGAAGGGATAAATCTTTGGAGAAGAATTGGATTGCTTAGAGCTTGTAAATCCTAGCTTGGTTTTCCTTGCTGGATCTTGAAGGTAAAAAGTCTCAAACTTGATGGTTCATTTGTTAGATCTTTATTGTGAGTGGGTTTTTAGTGCTTTTTGGTCCCATGAGTTGGTTGTTTTTGAGGTCCCTTATTCATAAAGTTTTCATTTTGATGGTTGTGGACCAACCATGAGTGAGTTGTAGACCTCTTAGTGAAGCTAGTAGCCTAGATTTAAGTTTTGGGCTTCTTGGAGCCATGCAAAGACATCAAGTTGATGAATTTATTGATCAAGACACTTATTAGAAATAGATATGATCCTTGGATGTAAAGTCTTAATAGATTAAGCACTTTTAAGTGAGTTCTTGGTCATTTTGTTATGTTAGGAAGCTTAAGTTTGGTGTTGGGCTCTATTAAGTCATGTTAGGTCATAAATTCAAGAACCTTATGACTCTATACGTTTATTAGTGTAACATACCAATGATGAGGTACTTCTAATTTTGACCCTATGTTTGAATAATATTGCATCTTGGCCCTTGGGATTGAAAAAGGATTGCAAAATGGCCCATAGTGGCAATATGGTAATTTCACCCAAGTGCAGTATGTTAAGCTTATGTTGTGCACGCTAGGCATACTAGGGTGCGTCCTAGTACACTGGGTGTACACCTCGTACGCGGGAAGGACGTAAGGATTATGTAAACCCTAATGTTTAGGGTTTGGCTCATATTTAAACCCCATTATAGCTTCATGTGTTATTTCTTCATCAGCCTCCCGTTGTGAAAATCGACCCCAAGCAAACCCTAAATGAGAAGAGTGCTTTTTGAGTCCATTGGAGTGCTTTGGATGAGTTCTTGAAGAAGAAGAAGGTGGCGATAAGAGCTTGGAGCTTAGAAGCACCTTGGATCTGGGATTTCCTTCTTGTTAGCAACCTCCAGGAGTATAAAGTTTGCATCTTGACCACTTCATCTTGTAGATCTAGTCATTTTCTCCTTTAAGACGCTTTTTGGTCCCAAAATGGAGATTCTTGAGCATGTCATGCTCTTGACCCAATAAGTTGTCCTTTCAGACCTTAGGAGGGGTCTGAAGTCATAAAAATGTGGTCTTGGTGGTCAGTTTTGCTCCATGCATGCTATAGAGGGTCTTAATGCATTAAGGTGTTGTTTGTTTTTTCTCGGGTAAAATGTTTGCAGTCTTCAGACCATATCTGTAGACCTCTGCAGCAGAAGAGGTGAACAAACGTCTGCAGTCAGAAAAAAGAAGACTGTTTGTTTTTTTAACATCTGCAGACTACTAAAATAAACTAAAATAAAAATAAACTGATTTTTTTAAACTACAAAGTGATTTTTTTATTATATTTATGATTTTGTTATAAATAATTAACAAATCTAAATCAACTTTTATGTATTATTGTATAAAAAGTGAAAATAAAAATGATACAAATTGATGTATATATTTGATAAAAACCAACAATTTTGGTCGCAAAGTTATGTCTAAACATTATAATTAAAAATCAAAGAATTTGATATATAAATGAATGGAAATAAACTTCGATTTTTTCAATTAAATCAATTAAAAACGTGCCATAAATATTTTTTCTAAGAATATGACGATGCTTTATAAAATTTGGCACAAAAAATATAAGAATATATATATATATATACATATATATATATATATATATATATATATATATATATATATATATATATAAACAATTTCAACGACCATTATTGTAATAAACTTTTATTTATAAATTTGTCAAAAATATAATGCTTGTATCGTCGAACTTTTTTTTTCAAATTGTTTATCATTAATAAAATTGGAATAAATATAAATTCAAAAAAACTATAAAAAAAAATATATGTGTTTTTTTAGGCTAGAAGATGTTAGAAGATTCTGGTCCACATCTGCACCAAGAAGAGGGTGCGCATACATTTTTAGGTCTGCAGTTAAAAAAAAAACAAACAGTCTGCGAAGGCTAATGTATGCGTCTGGTCTGTGTCGCGCAGATAGAAGAGACCAGGAAGATCTGCAGACAAAAAACAAACACCACCTAAGATATTGAGATTTTGTGTTTTAAGCACTTAATGGACATGAAAAGTCATAAAGTTGGAAAGTTTATGACTCTTGAGGATATTTTGGCCTTGGATATGTAGTTAGAAGCATTAAGTCAAAGAAATAAGGGCTGAATGGATTATGAAGAGGGCAGTTGCGTACGTTGGGCGTACCGGAGGGTAAGCTGCGTGTACGCAGATATGGCCCTGATGCCTCGGATGCTTGCATGCCCCGTGTACCTTCGAAGTATGCCTTGCGTACGAGTCCTGAGTCAACTCGTCTGAGTTGACTCGACTATGTTGACTCGTTGACTTTGACATTGAATTTGACCAAGATTGACGAAAGGATATTTTGCGTATTTTGAGCAACAGTTGAGTCTTGGTCTCTATCTGTTAGATAGGGGACCTGTAGAGCCATCTCTAGAGCAACTTACCGTTTAGCTTTTCGTCAGACTGTGAGGTGAGTCTTCCTCACTGTACTTATGGGCTGAATGCACCAAGGCAGGCCCATTGGATTTGATATCATGTTATATGATAGTATGTTGCCATGTTGTAGAGATTTGTTAGAATGGTATCCTAATATATAGGAGGTTAGCATGCGGTAGTGATATGTAGATCTGCCTGTTGTCTGTTGAGTGGTTATATGTTTATCTATTATGTATATGTCGACATGTTATGGTTGGTTGGCTTGAGGTGGTCGTGCTTCGTGCTGAAGGCCAAGATACTTGGGGCGGTCTGAATAAGCTGTAGGCCTTACGAGGTGGTCCAATCAGGCTGATCGAAGGATCGACAAGCGTTACAAATAGGTTGTAAGCCATGCAAGGTGGTCCAGTCATGCTGAAGGCTCGGGAGCGGTCCAGATAGGCTGTAGGCCCTGCGAGGCGGTCCAGTTAGGCTGAAGGCTCATATATGCATGTTGCACTTGTTGTGTTTATGTGGTGGTACTTTGGGGGAACTCACTACACTTTGGCTTACAGTTTTAGTTTATTGCTTCAAGTACTTCTAATGATCGCGGGAAGGCGAAGGCGTGATAGTACACATCCTCCTGGTTTATGGATTTATGATTTTGGGATACTCTGATACTGATAAATACTTTGGAAACAATAATTTTGTAAACATTTCATGATTTTGGGTTGTTTTGAAAAGTTTAAAATTGTTGTGATTTATGATATGTTACAATTAGGCTTGAACCCGAGGATTTGGACATTTGGTCTTAAAGGAATAAGACCTAAAAATGGAAATTGGCTGACTATGTTGGGTGTACCTTTCTTTACGTGTCCGTACGGAGCCTTGGTCCTATTTTTTCTATTGATGCATGATACGCAAGGCGTACTCCGAGAGGAGGAATTAAGTCACTTTTGGGCCATTTTAGGGTTTGGACCATGCTTGGTTGGGTCTAGACTTGGAGGGGTAAAATGGTCTTTTACCTAAGGAGCTGTAATTATGGAAAAGGACTTTTGGTTATGGATTATGATTATTTAATGATTAAGGTTTGTTTATTTATGATTAGTGTGGGAGTTTCTCGTTTCGGCAGCTTAAGGGAGATATTGGTTTGTCTTCGGATCGAGGTGAGTCTTCGATCTTACCATACTAGTGGGTCGAAGGAATTGATGTCGGCCCACTGATTTGTATGTATTGGATATATATGATTAATCGACTATGACTGATATGATATATATATATATATATATATATATATATACATATATATATATATATATATATATATATATATATATATATATATATATATAGAGAGAGAGAGAGCCAATCAGGGCTCAGAGTCATTATGGACTCAGGGGTTGATGCGGACCTAACACAACTACTTGTTGTCATATGGGTTGATACAGACCCAGGGTTTGATACAGACCTGACACAGCTACTTACTTTCATATGGGGTTGATATGGATCCAACACAACCATGTGTTGTTATATGTATATGTGTATTGTATGTTCTATTTTGGGTAACTCACTAAGTTTTGTGCTTACAGTTTCATGTTATGGTTTTTGGTACTTCCACATCGAAAGGGAAGGGCCCGGTGTTGATGCACAACATCCCCCAAAGTTCATTCCACATTTGATTTTTCTTGGTTTTTACTCTGCCGTTTAAATATTAGTTTTAACATTTAATAATTCTGAGATCAGCATGTTATTTGTATTAATATTTTACAAATGAAAATTTTACTCTAAAATTTTGGGATGTTACATATCTAGTTATAACACTACTGAAGTAACATTCTATTGAACAAGAAGAACCCTATAACCCTAGTGAAATTGAAATTCATAAAGGAGATTACATACCTTTTGGTTATTGTAGTAAATAACTAATCAAATCCTTCTTCAAACTCTTGGAAGCTAGCACCAGAAATCTCGTGTCTCTGATGGTTCACACCTAAACCCTAGTAACTAGGAAACTTGAAGAGAAGAAGAGAGGGGAAATTGTGGCTACTCTCTTAGTAATAATGATTGGACAAAAACTATAGGGAGGAAGGCTATATTTATAGTTGATAAGAAAAACCTAGATAACTCCTACTTGATTAAAATAATAATATCTCAAATCAGTTAATTATCTGTTTTCCTAATTATCTTCAAGGCACATTCCAGAAGCTCCTAAACCCCTTATAAAACTGTCCAAGGGTGGAAGGTTTTGGAACACCTTGTTCAACTATTGAACAATTACAGCTTATGCCCTTGTAATTAATCCAATTAATCCTAAAATTAGTTCTAATTAAATTATGATTAATTCTTAATTAAATAATACCATTTCTAATTAATATATTATTCTCATAATATATTAACAAATCATTTATTGCTATTTATTAATCATATAATAAATCAGTCTCTCTCTCTCTCTCTCTCTCTCTCTCTCTCTCTTTCTCACAGAGTCATCATATTCAATTACTAGGTTTAAGGGTAACCCAAAAGGACTTTGTTAATAATTCAAGTATATACCAATTTATTTATTGGCTTAGACACCTAATCCAATAGTATCATCTAAGGGTGAAACCGCTGAGTCAACCCTCAGTCAAATTTAGTAAAGTATGTATCTTGGTCCCTGTGAAGGTGTCCTCTCGATTCCTTTGTTGTGAAATTTTTGTTTCTTATGGTTTGATATGGTACTTGTCTTTATAATTTTGGAAGATCGGATATCGGAGCAACGATGTATAGTTTTTAGGTATCATCATGGTTACGTAAAGTACGGTTTTGGAGGGTCGTGTTAGCTGGGTTGGTATTCAGATTGTTTCAACCAGAATTTTTTGGCTGCATTTTTGGATAATTGTGTAGTTCTCCTTTAATATTGGAAGTTTATTTGCTACTTCTGCATTAGTGGGATCTGTTCGGCTTCATCAGGGTCTGGGGTCTTGTTGTGATTGTTAGAAGAATGTGTCTGATAGCGGCAGAGGTTCATTATTTCGTTCGATTTGCAGGTACGTCACCTTCTAGGTAAGGTCACGATTAAGGAGAAACACAGTTGGTTTGAGGAGCATGGTGTTCTCTCCTAGGGATTATGTCATGTCAGGTTTACAAGTTGATGCAAGAGCTTGGCGGGCTATTTTTTCCGTGATTGTGTGCAGTGATGTTTTGTCTCATGATGTATCATTGACAGTTGGATTGTGGATGTGTGTGTGTTCCAGGATGGTATGGCTCCTGTAGCCAGGTGAGTGCAGAGTGGGATGTTGACAGAGTTCCTACCGGTCAGTGAGATGATGACAGTATGTCCTTAGCCCGTTGGGGGTGGGTCGGTAGTCTTCATGTTGTGGTAGGAGGATGGCAAAATGGGGAGGATCCATGAGATTCTCATCCCAATGGTTGGATGGTGTCACGACATGCTCTGAGCTATCGTGGGTTTCACATTTCTGAATGTGATCAGTGGTTGTGTAGTGGAGGCATGTGTGTTGATTAGTTAAACATGTGGCAGTGATGGATGATTAAAGCAATATAGTGTTCTCGCTGGTGTTTAAACGACTGGCATGTTGAGTTAGACTGAGACAGAGTGTTGACTTTATGGGAAAGGCATGGTGGTATTTTGGCAACTCGTTGTTATGAGTCTTCCTATCGGACTCTCATTCGTTTTATGATGAGGCATCATGAGAATTCTCTCCCAATATTACCTATTTCATAATAGGCTACCTACTAGAATAGCCAAGAATTAGTAGCTGAAGGTTGTTATGAGTATTTTCGAAGTTTCTGAAAACTCTAGGACTATTGATAGTCATGGGGACTGCTAATAGTCCCAAGGTTGTTGATAACCTACAGCTAATAGATTAACACAGGGGTAGTGGCATGCTGGATGGAGTTCTAGCAGCCCGGAGATGCAGATGGTGATAGGTCTCTTGGGAGTTTTGGTAGATGATGGTGCGCCTATGCTGACGTGGGAGCCTAGGAATCACATAGGTTTTAATATCGCCCATGGTTGCGCTCAATGGATCAGTGGGTTGGTTATGATTTGTCATGAAGTTGGGTGTGTATTCGAGGACCTACATCATGTTATCTGATTTTTGGGACGAGATGATCAAAACTGTTGTTGTTTGGTTGGCTTTATTTATGTCTGGATGCCGGGTTTTTGAACCAAGGGGGATATGTGGGCTAGTTTAGCTCTCACTTAATTAGTTTTACTCAGATGTCAGTAAACGAGGGTGTCAGTTTTTACAGTTGATAGTGTTTCCTGTCTTCTATTGTCAGTGGGATGGCGTAAGATCAGGGAGGTTTTGTTTAAGCTCAGACCTTTGAGTTTTGGTCAGCATGGTCGATACTGATGGAGGCCTTGTCTATCGAGGAGACAGACATGTTTACAGAGTTTTAAGATAAGGGCGAGGGAGCCAATTTTCTTGTTTCAGTTGGTTGTAAGATATTGATCTTCATTCTTTGTCAGGGGACGTGATTTTGACTTTGGGAAGTCTCTGCTCAAGTTTGGCGTATGCTCCTATTTTGGAAGTTGTTTTGGTATTTCAGTCGCTGATACTAGTATATGGGGTGGTGATAGCTCGAGTAAGAAGTATTTGGTCTGGGGAGATCCCTCAAGGGATTTAGGAGGGGCAATTTTAGAATGATTGATAAGGGCAGATTTCGAGGGCAAAATCTAATTTAAGTGGAGGAGAATTGTAACACCTGTATTCTAGATGGATCGGTTTAGGGTTTTAAAGAGTCAAAAGATTGATTTTTTTGGGAAAATTGAGTGTCACGATGTGACCAGAGAGTGGTCACGATGTAACAAGCCAACAATAAGAAACACATATCTGATTTGTTCTCACAACGTGACACGCATGTGGTCACAACTTGAAGCCTGCTGAAACCCAAGCCCATGAACTTTTAGGGTTTTGTTCATATTTAAACCCCTTTAAGTCGATTTTAGGGTTCTTTATTAGCGTCCATCATTGTGACCTACTGATTTTTACCACAAAATTTTTCATTTTTATCGTAGGAAAACCACAAGTGTCATAAAAACCAAGTCATGAAAAATACCAAGTACATCAATACAGTAATCCAAATCAGAGTATCAAAATGTGAAATATCATAAAATCTACGACCCAGAGTGTAAAGTCAAGCTATCGCCTTTCCATGATCATTTGAAGTACCTGAAACATATTTAACCCACTATTGTAACCACAATGCTTAGTGAATTCCCAAAATATTACATACATCTCAACAAAATAACTAACTATGGGTTATCAGTTACCCTAAGGATTAACACATTTTAGGGGTTATCAGCAACCCTAAGGACTATCAGCAGTCCCATGGACTCACAGCTATCCAAGAGATGTCTGCAACACAATTTCACAAATAACATCAATCAAAAAATAAGGCCCAGCTGGTCAGCATGCATACACTAATACACATGTAATATTAGGAGAATACTCACCTCACAAGTTGCAATTAAATACAACAGCTCACACAGGGTAGGCAGGTACAAATAAGCACCTAACCATCATTAAATAAAGTACCATTTTCAAACTATGCTAAAAACCTAATATTGACCAAAACACTACTAGAAAAATACCCTTTAATGACACGTATTGTGTGTCATAAAAGGTACTGATGACACACAAATGCGTGTCAAGGAAGACCCTGTCATAAAGGAAGACGACACGCATTTGTTCGTCGTAACCTTACAACATGCATTTAGGACACACACTCATGACACACATTTTGTGTCAAGGAAGCCCCTGTCATAAAAGAAGACGACATACATTTTTGCGTCTCATAATTTAAGGTTTTTTTAAAAAAATATTTTTTATAGATTTACTAATTTTCAAATAATATAACAATTAAGGTATCATAATATAAAATAACATATCATTCAAAAAACATTCCTTTTCACAATATATAATATTTCAAATGTAAATAATCATTCTAATGTTAAATAAATGTAATACATTGATATTAGGGGTCTTTCCCTAACTATATAATCTGGTAGTACATTGTCATACAATTAAGTTGCATAATTTTAGTATTTTGTCTAGTGCAGAGCTCTTCTAATGTCATTTCTCTCGTTATATCTCTAACAAAGACTTTTTCCACTGCATGTAGGAATATTACGTGTGAATTAGTTCCAAAATAGAAATAAATAAAGAAAGAAAATTTTATGTCAAAATTAATAGTTTTTTAATTAGATGCTTATGTATCAAAAAATTGTGAGCCATCAACATAAAACCTGATTTATCATCAACACCAATTAGACAAAGGTATCCCTTAAGCTCTTTTCCACTCTCAATAAAATCAACAAGTTCTTTTCCACTCCCAGTATGGATAAATTTCCTCTTTGACTTTACATTTGGATTCCATAAAAAAGAAAAAAAAATGCCACTTAGTACATCGATAATGCCTAAAAAGTGGAAAGATATTGCATCAATGCAATGAAGAAATTTATCACAACTTCAATAACAAGATATAGGAATTATTAAATAAAAAAGTAATCTAAAACTAACTTTTTCCATGAAAGATTTACCAACATTCCAGATTTCATAACTTGCTACAACATCAAGAAGATCTCCATTTTCTTCATTATTGACTCTATGAAGACCTAGATGTTCAGACCATGTAGAGAGCAAGTTGAAGGCTATTAGCAAATTTCCTAGCACTCCAAGGTTCGCCATTCCCAGTCTGATGCATACAACAAAATAATTATTCCATCGAAATATATATCGATACAACCACATTTCACCTTTTTCCCCCAAATTATGCAAACATTGTCTCACTACTTTTTTTTACCAATTTATGCGACAAGTTAAATATCACATGCATCTCTACAAAAAGAATGTAGACTTGTACTTCGATTTCTTGTAACTAAGAAAACTCTTATCATATATGTTGCATAACTTACTAAATTGTCGGGTTTGAACTGATGTAATTTATCTCACTATGGGAAGAAGATATAAACCAACTAACAAAAATCTAAGAGGAAAATGTACAAAAACACATAATATTTTGAAACCTTTTTTTATAAGTAATTACAAAAAAATGTACAACTAAAAACATCTTTGTATATCTTATAACAAATGATAACAAAAAAGGATCAACATTAATCATATAAAAAAATGAAAAAACATATTTCAAAGGATGGTGTTTAACTTACCATCTAAGGTACATAATCCATCACTCCTTTAACATTCAACTCATGATTTTGAATTTCATCTTTTTTTGTTGGTTCATTTTTTCTTTTCATGTTCTCTGAGGCTCCACAAACTTGAAAACTATAGACATCATTAAAGCGAGTAGTAGAATCATATAAATAACAATTAAAGAAATAAAATCAATGTTTTTACAAAAACTAAATCTACCACAAAAATGTTAAGATTGCAAAATTGTTACCAGTTGCGACTATAGTCTCGCCAGGAGCAAGAATAGCACCTGGGGGATGCATGAAACAACTATTTGGTAATTTGTTTCTTCATGTAAAGAAGAAATAAACCAAACAACTAATATTTTAGTAAAAAATCCACATAATATGGGGATTTTACCCATTTTCAAAGAAAAGATAGCAGTTTTAAAATGTAAAATCCTAATGAAAATCGAGATTAAACCTCTTTTGCAAATAATATTTAAAGAAAATGACCAAATTATCCTTTTATTCTAACCCAAAACAATATCCTGGTGTTACCAAATTTGGAGCAAATCATAAGATTGTTATAAGAAAGCTTCCATAAATACCATTCCTTAATAATACGAGTCAAACTCTAAAAGATTTTAAATTTCAACTTGTTCTTAATAAGAAAATGAAGATTCTACCTAGAATACGCTTCACTAGTTTTTCTTCTCCAAATAACCAAGTTTTGATTACATATAATCCTCTTAACCTCAATCATTTTCACTTTTTCTATTGATAAAAACGATCTTTATCATAAAAAAATGTCATAATTATCTTATACTTCTTCAATAGGACCCAAATAAGCTTTTTTAAAACCCAACAATTTTCATTTAATATCATCAACGATAAACCCAACTACCTTCTGCATAGAATTCGTTTTTTTTTTCAGAATATTTTATTTCTTTCTCTCCAATCATAATACACACTAGCAGCTAAAGGAATTTTTTTAATAGCATTTTTGATATTTTTACCTTTTAACGATCTGTAGATACTAACATATAATTAAGACCGTATGATATCCTCTATGAATGATCTTTGGATAACCTGATACATATACAACAAAACCATAACATCTTATACAAAAACAAAAAAATGAGTTATTGAGAAAATGAACTTACAAACTTCATGCAAGTAAGCCAAATCACAGGACCAACTCTAACTCGGGTCACCAACTCCATAATCGGCATGTCTGTGCCTACAAAACAATCCAACATAATCATGGACAGTTTATAGAAAAAGTACTAAAATTTAATTATTGAAAACTAGTTTGAGGTATAAGTAGGATTTTTATGTTCTAACGGTTTTTTTTTGGCATAAATAACTAAAACTTCAATGGAAGATTAGATAAATTGAATTGCATTTCTGAAAAGTAAACACTTGAAGATTCCATCTTGACTTGTTAATACACTTCCAAGCTCTTCCAAATTCTTAGGTCAGGATTTCCTCCATACTCAACAAAAAGTTCACAGCACTTTTCAACCTACACAAAAAGTAACAAATTTCACTATAGATAATATGATAGTTTAGTGGGACATTTCATTGAACAATTGATGGTCAGTGAACATGGGATGTATTCCCCTACCCCTTTTTTATTAGGTTGGAGTCTCTATCCTTTATTGAATAAGTACAAAATATAGAATAAACAATAAATAATGCAGGAGAGGCCAATTATAAGAGATAAGCAACGATTGGAAGAACTTGCATATTCAAAATCTTAGGGGAAAGTACCTGATTTTATATTTCAACAACAAAATGACTGTTAACTAAAATTTGGAACGACAAACCACCCAAATAAGATAAAACTCTTATACAAATCAAACCATGCGATCTTGATAGCAAAATAAAAACTGAATACAAATTAGGTCTCACATAATCAAATATCAAAAATGAAATCACCTTTAAGAAAATAGTGGAGGCATATGATCTTGATAGCAAAGATGATTGAAGGGGGTGGATTGGGCAGAGTTATAAGATCTCTTGTGGTAGGGTGACAGTGAATGAATGAAACGAGCCCTAACAAATCCAAAACTGAGCACCGTGTGGTGATGATGGAGCGTAGTAGCCAGCAACAGATATATGGTTCTCCGTACATCAAAATTGATGTTGGGTTTGCGATTTGATAGTCACAAACTAATCTTGTTCTTAAATTTTTTATGTAGAAAGAGGAAGAGAAAGATGGAAATGAAGGTGGATGAGAACAAGGCGTTTCTTTTTTTTTTTTTTTTTGGATTTCATTTTCTGGCTAGCTACTAAGCAGAACACACGTTTTGTAAAAAGAAAAAAATAACGTGACACCTCTACACGAAACACATATATTTTTGGTTCACTCCGTGGTTTTTTTATTTTGTTGGGACACTAATTTTAGGGCAAGCAAAAATGTGTGTCCTATATCCTTCCAAAAATCCCATTAAGCTCTTAGTACAGAAAGTTAGTTCCTCAAACTTCCAGATTTGAATCAAAGGGACGATTTAAGGGATAAAGTCTTCGACTTTATACATTTGCATGCCATAAATGAGCGATAAACCAAACCCTAAGTCCAAGAAATGCACAAATGCTCGCATAGGGTGGATAAGAGTCCTCAAGCTCTCAAATTTATGGTCCACAACCCCAAAAACAATAGGAATGGTACCCAAATGGTTTGGAGTTAACCATACTCATAAGAACCAAAGCTAAGGGACAAAAGCATACAAAATGCATGACTAACTAGATCTAGCATGAGAGCTTGCCAAGATGGAAACTTTATACCTCCATAAGATGGAAAACAAGATGAATGATCTAGATCTATAAGGCCTGGAACTCTTAGATGCTTCACTAAAGTCTTCTTCTTCAAATGATCACACACAAAACAATTTAAAACCTCAAGGATCTCACACAAATAGCTAGGATTTCGAGGTGACTGGATGGAGGATGGAGGTTGGGTATGAAGAGGCTCTCAAGAGGTTTAGAGCCTTTAAATAAGTTAACAACCCCAAAATTAGGGTTTAGGACTTTGCGGATTACGCAGTGTGTAGTTGGACTTATGCCTAGTGTAAGTCATTAATTGCCCGCAAGGAACCTTTCTCCTACACTGAGCATAGGAGGCCATCCTACGCCCTACTTCAGACTTAAAATACAAATATGGGCTAAAACATTTTAAAGAAAAATCATACATGCAGGATCAAGTGTTACAAATCTTCCCCAACAGAATTAGAATTTGCCATTGATGTCTTCGATCTTGAATAAAGCATAATAGTTGGTACGTATCTTCTGATCGGGCTCCTAAGTCCATTCCAAGCTCTTCCGGTGCTGCCACTTCACCTTCACCAAGTCCACCACCTTGTTCCGTAGAGTCTTCGTCTTTTTGTCGATAATCGCTATCAGTCGCTCGACGTAATTCAGGCGGTCATCAACCTAAATATCACCCAGGAGTACTACAACTATCTCATCTACCACACACTTCCACAACTGGGACAAATGGAAGGTGTTATGGATGACTGATCTCATCCGGTAAATCTATGCGGTAGGCCACATTGCCCAACCTCACTGCTATCCGAAAAGGACCAATAAAACTTGGGCCCAGCTTGCCCTGGTTTCTAAAACAGATGATGACTTTCCAAGGAGAAACCTTCAGAAGTACCATATCCCCTACTTAAAATTCCAACTCAGATCGGTGTCGGTCAGCGTAGCTCTTCTGGCGATTATGGGTAGTCTGAAGTCTTTGCCTCACCGGTTGTATAAACTCCATCGTCTTTAGCACTATATCCATGCTCCCCATGACATTCTGACCAACCTCTCCCCAGCAAATCGGGGCCCGACACTTCCCCCTATATAGGAGCTCAAAGGGACGCATACCAATGTTGGTGTGATAGTTGTTGTTATACAAAAACTCATCCAAAGGGAGGTAAGAGTCCCAAATCCCACCGAAATCCTAGATTGTAAGTCCCCAAAATTGCTTGTATATCAATCAGATCCAATTGATGGTGCGGAATCCCAATCAATTGGATGATGTCAGATCAATATAGAAGAGAAGGAGAAGAAGAATAACTTGAATTTGATGTATTAATGATATGATTGATGCTCCTTACAATAGATTCTCTCTCACACACAATTCTTCTCTCTAACTTTCTCTCTCTTCTGTAGCCTTCTCTCTTCTAAACATACACTCCCACATGCACTCCTCTATTTAAATGGACCTCTAGCCATACACATGTATACATCCGCACACGCTGTGTACGGTCGTACACAGGGTGTGCGGCCGTACACACAAACCGCAAACACATACAACATTACATAAAAATATATTTTCCTAGAAAAGCAAAGTATAAACCATATTTTTGACCCAAAAATCTCCCCATTAGTTTATAGCTTTCTTTTCTAATTGGCCTAACAAACTCCCCCTAAAAAATAGCTGGCTTTTCTTGTCAATCTTCAATGGGAGCTTTGGCTTCAGCCTTAATCTTTGATTTCTTCACAGCTTCAAGATGAACTTGATGAATCTTCATGAATGACTTCATCTCGAGCGGTTAGGCTTTTCTTAAAGATTTGACTCTGAACACACATTGGGTGATGAGACTTGATGTACTGACTCTTGAAAGATAGCGCTTTCAGCTTGAGAATCTTTAGAGAGAACAACAGAGAGAAATAATCTTCTGGATCACTTCAGCAGGTTCATAGATAGCAGCAAATTGAATGAGGAGGCTTCAATGCAATCTGTCACATAATCTTCAAGTACAACTTCACCATGCTTCTGGGGTTGACAGATTGAATGTCGAAAGAATAATCTTCATTTCTTGCTCCTTCGAATGCGAATTCTTCGATGCTCACGGATGAAGCCTTGGCTCAGGAGATCTTCAATACAGTCTCCACGAGTCTCATCTACGCCTGAAATCACTTTTCAAGACAAAACAAAACTAAAAGAAAAATTAGCACACAAAAAAAAATATTTTTGGATTTTTGATATTTTTTGGAAAAGGAAATTACACTATTTTTGGATTTTTAATTTTCTGATTTTTGTTTGATTTTTGAATTATTTTTAATTCTCCCCCTAAAATTTGTGCATAGAGGAAAACTATGAACAAATTTAACAAAAATAAAATGATATCAAACTTTAAGAATGATTTGGGATCAAATTTTTTAGACAACCTTTATCCGCTTGTCGGTACCTTCCATCTTCACGTCTTTGTCTGGTCGATCGCCGATATTGTTGTCCACTTAAACACGAAAAATTGTGACAAAATTAGGACATACTATAAGTGACAAGACAATATGATCCTAAGTTCCTAGATATTATATCTGATCCTAAGTTTCTAGATACTATATCTTAAGGACCATTCAGCTGACGACGACCAGGGATATTGTTGTCCACCTAAATTGAGCAGCGAGATCTATAGACAATCTTTGAGTGTTCAATTTTAATTGTACTGGAACATGTTTCCCGCTTCCAGATATGCTCCGGTAATCAAGGACTTCCAGAGTACTCCTTACATCGGATGAGCAGACCATCATTAGGGGAGAAGATAGATTCAGAGTATTATCACTTATAGTGCATATGCTGTGTACCAGGTCGGATTGTTAGTCACGCAAAGGAGACAGTATATGGCTATTAGATAAGAGGAATTTCATATATATATATATATATATATATATATATATATATATATATATATATATATATATGTATAATATGCAGAGAAATAGAGTTGCATATGTTACAGTCCAGGTCGGATCTCTTCCAATCATGTAGAGGAGGTAACGTATGACTAACAGACGGAAAGAAAGAAAATGATTTTCTACAGACCTAATTTATCGGAATTTACCAATTGTCCCATCAATACCGGAATTAAGGACAGAATCCGCACATGGAGGAAAAGTTAAACCACGGTTCTAGATACGGGTTCATTTAATGTGACGAGTAGATTCTCATATATATCTCCATGCTCAACCTATCCAAGCATCGTATTGTCAGGCTAAACGGATCTAACTAGGTCAAGATTTGTCAAGTCATTTGATTTCTTAAGTTCAACTCTGCCTAGTCATGTCCATTTAGAATCTTTCGTGCCTACCGACGCATCAAACCAGAGCATAGACCCTTCAACTTTGGGTACGTTACGTAGACTCAGGTTGCCTGTTATCACATAATCATATCACTTCCCTAAACATCTCCCTCAAGCACATTCCATAACCAACATATTATTATTTTGATTTTCTAACTTTTTTATTTTATTTTATTTTAAATTTTCTAATTTTTGTTTTGTTTTTATTTCTCCCCCTAAATTTGTGCATAGGATAGAAATGAAAGTAAATGCGCAAATTTAAACTATCCTAAAACAAAAATTTGTCTTTAAAGCGAATAAGCTTAAGAAAAACTCAGGAGTATAGAGAAGAAAACTCAAACCGTAAGTCACCGATTGAATTTGCATCCAGAGGGTCTGAGAACAGCACGCGTAATCTCAGAATAGATCCGAAAATTCTTCATGTCATTAAGCACAAACCCCATGTGATCCCTTCCTTTCTTCCCTTCCCGCAAAGGACACATACTCTCAAACTAAATTATGAGTGTTGTATAGTTGAGAGATGCCTCCTATCAAGTGTCTGGAACAACCACTATCAACAAACCAAAGTCTGATGATATGCCTCCATAGCTGCTCCGACACATAGCGGGATCAGTTGGTCTTTGGAACCCAATCCATTTTGAAACTGGGTTGACCTTTGTCATCATTGCATGGTACTCTCTCCCATGACATGTCCCGCTTATCACAAACAGAAGATGTAGAAATATTAGAATCGTTAGTAGATTTGGGAGAGTGAGCCTTTGGAACCCATTTGTAGTTGGGTTTAACCCATTCCTTTTTCGTTCTGATGGGTGGCTCAGTACTTGCTTTTGATCTTGATGTCGGCCGTTGAGATGACTTTGATTTTGGCTTCACGGGAGCATCTCTTGGATTTGGCTTCTTGGCCGACATTCCCTTCTTGACCTTGGGAGTTGATTTCTTGGCCTTGTGGGGTTGATTTTTTTGCCTTCGTGGCATTCCAGTCGCTATTTTCTGAATGTAGCCTCGAAGGGTTTCTTTTGGGGTATCTCCCTCTTGGTGTTTTCTGCCAGCCATGTGCGTAGTAGGGAACGTATGCACGATTTGGACAATTTCTGGCAATGTGTCTAGGTGTTCCACAGTGAAAATATGTCTTTTTCTTCACTGTGGAGTTGTTTCTTCCTGCCCGTTGTGGCGTGTCCATGCCTTGTCTCTTGCTGTTCCCACATGCACACTTGCAACAAGAACTCTGTTGCGTTGGAATTGGTGGTCTGTATTTCTCAACGGCAGGTTGATCAGTAGCAGTTGAGTTCGAAGCAACAGATTCAGAGTTCAAGGAGATGTTGGTTTGTTCAATGGTGTTCTCCTTGTTCTCATCCTCTGCTACTTTACCTGCACATAAAGTAGAAGCATTAGTATCTTCAACTTGAATACCTCCTGACACAAATCCAGCTGGTTTACCATATCGAAGATGTGCCTCCCTGTCAATTTCGACCTGTGTCATAGGGATGGATGTGTAGTTATGATTGAAAGGTGGAGGAACACTATCATACCCTAGACCCTTGTTTTGATTTTTTCTTTGAATTTTAATTGGGTTTCATATAAGGACTCGACTGTCTTACTTGACGCAGTGTAATTTTTGAAACTAACATCTGCTTTTCCACACTTTATTTTCAAAGCGTCAAGTTCTTCAGTTACAACATCAAGTTTTTTCTTAATGTGATCATAATTTTCACACTTGTTGCTATAATCTTCTTGTAATTTCTGGAAATCCTTGATTTTGGTTTCAAATTGAGCTTTTAACGGTTTTTGTCATTTCCTAAGAGTATAGCCTTCGTATTTGAGGTCCTCATTTTCTCTTTTTAATAAATCAATTTGTTTGCGAAAATTAATCGTAGCTTTACAAGATGGAGTACATGAAACTTCATTTACCGGAATTGATATGAAACTCATTTTCTTTTTATTTATTTATTTATTTATTTTTATATTTTTAATTGCCCTTTGACTTAAAAACCAAGAAACTCAACCTTAAAAGTCAAATTTAAAAAGTCAAACTTGAAAAGTCAAACTTAAAAGTCAAACCGAAAAGCCAAATTTGAAAAATTAAAAGTCAAACAAGAAAGTCAAAATTTTAAGTCAAAGGTCAACTTTTAAAAGTCAAAGTCAAAATTTTAAGTAAAAAGTCAAAAATAAAAGTTAAAATTTAAAAACTAAAATTTTTGGGTTGAAAAAGGATTTTAAAAATAAAATTTTGAATTTTTGGGGTTGTAAATGTCAATTTGCGAAATTATATGCAAAAAGGATGAGTTATATTCTAAATTTCGGATGAATGAAACAAAGAGCCTCCTAGACGAGTTGCTTAAGGCACTGTGTTGACCTATCATAGGTTCCGGGTTCGAATCTTGGCAGCTTCAATTTTCGTTTCTACTTTTTAATTCAAGGCTGTTGTGCGAGGTTGCTGCTTGCGAGGTGAGCCAAATGCGAGCCGAACACGCTGTTGATACTAGAGTGAGGCAGTTGAGCCGAGAATCCGAGGCAAGACCGAGCCGCACACTCCGAGGCGTACACCGAGACCGCACCATCTGAGCCACACACTGCTGAGCCGCACACCTTCAAGAGCTCAACCGCACACCTTCAAAGTCTGGCTGCACACCTTCAATAGGTTCGCGAAAAAATGACGTTTTCACCCCTTTTTTGCTCCAAAACTCGATCAAAAACTCGTTTTTATGAAAAATGCAAAGAAGAAACCCCCCTTATTTTTCCGAGATCTATCCAAAAACGCAATTATCTTTTCAAAATAAGATCAAATAAGCTCCAGATCTGACAAAATTAACTGATACAACCTTGCTCTGATACCAATTGTAAGTCCCCAAAATTGCTTGTGTATCAATCAGATCCAATTGATGGTGCGGAATCTCAATCAATTGGATGATGTCAGATCAATATAGAAGAGAAGGAGAAGAAGGATTAAGATGAATCTAATGATGTATTGATGATATGGATTATGCTCCTTACAATAGATTCTCTCTCACACACACTTCTTCTCTCTAACTTTCTCTCTCTTCTATAGCCTCTTCTAACCGTACACTCCCACCTTCAATAGGTTCGCGAAAAAACGACGTTTTCACCCCTTTTTTGCTCCAAAACTCGATCAAAAACTTGTTTTTATGAAAAATGCAAAGAAGAAACCCCCCTTATTTTTCCGAGATCTATCCAAAATTGCAATTATCTTTTCAAAATAAGATCGAATAAGCTCCAAATTTGACAAAATTGACTGATACAACCTTGCTCTAATACCAATTGTAAGTCCCCAAAATTGCTTGTGTATCAATCAGATCCAATTGGTGGTGCGGAATCCCAATCGATTGGATGATGTCAGATCAATATAGAAGAGAAGGAGAAGAAGGATTAAGATGAATCTAATGATGTATTGATGATATGAATTATGCTCCTTACAATAGATTCTCTCTCACACACACTTCTTCTCTCTAACTTTCTCTCTCTTCTCTAGCCTCTTCTAACCGTACACTCCCACATGCACTCCTCTATTTATATGGACATCCATCCATACACATGTGTACAACCACACACCCTGTGTACGGCCGTACACAGGGTGTGCGGCCGTACACACAAACCCCAAACACATACAACATTACATAAAAATATATTTTCCTAGAAAAGCAAAGTATAAACTATATTTTTGACCCAACAATCTCCCCCCTTGGTTTATAGCTTTCTTTTCTAATTGGCCCAACAAACTCCCCCTTGGTTTATAGCTTTCTTTTCTAATTGGCCAAACAAACTCCCCCAAAAAAGTAGCTGGCTTTTTCTTGTTAATCTTCAATGGGAGCTTGGCATCAGCTTTAATCTTCAAATTTCTTCACAACATCAAGATGAACATATAAATCTTCAATAAATGAATTCATCTTGAGCGGTTGGGTTTTTCTTCAAAATTTGACATTGAACGCACATTGTTGAGCCGCACACACCGAGGCCACACACCGAGGCTGCTGAGCCGCACACCTTCAAGAGCTTAACCGTACACCTTCAAAGTCTGGCCGTACACCTTCTTAGTCAATCGATCGATAATCACCGAGATAGCGTCTAAACCATTTGCCGTCCTTATTAACTTTGTGGTGAAATCCATGGTGATATGTTCCTATTTCCATAACAAGACCTCCAGAGGCTGCAATTTGTCGTGATGGCGCTGATGCTCGGCTTTGACCCTCCGACTGGTCAGACAACGTCCACAAACCAAGTTATATCCCTTTTCATACAGGGCCACCAATAACTGTGTCTCAGATCATGATACATCTTTGTTGCTCCCGGATGAATAGAAAATCTCAACTTGTGTGCCTCGTCCATCAAAATTTGTCGGGTCTCACTCGAATAAGGAACCCAAATCTTTCCAGGCAATGTTAACAATCCTTGACTATCATAATCAAAAGCCGACATCTGGCCAACCACCCGTTCACTCTTCCGATTTTCCTCCTTGATGGCCTCTATCTAAGCAAACCT
Organism: Lactuca serriola; assembly: GCF_051521515.1. Lineage (NCBI taxonomy): Eukaryota > Viridiplantae > Streptophyta > Magnoliopsida > Asterales > Asteraceae > Lactuca > Lactuca serriola. Next base: position 66,235,242 of record NC_136414.1, read on the forward strand.
AATCATCTCCAAAACTAGAATCACAACTGTCATCCTCAAGCATACATCCCGAATCATAGTACAAACCACCCTACGACTCAGTGGGTCATCCAAAACATTGTCCTTACCAGTATGGTACAAAATTTCTCAATTACAGTCCTTCACTAAGTCAAGCCATCTTCGCTGCATCATATCCAAATTGGTTTTATCCATCAGATACCTCAGACTCTTGTGGTACGTGTAAATAGTACACCGGAATCCATATAGATAGTGACGCCACATCTTGAGAGCGAAAACTACCGCCCCCGTACTCCAGATCATGAGTAAGATATTTCACCTCATGAGGCTTCATCTGCCTCGAAGCGTAAGTGATCACGTGCCCCTCTACATCAGTATTGCACCCAAAGGAAGGGTGCTCCCCACAAAAAGGATAGATGCTCCCCACAGTAAGCTACTCGGCCTTAGGAAGGGTAAGAACCGGTGCCATTCTTCTTACTGACCAAAAAGGATAGGTGCTCCCCTCGGTAAGCTACTCGGCCGAATAAACTCCTTCCCCAATAGCTCTTGCATCTATAAGGATAATTCTTGCATCTTCGGTGGTGCAAGGCAATATAGCGCCTTTGTAATCGAGGCAACACCAATGATCAAATCGATCCTGAACTCCACTTACCTCTCGGGAGGCACTCCCGGTAACTCCTCAGGGAAAACATCAGGAAATTCTCTCATAATCGGAACGTCGGAAACTGAATTCTTCTTCTCAACTCACGTATCGACAACATAAGCAAGATACCCTATACATCCATCTTGAAGACATTGTATCCCCTAGCGGAGGAGCAGAAGGTGGATCCAATTCTAGTACCCTCACTATAGATGGTCAGCACTCCCCCACTAGGGTCGCTGTAACATCCCAAAAATACAGGCCAAAATTTTCGTTTTAATTAAGTTATTACATAAAACCATCAATATGAAAACATTCATAATAATATCTCATATCAAAACCCAAGTGTCAATAATCAAAAAATAGTATCATAAAACCATATCAGAGTGTAATCCCAAAGATCTCGTGTGCGGAAAACATGGTGTGATGCGCCACGATCAAGCCGACTCCTTTCCTTTGAAAACGAAATACCTGAAACCAAACTAAAAACAGTAAGCAGGAATCTTAATGAGTTCCCCCATCATACCACACAATCACATACTGCCAGGCATATCTGGGTGCCTGGCCTACCCTGTCAAGCATATCTAGGTGCCCGACCTACCTTGTCAAGCATATATGGGTGCTCGACCTACCCTGCCAGACATATATGGGTGCCCGACCTACCCTTTCAAGCATATTTGGGTGCTCGACCTACCCTGCTAGGAATATCTGGGTGCCCGACCTACCTCTGGTTTATTTCAACCAGTTACGGGGACTATTTCACCCCCTACAACTACCACATAATACATAGCATAAACATACTGTCATACATAACCATGAGCCATACATATATCATAATCAGTAAAGATGCTATGTGCCAAACATAGTCTTGCCATTATGCCACGGGTCGCCACATGGTCTTTCTTGCTAAGTCAGGGCCACCCCCTCTGTCTCACAGACAAGTGCCAAGAGTGTAACGACCCGTCTCTGGTATGTTGCTTCCATGGTATTTATTTAGAAGTTTTCAAGAGGGACTCGGCGAGTCTATTGCCCGACTCGTCGAGTAGGGACGGGATTTCGAGCACGTGTAAGTCGGCGACTCGGCGAGTCCATATTCGGGACTCGGCGAGTCCACCTGCCAGGAAGAAACCCTAAATCCCTGGATTTGCTCACTATTTAAGCAATGTTATGTGCCCCAAACTCGCCTCCTTCACCCTCAGAGAGCTTGTGAGAAACCCTAAACCATTCCTTGTATGATCTAAGTGTTTTTGTGTGGATTCTTGAAGGATTGAAGAAGAAAAAGAAGAAAGGACCAAAAAGAGGAAGAGTAGAGAAAAGATCCAAGGCCAAAGACAGAGTTCATTGAGGTATGTCTCAGAATTATCCTGTTTTGTGCTTAAAACCTCCATTAGAACACCTCTAAGGCTAGTTTAATGTATTTTCCAAGCTTTATAGTTGTATGGACGCCTTGTTGGGTCGAGATATCCCTAGATCTGTTCATTTACGAGTGTTAGAGCCCTGATCTAGTGCCTTTTCGAAGTTTCTTTGCTTGAGAACCCTAAATCTAGCCTTTATTATGCTTTTTGAGCCTCTTAATCTTCATGGGTGCATATGGGCACGTAAAGATAGAACCTTTACGTGTTAATCGAGCTTAGGGAGCCCAGATCTATAAGTTTTATGCGTTGGATTCAAGCAGAATCGGGTTTAGAGTAGCTGCATGCATGCGACTCGGCGAGTCAGAAGAACGACTCGGCGAGTCGAGTCGCGAGTCCCCGATTTTTCCCCTTTTGAGTGATGTCGAGTGGGGACCAGTGAGTAGTAGAGTGGACTCAGTGAGTTGGAGGTCAGAATCAGTAATGGAGGGACTCAACGAGTTGTTCATACAACTCGGCGAGTCCAAGGCAATCTTCTTAGCTCAAGAACAACTCGTCGAGTTGTTCATACGACTCGGCGAGTCGGATGCAGATAGCCTGAGTTCTAGAATCAAAAGGGAACTCGTCGAGCTGATGCCATACTCGACGAGTAGCCGCGAGTAGGGTTGAGAAGTGAGAATAGAGACTCGGCGAGTTGGCGGCCCAACTCGGCGAGTCGGGTCAACTGTAGGTTGACTTTGACCGGGAGAGTTGACTTTGACCAGGGGTAAAAGAGTCATTTTTCCCCAATTCAGTTATTAGTATTTGATTGAGTGTGTGTATGGAATTGTAGCCGGGGAGATACCGGAGCAGCAGCAGATAGCTTCCAGAGCCATACACTCAACAGCCAGTTCATGAGGTGAGTTTCCTTCCAGTAGGAACGAGTCTACGGCCACAATGTCGGCCCGTTTAGTTAGCAGTAGTTCCGGACTTCAGTCCGATGCAGTAGTTAGAGTGCTTGATGTCTTTGTGATTCAAGCATGTTTTGTGTTATGTGTTCTGGACTTCAGTCCGATGCAGTATATGTGTTATGTTAGCAAATACGTGTTTATGTTATGCTATGTTCAGACAGTTCCGGATTTCGGTCCGATGCAGCTAGTTTTGGACTCCGGTCCGATGCAGGGGACAAGGTCCCAGTCAGTTCCGGACTTCGGTCCGATGCAGTCAGTTCCGGACTTCGGTCCTATGCAGCTAGTTCCGGACTTCGGTCTGATGCAGTGTGCAAGGCCCAGTATGTGCTTTATTTGTTATTGTGTGGTATGTGGTAGTTTGGGGGAGCTCACTAAGCTTCGTGCTTACGGTTTCAGTTTTGGTTTTAGGTACTTCCGCAAGTAAAGGGAAGAGCTCAGGATGATGGCATCACACACACCACAGCTTCAGTTTTTGTCCTGGGAGTTGATTCAGTTTCTTAGATATGTTTTGATACAGTTGTGACACAGTTTTTCTCACAGTATTTTAGTATGGTTTTGAGATACGCAACATATGGTTTTATTATGTGATACTCAGTTTTATGATTTTTGTTATATTAAAAATGAAATTTTCGGGTCGTATTTTTGGGATGTTTCAAGTTGGTATCAGAGCCTTGGTTTGAGGGATTTGGATACACTTCTGGGTGTATCTGAACTCAAACTAAGGGAAAGATAAAAAGATTTTCAAAAGGAAAATGTTTTCGAAAGAAATTTTGAAAAGCACTTAGAAAGAAAAGAATTTTTAAACGAGATAAGGGTGTGGTGCATGCGATCAGCCGAGCTCAAGTAAGTACTCCCAAATTACCCATACAAGTTTCAGTTTCAGTTTTAGTTCCAGTTCCAGTTTCAGTTTCAGTAGAACAACATGCTAGTATAGGACTAAGGATCTAGGACGATGCCTTATGTGCCTGCTTTATGTGTTTCAACTTGATAAGAATTTCATGCTAGTATTGAGTAGACAGTACTAGGATAGCCTGTTTAGGTTATGCATGATAGTATGAGCTTAGCATTGTATGCTAGTGCAGTTTCTCGTTATGAGAATAGATTTGCTTGAGTAGTTTCCTATGTCCGAATGCTGCTTGCTTTGTGCTTTGTAGGACTCTTGGTGATGGGAGTTAGTCGTTAGGTGAATACGTCACGTCACATGTGATCAGGGTTGAATAATCTCAGAGTGTTGGATTTGGCCCTATTGCGCAGCTCTTGTGATCAGGGTTGAATAATCTCAGAGTGTTGGATTTGGCCCTATTAGCATTACAAGGAGGCCTTCGGCAGCTAAGGACTGTTTTGAGTGGAGTCAGGGATTTCCCTAGGGCAAGCCTAGGATGAGAGTAGCAGAGATCGGTAGTAGTAGAAGTGACTTGGTGGAGTCAAGGTAGTTCTTGAGGAAAGTACGAATAGATGTGGAAGGTAGTGTGGGCCCGTACTACTGAAAGCAGAGGATCCGTACTCGAATCAATGAAGGCTGAGACAAGACCAGGAGGCTAGTAGTAGTATCAATGATCCCTTGAGATATTTCAGTTTTTTGATGTTGCCATGATGTGTTTCAGAGTGGTGGTTTTGCGTTCGAGGCTAGCAGACGGCAATGCAGGTGCCGGGGAGGGATCAGGATCAGGCTCGGGGGCCGAGCGTATGGATGAGCAGACCAGAGAGTTTCTCTCTTCAGAGATTACTCGTATCATACTGGAGCAGACTCCTGTGATCTTCGGTTCGATCAAGGAGGGTATCCAAGAGCTGATGGATGAGAGGTTGGGCACCTTCCGTGCCGAGGTGGCGGCCATGATGGGGTCGCGCACACTTACGTTCAGGGAGTTCAGGGCATGTGGAGCTCCAGATTACCACGGGGCGCGGGACCCCATAGCAAGTACTAGATGGTTGGCGGATGTGGCCAACGCTTTTCGCACGAGCAGGTGTCCCGAGGGGGACAAGGTTAGATTGGCGTCCTGTCTTCTGAAGGACAGGGCATGGGATTGGTGGGAAGAGGTCGGGCATACCATTAGAGATGATGCAACGCTAGATGCCATGACCTGGGCTGATTTCTCTACCAGGTTCAGGGCGGAGTTTGCACCGGTTATTGAGGTGCAGCAGTTAGCCAGAGAGTTTCAAGACCTCACCCAGACTACAGAGACCGTGGCGGAGATCACCGCCAAGTTCAGGGAGAGGGCTCTTCTCGTTCCTCAGTATGCAGCCGATGAGGAAATGAAGAAGGCCCGTTATCATGAGATGTTGCGGAGCGATATCCGCCAGTTTGTGAGCCGGTCCAGCTGTAAAACACTGGATGACATGATTGCTAGGGCTCGGGAGAGGGAGATTGACCTTGAGATGGAGAAGAAGAGGAAATCGGAGGCGGTTTCGGGTACAGGTAGTTCGGGCAAAAAGCCCAAGGTTTCAGATCACAGATCCAGGAGTCAGCAAAGCCACGGTCGATGTGGCAAGTGTGGGAGATTGCACGATGGGGTGTGCAAGGCAGGGAGTTTTGGCTGCTACAAGTGCGGTCGGACTGGGCATTTGAGCAGGGATTGTACAGCCCCTGCTACCGTCATTGCAGCATCAAATCTAATTTGCTTTCAGTGCAATCAGAGGGGACATAAAAAGTCCCAGTGTCCGAGTTTAGCTGCAGCAGGGAAGGTGGCTGCACCTGCCCCTGCTACTTTGAGGATTACAGATGGCCGGCAGGGCCGAGCCGAGGCGCCAGTGGCGAAGAGTAGAGCTTTTCAGATGACAGCAGAGGAGGCACGAGCGACTCCTGATGTGGTGACGGGTATGTATCTTCCCTTCATCTCTATATTATTATTGATTATTGCTTATGGTTATATGTTTTGTATAGGTTCGTTCTCTGTGAACGGAATTTCTGCTACAGTATTATTTGATTCGGGGGCTACCCGATCATTTGTATCGCTAGCGCTTAGCAAGAGATTTAGTAGAGCTCCATGGGAGCTGGATTGTCCACTAGAGGTCGAGATAGCAGACGACAGGAGCGTGAGGGTCACCAGAGTGCATAGAGGATGTTCTCTTCAGTTGTTCGACGAGCAGTTTCCAGTGGACTTGGTCCCTATTCCCCTGCGAGGGAATAAGGTTATAGTAGGCATGGATTGGTTGAGTCCCAATGGGGCGGTGATTGATTGCGAGCTGCAGCTAGTAAGGGTTCGCCCTCCCAGTGGGGGAGAGTTAGTGATTCAGGGCGAGAGGCCACTGCGCGGACCAGCTTTTTGTTCAGCCGCAAGAGCGAGGCGCTATTTTCAGCAAGGTTGCGTCGGATATATAGCTTATGTTTTGGATGCCCGGGAGAAGGGTAAGGTGGCAGTAGATGATGTTCCGGTAGTGCGAGACTACCCTGATGTATTCCCAGAGGATTTGCCTAGAATACCTCCAGAGAGACAGGTAGAGTTCGGGATTGATCTGATTCCGGGTGCGGCGCCGATAGCTAAGGCACCGTATCGGTTAGCTCCCCCTGAGATGCAGGAGTTGTCTACGCAGTTGCAGGAGCTGCTAGACAAAGGTTTCATCAGACCGAGTAGTTCGCCTTGGGGAGCTCCGATTTTGTTTGTGAAGAAAAAGGACGGGTCGCACCGTATGTGTATAGATTACCTGGAGTTGAATAAGGTAACGGTTAAGAACCATTACCCACTCCTGAGGATAGATGATTTGTTTGACCAGCTTCAGGGAGCGTCTTGGTTTTCGAAGATCGATTTACGTTCCGGGTATCATCAGATGCGAGTCAGAGATGAGGATGTGCAGAAGACTGCTTTTAGGACCAGGTATGGTCATTATGAGTTTGTGGTGATGCCATTTGGGCTCACCAACGCTCCAGCTGCGTTCATGGACCTCATGAATCGTGTGTGCAGGCCGATGCTGGACCGGTCTGTGATAGTATCCATAGATGATATCTTGGTGTATTCCAAGACGCAGGAGCAGCACGAGGAGCACCTGAGGGAGGTGCTAGAAGTTTTGAGGAGGGAGAGACTTTTCGCAAAGTTCTCCAAGTGTGAGTTCTGGCTGCGCGAGGTGCAGTTCCTTGGTCACCTCATCAACCAAAAGGGTATTTTAGTAGATCTGGCCAAGATAGAGGCCGTGATGCGGTGGGAGGTCCCGAAGTCTCCATCCGAGATTCGGAGCTTCCTAGGGTTGGCAGGGTATTACCGGAGATTCATTCAGGATTTCTCCAAGATAGCAGTGTTGCTCACCCGACTGACCAAGAAGTCGGTGGTGTTTTGTTGGGGGCCTGAGCAGCAGGCAGCATTTGAGACCCTCAGGCGGAGGTTGTGCGAAGCTCAGATCCTTACCCTGCCAGAGGGAGTAGAGGATTTTGTAGTCTACTTTGATGCCTCGATCACAGGTATGGGAGCAGTATTGATGCAACGAGGCCATGTGATAGCTTACGCCTCGAAACAGTTGAAGCCTCACGAGGCTAACTATCCTACCCATGATTTAGAGAGCTGGGGGCGGTTGTGTTTTCCCTCAAGATTTGGAGACATTACCTTTATGGGGTCCGTTGTACCATCTACACGGGTCATAAGAGTTTGAGGTACCTTATGGATCAGCCGAATCTAAACATGAGACAGAGGAGGTGGTTGGATGTGCTGAAGGATTATGATTGTGGAATCCATTACCATCCAGGAAAGGCCAACGTAGTGGCCGATGCCCTAAGCCGCAAGGTGACAGCAGCCCCTATCAGAGACTTATGTCTGAGGATGACAGTGATTACTCCGTTGTTGGAACGGATCAGGGAGGCTCAGGTTGAGGGCCTCAAGGAGGAGAGACAGAAGTGTGAGAGGATAGTGGGCCGAGTAGCTTCATTTGATTATGATAGTCGGGGGTTGTTGACCCTTCATGGGAGAGTGTGGGTACCGTACTAGGGCGGAGTACGGCAGGTGTTGATGGACGAGGCTCATAAGTCTCGATTTTCTATCCACCCAGGGGCGACAAAGATGTATAGAGATCTTCGACCCGATTATTGGTGGCCCTGCATGAAGCGGGATGTCGCCTGGTATGTAGAGAGGTGCCTGACCTGCAGGAAGGTCAAGGCAGAACACCAGAGGCCTCACAGCAAGATGCAGCCGTTAGACATTCCCGTGTGGAAATGGGAGGACATCACCATGGATTTTATCACCAAGCTTCCCAGGACCGCACGTGGGGTAGATTCGATTTGGGTAATAGTGAATCGGTTGACGAAGAGTGCTCATTTCATACCGATCCAGGAGAGCATATCGGCGGAAAAGTTAGCCGGTATCTATGTGCGGGAGGTAGTGGCACGTCATGGAGTGCTGGTATCGGTGGTGTCAGACCGAGACGTCCGTTTTACATCCAGATTCTGGAAGCGGTTTCACGAAGAGATGGGTACTCGTCTCCATTTCAGCACCGCTTCCACCCTCAGACGGACCGGCAGAGCGAGAGGACGATTCAGACTCTCGAGGACATGCTCCGGGCATGTGTCCTAGACTTCGGTGGCAGTTGGGATACGTATCTTCCGTTAGCAGAATTTTCGTATAACAACAGTTATCATGCGAACATTGATCGACCTCCCTTTGAGATGCTTTATGGGAGGAAGTGCAGGACCCCGATTTGTTGGGGCGAGGTCGGTCAGCGAGTCATTGGGAGCACAGAGGTGGTACTCAAGACGACCGAGTTGATTCAGCAGGTTCATAGTAGACTACAGACTGCGCAGAGTCGGCAGAAGAGCTACGCCGACAGGAGGCGTTCGGACTTGGAGTTCCGGGTGGGCGATATGGTCCTTCTGAAGGTCTCACCTTGGAAGGGTGTCATCAGGTTTCGGAAGAGGGGCAAGTTGGGCCCCAGGTTCATTGGTCCTTTCAGGGTTTTGGCCCGAGTGGGTCGGGTTGCTTATCGGTTGGATCTTCCAGCAGAGCTTAGCCAGATCCACAACACTTTCCATGTGTCTCAGTTGAGGAAGTGTTTGGTGGATGAGTCAGCAGTTGTTCCCTTAGAAGATATTTAGGTTGATAGCAGCCTGAATTATATTGAGAGGTCGGTCGCGATTCTGGACCGGAAGACAAAGACCTTGAGGAACAAGGTAATTCAGTTAGTGAAGGTGCAGTGGCAGCACCAGAAGGGGTCTGAGTGGACGTGGGAGGCTGAGGAGGAGATGAGAGAGCACTACCCGGAGTTATTTGCAGATTCAGCCGTAGCAGACTTCGAGGACGAAGTCTGAGTCAAGTGGGGGAGAATTGTAACGACCCGTCTATCGTATGTTGCTTCCATGGTATTTATTTAAAAGTTTTCAAGAGGGACTCGGCGAGTCTATAGCCCGACTCGTCGAGTAGGGATGGGATTTCGAGCACGTGTACGTCGGCGACTCGGCGAGTCCATATTCGGGACTCGGCGAGTCCATATTCGGGACTCGGCGAGTCTGCCTGCCAGGAAGAAACCCTAAATCCCCGGGTTTGCTCACTATTTAAGCAATGTTATGTGCCCAAACTCGCCTCCTTCACCCTCAGAGAGCTTGTGAGAAACCCTAAACCATTCCTTGTATGATCTAAGTGTTTTTGTGTGGATTCTTGAAGGATTGAAGAAGAAAAAGAAGAAAGGACCAAAAAGAGGAAGAGTAGAGCAAAGATCCAAGGCCAAAGTCAGAGTTCATTGAGGTATGTCTCGGAATTATCATGTTTTGTGCTTAAAACCTCCATTAGAACACCTCTAAGGCTAGTTTAATGTATTTTCCAAGCTTTATAGTTGTATGGATGCCTTGTTGGGTCGAGATATCCCTAGATCTGTTCATTTAGGAGTGTTAGAGTCCGATGCAGTCAGTTCCGGACTTCGGTCCGATGCAGCTAGTTCCGGACTTCGGTCTGATGCAGTGGGCAAGGCCCAGTATGTGCTTTATTTGTTATTGTGTGGTATGTGGTAGTTTGGGGGAGCTCACTAAGCTTCGTGCTTACAGTTTCAGTTTTGGTTTCAGGTACTTCCGCAAGTAAAGGGAAGAGCTCGGGATGATGGCATCGCACACACCAGAGCTTCAGTTTTTGTCCTGGGAGTTGATTCAGTTTCTTAGATATGTTTTGATACAGTTGTGACACATTTTTTCTCACAGTATTTTAGTATGGTTTTGAGATACGCAACGTATGGTTTTATTATGTGATACTCAGTTTTATGATTTTTGTTATATTAAAAATGAAATTTTCGGGTCGTATTTTTGGGATGTTTCAAAGAGCCGCCTCCTGGTCTTCCATGCAAGCATCACAAAGACAAGTAGCATACATACTACTCTACTTAGCTAATCAGCATATAGTGTGCCAGGAGCCACCTCCTGGTATTTCATACATAATAGTATAAAGTGTGCCAAGAGCCACCTCCTGTTCTTTCATACATATTACCTAGGGCTAACCCCCGAGTCTTCCTACCATACATAATAACATACTGTGTGCCAGGAGTCATCTCCTGGTCTTTCATGCATAATGCCTAGGGCTAACCCCCGGGTCTTCCTATCATACATAAACTAAATGGGCCGACATTGGTGCCTTAGACGCATACAACCAGTGAGCAGACTCACCTCGTACTGCTGAAGTCCCGCGAATAACTCTACATCTGCTAGACGACAGATTCCTGAACTATCAACATCAAAATAACACCCAATTAATAATTGGGTCCCAACACATAGCCATAAGTCCTTGGAGTAAAACGCTACTTTACCCCATCTTGGCTTGATTCAAGCCCAAGGCCCAATCCAAAGGCCCAAAAGTCAAACTAGGAATCAAAGCCCAACATATGGCCCAATTTTCCAAATTGGGCCCAAACCTTTACAAGGTCTTACCATAAGGCCCAACCATTTAGTCCAGTCCAAACATTCGACATTCTAATGGCCCAATATCACATAATCATAAAGGCCCAAACTATGGCCCATCTATGGCCTAATTTTCCAAATTGGGCCCAACCCCTCATATGGGCCTTACCTCAAAGCCCATTAATTATTCTAGTCCATTTGCTTTATCTTGGATGGCCCATTAATAACCCAATCATTAAGGCCCAATAGAAAGGCCCAACAAATTAGTGTTTTCACATGAAATGACGATTAGGGTTAAGTGTTCTCACTTAACCCATTAAGGACTTAACCCATTAACTCTATTATTCCACTAAGTAAAAGATATGGAGTAATTTGGGCTTAATACACAATCCAACCCCAATGGCCCAAAAGTAGGTCCCAATAAGCCTAATCCAACAAATTCACAATTAGGGTTTTCTAAACCCTAACTAGGGTTTTTAGTCCAATAACGAACCAACCAAGTCCAACATTAGGCTTTTAGGTCCATTAGGGCCCTACTAGGCTGGGCACCACCCATTGCCACCTCGGGCAGTGGTGACCGGCGGCGGCCACCATTATCAATGGTGGTGGCTCGAAATCTTGACACAAAAAATAGCATATCTCATTTCATACATAATGTACATGCACACAACCACCTCTTATGGTGACTGGTGGCGGAATTGGGCGGCAGAATGTGGTGGCAGCCACCACCATGAGGTGGTAGCGGTGGATTTTCGACCAAATAAAACACACACACAATCCATAAACTAGCAGCAGCAATACACGGTGCTAACACAAAGAAAAAAAACAGAAAACACACCCGCCATGGCTGCCCTCCAGGTGGCATCGGCGGTCGGAGCAGCTGTGGTACTCTTCAACCGCTCGGGGTGGCGGCGACGGCAGCTGATTGGCAGCAAGGATGGAGGCGAGGGATGCGCACGATTCTTCGACTTGGAAACGACGACAGCGGCGTCGTGGTTCTTTCTTTATCCACTTTGTCCAGACATCCATCAACGGGCTCGTCGGACCTTCAATCGTTGGCATCTCTGTTATCGACGTTGTGGCTCTTCGATGTCGAAGGAACGGCGATAGCAGGCTCGACACGTAACTGCGGCTGGATGGCTTCCATTCCTCGGTGGCGGCTGATCTTTGAATTAGGGATTAGGGTTCTTTGGCTGCACCCTCTTTGACGAGAGGATGAAGGGATCGGATAAATCCTGTAACTCCAAACCAAACTATATTGCCAAAAATACACTTTTGGTCCCTCCTCCCCATATTATTTTCAGCATCAATCCAAAATTTACCTTTTAAACCCTGATCCCATAAATTCCTTTTGATAATAGATCCCTATATTACCAATAAGCCCCCTAAACCTTCAAATCTTTTCAATTTAAATCCATTTATTACCAAACAGACATTGGCTTCTGAAATCCTTTTCAAATTAAGTCCAGAACTTGCACTTTTTAACCCCCAACATCTAAAATTGTAACAATTAACCCTCGAGACCAACACCTTGCTATAATATTATTGGTTTTAGGGCTTCCTTCCGTTTATTAATTTATTTATTTAATAAACGGGGTGTTACAGTCGCGAATCGTCACTAACTGATTCTCGCAGTCAATCAGCAGGGCCGGTCCATTGATTTGAAATGCCCAGGGCGAGATACTAAATTAATGCCCTTTTATATAGAAAATGTATATAGAAAAAGTGAAATACATTTTATAGCCAAACTAACTCAAGTTTATACAAACAATAACATACATAAATTCATCTAAAACTATGTCCCCGTGTATTTTTTAATCAAAAATGTCTTTTAATTTATGATAACAAAGAATCTGTTGAAATTGACTTTCATACTCAAAATTAGTATCTCGTTTAATCTTTCTTGAGTTAGCTATCTGTAACCACAAAAGAAACAAAAACATCAATCAGTACAAGAACCAACATTTCAGATTTTCATAAACCAAAATAACATATCAGATTTTCAGAAATTAAAATAACTTATCAGATTTTTAGAAATTAAAATAACTTATCAGATTTTCAAATACATCAAATTTTCAGAAACTAAAATAAAAAAATAATACATTAGATTTTCAATAATCGTATTTTCCAGATTTTCCAAAAATCTGTTACATCAAAATATTCAAAAACTAAAATAACCTACTAGATTTTTATAAACATCAGTTTATTCAGAAAACAACATATGAAATATTTTGAAATAAAAAACATACATTTTAATAAATACTGTTTAATTGATAAACATTACAAAAAACAACTTAAAAAGAATAAAATGCAAAACCAAGACACAATTACATAACTTGATGTTAACGAATTTACAAGATTTGTACCTTTTGATGTAGTAACAACAATAAATGACCAAAAACTAATCTGCAAGATAAGTAGAAAATTAAGTTTCATTAGACTCGCTATTTATATGATGTTTTGAAGAAAAATGCAATTCAAAGTTATAATTTATAAGTTTATACCAGTTTGGACAATTGAGAAAGCATGGCTAAGTACAAAATACTTAGACAATTTGACTTGTTGATAAGCATAAAACAATTTTATAAATACAGATTTCGATAAAATAACTAGAAAACTCAAAAATATAATTCAAAAGTCATAACTAAGAATTTACAGGGGAATGTAAAAGAAATCTTGAGCAAACCTTTGAAACTTGAGAAGAATTGACAGCTCTTTAAAACTATACAGATAGGCAGTCCACTGAAGCGAGAATTGATGAGGAGTTGGAGATTAATGGCCTATATGAAAATGGTACCAGATATTCACGAGAACAAGAGACTAACAGGGCATATTAACTATGAAACTATGAGGATTTAAATCTTTTTTAGGCTGAGAACGAGAGAAGAAAGAGAACCGTGTGTATTATCTGTTGAGATCAACACGTATGTTAATATTTGTTGGAATCGTCATCTCCAGAACGCCACTGAGAAGAACGCTTTGTCTTCTCCAACTGTAATTGTAATTACTTGGCATGCTATGTTGCTTAGGAGATTGAAGAGTCGTGCGTTCCAAATGTATTTCAAATTGCCGCTATTGTGTATTAGGTAGGTATCCAAGCGTTTGATGCTGCCCTTTTTCATTTGGACCGGACTTGACAGTATTAATGGATCAAGATTTGTAGCAGCCCAAGTACCATAAACCCATAAAAGACCAACAAAAATTGATGCCCCTTGAAATTTGATGCCCTGGGCTTGGGCCGGCCCTGTCAATCAGTGCCTTAAACTGACTCAGCCAATCCATACCCGCTATCACCCAGACATCTTCCATCATAATAGGGATAAGATCAATAGAAAATCTAACACCACAAATATCTAATACATAGCCCCGGTAAACCTTGGAAGCTGAAACCATATGATCATCAACTATAGCGACCTTCAAAGGTCGATCCAAGGCCTCATGAGAAATACTGATTGTAGATATAAAAGACCGACTCGCACCCGAGGAAAATAACATCAAGCCAGGTATAGAATTCACAAGAAAAGTGCCCGCGACGACAACAAGTATTGTTTTGGCCTCCTTTACAGTCAACTTGAAAGCTCGACCCCTAGCCTTCAGGGCCTCAACCTTCCCCCGATGCCCATCAATGGTGCACAGTGTCACAGGAGTAGGAGCTAGAACCGACTTCGCTACAAGAAGCAGAAATTCTGCCTTCACTTGGCCTGCCTGGTTGTAGCTGAAACAAACTCTCAAACCTTTCAGGCGCTCCTTCACAAAGTGTCCGTCCTTGCAACATAAGTATGATATTCATCCTAATTAAAAGTTATCCTCATAACCTTTTCCGCACTTACTGTAAGTGCGGCTCATCTGACTCCTTGCTCTCGAATCAGCGGTCTTTTCTTGCTTAGTCGTGGGTTGCGACTAGTCTGGTCTTTAATCCCTCCTCTTAGTATCTGGCCTTGTCTCCCTCTCCTGCAACACCAACTCAATTTCCCTCTTCGTGGCATTGGACTACATCTCAGCCAATATCATGTATTGGTAGTTCGTCACGAACTCTCTAATGTCTTTCTTGAGCATACTCAAGTATCCGGTCATCGTGCCTTTTCAGTTGATGCATACTCTGGAAAAAACAAGCCTCTCTCATGGAACACCCTGGTGATCTCAGTCACCATCTCTGTCGTTTGTTGGAGCGACATGTACTCCTAAGCCAATTGTTCCCTCTCCACCAAAGGAACATATACCTATCGAAACATCTCAACAAACTATTCGCAGGTCACTACATCCTTCTCCACATGTGATAAATCAGCAGTCACGAACTTCCACCAGTCCTGCGGTCCCAAGCGAAGTAGGTTCAGCGAAAAGTGAACCCTCAGATCATCTGGACAGGAGCAGGAATAAAATCATCCTTCAACATCGGTGTTCCACCTCATAGTAGCAATTAGATCATGGACTCCATCAAACTTTGCAGGATTTGTATTACTGAACACCCGGTACTGCATCGAATCACCCCTACGGGATCTTGCAGTAACGACAACTGTGGTGGCTGCAACAGCAACAACCTTAGTGACAGCCGCATAGAGCTTATCAAATATCTCAATTATTTTAGTTTTGAATGACCCAAATACCTCCAGGATAGTCTCCCTAACTGTTATTTCCACCTCCGTAATAATGATCCTACGAATCATATCATTATGGATACCCTGTCTCTTTGGGCTACTGGAAATTGAACCTCGGATAAATACCGTACTGAAATACACAAGGAAAAAGGTCAAAACTAGAATAAAAGCAAGACAAGCATATAACCCACTCAACTCCTTGGTACCCTCCGGACTCCTTCTAAACCACATACAAATCTTGTGCTTTAAGTAGTACGAGCTCATACTACATTCCACACTTATCTATAGTTGATTGAGATTCCCTCATGAGGTCGCTAGACACAAACACCCTACTTCCAAGGAAGCAGTATACATACACCTAGGTGCTCGAAGAGCCTTATCTAAACCTTTAGATACACATCTTAGGTCCCTACCCAGCTACTGCTCCAATCCGCAAGAAGTCTCCGCTAACCTGACCAATGGCTCCATGTAATCCAATTTTACATAATCCATACTCAATAGATATTTGAATTAAAGATTCCACCCCAAATCCACAACCAAACAAGGAACAAGAAGTCAGGACAAACCAATCATTCTAAGGCTATAAGATCTTAACTATGTACAACCATGCAATTTACATAAAATAATTAGCAATCTTAGCTTCAACCCTAGTAAGGCATCCACAAATAATCTCATAAGCTATAATCCATCACAAAGTCAGGTAACCCTATCCTGAAACTCCTGAGGAACCTTAACCTACCAACTAGCAAGTACTTTTATCAGCTCAATAACAGCAACTACAATACAACATATAACACATATATGAATATTTTGGGAGATCACTTCCCCGGGCTCCAACTGAGTGTACACTCTTCTTCCTTCGTTCCCTTCCGTGATATTTATTATTTTGTAAAAATGTTTGTAAAACTTTTAGATACTTAGTTTGAGTCTGGAATCCCATGAATGTTCATCCAATTCTCTCAAACCAGGGCTCTGATACCAACTTGTAACATACCGGTGTTTACCACAAATTTTTTCATGTTTATCATAGGAAAATCGCAAGTGTAACAAAAACCAAGTCATGAAAAATCCCAGTTACGTCAATGTTGGTTTAGGTGTCTAAGCCATAAATTGGTATATTCTTGAAATAAAAGTGAAGTCCTTTTTGGGTTGCCCTCAGAACTAGCAACTGAAAAGAATTGCATTTGGAGAGAGAGAGAGAGAGAGAGAGGATAATTTATTAATATATTATATGATTAATATATTAATTAGAAACAGTAATGATTTATTTTGAATTAATTATAAATTAATTGGAATTAATTAAATTAATTAGAAGTGCAAGGACTAATGGTGACAATGTTCAAAATTTGAGCAATGAAGAGATTATAGAGCCCCCCTCATGGGGACGGTTTTGTAGAGCTTCCTAAGGCTTATAGTAAGCCTTTGAGGATAAGTAAAGGATTTAGATAACTGCCTATTTTTGAGATATTACTACTATATTCAATTGTTATCCAAGGATTCTTGGTCACCTATAAATAGGGCCTTAAGGGTCATTATTTTGTCCATGCTCTCAAGCCCTTCTAGAGCCGAAATTCCTTACCCTCCTCCTCTCTCCTCTTGTGTTCTTATTGCTACGGTTTGGGTACAAACCATTAGAGGCGTCATCTCTTTGATGCTAGTCTTTCCAAGCTTTATAACTACAAGGATTGGTTTGATTTATTTTCTATAACAAATCAAAAGGTATGTAACCTAAACTTTGTAATTTTTGGTTTACAGTAGGTTCAGGCTTGTTTAGTTTTTCATTGTATGTTGTTATCAAGGTGTATGACATAGATCTTATATAGGATGCATGCACCCTATTAATTGTTAATTGTTTTCTGCATTGTAAATATTTGTTATCTATAAAACCCATTAGTGGTATCAGAGCCTAGTTTATAAAACATTGATTGCACATGATTTGAATCGAACTAATTTTTTTTTTGAAATATTGATCTCACGACGTGAGAGATCGATCCAACGACATGAGCTCAGAGTTTTCCATAATTTCGGGTTTTCATCTTCCTAATCAGATTTATGTGTTAATTTTGGTAATTATCCAATATTAATTATGTAAGATTCTGAATTTTCAATGCCTTGTGTGATCATCCATAAAACCCTAAATATTAGGAGATATCATTATTGGATAATTTTTATTTAGATAAAATTAAATTGATTTATCTCTTATGAATTTAATAATTAATTTAATAGTAACGTAATTAAAAGATAATTATAAATATATAGCATGTTTAAATTGATTAATTAATTATATGATAATTTAGATAATCAGTACTTAAACCTCGGATTTTGAAAAGATTTAGAATACACCTTATAATATATACAATTAAAAGTTAATATACTATATGTATAAGATAAGTTAGTCAAATCAATAGTAGGACTCATTCACGAAGCCATACTCTAAGGGGGTATAAGGATAACGTCCTATAAAATAACCTTTGAATGGGTGTCCACTCTCAGCCACCGCTCCCTTGTATGGTAGAGGGTCATTAGCCAAACAAATTTGATAGGACATAACCTCTAAAAGTATGATACTATAAAGAAACTAAACTTTTTACAAATCCCAATTCTAGTTACTTTAGGACAAAATGTGAAATGTATGCTAATCCATGAAAATGCACATCACTCTTTATAAGTTGTTAGTGGAGTGTGTGTGGTTAAACGACACACCAATTTGGGACTATAAAGTTGAGTGTGGACAAATCGAAAATTATCATTATTAATGGAGTGTGTGTGGTTAATTGACACATTAATTTGAGATGATAAATGACATCGATGTTGCGAAGTGGGTTTGGATGGTTATTCACATCTTATTTGTGATCTTCGGCATCCCTGTCACGAACTGAAGAGCATAATCTGATATTAAACATGTCATTGCTAAGATTCAATGAATCTCAAAAGATCTAATTTCATGATAGATTAAAATTGGTAAATTTGTATACCTACCTTAATTAATTCACAATTAGATTACGACATCCCTATTCTTTGTTGTGAATTGTATTTTTTGGATCCTAGCCTTGAATATTAATTTTGGGTTAAAAATATTAAAGATTTATATCAATAACTAAAAACTATGTCTCTTTATAAAGATGTCTGGAAACGATGATCTCGCAACTACTCAAACCAGCTCCTGAAACTCAAATTTCTCCTTACTCTCAATTTTTTTCAAAACAGAAGCTCACTCATCCTAACTACATGGAATGGATGAGAAATTTGAAGATGACTCTTCGATACGAGGGAAAGGAATATGCCCTCATAATCCTCTTGTTGAAATTGATCATTCCACCACTACTCTTGAGGAAATTGCTTCCTACAACAAGCATTTTGATAACACCATGAAGGTCGCTTGCATCATGGTGGCCACTATGGCACCTAACCTGGCCAAGTTCTATGAGTACTACTGGCCATATGAGATGAGTCTTGACCTTGTTGTAAAGTTCCACAATAAGGCTAAACAAGAGCGCTATAAAGTGGTCAATCTCTTATGGCATGCAAGCTCAAGGAAGGAGAATCGGTTTACGCTCACGAAAAGAAGATGCAAAGGTACGTGGAGCAACTCCATAGGCTCAATGTGTCGTTCGATGATCAGTTAGCCATTGACATGGTCCTAAACTCTTTGCCTCCTAGTTATGATCAGTTTGTCTTAACTTATCATTTGAACAACACAGAGACGACATTGACCCAACTCAATAACTTGTTTTAAACTACTAAGCCGGGGATGAAGAAGAATCATGCCACTTCTGCAACAAATGCTCCTGTCCCATCCATTGGATCTGGAAAAGGGAAAAGATGAAGTCTCTTTCCTAATCCACCAAGAAGGGAAGGCCCATGCTGGACAGTCAGGCAGTAGGACTAACACGAAGCCTAACTTTGATTTTCTTGTGATCAGTGATACAAAAGAGGCCATTTGCTTCCATTGTGGTGAAAAGGGTCATTGGAGAAAAAGCTACCCTAAATACTAGGTGGACTTCAATGATGGAAAGATCAAGGCGTCCTCGTCGAGTATTTACACTATCCAAGTCAATAATACACAATTTTCTCATTCATGGGTTCTTAATACAGGATATGGTTTCCACGTTTGTTCTTATTTGCTAGGACTAAGCGAAAGTGAGGATGTGGAGCATGGGAAGCTCAATCTGATCATGGGGAATTGGTGATATTCACCTGTTACCAAGATTGGTACTTATGGCTTGTGCTTAGTAGTGATGTTAGGATTGACTTATTAAATATTTGCTACTCGTTAGATATGACATGAAACATTATTTCATTTCATGCATTGTTCAGACAAGGTTTTAACTATTCTTTTGATAATGATATTGGTTCAATTTCTTCTTTCAAAAATGGTTTTTTATGTTTAAATCTTTAACTTGTACTGTAGTGTATGAAACCGTGACTTGTGTTGATAACTTAGGTAATAATGTGTTTCATATTGATTCATCCAATGGTGTGGACAAAGCATGTTTGTGGCATTGTCGTCTTCGGCACATAAACAAGAAAAGCATCGCCCAACTCCAAATAGATGGATTGTTGGAATCATTTGATCTTAGGACAAATGATGAATGTGAATCTTGTCCCTTGGGCAATATGACAAAGTCACCTTTCACTGGATCATGTGAATAGATGCGAAGGGTTATTGGACCTCATCTATATAGATGTATGTGGCCCATTCAGATCAACCACAATAGATGCTAATCGATATTACGTGACATTTAAGGATGATTATAACAGATATGGTTATATCTACTTAATCAAACATAAATGGGAAACCTTTAAAAAGTTCAAAGAGTTTAAGCATGGAGTTGAAAATCAATTATGCAGGAAGATAAAGATGCTCAGATCTAACTAAGGTGGTAAGTATCTTAGTATTGAGTTCCACGACCATCTCAAGGAATGTGGAATTTTTTCAAAATTGAATCCTATTAGAACACCACAACTTAATGGTGTGGTTGAGAGGCATAATTGAACCTTACTAGATATGGTTTATTCCATGATGACTCGAGCTTCTCTTCCTATTCATTTCTGGGTATATTCCTTAGAGACAGTCGCCCATATCTTGAATCTTGTTCCAACATAGAAGGTTGCCAAAACACCTCATAAGATGTGGATAAGGAAAGCTCCATCGCTCGCATAGATCAAGGTTTGGGGTTGTGAGGCACTCGTAAGAAGAGAGACTCGTGACAAACTTGAACCCAGAGCCAAGAAGTATTATTTCATTGCCTACCCAAAAAATTCTTTTGGATACTTGTTCTACATACCTAGTGAGAGTGTGGTCTTTGTAGATTGAAGAGGAGTCTTTCGCGCGAGAGAGCTCATATTCAAATAGGACAGTAGGAGTGTTATTGATCTTGAAGAAAGTCAAGAGTCAACCAATGAAGTAACCTCTGACAACACTAGCACTCAACTTGAGGAATAAATTCCAGTTGATCCAGTTGACAACTTATTACCTCTTCGTCAATCCAGTAGGGTTAGCATGCCACCCAGATTCTATGGTTTTTATATTACATCGGATGGCGATACGTTTATCAGTGATCAAACACTGGTAAATTTGGATGAACCAGCTAACTTAAAGGACAAAATGGCAGGCCCTGAGGCTGCTAGATGGAAGGGGGCAATGGAGAGCGAGATTTAGTCCATATATGATAATCAAGTGTGGAACTTGGTTGATCATGTACCTAGTCGAAAGACAGTCGGGTGCAAATGGATCTTCAAGAAAAAGACCGACATAGATGGGAAAGTACATACTTTCAAAGCTAGGTTGGTTGAAAAGGGCTTTACTTAAACCCAAGGGATTGACTATGATGAGAACTTTTCACTAGTAGTTGTGATAAAATCTATTAGGATTATGCTTGCTATAGCTGCATTTCATGATTATTAAATTTGCCATATGGATTTCAAAACTGCATTCCTTAATAGGAAGTTATCTGAGGACATATACATGAGTCAGCCAGAAGGTTTTGTACATGCCAAGTTTCCTGATAGATTTTAGAAGCTTGAGACATCCATTTATGGATTGAAACAAGCATCTCGCAGCTGGAATCTTTGCTTCCATGAGAAAGTCAAAGTTTTTGGTTTCTCTATAAGCGAAGATGAGTCTTGTGTATATGTTAAAGCTATTATGAGTATAGTGAATTTTCTACTGCTGTATGTTGATGACATACCCCTAATAGGAAACAGCATTCGAACTTTTCAAGAAGTTAAGTCTTGTCTTGGAAAGTGTTTCGCTATGAAGAATCTAGGGCAATCAACATATATTCTGGGAATAAGGATTCATCGGGATAGAAAGAATCGTCTTATTGGTCCTAGCCAGAGTACATATCTGGATAAAATACTAAAGAATTTTAGTATGGGGAATTCAAGGAAAGGAGAATTGCCTATTCATAGTACTATCAACTTAAGTATGACTCAAAATCGCAATACTAATGAAGAGATAGCTGACATTAGTCAAGTCTCATATGCTTCGACTGTAGGATCGATCATGTATGCAATGGCATGTACTTGACCTGATGTATCTTATGCTTTAAGCATGGTTAGTCGTTTTTAGGGAAATCCTAGCAGAGGCAATTGGATTGTGGTGAAGAATACTCATAAGTATCTACGAAAAACAAAAGACATGTTCCTAGTTCTTGGCGGTAGTGATACATTAACATTGAATGGTTACAGTGACGCCAACCTTCAAACAGACGGAGACAACTTTTTTTCGAGTTACCCCAAAATTATAAAAAATGACGAAAAGAACAAGGCATAATACAAGGGCTGAGAGTGATCAGAAGATCCTTTCAATTGGCTAGAATCCCTTACTTTCTAGCTTGGTGTTCTTATTAAATGGGGGAGCGGTTACATGGAAATGCTCCAAGCAAGACACAGTAACTGATTCCACCTGTGAGGGAAGCAGTTTGGCTAAAGAACTTTATTGGAGATCTTGGATTCATTCCAACTATTTAGGAACCCGTGGAACTATTATGTGATATATAAGACATGGTTGCTTTGACAAAAGAACCAAAGGATCATGTAAGATCGCAATGTATTGACAGAAAGTACCATTATATTCAACATCGGGTAGAAGAAGGACACCTTCTAGTGAAGAGAGTATAGTTAGAAGATAATGTTGCAGATCCTTTCACAAAGGCTCTAAGAAGAGTCAAACATTACCAACATGATAGGAGCATATGTTTAAGAGACGATATTAGTTTTAGTAGTTAGGTGATATTTTTGAAACTTATAACAAAATAAATGTAATTGTTTTGGTGAATGAATAATAGATAATTATTTATGAGTATCGTACTGCCTTATTCGATTATTTATTCTTGTGTTTCTTTTTGCATGTTTATACTTCTTGAGTAATTTTGAATTATTCAAACTCCACAGTCGTTCCTACGTTTTGATGTAAGTAGTGAATTAAGACTATCATGAATTTATTGTAGATTGTCGATTGAGGTTAAGACATTGCAATTGGAATTACTACAATATTCATGAGTACTTTCAAAATAGGGATTTTAAGTATTGGATAAACCCACACTAAGATATTACTTCCTGGATATAGTCATGAGTAATTCTAAGATGATAATATCCACCATTCTTAAGTGGAGATATATAGATATTACAGGCTGAAACCACGCTACGCCCAACGTAACATAATTTATGCCCTGCGTACTGATCGGAATGCCAAAAATCCCATTAAGCTCTTAATACAGAAAGTTAGCTCCTCAAACTTCAAGGTTTGAATCAAAGGGACGACTTAATGGATAAAGTCTCTAACTTTATCCATTTTCATGCCTTGAATGAGAAATAAACCAAAGCCTATGTCCAAGAAATGCATTAATGCTCAAGATCACATGCATGGGGTAGATGGGAGTGCTCAAGCTCTCAACTTTATGGTCTCTAAACCCCAAAAATAGAAGGAAATGGTCATCAAATGGTTTGGAGTGGAACACACTTAAAAGAATCAAAGCTAAGGGACAAAAGGCTTACATAATACATCACTAGCTAGATCTAGCATGAGAGCTTGCCAAGATGGAAACTTTATACCTCCAAAAGGTTGACAATAAGATGAATGATTTGGATCTACAAGCTATGGAACTCTTAGATGCTTCTATAAAGTCTTCTTCTTCAAAAGAGCACATGCAAAACAATTTAAAACCTCAAGGATCTCACATAAATGGCTAAGGTTTCGAAGGGACAGGATGGGGGGATGGAGGCTTGGTATGAAGAGGCTCTCAAGAGGTTTAGAGCCTTTAACTAGGCTTACAACCCCGAAAATAGGGTTTGAGCTTCTACGAAATACACGTTGTGTAGCTGGACTTACGCCCAACATAAGTCATTAATTACCCACGAGGAATCTTTCTCCTACGTTAAGCGTAGAAGGCCATCCTATGCCCCACATAAGACTCAAAATAGAAATAAGGGCTTAAAAAATTCAAGGAAAAATTATACATGTAGGATTGAGTGTTACAATCACCCTCAAACCTCAGAAAAACCCTAACCCTAATTCCCTTGGTGGTTCTTGGCCTTTTGGTGCAATTATTATCTTGAAAAAGTATAGAAGAAGGATTAGAAGGGGTTTTATTAACGGAGCTTCCAAGGAATTACCATCATCATCTTCTCATATTCTTTCTAGACCTTTGTAAGTGTCAAAGGCTCAAACTTTATTACCCTGTGTTGCTAGATCTAGGCTTTTGTCCCATTTTCTTCATGTTTGATCAAGTTGGAATTGAAGAGATCCATAAAGTTGGCAAATATATGGATTATAAGGGTCCTTTAAGTATTATAGAGTCTAGATCTAGAAATTGGTGAAATATTGGAGTCATGTATGAGAGTTTTGGTGTTATCTCTTTACTTTTGTCCTTAAATGGATTGAGGACATGCACGGAGCATGCATGTACATAAAGTAAACCTTGTTATGGACCTTTGGAGTCCCCTTAAGCTTTTGGAAAAGTTAGGGTTGGAGACTTAATGGTTTAAGGACTCAAGTCATTAAGGGATGGTTCAGACTGAAGTCACAACGTGACCAAGAAAGGAGTCCATGACTATTTTTTCTTTTTATGCTCACGATGTGACAGAGGAACGTTCATGTTGTGATGTTTTCTCAATGAGTTGTTCGTGAAGAGTTGGCTAAGTTGGAACGAAACGAGTTTGGGATCAGAGTGGGTGAGTTCTCACGACGTGACTAAGGGCTGGTCACGACATGAGGCCGAATGGTTGAAGTTATTGGTCGTTGACTTTGACTTTGACCATTGACTTGTTGACCTGGCTTGACTTCTGGTCAAACTAAGGGTTTTGGAGTGTAGACCGAAAGGATACTCTTTATTTCTATTAGGTGCCAGGTAGGATCAGTCTTTGATGGATGAGAGTTGTGGTGTTTAGCTACTACTTGCAAGGTGAGTCTTCTCGCTATACTTGCTTGTGTGGAAGAATATACATGTTGACCGGCTAGGTCTTATTTGTTGATTATTGTTATATGTGAACTGAGTTGATGTTAATTCATGGACTGCTGATAGTCCCCAAAGTTTCTGATAACCCGTGAGGCATATTGTTAGCTCACTGGCATTGCTGATAGTCCCTAGGGTTGCTGATAACCCACAATTGTTTATATTGTTATGTTGTATGTGATATTCAGGACTACTGATAGCCCCATGACTGCTAATAACCCTTAGTTAATTATTATGTTGTATTGTATGTGGTATTTTGGGGAACTCACTAAGATTTGTGCTTTGTGGATTAACCATTTTGTAGGTGTTTACCAGATTGCGAAGGTGGGACTGTACACACACATCGATTGTTTTATGATTCGAGATTCCGCATTGTCTTCATTATAACTTTGGTTTTTCAATAATGGTTTGTGAAAAAATGGTTTATCGTGGATATGGTTTTATTAAAAATGGTTGTTATATAATTTTAAAAATGAAAAATTGTGCCTGGTTTTTTGGGACGTTACAACGTGAGGGGGATGGAATGATGTTGGCTATATGGAGATGTCAGATTAAGCATCATGTTTAAGTGTAAGGTATATATGGTGAAAATACTAATTTGTATCACTCTCGAACGGCAACCTATTGGGACACGTTAGAGTAGTGAATGCAGAGAACCAGAGATAGTGTTACGGGTGAGAGTCGCACCTCACATGGTGCACTGGGTCTTCAGGTTACACTATTAGTGAATGCAGAGAACCAGAGATAGTGTTACGGGTGAGAGTCGCACCTCACTTGGTGCACTGGGTCTTCAGGTTACACTAGTAGCGAACGGGGTCTTTGTGGGGGATTAGTGATGTTTTAGACCCAAGATAACGGTTAACATTAAAAGTAATTATAACGAAGATAAACAATTAATATTTACAATGGTGAAATGTCAACGGTTAATATATACATTATACATTGATAATAATAAACGGTGTAATGTAATTCGTATGAAAGATGTTGTGTGATTTTATGCGTGAATGATTGCATTGTATGAAATATGCATGTTTCCATACCTATTGTATTTGAGATTGACTCGTTGTGTTGTTTCCAACACTTGGTCTTGTTGTGTTTTTCCATGCTTGCCTTATGATGGTACATGTAGCTAAGAAGTAAGGTATGGTGAGTTTGGGGTGCACTTTTTGGGTAATTGTTATCTCTTAGTATTGATACCACTTGGACATATCAAGTTCGTTTTTTTTTTTTTTTTTTTTTGGATTTTGAACTAGTCCATTTCTTATGGTTTTGGACATGGTTGTTTTTACATAACGTTGGTGATTGTTAAACATTTTAATAAATTCTTCCATTGCATTTTAACGTTAAATGATATTTTAAAAAAAGGGTGAAAATCATGGCATTACAAATTTTTGTACCACATACACGTATCACAAGAGTTTGAGATATTCAATGGACCAGCCAAATTTGAACATGAGGCAGCGTACATGGCTTGATGTGGTGAAAGATTATGATTGTGAGATTTTGTATCATCTGGAAAAGGCCAATGCAGTGGTTGATACACTAAGTTGCAAGTTGGCTGGCACACCTATATGGGATCTGTGTTTGAGGATGACTGTTATGAATCCATTACTGTAAATTATTAAGGGAGCGTAGGTTGAGGCAATTAAGGAATTGAACTAGAAAAGTGAGAGGATACTGGATCAGGTCTCAACATTTGTTATAGATAATCGGGGTTTATCGACTCTGCATGGTAGAGTTTGGGTTCCTTATTCGAGTGGGGCCCAACATACTTTGGTGGAGGAGGCCCATAAATCTAAATTTTCGATCCGTCTGGTTGCCGTGAAGATATAGGGATTTGAGACATGATTATTAGTGGCCTTGCATGAAGAGGGACGTAATTTGGTATGTCGAGAGGTGCTTGTTGCCGGAAGGTCAAGGCCAAATATCGGAGGCCTCACGGTAAGTTCCAGTCGTTGGATATCTTATTGTGGAAATAGGAGTAGATCACCATGGATTTCATCACTAAGCTACCACAAACTGTAAGGGGATTCAATGGTATTTGGGTCATCGTGGACCGACTGATCAAGAGTGCCTTTTGACAAAAAGTTGACTTTTTGACTAAGTTTGACCTTGGGTCAAACTTTAGGGTTTTAGGTCATATACTCAGGTTTGACCTTTATTTAATGTCTAGGTGGTTCATGAGACTGACCTTTACATTATTCGCGTGCAATTGTGATCTTTGGATTTCTGCGAGGTGAGTTTTCTCCCTGTATACTTCTAACATAGTTGATATGATATATTCTTAGCTAGACTAGTATGGTCTTGGTTGTTGCTTATTTCTTGTATGTTTACATGCTTCGTTCCGTTGAAATAGACATGTCGGGTTGCAACAGACGTGTTCGGTTGAAATAGACATGTTGGGTTGAAACAGGCCCGAAAGACATGTTGAGTTGAAACATACCCGTTCGGTTAAAATAAACATGTTGGGTTGAAACATACTCGTTCGGTTAAAAAAGACATGTTGGGTTGAAACAGACCCGTTCAGTTGAAAGACTTGTTGGGTTGAAACATATATGTTCGGTTGAAATATACATGTTGGGTTAAAACATACTCGTTCGGTTGAATCATCCATATTGGGTTGAAACAGACATGTTACTATTATGATTAGTTATATGTGATGTATGTGATATTTTGGGGAACTCACTAAGCCTTATGCTTACAGTTGTGGATTAAAATATTTCAGGTATTTCTTAGAATCGTGGGAAGGCAAATGCATGACTATACACATTCATCAGCATACTATGTTTTGAGATCTGCTTTGTTTTCTATGAATAGTCTGATCTTGAAATTTTGTTTGGGAACAATGGTTTTGCTTTGATTATCCCTTTAATGAGATTTGAGAATTTATCTTGATTTTAAAAATCAAAATTTTATTGTAAAAATTGGGACGTAACACATAATTAAACAATCACGGTTTGTTTCAAGCTGATACAAACGAGAAAATTTCTCTGACAAAACCCGGTCACCCACCCAAATTTATTTACAAAATTTATCTGAGAACCATTACCAAGTCTTCTTTTTAAAACCGGATTATTAATAATGTATTTTTCTTAAGATTTATAGAGTTGATAATTCGAACCCATGACCCATTTCCTCGAACTTTGTTAGCAGCCAAATCAAAACCACCTCGATCCTCATATAAATCTTTAACGACCTTCACCGAGATCATTTAATTACTATTAAGGAAATGCTATTTTTTCAATAATGAATAATTTAAAGTTGCTAAACTTCTAATATCCAAACCACCTTTGTCTTTTTCGGCTAAGACCATATCACATTTGACTCACGACACCTTTATCTTTTTCGGCTAAGACCTAACACAATTATGCAACATCAATCTGCTCTTGACCGGGAGAACAACCTGCACCTAACATATCAAAAGAAACCTATGTTGCAAATTAATTCTTTGTACAATATATAAAATATGACACGATGTCAGAATCGAAAAGAAACAAGTTCCATATAAAAACAAATTTTGAAAAAATAGACCAACATAAAATTACAAGAATTCATGACTGTGCCACATCTCATCGACCACCGGCTTGCATGGGCGCCTTATCTTGGTTCAAAAAGAGTCCATTTCTTTATCACATGGACTATTGTTAAAAGGGCCCACTTGGTTTCGTATCTATTGGACTATTGGCTTTTTCCAATAATACTAGTACACATACTTAGGGGTGTACAAAACCCGATATCCGAAAATTCGGATAGTTGATTTTTGATATCTGAATCCGTATCCGAAATTTTGGATACGGATTCGGATATTAAACCGGATATCCGAATTTTATTAATTTTAAATAAATATCCACATCTGAACATCTGATCCGTAAAATCACCGCAACTCTTAAAATTAATAATAGCAACTATGTTAAATCTTGCGACATAGATGGATATCGATAGCAACAAATAAATATATGTAGCATTTACTTAATAGTTTTTTATTATAAGCCAACGAACCAAGATTATAACAAACAAATATATAACAATTGTAAATGGAAATGTTTGCATTAAAAGTTTGGAAAGAATGGTCACGAAAAAGTTGAAAATGGTGGGGAACATTATTCCATTAAGCATGTCAATGTTTCTAATTTCTCATTTTAAAATATTAAAAAATAAAGAAAATTTATTTTTTCGGATATCGGATATCCGAAACTTTATAAATTCACTATCCGTATCCGAAACCGAAAAATCGGAAATCCGGATATCCGAAATTTCAGATAATTTCGGATCGGATTTTCGGATGCAGATATTTTTGAACACCCCTACACATACTTAGGCACTTTTCATAGTACTAAGGGTGCACATCGGGACGGTTTTATATAGACAAAAAATATCGTATAAAAGCTATAAGTTTTTTTTTCCAATAAATTTATATATAGAATTATGTACATTCTGAATGTCACCATTAACGATTGAGTTTGCAATATTACATTATTTTATTTATTCTAAGACATTCTATTAATAAGCATTTATTAATATTTAAGATATTTTGTTAATAGTCAATTGATGTAGTGTTACATTATTGTAGTTTATTATTGTAGCGCGTTGAATTTGGAATACTTTATGCAACTACAACTAAATAAATTGTTCACTAAGGGTGTTGTTTGTTTTTTGGAAAAAACTTCTTCAGACCTTTTATTGTTGCGCGACGCAGCACACGCGCATCACCTTTCATCTCGCAGTTGTTTGTTTTTCAGAAGTCTCCGGATTAAAAAACATTGTGTGTGTTCTTCTTGGCACAACACTTGTTTTGCCTCTTCCTACCTCTTCCTACCTCTTCCAACCTCTTCTTCTTCTTCTTCTTTTTTCTTGCTAAAATATTGATTATATATTGTTAAAATCTTATTTCACATTTTTTTTTTTCATTTTTTTTGTTTATTCTTGTTGATTGTTTATTCTTTTTTTTTTATATTGAATAATAATAATTTGTTGATGAAATATCATTATTTTATGCTAAATATGTTTATTTTTTATTAAAATATCATTATTTTTTGCTGAAATATTGCCGAAATGTTATACATTATTAAATTTTCGGTATTAAAAAACTATTTTCGGATTATAAAATCAGTTTATTTTAATTTTTTAATATCTGCAGCAGCATGCAGATGTTAAAAAAACAAACACGCTTCTTATTACAGTCTGCAGTCGTTTGGTCCACCTCTTCTACTGCAGAGGATTGTAGAGGTGGTCTGCAAACTTTATGGATTTTTGTTTCGAAAAAACAAACAGCACCTAAATGTAATTGGCGTGGCCAAGTTTTTATTATTATTGCTTTAATAGTTCGTTATGTTTCATTGTAGTTTAACTCGTTAGTTTATAATTTGTTATGTTTAATTATTTTAATATAATTTATAAGTAGTTTAAAGCAAACAAACCGAAACCTAACCGGAAATTACTCTAAACCAAAGCGAATAAATGGAATGAAAAGACCAAGAGACCATATTGGTCTATAACAAGACCGATGAGACTGGTTCGAAAAAAACGGTCAGAAAAAGAACCGATCCAAATAAACATTGGTCCTAGAAAGGACCCCATAGTTTGTGCACCTCTACTTGCCCTGCTACTCTTATATATTAGTTGTAATTCTTAATTTAAAACTCTGGAGGATAATAAATATTAGGAAAAAAAATATTGGCATTGCTATTATGTTATATCAAAAGCTTAATTTCAAAAAATAAATCAACTCTATCCTAATATTTCGCTTGATAACTAATATTTCATATTCAAATAAGTGTAGATCTATCAAAGGGCTTCTAGCTTATCATGTATTATCCTTTCTCTTTAAAGTCAAAGTTCAAGCGAAACATAGATTTACAAATAATTTCAAAACAAACTAGATTTGTTTAAAAAAAAAAAAAAAAAAAACCTCGCATATCTGCCCAACCGTTTGAATCTTCTCGCAAAGCAGTGGCGAGGCAGTAGGGGCCTAGGGGGCAGCGGGGATGTTATTACTCACTTACTCCCCTCTAACTCTTTAAATTGATGTAATACAGAGCCTAAATAATTACCCCATTTTTAGCCCATCTTTAAAGCCAGCAACCCCCCTATATGGCTATATGTTTAATATGTTTAATTGCAAAACGATCATATTATAAAATGGCACGTATTAAGATTACACTGATTTTGCTTACCCTCATGCTTTTAATTTTTTTAACAGCTGTATGAAGGCTAGCTAAAAACTAGCAAAGAAACAAACAATTAGTTCCTAAGAAGATTTTGCATCTCCTCATTTTAATTTTTTCTAGCCTAACGATTTCTATTTAAAAAAAAAAAATAAAAAAAATAAATAAAAAATAAAAAAATCTTCTCTGTATTCTAAAAATCGCATATTTTTGAAAACCAAAGCAATATGGGCAATACCCGATCACCATTATTAAAATCTATGCAATACTGAAATGCATTCTCCATTCAACACAAGGTAATTTTTAATTCTTATTATATATTTAATATTTTTTGATGTTTGCAATTAATAATATTAGTATGATTGGTAATCAGTTCTTATTCAAAATTTCTGATTCCATTCCTATTGCAAAGTGAACATATTTTTTTTCCCTTTTTTGATGATTTTAGGTCTAAAAATAGTGGCAATGTCTACAACATCAAAATATCTGTTGGATTTACTTTACTTGTTATTCCAAAAGATTCCTACATGATAAGTGGATCGTGTTTGCACTTTCATGGCATCCCACACACCTTTGGCTTTCATGGCCCGTATCCATAACTTCAAATGGCCAAACCCTTTGTGGTCCACAAAAGGATCATATAGTCAAAATACATGAAGAATGAGATTACTAGGCCAAGTGGCCAACCTCAAGTGAACTTAAACTCATGCTCTACGCTTTGAAGTTTGAAATATCAACTCACCCTTAAAAGCTTGATAAAGATTAAGGAGTAGTATATGGTCATACACATTTAGATTAAGAAAAAACCACAAGTTGACATATTTGCTTGATATCCTGCATAAAATGTTCTGGTTGTCCATAGTCATTCTTTATTATCTAAAACTAACGGCAACAAATACAAGTATAGAACCTAAGCATCTATATTTCCTACACACAAAAGGGTCGTCTTATAGGACTGAACTCTTTTACTAGCGTATAACAGGTCATTGTGTATTTGATTTCAATTTGATCATGTTGGGACAAGATGATGGAAGTTAGGGATTAGACGAAATAATAACCTTTTTTCTTAAAAAAAAGTAATTTAGAACCTTAATAAATTCATAAACATCGGCAGTAGTCTTAGGTGTCGTTTGGTTCGCTGGAATCCATTGGAATTAGAAGGAGTTTGAATCCAATTCTATCATTTTTCCTTTGTTTGGTTCAAGCTTTCAAAATGAATTGGATTCCTAAAGGAGTCAAATTTTCTTCCAATAAGGAAAAATAAATTTCATCCAAAAAGTTAAGGAATTAAAATTCTCTTCAAGTAAGAATGTTGAATGTTAACATATTACCCATTTTACTTTTAACACTACATATGAAACCTATCTATCGCCACCATCATCGCCACCTCCACCATCATCCACCAACCACCACCACCTCCACCGCCACCCACCGTCACCACCACCAGTACCTCCGCTACCACCACCCTCCACCCA
Source organism: Lactuca serriola (assembly GCF_051521515.1). Classification (NCBI taxonomy): domain Eukaryota; kingdom Viridiplantae; phylum Streptophyta; class Magnoliopsida; order Asterales; family Asteraceae; genus Lactuca; species Lactuca serriola. Next base: position 66,267,665 of record NC_136414.1, read on the forward strand.
CTAGCATCGTCACCTCCACCACCATCACACATCACTGTCGTCACCACCCGCTGTCACCACATCCGACACCACCCATCACCGCCACAACCACCCACCACCACCACTGTCACCATCACTCGCCACCTTCACCACCGTTACCACTGCACCACCCTCCCCCTCTACCACCACGACAATACCATCACTGCCACCACCACCACCACCTTCATCACCTCCGCCACCACCACCACCAACACCTTCGCCACCACCGTTACTACCACCCTTGCTACCTCCACTACTACACCACCTGCACCTCCACCACTACTCATTGCCTCCACCATCACCATCACAATTACTACTGCCACCATCGCTATCACCTCTGCCACTACCCCACATCACCTATGTCGTCATCAACACCACTACAGCCACTATCAACATCACTCCCACCATCACCATCATTTATTGTTTTTATAATTTATATAATATATTTTTACATATAAGTTATAAAACATAAGTAAAAAAATGACAATTTTGTCATTTTGTATTATTTCAATACCATTTTCTGCCAACCAAACATTATATGGAATTGTATTCAAATTTCATTCATGGCAACCAAACAAAATATGGAATTTGATTAGAATTCCTGACAGATTCCAATTCCTTCAAAAACATTCTACGAACTAAACGCAACATTAAGATTTTGAAAGATATAAATTACATAAAGGGACATTCAGATGAAAAGATACATGTTTTAAGGACATCATCGTAATTCTTTAAACCTTACTTGAAGTAGATTTTGAATTAATATTCTTTTTATTCTAAACTAGCATGAATCCCAACTAAATTATTTGGGCATGATACTTTTCACCCGAATAAGAAGGTGTTGAATCATAAAAAGTGACCCTCTTGAACTTCAGCTACCGCAACCAACAAGCACCCGCAGTCAAGCTCCTTCATCAGCAACCGCATCCGGAGTCTCTACCTACCGCGGTCCTTTACTGGATTACTTTACTTGTCTTTTATTGTAATACTCTCTATTGTCTAGTATGCCTTGCATGGCTACTCTTAGAGATGTAATCTAGTGTACTTCGTGAGTCTCTATAAATAGAGCTCATTCTCTTGTATTCTAAATGCATCCATTTTATTCTGAATACACATCTCTGAAGTTATCTTTTCTATCTCTCTTACTCACACTTCTTACTCTCACATAACCGATTACAATCTCTCTTCGGAGCAAGCCTTTTGTGACTTAATTACTAAGCTTGATCTTACTTATTAACTTGGCTTGAATGCATTCCTCGGTATGAATCAACTTATGTATATACTTGATATAACAATTGTTGTCATTTCCATTTCTTTACTTTTCCGCAACTAACTCTCTAACCATCTAACTCTAAATATTATTGTTGAGCTTTTAGATCCTTCGAGATTAACTATTCCGCAATATACTTGTTCTAACGTTTGTTCAAGTGTGTCTCAAAGTTTTTCTCTCAACAATTGGTATCAGAGCCATAGTGGTTGCTTTTTGAAAACGGAACTTTGATTTTCAAAGGGCCTTCTATACCACTGAAGCTCATTTCTTAAAAAAAAACTTCAAAAATATGGCACAATCGTTATCTCTGAATGTTTCCAACAGTGTTGGTGGTTCTAATCGAGCCCCAATACTGGTAGCAAATGAATATCACCACTGGTCACAAAGAATGGAAAGATACTTAAGGAGACTTGGTAGAGACGTATGGTGATCCGTAGAAGAAGGACCACATGTCCCAGTCCTTACACCAATCCAAAGTGGCGAAGATACAACCAGACTAGGAGGAGGTCAACCAGTCATGAACCGTCCCGCCAAGGATGATCTCGATAAAATGGAAAATGATGTTGTTGCTTTTTATGAAATCTCTTGTGGATTTGCTCCTGACAACTTCGATATTATCATAAATTGCAAATCAGCAAAAGAGATATGGGATGTTCTCAAGAATCTGTACGAAGGCTCAGAACAAGCACAAGACAAGAAGCTTACAACCGCACTCAATGAGTTCAACAACTTCAAAGCTCATACTGGCGAAAGTTTGGAAGACTCTTTCAAAAGGTTCAACCTGATAGTCACCAAGTTATCCAATGCGGGCACCATCCACAGTAACCATGAAACAAATCTTCAGTTTCTTAATGGTTTGGGAAGACATTGGACTATGGCAAAGATGATAGTCCAAGGCGATAGAAAGATTCATTCTTTGTCACTCTACAAGCTCTATGGGGAACTGCAAGCACAAGAATCCACCGTACTCAAAGACTGTGCTGACTTCAGAGGACCTCTTGCTCTCATAGCACAAGCTCAACATAATCAATCTTACTCTCCCTCGTATGACACTCCACCGCAGTCATACAAAGCTGATTCAAAGTATGATGATGAAGAAGAATTTCAAAAGGAGATTGCTCTAGTTAGCAAACAATTCAACTGACTACCACCTCACTCTTTTCGCAAAAATCAACAATTCAACAAGCCACCTTTCAATCGTAACTTCAACCCACAAAACAATCACTCTTATTATCCTGAAAGTTCTCATCCACCACCGCAATCTCAAAATACTCAAGCAAAGGAAGCACCACAGTCTACTCAAACCACTGACTCCGATACTCCCTCAGAAGACAAGACAGATGTTGTAATTTGCCACAAATGCAACAAAGAGAATCACTTTGCAAAAGATTGTAAGGCCAATGTAGTAAAAGACAGAGCATTCTACCTTAGAATGGATCAAGGGTTGGAAGATAAGGAAAAGGCAAGGGCATACATAGCCCATGTCAAAAGAGACCATCAGGTTTGGTCATCCGGAGACAAAGATGAAGCCATCAGCAGTGTCAAAGGAAAAGGGAAGATCTGCATGCTGACAAATACAGATCATGATGGGTCTACAAAGTTGGACAAGATGTAACAGCCCGGATTTCCAGGTATCTTTTATTCATATATTTTTGGTGTTTTGTGAGGGGACTCGGCGAGTTGGAGCTCAAACTCGCCGAGTAGGATCACGGTTCTGGACGCGGGTTCGCGCTTGGACTCGGCGAGTCCAAGGAATGGACTCGACGAGTCCGCGCTGTTTAATGAAACCCTAATTTCCCAGTCCTAAGCCCTATTTAAAGGACCTTATGGCCCTTCATTGTGGCTACCTTGACCTTGAGAGCACCAAAACAGCTGAGAGTTCTTGTGAGTGAGATAAGAGGCCATTATTCACCAATTTTGTGTGTGTTTGAAAGAAAGGAAAGGGAAAGTCAAGCTAGAAGAGTTGGGGATCTTGGATCTACTTCCATTTCGTCAGAGGAAGCTTCTTGAGGTATCATTCAGAGCTTATTCTCGTGTTTTTGTTGATATGGTCAAATCTAGGGTTTCTTCATGCCTTGTTTGCCTTGTATTTGGAGTGTGAGAGGTCCCATGGGGATATGGTACCTAGATCTGGACCTTAGTAGGTCCAGAGAGTCCCAAATGCCATGCTTTATGTCCTTCCTTTTGGGTTGGAGACTTAGGTTGCCATTTTAGAGGTCATTTCTTCAAAAGAAGCCTTGTAGGCGTTGCATGGTAGCCAAGACTGTGACTTTACGTGATGAATGTGCTTAGGAGGGCCAGATCTATGAGTGGATGGAGCGGATCTGACCTCAGAAGCGAGATTAAGTTGATGCATGGCGTGGACTCGCCGAGTCCGAAGAACAGACTCGGCGAGTAGCATGAAGATTGTCCTTGACCACTCAGCGAGTGGTCTTGCCGAGTTAATGGTTGACTTAGTGAGTCAGGGGGAGTTAGAGAGGGTTGACAGGTGGACTGAGTCGAGCTGGAACTCGCCAAGTTGTTCTTGAGACTCGGCGAGTTGAGTCGTGGTGGCCCCGCGATTCATGCCAGGTGGGACTCGTCAAGTTGGGGGTGTACTCGACGTGTTAGGAGAGGATCCTAGAGAGTCAGTGAACACGTATAGACTCGCCGAGTCGCCCTAGTGCACTCGCCGAGTCCGGTCAAGTTGACCGTTGACTGTTGACCAGAGTTGACCAGTGTTGACTTGATAGGGATAGTCAACCTTAGTGGTAAAAGTGTTAATTAGAGATATATGATGTTATAGGAGGATTATAGCTCGGAGGATCGAGCATGAGTGATTTCCAGGATTCGCGAGTTACCGAGATATACGAGGTGAGTCTTCTCACTATACTTTACCTTGAGTAGGTAATCAGAGTTATGTGACAGAGTATTTGTATGCTATATGTATGTTATGTGTTGTACTGCATTATTTCTATGTGATTTATGTTGTGCATGTTTACAGAGTTGGAACCGGAAGGTTCCCAGAGATAGAACCAGTGGGTTCACAGAGTAGGGTCTACGGACCCACAGAGTTATAGCCTCGAGTGGCTAATATGTGTTATGTGTGGTATTTTGGGGAACTCACTAAGCTTTGTGCTTACAGTGTTAGTGTTGTTTGTTTCAGGTACTAGTGATGACCGTGGGAAGGCGCCGGCTTGATCTGTACACACGCATGGGATTTTTATGATATGTGATCTTGGGATTTTGTATGATATGGAATGGAGTTTTAAACTTGATGTTTTATGGAAATTAAATGAAAATGTTTTTATATTATGCGAAAAATTATTTTGAAATTCACGGTGTTACACAAGAACTACTGCCACGTGGCAAAGGATGGAACTCTAAGCATCGCCAAACAGGTAAAACTCATGATCCAAACTCTAAACTATAGCATGCATGACTGCCAACCTTACATAGATGATCTTAATGACACATGTGATGCCGTCCTTATAGACTATAATAAAGCCTTAGATAAGAAGAACATTGCGTCCCAAGAGATGTTCCATGTGAGAGGACGACTGGATAACAAAAGACTCAAAATGGCTATGTTAGAAAGAGATTTAGAGTTAAAAAAAGATGCAAGAATGTTGAGTGAAATCCAACTAGAAATAGCTTTGAACCAAAGAGATTTAGCTCAAAGTGAGATTGTATGTTTAAATCTTTTAATAGAAAAATTATTCAATGAAAGTGAAGCTATTGAAAATCTAGTTAATAATGGAACCGTGGACAACACATACAATTGGGGTTGGTAAAATAGATATCCTACCGTAATGGATTCCTCACCACGGTTCAAAAAATACAGACGGTATGTCCCTCCACACCGAGAATTTCATTTCCCAGTCAATGAAAAGACCTTTCCTAAAGATATCAAAACTCACTTCGGTAGACTGCATAATCTAAGCAATAATTGTGTCATTGAGGAAATTGTGACTGAGGTTTCGGGTCACACAAGTGATCAAATTCCTATCTGTGGCACGACTTACCCAAATTCTCAAACCTTATCCATAGTTGATGAAGAAATTGTCATTGATGGCCCCAAAAGTCTCGGAAGACTTTCCATCTCTGTCCTTAGACCGCAGTGTCTCACACTGTAGTCAGAAGTCCCAACTAAGACTTACTCTGCGGTAGTCAAGTCATCCCAACCGCAGTCTTCGAACAAAAGTTCTGCCACTCTTCAAACAATTCATCATGAATTACCCATAGAAAACTTTGAAGTGGGTCAATGTTCTCAAATCCCTGAATCTTCAAGTTCGGATGACTCAAGCCCACGTTTTCACAAAATTTCGAAGGGTTCTAGGAAACCGCAGTTGAACAACAGAGACTGCGATTCACCAAAATCCTTAGCTAAAAGGGCTTTCAAAGAGGAAATTCGCTCCCGAGGCACAAATAGACAAATTTTTTCAAAAAACAAGAAGCATGTCAGATTTCAAAAGTCCATAAAAATTTGTTTTCTCTCACTATTTTTCAAAAAACTCTACCATCAAGAAAACAAACAAAAAGGAATGTACAGTTTCAACAGTCATTCCGAAATCATCTTCACAACCCAAAAGGGTGTAAAGTCTTTTCGAAACAATGGTTTTCAAATCTACTCCTCAGATGATCCGAAATGGAAAGGTATCTTACCCACTCCAACACTTTTAAACTCACATCAAAATTTTAACAAGTGGAAGTGTATTCTACCAAATCCAACAAAAAGGACACAAAGATCTACACGTGCTAAACCTTTTTCAAAAAAAACTTTTCAGAAACCAAACACCACTCATGTCAGATCTTTTCAACCTCGAACTAGTCACAAGCCCAACAACTCATCCTTTAAACCACTGACCAAACATGATGTCAGAACAAAAGACAAAATCTCATCCTGTGAATGTCAGTGTAGTTGCCAAAAAGATTCATCCTATGTCAAATCTAGTTGGAATCAAAAACCTCGTAATTTTTCAAAAACACACAACACTCCAAAACTACACAAACACCCAGGACTAGGATTAAAAGTTGACACGAAACCAGTCCATGCATCATTCAAAAACTCATCTGTTGTTCCAGGCTCCAAACTAGTTTGGATGCCTAAATTAACCGTGTAATTCTCAGGCTTTGTGCAAAGAGGAACAAGAATATGAATGGTTAATTGACAGTGCCTGCTCCTTGCACATGACTGAAAGGTTAGAATACCTTCGGGATTTCAGGCCAATTTGCAACGGTGGAAATGTTACATTCGGCAACAATGCGAATGGAATCATCCGAGGTTACGGTGTACTCTGTGACAACCCGAAATTTCCATTCAGTCAAACCCTAAAAGTCAACCACTTCGTATCATAAGTTAATATCATTATTTCTTTTTTTTTAAGAAATTTAAAGTTCGTTTGATTATTTTAATATTATTTTTAAATGAACGGGTGAAAGAAAGTGTCGTCTCGGGCTTTGAATTTTAAAAACCGCAAACACCTCGCGTCTTAGAAGTTATCGGCCAAACTATATTGTTGGGTCGAAAAATCATCCCAAAAATCCGTAAACTCATGCTTATACATGAGTTTACTCCCCAAGACTAGTCATTTGTGTTAATTTTACTCCCCATTTACTAAAAGAGTAAACTCCAAAAGAGTAAACTCCAAACTCTTTCAAGTATCATCCTAGATTTTGTTCTAGATCTTCAAACTAGTAAGTGTTCTAACCCTTTCAAGTTAGTATATCACTTAATCTAGTGATTGTACATCCTTTAATCGATTCATTTATGTGTTTTGATTAGTTTTTTCAAAACACCAAGAACACACACTAGTGTTCTTGGACTTAAAGTTCATTTCAAGCTTCCACAATGTAAGTACTTCTATCCTAGAGTCATTTAAAGCTAGCTATACATGTTTATACCAAGGAAAAGTCCCAAGAACACCAAGAACAAGGTGTTCACGGTTTTGGGAGGCTCCCAAAACCGTAAACACCAAATATAGTCCCTTAGGGTGCTTTAGGGTGTCTAGATGCTTCACACTGCCTTAGGGACTTGTCTAGATCCATCCTTGATGAGTGTATCACACAAAAAGCACCAAAATCATATATTTTTATGTGTTTACGGTTTGGGGATCTCCCAAAACCGTAAACACCTCAAATGATGTGTAAAAGTCCCATAAATGTCCCATGGATGTTCCCTATGCCTAGAATCTAACCTAGACTAGTGCCATGTTTGAGCTAAGGACTTGAAAACCGCCAAATACCAAACTTAGGAGTTTAAGGTAGTAAACTCATGAGTTTAATGTAGTAAACTCATGGAGAAATGGTCCTTAGACCGTAAACTCCATTTAGGAGTGTTTTGATGCGACACAACACTTCCTAAGGCTAAATCATGAAGTAGGAATGCTTGGAATAGCTTAGAAGACTTCAAACTAAGAAATGGTCAAAAGGTTAGGAGTTGACGACCGTAAACTCAAGGGGTGTTGGTCCTTAGGGAGTAAACTCATTTTAAGAGTGTTCCTTGAACCCCAATCATACTAGCCTTTCCTACAACACTTAGATGCACTCCTTAGCACTTATAACACTTATACAAAGTGTTTGTCATGCCTTAGAGTGTTTTGACTTTGTTTATTAGTTGTTTAAAGACTAATTGTTTATATACATATATCCTTATATGTTATTAGGATCTTTGTGCGTGTCTAAGTCTTCACTTGACACCAAGCACTTATCCGACACTTCCTTCCGATCCACTTGCTACAGGTGAGTTCATACCCCTTAATCAATGTTTTAACTGTTTTTAAATGTTTTATGGGGGGATACAAGTAGAATTATGCTAATTATTATATCAATCACATGTGATTAATAAGCAGCATTCAAATGATTGACTACTCATTAGCCGTTTTACTAAACAGTTTCCTTCAAATGTTTTTCATAAACATTTTATGTGTTTAAAACTCCTTATTAAACTGTACATTTTACTCTGTATGTTTCCATTTAAACTCATTTACAATTGTGTTTCAAATAAATGTTTCCTTATACTTAAACTGTTTTATCAAACCCATGCCTTCAAACCGTTTTATAGATTGACATCATGTCGATCTTTTCTTAGATAATAATTATGTTCAAAGGTTTTACAAAACTTATTTTATGCTTTTATATTATAAATTGCATGCCTATATATGTATAGTTATATAAGAAATGTTGAAAGGACTTAGGAAGGCTATCCACCCTGTTTCCTTTTCCTCGATTTGGATGTCGTCTGGTGGGATATCGAGTACCCGTCCGAAGGTCGTTTAAATATTAGTTATATATAATGTGTACATATATAGTCATAAAGGTCCTTCCAGTTCATCCAATGCCCTTGGGTAGCAAGGGTATACATCCATGTCCATACGTACCAGTTAGATTACTAGTAAACTACCATATGGGTAGTTTAGGAAGATACTAGAACTATTACTAGAACGCGATATCATACAATGAGTCAGTTCATTCATGAGTCAATACTTTCTAGAACATTACAGTACATTACTATACTTGCTAGATAGAGAGGGCATACATTACAGCTAGAACATTACAGTACATTACTATACTTGCTAGATAGAGAGAGCATACATTACAGCTAGAACATTACAGTACATTACTATACTATTACATAGATATGTTTACATTATCACACTTACATGAGTACGCTTACATATACATAGAACATACGTGACTAGGTGCTATAGCATGGAATCAGTTCAGGATCTAACTATACCGATGAATCACAACGCAATTGTGATAGTTATATCGAGTATACATGATCATAGTAATATGGATGCTGACGGCTTGCACACATGCAGGGGTCGTGGGTAGGTCCCAAAATCCCTTTGACAGGGGAGCGTATAGCCTGGGATCTAGCCATCACATTATACCTTATCCCTCAAATAAGGCAATTGAGTACCGATGTAGTTATTTATAACAAATGCTACAGTACTTAGAAGAATTACCCTAGACTTTAGGTAATTGGTACGGTTGTAGTTCTGCACTACACCATAGTACTATTTCATTTTCCCATTACATTCACTTCATGAACATTCACACGACGCACGGTAATGTAGAAACTATATTTTTGGTTAATGATAGTCAGACTTGGGAAAATACACACTCTTACAAGAGACACACACAGACACTAGATGCCTTGGTAGAAGGCTACATATAGATCAATTAAGTCTTGGTAGAAGACTCCCTGTTATAATAGTAGGAATCATAGGGATTTCTAGGGTTTTTTCAAACATTTATAGTTGTTTTATAAACATTTTCATACTTACAATTTATATACATTTTAATACTTACAATCCATACTCATACAAATTCTTACATACAAATTAAGACACTAAAATACTTATGATCTCACCAGCTTTAAAGCTAATACTCTCTTTCAAAATAACTTGTATCCTCAGGTCAAACATAGACAGGTACCGATGCAAGGTTTGGAGAAGATGGAGCTCGTTCAAGACTCATCTTTCATTTTGATTTATGCTTTAGTGTTTATCAAAATTTGACAGAACACACTTGTATAATAATTATATTATTAATGCAATGAATGATGTTGTTTCTTGTTTACTACTTTTGATTTTTGTGATGTTGTACATGACATCCTCCGCCCCAGAATGTTTCCGCCGTTCTTGGTTTTGGGGTGTGACAGATTGGTATCAGAGCATTGTTTATAGTGAATTAAGTATATCAACCCATAAAAGATATACAGACTATAAATACAATGGGATTAAAAATACTCTGACCAAGAGTTTATACTTTAAATAATAAAATATTTAATTAAGTATACGTGCTGCATTCATACTAAAATCAGTGTCACTAGGACAGTACAAAAGAATTACGATTGTTGGGCAACACAGGTGGACTTAGAGACATATAGTCAAAACTGGGAAGATATAGCTTGATCAACTATATTATCCGAGGGTTGACTAGCATGTGCCTAAGTGTAGTTGTGTGGTTACAACAAGTCTAAAATCTTACCAACCCTACCACAATGAGAACAGTAGAACATAACATTAAACTTAAAATACTATAGGAGTATTTGGTGTTACTATAAGTACTTTATACTTGAGAACTAAAACAGGATCTTCATTACGAAGTTGATAGTTGCTAAGTGGATACACTAAGGCTATATGTAATTAGGATGTTATAGACTTAGAATCTGTGAAAATTTTACTTCACCCCTATTCTGTGTGAATATGGAGTTAAGGTCACTTATTCGAAGGCCTATCTTGTTTCGATTACATATAACTGGTATGCACTTCACAAATAGCGATGTAACTAATGAAGATTTTCTAAATAATTATCTAGATAGTTCATCTAATAATTATTTTCCTACCCCAATTCTCGCATAGATAACATGGCTGGACGCCATCCCCACGGCAACCAGTATCTTCCGAACGAAGTCATTGCTGGTTGGTTTGGAGAAGAACCAGGGAATGATCATCCTATCCCTTTGAATGATCACCATGATGAAAACCTTTCGGACGATTCTAACTCCGAACCCGAGGTTGAAAACCTACCCCGAGCAGCTCCCTTTCCAATTCCTAACCCTCGTCCGGCTTTTCATGGCCCGACGCCTCCATGGGTAGAATGTTTGGAAACATGGAGCCAAGGACAAGATCAGCCCATGCCATTTAGTGGTGACTGAAGCTTTTATGACCTGAGAAATGGGGGCTCAGCAGATAGAATCTTGCTAATCTTGGTCCGCAGAGTGGCCCGAAATGAGATTCAAGGCAGGACAGCCCTACATCAGATCACCGAAGTTGTCGCCGATGCGAGAATGCATACCCTCCGAACCATTCGTCTAGAAGATGCTCGTGAGAGATCTGAGAGAAACCATGAAACCTTGCTTCAAGCACTGGCTGAATCACGAGCCGAATTCATAGAGCCCCGAGTACGCCAGAGGGTGTACAAAAGACACCTTCTTGATGTGGAACGCTAGTTGGCTGAAATGAGAGTTCACCAGAGGGATGACCGTCGCCAGTAGTAGATACTTTACTTCCTCTTCCTTGTTTGAAGGAATCATTTTTCTATCTATGCCCGATGTGACAATTTCTATGAAACTATCTTGTACTGTAAGTACTTTTGGTTAGGTCCTTATGCTGTCAAGAACTATCTTCTCTGGATATGATGTAAGACCTTTTGCAAGGTCATTTTCCTAAATTTTACGTCATGAATATCAAAGATATTGACAGTCGACTAACTTCTGCGTCATTCTTTATTCAAGTACTCCTATCATACTTTCATTGGAGTCTATCCGAAACATGCTTTAGTCAAGTCATTGGACTATAGTAATTTAACTCCGGAGACATTTCCAAGGCTCTTTTAGTGGTTGGATCCTGTTATTCACCAACCATCAACACCTCGGCTTGAACGACAAACATCTTGAGACCATTCTACGAACTCACTTCCATTCCTTACTAGGACTGCATCATAGGGATGTAGGTCAAACCTTCGCGATCATACCTCCAATCCGTACTAGGACTGCATCATAGAGATGTAGGTCAAGCTGTCAAAAGCATACTCTTACTCTTTACTTGAACAATCGAAGTACACCCAGGGTCAACCAGAATCGCTCACAAAATCCTTATCTTACGTGTTACAGAATCATGTCTTCATCCGGAAGCAATCAGTCAAACAACGAAACCTCCGCTTTCCCTATGGACACCACTACCTTCCAAACCGCAGTTACAACTGCCGTGATGGCTGACGTGACAGTTGTCCTTGCACACCGTAGCGCTATCAGCACAATCAATACTGATGATGGGATTAAAGATTCTGATCGTAGTATCAATCCAGGAAGTCATCAAACAGTAACAGTCGCAGGCTCACAAAGCCGAAAATCAGAGAACAAGAAACGAAAGCGCCAAGCCCGGAAAGAATGCAAGAAATCCCAAAAATTTGCCATGCAACAACAACAAGTGGAAACCCCTGCCATCCCCGTACCGAGCAGGCCATACGAGGGAAAACTCCCGAAGTGTGATAAGTGTAGTTTCCATCATCATGGGGCTTTCCATGAGATGGAATGTTGCAATTGCCTAAAAATAGGGCACCATGCTCGTAACTGTGGGGCACCGTCACGACCCATCACTCAAGTCCCTATCATCGGGACCAACCCTACACACAAAAGTAGTGATAAAGCCGAACGCTTTAGGAAGCAATTTCCAAGGTGGAGTAATGAGGAAGGCACTCGTGTCTACATAATACTGGCTAAACACCTCACTTCCACCACCAATGTTGGTGCTGTCCAGATATGTCACCAATGCGGTGAAATTGGACACCTCAAGAAGGATTGCCCGATAGCGAAGAACTCGGGTGCTGATGGGAAGGTTCTCAGGATCACAGCTGCAGGAGAAACTATGTCGTACCCTCGTTAATGTAATTTAGGTGTTTTGTTGTAACAGACTTATAACCCATCCAAAACTAGTGCAACTAGAGTCTTACCTTTTTCGAGATCCTATCTATATAGGGATGCTCGTGCTGCGTATACTTGTCTTTTGTAGTATACCTTATTCGCAGCAATAGTCTTGTAGTAAATCTAAAGTACTGTAACTCTGTTCATGGTTGCACGGTTGTGTTTTTTCTGTAAACGTCTTATGTTCAAATCTAATGTCTTTAAGTTTCCGTATGATTCCGACATTATCATACAGCTAGATTCAATTTGATCCACACCATACCAGCTTCATACGTACATCTCTTTCTTCGAAATCGCCCTTCCAGCAAAGTCATCATTTCAGAACACCGAAGTACTCAGGCATGGAGTACCTCATATTTCTTTCCTTTCCATAGGAATCCCCGAAGTACCACTCATGCAGTACGTCTAGTTTAATCCAAGGATTCATGCGGTTGATCTATCACTGAGGAATGTATACATAAGAGTGATATATAATCTAGGTTCTATAGGTTTAGAATTGATGATTCCACTTCAACTTCTTTTTCCTCGATGGGATGTGAGCTTAAAGAAGAATCAGTTATTCGACTACCTTTTCAATCTTAATTATATACGACTCGTATACACGAGATTGTAATTGTGAAACCATATATGAATTCTAACATGAACTTCAGGATGGAGAACTGCTCAAGGCTATGAGTGATCGCATCATCATGTGAACAAACTTAGAACCCAGTAAGACTTCTGTAAACAGATCTCCCTTCAGTCTAAACACCTACGGAGATACAAGAACAACCCGGACAACTTAGCAAACTACACAGAAATAGAATTGGAAGACTAGGCTTTTCACCCTGGAGAGCCCCGGTCTTATTCTTCCAGAGGTCGACGGAGTACATTGTATGTACCTTGGCTATCGAGGACCCCGTCTAGAAATTTTTTTCCATTAGAAATCGTTGCCTCTGTCTCGCATAGATGAATTGGTTGAGCAAACGCAAGGAAAGAATTACTTTCAAAAATGGTCCTGAGATCCGAATATCACCAGTTTGAGTGTGAGGGAAGGATGTCCGGAAGACTACCTTCCGAACTAGATGCGGACACTTCGAGTCCGTAATGATACCCCTCGGATAGGACCAATACGCCCGAAGCATTCATGAGTTAATGAATAGAGTCCGTCTTTCTTACTTGGATCAGTTCGTCATTCTCCATGTAACGAATTACTTATCTACCCTCGTAGTAAGAAGGAACCCATGGAAACATTACCTTCGGTGATACTTTTCGCGAAGTTCTCTAAACATGAGTTTTGGAATTGAAGAGTCAAAATTTCCTAAGACACACTATTAGTGATGTGGAAATTCTTGAGTACTCTGTCAATTTATCAAAACCGTTGAGAATTTGTCGACACCAGAGCCGCCGACAGAAATTCGCCAAATTCTAGGTCTTACAGACCTAGTGTCATAGTTTATCCATAACTCCTCACAAATCACAGAAACCCATACGACTTTGACCCAGCAGGGGGTGACCCTTGACAGGGAAGTTAAACAAGAAAAAGAAGCCTTAGAGATCCCAAGTGAGAGACCAAGTCCTTTAGGAAGTCTCACTCTGGGAATGGCTTAATACGCTTCGCTTCCCATGGAAAGCTAAATCCAAGTTAGTCAGGACCCCGAGATTCTTACCAGAATCGGTCCTGTATCTCACAGACTAAACCTACTCCGCGAACTCAGTAACGTACATTTTTACTCTTCGCGTCTCGACCTTGAAACCGTACCTTTCCATTAGGACTCTTCTAAGTCCACTCGTCGAGATCCTCGCCTTCGTATTAGAACCGTAGTGACCCTCGACCGAGAGGTCAAGCGGACGAAGCAACGCAGTCGCCCGTTAGTGAAGGTTCGTTGGGATGCCAACCGAGGACCCGATTTCACTTAGGAGCACGAGAACCAATCGATTAGAAAGTTTCCACCTCATGACTCTATCATTCATGCCTACTTCCTTACATAAATTCTAATTTCGAGACGAAATTCCCTTTAATAGGGGGATGATGTGACAACCCGAAATTTCCATTCAGTCAAACCCTAAAAGTCAACCACTTTGTATCATAAGTTAATGTCCTTATTTCTTTTTTCTTTTTAAGAAATTTAAAGTTCGTTTGATTATTTTAATATTATTTTTAAACGAACGGGTGAAAGCAAGTGCCGTCTCGGGCTTTGAGTTTTAAAAACCGCAAACACCTTGCGTCTTAGAAGTTCTCGGCCAAACTATTTTTTTGGGTCGAAAAATCATCCCAAAAATCCGTAAACTCATGCTTATACATGAGTTTACTCCCCAAGACTAGTCATTTGTGTTTACTCCCCATTTACTAAAAGAGTAAACTCCAAAAGAGTAAACTCCAAACTCTTTCAAGTATCATCCTAGATTTTGTTGGAATAGTGTCTAAGGCTGCAACTATATTAGGCAAGTATTTGACCCGGTTGTGCATGGTCCTTTTGGGTTGCCTTCCCCATAGCAACTTGATAGGATGATTTATTAAGAGAGAATAAATATTATTGATATATTATGAGAATAATATAAAGAATAATAATATTGTTATTTGATTAATATAAGTCACAGAATTAATTAGAATTAATTTGGTGATTTAAAGAGATTAATTAAATAAAAGGGTATAAACTGTCAATTGTTTGATAGTTAAACTTTAGACTGTAAATCCATATTGGATAGATGTTGGATGAATTCTAGAAGCTAAGGATAGCTTAAAATCGTCCAAGGCTATCTAAGGAATGGATTTGGATTGCTTTAAGAGAAGATTATCCAATTAGGGTTTAGGTTGTAACCCTTAAGGAGTCTACAAGTATAAATAGACCCTATGGCATAAGGAAATCGGCACTTCATCTAAAGTAAGAGAACCCTGGCCGATTTCCTCCCCTCTCCTCTCTCCCAAATCATCCTCCTTGCTATTTGGTGTTTGTAAGCCATTAGAGGAGTGACAATTGTGACTCTAGAAGCTCTAAGACAACAAGATCAACAAGGAATTCAAAGGTATGGTTCTATATCTGTTTCAATATTGTTATTACACCTAAATAGTCATTAGAAGTCTTGGATTTAAAGCATGTTTAATTAGAAAGCCTAGATCCAAGCATTAGGGTTTTGCATGCGCACATAGGAAAGTTCTTATGGCTAAAACCCATCAGCGGTATCAAAGCCTAGCTTGGTTTTCATTAAATTGATGCTTATTTGTCTGAAACTAAACTGAAAAATTCGATTTTTGTGTTTCTGAGTCATGGACTCGGCGAGTTCCATAGTGGACTCGGCGAGTTGGCCTGACTCGGCGAGTCCAAGCGTCAGGAATGGACAGATTCGGGATTTCTTCATGATTATCTTATGGAAACTTACCTTAATCATATTAGATCAACCCTAATCCGATTATTTTGATTATTTTGGTAATTATCTTGCAAGAAATCTTGAATAAATCGAATATAGATAATTAGGAAATTAATTGTTAATTGAAATTATTTGTTATTTGATCCTCCATGTTTTAAATGTTTAAAACTTGTCCTCAAGTTTTCAAATTTATATTTTGTAATTAAAAGTTTTAATTTAGACAATTTAAATTTCAAACCCTAGATTTTAAAATGTTTAAAATACAACCCTATACTAATATAATATTACAAGATTAATATATATATATATATATATATATATATATATATATATATATGTATAACTAAAATGCTAGTCTTACCGTTAGTAGGCCTCATTCACGAAGCCGATCTATAAGGTCGGTATAAGGTTGCGGCCTATAAAATGGCGCTTAATGGGTGTACACTCACACCCACCACTTGCTTGATTGGTGGAGGGTCGTTAGCCGAACGGGTAGGATAGGGCAACCTCATCCTCTCATTAAAAGTATAATAGGAAATACAAGTAACTACATTTTTTTAAAATTTCACAATCTTAGTTACTTTAGGAAAAGTGAATTGATGCAATCCCATGAAATTACACTTTGCACCCTTGCTAAGATGTTAGTGGAGCGTGTGTGGTTTACCGGCACACTAATCGGTTCTAAGAAAAGGTGGCAAAGGGTGATTCATTGTTTATCATAGTTCGATGGAGCGTGTGTGGTTTACCGGCACATCGAATAGGTGATCGTTACAATGAAGGCACCATGTGAATTTGCATGGTAATTCACACCCGCTTTGTGATCCTCGGTATCCCAGTCACAAACTAGAGGGGCATATCGAGATTTAAACATGCCATTGAATAGTTTCAATGAATCTCATCCGAACCTAGGAATTCTCAATACATTTAGAACTAATAGTTAGGTTTTATGGTGGAGAATTAGTGAATCGTCATTCACTTACCTTCAATTTATTTGCATGTTAGATTACGGCATCCCTTTTCTCATATGTAAATGTTATTGTTGGATCCTAGCCCTAATTTCTCTTATTGGGTGATAATTAGGGATTCATATTATAATCTATCTTTGTCCTTTCTATTTGTAGATGTCGAACGCAAACAACGCTGCTGCTAGTTCTTTCACGTTGATGAGCCTTTGCCAAAAGGTCACCTTCGATGGAATGAACTTTAGCGAATGGATAAGATACATTCGCAACATTGCTCGCTATGAGGATAAGGAGTATATCCTCGATGAGAAGCTCGAGAAGATCAACCCTGAAATCGCTACTCCGGATGAAATTACCGCTTTTGAAACTCATGAGCGAGATGCAACGAAGCTACATTGCATCATGATAGCCACCATGAACTCCGAATTCCAAAAGTCCTACGAGGACATGTACCCGTACGAGATGCATCAAGACTTATTGGAGAGATACCACCAAAACGCGAGACAAGAGCGTTATGAGATTTTCACTAACATGATTTCCGCTAAGATGGGTCATGGAGAATCTCTTACCGTGCACCTACAAAAGATGCAAAGGTATGTCGACCGCCTTCGCAAGTTAAATTTTGACTTTGGGGAAGACTTGGTGATCGACATGGTGCTTCACTCTTTGCCTCCGATGTACAATCAATTTAGGATGACCTACCACATGAACAAAGAGGAGGTCACCCTAAGCAAACTCCAAGGTCTCTTGAGGGTCGCTGAGAGCAACCTCAAAGACAAGTCTGTTGCACCAACTCCCAATCCACCCGCTGCTCCTGTCTTGGCTATTGGTCAAGGAAAGGGAAAGAAGAGGAAGGCTTCGTCTAAGAACTATCGCAAGGTTAAAGCCCAAGATGGTGCCTCTTTTAGTGGGACCAAAGTTGATCCCGCTAAGCCCTGCCCTAACCCGAAGGAGGCAGAGTGCCACCACTGCCACAAGATAGGACATTGGAAGAGAAGCTGCCCGGAATACCTGCAAGCCATCAAGGAAGGAAAGATCAAGCCATCTTTCGCAGGTATATATACAATTAAATCTAACGATTCGAATCATGCTATTTCTTGGGTCCTTGATACCGGTTATGCTTACCATATTTGTTCTAATGTGCAGGGACTAAGAAGAAGTAGGGATGTGGAGCAAGGAAGAATCAATCTAATCATGGGGAACAGAAGATCGTCGCTTGTGACCAATATTGGAGTGTATTCTTTAGTGCTTAGGAATAATTTATGTTTAGATTTGAACAATTGTTGCTATTCGCCAGAAATGGCTAGAAACATCATTTCATTTCATGGTTTATATAGACAAGGTTTTAGATTTTCTTTTAATAATGAGAATGGTTCTATTTTGGCTTATCTAAATGGTGTCTTTTACTTTGAAGTTATACCATGTAATGGAATTTATGAAACTGTTATGATTGTTGATAACTTAGGAAATGATGTTTTGAACATAGATTCTTCTGCTAGTATGGATAAAGCATCCTTGTGGCATTGTCGTCTTGGACATGTCAACAAGAAACGCATAGCCCAACTCCAAAAGGATGGAGTGTTGGAGTCATTCGACCTTAGGGAAGATGACACGTGCGAGTCTTGTTTACTTGGAAAGATGACTAAATCACCCTTCACAAGTACGTGTGAAAGGGGTGAGGGCCTATTGGACCTAATACATACCGATGTATGTGGACCGTTTAGATCAACCACGAAGGATGGGAACCGCTTCTACATGACTTTTACCGATGATTATAGTAGATATGGGTATATCTATTTAATCAAGCAAAAGTCAGAAACTTTTGAAAAGTTCAAAGAGTTCAAGAATGAAGTGGAGAATCAATTGGGCAGGAAAATCAAGATGCTTCGATCCGATCGAGGAGGAGAGTACCTAAGTCTTGAATTCCACGATTATCTCAAGGAGTGTGGAATAGTTTTGCAATTGACGCCTCCTAGGACACCGCAGTTGAATGGTGTGGCAGAAAGGCGTAATCGAACCTTATTGGATATGGTTCGCTCTATGATGAGTCGTGCTTCACTACCTATCTCTTTTTGGGGGTATGCCTTAGAGACTGCCGCCCATATCCTTAACCGAGTCCCTACTAAGAAGGTTGCCAAAACACCTCACGAGATGTGGACAGGGAAAACTCCCTCGTTGGCACATATCAAGGTTTGGGGTTGCGAGGCTTTCGTAAGACGAGATACTCACGACAAGCTCGAACCTCGAAGTGAGCGATGTACATCGGCTACCCGCAAACATCCTTTGGATATCTCTTCTATAGATCGAAGGACAATGTTGTCTTTGTTGCGAGGAGAGGAGTTTTCCGAGAGCGAGAACTCATAGGCCAAGGAGACAGTGGGAGGCAAATCGAGCTTGAAGAGATTCAAGAGTCGATAGATGAAGGAACCTCTACCGCTGGCACTCAACCTGAGGAGGAAACTCCGGTTGAACCGATTGACGAATCCTTACCTCTTAGACGTTCCGATAGAGTTAGAGATCTACCCCAGTTTTATGGTTTTCATATTACTACCGAAGGGGACACGTATATTAGTGATGGTACACTAATAAATCTTGATGAACCTAATAGCTATAAGGAAGCCATGGCAGGCCCGGAGTCTGCGAAATGGAAAGAGGCAATGGATAGCGAGATCCAATCCATGTATGATAACCAAGTTTGGAATTTGGTTGATTATGTGCCCGGATGTAAGACCATTGGGTGCAAATGGATCTTCAAGAAAAAGACCGACGTGGATGGAAACGTACACACATATAAAGCGCGATTGGTTGCGAAGGGCTTTACTCAAACTCCTGGAGTTGACTATGATGAGACCTTCTCACCAGTTGCAAAGATAAAATCTATTAGAGTGATGCTAGCGATTTCCGCATTTCATGATTATGAGATTTGGCAAATGGATGTCAATACCGCTTTCCTTAACGGAAAGTTGGCTGAGGATGTTTACATGGCTCAACCAGAGGGGTTTGTGGATCCGAAGCATCCAAATAGAGTGTGTAAGCTTGAGAAGTCCATTTATGGACTTAAGAAAACATCTCGCAGATGGAATCTTTGCTTCGATGAGAAAGTCAAAGAGTTTGGATTTGTACGAAGCGAAGACGAATCATGTGTATATGTCAAAGCCAGTGGGAGTATAGTTAGCTTCCTCGTTCTATATGTCGATGACATATTACTCATAGGAAACGAAATCCTGACTCTGCAGGAGGTTAAGTCCTGGCTCGGGAAGTGCTTCGCTATGAAGGACCTCGGAGAGGCTTCCTACATTTTGGGAATAAGGATAGTAAGAGAAAGAAGTAAAAGACTAATTGGACTTAGTCAGAATACTTACTTGGATAAAGTACTAAAACGATTTAGTATGGAAAACTCGAAGAAGGGAGAATTACCAATACAAAGTAATGCCAAGTTGAGTAAGACTCAAAGTCCGAGTACCGAAGCTGAGATAGCAGAAATGAGCCGAGTACCATACGCTTCTGCAGTTGGCTCAATCATGTACGCTATGACTTGTACTCGCCCTGATGTAGCCTTCGCTTTGAGCATGGTTAGCAGATATCAAGGGAATCCTGGCAGAGCACATTGGATTGCGGTGAAGAATATCCTTAAGTACCTTCGGAGGACGAAGGAATGGTTCTTAGTCCTCGGAGGGAGTGATGACTTGAAGGTGCGAGGGTATAGTGACGCCAGTTTTCAGACCGACAGGGACAACTACCTTTCGCAGTCGGGCTGGGTCTTTACCCTGAATGGAGGAGCAGTGACATGGAAGAGTTCCAAGCAGGAAACCGTAGCTGATTCAACGTGCGAATCAGAGTACATTGCAGCGAGCGAAGCGTCGAAGGAGGCAATATGGCTGAAGAACTTCATCGGTGATCTTGGAGTTGTACCTGCTATAAAGGAGCCCATGGAGATTTTCTGTGATAACGAAAGAGCGGTTGCCTTGACCAAGGAACCGAGGGATCATGGTAGATCACGACATATCGACAGAAAATATCACTTCATTAGACATCGTGTAGAAGAAGGACAACTCGTAGTGAAGAGGATATCATCAGAAGATAACCCAGCAGATCCGCTTACGAAGGGACTGAGTAGGGTTAAGCACTTGCAGCATGCTAGGAGTATTGGGCTGAAGGGTGATATTAGCATAGATTATATAGTATTAGAAACGTCTAATAGATAAATGTAATTAACATTTGATGATTAAATAAAGGAGTTTTATTTATGAGTAATGTTACTATCTTATGTTAATTGTTTAGCTATTGTTTCACTTTGCATGTTTTGACTTCCAGAATAATTGAGTTTATTAGGAGTAATCGAATTGTTCAAATTGTCCACAATCGTTCATATGTTAGAAGTAGATATGAATGAAGATTGTCATGAATCGGTGCGTAGATTGTCTAAATGGTATTATACATAGCAAAGGGTTGCTGCGACATTCATGAGTGCTTATGAACTGGTTTTGAGCATTGGAACAAACCCGCGCTTGCTGGAATCACCTAATGGAATATGATATAAAAGGGTGATCACAAGACGATAATATCATATAGTCTTAAAACCTAGATATATGGTTTGTTATTTGCTAATTGATTGTACATTGATAATGCGAAAACGCATTGGTAACTCAATGTTATAAAACGCATTGTTGTGTATAGTTGATCATTAAATAAGTAAATGCATATAAGTCGAAGTTTATCTGTAACTTTTATCTAAGAAGGTAAAAGCGATATCTCGGCCGCTCGATGATTTGATTTGACTTATGTGCCGGGCCCGGTCAAAACTGAATTGATGTGTTCGATTAAGTTCTATGTCGAATAAATCAGAGATCGAGAAACCTAAATGCTTGACTAACCATTCCATAGGATTGTCAGCATGATATCTAATAGAGGACTGTACGATCCCTTATCTAAAGGACAAGATTGATTAGATCAGAGTTTGACAGCGTCTATGAGAGCTACGATTGCAAATCGAATTGTACTTGTGCATATAGTTACTAGACTTATCCAAGTGGGAGACTGTTGGAATAGTGTCTAAGGCTGCAACTATATTAGGCAAGTATTTGACCCGGTTGTGCATGGTCCTTTTGGGTTGCCTTCACCATAGCAACTTGATAGGATGATTTATTAAGAGAGAATAAATATTATTGATATATTATGAGAATAATATAAAGAATAATAATATTGTTATTTGATTAATATAAGTCATAGAATTAATTAGAATTAATTTGGTGACATAAAGAGATTAATTAAATAAAAGGGTATAAACTGTCAATTGTTTGATAGTTAAACTTTAGACTGTAAATCCATATTGGATAGATGTTGGATGAATTCTAGAAGCTAAGGATAGCTTAAAATCATCCAAGGCTATCTAAGGAATGGATTTGGATTGCTTTAAGAGAAGATTATCCAATTAGGGTTTAGGTTGTAACCCTTAAGGAGTCTACAAGTATAAATAGACCCTATGGCATAAGGAAATCGGCACTTCATCTAAAGTAAGAGAACCCTGGCCGATTTCCTCCCCTCTCCTCTCTCCCAAATCATCCTCCTTGCTATTTGGTGTTTGTAAGCCATTAGAGGAGTGACAATTGTGACTCTAGAAGCTCTAAGACAACAAGATCAACAAGGAATTCAAAGGTATGGTTCTATATCTGTTTCAATATTGTTATTACACCTAAATAGTCATTAGAAGTCTTGGATTTAAAGCATGTTTAATTAGAAAGCCTAGATCCAAGCATTAGGGTTTTGCATGCGCACATAGGAAAGTTCTTATGGCTAAAACCCATCAGATTTTGTTCTAGATCTTCAAACTAGTAAGTGTTCTAACCCTTTCAAGTTAGTATATCACTTAATCTAGTGATTGTACATCCTTTAATCCATTCATTTATGTGTTTTGACTAGTTTTTCCAAAACACCAAGAACACACACTAGTGTTCTTGGACTTAAAGTTCATTTCAAGCTTCCACAATGTAAGTACTTCTATCCTAGACTCATTTAAAGCTAGCTATACATGTTTATACCTAGGAAAAGTCCCAAGAACACCAAGAACAAGGTGTTCACGGTTTTGGGAGGCTCCCAAAACCGTAAACACCAAATATAGTCCCTTAGGGTGCTTTAGGGTGTCTAGATGCTTCACAATTCCTTAGGGACTTGTCTAGATCCATCATTGATGAGTGTATCACACAAAAAGCACCAAAATCATATATTTTTATGTGTTTACGGTTTGGGGATCTCCCAAAACCGTAAACACCTCAAATGATGTGTAAAAGTCCCATAAATGTCCCATGGATGTTCCTTATGCCTAGAATCTAACCTAGACTAGTGCCATGTTTGAGCTAAGGACTTGAAAACCGACAAATACCAAAATTAGGAGTTTAAGGTAGTAAACTCATAAGTTTAAGGTAGTAAACTCATGGAGAAATGGTCCTTAGACCGTAAAATCCATTTAGGAGTGTTTTGATGCCACACAACACTTCCTAAGGCTAAATCATGAAGTAGGAATTCTTGGGAGTTTACGACCGTAAACTCAAGGGTTGTTGGTCCTTAGGGAGTAAACTCATTTTAAGAGTGTTCCTTGAACCCCAATCATACTAGCCTTTCCCTACAACACTTAGATGCACTCCTTAGCACTTATAACACTTATACAAAGCATTTGTCATGCCTTAGAGTGTCTTGACTTTGTTTATTAGTTGTTTAAAGACTAATTGTTTATATACATATATCCTTATATGTTATTAGGATCTTTGTGCGTGTCTAAGTCTTCACTTGACACCAAGCACTTATCCGACACTTCCTTCCGATCCACTTGCTACAGGTGAGTTCATACCCCTTAATCAATGTTTTAACTGTTTTTAAATGTTTTATGGGGGATACAAGTAGAATTATGCTAATTATTATATCAATCACATGTGATTAATAAGCAGCATTCAAATGATTGGCTACTCATTAGCCGTTTTACTAAACAGTTTCCTTCAAATGTTTTTCATAAACATTTTATGTGTTTAAAACTCCTTATTAAACTGTACATTTTACTCTGTATGTTTCCATTTAAAATCATTTACAATTGTGTTTCAAATAAATGTTTCCTTATACTTAAACTGTTTTATCAAACCCATGCCTTCAAACCGTTTTATAGATTGACATCATGTCGATCTTTTCTTAGATAATAATTATGTTCAAAGGTTTTACAAAACTTATTTTATGCTTTTATATTATAAATTGCATGCCTATATATGTATAGTTATATAAGAAATGTTGAAAGGACTTAGGAAGGCTATCCACCCTGTTTCCTTTTCCTCGCTTTGGATGTGGTCTGGTGGGATATCGGGTACCCGTCCGAAGGTCATTTAAATATTAGTTATATATCATGTGTACATATATAGTCATAAAGGTCCTTACAGTTCATCCAATGCCCTTGGGTAGCAAGGGTATACATACATGTCCATACGTACCAGTTAGATTACTAGTAAACTACCATATGGGTAGTTTAGAAAGATACTAGAACTATTACTAGAACGCGATATCATACAATGAGTCAGTTCATTCATGAGTCAATACTTTCTAGAACATTACAGTACATTACTATACTTGCTAGATAGAGAGAGCATACATTACAGCTAGAACATTACAGTACATTACTATACTTGCTAGATAGAGAGAGCATACATTACAGCTAGAACATTATAGTACATTACTATACTATTACATAGATATGTTTACATGATCACACTTACATGAGTACGCTTACATATACCGATGAATCACAACGCAATTGTGATAGTTATATCGAGTATACATGATCATAGTAATGTGGATGCTCACGGCTTGCACACATGCAGGGGTCGTGGGTAGGTCCCAAAATCCCTTTGACAGGGGAGCGTATAGCCTGGGATCTAGCCATCACATTATACCTTATCCCTCAAATAAGGCAATTGAGTACCGATGTAGTTATTTATAACAAATGCTACAGTACTTAGAAGAATTACCCTAGACTTTAGGTAATTGGTACGGTTGTAGTTCGGCACTACACCATAGTACTATTTCATTTTCCCATTACATTCACTTCATGAACATTCACACGACGCACGGTAATGTAGAAACTATATTTTTGGTTAATGATAGTCAGACTTGGGAAAATACACACTCTTACAAGAGACACACACAAACACTAGATGCCTTGGTAGAAGGCTACATATAGATCAGTTAAGTCTTGGTAGAAGACTCCCTCTCATAATAGTAGGAATCATAGGGATTTCTAGGGTTTTCAAACATTTACAGTTGTTTTACAAACATTTTCATACTTACAATTCATATACATTTTAATACTTACAATCCATACTCATACAAATTCTTACATACAAATTAAGACACTAAAATACTTATGATCTCACCAGCTTTAAAGTTGATACTCTCTTTCAAAATAACTTGTATCCTCAGGTCAAACATAGACAGGTACCGATGCAAGGTTTAGAGAAGATGGAGCTCGTTCAAGACTCATCTTTCAGTTTGATTTATGCTTTAGTGTTTATCAAAATTTGACAGAACACACTTGTATAATAATTATATTATTAATTCAATGGATGATGTTGTTGCTTGTTTACTACTTTTCATTGTTGTGATACTGTACATGACGTCCTCCGCCCCAGAACGTTTCCGCCGTTCTTGGTTTTGGGGTGTGACATACTCACTACGAGGAACTTCTCTATTCAAAAGGTTGCTTATGTAGAAAGCCTTAAACACAATCTCATCAGTGTTGGCCAACTATGTAAGGCAGGCCATCAAGTTGAATTTGATGATCAATTTTTTTATATAATGACAAGTGATAGGAGCACATGTTTAATCAAGTTTCGTTCTGAGGGTACTATGTATCCTCTGGATGTCTCTCTGATCATAGGAAAACCGCAATTATGTTTCCTTTCCAAAGTTGTATCTGAAGTCAGTTGGCTATGGCACTGCAAGCTAGCTCATCTCAACTTCAGATACATCAACACTTTGGTCACCGGAGAACTAGTCAGAGGACTCCATGTTCTTAAGTTCAGCAATGATAATCTCTGTCCTGCATGTAAATGTGGTAAGCAATCCAAAACAAGTCACCCCATGGTGATTGACTCTTCGATTTCTGAACCACTTGAGCTCCTGCACATTGATCTCTGCGGTCCATCAACCGTAGCCAGTCTCCATCACAAAAAGTACATACTGGTTATAGTAGATGACTTCACACGCCTCACATGGGTTTTCTTCCTCAGACTCAAGTCAGAAACACCGCAAATTCTCATTAACTTCATCAAGGAAATAGAACTTTAGATCAAGCTGCCAGTAAGACGTATCCGCAGTGATAATGGAACAGAATTTACTAATCATCCTCTCAACAATTTCTTGGTTTCCAAAGGCATCACTCACAACTTTTTAGCTCCTTATACACCACAACAAAATGGAGTAGTTGAGAGAAGGAATCGCACACTAGTAGAAGCAGCCAGATCCATGCTCAACTTCGCACACCTTCGTCTCTACTTCTGGGTTGAAGCAGTAGCAACCGCATGCTTTGTACAAAACCGAAGCATTGTGTGCAAACGTCTCAACAAAACACCATATGAGGGCCTTAACAACTGCAAACCAAATGTTCGCTTCTTTCATATATTTGGGTATAGATGTTTTGTGATCAACAACAGAGATCAGCTTAACAAGTTTTCACCAAAGTCTGATGAAGGCATCTTACTTGGCTATTCCACTAAAAAAGTTACTTACAGGGTCCTCATCAGACGTACAAGGCTAATCATTGAAAGCTTCGATGTGAAATTTGATGATTCTCACATCCGCAACGCCCCTCCATCCACTGAAACCACCGCAATCATGGAAAGCAATATTCCTGCCTCTTACGCTCCTTTAAATCTAGTTGAAGTCAATTATGACGATCTTTTCGACCCTGTTGAAACGGAGAGACTATCCGAAGTTCTTATGTTACCGGCCGCTTAACAACAATACGCTAATGTTTCTGGTCCATCTCTATCCGAAGTAGCATCTCTCAATACTTTCACCTCTCCGGTTGAGGGGGAAAGCTCTACTCCAGATCAAGCAACAACCATCGAGGTTCCAGTACTTGATGTTGCTCAAGTTCCTATCCGCAGAGAATCATTACCATCAAACGTATCTTCGGATTCGGATGATGAACTCATAGAGAACATTGACACAAGAACCGATTCAAGGATTATCACTCTCCCATCCGTAGTCTAGGGGGAACCTTCTCAGGTTCCAGAGGATCTCCCATCAGCAATCCAGGGGGAACCTCTCCAAACTGCTCAAGAAAATTTCATTCTCGTTCTAACAAACCAAGATGATTCCACAGGATGTTCTCAAATCCAGGTGGAACTGCCATCTCCAACCGAAGAAACTTATGATATTGAAGACATTCCCTCTACCGCAGCTGTTGATTATCCACAACCCCCGTCTACACATATGGACGAAGGACCACCCACCAGGTCAAATCATTGGCAACCCATCTGCAGGTATCCAGACTCGATCTTCCAAGGACTTATCTGATCATTGTCACTACGCAGCATTTATGTCCTCAGTTGAGCCCCGAACGATCAAAAAAGCATTATTAGAACCTGATTGGATATCCGCAATGCAAGAAGAAGTGGAAGAATTTAAAATGAACAAGGTATGACAACTCGTTCCAATATCGCAAGGCCACACCATTGTGGGTACAAGATGGGTGTTCAAGAATAAATTAGATGAATCTGGTGCGGTCATCAGAAATAAGTCAAGACTAGTTGCAAAGGGCTACAGTCAACTTGAAGGTGTTGACTATGATGAAACGTATGCTCCGGTGGCACGAATGGAAGCCATCCGAATATTCTTAGCATACGCAGCCCACAAAAACGTCAAGGTATACCAAATGGACATTAAGAGTGCATATCTCAATGGGGAATTAAAAGAAGAGGTTTATCTTCAGCAACCTCCAGGCTTTGAAAGTATTGAATTCCCTGACCATTGCTAAAAACTTGAAAAGGCAGTCTACGGTCTGAAGCAAGCCCCAAGAGCGTGGTACGAGACTCTCTCTGAATTTCTTGTCTCATCCGGATACAAAAGAGGATTAATTGATCCCACTTTATTTAGAAAAGCAAATGGTGACCACCTTATGCTTGTACAAATATATGTGGATGATATCATCTTCGGATCGACTGATCAAGGAATGGTGGATGAATTTGCTAAGCTCATGACCAACAAGTTCCAAATAAGCATGAATAGAGAGATTAATTTATTTCTAGGACTTCAAGTTAAACAAGTCCCTCAAGGGATATTCATTCATCAAGAGAAATACACCACTGAACTGTTGAAGAAATATTTTATGGACAACTGTTCTTCGGCTAAGGTCCCCATGGCCTTCAGATATAAGATCTATGTTGATCCCTCAGGAGAATATGTGGATCACAAGACTTATAGAGGTATCATAGGCTCTCTAATGTACCTCACCGCAAGCCGACCAGACATTGTCTTTGCAACTGGTGTATGTACAAGGTATCAGGCTGACCCAAAAGTGTCACATATGACTGCAGCCAAACAAATTCTTCGGTATCTGAAAGGAAGCAAATTTTTCGGTCTATGGTACCCCGCAGGCAATGACTTTAGCCTTCAAGCATTCACAGATGCGAATCATGTCGGATGTAAACTTGATCGTAAAAGCACCTCAGGTGGATGTCAATTTCTGGGTGGAAGACTCGTTAGTTGGTCATCAAGGAAACAAAGTTGTGTATCATTGTCTACCACAGAAGCTGAATATGTGGCCGCAGCCAGCTGTTGTTCACAAGTTCTATGGATGAAGACACAATATATGGACTACAGATACAGAATGTTGCGGATACCAATTTACTGTGACTCTGAAAGTGCTATAGCGATTTCTCACAATCCTATTCAACACTCCAAGACCAAGCATATTGAACTACGGTATCACCTCATCAAAGACCACATCCTGAAAGGTAACATTGAACTCATCTTTTTCCCTACTCATGAAGAGATTGCTGATGTCTTCACAAAGGCACTTGACTCTACAAAGCTCAACACTTTCTTACAAATGTTAGGAATGATGAATCTGGACCTCAATTCTTCTTGAATTGATAGGTACCGCATTGGTCTCTATTGCGGTCCTAACTGAAAGTTACTTATAATAAATGGTTTTGGTATATCCTGTGTACCGCAGTCTATGTACCGCAACCATATATTTTATTTATCCTTCACTGGTCCTTGTTTGTTATTACTAACTTATTGTACCTGTGTACCGCAGTCTATGTACCGCAACCATATGTATACCCATCCACAATGGCAAAGGATCCATCCGCAATGAAGTTCCCATCCGCAATCACATTGATAATTTCTCAACTGATTCATTAATTCTTGAATCATGGTGTGTTATTTAATGATCCTTCATTAAATAAAAACATTCCTTGAGAAACTGTCTCATTCGCCTTTTCTTATAAACCTTGTGTCAGACCTATTTTAGGTATGATGACAAAAAGAATGTTTTTCCATAAACACATCCTTAATCTGTCTTTTCCTCATACCCATCACGTCCCATCCGTTACAACTTCTTTTCCCCTCACCACACGATCACCTGACGTGATGATATACGTCTGGTTTTTCATTAAATGCAAATCCTTTTTTTTGGTAAATCTCAAAAACTTTTTAAACCGTTTCATATTATGTTGCTGAGATTTAATTTCCAATTCAAAAGATTCCCCCCAAACGACCTTTTACCTTATCCTTTCTTTTTACCTAGGGTAAAAAATAGTTACTTTTTCAGATTTGTCCCTATATAAACCTTTCTTCTTCCCCAAAACCACTTTACGCTCTCTGAACATTGAATCTTCCCTCTCAAATTCTGTCAAGCACTCTGTTTTCTACTCTTTCTCTCAAGCTCCTACAATGGGGAAATCCGGTATATCCAAGAAAAAATCCAAGACATCTGGATCAGTGAACCCTACTGGTTCAGACTCTCCCACGATTGGTTCAAGCAAATTCAGAGCAGTGTTTGAAGATCATTCATCCTACAATGCTCCGATCAAGCTGATGATCAAGTTCAGAAGAATCACCCCCTGTTTGGCCCCTTCGATGCTTTCACAAACGTTGTCCCAATCTCAACGCTTTTCAAATGTGCCTTCTCAACCTATCGCCCACTCGAAAACCCTCAAGAAGTTCATCTTAACCTGGTTAACGATTCTTTGGTCATTCTGTCCAAATAAAAGTTTCTTTCTGCCATTAACCTCCTTGTTCATCCCTCCATAATGATTTTTACCCCATCCATGGCGGACGTTACTTCTGCACTTTACCAAATAGGATATCAAAAGAAGATTAAAGGAATTGGGGAATTCAAGAAAAACCAAGTGTCTGCGGTCTGGCAATTCGTTTTCCATTTCGTCATCCGCAGTCTATCTAGCAGAACCGGAGGCACGGATAATATGGGACTCAAACTTCTAGAGCTGGTGTGGAGTATCTTCACAACTCATGATGTGAACTACGGGGAGATCCTATGGGACGACTTTCTTAAATACATTCCCAAGGAGAGCCCAAGGGGGAACCCAACCGAACTCACTTTTGCAAGGTTCTGGCCCCTCTGCATTTCAGATCTTCATGTGGATGTAGGGATCAACATGGGCAGTGACATCAACTTCTTTGTCACCAAGGATCTCAAAAGGTACAATCCCTCATCTGATCAATCTATTTTTGGACCCATTCGAAGACTTCCTACCCACATTCTTTCCACTCTTGGTCTTGAGACTGCTGATGTCTCAGATCACATTGAGGCTACGGAAGGTATTGACCCATACCCTCCTACCTCGCCTCTTCAAAATCCACCCACAATCATTAAACCTGAAGGCACCGCAGTCCCTTCTTCCACTACTCTCTCAAATCTTTCTCAAAGAAGAAAGAAATTGGCCTCCAAGAAGAAACAAGGAACTCCTAAAAAGGATGCTTCCAAGCCTTCCAAGCCCTCTAAGAAAAGAAAAACTCCACCAGTGATCACTATATTCGAACCAAGTAAACATATCTCCAGCAGTGACTCTGACGAGGATGATCAACCCATTGCAATCCTCAAGAAACGCAAAACCGATCCTACTAGCCATATGCGTGACCGGACTGATACCTCAGCCTCTCAAAAGGCTCCGGTGGTCCTTAGGGTGGCCGCAGACCCATTCAACACCACCATCGAACACTACCCAAGCTCAGAAAGTGAGTCTGATTCATCACATCGTGGAGACTCTCCCCAGTTCTATCCTAAGAGGATAATACTGGTTCTCGCCCTAAGGTCTCCAGGGCTTCCCGACTGCATTTCTTTTCACCTGAGGAGTTAAACTCCATCCTTTTGAACTTAACCCATACACTTCAAATACCTTCCCAACCGCAGGGCACTTCTTCCGCCCATGTTAGAACTGAGCCAAGGCCAAACTTGACTACGGGTCAAGGAGACCAAGGAAGCTCAGGAAATCCTACTCTGCTTACATCTGTAATAGGTGGTTTAGGCATAGTGAGCACAAATGTGAAAGGATTCGTGGACCCGAAGGACACTTCGGTGCGATACAAAGGATTTGACGGTGAAGACTCGAATGACTCTTGGTTGAACTACAATCCGGTATCTAAAGCCGACATTTAGAAATATGCCGCTTTCCATAGGGCATTCCAAGCACGCAAAGATCAACAAATCAAGCAACAGCAGCAGAAGGAACAAGAAATCCAAGCTATGGCTAAGTATTGGGCATATGCAATTAACAATGCCAATACCGTAGCCACCATATTGAAAGTTCAAGACTGGATGTCTGAGATGGACGCAACTCTCCACAAGGATTAGGAAGCAACTGCTGATCAAAATGCTTCCAAAGTTCCTCCCACTCCCACTCCCACTGTCCAACAATCACAAGACAAAGGAACCGCAATAAAAGTGAGCTCTGCTCCCACCTTCGGTCTTGATGATGCTGATCTACAAGAGGTAAACAAACCTTTTCCCGTTAATGATGATCTTATGATGTTTGATGAAGAAGAAGAATCCAGTGGCTCTCACCATTCAACTTCAAAACCCAAAGAGAAGAAGAAAAAGAAGAAGAATGTTGTCACTCGGAAAGAATTTTTGAGCCTACAAGCAAAGATTGATCAAATCCTTGCTGCGGTCAAGCCAACTCAAACGCAACCAGAAGACACCTCCGGACCGCAGTCATTGATCAAACGAATAGAGCGCTTGGAAACTCGTGAGAGATTGGCTACTGAGCGTATCTCCCTCAAAGTAGAAATGGGAATCCGGTCCCTTGACAACAATCGACAAACAGACCACAAGGACTTCATGGCTGCTGCGGATCGCCTCATCTCTGAGGTAACCGTACTCAAGAAAGACCTTCAAGAAGCCATTGCAGATCAAGCCTCCCAATCTCAAAAGCTTATCGATGAGACTCACACTGCCTATGAGTCCATTATCTCAGTCCTTCAAGCTACAATCAACCGCCTGCAGCGATCTTTGTCCACAAATTTCCAAGGCCCCGAAATCCTTCAACTCACCAAGGAAATTCACCAGTTGCTCTTCAACCCCACCATCCCCAACAATCAACAACTGGAAGATTCCCTCAAAGCTCAATTTCAAGAAGTTTTTTCCAAAGTTGATGGCCTTCGAAACTGGGTTCAGGAAGCTCCTGGGTTGCTTTCCTCAAGAGGGGGAAGTGAAGAAGAAGTCCATCACTCCAATCACTCCATCTCACAACATCAAAGTCCCCCCATCATTACAGGAAAAATTCCTACACTGCAACCTTCACCGCAACCATCTCATCATACTCCACCTCATAACACTCCACCACAAGAGGAGATCACTCTTGAGAAACCAGAGACTCCCCCTCATTTCAAAAATCTTGCGGAGCACATGTCCTCTCCAAGCTCAAATGACTCTCCTGCCACCACCCAAAGGAAA
The DNA here is from genome assembly GCF_051521515.1 of Lactuca serriola. NCBI lineage: Eukaryota > Viridiplantae > Streptophyta > Magnoliopsida > Asterales > Asteraceae > Lactuca > Lactuca serriola. The sequence goes on from NC_136414.1 coordinate 66,300,634, forward strand.
AAAGATTGGAAGGCAGCTAAACTTGCAGAGCTCATATGGAGAGAATGCGGTTTTGATACCATCATGGATGAATCCTTGATAAACTCTTGGATCAATCCTCACCGCAGACTGCTAGATGACGATTATAGACCTCACCTCACCTATGCTGAACCCCCTTCGGATGGCTACTGGGATGTCCCAGTCTCTCCAAATGCCAGATACTTCACAATATTTGAGCAATTCGACCGCAACCTTCCAGACCTCAAAAGACTGCCAATGGAATTTGAGAGACTTAGTCTTTTTATGCTAAGCATGCCTCTTCCATTGAGAATATATGGTCTAACGATAGACCATCCGCATTCAAGAACTACAAGATTCGGAAGTTCAAGAAGGCTGACTTCATCCAGTATACTCTCACTAGAAGGGAACACAACTATGTCCGCACCCAAGCTGACTTCCCCTGTATGAATCCGGAAAAAGTCTTTCTCATTGCAAAGGTGTTCCAGAACAAGTCGGAGAAGCACCCGAAGATGAAGATTGCGCTTGAAAGGGCTAATACTTTTTTGAAGGAAATTGTCTGTGATTTTGCTAAAATCGACGCAGACATCTACCGCACCATTGCCAAGAAATTTTATCTGCCACCACTCGACCCTGCATCAATGCCTTCCGAAGGCTATGAAGAAAGATCCTTAGGTGCAACCAACTTCCCTGAACTCGGAGTCATTTTAAAAAGGAAGATCGATAATGTCAAATACTTCATTCCTATGACTGCCATGCATTGCCTTACTAGGAAGAAACTTGATATCTGCCGAACCGCAGTTGAAAAATCAAAGCACACTACTGCAGAAGTCAAGTTCGAGATTTTAAGGAGAATCATATGGTTGGAAAACAACAGGAAATTTTGGTGGATCCTGATCAAGTTTCTTAAACTTGATAGTTGAACAAAAGTTAAAGAGGTCACTTAGGGGGAAATTGTTGAATCATAAAAAGTGACCCTCTGGTAAGCATACAAAACCGTGTACTTCGAATATAAGGCTTATATATCTAATGGACACAATCCTAGATAAATAGCTTATATGATTAGCTAGGACAAGGGTCATATATAAATAGAGAAAATATACAAAGCATCATGAACCCTATTAAATAAAATAAGGCTAGTCAGTAAGCATGGAACTTCCCTGATACAAAAGTAACCCATCTGAAGAACCACACCATGTATAAAATGAAAGAAAGCAATGCATAAGGTAAGCAAGATATACAATTCTCTCTCTCTCTCACACACACACACATTTACTCACTCACCTTCGCATAGTACTTCAACCTCTTGTACCTAACTTAGGCATCAGAGAGTATTATCGAGAATACTATATAATACGTCTGGTCATTTCATTGTGATACACATGAAGTACGACAATCTCCTCCAACAAGAACTTGACTTCAAAACCGATGTAGCTCATTGGCTTCATCTGTAGGATGATATGGGATTAACGTTGCCCAAAACATGACACACTATGATAGAGCACCTACTACATGAGAATTTCAAATCACTAAGGAAGAACCAGTGGAACAGTACAAAAGTCGATAATGTTGCCACTGAAATATTCATCTTTATAACAAAAACAAAAATAGAACAATACATACCTTAAACTCCACTATTGAATCCATCGCATTATCGGGTGAATTAGCCAACAACAAAGCAAACAATAAGCTATGTCCATAATAACAACACCTACAGACCAATTTTTCACTCAACAATGCAAGTGTATGAAAAATGCAAGCATTAGCAAGCCGTGTCGATCATTTCATACATGAAATGAGAAAATACAAAACTAATAGACAACTTTAGTTGATATTATTCATATAGACGTTGCAAGGCTCAATGTGATCAAGATACAAACAATTACTAGTAAATGTTATGATAGACTTTATGGAACTTATAGATATTGTTAAGGCTTCGATACAAAGTCAGGTCAGAAACATGCTCACCATCAGCAGAGAGTTTCAATTTAGTGTTAGCTGAAATGGCGCAGGGATTACAGGTATCCATATCATCATGTTTAAGAATCTCCTAAGCAAATTCAGTCTAGGAAAGAAATAGCCTAGATGAGCTACAAGAGGCAACATTACTAAGAAAGAAAGATAGAGGCCCTAAGTCAAACATGGAATTTAACCTAGAGAAGGGAAATAACTCGAGTGATGAGGGTAAGGGAAAAAGAAGTGAGAATGATGTCATCAACGTAAAGGAGAATGTATATTGTATGAGACCCGCAGTGATAAGTGAATAAAGAGTTATCGGATTTGTTGTGCTTATTTGAGGCCATATAAGGCCTTTCGCAGACGATACATACGATCAGGGAACTGAGGGTTAACAGACCCTGTAGGTTGGCACATGTAAGTAATTTCAGTAAGATCACCATGAAGGAAAACATTTTTGACATAAAAATGTTAAATAGGCTTGATGGGTTTTGGCTATAAGAACATCCTATGTGCTCATGCAAACCCTAATGCTTGGATCTAGGTTTCTCTATTGTACATGCATTCATCCAAGACTTTAAACCCTAGATCTAGCATGTGATAATCGATATTAACATAAGAATAGGATTTAGATCTTACCTTTGATTGTTATGTAGTAATAATAATCTATTCTTCCTTGTAATTGGCTTCTGAAAGCTTAGTGTCACAATTGTCACACCTCTAATGGCTCACAAACACCAAGAGCACGAGGATGAAGAAGGAGAAGAGGAGAGACACCCAAAAACATATAGAAACCCTAAGGAATCAGTTTGTTACGTTTTTGGTGCCCTAGGGGTGCTTAAATATGTGAGGCTATTAGGGTTATCTAACAAGGAAACCCTAATTTGACTGCTTAGGCCCTAAGCAGCCCATGGACTCCCTCCTTAGAGGCCTTGGACGATTTCTAATGGGTTTCCCCATAGAATTCATCCACTCCTTTAATATGGAGTCCATTAGCCCAATATTCAACTATCACACAATTGATAGTTCTAGCCCCTAAGTTTAATTAATCTCTTTTACCCACAAAATTAATTATTAATTAATTATTGACTAATATTAATTAAACAATATGATTTCCCCTTTAATATATTATTCTCATAATATATTAATAAATGATAATTAATCCTTTCTCTCCATAATTCATCCCATCAAGTTGCTTTGGTGAAGGCAACCCAAAAGGACCATGCACCATCAGGTCAAGTACATACCAAAATAGTTATGGACTTAGACACTAATCCAACAAGGCTAATGTCTAGATATGTAAATACTAAGAACCGTGCGGATGGTCGCATGCTTTATAATAAGGTTGAAGGTGTCATCAAAATTCAAACAATTTTGTTAAGAGATTCCTTGTGCAACTAGACGAACTTTGTACGGGTCAATATGAATTTCACTATCAAACTCATGGAGATAAATCCACCAAAAAATGACATTGTTAGCCGCGAGAGGCTTTGGAACAAGATCCCATATGTGATCAAATTGAAGGACCATACATGTCTTGCATAGTAAACCATGGGATGGGGAAAATTTATAGTGACAAAGAGATTAAGAAGTTGTCAAGGCTTAACAGAGTTGGTGTGAGATCTAGAAAGCATGGGATAACTTATGGAAGAAGGGGAATGAGGCGGGGAAGGAGTTGAAGGTTCCTTAGTAGTAAACGAATAAGTGTCATGGGAGTACTCGGTGGAACAATAGGACCAAAAAAGAAACAACATTGATGAGAGAGATTGAAGATTGCTTATTATCATGAATTAAAGTGTCATTGGTAGTATAAAGAGATGAACGATGAAAATCACAGTATGGAAATTATTTTCGTCAAAAATAACATGCCAATAGATGATGACCACTTGTATGATGATATCTACAAAAAGTTGTATTTGTAATGATCAGTAGAAGGACCGAGGTAGACACACGCTAAAGATGGAGGTTGAAACTTGTGAGCAATAGTGGAAGAAGTATTGGGGTAATAAAGGTACCCAAAACACGAAGGTGGTCATAGGAGGGAAAGAAACCAAAAATATTGTCAAATTGGGTTCGATATTTGAGAGCTTTAGTATGAAGAAGGTTGAAAGTGTGAGTGGCAAAAAGAGATGAAGGATGAAAATCACAGTATGGGAAATTAGTTTCGTTAAAAGTAACATGCCAATAGATGATGACCATTTGTGTGATGATATCTACGCAAAGTTGTATCCGTGATGATCAGTAGAAGGAACGAGTTTGACACACGCTAAAGATGCAGGTTGAAACTTGTGAGCAACAGTGTAAGCAATATTAGGGTAATAAAGGTACCCAAAAACACTAAGGTGATCGTAGGAGGGAAAGAAACCAAAAATATTTTCAAATTGGGTTCGATATTTCAGAGCTTTGGTATGAAGAAGGTTGAAAGTGTGAGTGGCAAAAAGAAGGGCCTATACCTAAAACTTAGATGGAAGGGAGCCCTGAATAAGAGAATTATGAATGATATTATTAATAGGTTGAATGGTGCGTTCAACTTACCCGTTTTTGTTGGGATGTGTAAGGTCTTGAAAAAATAGATATTTATGCCATTAGTGTGAAAAAGATCAAGGAGAGGTTGATTTTTGAATTCTCTTCCATTGTTACACTAAAACAATTGAGTATCCATTTTCAATTAATTAATAACATAAACACGAAACTTTTTTCAGACAGGAAAAACATCATATTTAGAACATAATGGAATAACCCATAAGAAGTGAGAAAAATAATCAAGAAGCTGAACATAATACTTGTATCCACTAAAACTAGTAACTAGAGAAGACCAAAGATCAGATTGAATAAGTTAAACAAAAAAGTAGTTTTAGTACATGGCAAAGACAAAGCTAAATGACAATGTTTTCCTATTTGAAATGTGTCACATAAAGAAGAACTATGACTAGAACAATAAATAAAGTTGCATGACTGAAGAAACTGAAATATAGACGAGCCAGGGTGGCCAAGTCTTCAATTTTAGATATCAAAGGAGAAAACAAAAGGAAGAACAAGATAAAGATCAGAGTAGTTGTTATTGTAGTGCTGCAACGGAGTACCTGTTTTAAGATCCTTCACAATGAAACCAAACAGATCAAAGTCAACAAACACAAGATTTTCAATGGAAAAATTACGAAAATAATTAAGGTTTTTGAAAATTTTGTTTTATACAAGGACATTATTCAATAAGAAATGATTGTGGAAAAGGGAAAATAAGTTAGACCAATAAACTTAATAAGAAGGACAACCACATTACCAATCATTATGAATTTTAAAGTATAATGGGTTAGAGAACACATTTTACCTTGACTAAAAGTCCTTTGAGAACTGACATTGAACTCCATGTAGTAGTTGTCATCTTAAGGGGGTTGAACAAACATGGCCTGGAAAATCGATGCAAGGTCCGTGTAATTTTGTTATCCAAAGTGGAGTAACATCCCCCCCCCCCCCCAAAAAAAAAGGTGTTGTTTGTTGTTGAGGGGGGTGTTGAGTTGAGCCCATGATCGGAGCATATTAGGGTTGTACCAAACTGAAAACGATGACCAAAAAGAGGTTTTTGTGTTGCTGGGAAAAGTTGCTGGTGCAGTTGCTGAGTGGCTTTCGGATAGTTTTCTGGAAGAAACGGAGAGCAGTTGAGGATGGTTGTTGTTGACCGACAACATGAGGCTGCCATAAGTTATTGAAGGTTGTTAAAAGTGCATGAGGAGGGACAAACATGTCGTATTGTTGTAGAGAAGGATTATCGCTTGCGTTTTGTGCTCCAAAAAAGTTTAAACTTATGGTAAAGCGCCTTAAATAATTGAAAAAGAATTGGAACTAGTGGAAACATTAGTTTTACCACCTAGAAGCAACCCTCCAATTGTTTTTACCTTTATCAAGCTTAGATTTCGATTTCCCATGTGAAAAAGTGGAGTATAAAGTCGTAGCTGAGGGAAGTGGAGCATCTCTGGTAGGGTCAATGATTTCTTCGCGAGACTCATGAATAAGACTCTTGTGTTTGGCATGCTTGTCTTGCATTGGTACAAGTAGCTAAGGAGTAAGGTTTGGTGAGTTTGGGGCGCACTTTTTGGGTAGTCGTGTTCATGATGTTTCTTTAGTAGACAATATCATCTTGGGCATGTTGTTTGAGTTTTCATATATTGTTGCTTTTTTCAAACTTTAACTTTAATGAGGGTCATTTTTTATAATAAAGTAACATTGGTGATGTTTTCAACATAACTGTTAAATAAGACTTCCACTAATGTATTCTGTCAAAATGTTCTTTTAAAAATAAAATAAAATGAGGTGAAAAATCACAGAGTTGCAATGAAAAATGTTTTAGCCTCAAGAAACGATATAAATGACTTTATATTGGTAGTGACATTGACAACTCTATGATAGGATGATGGAAATTAACGAAGAATTTGCATTACCAAGTCCACTTCATTATTTTTGGAGTCACAGTCTGCTAGTGCACTGACTAAGTTCTTCAAAGAGTAGAAAAAACAGTAATGGGGGAAGCACCTTTCTTGGTGTTGCGAATATTGAAGCATTCAGGACATCTTGTTATTGAGGAAAAATTCATCGAGCTTGTCACATAAGTCCCTAGGGATACAGTTTGTCGCTAGATATGATCTGTAAGAGATTAACATCATACGTAGAATAAAACTAGGATTTAATCTAAAGTCAATAGCTGTCAATCCTCATCATCACCTTGAGGTTGGTATTTTCCAGTAATATGGTCATGAACTTTATCACTTTTGCACATGTCAAGAAAAATATGTCGCCGTTATTTGGATTTCAAGTCATCAACCGACAGCTTAAAGCTAAACTGTGAATACACATTAGTGAGGGAAAAAACAAGTTGGTTTACAGTAGAAGTTAAGTCCATGTTAGTGCTATATGAGGATTCAAAAGTCATCGGCTCTTCCAGAGAAATCAAAAACAAGAATAACAAAATAGAAAACAAAAGACGGAGCGCTTAACCATGGGAAAAGGGAATAAAATGTACTGAAATTCCAATTCACGGTGAAGATTGTTGAAGAAGAGACCAGATGACCTCCACGAGAAGGGCGGGTAGTCGGTAGTAGAGGCAAGAGTGGTGGTTGGACAATGTTGTGCAATGGTAGGCAGTCGATTGTGATGATGACAGAGGAAGGAGTAGTCGACACCTAAGGAAAAAATAGGGTTCCAAGAATTTTAGTAAAAGTCGTAAATCATATGGCTCGATACCATGATAGATTGTTTGGAAACCCATAATTTAGGTTGTCCGGATAGAAATCAATATAGAGATACCGTTTAAAATGGGCCCCTATACTATATAAAGAGTATAAATGTAGTATAAAAGTGTATATAATAGTTGTCTAACAAAACGAAGCCAACAAACGAGGAATTAATGTCTATGACATGGTACTTTTAAGCTAACGGATTGTCACCAACAATGGGTGTTAGAGGTCTTGACCAATCAATTTGTTGACATTCTTACCCATGGCACGATCTAGCAAGCCATGACATAATTTTTAAGACGTGGTTCTTACTAAAAGATGATTATCTAATAATATCTACCCAACTCTTTGTCAAAACATGACATACAGTTACTTCACATAGATTACTCGAACTTCTGACTTGGATCTTTGTTGTTTAAACGATCTTAGTCATTTTGGGTCGATTCCAAATTCTATTTAACCAGCTATCAAGCGAAACAAAGGACTTAGACTTTGAGGAGGTTTCATTAATACATATCACATTTAGTCATAAAAAACACAGTAACATTGTAAGTTTGTAACCTTAGTAAATTTTCATACCCCATATAAAGTAAGAGATGTATATGTCACAAATTAAGCATAACATATCCGATATAGAGAAAAACAAAATGAACACGCTTACTTACACGAAGCTGAAGCTACCACACCCACTAACCCAAGTCGCCACCTGCCAGCCGCCGAATGTCTCAGAAACAGCCCAACCCACAAAACCATGACTATGAAACAGCTCACCAAGACCGTGACTTACATGGGGCCCACATTCTGGTTCAAAGTTTAAAGAAGTCCCTCTCGTTATCATGTGGTCTTTGCTAAACGGGCCCACTTCTTTCGTATGCTTTTTGTTTCTCGATTTCCTAATTACAATACTAATACTTAGTCTTTAAATACAAATTGAGGAGAAACGCAATACTACGCCATTTGGGTCGGATTCAAGAAATAAACTTTCTGTAAAGTGCACATTTTTCTTAATGATTTTGTAAGTTGATTTTGTTCCTTAATATCTAACTCTATAAAATATCTTGTCAACTAATTATAATTGTAATCAAGATTCCACATAGCATGTGGATCGTTTTTTGCTTTGCACTTTGATGTTGATACCCTACCAAATGTCATGCTAACTTAAACCCAAAACTAGAGGTCATGTAGATAAGAACAAGTTATTTGTATAGTTCTATCCAAATTACATGTATGCATAAAACCTAAATGTTGCAAATATCAAATGAAATAAATATGAGGAAAAATAAAAGATAAAAAGAAAAGCTAGTCTTAGATCAAAGACAAAATATGGCACCCCACACACCTTTCCCTTTCATGGCCTTATCCATAACATCAAGTGGCCTAACCTTTTGTGGTCCATAAAAAGGATAGAAAGATTCAAATCACATATGCAACCTAAATTGGATATCAAGTTTATCTAAAATAATATTCTTTTTTTTTTTAATTAAGTTTTTTAAATAGTTCAAACAACCAGACTTTTAAAAATTGATTTTTTTTTTATTATGTGTATGTGTGAATCTTATATTTTTTCAGCTAAATATAACTGTAAAACATATACAAGAATACAATAAAAAGAATTAGAAAAATCTGTTTTGTCAAAGATACAATAAGCTTATTTTTTGAATTTGTTAATAAAGAAAACTACACTAAAAGGTTTTTTGATTGAGGATGCTCCAACTAATGTTTTACGCTTTAACCTTTAATAGAACAAAACTAGTTCATAAACCTCGCTATAACTAGAGATTCTTAACATCGAAATGACTATTTTTTACATACAATAAAAATTACCACATGCTTCGCAAATAAAATTTCCTATTGACCACTTTGTGGGTTTCCGGAAATGAAGTGAAAATCCGTCATAAAAAATATCACCGCGAAATTCAAATTTTGAAGTATAAAATTGTTATATATGGCGGCCTTGGAATTTTCCTTGAAGGCGGGTTATTTGTGCAATTCATAATAATATCATGAGGCCTATTAAATGCTTTGGGTTAACATTTACGTTGTTAAGTTAAATGTATTTTAGGTTGTTCTGGGTGTGAAAGGAAGAGTGCGACGTGACTATACATTCACATCGATCATACATTGTAATTTTGAGACTTCTCAAGGTTTTATTTACTCTAATTTAACATTATGCTTTTGAAACAAAGAAATGTAATGTTATATATTTAAAACAATGAATTTTGGATGTTTAACCTTTTTTTTACTAATAAAAATTTCCGTTTGAAATTTGTAACGTTACATGTAATTTCTCAACTCTCTAAACGGTTCATACTCATTAGACTCATTGACAGAACCGGTATAAAGTGTTGTAATCCTTCCTTGAGTTTGAGAGTTCATGTTCCGTCGTGGAAATATGTGGATTTAAAAAGTGTTTAGAAGTAGATTAGATTTGTCGTTAAAAAAAAGCCGGACATAGTACCAAGTCAGTTTAGTTAGACCTTACTTTTAATTTAATCGTTGTCTCGCATAATGGTTCAGACTCATTTTTTAAATTAATGGTTCATACGCTTTTCAACGATTTAGAGGTTCAAATTAGATAAATCAAACTCTCTTATAATTGAACCATTAAGTAGCTACCTCTACAGAGAACAATTTAGAGGCATCAAACATGGCCTTATATTAATTCATCCCTATCCAGGGGTAGATCTAATATAGAGTCTAGATCTAATATAGAGTCTGGGTAGCCTGAGATCCCCCTTAATTTTTTTTTCTAGTAGTATAATTTTTTTGAAAAAATTTCACTTTTTGTAGTGTATATATATGCATCCATTCATTTATAAACACAAACAAATAGTTGGTTTGTTGGTTAAGGTGTTGGCTTATTGAAACACAGGTTTTAAGATTGATTCTTACTCCTCACATATCTTTTGTGTACCTTTGTTTTATTTCCTCAGTTGTTCTATCCCACATCGCCAAATACATATTAAATCAGTCATAGATATATCTACTTTGAGTCTCACACCGAAAAGATACTTCAAATTCATGTTAATATAACAAGAATTTATGTCAGCTAAGGATTCGATTAAGGTTTGGGTTTAAAACCAAAACCGAACCGTATAAACCCAAGGACAAACCGAAAATCAAAACACCGAACCGATAGGTTTAGATTGGGATACCCTTTTTATTTTCACCCTTGTTCTGTCACTTCGTCGTTGACCCTAACATGTTTAATCAAACAGATGGAGGCTCGTTCCACATTAATCCAAGTTGACAGTAAATAAAGTTTTATTATTATTATTATTATTATTATTATTATATATATATATATATATATATATATATATATATATATATATATATATATTTAATTTGAATATATTAAATAAAAAGGTTAAAAAATATGAACATACATGAGAAACGACAAAGGAAGTGTATGAGATGAAACAAATATGGTAGACAGAATAACTTTTAGTAGAAAAATTTCGAACCAAGGTTCTAGCTGTTTTACTAAATATAAGATAATTAAATATAATCTTCCTTTTTGCTTTGAAAATGGTATTCCAAAATTCCATTTTTTTTGAACGGCGAACGTTTTATTAAAAAAGATAGCAAAATGTTAGAAAAAATTGATAACAACATATTACAAGCTAAAACGAGGAATATGTAACCAAAAACTCCAATTTATTTTAATTTTGCCACATCATCAAAAAGTAAAGACTTACTAGGCATTACAAATCCAAAAGAAATGGAATTAGGAAAAGTCCATAAACAACAAAATGTGGTCATTACCACAACATCAAAAGTATTTTGTGACCGTTGCTTAATGTAATAGAATCTGATCAAGAAAGAAGAGAATCAATAGATAATTGGCGAGAGATTTAAATGTCCAACCAAATAGCAACATGACTTCATAACTCAATCAACCGAACCTGCAAAAAGATGATCAAATCCACCATAACACCTTATAAAATATTGTTTTCTTAAAATAACTTATGATTTTTCCAGGTTAAATCTGCATAACCTTTTGTGATGTTTTTTTTAAATTCACATGTTAACAACTATGAATTTGCATTTCTAACCTGCATATTATTATTATTATTATTATTATTATTATTATTATTATTATTATATATATATATATATATATATATATATATATATATATATATTAAAGTTATGAAAAATTGTAACATTACTTTGTTTTGATTGGTTGGAATTTTTTTTTTTCAATTAATGTTACAACATTCACTTTTTACCTTTATGCTTTTGTTTACAAACAACCTTTTCACTTTTCTTTGAATTTTCATAACCCTCGTTTTTTATTACATATTATTAGTATTTAGTCATATTAATATTTTTTTGGCAGAAATGGTCCGTCAACTATATTTAGGTCATTTTAAAGTCGCTTCATTTTTGCCTTTTTTCGTCCCTCTACTTCTTTTTTATTTCTTATTTATTTATTTATAGATCAGTTAAAGAGTGAAGGAATGGGCAACTCAAACTATAAACGTTTTCAAAGAACAAACAACGGAAAAAATTGTCGCATCCGAACCCCGCAACACGCAAGAATTCCCCATCTAGTTATTATTATTATTATTATTATTATTATTATTATTATTATTATTATTATGCATTTTTAGATATCACCTACGGAAAAAGAAAACTTCTTAATTCAAAACGACGACATTCTAGGATTTCAAAAGTCCCAAGGACTTTCTACATATCGAACCAATAAAATTAGTAATTACTTGTGATAAAACCTTTAAATGTGTATAAAATATTGGAAAAACATTAGCATTTTATATTTTTATTTTAATGATTAAGCATATAAACCCGGTAAGTTATATGTTGAAAATCTCAATTTAATCCAACAACTTTTAAGTTAATGACTTACAAAAATAATAAGTTTTATAAAAATTATATATTAAATTACTTATGTTTTTTTTTACATATTTTGTTTATTTATGTTTTTTACACTTTAAACTTGTTTTTTATACACACACTATGATAACTTTATTTTTTGTATTACATATAACCATTAATATCATATATGTACAAAAAAAACATAAACATCCAAATATTTTAGAAAAGAATATAATGGCCATATATCTAAAAAAAATCATTAACTAAATATATACACGCTATAAACAGCTTATTACCTTATAAATCATTAACCTTTAATTGAGTGGGTTAGATCAGTAGTTCTCTTTTTGCAACCCCCAATTATGGATATGATATTTTTATGGTTAATCCTTGTAATATCTTTTCTCCATCATTACTTCTCCACCAGGTTAAGCTTTAACCATTTTTTTTTTGTTTAAAAGGTCGTTAGATAATTAAACACTTAGATTTTTTTTCGTAAATATGAAACATTATAAAGTCCAATAGATTATCATATCATTATTATATTTTTATATAACTTTTTTATAATACACTAAAGTCAAGAAAAACTCAATGAATATATTTTCAAAAAAATATACTTATATTAAAAGAACATGTTAGAAAATTCAATGACCACTAAATTTCATGTCTCGCTATACTTGAATTTAATTGATTAAATATCTCATTGAACCATTCTAGTAAATTATGGATTGTACATCCTATTATAATAATGATAACATATGATTTATCGGATTTTAAAAATGATGTCAACTCCATGACTATCTAACCTTTTGCAACATGGAAGGGTTCATTTATCTTATCTGTAGGCCACACTACTACGTTGTAGATAAGGTATATGATCAGTGATCTCACATTCATGGCATCTTTGCTACTTTTCCCTCCATGTTTGTTGAAACATGAAGCTACCAAAACCATCTCCCTAAATAACCAAAACTACAACACAAGTCTAATCTTGATACATCTAATAATCGTTACTATTTCATAATACTGTTTACCATTTTCTTTTAAATTCTTTTTTTTTATTATTATTATTTTTAAAGTGGAAGAAGACGTCTCCAAGAAGAGGTCTTTATCCAACTAATGACTTCACTATCGAACTCTCCTACCTTATGGTTTAATATTTATATACACTTTATCACGAGTATCTTATAAAAATAATTATGTTTTCTTTTGTTTTTGTTTTCAATGGTCCACTCATATTTTTATAATGTTATGAATATTTATATTTTTGTTTAGTCTTTGTTTCGAATACTTATATGTGAAATTAATAGTTTCTTGGTTGTATTCTGCAAATCCAACGGCCGATGATCAAATCCTCCAAAATTTTGCACAGCCAAGATAGTCAATGGCGGTCACTTGAATTTACAGTCGATGATGAAAGTCATATCACGGCACGATTCTCCAAATTTATTGACTAAAAGTCAAGATCCATAAACACAGCAACTTTCGTTTTGGTAATTGTGTCCAATTTATCATCTGCAACATTATCTGATTTGAAGACAAATTCATGGATAAAATACATCTAAATATGTTTTCACTTTAATCTCGATTAGTCTTCAAGATGTACACGAAAATATGCTCCATATCATGAATGAGTGAACGTGATGATCTGAAATTGATAACCTGTTGAATAAAGAAGACAAAAAGATGATTAGATAGAAATTAATAATTCAATTTAAAAAAAAAAAAAAAAAAAAAAAAAGATAACGTTGAACATGACGACAACTGAACGAATACGCTGAACACGAAGTGGAAATGACGGAGCTTAGAAACGGAAAACGAACGCAGTTAACGGAAAACGTTAAACTTCAATGCTAACGAGAGATGGAATGGAAGTTAATGGAACGATGATGAATATGGATACGGATATCATCAACAGAGTCCGATCTCTGGATAGAAATGAATTGAAATTCGGTAACAGATGTGGTGGAATTAGTTACTTTTGTGAATTTTAAAGTGAATGGATTTTGTTTTAGAGACTTGAAGCTGCTTCGTTAGCCATTAATGGCAGCAACCGATGATATTCATATATTCTCATCTATAAGTATATACAGACACAAGAGGATCTATTATCCAGTTCAGGATTTCTTTCGGTAACCGGAATTTAAAAAAACCGTCCGTCCCGACTTCTTCAACCGCCACCGACTCGCCGGGATCTGATTCACCACCACCATGATTAGCTCCAGAGAGCTCAAACGAGATTCAAAAAATCACAAATCATCAAGCTTTAGACTTTAGTCATGGAAGATAAACGACTAAGCGTCGGTTGAAAACAAGTTCTCCGTCGCTGCTGATGAGACGACGGCCGAATCAAAGCCGCAAGAGCTCTCTTGACCAAATCACCGCCTTCAACAGTGCCAATCCGTACCAACGAGTTTGTCATTGCGGACCTCCTCGCGTTGAGTCGATTCGAAGGATACGACACCGGAGTGTGATTGCTGTTAGAGTTTTTATGCAAGCTGCACCTAAACGAACCTGGATGCGAAGTAGGCGAACACATACACATCCTCCTCGGTTTATCCAACTGCTTCTTCGACGCTTGATTACTATTATTACTCCTCGGAATTACAGAGATCGAACGACTCGGAGAAATTTGACGATTGTCGAGAGAAAATCGTATATTCGACGCCGATGGAGATGATCCGAATACGTTGACACGTGTAGGTGACGCAGATCGGTTCTGAAAGAACGACGACGGGCTCGACGAGAAGGCGGAGGTGGAGGAAGCAAACGAGTTTGACGACGGCGAGGTGTAGAATCTTCCGGAAGGAGAGTGAGCTCGGAGTACGGGTCTTCGGGTCGGATTCGCCATTGATTTACAGTTAAAGAAATTTGGGGTTTTTGAGAAGATAAGGAAGGGAGAAGATTAGAGAGAATTTTTAAAGACTGCTTTTCGCTTTCTAAATTGGCAAACCTAACTTCAATCGAGCTATCTATTTAAAGGAAAACGAAAAATGAATTTTGTTTTTTGGAATTATTTTCTTTTATTAGTTTCTTAGGGTCGACGTAAAACGACAAGGATAGGAGCCGTTTTGGAAACGGGGTATGAATGTATGATGTGAGGTGGGGTAGTGGTGGGGTGCCACGTACGTAGTAAATACTCTATGGTGCCACGGTATACGAGGTATTATACATTATTATAATACTTTTAACAAAAGTTTGTTTATAGTTATTTGGGGATTATTATTATAATAATATATAATTTTGAGAAATTGGGATCATTTAATATTTTTTAGATTTTGTTTTATGGTTTCTTAAAAATATCTTTTCTTTTTTGTTTTATATCTTGTCGTTTCATGTATAGAACAGGAGGAAGAATCCATCGACTTGAGGGATGGGGAGGCTCCTTTATTATTTGTATTTGGTCGGGAAAATCATAAAGGAAGAACGAATTTTAGAATTATTACGATTTTGGTTTGAATAATTGAATATCTAAAACAATGTATCCTTAAGCCTTAAGGTATATGGAGGAGGAGGTTCTAGGTCATAGGAATTATTGAATGGACTCGATGTTGAATAAAGTCTGAATTCGACACGTTTGATATAGTCTTTCAAAATCTATAGAGGAATTAGAATCCAAAACAGTTAAAAAACTTCATCTTTTCCAAACCATCCCTCTGCCCTTGAAAGCCATTAACTAATCTTAAGAGCAAGAGTAAATTAGATGAGTCGTCTTTCGTATAGATGTCTAAAAACATGTAAAGTGCTTATTTTTAAAAATTAATTTAGACCGTCCCTTATTTGGTTAAAATTTGCACATGTTATCACTTGTTAGTTTAAATTTACACGTTTAATCCCTTGCGAGACACGAATAATTATTCCGTCCTTTATATTTTATTTTTGATTTATTTTATTTTTCTTACAATTAATTGCAATATAAAATATAAAATTAAAACCCACCCAACCCACCTTATCTAACTCGTCCCTTCTAAAGTCTTTTTCCTCCTAAAGCAAAATCATCACCACGTCGGACCATTGCCCACCACCAACTTTTTTCGCCAGAAACACTGTTAACACCCCCTTCTTTCCTCGTTCTTCTTCCCATGAATCCCTAAGCCACCATCGTCGACCAACATCTCATGTACAAACACCAACCGGAGTAGAGAATTAGAAAACCTACACTTTTTTAGGGGTGCTGATGAGTACAAAGAGAGAGGGCAAGAGAGACGGAGATGGAATTGCCATCGCCACCTGTGCATCGAACCGTCATCGTCGTCTGCAATTGTTCGTAGATCTACACTCCGGGTGACGGTTGCCGGAGATGGCTTTGTCTTCTCCACCTGAACTCGTATTTGCTGATGTACACCCCAATAGATCCGGTGGTAGTCAACGGTGTACAACCCCAACAAATCTGATGGTCATTTATGAGATAGAGTAGTTTCCAGTGTCGATGAACGGTTATGTCAACAGATCTGCTACCCTCTCGCTGGAAAAAGGAGAGGTGACTAGGGTTTAGGGTAACGACTGTGGTGCGCATAAATCATCATTGTTTACAAAATAGGGACTAAATATGTGTACCATCCATAAAATTCATGAAAAATTTAAACTTTTAAAACCAACCCATAAATCATCATTGTTTACAAAATAGTTTTCGAAACATGTTCAATATCAATGTTTTCTCCAAAATCATAAAACAACACACGAGGAGGTACACGATCACGCATTTGCCTTCTCGCGATCCTCTGAGGTACATGAAACATAACCCAAAACTGTAAGCCCAAAGATTTAGTGAGTTCCCCCAAACTACCAACACATCACAATATCATAATAATAACAACAAACAACATGCATACAAAGCCTTCAATCTGACTGGAACGCCTAGTCAAAACAGAAATTATTAAGAAGAGGGGGGGGGGGGGTTGAATTAAACTAAATATTGCAGTGATATTAAATTAAACGAAAATCAATATATAAAACGATTTTCAGTTCTGCTGCGACTTTCCTAATCATGTAACTGATCCAGATCGAATTATTCGAGATGTGTTTTATCTAAGTTGGTACTGAGAAAAACTAACAAGCTCTAGTATAATCTCTTTTACCTAAATTAGTTAATAAAAACAAACTCTTTGAATTAACCCTAACTTTTTACTGTCTAATCAAACAAGCTCTTAATTAAGATCATCAAAGTTGCATTAAGTTCTTTGTAAAATTCTCAGCAATATCCAATACTTCTCACAAGCTCGGAAGCGTAAATATATGATTTTGCATTTTATAAAAAGTCAAATCCCAAATACGGAACCAATTTATTACTTGTTACTTATTACTAGTTGACAAAAACAATTATATATTCTATAACTAATTAACTGGAATGATAAAACCCTAGCTAGGTGATCAGACTAACAAGAATCAAAATCAAACATTAATTAAGAACAAAACTGAAGAACCTAGATAGAAACACAAAATGAAAATCAGATCTAATGATCAATCACATGAAAAGTATTTGTCTTTGCAGAACTGAAAACTAAGGTTTTAGCCAGACATGGCTAAAATCTGATAAAAACAAATGAAAAGAGAGATCAAACAACTAATCTTACTAATCTACTTGAAAGAGATGATCCATCGTCTTCAGATCTTCAGAAATCGTTGAAATCGGAGAAGAAACACCTCCAAAATCGTATTTTCATTGTCTAGTACCTCTGGAATCGCCAACTTAGGTTATTGGAAGGTTATGAATGTCTATTTATATGTCCAGCAGCAAAAACGACGCACTTGCGATCGCATGTTTCAAAGTTGCAATCGCATGTTTTGATAAAACGCGTCACGGTCCTTTTTAATGAAGTAGGATGCTATTTTAGCACATTTTGGGATGCCTGCGATCGCATAGAGGGAAGTTGAAATTGCATGTTCATACGTTGCAATCGCATGTTTTGAGTTTTCACTTCAAGATGAATTTTTAGCACTAAAAAACCTCGAATCCAAGTTGCGACCAAAATTGAGATTGTACAAAGGCTCCATGCGATCGCATCTTTTTCCTAAGACGTTTGAAATTTCGTCTACATTTCAGATCATTTTGAATTGCGTCAATCGGAGTTACGGTTGATGAGATATGGTCAAAATACTGACAGGGGGTCAAAAGTTGTCGACAACATCCTTTAACTTTGAATTGCAGATTCTGTCTTCGTGTGATCAATTCGATCGAATCTTTCTTGACCAAAACATCTTCTTAGCATTCCTCAACATACTCCATAAGTTCCAATCTCCATTTTAAGCTCCAAACGTGCATCCAACTGCTCCCACAGCTCTGCTCCACTCGAACTATCTGAAATTAACATAAAAACATGAGCAGTACGGAAATTCTAACGAAAGACATGAGTTGAACATTATTTAAATAAATTATATGCAAATGTACAAAATATGATGCTAAAATGATAATAAAAACTACTCTATAAGATGCAAAAAATGGTATCTAACAAACGTTCTCCAGGCCTTCGGCCTAATTGGTACGCCCCACTGGCCTTCAGGTTATCTGGGACGCCCTGGGTCTATTGGCCTTTAGCACAAAGCAAGATCGCCCTCAACCCAACCACACATACATTGTGTCGACACACACACACACAAACATGCACCTATATATATATATATATATATATATATATATATATATATATATATATATATAACAGACAAGCATGCAAATAACCAGCCAGTAAACAATAGACAGATCTTATAGATCACTACACATAGCATCATCCTATCTACCAGGATTTAGATCTAACAGATCACTACATCACACCATCATATGATAAACCAGGATAACAATCCAAAGGTCCGGCCTTAGTGCCTTCGACCTGTAAGTACAGTGAGGAAAACCCACCTCGCAGACTGAACAAAACTGATGAGGTCTGACTCCAAAATCTCATTTCTCTAACCGATACTTGTTCCCACCAAGTAACCAATTCCATCAAGATCCCAAAATACCCGCAAGGTCCAACTTGGTCAAAATCAACAGTCACCGTCAACAGTCCATGTTGACCCAACATGTCGTGTTTCCCTTGGCCATGCCGTGTTCCGCGAGCATCCAAATAGTCTGGAAAACCTCAGGCAACATGCCATGTTGACTTGCAAACATGTCGTGTTCGCCTGAGTTTGAACCATTTAATACATTTAGTTGCCTTTTCGACTTCAAGAGCTCCAAAGCTCAGATCTAGACCAAAATGTGATTAGGAAGGGTAAAGTTTCCAACTTTATCCATTGGGACTACCAAAAAGGTCTAAAAACCTAAATCACAAGCTTGATAATGCATGGGCTTAACAAAAATACTCTTAGTCCTTAAGATCTGAAGTCCATCCTTTCAAGAAGTGTTTCTAACACCAAAACCATCCCAAAGGTTGGTGCTTTATAGACATGCATGTCCAATGCATGTATTGAACCCATATTAGGTCAAAATGAGGATTTATGACCTAATCTCTATGCACAGCATCAAAACTTGGTTATAGACTAGATCCATCAAAACTTGGTTATAGACTAGATCCAAGACACTACTAGGTCTCCTTGACCTGGAGATTCATAAAGTTGCAAACTTTATGAGATCCATCCCTTAAAACATTCAAGAATAAGGAGAAAAAGGGACAAAACTCAAGGTCTAACAACTTTGAATGACAAAAATCAGGTCTTGGACACTTACAAAGGTCCAAGAGAGTGCTAAACTGAAGAATGAGGCTTGCTTGATGTCACACCCCGAAAACCGAAGGCGGAAACATTTCCGGGGCAGACTCCACGTTGAGTATCAAATCCAATGCACATAGTAAGCAAAGTAAACAACCATTACATTACATATAAAAGTTTACATTTGTTCCAAAAGTAAAGTTGTACAAGTGTGATACATAGTATATATGAACAAAAGTAAGACGTGACTTCAACGCACTCCGTCTTCGACAAAAAGAGATCATCGGGTACCTGTCTAATGCGGACCTGAGAATACAAGCAGTTTAAAAATCAGCATAAAGCTGGTGATTTCATAAGCGATTTGTTTTCTGAAAACGTATGAGTTCCTTTCTATTTCTGAAAAAGTTACACCCAAGAAAATCCCATATTTTCTTAAAAGTAATGTTTATCGAATCCAAAATGTAATGTAAAATATGTATACTGAAAAACATGTTTACCCTTGTGAATTGTAATGTTTAGTTATCTGAATTGTTACACGTTTCTGGTTATGTACAAATGTTATCCCAGGAAAATCTCATATTTTCCTAAATGTGTGTGAATTGTTACCGAATCTGAAAGTAATGTACAAGTATCTACTATACTTAAAGTGTGTGTGTGTGGAGTCTCCTGAAAGTCTGATTACCCTTAAATGTACATTAGTTTTAACACATATATAAAACTAATAATTAAGTGTAAAGTGTTCATAATCTTGATTGTGAGTTCCATAACCATACTACAGACTAGATATGACTCGGGCCAGGGCCAGTATCTTTTTATGACTTTCGTCACCCTTGAACCTTTCGGTTCAGTTGTAGCTAGCAGCCAGGTGCGGGATAGTCAGTCTCGTATAGATCTATACACTCAAGTCACGCTCTCCCTTTTTCCAGAGATTCTGGTTATAGGGCTAGTCCTCCACTCTCGTACCTAGGGGAAGTGTTACAAAGGACGTTTCTCCAATCTTAAGATTAGTGAATTTAAAACTGAAATTATTAATATGAAAACCCTGTTTTTATTAGTCCTTTACTCTCATATCTAGGAGGAGTAGTATTAAGGACCTGATTAAACTTCTAATGATACCTGTCCTTCACACTTGAATCTAGGGGGTGTTTTATTAAAGACAATACTAAAGATCTATTATTTCAATTGTAAAAGTGTGAACAATCAATTGTGAAGTATAAAGAGTAACACTATATAATAAGAATTGAAATCGGTTTGAACAACAACTCTGCAAGTCAAACCAGTTTGTTAATATGTTTTCAATTCTTAAAAATGTACGAATTATGAAATCAATCAAATGAAATAATGAATTTAAGTACAAGATATTCTTGTACTTTTGCTTGTATTCCCCCCCCCCCTGAAAACATTGAAAAACCATTGAAAAAGGGTAGGGGTATGAACTCACCAGACGAGAAAACGTGTTGGTTCGGATGCTGTCACACCCCAAAACCACGAACGGTGGAAACGTTCAGGGGTGGACGACGTCATGTACAGTATCACAAACAATGTAAAGTAGTAAACAGGCAACAACATCATCCATTGCATTAAAAGTAAAATTTTAATACATGTGTGTTCTTTCAATGTAATAAGACACCAAAAATATACAATCAAAATAAAAGACGAGAATTGTCTGCTCCGTCTTCTCAAAACCTGGCCACTGTACCTGTCTACTGATGACTTGAGAATACAAGTTATTTTGAAAGAGAGTATCAGCTTAAAGCTGGTGAATTCATAAGTATTCAAGTGTCATTGTCTTGCTTTGAAAAGTTGTTTTGAATGTCATGTAAACCTTTAAATGAAAATGTTGGTATAAGTATGAAAAGCCCAAGAAAATCCCTTATTTCCTATTATTATGAAATGTAGTCTTCAACCAAGACCCAAACGTTTTGTAAGTAAAATGATAGTTTTCCTTTCTATTGACTAAAGTACTTAGTCTAACTCATCGTTTATGTGAAAGTATCACAAAATAAAGTAAACAGGTAAAAGTACTAATGTAAGTGTTATCACTGGGTACTAGGCCAAACACAACATCGCAATAAGCAAAATGAATAACCTAATGAACATCCGAAGATTGTCCAATTGTCCTCTGTAGCAGCAGCAGGTTGGGGGAAGGGTTAGTCCCGTAACTGACTCCTAACACAAGTAGTAACCTAATGAACATCCGAAGATTTTCATCTCATCCTCTGTTGCAACAGCAGGATGGAGGAAGGGTTAGTTCCGATATCGATCTACCTAGTATAAGTAATAACCTTAGACATCCGTAGATGTTCATCACCTAGTGGTGCTAACAGCTGGGTTCCATAATGGTTAGTCTCGTCTAGACATCCCGTCGAACAGGGATAGGCAGAAAAATTTACACAGAAGGTACAAATAAATCTTCCTCGTAACTCTAGGTACAAATATCCAGGTAAGTGAATACAGGATAATGTATCTATGTAACAGTACTCATGTATGGTATTCATGTAAGCGTATTCAGATAATTGTATCTATGTAAACGTACTCATGTATCATGTAAGGCTAGGTAAATGTGCTCATGTATCATGTAAGCATATGTAAGTGTACTGATGTATCATGTAATGTACTGGTATAGACTCATGAATGAACTGACTCTTGTGTGATTCCTTGTAATAGGAATCATGTTTTGTATCTTCTAACTATCCCTATGATAATTAACTGAAAGGTAATTGGTTGTTCAGGAAGGTAAACGTAATGGTTTTGCAAGATATCTAAGAGTTTTGAACAATAATTAATAGTGACTTGATGTCATTTTTATAAACATTTCAAAACTAATACTTTTTTATATCAAAGTATTTTAAGATAGAAAACCATTTCATGCATCACATTCTGAAGTATGTGAAATTTGCTGGATGAAAACACAGTTATAAAATACATATGAGTGATTTAATAACATATTGTTTTCTACTTGTATTCCCCCCCCCCCCATTAAAGCATTTAAAAACATTTAAAATATTCATTTAGGGGTATGAACTCACCTGTATATGGTGGTTTGGATGAACTGAACGGTGTAGGATTGTTAGGCGTCAAGTGAGGACTTGTACACACACTACGATCCTAATGAACATATAATCACACATATATGCACTCAATTAGTCTTAATTTACTAATTGATAATGTTAAGACATCCTAGAACATAACAAACACTTTATATAAGTGTTATAAGCCCTAAGGATTGCATCTAAGTTGTTGTGGGACAAGGCACTTGGGTTTAGGGTTCGTAAGGACCCCATACTTGAGTTTACTCTCCATATAACCCCACACAAGGAGTTTACTCTCCATATAACCCCACACAAGGAGTTTATAGTCGTAAACTCTTGAGTTTCCGGCCGTGAACTCCAATGCTTAATGTCCTTTGTTGTTTTGAGGTGCTAAATGATTCCTAGAAGCATTCCAACTTGGTGGGTTAATTCATGGAAGGGTTTAGGGCATAATTACACTCCTTTGAGGAGTTTATGGCCCCAAGGCCAATTCCTTTGGATTTTACTGCCGTAAACTCTCATGGAATGGTGTTTTTGATGCTTTCAAGTCTCATGCACATGTAGGATAGGTCTTAGACTTTTACCCAAAGCATATGAAGGCCTTAGGCACACTTTGGTGCCTTAGTTTGATGTTCACGGCCCAAGAACCTTATTGGGGCCGTGAACTCACTTTGGGAAGTGTTCTTGATGTGTTTTATTGATGGGTTTTGGTCATAAGACATCCTATGTGCTCATACAAACCCTAATGCTTGGATCTAGGTTTCTCTATTGTACATGCTTTGAATCCAAGACTATAAACCCTAATTCTAGCATATGGAAATCGATATTGACATATAATTAGGTTTAAGATGTTACCTTGATTATTATGTAGCAATAACAATCCCAATTCCTCCTTGAATTGACTTTGGAAGGCTTAGAGTCACAAGTGTCACTCCTCTAATGGCTTACAAACACCAAGAGCAAATGGAGAAGGTATAAAGAGAGAGGAGAGAGGTAGGAATTCGTCCTTAGGACTTTTTGGGAAGGGTTAGATGAATTCATGAGCCTTAGGGGGTTTATATAGGTGTAAAGATTAGGGTTTTAGTCCTTATCCTTATCTAGTTGCCTGCCCACCAAGCAACCATAAGATAAGTCTTAGAAACCCTTATCCTAGTCGAATTCTAAGGCATTATCACCTTAAATTCGTTCACCCTATATTTAAGATAATCCTTACCTTATCTTGTAACTATCACATAATTACAATTCAGCCCCTTTAATTAATTACACTTGATCACAAAATTATTTCTTAATTAATTATTGACCAATATTAATTAAACAAATATGATTTCTCCTTTAATATATTATTCTTATAACATATTAATAAATCATAATAACCTCTCTCTCTATTTATTTCTCCAATCAAGTTGCTTTGGTGAAGGCAACCCAAAAGGACCATGCACCATCGGGTCAAGTACATACCAAAATAGTTATGGACTTAGACACTAATCCAACATTTATGTCCTTGATTTAAGTGGAAACAATTCTATGTAAATGTCCAAGGCTTTAGGTGCACTAAAAGCACCCTTTGGTCCAAGTTTTTGGAGTTCACGGTCCAAGATCTTCTTGGGCCATGAACACCCAAAATTTTGTGTTTCTTTGATGTTTTCTTGTCCCTAATACACTTATATACGAGCCTATGGTGGTAGCATATCACGGGGGAAAGGCTAGACATTGTTTTCGGGAGTTTACCGCCCAAGAACACCTTGGGGAGTAAACTCCTAAATCTAGTTATTTAGCTATGAAATCTATGTTATCAACACATTAAGAGCTATATAACACTAATAGAGAGAGGTAATCATGTCTTGGTATAAAAACCCGAAGATCCGTGAGAGAGAAAATGGCTTTTCTCTAGTTGAAAATGCGAATAATGAATGAAATTGGTTCAGAATTCTATTTATAGTCCTGAGATTTTTGGTAGAAAATATTGTATTCCTGAAAAGATGTCTAATATTATAGAGTGTTGGAATAAAAGAGTTGCACAAAACCCTAGTTCACCTACTCTCCTGATATATCCTGAAGTGTAAACCCTGAATTACTCAAACTTACACGAAAAGGTCTGAAAGTCTGCTGTGATTGATATAACTTCTATTGAAATGATATTGTTGTACAGAATGGAAATTTCGGGTTGTCACATCATCCCCCCGTTAGAAGGAATTTCGTCCCGAAATTAGAATTTAAGCATATAAGAAATTACACATAACTAAGAGAAAAGATGAGGGTATTTCAGTTTCATCTGATCCTCTCGTTCCCAAGTGAATTCAGGTCCACGCTTTGCGTTCCAGCGAACCTTCACTACCGGGATACGGCTCTATTTATTTTGTTTGACCTCTCGGTCCAAGATCTCTACTGGTTCCTCCACGAAGTTGAGGCTCTCGTTGATCTCGATCTTGTCGAGTGGAATAACAAGAGTCTCGTCAGGCAGACACTTTTTCAAGTTCGAGACGTGGAAGGTAGGATGTACGTTACTGAGTTCGTGCGGTAGATTGAGTTTGTAAGCTACAGGGCCGATTCTCGCGAGAATCTTGAAAGGCCCTATGTATCTTGGATTGAGCTTCCCACGCTTTCCGAAGCGTATCAAGCCCTTCCAGGGTGAGACCTTCAGTAGGACTCGGTCGCCCACCTGGAATTCCAATGGTTTCGTTCGCTTGTCAGCGTAGCTTTTCTGTCGGTCTCTAGAAGCTTTTAATCATTCACGAATTTGAACGATCTTCTCTGTCGTTTCCCGAATGATCTCCGGACCCGTGAGAGTGCTCTCGGGAACTCGTCCCTTAGCTAACTGGGTATCACCCACCTCAGCCCAACACAGAGGGGATCTGCACTTTCGGCCATAGAGGGCCTCGAATGGAGCTGCCTTTATGCTCGTGTGATAACTGTTGTTGTAGGAAAATTCGACGAGGGGTAAATGGGTATCCCAAGCTTTTCCAAAGTCAATCACACAGGCACGCAACATATCTTCTAAGGTCTGGATAGTTCTCTCACTTTGCCCGTCGGTCTGTGGATGGTAGGCCGTACTCATGTCTAGCCTAGTTCCTAGGGAACTTTGTAATGACTGCCAGAACCTCGAAGTGAATCTACTATCTCTATCTGAGATAATGGATATAGGAACACCGTGCAGTCTTACAATCTCCCTAATGTATGTTCGTGTGAGTTTCTCCATCTTGTCTGTTTCTTTGATTGACAAGAAGTGTGCAGACTTGGTCAGTCTATCGACGATGACCCATATGGAATCAAGTCCACCCGTTGTCTTGGGCAACTTGGTTATGAAGTCCATAGTGATCCGCTCCCACTTCCATTCTGGTATCTCCAGTTGTTGTAGAAGACCGGAGGGTTTCTGGTATTCGACCTTCACCTTCGCGCAAGTAAGGCACTTGCTTACGAAGGTAGCAATATCTGCTTTCATGTTAGGCAACCAGTATAACCTTTTAAGATCCAGATACATCTTATCTGAACTCGGGTGGACGGAATAACAAGTGTTGTAAGCTTCGGTCATGACCAAGTCTCTGAAGCCACCGTGTTTCGGTGTCCAGATCCGATCCATGAAGTATAAGGCTCCTCTACCCTTGACTTCCAAGTTCTTATCCATCCCTCTAAGGGATTCACCAGCCACGTTTTCAAGTTTCAAAGCATCGAGCTGAGCCTCCTTAATTTGCGTGGACAAGTGTGAATGGATAGTTAGAGTCAAAGATTTGACTCTACGACCAGTATATTCTTTCCGACTCAGGGCGTCGGCTACTACATTGGCTTTACCCGGATGATAACGAATTTCACACTCGTAATAACTGAGTAGCTCTACCCACCATCGTTGTCTCATGTTGAGCTCTTTCTGGTCGAAGATGTGTTGTAGACTCTTGTGGTCTGTAAAGATCGTGCTTTTTGTACCATACAGGTAGTGTCTCCAGATCTTCAGAGCAAATACGACTGCTCCTAGTTCAAGATCATGGGTGGTGTAGTTAACCTCATGTGTCTTCAGCTGTCTTGAGGCATAGGCTATGACTTTACCTCGCTGCATCAGAACACATCCGAGTCCTTGATTGGATGCATCGCAATAGACAATGAAGTCTTCTATCCCTTCGGGGAGGGATAGTATCGGTGCGGTGCACAAGGCTCGTTTGAGCGTTTGGAACGCTCTTTCCTGTTTCTCTTCCCAGTCAAAGGCCACGCCTTTCTGGGTCAGGATTGTAAGAGGTTTCGCTATGCTGGAGAAGTTCTGAATGAACCTGCGATAGTAGCCAGCAAGACCTAGAAATTGACGAATTTCTGTAGGTGTCTTCGGTGCTGACCAGTTCTCAATGGCCTTGATTTTGGAAGGGTCCACGTGTATTCCTTCTTCACTAACAACATGGCCCAAAAATTCGACTCGTCGAATCCATAATTCGCACTTGGAGAGCTTCGCATAGAGCTTCTCCGCTCGCAATGTTTCTAAGACTCTACGGAGGTGTTGACTATGTTCCTCCTTGCTTCGAGAGTAGATGAGTATGTCATCGATGAAGACGATGATGAATTGATCCAAGTAAGGACGACACACCCTATTCATCAGGTCCATGAATACCGCGGGCGCGTTGGTTAATCCGAACGGCATCACCACAAACTTGTAGTGTCCATAACGAGTTCGTAAGGCTGTCTTGGGAACATCCTGCTCTAACACTCGTAGTTGGTGATATCCGGATCATAGATCTGTCTTCGAGAAGTAGTTGGCTCCTTGAAGTTGATCAAATAAATCATCAATGCGGGGCAAAGGATAACGATTTTTAATGGTAAGTTTGTTGAGTTCTCTATAGTCGATGCACATGCGAAACGATCCATCTTTCTTCTTGACGAACAAGACCGGTGCTCCGCATGGCGAGAAGCTTGGTCGAATGAATCCCTTCTTGAGAAGTTTGTTAAGTTGACTGGAAAGTTCCTGCATGTCGGCCGGTGCCAGACGATAAGGAGATTTTGCTACGGGGGTAGCTCCTGGCACTAAGTCGATTCTGAAACCGACTTGGCGTTGTGGTGGTAAGCCGGGAAGTTCTTCTGGGAAGATGTCGGGAAAGTTGCGCACTTCGGGGATGTTCTGAATGTCTTTCATTTCTTGACTTGTATCGACGACGTGTGCGAGAAATGCATGATATTCCTTTCGCAAGCACTTCCGGGCTTGAATACACGAAATGATGCGAAGGCTCATACTAGGTTTGTCGCCATAGATAACTAAGGTTTCATTGTTAGGAAGGTTAAGACGAATTGCTTTTTCAAAGCACAGGATGTCGGCGCGAAGAAGACTCAACCAATCCATGCCGATGATAACGTCGAAACATTTAATTGGGACTGGCATGAGATCTATCTTGAAAGCATGGCCATCTAAAGTTAAGGTACAACCTACGTATATGCAGTTAGTACTCTCTGTTTTCCCGTTAGCCATTTCTATCGTGAATGAACTATCTAATGCACATGGTTTTTGTTTAAGCAGGTGTGTAAATTTGTGACTTACGAAACTTTTCTTTGCTCCACTATCGAAAAGTATGCAAGCATATGAGTTATCGAGGAGAAACGTACCAGTAACTATTATAGGATCAGCTACCGCTTCCTCGTGGCCTAGGGCCATAACTCTTCCTACTCCTCCAGTCATCCCCGCCTTAGGGCAGTTCCTCTTGTAGTGGCCCACTGCGCCACAACCGTAGCAAGTTTGGCCCATACCGGCGTTAGGAATCTGGGCTGCCTGAGCTTTTGGAGTTTTGCAGAAACGGACTGTGTGCCCCTTCCTGTTGCAGTTAGAGCACTGCATCTCCTTGCAAGGTCCGTGGTGGTGGAAATTACACTTGGTGCACTTCGGGAGCGTTCCAGCATATGTTTTTTCTGGTAAGGGGTTCGCAGGGACAACGGGAGTCACTGTGGCAGCATTGATCGCCACAAGTTGTTGTTTCTTGGAGGATTCTTGCGAATCCCCTCTTTTCCTCTTATTCCACCCCTTCCTGTTATGGTCGGGGTTGGACTTTTGTGGTACGGGTGCAGGGATTGTTGGGTTTTGAGGTTTCATGTGATCTATGAGAGAGTGCCAGTTCCTTGGCGCTATCGAAAGTAATAGGCCTGGAAGCTAACACACTTGCCTGGATCTGGGGCGACAGTCCCCAGATATATCTCTATATCTTCTTGCTCCCTTGAGCAACCATATCAGGGCATAGGTTTGCCAGATCACAGAACCTATTTGTGTAGGTTGTGTTGTCGGATCCAACCATTTGTAGATCCCAGAATTCCTGTTCGAGTTTTTGTACTTCACCTCGAGGATAGTAATCTTTCATCAGCATGTCCTTTAACTTTTCACAGCTGATGGAATACGCCACCACCAAAGGAACAAATTCAATTTTTTACACTTTGAAAATCAATATAACATCAAGTATAATAGAAAACAATCCTAGGCTATGATACCACTGAAGGGTTTGAGCATCCTAACAACCTTAAGGTACACATACAACCCTAAATGCTTTGGATCTATGTTTTCTCTAATTATACATGTAAAATGATTTTCTAAAGCATTTCCCTAACTAGCATACAAACATGGGTACTTGTATAAAAAAAATCTAGTTAGAACATATACATTTTCTTGTAGCTTGATTCCTTAGACCTTTAAGAGCCTAGCACCCCAAATGTGATGCCTCAAATGCTTCACACAACACCACCAACAATGGAGGACTTGAAAGAGAATACTTGTACTCAAAAATCGGCTATGGCTCTTCTAAGAACACTAGGGAGCTGATTTTAGGAGCTCATGTGTTTCTTATATAGTGTGGCAAAACTAGGGTTACACCATGTAAACCCTAGTGTGCATGACCTTCCATATTCCTTATGCACAATGGATTTAAACCTCCATGGATCATCCATGGGTTGTCACATGGGTTTAGCCCAACATAAGGAATCATGGGTTATTGGCCCACACCATAAGAATGAATAATTTACCAAATCAACCCCTTATATTTAATTAGTCTCTTTTGATCACAAAATTAATTCCAAATTAATTCTTGATCAATACGAATTATATAATATGATTTCATATTAATATATTAGAACTTATAATATTTTAATAAATCATAAATATCCTATTCTAATAAGTCCATCCTTAAAATTATTCTGGTGCCATGTAACCCAAATGGACCATGCTACTCTCGGGTAAAGTACATACCAATTATAGTTATGGGCTTAGACACTAAATCCAACACTTTCTTACCACAATTTGTGAAGATCCAACAAGCTCTTGAATGATTATAACCACATTGGTTACACATCATACTACTTCCTATAGTAGTCCATGCTGGGGTTGTAACCGCAAACTCCTGAACTGCTTCATGTTTCCTCTCTAATGGTTACCTAGCCCTTCCGTTGGATTCATTTCCAAGTTTTCTCTTCTTATTCTCCGAACTTGGGAGATTATCATTTTGGAACATTATTCCATGACAAATCTCTTGGTTCACCAACCTAAAAGCTAGTCTCTTGGCTCTTTCATAGGTGGTTGGCTTTGTAGTAGTGACCAGTATTTTCTTATATTCCGTAGTGACCATTCCGGGACATAAGGTAGCACGGTTATTGAAATGGTTTGTATATGCAACGACATCAACTTCCTTCATCTTCATATTCCATAGCTCCTGGTCCAGCTTCTGCATCTATTCAAGGGGGTAATATTGATCGATCATAAGAAGCTTCAGCTTGCTCATGGACATTTCATTCGCTACAGTCATGCACATCATTTTCTACCCATCGATTCAATCCAACTACTCCTTTGTCTCCATGGAAAGATCTTGGCTTACAGTTCATAAAGTCTTTACATGAACAAGCCTTAGTTGGACCTCGATTATCTCCGTGCGAACTCTCTCTTCCATTTCCTCCTGAACCCGCATTCCTATAGGCTTATAGGTTAGCTAAGCCATCAGCTATGTGTTGAGTTACTAAAGCTACGATGTCCGCTGAACTCATAGGCTTAGGTTTAGATCTAGGTCATCCTCTTGTGACAGGAATGGTTCTAAATTTAAGGTGTAAGTTAGCTGTTATGACTTGTTTGTTTTTGAGAATTTATTTAATAGAGTTAACTAGGTTAAACAAACAAATCAAAAATAATATATATATATATATATATATATATATATATATATATTAATTTTGAATAATATTTACATCGGTTTTTCTAGCAAAAGAAAATATACACTGATGTGGTTTGAATACGAAAAGTGTCTATTTTACACAAAAGACGGGGCAATACCTTATATTATGCTAACCTACTTTTCGTCCTCTAAACCTAAAAATATAGTCCTAATCTTTCCTAGCTCAACCATTTACCATAGACCAAAATAAACAACCACTAACCCCACAAGTTGTGCCATCTGATGGTGTAGGTACCTAACCATCACCTTTCTGGTAACAATGTTGACCTCTGACATCATGGCTCTATAATCTATCTCATCCAAACACCAACCCGTCTATCGCTATCTGCTATGGATCCACCTGAGAATGGGTCTCCTCTAGATGCTCACAAACGTGAAGGATCCTCATCTCATCGAACTCCCGAACCCGATCTATCTCCTACACTCTATCCTTCAACAACCTAATCTCCTCTCTCATCAAGTCATGAGCCACTTTTGCATGGTATATCCTATCACTTTGTCGTGCCACTTGTGGAACCAGTACAGAAATCACCCTGTTAGTAAGGTCCTATGGAATAGGATCTCTTAATGGTGCTTTCGAGGAATCTTTAACCATGTACAATCTAATGCTATCCTCCTTGATCGACTCATCTACCTGAGGGGTCCATTTGTGTGTAGGGCACTGCTTCTTAGAGACTCTTGGTGAAGGTGGGTATGATGCCTCTCGCTTCTGTGATGGTATGGGAATGGATTTCCGTGGGGTGTAAATCACTCAAGGTTTTGATGTACGCGTCTCAGAAGGCTAGTATAAAGGTGAGGCTAGAATATCTATTGAAGGATCTGAATTATAAGTGTCCTCCTCCTGAGCCTCAGGATAATCGCTCACATCATCATGGGATGATGAGTCTGGGTATGGCAAGCTATCGGCTGGATCTCTGCCTGTCTCTGCATTGTGCTTCTCCCCCCACTCCATCTAGCTCATCATCCTCAAATGGCTCCTCATCCTCAAATGGGTCCTCATCCTCAAATGTCTCTTCTACATATGCAGGTGTAGGTGGTCTAGGTATCTAGGGATCCTACTTTGCCTCTTCCATCAAAGGAGAGTTTGGCACCACCTGATCACTCTCTTGAGAAGGATGAGATACCCACTCCCAAATATCCTCCATCAATGAGCTCCTGATGATCACGCTGCTTGTACCGTCGTGCATAAAACACAAAACACGTTAGATGTTTATGAGAGATAGAAAAAAAATTGATAATACGAATAATCTTCAATTATAAGTATATATATTGTAGATAGTATTGGATGTACTTTGGTTTTCTCTAAGGTGGTACGTGATAGCGCCTCTAGACCACTATCCTTAAGCTATGGGTAGAATCCTCATGTAGTGAGCTTGTCCCTAATTCTATCTAAGGATCCTAGCTAGTCGAACTATGAAGCCAGTCCATAAATCCTCAAGTTCTTAGCTTGCCAACTACCGTATCTAGGTACAAGCGTTCATCGGTCGGACCATAATAAAACTTAGTGCGCATTCTAGGTCTAGTTTTGGTACGACCGCGATACTATATTAACCATAGGTTGGTTTTTTGTTCTAAAACATTGAGTTTACAATTTAATGCATATTGTTTTTGGGTAACTATCTTGATTTTTATGAGTTCGTATATAAATCTATATTATGTTATGTCTGGTTTAGTGTATTTTATTAATCATATGTTTTATACTTCAAGACTATCAAGTAAAGGTCAATCAGATGAGAAGTGTCGGGGGTAGGACCATTTTGGCGTAAAGCTGTTTTGAAATCCAACAACCCAAGCGACAATTCAAACTAGACACCTTTCCCTTCAGTAGTCTATCTGTATGTTAATTAGTAATTTAACTCTTTATGAGGTTTAACTAGTTTAGAGTATACGTCCTAGTTATAGTCATAGTTCCTAAGTAATTACTAGTTCGCTATAACTTAAGGCTTTGATATCAATTTGTCACACCCTACCCAGCCGGTGGTGGAAATGCCAGACAATGCGACGTAGCATTAATTGGATCTCGGCAATCAGATGTATTGAACATTACACACAAGTATATTACAAACGATACTTTTATTTATTTTAAAGTGGGGATACATTGTTTTAGTAGGCCAAACATATATCTTAAACAAAATTAAACATAGAAAAAAACATAAACAACTTCCGACATTCTTCCGCGATGACTCACTCTTCAGACGGTCCGTTCTCTACACTCATCTCCCTAAGAATACATGTATTTTGAATACGTCAACAAATTGTTAGTGAGTTCATAGTTTTTTTTTTATTATTTTTCAGCTTTATATGATCTTTTGGATTTAAAAATCCTTTTCTTTTTGGAAAATCTATTTTAAAACAATTTATTTTATTATTTGAGAATCATGACCTCCTAAGTATTTTAGGGTGTGTTTATGTATCATAGATCTATCTTATCTTGGGATATCTTAACATTTTAACTACTTGAAGGCGTCCTTCTTGGTAGTCACTAACCTTAAGGTTGTTAATTGCATTACCATGAGGCCCTATATTTGACACTGTAGACTTATAATAACCCCGCACGACGCTCCATCGAATGTTGTAATACTAACTGATTAAAGAAAGGTATCATGCCAAGATTGTAGCTAGCAATCGTAGGTCGGGATGTCAAATCCCATATAGATCTATACATATCTTTCCAGTTCTCTTTAAGGTTAACGATTATAGGTTGCGGTAGCCGAATTTAATCAAGGCTAAATGATGAATAATTTAAGCTCACTAATACTTTAACCTTGGGCATTTTATCTTATCTTTAAATCTTTTATTTTATAAAGACTATTCATAATTATCACTATATAGCTTTATTATATATGATAATTATTATTTATTTATCTCATAATTATCTTTGTATAAATATAATCTTTTAACATATATATACCTTATAATTATGTTTATTTTGAAAACAGGATATTCGACCTAGTAACAACTAAGTACAGTGCGTATCCTAATAGTTGATCAACATAGCCTCTAGGTAATAAGTTATCCTAGGAATTTGGCCAACGTAACATCTAGTTATAAAATGATTTCCTAGACTATTAGCCATCATAACTCTTAGGCATAATATCATCTAGCTATGGTATCTATATATTATCCTAAAGTTATATGCATTTATAAAAACTACTATTATACTTTTGATTTTTATTTTTAAGCTAAACGGGGGCAAGATTAAATGATTTTACAAAACTCATCTCTCTCATGCAGATTTATCTTAAAGTTTTTATATCAAGGAGTACTACAACTCTCCTTTTTACGACACTAGCAAAACCTTAACAAATCTCTTGATGACATTTTGACGTAATTAACTTCTACTATGCGGTTGATTATTACTTTTAACTAAATCCATAACTCCTCCAATCGAAGTCGGATTTTTACGAATTTTATATCCTTGAGATCATGTCGACGGGTAACATCTAAATATTTAAACCATTTTAAATGGCAGTAAAACTTTTTGGACACTAACTTTTTAGTCTATCAGTCGATTTAATTCTAAATGTCACATTATATTTGATTATATTATGGTATAAATCAAACAATACATGCCTAAGCTATTACATTTAATCTTTTCCTAATATTTCCTAATGGTGATCAGTGATGGAATTTTTCCTAGTTGTCATTGATATGAATTTTTTGAAAATCTGAAAAAATTTGTACGTGTGTGGCAATGGGCGCGATGCACAAACACTTCTAGAAGGTGGGGGCGTGGTCCATCAGTTGTTCGACACATGTCACAAAACAAGAGGAACGACGTGGATGGAGGGCGTTACGTACAACTCTAAAGGCACGATGCGCCTGGATGAAATTCAGGCTATAAAAATCCCTTCATCCCCTCATTCTTCTCCTCACACTTTCTGGATTTTCTCTCAACATATTATCCCCTATTTTAAGATCTTTATTTGATGTTTCAGAGTTTCTTTGCATAGAGAAGCTCTGAGTATCTACACCCGACAATTAGAAGCTCTCGAATCGGACTTCTGCCAGTATAATTTCTGACTTTTCATTTGAAAATCTCCATAAGTTAAGATGCACTTATGTTAATTCAAGTGTAACTTTTATATTCATAGTCGTTATTATGAATCTATAAATACAATTTATTAGTGATTACGTGTCATAATACTAATTGATTTACTTACAGGGTAATGTCTAGGCTAGATTTAGTGAGGTGTTTAAAATGGGATTTCCAAAAAGTAGACTTTGTATACCAAATAGACCATACCTTCGATATGATCTTACCTGGTTGCTCCTTATCAACTATATATCAGTAGACATTGAGATTATTGAGGAATCTAAACTATCATTAGTAACAAGAATATATGTCTAAGACTTAGTGATGTTAGTACCTAGGTCATATCAGGGGAAAAGCTAAAGTGTTAGGTGAAGCGCTGCCTAAATTTTGAGTCATCTACTTTAACATGTGAGTGCATATTTAGTTTCATCTAATACATAGATATAAAGTATTTAACTACTTAGATGCTATGTGTGTCTATTGTCTGTATTTGTAATATTTGTGCTCACTATGGCTTACTTGGTTATATTGTATTTAGATAAAGTATTGAACTATTTATCTTATTATACCTAAAGTATATTAGGTAGTGAAGGGTTATAGATAGTAAAATATGATGAAAGATGGTAGCCAACATGGTATTACTATACTAATAAGGATTAGTCATGTAGTAGGTTTTAGAGGATGACCCTAAACTATTCTAGACAAGTCTGGTGAAACATGTACAAACTTACAACCTATAGGTGTTTATAAGTCATACGTGGGCTGGTTTACAACCTATAAGTGCTAATCAATCATACATGGGAAGGTTTACAACCTATAGATGTTAATAAATTGCATGCGGACATGTCTACGAACTATATGCATTAATGAATTGTATGCAAACAGGTCTACGACTTATAGGTGTTACAGAACTGTACATGGGCAGGTCTTCGACATGTAGATGTTAAAAAACCACATACAGATAAAACTACGACCTCTAGGTTTGAATGAACTATTTATGTAGGTACTCTGTCGGCCCATGGTTGTCTTATTAGTACGTATTGCTAAGGAATCCCAAGGCATCATTGTTCACTTAGAGATCCTTTATGATAAATCCCTTGACATCATCAGTTTAGAATCAGGGAGTGAGAATAACGAGAATGGTAATCAGATTATTTGTTAGACGTGAAATATATAATTAAAACAAGTTAATTATATTATTGTGCGTTGAAAACCCTATATGTTCATCAGGATCCCAAATCTGACCCACTCAGTTTCTTTGTATCATAGATAACAGTAGAAAAGCACATGGATAGTTAGGTCTAGACCTGATGAGAGATTCAATGAAATGTAGGCCAATAGTATAATAAGATATTGTAAGGCTTGTAATGACTATATTTATGCTTATGTTTCTTATATCAGTTATAACATCCTAAGTTTTTAATAATCAATGAAAAACATGTATTCAAAAATACTTTTTATGTAACAAATTACGCAATATAAAGAATACTTTGTTTTAAAATAAACATAAAGAAAATGTCTTTTTGGGCCGTAAAAATGGGGATGTCACACAAATTCAACCTTGTTCTAATGCAGTTTAGAGAATTTTTGTTATTATTGTCATGGATGGATTGTCAAAATACAAAGTCGAAATCCTTTATGGAAAGAAGATGGTTAAGGTAAATGCACTAGAAGGGGGAAAATCCTCATTTATTGAGATTGAAAGTGATTACCAAATGCAGTAATTAATCTGAAGAAAGGTCGGAAGTGTTTGAAGAAGGATTTCAAGCATACTTGGCATATGTTGTAACACCCGACAAGTTAACATAAAGTACACACTATTTTTTCACTTTTATATCACAAAAAATTAGGTATACTTTAATATTAAACCACATGATACAAGTAGTTATCAAAATATGTAATACAATAAATCTACGGATCGTGCCAGGTAGATATCAAATGTTCTATTAGGGAGGAGGGAGTCGTTCCCTTCCAACCCACCGAACCCACTGCTACATCAATTTTTGTCTCTTCTTTTTCTTCATCTTTCCCAACCCACAACACACGGAATTCTATCTTTTTGAACCCATTCAACCCACTCAATTAAAAAAATACAAAACAACTAAGGTATAAGTTTTAAAACACATGGTACAAGAGAAAATAAAAAAGAGAAAGTAGAGAGAGATGATGAAGTGGGTTAGTGAAACCAATCAACCCATTCGTTGAATTGGGAGTGGTACCGTCGATAACTCTATTGCTAATTAAGATTTTACCTTTGATTGTTTTGTATTTTCTTTTAATTGAGTGGGTTGAGTGGGTTCAAAAGATAGGGTTTCTGTGTGTGTTGTGTGTTGGGAAAGATGGAGAAAAAATAAAAGAGAAAAATGATGTGTCAATGGGTTCAGTGGGTTGGGAGAGAATGACTCCCTCCTCCCTTACGCAGTTGCACCCTTATCCATATTAGTGTTACTTGGTCTTGTAAGACATTTCAAACAAAAAAAAGGTAAGTTTTGCAGGTTTAGTGAGTAAACATTTCAATACAAAGTAATGGTACAACTAATAATGGTAAACATCAATAATACATAACAAGTAGTCATATCCCATTTAGCTTTCTAGTTTGAACATGAGGTTTTTAGCTTTATCTGTTTTATTTGGATATATCTATTAGACTATGTACGATCTCAACTTTCAATTAGTTTACTACGATAGTTATATTCAACAATAACCTTTGGTGTACAATAATAATAGTTATATTTTGTTATAACCATTTGACTATATAAAATCTCATATTTCAGCTTATACAATATGCTATTTATATTCAGCTATAACCATTTGTGTATAGTAATAATAGGTATATTCAACTATAACTATTAACTAGACTCCATTACTACTCATACATTTCATATAATTTAGTTATATCACATAACATGCTAGTATAACATACCCTTTACGGAGGATATAAAAGATTACTCACCTTGAAATGACTTGATTACATGAGGCTCTAACAATTTTAGTCATGTATTTGATCTTGACCATTGAGATCAATATATTTAATCTTGCATGATTCGAACTTAAATACTGATAGTAGAGTTAATTAATATCATGACCATTGAGTTAATGTCCTTATCATCATTAGAGTAAGAATCGAACCAAAAGACTTAACCATACTAGGGATCGGTAGATAATAAGTAATATCCATTTCACTTTATAGAAATCAACAATAACTAAAGGGGGTAATTGAATCTATGTGAAAGCACATTTAATATTCTTTTTTTCAACTTTATTTAATTTTAGATTATTTCTTGTTCTTTAGAGTAAAATAGATTTTTCCAAATTTAATTATTATTTTAGGTTAATTGGTAATCGAACTTTCTGCACTAAATCATACGCGTTCCACATGAATTCAATATCAAATGCTATATTATAATACATTTGTAGACTTTCCTAATTGTGTAATAATCCATAACATTGGTAATTTCCCCATATAAATTTTACTAGTTTAAAAAATCAAAATTATTAATCAATTATTTTAAATAAATTATTATTTAAGAGATATTTTTTTAGTTATCTAAAATTATAATCGTTGATTTAAATAAATACATGAAGTTATATCAACTTATAATTTGCACTAATTTTATTTTATTTTTTAATCTAATGTTATTAATTTAATAAAATTAGAGTGAAAAAATTTAAAATTTGAAATTTAAAATGGAGAATCAATTATTAATTTAATGTAATTAGAGTTACAAATTTAAAATTTGAAATTTGAAATTGATAATTAATAGGTTGACAAGTGGCATAATAGGTGACATATAATATTAATGAGGAGTTCTAATAAAATGACACTTGTCAATAGGAGAATAAACTTATTTATTTATTAGAATAGAGAGATACTAGATTTTACACATACATCACTAAAACAAACTAAATACATCTTATAAAGTTCTAAATTTGGATCTGAAACCAAATTTAAACTCTAGATCCAATTATAAATTAGTGAATGAAGAGTTTATATAATTTTTTTTGCAGGTAAATGGCATAAAAAAACACTCTTTTTTACACAGAAATTCGATTTTGACACCGTGTTTTTTTGTGTCAATTTTGACACTGTATTTTTCAATTTGTTACAATTCTGACCACTTGACCGGTTAACCAGGTTACATGCTGACGTGGCATGATGACGTGTCAGTTTTGATGACGTGGCATGCTGACATGATATGCTGACGTATCAAAATTGATTTTTTTTCCACAAAAAACACTAAGTTTTCATTTTTTTTCGATTTTGACACTAAGTTTAATTTTTTATTTCAATTTTGATACTATGTTTTTTTTGTTCCAATCGAACATCATCTATCAAATCTTGTTCAATTTTGTCTATTTTCTATTTGAAACCGTATAAATATATTTTTTTTATTACATTTTAAACCGTATAAACATATTTTTTTCGTTTAAAAACCACATTTTTATTTAAATACAATGTGTTTTTTTTCTTACATTCAAATCATTAGTTATATCATGAGAATCAAACTAACCATAAGCTTCTTATAAGATGTAAAAATTTGATGGGTTACAAACTTGATATCCGAGTTTTGATCGTCTACACGCCTCCAAACCTCCAAACACATTTTAAAGTTGCATATTTAATATAAAATACAATTTTTATATAACTAATACATATTTATATATAAAAATATGGTTTGAGTGTAAAAAAAAATTGTATTTGTATAAAACTATGGTTTTTAAATGAAAAAAAAAACATATTTATATGGTTTAAATGTATTAAAAAATATTTATACTGTTTCAAATAGAAAATTGTCAATAAAAATTGGAAACAATGATGTTCGATTTGGAATAAAAAAAACATAGTGTGAAAGTTGAAAGAAAAATTAAATTTAGTGTCAAAATCGAAAAAAAAAGAAAACTTAGTGTTTTTGTGAGAAAAAAAAAATCAATTTTGACACGTCATCATGTCATGTCAGCATGCCACGTCATCAAAACTGACACGTCATCATATAACCTGATTAACCGGTCAAGTGGTCAGAATTGTAACAAATTGGAAAACACAGTGTCAAAATTGACACAAAAAAGAACACGATGTCAGAATTGAATTTCTATGTAAAAAGAATGTTTTTTGTGCCATTTACTATTTTTTTGCTAGATGTTGAGTTCCTAGCTTCAAATCCTAGTTTTTATTCCACAAATTCACTATAGATTTTTATAGAAGTAAAAAAATCGCCCATGAGAGCTCTTTCCCTCTTCGAATTCGTGTTGCTCTTTCAACCGGGGAGAACCCCCGGTAGATACACTCGTATTTTCAATCCATAGCAAAAATAGCCCCTTATTTCTCTTAGTTATAATATTTGACATTATTTCCATTAAATTCTTTGACATTTCTATATTTCTCATATAAACCTCATAATCATCTTGCACTCACAAAATGATCATTTACTATGTCAACACTTAACTTACAAGTTTGTCTACTTGTCATCTCCGGTCGTTCTTCTATAATTTTTTTACTTAAAGTTCATCTTGTTTATTCTCGTATGATTATTTATTAACAAATATTGTAAAAATTCTTAGAAATTATTATGTAATTTATCTTAATTGATATAAATATTTATTTAACTAGAATCTTATTTGGCCCATAAAAAAGAATGTTACAATAATCAAGTACGATGTCTTTCTTAGCATTCACTCTCGAGTATTAAGTTTTAACTTGTTGCTTTCTCAAATTTATTTTGTTGTTCCAAAAATTAAAATTTGAGGACTGAAAAAGATTGAGCGTTCCAAAAATTAAAATTTGAGGACTGAAAAAAGATTGAGCAACTCCATTTTCAAATTGAAAATTTAATATCAACCTATATGGTTACTGTCTCTTTTAAAGCATTTGAGGATTGCTTTAATTGCTTATTAGAACTATGAAATATAATATTTTATCTAATCTAATTTGAACTATGGTCATGGAGTTTGGGTTGATTTGTGTGATAAATTTATTATTTTAATATTAATTACAGAATATGAAATATTGTCGTATTAATTTTCACAAGTTTATATGATTTGTATTGTTCAAAATAATAATAATAAGTATATAATATGAAACGAAAAGGAAAACAATTAAATCTTCGATAATTTATGCTAAAGAAATAAAAGGAAAATAATATGATACTAGTTGTGAAACCCGTATATTATACGGGTTGAATAAAACAAAATGTTAAATAGAAACGATTAAATGAGAAATTTATTTGAATTTGAAATTTGAAATAAATAAAAATTATGAGAAAAAAAACATGCAAAAAATAAATAAATTAAAATTATTGTTTAGTTATCAGACCCGTATACTAAACATGTTAATTATAACAAAATGTTAAACATAAAGGTTTAAATTGTAAATTTATTTGAAATTCAATTTGAAATTTAAAATTTAAAATTTGAAATTAATATCATTATGGTAGGTTTAATTTATGGAAACTAATTAATAATATATTAGAAATGGAAAATGAAATAAATGACAAGTGGAAAATAAATATATCTCTAAATTATGACAAAATGACATGTGGCAAATTGAATGAGAGAATGACATGTGGCAAAATCATTCTTATTTATTAGGGTAGATGCGATAATTTATGGGATGTCCAACTTTGATATTAAGCAACTTTTTATCTACCCTAATAAATGAAAATGTTATTGCCACTTGTTATTCTCTCATTTAATTGGCCAAATGTCATTTTGTCAAAATTTTGAAATATATTTATTTTCCACTTGTCAATTACTTCATTATTCATATTCATTTTCATTATATCATTAATTTAGTTTCCATAAATTAAACATACTATAATAACTATTAATTTCAAATTTGAAATTTGAAATTTCATTTTCAATTTCAAATAAATTTACACTTTAAACCTTTTTATTTAACATTTTATTATAAAAACTCGTTTAGTACATGGGTCTAACAATTAAGCATATAATTTTAATTAATTTATTTTTTGCATGTTTTTTTTTCATAATTTTCACTTATTTCATATTTCAAATTCAAATTCTTTTTTCATTTAATCGCTCCTATTTAACATTATGTTTTAATTAACCCGTATAATATACGGGTTTTACAACTAGTAAATAATATTTTGAATTTTGATTATGTTTGTACCCTCTTTTTATTCATGATTCTGCCACTCTATTCAATATTAAATAATTAAGAGATTACCAAACAACTTCTTTTTGGTTAAACCCATCATCTTAAAAGTGTTTTGCTAGTGATTAAATACTTTAAAAATTTTTGAAAACATAATATAACAAAAATGTTCGTTATTGGTTAATAGTTAAAATTCTGAATGTGATCTTAAAGAGTTTTTTATACGAAAAAGAATATTGCTTATACTATTGTTGAACCACGTTTAGTTAAGAAATTAAAATATAACAATAATCATTTATTGTGATTATTGTTAATGATTTTTTTATTTTATATTTTATAAAGTATTGCATATAAAATAATTGGAATAAACAATAGTGAACCCAAATACCCCTCCCCCATTTATCATTGCATTTTGGCCACATTATTAATAAATCAGCATGTTCCCAACACGTAAAACATCTTCTATTTTAAGAAAATCATATTGTCCATTAAAATAATGTTACTTATTATTATTTTTAGATTCTTTCATTAAATATAATCGTCACAATCTTTTCCGCCTTAAATGTATATCTTTGGTCGGCAAATACATATGTGATATTTGTGTTTCTAAATTCTTTAATTCTTTTTACATATTGAAAATCACGATTTAACGAGATTTTCAAGTTATAATATGAGAAAACTATTTGTGGTTTGTATTTTTTTTATTGAAATCTAAAAAATTTAGTGATTTTGACTTAGTTTGGTTGTTTGTGAATTTGATCACCCGTAAATTTGAATGGATTATTATGCTATTTTAATTTATTTTTTATATTTTGAATATTTAATTTAACATTATATTAATTATAAAATGAAAAAAAACCCAATCAAATCCACCCCACCCCAACCTCTCTATTTACCCTTTGTTCCCGAATTCAATTTAACGAAGGAATAAAAAAAATAGATGAAAATGAGAAGAAAGTAAAAGTAAATTATGTTCTCGAGTTTCATTAAATGATGAAAGTGGAAAGAAATGCAAGGATTACTTTCTCTCTTAATTTTCCTTTCAATTTCAAAGGATTTGGTAATAAAGAAATAATATATATATATATATATATATATATATATATATATATATATATATATATATATATATATATAGGGTTAAGTTATTTTGTTTTCACTATCTATTGTGTGCATGTATGACTGATTCTGGACCAATCATTTTAGTTATTTTAAGAAAGTAATTAATGCATATTACATCTTGAAGATATAATATGTATTAATTACATCTTCAGCATTTAATAAGCATTAATTATTTTCTTAAAATAACGAAATGATTGGTGCAGAATCAATCATACAGACACACAATAGATAGTTAAAACATTTGAACCTAAATCTCTCTCTCTCTCTACATATATATATATATATATATATATATATATATATATATATATATATATATATATATCATTTCTCTCCGACTTAGGAACTCACAATATAAATTTCTTTTTTTCCTTACTTTCATTTCATTTCATTTTTTTTTGCTAAAACTTAAGATGTCTTTGTCTCTCTTCTCCTTATTTTAGGGTTCTTTGAGCTGTCACCGATATGATCTATTAACCTCCACCGATTCGGCTGTTACCACCCCTGCCTCCGAGCCCACACAAAAACACAAATCGTAGTTCATTATCTATTTTAATTTCAATATTTTTGGAAATAGATTAGATTTTCATCTAGGTTATCTAGATTTTAGATACTACGATTTTTGTACCAAATTTAATGATACTGAGATCTCAAGTTTTTTTTTTTTTTTTTTTTTTTTTTTTTTTGCATTGATTTTCGAGTGTAGAAAGATCCGAAGAAACTATGATGATTTTGTAAGAAATTAAGTGATCGATAAAGAAATCTAGAAAGTAAGGATGTGTTTGCTTTTGCATGTTACTAGTTTGATGTTTGTAATTGTATTTTAAGCATGAATAAATCTCAAAATCTAAGTGTTTAATTTAATTAATGTATTTAAATTTTAAATTGTTGTAGACCAGTTAAATGATCTATTGTTTGTTTCCTTGGTGGGATTGGTTTTATTTACCGGCAATAGACACAAATAAGATGAGATGTGTGGGTGTTCATGAAGAAGGACCAGGATGTGGAAGAATGAAAGTGTAAATGAGAGTTAGTGGATGGGGATTGGAGGGGGAGTCACTGGTTAGAGGTGGGAGGCAAAGGAGATTCTGGAAAAAAAAAAATAATGGTCAGGATGGCATGACCATTGGCGGAGCTTTATAAGGGCAGGGGGGCTGTGGCCCCCCTTGATTTTTTGATTATAAATAGTCCTTATAGTTTCATGTTATACATTTTAGGCCAAAAAATATACATTTTTGCTGTGGCCTCCCTGCTTACCAATTTTCATACATATTATATTTTCGGCCCCCCAAATCAAACGTTGAAGCTCCGCCCCTGGGCATAATGTCGTGATGTAATTATCATCTGGTTGTTTTGGTGTAGGAGGAGACAAGGAAAACAAAGTGAGGGGTAATCTTAACTAATAAAGGAAAATGGTAGAAGGGGCGTGGGAGGCGAAGGAGATTCTGGAAAAAAATGGTGGTCAGGATAGCACAATGTCGTGATGTGATCGTCGTCAATAATGTTTGTTTGGTGTAGGAGGAGACAGAGAAAACAAAATGAAGAATAATCCTAACTAATAAAGCAAAATGGTATTGGGGGTGGGAGA
Organism: Lactuca serriola; assembly: GCF_051521515.1. NCBI lineage: Eukaryota > Viridiplantae > Streptophyta > Magnoliopsida > Asterales > Asteraceae > Lactuca > Lactuca serriola. The sequence continues at coordinate 66,345,355 of NC_136414.1, forward strand.
TAAGATGTTAGGTTGGACTCTTTTATTTTCAAATAACATAAGTATAAAAAATATTAAAATATTTAGAAGATATAATAATAATTTAAATTTTGATAGAGAACAAAAAGATAATAAGAGATGGGAGACTAAAGTGTAGTAGACGGGTAGTCACTAATAAAAGGTAGGAGGTAAATGAGATACATGTAATTTGAAGTTTTATAAGGATATAGACTTAAATATAAAAGTTTACAAAGATATAAATGAAATTCTCCTATAAAACTTTGTAAAATGATTTTTTAAATTGAAACCATTTTAGAATTAAGTACAATGCCAACCATATTATTATTTTTGCCATTTTCTTTGTATCTTTTAATTAATTAATTAATTAATTTACTTATTTTTTTTGAATGACAAACTAATCTAATCCTAAGCTACTTTTAATTCCGTATATGTTTCCGACGAATTATACTTTAAAAAGTTGGCCGTTACCGATACCAATCATCAATACATCAACGTGATTCACTGATTTGTAGTCACAAACTCATATACATTTCTAGCCAATCGCACATCATAAATGTATTATTCTACTATAAAATAGAAAAAAAATTGTTAGATAAATTGTTTTGTTTGTATTTATCTATTTGTATATAGCACATGGACCAATAGATAAAGAGATTATCAAAAAAATATCTTTCGTTGATGTCGACTACTAACCGTTTCTAGGTCATCGTCATTCATCAAACTAATGTGATCTGGTTGATTTATTAGTGGGTTTTTATTCGAATCTCAAGTTTTTTTCTCTCGGATATTCATGTAAGATCTTTCTTATTTGATCATGAAGTCTAGTTATGGACTATACATGTTCTTGATCTAGGTTACAGGATTAAGGATTGATTTCAATTATTTGCATTTGATTGTAGGGGCACACTTAATTAGTTATTTTCTAAATTTTGAATATGATTAATCAATGTAGATGGAAGGTTGTTGATAATCGTATGGGATGATATCATGGAGGGGTGGTTTATTCAAAACGTTAGGCCTTCTTCCCATTTGTATTGAATAACATGACTACTCATGAATTTTTAAAACGTGTTAACTATTGGAAATATATCCATAGTCACAACAAGTTAGTAATATTTATAAAATTAAGAAGGTCCTTTAGGGTCACACATTGGGCCAACCCAATGGATGGCGCAAGATGGGCGACGACTATGGCCCCTTAACAAATGGGAGCCCCAAGATCGAGTATATTAAAGTTTATGTAGGTTGTATATATAAATTGTTGCTAAAAGAGAAGAGAATTCGTCTTCACCCTTAATTGGTAAAGCGTCTGCAATTGACTATAAGAAATATGTATTCAAATCCTTTCTTAAAATTTTTTTTTTCCGTTGATATAGCCTGTTTTCTTTATTTATAAGTTTAGTTTTGAAGTTAAAAGAAGAGCTACTATAATATGATTGGTTAACTTCTTTTTCTTTTCCAAAAATGGTTTATAACAATTGCTTTTTGAAAATTAACTAATCGGAAGTGGTTTAAGTTCGGTTCTAATGTCAAAAGGTATGGAGAGAGAAATGAGTGAGGGAAAATTTCTTGCACCCTGGAATACCATAACACGGCTGTGAGAGAAAGGTTGCAGGAAAAGGGTGAGGAGAGGTTATCCATCAGTCTCTCTACTCGTGTGATTGGTCAACTTATTTTATTTATTTTTTTTTCAAAATTTTTAATATTTATTAAATTATATATATATATATATATATATATATATATATATATATATATATATATATCATTTCTAATAAATGAAAGTTTTTTTTGCCACTTGTCAAATTCTTAAGAGTTTTGCCACATGTAATTTTTTGGGAGTTTTAGAATTATTATTTTCCACTTGTTATTTTTTAAGAATTTTCATTTTTTAAAATAAAATTTCATATAAAGAAAGAGAATCATTCTATTAGTTTGATAATAAAGTCTCATAAATGCTCTAAAGAAGATTTGATTTTTTTTTATAAATGTTTCAAAAGGTTACATTATGATATGTAAAATTATTATTTTATAAAATATTTAATTGTTAAATATTGATATTAAATTTTTATTTTTAATAAACCCGTGTAATACACGGGTCTCACAACTAGTGTATATATATATATATATATATATATATATATATATATATATATATATATATATATATAGGGAAAAGTGAATATACCCTTAAGGATTTATAAGTTTAGGTACCCGATATATAAAACTACGTAGTTTTGATATTTGTTGACATTTTGGGAAAAAAAATATAATATCCATAAATGTTTGCTAAGGTTCCTAATTACACTCGACTAAGAGGGTGTTTGGCTTAGCTTTTGTGGGGCAAAAGTCATTTTTGTAAAAGGACTAGCTTTTTACAAAAATTGTTTTTTAAAATGTGTTTGGATTAATTTTTAAAAGGAAAAAGTCAAAAGTTAAAGTGTTTGGGTTAACTTTTAGGAGAGAATAGAGAATCATATGCTGTGAATGAAGAATTGATTAGGATAGATGAGAGTATATTGGTAATTTAATATTTTTACTGTTGAAAATTTGGGAAAAGTCACATAATCGTGACTTTTCAAAAGGCTCAATTTACTCTATTGGAAAAGTCATTTCCAAAAGTCATTTTCAGTTAAACAAACATCTTTTTAACTTTTTCTAAAAGATAAAAGTAGAAGTCATTTTAAAATTTAAAACAAACACCACTGATAACATCGAATTCTCGTCCTCCTTGATCGCCTGCTAACATGATCAGCTGCGTATCATACGAATTTATGTCACAAAAAGATTTCAAAGAAATCGAATTCAAAGAGTAAAGATAACGATTTAAAAAAATGGCAAGTCAAAGGAAAAACGATTTCAGAGAAATAGAATTTAAAAAAAAGAAAGAAAAAAACTATCGTAGCATCCTTATGCTGATCTCATCGACAAGTTGATTCGATTCATTCCATCATCATCATTAAGAAATTGGAATTAACAAGAACCGATTTCAAAGGAATTCAATTCAGGGAGTTCTCAGAAATCGCAACTCACAAGAAATTGGGTTTGATCGGTCCTTTAAAGGAAAAAAAATCACAGAAACCTTGATTCCCCGAAAAAATGATAAAGTGTGGCAAATTTTAGTTCACAGAAATCGCAATTCACCTTGCCTGCTACTGTATCCCTTGTTTTCTGTCTTTGAATTTCAGAGCACTTCCAAGTAATTGATCTCATGTTTTATTGTTTCTGGAAGTCTATTATTTGTGGGGAAAAAGCTATCAATAATGTCTATGGTTTTATTTTTTTTCCTTACCACTTATGCTTGGAAGGTATGAAATCAAACTTATACATACTTAGATTATAGGTCTTATGTTCGGATAACGTGAGCACAATATTGCACCATCTTGTGGATTTGGATAATCATTTAATGAATAGCCTTTAACCCCTTTGGTTAATTAGATACATGGCGTAGCAAAAAATGTTGCGCTTTCTACTCAAGTCAATTTGATCTTGCTTACTTGGGGTCAATACAATATATTAGAACTTGTTTCCTGATGTTGTATTCTTAAAATTCTATTTTGCTCGTATATGGCTGAAGAAATTTTTATTTGAAGGAAATGTTGATTTTAACTTTAAAAGTAAAAACTAGAAACGCCAATATGTTTTCTTAAGTTTGCATGCATGATGTTTGTTTTATGCCTGCCATGTTGGGGCTATTGTAGGCTATCAATACGATTTTTCTGTAGTTGATTCTTGCACAACCAACTTGTACATCTAATATAGTTGTTCATACAATGATACAATCTGTTTCAAGTGCATTATACAAAATAAACATATACGAATTCCATTATATATGTCAGATGTTTGATGAGACACTAAAGGTTAACCAACATAATATAGATTATGATTGTCTTGAGTAGGATTAAAGAGAATTCAAATAAATTCATCCACCACCTAATGCGAACAAAACCGAAGAATAACAAATGCTAATTTTGATTAAAAATAATAATTACATTGCTATTTTGGATAAATATGAAAAGTGGGTTGCTATTTCAGCTTACTCCAAAAAAAAAAAAAAAAAACTTTTGTTCTATGCATTTTCTATCAACATATACATGGTCCATTCACTATACAACAACCCAAACTTTTTCTAGAGTTCCTACAATTCTTCCATTTCTTCAAGTATTCCCACCATTTCTATAGCAAAGAATCTCAATAACAATCGGATAGTGATGAAGCACACAAATTCTACTATTGAGCATCTTTATATCACTATGTATCCCTGTCAAGTGAGAAGCCACTACATAAAATGATAAAAGTTTCACAAAACATAGAAACATAATCACCATCATTAAAGGGTAAAAATGTCCAGACTCTAGAGTTACATTGTGTTGCAGCCGAGCCTCCATCAGATGGTTTGAAAAGAACATACACAGGGCTTTCATTGATATCCATCAACTGTAACAACGTAATCATCATTATCATGTTAAAGAACAATATATTTAACATATTAAACAGAAACAAATCTAAACTTCACCATAAGCCATTTTCACAAACCAAAGATACTTTCAACCAGTTTGTGTTATTAAAACTGCGATTAAATTCATGGAAGGAATAGTTCTCAAAAACCAACAAACTGCATATTTCAATAAACAAAAGGGAACAACAGGTATTAAGTGAAATCATGAGCTTTTTCAGTGGTAGCTTCTAACTTATGTCCTGCTCTAAAATAAAAATTAAGTTAACGAACTGCACTGTTGAAACTTTTCAAGACATACTTCATCCAGCCTGGATACTCGACAATCAGGAAATAGTACAGAAAGTTGGCTGATAAAAACAAATATATTAGTGCATTTAAACTTATTTCTGAAGTATGGAATTTGTTGTCTGATTAGGCTAAAAGATTGACCTATAACCAAAGGAGGACTTCCATCAACATCCCTTGGTGTAAACAATTTTGCAAACCGTACAACTTCAAAACTACCAAAGTCCCACATAACCACCACAAGTTTTGGCTATTTTCCATGCAATATGAATAGCTAACAATATATCACCTGTTATTTATAAGAAATCGGCACACCAGGACCAATAGCATCAGGAATGGATTCAATCAAGCAATATCATTAAGGGACAAACACCCCTACCCCTGGTCGTCAATGTGGCATATAAAATTAGGAATGAGAACAGGCTAGATAGCACTAAAGAGTTGACTGTAGTTGAAACTCGAAACATGCGAATGAAGAAAGCCCAAAAGGAGATTCACAAGAAATTATACGAATGGCTTTCAGAGGCGAAGAAAGAAGATAAGATACTTCATCCAAATACGCCACGCTTTTATGCTTTGATTCAATGAACAAAAAGGAACAACAATTATTACCTTAAATCCCGAGCTTTTTCCAAGTCAAGGAGGATTGATGTGCCAAGAGTTCCAATTTAGTGATTATCAATTCCTATTTGAGATTTGGGACATACAAGAGGATGAGAGGTAGTAAATTATGACTTTGGTGAGATAAAATTACAATTTTGGTAAGGGATGAGAGGTGACAGAGACAAAATGGGGCCGGACCAAAAACAAAATTGGGCCCTCATACTTTTTTTTTTCTTAAAAAAAAGAGGGCAACACCTTCGGAAATTTTATTAATTAAAAAAAATACAATTGAAGGCTGGGGACTCCCCATATATAGAAAGAAAAGACTTCGGTCCCCATATATAGAAAGAAAAGACTTCGGGACAGGCCCCATAAGCCAAACAACCTATAAACTATTAATATAAAAAAATAAAATAAAAAAGCCAAAACATGCTCTAAACCCTAATACATAAATATATCAAAGAAAAACTAAAAAAATTTACATTTACGAGCTTTTTTAGATGCAAAGTCATCAATTATAGAATTAAGTTTAATATTATCCAACAAATCTTTTTCAATGTATAACATAGCCAAACCATTTAATCTTTCTTGTAACATTGATGATCTCAAATAATTTTTTTTAATAATTTTAGTTTTGAAAAATTTCTTTCTGCCGATGCTACAGTAACAGGTATGGTTAATAAGATTCTATATGCAATACAAACATTTGGATAACAATCTTTACCTTTGACAAACTCTAAAATTTCAACCGATGACATAACAACATTTGGCAAAGTTTTTTGTAATACTTAAAGTTCCATAAAAAAATCATTTAAATCCACATCACATAAGTTATTATGAGTAAACTTATTTACAAAAATAACACAACTTTTTTTTAAGTTCAATATCATCCAATGACTTTAACTTTTTTGAATCATATAAAAATCCAAAAATATTTTCAAAGTTTGTTAATTGCTCAAATCTACTCTCCAATGACGCAATTGCCACATTAAACAATATATATAAAATACTCAATCCTAAATGATTCTTTGGGTGATAGTAATTCATCTTCACAATTAATTTCATCAAATTGTATTTTTCTAGTAATTTGGCGTTTTTTTGGGAATATAGGTTCAACTTCCATATCCGATGCAATGGCCTTAGCGTTATCGATACTAATGGCATAACCTTCATTTCTATAATTTTAAAAAAATGTCATCATACTTTTTAATAGATCAATTGTGGCATCAATACACATAGTTTTGGTTTGCATTTTTCTACTAACTTTATTTATAGCAAATAAAATATCATACCAAATTACCATACCAAGTAAAAAATCATAACTTTCAATAGCATTAACTAAACTTTCAGCTTCACTTTTAGACTTTGCATCATCACATGATGAACTTAATTCTATCAAGACATCCCTTATATGAGGAACTTGAAACCTAATGGCTTTGACACTTTTTATTCTACTCTCCCAACATGTATTAGATAAAGATTTTACCGTTAAGTTAGGGACTTTATCAAGTAATATTGACAATCTTTTGGTTGAACTTGAAAATAATACAAAAATGTGTTGCAAAACTCCAAAAAAAGAAATGGCTTTAGCACAAGAATGAGCCATATCACTAACCGTGAGGTTAAGACTATGACAAGCACATGGCATAAACAATGTTTTTGGATTAATTTCAAGTAATTGTTTTTGAACAGCTTAGTGTTTTCCTTTCATGTTAGAACCATTATCATAACCTTGTCCTCTTACATCATCAATATTAAGACCATAAGAATTAATTGCATTTAATAATTCTTTAAAAAGTCCTAAACCCGATGTATTTTCTACCTTTAAAAATTCTAAAAAAAATTCTTCAACTTTTATTTTATTATTAGACATGTTCACACATCAAATAACAAGAGTCATTTGTTCTTGATGGCTAACATCGGGGGTGCAATCAAGGATAATAGAAAAATATTTTGATTTTTTTTATAATATTAATTATAGAATTTTTGACATCATTAGCTAAAATAGAAATGATTTCATTTTGAATTTTGTGTCCTAAATAATGAAGATGAGTTTGGTGATTTTCTATGTGTCTAATATGCTCTTGCATTATAACATCAAATTCTGCCATCATTTGAATTGCTCCCAAAAAATTACCATTAGATTCTTGAAAAAGTTTTTCGTTACAACCTCGAAAAACCAAATTATATTTTGCCAAATATTTAATGACAGCAATTATTGTTTTTAAAACTTGCCTCCAACGTTATTTTTCAGTTAAAACTTTATTTTGTAAATCTTTATCAATTGTTTTATTCTTATCCAATCTTGCTATTAGTTCATCCCATCAATCCATACAAAAAAGATGTTGGGAACTATTTTCATGTTCTTTAAGTCTATCAAATAAATGTTTCCAATCATTAAATCCATCATTCGCTAAAGAAATTTTAGTAACATAATTATTAGGTTTAAACAATTTACAACAAAAACTAAAAACACTTTATCAACTTTTTTTTGAGTAAATTAACCATTTTCGATCACTCGTCTCACCATTACTTAACTTTCTAGTATAAGAAGCATAAGAAAAATGTTTAGATAGATTATCTTTAGGATATACAAAATTTGATTCTCTTATTGCCACTTTTTCAATCAAAATATCTCTTAAGTTATTGTCAAGATTTTCCAAATTACTAGGATCATATATATCTAAAGGTGGAATAAATTGTTCATTGTTATCATTCATGACATTTTCATTCTCATTCTCATTTGAAATGTTAACATTTTCATTATTGACATTAACATCTTCATTATTAATATTTTCATCATCAAAATCAACATTTTCATTTGAAATTTTTCTGTAGAAACATTTTCATTCAAGACATTATCTTTCTCATTAAAAACAGTTTCATGTGTGAGATTATCTTGTTGATTTACTTGTACATTAGCAGAACTATTTTTTTTTTTAAAAACTTGTGCATATACCCTTTTTGAGTTTCATTATCTTGTTCAATTTTTTGTTTTTTCTTTCGTTTTTCACTTCCAGATATATACTTTCTAGGATGCATATTTAATAGAGTGATAAGAGGCAATCAGGCAAACAACAAGCAAACAGATAACAAATAATAAAAGATGGGTTCTTGTTCTTTGTACCTACTGCCAGTGATGCCTTAATGGTAATTGGTAAATTACTGATGCTGTAAGCCTTTAAATAACCTCTAAGCAAATGCCAATTGAAAAAGCCCCACAGCTACAACAGAAAATTATGAAGTTTAAAAAAAAAGAAATCAGATTAAAATATTAACATTAAACAACTGAAATTAAGCAAATGAATAACAAATTATCTCAAAAAAACCAAGAAGGCTACTTACAGTTATAAAATCAGAGTTAGTGACTTACAAGCATTCATAATCACATAATCAGAGGTCATTTTCCTGGATTGATTCTACATAGAATAAACTTATGAATATCAGATTCATAAAAAAAATCATAAAAAAATAAGAAATATGAATGCTAGAAATTAGAACTTACAGATACAAATAAAGAAGAAGATTCACAACCGAGAACTTACAGATACAAATAAAGACAACGATTTTGTGGGATTAATGCTTCTTCAAGTGATCTTGTCTTCGCCTGTGGTGTAGTTCTATTGCAGAAAAAAAAATTAAACTTGAAAATCGAAAATAGAAGGCAATAATCGGTAGAAAGGGGAGAATTGGGGAAGAAATCGGTAGAAGGAGAAGCAATCAGATGTACTAAATTGCCAATTCGCCAAATTGAAAATTAGAAAAGGGAGAATTGGGGAAGAAATAAGAGATCGATTCAATTCAAACTGAAGAAGAAATACAAGTATCTGATTATTGAGACCATTGCTTACCTTAGAATCCGGAGAAAACGTTTCGATTTTCCATAGCCGATCGTTGAAGGTTTAATTGCGCCTTGGAAGTCGACACTCTCGCACGCCCGGTCATTCCCGATTCCAGTCTTCCTCCCACTTTCTTTTTGGTTGACAACGCGTTGATAAGAGAGGGAGTATTGTAGTATTGGGCTTCAATAATAATCAGTCCAATAAATCTTAAACCTAATGGGCTAATGCAATACAATTAATATAAGAGATATAAAATGGGGGCTCTATGGCATTTGGGGGCCCGGGGCGGTCGCCCAGCTTGCCCAAGCCCATGGGCCGGCCCTGGGAGGTGAGGCATTATCGGTGCAGTTAGGGTTGTTGACAGTTGTTCATATCGTCGTCTTCATTAATGAATTCATGTGTGGTAGATAAATCGGTGTTCAAATCTACGAATTGGTGTGGCGCGATGTCTGAATCCCTAAATCAGCGTAGGTGTAGGGTTCGATGGCCATCGTAGTTCTATATGAGAATGAGAGATGTTGGTTTTGTTCTTCTGTAGGTGTAGAATGACGGAAGAGGTGCGATGCAACTTTCCTGAAGAGAGAAGGGAGGAGGAATCGATATAATCTAGAAAAATTAAGAATGGAATTAAATCATTTAACCAAACGACGTATCTTTAAGGATCGGGTACACAACCTTAGGTATGGGTATGTTCACTTTACCCATATATATATATATTAAATAATTATAAAAAGTAGATTAAAATGCTGGTTTTTAATTCCCTACAAAAGAGTATAATATTTGTAGACAATATTTAAAAAAATAAAAAGAATTAAAGATAATAAAAGATGACAATTTCCTACCTTTTGGTGACAAAAATGAGAGTGAGGGAAAGCTGAAGTGACATTCAAAAAGTAAACTATGTTTACTCAACATACCCTATGGTCTAAGCATTAATATATATAAGTTTAAGGGCCTTTTTTTAGTCTTTTGCCTTGGGCCTCTAAAATGCTTGGACAGACTCTAGTTACACTCACAATACAGTTTAAGCTTAAAATGACAAAAGATCAACATAAACAACTAATTTATTAGAGCATATAAATTTTTAATAAATTTTATCATCTTTTGAGAATGAATTGTTGGATAAAAATCTTTTGCTTAAAAACCCGTTTTCTAGGAAGTCATTTTTCTTTAATTGACCTATTCAAATGGTAAAAAACTTTCAAAAAGCTTGCATTGTAGATGCTCTTAACTCATCGTAAGATGATGAGTTAACTAGAAGCTAATAAAGTTCAAGGATTAATATGTAACATCTTGAAATTAAATCATGGATAGATGTATGTGATCTTTTCACATTATGGTATAAATTGTAACATCCCCCTCCGACACGTATAACAATATTGTCCGTTTTGGGCTCTCGGCGTTAAAACTTCCCAGGGAGTCACCCATCCCTGGATTGTTCTCGCCCTAACAAGCTTAACTGTAGAGTTCTTATGGCATCTGCTGCCATCACAAATTTAAAACGCGTTGTTGTGACAAGGAAGGTATCAACACCCTTTATAAGGAAATGCTTCATTCTCCTTCCAATCCGATGTGGGATTAGGTGCAACCGACCTTCACCCCCCATTATAGGGTTCGACATCCTTGTCGAACATATCGACTCGTGCCCTAGCTCTGAATCGCAGAATGATTCTGAATAGGGTTGTAACACCCTGTTTCGAATCATTTCCCATTTTGGAGTAGTGATCAGGGACTGGGTATTAGTTGGCTTGGGACCCTTGAAGAATTGAAATTTGGACTCATTTGGGGTTGTATAATGTAAATTGGATGATTCGGGTATTCGGTTTGTGCTTTGGAGTCAAAGGGTATTTTGGTAATTTGTCAGCTCGGGCGTCAATGGAAAATGGATGTTCGTTTGGGATTTATTAAGGCATGTACTAGTTGATGGAAGTGTGGAGCTTCTCGTTACCTTTTCATGGATATAAGGATCGTCAGAATCAGATTTATAACGAAGAAGTTATGGTCTTCGAAATATGTTAGGGTTTGTGGGGAAACCCTAGTACGTGGGGCGTACCTAGGGAGTACGTGGGGCATACTCATGCGAAGGGCATTACACTGTGCCTAATGTTGAGTACGCTTAGCATACTGCAAGGGTCAGATTGGGTTTGTGAGACCACGTACGTTAGGCGTACGAGGAGTACGCAGGGTGTATAAAGGAAGAGTAAAAACCCTAATTCTTGGAGTTTTACCCTATATAATCTCATTAAGTCTCTTTGGTTGGTCCCTATACCAGCCTCCAAGTCCCCAAAACCCTAGAATCATCTCTAAGCCTCCATGGTTGTAATTTTGATCTCATGATGTGCATTTTGGTGTTTTCAGATCATTTCCAAGAAGATGGAGCTTGATGCAAGGTTGTGAATCAAGGATGAGCTTATGGATCTAGATTATGTGCTTCATTTCTAGCTTGTTTGAGTTTGGGGAATCTATCAGCCAGCAGCCAAGGATCGTCTGTGTGTTTCAGCAGTGCGAGGTGAGTCTCCTCATTGGGTTTAGCGGGTCAAAGGCATTAATGTCGGCCCATGGTTTTATGTTAGGATGCTAGATGCATGTTCGACTATTGCACGTGTTATATGATGATATGCTTACCGGGCAAGGCTCGATGCTAGGCTACGCCTAATGAGGATATCGTATGTTAGTTATCAGTATATGTTTTATGATTACTAGGCGAGGCCCGATGCCGGACGGGTCTTGATGACTGTATGGAATACTATAGTCTTTGTGATTATTGCATGTATTAGTAGGTTATATGTTTATATGATTATATGGTTCTATGATTATGTGTGTATTAGGTGGGGATGAATGTCAGGCGGGGCCTGGTGAATGACAGATCTGTAATCCGAGCGGGGCCCGAGGCCAAGTGGGACTCGAGACCGGGAGAGGCCCGATTGAGGGCGGGGGCCCAATATGTGATTTATGTATGTGTGGTATGTGGTATCTTGGGGAACTCACTAAGCTTTGTGCTTTACAGTTTTTAGTTTAGGTTTCAGGGACTTCGGTTTTCAAACGGTAGAACCCGGGATGGTTGCAGGGCACACACCACATGTTTCTGCATTCTGTGAATTACTCTGATTTAATGATGTCTTGCTACATCTTGGTTACCTCGGTTTTGTGGAGATGATATGTATTAACGATTTATTAATCTAAAAACGAAGATTTTATGTCATTATATTTTTTTTGGGACGTTACAAGGGTGTTACAACTCTCCTCCACTTAAATTAGATTTTGTCCTCAAAATCATTCCTTAATATCTCCTTTACTAAACCAAACGATCCTGAATGAACTCCCTGAATCCCATAAACCATGTCATGAGGAGTTGGGAACTCAGTTAAGGGTAGGTTAGCTACATCTAATCCCACATGGGTTGGGAAGGAGAAATAAACATTCCTTAAAAGGTTTGTGGATATGTTCTCTGTCACAACACATTTTAAAGCCGTGAGGGCAGCAAATCCCATAAGAACTCTACAGTTAAGCGTGCCTGGGCGAGAACAATTCAGGGATAGGTGACCTCCTGTGAAGTTTTATGTCTGGAGCCTAAAGCCAACAATATTATGATACGTGCTAGAGGGGGATGTTACAAATGGTATCCCTAGGAATTTTTCGCCCGAGCACACTTTAATTTAGAATTCTTATGGGATCTGCATCCCTCACGGATTTAAAACACGTTGTTGTGACAAGGAAGGTATCAACACCCCTTATAAGGAAATGCTCTGTTCTCTTTCTAAGCCGATGTGGGATCAGATGCAACAGAGCTTCACCCCCATTATAGGGTTCGATGTCCTTGTTGAACACATCGACTCTTTCCCTAGCTCTGAATCACAAAATGATCCCGAACTGGGTGTTACAACTCTCTCCCACTTAAATTAGATTTCGTCCTTGAAATCATTCCTTACTATTTACTTTACCTAACTAAAAGATCCCGAATGAACTCCCTGAATCCCAAAAATAACTAGTGAAGTCACCTCGCTCTGATACCATTTGTAACACCCCCTCCGACACATATCACAATATTGTTCGCATTGGGCTCTCGGCGTGAAAACTTCCCAGGGGTCACCCATCCCTTGATTGTTCTCACCCGAGCACGCTTAATTGCATAATTCTTATGGGATCTGCTGCCCTCATGGATTTAAAACGTGTTGTTGTGACAAAGAAGATATAAACACCCTTTATAAGGAAATACTTCATTCTCGTTCCAATCTGATGTGAGATCAGGTGCAACCGACCTTCACCCCCATTATAGGGTTCGTCGTCCTTGTCGAACACATTAACTCGTGTCATAACACTAAATCATAGAAGAATCCTAAACAGGGTGTTACGTAAATACTTTATATTCATGCTTCCATTGCGATTTGGATAACATAACATAATAGTGGTATGAGAGTCACTTTTTCATGTTTCTTGCATAACTAGTAACAATATTTTTATGAAGATGATGAGGTATAACTTGTACACAACAATTAGGAAATCTCGTGTATGATGTATACACATCATAGTTCACGCTTTTTGAGAAAATAAAAAAATGGGTTCTTATGCTAAAGTTTTTTTTTTTTTTTTTTTTTTTTTTTTTTTTTTTTTTTTTTTGCTCCATTATTTAATTATGAAAATTACAGTATTAGAGTTGTGACATATATTTATATACTTATATTATTAAAGTTTTTGAATAATTTAGAAATATATGAATAAAGATTGTAAAAGTTTTATATTTCAATTGTTTAAAGATTAAAATCTTGATCAAATGTTGTTTTTTATAAGCTGAAAATGAAACTCTTTCTAAAAGTGGTGCATCTGAATTGTTTTCTTGATCAAACCTAAGGCAACCTTTTTTTTCCTGAGATGTTGCATCATAATTTGTTTCCTAATTAGACCCTAAGGAAACCTTTTCTAGAAAAGTTGTATCATAAAATGTTATATCAAAATCTAATTTTTGATCAGAGTCTAATATGCCACTTTTGACAACCTAATGCATTTTCTGGAAAAGTTGCATGGAGCTAAAATTGTATGCATGTGATAACATATTTCCTTAAGTAGACCTATGTTTGTGGTGTTTTTTTTGGTGATTTGGGGTTATAATAAAGTTGTATTTATGTGACATACGTTTTGTTTTGAATATTGATTTTCTAATGTAATTTTTCTTTTAATTGTAATGTAAAAGATTAGTCAAGAAGTTGTATTAAAAATATTGAATGTAATAAAAGAAGACCGAAGTCTATCAGAAGAGGACCATGGAGATTGTAGTCTCAAAGAGTTCCACCCAGACATTAAGATTTGATGACGAAGCAAGTGGGATGCAATCGACTTTATGGTTGTTTTGTCCCTAGAAATGATGATATTTTTCCACGTGTTGACTTTTAAGAAAAGCAGATAGGATATAGACAAAATGTTACTATTATATTTGAATGTGTGTTACATTTAATTACATTTAATTATTTGTCGTTTTCAAAAGTTTTGAATTGCTATTTCCGATTCAAAAGTTTTCTGCAATTTTGATTAAGAAAACCTGATATAATCAACTGATTTGTTTTGATTCTGTGTTTAGTTTGACAAATCGAGTGTTCTTCGATCTTTTTTCTGAAAGAATCATCTGTTAGATTTCATTTTTTTGAATTTTATCGTGATTTCAGTCCATACAACATTGGCGAATTTCAACATGAACACAATGTCCAGTTTCTCTCATCTTCTAGGACCTTCTACTAAAATTCCAATGCTGATACAAGAATACTACGAGCAAAGGGCTAATCAGATGGAAGACTACCTCAACGGGATTCATGAGGATCGATGGTGATGTATCACTAAGGAAATTACCATCCAGACATGTTTGCTTATGTTAGAAATTCTGATTCGATTTCTGGTATGACATCTCAAAAAGATAAGTGTGAAGAAAATGATAAAAAGTGTTTGCGTTAACTTTGTGGTGCTCTTCCACCGGTGGTTTACAATTTTGTTCGTGGATGCAAATCAGTAAAGGAGATATGGGATACTTTGAAAGAAAAGTATTAGGGAAGCAGTGTCTACTTGAAGTTGGTGAATTCAAGCAAAAGGACGGTGAAACCATGAAACTCTATTATGATCGCTTGAATGAATTGATATTCAATTGTAATCGTTATGGAGTTACACGCTCAACTCTCAAATACAATCTTACTTTCTTGATGGGACTTCTAAAGGAATGAAGAAACATCAGCTTAATGATCAAGACACAACAAAGTTTTGATGGCTACTCGTTGGGAGACCTTTACAATGTACTCAAAGCTCATGAGAGCGAAATCAATGAGATTGCTGAAAAGGGGAAGATGAGTTTGGGAGGTCCTCTTTTCTTGATGTCGAAGGTGTCTGAAAATGAATCTGATATCGAAGTAGATGAACAGGTTGATTATGAAGACGAATGTTTTCTTGTGAATTCGGAGGATGAGGTCGTGGCGTATTATTTCAACAACAAAGTGAAGAAATTCTTTAAGAAGACTTTTAATCCTAAGTACAAAAGCAACAACGGGCTCAAGGGAAGTTCTTCATTTAGGAAAGGAACAAGAGAGGAGTCAAAGCTAGAGAAGAAGGAGAGCAAGACTATTGCTGAGAAGGCTGAAAAGAAACCGAAAGGAGATTCTGGTTTCGACTGAAATTACTGCAATGATGCGAACCATCTGGAAGTTGATTGCATGCCGAGGAAAAGAGGAGAGAAGGAGGATCGGGTTAAGGATGAGGAATATTATGTTAAGAGGTTAGAAGAAGTGAGAGTAAACACGAAGGGAATGTCACTTGTTGCGAAGAGAAGTGTTGATGAGGATGGAACCTACTAGATTTTGTCATCTGGTTCCGATAATGAGGAGATGAGGAACCCCACACATGGCACAATGTATGAACGTTCGAAGAGGGCAGTTCTGATGAGGAGAAGATTATTGGGAAATGCTTCCTACCAACATGAGGAAACAAATCTCCTATGACATCGAAGGTACTCGCTTTTCTTGAATCTTTTAACATTCCTTCCAGTTCTTACCTTAATGTTTTATCTGACTTTGATGATACTCTTTCTTATGTTAATGACATGCTTATTTATTTTAGTAGCGAAGCTGAGAAATCAAAAATTTGTTGCTAGATAATCAGAAATATTTGGAGTCTAAGAGAAGTCGAATAGATAGTCTAGAGCTACAACTGAATAATATTACTCTAGATAGGGATTTTGTTAGGGTAGAAAATGTTATGTTGATAAAACAAAGAAAAATTTACTGTAACACTGCGAAATGATTGTATGCTACACTAACTAATCTTCATCACTCCTATGAAATTAGCAAAGAAAATAGGAAGTTTTTGCCTTTTTTGGTCTACAAAAGAGAGAAAATCGATACAACTTCTTATGATTGTGAGAAGAAAATCTCAGAATTCGACAAAGTCCCTAATGATTGTTATTCTTATGGGATTGTTAGAATTGATGAATGTTGTAATGCTAATGAATTAGTGCATATTCTGAAAGAGACTCTGACTAAGACTGAATAAATCAAAATTTTGAACATGACTAAGACTTCGACTTTAGAGTCTCAACAAAATTTTGCTCATATCGAAGATGATTCTGACAATATTAGTGAAATTGAGGAAGAGGAGACTGTTGAATGTTCTCAATTGTCTTTCATTAATGTGAATTCGATGCCTAAGGCCAATGAAATTTGTTATGATTCAATGGAGAAGGTTAACGCTGTCCAACCCTTTACATCGAAAGTTCATGAATATGACCATGTTGTTGTCGAAGATTGTGAGACTGATAGTGATGATGACGAGGTTATGAATAAAACAACTGTTCTCCAAGTGGTGTTCGAACAGGTTTATGAGTAAACTAATCAGTTCGAAAAAGTGAAGAAAGAAAAGGGTCCTCATTATCTTAAATCCAGCTCCATTGTCTATTCGAATTTCAAATGCACTGATGAAGTTGTGCTTCCTAATCAAATGTTTGTTACCACTGGAAATAGTGACAAAGTTAATCCAAAAATCAACAAAATTTTTGAGGAAGACAACAAAGCAGCACAAAAGAAGGGTTTTTCTCAAATCAAAGAACCGTCGAAAATACCCTAAACAAAAACTCATCGACTTTTCAAAGACAAAAACCGACACGATTTTGGGAAGATAAATCGTAAAAATCAAAGTTGATGTTCAAAGTAATGAGCCAATTTCAAAAACTCAGCAAACAAAAGCACAAATTTTCAATGAGAATGTTCAAAAAGTTGGAAAAGAGGAAGGCGTTTCGATGTCAAAGGCTCGAAACAAAGTATATTGGAAAAGTGTCAAAACATTTCAAAAACAAAAAGTTTTCAAGCAAAAACCGTTTGAACAAGTTAAGACGTTTTCTCAAAATAAGACTTCTGTTCAAAATAAGTTCACTCTAAAGCAAAATGATTTTACAAAGGGTCAATCTAAAATTAACAAACCAGTTCGAACATCAAGTGTTCAAAAATAAAGAATTGAACAACTTCCAAGCAATTTTGTTCCTAATGAAAGTTTTTCACAAAACAATTTTTAACAAAATGTTGTTCAACATAATATGTAAAGAAATTTTCATCAATTCTGAGGTCAAAGAAGTTTTCCACATAAACAAAAGGCTTTTAATCGAACATCAGTCGGTTATAATAAATGTTTTTAAAATCGATTTTATAATTATCCAAATCAGTCTTTTTCAAAATAGTATTTTCCAAAGCGAAATCTTGAAAAATTGGAAATTAAAGGAAAGAAAAATGATCCTTTTAAACCAACACAACCTCACTTTCCAAATCTAGAATCAATACAGAAAGTCAAAACTTCGTTTGTTAAAGGAAAAACTGTTGTGAATAATTTAATTAAACCATTGGCTCGAAGGCATAGGGAAGCTATATCAATCAAGAAAGTTCTCTGAAGAGCAAATCAAGGATGCTTACATAATCTAGTTGAGAGTGTCACAAAATGGTAGTTCATTATCAATGGAATCGACTCCGTTGGTGAAAAGATGGAAAGAAATACCCAAGACAAAGGCTGAATCCCAACGAACCACAAATGAAAAGGGGAAAGCCAGTGTTGTACCTAAACCATTAAATGATTTCATTTCAATGGCTAACTATGTCGAAGTTAACTTAATAGATAGCTTAAAGTCAAAAGTTCGAAATTGGGTACTAGGTTCTTCATTTCACCATGCATTCCATACTACTATCCAAGGACCAAAAAAGCATTGGGGACCTAAATTCTTTTAATTGATCACATGTATTGTATGAAGAGCAATACAATGAACACTAGTGTATTGATAGTGGCTGCTCTTGTCACATGATAAGTATGAAGGAGAATCTGTGTGACTTTTGTAGTTTGGAGAATGTTGGAGTTGTGATGTTTGGAAATAACCAAAAATGCAAGGTAAAAGTTAATGTGAAAGTAACAAATGGAAAGTTTATAGTTAACCGGGTGGCATATGTCGAAGGTCTTCAACAGAACTTGATAAGTGTTTCAAAACTTGTTGTGGGCACTGGTAATCAAGTAGTCTTCGATGAGGAAGGTAGTGTCATCTTGAATAAGGAAACAAAGGAAGTACTGCTTAAATCTAAAAGGAAAGGTGATATGTTCACACTTGACATGAAGACCATTGTCGGTGTTCCTTCTGTTTTCTTACTTTCGAATGCATCATTTGATCTTAGCTGGTTGTGACATCGAAGAGTCTCCCATCTGAATTTCAAGAACCCTAACAAACTGGTTATACATGATCTTGTTCATGGATTACTTGTATTAAAATTTGATAACGATTCGTTATGTACAACATGTGAACAAGGCAAGCAATATCATCAAGGTCATCCCATTGTCATCAAGTAAAAGATCTTCGAACGTCTGGAACTTCTTCACATTGAACTTTGTGGACCTTCGACTGTTGAGACTCTCAACAAAAAGAAGTACATGTTGGTCATTGTCGATGATTTTTCAATGTTTTACTTGGGTTTTTTTTCTTCGTCAGAAATCTGAAACTACTCAAGTGATGATAGATTTTATCAAGCACATTGAACTCAGTATGAGAAAGAAAGTCATAAAAATCAAAAGCGATAATGGCTCTGAATTCAAGAATCAAGTTCTTGATTCATTTTTGGTTGAACTAGGTATTACGCATAATTTTTCATCTCCATACACACCACAACAAAATGGTGTTTTCGAATGGAGGAACATATCTCTATGCGATGTTGCAAGGACGATGATGACCTATGCAAACTTGCCTCAATATCTATGGGCAAAGGTAGTATAGACAACATGTTTTACACAAAACAGACCGTTCTTTCATCGTCACTTTAATATCACCCCTTATGAAATAATAAATAATCGAGAACTTAATGTGAAATTTTCCATGTTTTTGGTTGTAGGTGCTTCATCATGAATCTCAAAGATAATCTTTCGAAATTTCAGTTAAAAGCTGATGAAGGAATATTCTTGGGATACTCTCACAACTCAGTAGCATATCGGGTTTTGAATAAGCGAACAAGGAAGATTGAGGAGACATACAATCTTACTTTCGATGATTATCATGTTAAACATGTCGAACAGACCTTCGCACAACAACCAATTCTTTCAGAAACAAATGATGATTTAGCAATTGTTAATTCTTTCCATATTGATTATCAATTAATTTTTGGTGTTCCAGATAGAGAAATTGATGATGAAGTTCCTGCTGAAGATAATTGGATCCCTGAAGCATCAAAGCAATCTAAGGATACAATGGTGACTATGGAAGAAGTTGATTCTCAATCTACATCCACCTCATAAGTACAAGTCGAACGTCTACATGTTTTAAATGGTAATCATGTAGAGGGGGAGTACTTGAGTTTGATATCACAAGATAATATTCATGAGTCTACTGTTGAGGGGGAACATGATAGGAATGCACATCAATTCGAGGGGGAGCATGGACAAGAATATGTAGATGTCAAGGGGGAGCATCAAAATACAAATCCATTAGTCGAGGGGGAGGTAAGTGGATCAAGATATAATGCTGATATCGAGGGGGGGGGGCGTAACATTTCTAATTATTTTCACGATGATTCTGATACTGTGTCTAATGTAGGTGAAGGTTCAGAACCGGATGAAATATTCGAAGATGTACCATTGGAATTCGATCCTGCATATCCGCCGATGGACAGATGGACACGAAGTCATCCTAAAGAACAAGTTCTTAGTGATCCTCAAGCTAGAATTATGACTAGGGCACATACTCGAGCTAAAAACGAGGTATTTAATGTTCACCCAAAATTTTGTATGTTTAATGTCTTCACTTCGGAAATGGAACTAAAGACAGTTAAGGTTGCATTGGAAGATCCTGATTGGATTGTTGTCATGCAATCTGAACTTGCTGAACTCGAATGCAATAAGGTTTGGAGACTAGTTCCAAAACCTGATAATGTTTCGGTCATTGGATTAAAATGGATCTACAAAAATAAAACTGAAAAAGAAGGTAATGTTGTTCGAAGAAAGCATGACTGGATGTAAAAGGATATTCGCAACATGATGGTATTGACTAGGATGAAACCTTTGCCCCTGTCAGAAGAGTCGAGGCTGTTCGAATATTTCTTGCTGATGTAGCATACACAGACTTTGATGTATACCAAATGGATGTCAAGTGCACTTTTCTTAAGGGAGTGCTGGAGGAAACTGTTTATGTCGAACAACCACCAGGTTTTGTAAATGACAAATTCTCTAATCATTGTTATATTCTTGATAAAGTTGTTTATGGATTTAAACAAACACCTCAATCCTGGTATGCAACTCTTATCAAGTTCTTGAAACTATCTAAATTCAAAGAAGGATAAGTTGATCCTACTTTATTTCAGAATCAAGTAGGGGATCATCTGATGCAAGTTCAAATTTATGTAGATATATTAATTTTGCCGCGACAGACCCTTCGTTGTCTAGGGAATTTGAGAATATGTTGAAAATCCAGTTCGAAATGAGTATGATGAGTAAAATAAATAATTTTCTAGGGTTGAATATTCGTCAAAGCAATGATGAAATTTTCATAAATCAAGAGAAGTATTCTCGTAGCCTGCTTGAGAAATTTGGCATGACGATTAGTTCGAAATTGAAAGTACTAATGGCAGTCAGCACATGCTTAGGACCTGCATTGGATAAGCCTGCTATGGGTACATAAGCTTGATAGGTTCTTTATTATACTTATCAGCTAGTAGACCTGATATCATGTTCGCTGTTTTCAATTGTGCCAGGTATTAATCGAATCCCAGAGAACCCCATCTAATAGCGGTGAAGAGTATCTTTTGATATCTCAAAGGAAATGTGTCGTTGGTTTTGTGGTACCCTTCGAAGACTGGATTTTTTATTCAAGCGTTTTCGGATGCAGACCTTGGTTGGTTTCAACTTGACAGAAAAGCACAACTGGTGGATGTCAACTTTTGGACGGGAAGCTTGTCAGCTGGAAGTCGAAGAAACAAACTTTTGTTTCGATTTCCATAGTAGAAACATAATATATTGCTACTGTAGCATGCACTTCTCAGGTCATATGGATTCAAAGCCAACTTCATGATTATGCAATCAATTTTAAAAAGATACCTTTATATTATGATTCACATAGTTCCATACACATCTTCCATAATCTAGTTCAACATTCGAAGACAAAGCACATAGCACTTCGATACCATTTTATCAAGAATCATGTTGAAGATGGTAATATCGAGGTTTATTTTGTTAAGATGACGGATCAACTTGCCAACATTTTCACAAAGCCTTTGGATGAGAAATCATTTCTAAGGATCTTGAATGGTTTAGGATTGCTCGATGCGAGCTCTATTCTAAGTTCATCCTCATCGTGAATCAATAGATGTCGAAGTACTGTTGAAGTGTTCAAAGGTTAAGGTTCATCATTCAGCGTTCGACCACCTTCGAATTCAAAATGGCTATGAATGGTTTAGATCAACCTTCATTATCTGAGAAGAATTATTGTTCGATGTACACTTTTTGGAAGTGGATACTTCTTACATCGAATGTCTGGTAACATTTTACTGTTATATATTCTTCTTTTATAAAAAAATATTCCAAAAAGACTTTCTTATTTTTGTCTTTAAAATTCAAAAACAAAATTACAAAAAGATTTTCTTATTTTTGTCTTTACATTTCAAACTCCAAAATGATTTTCTTATTTTTATCTTTAAATTTCAAAAACAAAAACTCGAAAAAGATTTACTTATTTTTGTCTTTTAAATTCAAGGAAAAAAAATCCAAAAATATTTTCTTTGTTTTATTTTGTGTATTTAACATTTTTTTGTGTCTCAATGAACCAACATATTGTGGTGGCAAATGCTCAATATATAATTTCGAATCTTTGAACTAGTTAGGTGTCTCTAGAAGCATGCTATTGTATGCTGACCACAAGGCTCACAGACTCAATGTGTTTCGAAGCCTTAATGGATCTCTCACTACGAGTGTTCCTTCCCAATCAGGCTATATTCACATTAGTCGAAGGGCTGCCTTTCTCTTCTCATTTTGAGTTAAGAGATTTCTGCTATGTCCATATCATTCGTAAAGGTACATAGTGTTTTCTTAACCAATCTTTTTCACCAAAATTGTTCTTAACGAATTACACACCTCACTTGCATATCCTCAACATATCTGGTAGTAACCAACCATAATGTATATATTGCACAAGTCTGTGTTTATGATCCTGATTCATTTTTCCGTGATGATGGTGAGCCCCAACAATCCAAACTTTTATGGAATTGACGGTGAACTTTATGTTCAAGATTTTAATGAAACATTTGTTTCTGTACCACAATTCGATATTCAAAATCGTATTCCTTTCTTTATGAGTGGTCTTGACAGAATGTTCTTTCACCAAGACATTTTTGCCCAAGAAGATCGAACTTTTTTTTGGAATATGTTTTCCATACGTATATCTTTTCGAACCTTCGTCACATTAAACTATTTTCACAACCTCACTTGTTCCTAACTACACCGGTCATACAAATAATTTTGTTCATTTTACTCATACTTATGTTAAGTTGTGGTTTTGGACAAAATTGAGCCTAGCTTCGACGCTTGTGCAAAAAGCAGCCCTTCGATGCTCATTAATGAGTATTCGATTTTACTTCACAGAATAGCACACAAGCAGTTCGATATCTCTCTTGATTTCGAATGAAGTGATCTTTTCCCGAGATCCATCTACTTTACATCAAATGATTATTTGATGTCACTATACACACATTTTTTTAATTTGGTTCCCGCTATGTCTTTGGCACTCATTTGCACTGAAATCCTCGAGGTCTTGGGTAATACCAACTCAAACCTATATTTCACAAAGTTTGGCTATGATTTCGTTTTCCAGTACCAAAAATGAATGAGTCTTACCTCAAAGCGAAGGTCAAAGTTCTTTCTTGATGACAAAGCTTTACAATGTCATAACAAAGGTTAAGTGACGGTTCTTCTCTTCTTGGGGCAAACGAAACGTTTGGCGGATGTGAAGGTTTAATTTTTCATGCGTTTTTAGGAAATTGTGATCACCACTTTTCTAACATGACGACTTTTCCGGAAACAGACCCACTATCCAAGACAACACGTAACAAAATTTTATTGGTGAACGATTCAAATTCAAATTCTATGTTAAGTATAAAAGGATTTTGGTGGGCTAAATTGAAGACTGTACTTACTTTGGTCAAAATTTTCCCCAAATATTCTTTCACGATAATCATCTTTTCACAAAGTTCTCAATAACCCTAACAATGGTGGCACCAACTGGTCATGTTGATCCATCAAACACCACCACTAAAGAAGAAACATCTCAACCGTTGACGAAGATTCAAAGCTCAAACTTCCTTGTTTAACCAGATATTTTGAAGTATCTTGAACAATTACATATGATTATTATTGCTCTCAATCATTCTGTTCTTTCAACGGTTATGTCTTCTTCATTCTTAGTTCCCATGACATGGTTATCACTAGCTGGCTCAACTGTAGTGTTTAACACGACATCTAAAGTGGTGACCTATTAACTCACAAATGGCAACCTGTACAAACTTACCAAGAGGCAGTTTGCTCAAATCTTGAAACTTCCAAATACAAGTCCGTTTTATGAAGTTACGAATGAATAGGTTGTTCACATGTTCAATGAGATGGGTCATCAACCCCCACTCACATGAATCAGTCATTTTCGAAATCTGGAATTTCTTGTTTGGGATTTTTTTTGTTGTTTAATTGGTCGTAGTACTGGTCTCGATAAAGCGAAACTAAAAGTCTATGCCATGATTGTAGGACTTTACTATGAGCTCAATGTGTATTATATAACTCAGTTGTGGGAAGAATTCGGAACAAGTATTTCTCATACGAATGTCACAAATGACGTATCTTGTGCGAGGTAGTGGAGCTTGATTTTATGAGAAGTTTATGAGCAAGAGGGAATTTTGGTACCATCCCAATATGCCAAGGCAGATTTTTCAATATATCAACATCCTAAGGTTGTTTCTGATGATCCTATGTTATTTCCCACCGTGGCTCGAATTCAAGATGCCATGTTACGAAAAGTAGATCCTGCCCATCCAGTTCTGGTTCATTATTTGACTACTATTAACCCAGATGTTCAAATAGAGGTTTTGTTGCCAAAAGGGGCAGAAGGCACCTCAAAGGCTGTTAAAGTTTCTAAGAAACCAAAGAAGCCTGAACAACCTAAATCAGTTCATGTACAAATGAAGAAGGAGGTAACGAAACTGGTTCAAGAAACTGGTGCAAAATAAGTTCAAAAGGTGGTTGTTCATTCGAAGAGGAGTATTCTGAAATGCATCAAGAAGCCTGCTCATCATCCTAGACACTCTCTTGAACCACCAATCTTTAAAGATGCTTCTGATGAGCCAATTTCTTCACCAAAAGAGGAATCTCTTTCGAAGATCAGGAAAACTTGTAAACCCCAACTTAATCGAAGGGGTGTGCGTATTCGTGATGCTCCAGTTCCAATCTCACCAGCATTGAAGAAACATAAAGCTCAAGACGTAGTAAAAAAGATTAAAAAGAAGAAGAAGTAGCTGGCTGATCCACTTGACAATGTAGTTGTTGAAATTGATTTCGAAAGTGGAAGCGATAGTTCTCCGATTCACCATGATATTGGATTGGGCTTCGAGACACCTCAAAGAGACTCTCCGGTTAAGTCAACTTTCGAGGATACTGGAGGTCTTAGTGGCAATGTGCACATATCTCATACAAATACAACCACTAATTTGGGTGAATCTCCATCTATTATCATCCCTGCTTAGGTAGATGTCATACCACCCAAGGTTTCGAGGACCGAGTTTGTTTCAGAGGGGTTTGAACCTCAGACATCACTGTGAACATATCTGATTTGGATAAAAATGTCAATATGGGTGAAGGGGTGATGAATAACAAAGCTCAAAGTACATCTTCCATAGACACATCTTCTATTCCTACCTCACTTATCCTATCCTCTACCATCGAAACAACCATCATTGATACTTCTACTTCTTTACTACCATTATGTACTCTCATGCCATATTTATTACCTGCTTCTACCATTTCCCCCACTTTTTCAAACATCATGCATCAACCAATTACTTCACTTTTCTCTTTCCAATCCACTGAAGGGGAAAAGTCAGTTCCAAAAGACGACCAAGATGATGATGTGATGGTATCCTTTGCAGAGATTTAGTTTGAACCTGAGGAAGATAACATTGTTGATCATATGCTTATGTTAGGGAAACAATTTAAAATTCTTAATAACAAGCTTAATTCATTGTTACAAATTCAGGAAGATATAGGGGGTTGAAATTCAGTGTCTGGGATTGAGGTGGATGCTATGCTTAAATCATACGAGAATCGTTTAAAGATGGTTATGGAACAGATTGAGAAGAAACATGAAGAGTGTTTAAATCCTCATGTTGAAAATTTCCAATTTGAGGTGACCAAGATTCGTGACATTGCAAAAGAACGTCATATCCTTTTTTTTTGAGGAAGTTAAGAAGGTGGAGGAGTCTGTCAATCTCAAAGTAAGGGAATTGAAGTAAGAGATGCCGAAGGAGGTGGCAAAGATAGAACAGAACTATCGAGTCTTAATGGCAAGGTAGACGTTATTATTGATGCAATAAAGAACCTAGTGGAGTATTACACTTTGTTTTCAACCATGCTCGATGCCAAGAAAAAAACAGATTCGAAAGTGTTTGAAAATATGGAGGAGTTTTTTGGAAGCTTGAAGGAGTCTATGTTGAAGATTGATCTTTCTCAACAATATTCCATTTCTCACGAGTCTATATCAAATATGATTTCTTCTCTTGAAATGAATCTCTAAGCAAAACTGTCTCCGCTTCTCAAGTTAGTACATCTAATGCCAACGAATGCCCTATTTGTGAAACAAGTGATGTAAGGGGGAGATAAGGGGGTTGGCTCTTTGAAGGCTCCTGATCAAGGAAAAGTTGTGGGGAAGGTGATGTTGACGTAAATTCCAGCATCACTTATTGTTTATCTAACAACCACTTCTACAACAACGAATTCAAGGCCAATAACCAAAGGCATTGTTATTGGATAAACTACTGGAGGATCGAGTTTAAGTTCAAATCCACCACATTCTAAGGATGATAAAGGTGACAAAGGAAAGGCTATTGAGAAAGTGATTTTTGATGAAGAGAAAAAGAAAATTATGGAGAAGGAAATAGAGAGGCAAAGGCAAATAAACATCATATTGAGACAAAGGCAAAGTGATCAACCTGGTTTAAACAAAGGTGATCCTAGTAAACATTGGTGTTACGAGACAATCGAGCAAGTAGTCTCTTAGAGAAATTTGTATGGCTTTGGAAAGTTTCCGAAGAAATGTTATGATATCAAACATACAGATTTTAAATAGTTGGATTTTCCAATTAATCACATGATGTTCATCTCTGCTCAGTATCAGCCGATTGATTAGTTAGAAGAAAAAAATGAGTTTAACAGATTAAAGATGAGATTTCACGTTGTTTTGGGAGAGAAGGAAGAGGAAGTGTGGTCTTCGGTCAAGTTTTTCTAAGTGTTGAATATGTTAAGAGAAAGTTTATTTGAAGGGTTGTTGCAGAATTTTCGATACTATGTGCTCAGAGCAAACAATGTGGCTTTTGACTTCTCGGTGGCAAACTTTCCTCTTATGAACCTTAATGATCTTATTAATGTGTCAAAGATATTAAGCACTGCCGATGTATCGAAGCTTCAAGTTAACAGAAAAGAAGATTTCTTGATTGGTTTTTCTCATATCAAAGTTTTCATACATAATTACTATGATTGCTTGGCCGTGACGGATATCGAGCTTGCTATGGTTGTAAATAGAACATCAAAGGTGCCTCAGTCGATGTTGAAAGGGAAAGGTAGTCTCAAGGACTATGAGGATGGGGAGATTATTCACAAACCTTTATGAGTCGTCTTTCTTGTAAAGAACAAGAATAATAAGATAACAAAATTTTTGTTCCAAGGTTGTGATGTGGAGAGGTATATAAACTCTCAGTATACGAGCCTTCTGGTTCGTCTTAAAAATTGTTAGAGGAATTTTGCAAAAGATAAATCTGAAATCTGAAAGACTATCATTTGGTATACGGAGGTTCGTCGAGAACTTCACCAGTCCATGAAGATGATGATGACAGTGTTCAAAATAACTTTCGAAAAGGTCAAAATAACTTTCGATGTCAACAGAACAATTTTCAAAAGCAGAATGGTTTTCAAGGATTTGCTCAAAATCTTGGACAAAGGAGTTTTTCTCAAAATCAGAAAGATTTTCAACAAAATTCATATTTTGGTTATCAAAACCGATATCAAAATCGTATTCAACATCCATCACACAAATCATTTCCTACAAGGCATTTTGAGAAAATAGGTGTCAATGGAAAGAAAAATGTGCATTTTAAGCCTAAATATCCATGTTTTCCAAATCCAGATTTGAAGCAAAAGATGACCACTTCATTTGTTAAATAGAGTGTTAGTGTGAGCTTTTTTTTTTTAGATCTAGCTTATACCTTTTTGTAACACCTTTCATAATCATATCCATCTCTTAGACACCCAAATCACCATGTTCAATGTGTTCTATACAATTTGTCATGTTAAATCAAATTCTTATAATTCAGGACAATTGGTATCAGAGCGGGTATTCGAAGATTGAAGTGATATTTGAAGAAACGATTCTTGATTTGGAAAAAATCAACACAATTTGAATGATCTATTATGCGCCTCTCGTAATCTCTCATAATCTCTTAGAAACATACTTACGTTATTGATTTTTGATCATTTTGATTCATTAGTTCAAATTTTGTTTCGAGCCCAATTGTTATGATCCAATAATTTTTTTTATTAATCTAGCAAAAAGCAAGTTATATTACTATTCATTCAGTGTAAGCCAATACAAAAATTAGACTCTGTTACTGCTCATCAACTTGTGTCCAGTTCGATTACTGTTCTAAGATGTGAAACCATTTATTCCTAAATTCTTTTTCATCCTTATTTCTTTTTCACAACGTCTATGAGTTTTCTCCTGAGAAGTTCATAAGTAAATTTTTTTCTTCTTGATATCTAGATCAAACTTTAATATGATCAATAGTTGTTCTTCTCGATTCATTCCTTTTAATATCTATTTTATGCTGATTTGTTCATCTATATCGATTTTATTTTGAAGTTTATTCAAAATTATTGATTTCAATCGATTTTATTCACTGATTAATTCATGTTAACTGAATCTTTTTCTTTTAATGATTGAATTTGATATTAAATTTAATCGAATATCGATTTGTATTGGATATTGATGATTGTGATTGAAGAAGATAATATATGGAGTGATTCTAAATGTTGAACGCTCAAGAACAATTGATGAAAAATAAAGAACATGTTAATTGTCAATAATTCAATGGATTAGACTAGGAAATTTTTTTGAAATTAAACTCTTGGATGTTTATCGAAAGTTCAGAATAGGTGTAATGATACTTTTTTTGATGCGATGATGGAAAGCGTTGATTGTATCTCACAATTTTGAACGAAGAAGGTTTTAGACTGAGTAACCAATTGAAACAGAATTGTATGTTGAACCTGATAACAAATGTGAAGGATTTGCGGTGGAAGGATTGGACTTCTACCCACAAGAAATTGGCCTGCCTACCTTCTAAGAAAAATCCTAGCCGATTTCATACTCCTTCTCTCTCATTCTTTTCTTGTGGTGTTTGTGATTCCATTAAAGGTGCAACGCTTGGAGCACTAGGCTTCCAAAGGTTAAGGAATTGAAGTGAGGATTACTTGTTACTACTAGCTAACAAGAAAGGTATTCATCTAAACCCTCATATGATTAGATTTCGGTTTTATATAGTAGATCTAGGCTTCTTGCTTTGGAAAATTAATTTACATGTATAACTTGAGAAAAACCTAGTTCCAAAGCAATTTGCGTTGCATGTGCACATAGGAATGTTGTAATGCTCAAAACCCATCAGTGGTATCAGAGCTTAGGGTGTTTTTTGGTTATATTTGATGCAATTGTAATTTGTTCAAAGCTGGATCAAAATTGTTTTTTGCTCACTATCTGCTGCATTCGATGAGTTGGACCAACTCGATGAGTCCATGCCCTGAATCGACGAGTTGGTTCGTTTGTTGGCAGCTTTTTCATATTTTAGGCCTAAATTAGATAAAGATAATTGCATAAATTTGTTTTAACTATTTAAAATCGAATTTTCTAATATGATAATGGATATCCTCATCTAATTAAAAGATAATGGTCAAATTTAAAATAATGCTCAAAATTATATGATTAGTTTCATTATTTAAAATTGGATCTAGTAGTTTTGAAAAGTTTCAAAATTTCCCCTTTTCCCTTTCCCATCAGTGGTATCAAAGCCTTGATTGGCTTCTCTTGAATTTGATGCTTTGTGTTTTAATTCTTGCTTAAAAATCATTTTTCGTGCTCTCTTCCTGATGAATTCGGCGAGTCCCATTGTGGACTCGACGAGTAGGATGAACTCGACGAGTCCATGAAGGGACTCGACGAGTCGGAGCGTCAGACAGAGGGAATTTCAGGATTTCTTACTGTTTTGCTTAAGGATAATCACCTAAATTGTCTTAGTCTAATAAAATACGAATTTTATTACCTTTTTATCAATATCCTCATCAAAACAAAAGATAATTACCAATTGTTTAAATAATAATTTCCTTATTTGACAATACTTGATTATTTAAATTAATTGTTAAATAATCTTGCAAGTAATATTGACTAGGTCAAATTTAGATAATTATTAAATTAAATGTTTAATTGAAAATTATTTGCTATTTGATCTTGGTGTTTTGAAAAAGTTCAAAACTTGTCCTCAAGTTTTGAAATTTAAATTTGATGATTAAAATGTTTAATTTGAACTATTTAAATTTCAAACCCTAGAATTTTACAAGTTTAAAATTCAACCTTATACTTTATAATATTATAAGATTAATATATATATATATATATATATATATATATATATATATGTTTGTGTGTGTGTGTGTGTGTATAACTTAAAATGATAGTCTTACCGTTAGTAGGTGTCATTCACAAAGCCGATCTGTAAAGGGGGTATAAGGTTATGGCCTATAAAATGGTCATTTAATGGGTGTCCACTCTCACCCACCGCTTACTTGATTGGTGGAGGGTTGTTAGCCGAACGAGTAGGATAGGGCAAACTTTTCCTCATTAAAAGTATAATAAATCTATATAAAGTAACTAAATGTTTTTACAAAATTCCCAATCTTAGTTACTTTAGGCAAAGTGAATTGATGCAATCCCATGAAATTACACTTTGTACCCTTGTTAATAAGTTAGTGGAGCGTGTGTGGTTAACCGGCACACTAATTGGTTTCTAAGCAAAGGTGGCAAAGGGTGACTCATTGTTTGTCATAATTCGATGGAGCGTGTGTGGTTAACCGGCACATCGAATAGGTGACTGTAACAATGAGGGCACCATGTACATTTGCATGGTTATTCACACCCGCTTTGTGATCCTCAGCATCCCAGTCACAAACTTGAGGGGCGTATCAAGATTTAAACTTGCCATTGAAAGATTCAATGAATCTAAAAAGAATCTAGGAGTTTTCAATACATTTAATACTTAATCCTTTTTCGTTTTTCATGGTGGAGAATTAGTGAATCGTCATTTACTTACCTTCAAGTTATTTGCATGTTAGATTACGGCATCCCTTTTCTAATATGTAAATAATGTTGTTGGATCCTAGCCCTAATTTCTCATTTTGGGTGTTTAATTAGGGATTCATTTCTAATCAAACTTTGTTCTTTTCGTTTTCAGATGTCGAACATGAACAACAACAACGATTCTGGCTCGAGTTCCTCCGGCTATTTCTCACTCGTGAACTTGTGTGGGAGGGTGATATTTGACAGAAACAATTTCAACGATTGGATCTATAACATTAAAATGATCACCCGCTATGAGGAAAAAGAGTATGTACTAAATAAGGAGTTGAAGGAGATCGACATGAACACTGCTACTCCCGAAGAGATCGCTTCCTTTGAGGCCTATGAGCGTGATGCCACAAAAGTCCGTTGCATCATGTTGGCGACAATGACTTCCGAACTCCAAAAGTCCTGTGAGGACATGTATCCTTATGAGATGCATTACGACTTACTGGATCGGTACCACTAAAGTGCGAGGCAAGAAAGGTATGAGATCATCACTTCGATGATCACTACCCGAATGGGTAGTGGAGAGTCCCTTACCGCTCATCTGCAAAAGGTGCAGAGATATGTTGATCGTCTTCTCAAGTTGAATGTTAACTTTGATGAAGAGCTGGTGATTGACATCATCCTTCACTCCCTGCCTCCCTGCTACAACCAGTTCTGCATGACCTACCATATAAATGTTAACTTTCATGAAGAGTTGGTCACCTTGAGCAAGCTTCAAGGATTGCTTAGGACTGCTGAGAGAAATCTCAAGTATAAGTCTGTTGCATCAACTCCCGCTCCAACCGCAGCCCCTGTTTTGGCAATTGGGCAAGGGAGGGTTAAGAAGAGGAAGGCTCCCTCAAAGAGCAACCACAAGGGTAAACCCCAAGATGGTACCTCTTCTAGTGGAACCAAAGTTGGTTCTGCTAAACCCAACTCTAACCCGAAGGAGGCAGAGTGCCACCACTGCCACAAAATAGGGCATTGGAAGAGAATTTGCCCATAATATCTGCAAGCCATCAAGGATGGAAAGATCAAGCCATCTTACGCAGGTATTTACACAATTAAATCTAATGATTCATCACATTCCATTTCTTGGGTACTTGATATATGATGTGGTTTTCACATTTGTTCTGATTTGCAGGGCCTAAGAACAGATAGGGATGTGGAGCATGGGAAGATAAATTTGATCATGGGGAACAGAAGATCATCGCATGTCACCAAGTTCGAAATTTACTCTTTAATGCTTAATAGTAGATTAGGATTAGATTTAAACAATTGTTGCTATTCGCCAGATATGGCAAGAAACATCATTTCATTTCATGGTTTATATAGACAAGGTTTTAGATGTTCATTTGATAATGAAAAGGGTTCTATTAATGCTTATCTTAATGGTGTATTTTATTTTGAAGCATTGCCTTGTAATGGAATATATGAAACTGTGATGGTTGTAGATAACTTAGGAAACGATGTATTGTGTGTTGATTCATCCAATGGTTTGGATAAAGCCTGCTTGTGGTATTGTCGACTTAGACATATCAACAAGAAACGCATAGCCCAACTCCAAAAGGATGTGGTGTTGGAGTCATTCGACCTTAGGGGTGATGACGTGTGCGAGTCTTGTTTACTTGGAGAGATGACCAAGTCACCCTTCACCGCACTCGTGAGAGGGGTGAGGGTCTATTGGATCTCATACACACCGATGTGTGTGGGGCCTTTAGATCAATCACAAGGGATGCGAGCCGCTTCTACGTGACTTTTACCGATGATTATAGCCGATATGGATATATATCTACTTAATCAAGCACAAGTCGGAAACCTTTGAAAAGTTCAAAGAGTTTAAACAAGAGGTGGAGAATTAGTTGGGCAAGAAAATCAAGATGCTTCGATCTGATCGAGGAGGAGAGTACATAAGTCTTGAATTTCACGACTATCTTAAGGAATGCGGAATCGTTTTGCAATTGATGCCACCTAGGACACCGCAGTTGAACGGTGTGGCTGAGAGGCGTAATCGAACCTTGTTGGACATGGTTCGTTCCATGATGAGTCGTGATTCACTACCTATCTCATTTTGGGGGTATGCCTTAGAGACTGCCGCCCATATCCTTAACTTAGTCCCTACAAAGAAGGTTGCCAAAACACCTCACAAGATGTGGACAGGGAAGGCTCCCTCGTTGGCACATATAAAGGTTTGGGGTTGCGAGGCTTTCGTGAGATGAGAGACTCACGAAAAGCTCGAACCTCGTTGTGAGCAGTCTATTTTCAACGGCTACCCGCAGAAATCCTTTGGATATCTCTTCTATAGACTGAGTGACAATGTTGTCTTCGTTGTGAGGAGAGGAATTTTCGAGAGCAAGAACTCATAAGCCAAGGGGACAGTGGTAGGCAAATCGATCTTGAAGAGTTTCAAGAGCCGAGCGATGAAGGAACCTCTAATGCTGGCACTCAACCCGAGGAGGAAAATCTGGTTGAACTGATTGACGAGTCATTACCTCTTAGACGTTCCGAAAGAGTTAGAGTTCAACCCCAGTTATATGGTTTTCATATTACTACAGAAGGGGACACGTATATTAGTGATAGTACACTAATAAATTTGGACGAACCTAACAGCTATAAGGAAGCCATGGCAGGCCCGAAGTCTGTGAAATGGAAAGAGGAGATGGACAGTGAGATTCAATCCATTTATGACAACCAAGTTTGGAGTTTGGTTGATCATGTGCCTGGACGTAAGACGGTCGGATGCAAGTGGATCTTCAAGAAGAAGACCGACATGGATAGGAATGTGCACACATATAAGGCGCGATTGGTCGCGAAGGTTTCACCCGAACTCCCGGAGTTGACTATGATGAAACCTTTTCACTGGTCGCCAAGATAAAATCTATTAGGGTGATGTTGGCCATTGCCGCATTTCATGATTATGAAATATGGCAAATGGATGTCAAAACTGCTTTTCTTAATGGGAAGTTGGCTGAGGATGTTTACATGGCTCAGCCAATGCAAAGCATCCCAATATAGTTTCCAAGCTTGAGAAGTCCATTTATGGACTTAAGCAAGCGTCTCGCAAATGGAATCTTTGCTTCGATGAGAAAGTCAAAGAGTTTGGGTTTCTATGAAGCGAGGATGAATCGTGTGTATATGTCAAAGCAGTGGGAGTACAGTTAGCTTCCTCGTATTGTATGTCGATGACATACTACTCATAGGAAACGGCATCCCGACACTGCAGGAGGTTAGGTCCTGGCTCGGGAAGTGCTTTTCTATGAAGGACCTCGGAGAGGCTTCCTATATTTTGGGAATAAGGATAGTGAGTGACAGAAGTAAGAGACTAATTGGACTTAGTTAGAATACATACTTTGACAAGGTACTAAAACGTTTTAGTATGGAGAACTCAAAGAAGGGAGAGTTACCAATCCAAAGTAATGCCAAGTTGAGTAAGACTCAATGCCCGAGTACCGAAGTTGAGATAGTAGAAATGAGCCGAGTACCATACGCTTCCGCAGTTGGCTCGATTATGTATGCTATGACTTGTACTCGCCCTGATGTAGCCTTCTCTATGAGCATGGTCAATAGATATCAAGGGAACCCTGGCAAAGCGCATTGGACCGCAATCAAGAACATTCTTAAGTACCTTCGGAGGACCAAGGAATGGCTTCTAGTCCTCGGAGGGAGTGATGACGTAAAGGTGCGAGGGTACAGTGACGCCAGTTTTTAGACCGACAGAGACAACTACCGTTTGCATTCAGGATGGGTCTTTACACTTAATGGAGGAGCAGTGACTTGGAAAAGTTCCAAGCAAGAGACGGTAGTTGATTCAACGTGCGAATCAGAGTACATTGCAGCGAGCGAAGCGTCAAAAGAGGCGATATGGTTGAAGAACTTCATTGGATACCTTGGAGTTGTGCCAGCCATAAAGGAGCCCATGGAAATTTTCTGTGATAATGAAGGAACGGTTGCCTTGACCAAGGAACCGAGGGATCACGACAGATCTCGACATATCGATAGAAAATATCATTTTATTCGACATCGGATGGAATAAGGACTCCTCGTAGTAAAGAGGGTATCGTCAGAGGATAACCCAATAGATCCACTTACGAAAGGACTGAGCAGGGTTAAGCACTTACAGCACGCTAGGAGCATCGGGCTGAAGGACGATATTAGTTTAGATTTGATAGTTTCGAAACATATAATAAATAAATTGTAATTAACATTTTATGATTAAATAAAAGAGTATTATTTATTAGTAATGTTACTATCTTATGTTAATTGTTTACCTATTGTTTCATTTTGCATGTTTTGACTTTCGGAATAATAAGAATTATTCGAACCGTCCATAGTCGTTCATATGTTGGAAGTAGGTATGAATGAAGATTGTCATGAATTAGTGTGTAGATTGTCTAAAATGTATTAGACATTGCAAAGGTTTGCTACAACGTTCTTGAGTGCTTATGAGTTTGATTTGAGCATTGGAATAGACCCTCGCTTGCTGGAATCACTTCATGGAATTTATCTCGAGTGATCGCAAGACGATAATATCATATGGTATTAAAACCAAGGTATATGGTTTATTGTTTGGTAATTGGTTATGCATTGATCATGCGAAAAGGCGTCAGTAACTTGATGTTATAAAACGATATCAAGGCCCCTCGATGATTTGTTTTGACTTATGTGCCAGGACCGGTCAGGACTTAATTGATGTGTTCAATTAAGTTCTATGTCAAACGAATCAGAGATCAAGAAACAAACTGTTGGACAATAAGTATGACTATGTTCCATGTAATTGTACGCATGATATCTAGAATAGAGGACTATACGATCCCTTATCTAAAGGATAGGTTGCTGATAAGATCAGAGTTCGACAATGTCTTTGAGAGCTACGATTGCTAATCGGATTGTGCTTGTATTTATAGTTACTAGACTTATCCAAGTGGGAGACTGTTGGATTAGTGTCTAAGCCCATAACTATATTTGGTAAATACTTGACCTGGTTGTGCATGGTCCTTTTGGTTACCTTCACCAAAGCAACATGATAGGATGATATATATATATATATATATATATATATATATATATATATATATATATATATATATATATATATATCTTCTATAATCGTCGGTAAAAGACACATATAAGCGGTTAGCATCTGTTGTAGTGGATCTGTGTGTATGAGATCCAACAATCCCTCACCTCTTTCACAAGTACCAGTGAAAGATGATTTAGTCATCTTTCCAAGTAAACAAGATCCGCACGTGTCAATTGACTTTATGTCAAATGAATCCAAGACTCCATCCTTTTGGAGTTAGGCTATGCGCTTCTTGTTGACATGTCCAAGACGACAATGCCACAAACAGGCCTTTTCTAAATCATTAGACGAATCGATATGCAAAACAATATTTCCTAAGTTATCTACAACCATCACAATTTCATATACACCATTACAAGGCAATGCTTCAAAATAAAAAGTACCATTACATAACACATTAATAGAGGCAACTTCATTATTAAATGAAAATCTAAAGCCTTGTCTGTAAAAAGATGAAAAGAAATAATATTCCTCGTCATCTCTGACGAGTAGTAACAAACATTCAATTCTAATCCTAACCCACTACTAAGCACTAAAGAATAAATCTCGATCTTGGTGACAGACAACGATTTCCTATTCCCGATTATCACGTTCATCTTCCCATGCTCCATATCCCTACTTCTTAGCCCCTGCAAATCAGAAAAAATATGAAAACCACATCCTGTATCAAGGACCCAAGAACTAGCATGTGATGAGTTATTAGATAGAATAGTATAAATACCTGCAAAAGTGGGCTTTATCTTCCCATCCTTAATGTCAAGCAAGAATTTCGGGCATCTTCGTTTCCAATGCCCCTTCTCGTGACAGTAGAAGAATGTTGGTTCTTTAGGATCGGATAAGGGAGTGGCAGAATTGGCTTTACCTTTGGATCCATCATGGGACTTTCCCTTTGTGGTTCTTAGAGGGAGCTTTCCTCTTTTCCCTTTCCCATGTCATATAGAAAGGACCGGGGTAGCAGCAGTCGGGGTGGACTCGACAGTTTTGCCTTTAAGTCCACTTTCAACAGTTCTCAACAAACCTTGAAGTTTGCTCAAAGTGACTTCCTCCTTGTTCATATGATAAGTCATCTTGAAATGATCTTAAAAAGGAGGTAAATAGTGTAGGATTATATCAATCGCCAACTATTCGTCAAATTTCACATTCAACTTGAGCAAACGATCCACATACCTTTGCATCCTTTGCAAGTGGCTCGTGATGGACTCTCCATCTTTCATCTTGGCTGTTATCAGTGAGGCGACAATCTCGTACCTTTCTTGATGTGCAATTTGATGGTACTTTTCCATCAAGTCTTGGCTTATCTCGTAAGGCCAGTACTTCTCGTAGAACCGCTGCAGCTCAGGAGTCTTAGTGGCCACCATAATACATGACAACTTTGTCGCGTCCTTTTCATGAGCCCTATACTCAACCATTTCTTTAGCAGTAGCCTTGGTTTCATCTATCTCTTTAAGTTCTTTGTCAAGGATATATTCTTTCTCCTTGTATCACAAGGCCGTTCGAATGTTGTGAATCCAATCATTAAAATTGGAACCATCAAAAGTGACCCTAGCATAAATGTTCATAAGAGAAAAGGAGCTTGAGGAGTTGAAGTTAGAGCCAAAAGCATTGTTTGAGCCAGACATCTTAAAAAGAAAAAGAATAAAGTTTTTATTAGATAAAGAATCCTTAATATAACACCCAAATGAAATATTAAGGCTAGGAACCAACACTATAATTCAAAATTCGAAAGAGGGATGCCGTAACCCAGTTGAAAATTATTTGAAGGTAGGTAAATGATGACTTACAAATTCCACCACAAAAAATGAAATGAAGAATTAGGTTTTAAATGAAATGAAATTCCTAGATTCTTTTGAGATTCATTGAACATTTCAATGATATGTTTAATCTTGATTATGCCCTTCAAGTTTGAGACTGGGATACCGAAGATCACAAATAAGGTGTGAATAACCATGCAAATTAGATTGGCACTCTGAGGTCATTTACCACCTAATCAATGTGTCGGTTAACCACACACGCACCATTGATATATGGTAATTCTCGAGCTACCCTTTTCCACACTTGTTAGTCCAATTATTGTGTCGGGTAACCACACACGCTTCACTAACGACTTCGCAAGGTGCAAAGTGTAATTTCATGGACTACCATCATTTTCACATTTTTCCTAAAGTAACTATGATTGGGAATTTATAAAAACATTTAGTTACTTTATAATTTTTCACTATACTTATTAATGAGGAATTAATTTCCTATCCTACCCGTTCGGCTAACGACGCTCCACCAATCAAGGAAGCGGTGGGTGAGAGTGGACACCCATTCAACCGCCATTTTAAATAATGAAGAGAAGCCAATCAAGGCTCTGATACCACTGATGGGTTTGAGCCATAAGAACATTCCTATGTGCACATGCAAACCCTAATGCTTGGATCTAGGTTTCTCTAAAGAACATGTTTTTATCCAAGACTTTCAAACCCTAGATCTATGGTATACAATTCGAAATTGACATGACAAAGTATATCTAGATGATTACCTCTTCTTGAAAAGCTTGAATCTTGTTATCCTTGGAGCTTAGAGTCACAAATGTCACTCCTCTAATGGCTTACAAACACTAAGAGGTAAGAGTATGATTTGGAGAGAGGTTGTAGGCACAAAATCGGCTCTAGGAACTCCTTAGGGGTTTTGGTAGCCAATTTCTGTAGCCCTTGGGATCTTTAAATACTTGAGATGCTAGAGTTACAACCTGAAACCCTAATTGGGTAACTTAGGCCTTAAGCAGTCCAAGGATCCTTCTAGAATAAGGCTTGGATGAATTCAAGGAGTCCATACACCTTAATTTCGTGAACCCTATAATCCATAAGGGTCCACAGCCCAGAACCAACTATCACACAATTGACAGTTCCAGTCCCCTTTATTTAATTAATCTCTTTTAGCCACATAATTAATTCTTAATTAATTATTGTCTAATATTAATTAAACTATATGATTTCTCCTTTAATATATTAATCATATAATAAATTAATAAATCATAATAACCGCTTTATTTATAAATCATCCTATCATGCTGCTTTGGTGAAGGCAACCCAAAAGGACCATGCACAACCGGGTCAAGTACTTACCAAATATAGTTACGGGATTAGACACTAATCCAACAATATCGATTGTAGGCCTTACGGGCGGAGATCGATGATAAGGGTGACGATGGATTACTTGTGACGAAGTATGAGTCCTGGGTACGTTACTAGGTGAATGGGGGAGAATTGTTACTGATGGGTTTTATACAAACAATCCTATGTGTGCATGCAACCCTAATTTAGATTTATGTTTTCACTATTTTACATATAACAAATGAACACAAATGGAAACCCAAGCATGCATCTAATATTTTGAAAAACACAAACAAAAGATTAGAATACATACCTTTGTTGTTATAGTAATAACAACTAAATCTTGAAGTTCCTTTGCTCTTGAGAACAAGTACTACAAATGTAGTACCTCTAATGGCTGACAAACACACTTGAGTGAGAGGATGAATATGAGAGAGAGGAGAAAGGGTAGCTTGCTCCAAAAATGACTCTTCTAGGGTTTCTCCAAGGGGTGGACAAAATCTAGAGCCAAGGGCGTCTATTTATACTTGAGGCTAGCTAGGGTTTTAGGGTTGAAACCCTAATCCCTTAGCTTAGGGCCTAAGCAAGTCCGTGGACCTCCTTACATTAGGCCCTTAGACGAAAATTCATAGATTCTTCTAGGATTTTCGGCATAGCCGTAATAAAGGTGATCCAATGGCCCAAAGCCTCAACTATCAAATAATTACAAAATAGCTCCTATACTTTTAATCAGTTTCTTTAATCTCAAAATTAATTCCAAATTAATTTCTGATTAAATACTAATTAATAATATGATTCCAAATTAATATATTATTCATATAATATATTAATAAATCATATTTATGCCCCAATTTATTATTCATAATAATAAATCAACATCTCTTCTCAACAGTCATCCTATCTAGTCGCTAGTGTGAAGGAAACCCAAAAGGACCATGCTATAATCGGGTCAAAGACATACCAAATATAGTTATGGGCTTAGACACGTAATCTTACAGTCTCCCACTTGGATAAGTCTAATAACTATAATTGCAAGTACGACTTCAAAATCTGATTAGCAATCGTAGCTCTCGAAAGCCGCCGTCGACCTCTGACACACCCTTTAGATAACCGATCCTATATTCCTCCATTCTAGATATTGTATAGACATGAGACATGGATTATAATCATTCTCTCTGCCTATGTGTTGTTTCCTGATTTCCGATTTATGACGACTGACTAATTGAACAGATCAAATCAGTTTAGGTTTGGCCAAACGCTTTGGGGTGTCATCACTAAATCATCGAGGGGCCCACATATATCTCTTTTATCCCTCTTAGGGTAAAAGGAACGGATAAAATTCGACTCAAATGATTGCTTGTACTTACTCATCAAATCACACACAACAATATGTTTTATAACACCAAGTTATTAGTGCGTTTTCATATGTCAATGTGCAATCGACTTGTAAACTACAACTCACATGTCTCCGTTTCTAGAATATAAGATATTATTGTCTCACAATCTCCAGTGATAAAATCCATGAAGTGATTTACATGAGCGTGGGTTTAATCCAATACTCAAATCTTATTTCATGAGCACTCATGAACACAACAACATACTTTTTATATGTCTAAAATGCTTCAGACAATCTACAGTCGAATTCATGACAGTCTTGCCTCAATACCTACTTCCAAAGTATGATCTACTGTTGATGGTTTGAATAATCTTATTATTCGGGAAGTCAAAACATGCAAAGTGAAACAAAAGAATAATCGAAACCAATATGGCCTCAACACTTTGAGTATAAATAAAACACCTTTTATTTAATCACGATATTGATTACACATTACTCATTGTATAATGTTTAGGATAATCAACTTAATACTTGAATTGAAAAAAAATAGTTATCCCATGCTCCAAGCATGCACACCATGTTTACCTATGGTCCTTACTTTGTGAAATATATCAATTGAACACATTCCCAATGATGATCATTTCACAATTCCCAATCCTTATCACAAGTGTAATAATACCAAATTCTTACTATGTGTTAAATTCTAAATTTTACGCAGTGATCCTTTTGTAATTACATAGCACCAAAGTCACCAAGACTTTGCCAATGATATTACAAAGTTCTCTATTGTAGATTGTTACAAGACAACTCCATAGACATGAATTCGCAAATTCAAAGTACATTCCTTTAAACATCCTTCTTGCATAAAAGTTTCTAATATACATAAATCCTTAATATCCAAGTCCCATTATGGAAACATTTCCATGTTTTCCATATGACAACACATTCAAAATAGAATCCTATCTATTCATAATAATGTCAATATGGTCCATCCATTACTGTACTCACAACTGCCCACAAGTTATCAATCTTTAGCGAACCTTAGATCGTACTTGACAGTTGTTTAATTATTTTAGTCATACCTGGTTTTGGTCCTTTTTCCCTCTTAATTCCCTAGGTATTTGGAAAATAAGAACGGTCGAATATTACAACACATGTAATCGGTCCTATACCCGAAGCGTATGGGATACGATACATAATGTCTTACATAAAGACATGATACTTTACCAGTCTCTTGCTATAATATTGTTATATATATATATATATATATATATATATATATATATATATATATATATATATAGAATTCCCTTATGTTGAATCTTTTCAACATACCATTCATATATGTCTTTTGACTAAAATTTCTCGATCTAAGCTTTTAGATTTGAAAAGAAGTATAAATTTCTCTCCCTTAATTATAGCAAAACAACTTTTCAACCTCTACAACTTTGCGAATTGAAACTTTTGTTTTCTATAATTAATATTGCTAGCTCACAATACTTAACATGACAATCATTCTCCTAATAACATGATGATTATATCCTTATCAGCATAACACTTATGCTCCCACTAGCTTCAACACATATTTAGAAATCAGTTAGACTTCTAGAAATCAATACTTATTGACTTTCTTACCAAAGTTCATATTGCTGATACATGATGCTTCGATAAGACTTTATCTAAGCTTCTCAAACTCATACACCTTTCCTTAGATAACTCATATGTGTGTCTAAACAATTCTAGAACTTATAGCAATAAGTCTTAAATGTTCAAACTATTTTGCTTTTTCACAATTTGAACTATGAAGAGGGATGCCGTAATCATAATTGAATTCGAGAATGCAAATACCACAATTTCTATCTCCTTAAAATCTTCTTAGTTAAATCGTTTCCTCATAATCATTTTCATGAAGCGGAGAGAAACCTTATGAAACTTAGATTTTATGGTGCATGTGTTCCCATCCATGTGAATTTGTCATAACCATAATCACAAGACAAGGTTAGTGACAAATATAAACTCATATGGACTAAACTTGTTCAATCTTTGTTTCTTGTCATTCGACAGCACAAGGGCCTAACATGTCTTCCAAGTAGATAAGCAGATCACCCATACATATCATTGAAGTTGTCATTGATTAAGATGCTTTGCCTTATGCAGTCAAATGAGAACTCGTAGAACTCACATGCATAGTCAACATTAAATGGAATGGGCACAGAAACAAGAATGTGTCAACACGATAGGTTACAAACCTCAATTCCTGTGCTAGTGTTTAACAATAGGTTTACTCTTGATTAGTTCTTGAAACTTTTCAAGACCATTTAGACTCCCACTAACATCTTGACATATAAGATTCTCTTGTCAAGAAACATTCCTTGAAAAACAAATACTCAAGAGTTAGTGCGGGTTCTCATCAAGACAAACACTTCACACAAGTGGTCTTAGTTGGTCTTTGTCTTATCCAAGACATCACAACTTACCAATTTCAAATGCGCAAGAGTAAAACATTTTCTACTCCATATTTGAAAAGTGTTATAAACCTACTAAAGTTATGTCACTCAAGTCACAATCTTGGAGTACGACTCTAAGACTCGATTCTGGAACGAAGTATGACTCATCTTCTTGATTTAATCCATTTCAACAATTCACGATTCCTCCTCTTAGTCATACTAATGAACTAAGGTGTCCTTAGAGAATCAATTGTGATATGGTTTCATAATCATTAAGATGATCATAAAGCTTGATACTCAAGTACTCTCCCTTCTTTTCAGATTGGAGAAACTTTTATCTTTCTGCTTAGCATATTTACTAAACTTTTAGCAAATCATGACGAATATTCTTATCGTTCTTTGTGGTGGACTTGTCCAATGCACAACAATGTGTACTAGATCTCCTAGTCCTTTACTTGACTCACATACTTATGTGAACAAGTAATTAGTCTTAATTTCCCAAATACGAAGGTTCTCCTCCATCATACAATACAAGTTGCATGATTCCAAGTTTCTGTCCAATTGAAACTTGGGTGATGAGAATCTTCCTTATTTGGTAAATTTCTGACGCTACCACAAATAACATAGCTAAGAATCACATCCATTTTCAATATTGCTAACAATAGAAACATACAAACATCAGTTTTCACAAAAGTCATTGTAAGGATATATACAAATAAGACAAAAAACAAAATTTATTTTAAAAAAATGCGGAAAAACTTGTCCTTACAACGCAATTACAAATGAAAACTATGTTACTAAATGTTTCTAAGCAATCTATCCTAACTCTTAAACAGCAACCCAAAAATGCGATCTTCGAACCATGCGATCGAAATCCATTTCTTCGTGATCAGACTCAGCTCACTCTTCCTTTAAGCTTCCTTTCTTTTCTTCGATCCTACAAAACATCAAAATGCAATCTTATCACATCATGTATTAAGATTCTACCAAGAGGAACTTAATAGAGTTAGATAGTGAATTTT
Organism: Lactuca serriola; assembly: GCF_051521515.1. Lineage (NCBI taxonomy): Eukaryota > Viridiplantae > Streptophyta > Magnoliopsida > Asterales > Asteraceae > Lactuca > Lactuca serriola. Next base: position 66,389,677 of record NC_136414.1, read on the forward strand.
ACTTGAAGCAGAGTCATACATCTTGACTTTCCCATCTTCGCGATCCTTCAGGTAGTTAAGGAAGCTTTACATCCAATGCCCCTTCACTTGGCAGTAGAAACAAACAGACTCTTTCGGAATAGTACATGTGAGAATCTCAAATTCATCCTTTCTCTTTACCATCCGGTCAAACGGTTTGACCTTGGCCAATCTCTTTTTGCATTGGGGAGAGAAGACTTTTCTGGACTTCTATTTTGCTATCGTCGATATCCATGGAAGTTTGGGAATTTGACTTACCAGTCAAATTTGCTTTACCAGTGCCCCAAATCATTGCTGATTCAGAAGCAATAAGCAAACAGGTAAGATCAATGAGGGTCACGTCGTGGTCCATCATATAGTAATCTTTAATGAACTCACTATATGAGTCAGGAAGTGATTGCAGAACCAAGTCAACAGCCAACTTCCATGAGACTTCAACACCCAACATTCCCAACTTGTCAATATGCAACTTCATGTCCAAGACGTGAGCACATACAAACTTTCCATCTTCTTGTTTGCTTGCTAATAGGGCTTGAGTGACCTTGAACTTTTCAATTCGACGAACACGAGGGTCAGAGAGAATTATTGGAGGATGTGGAGGAATTGAAGCATGATTTCCATTTCCATGATCCAATCGTGGGACATCATCTTCGTGCGGAAAGCTTTTTCCAAAGGGTTCGAGAAAACCATAGTTGTTAGATTTTGACATCTACAAAATGGGAGAAATTCAAGTTAGTTTATTCAATCCTTAATATAACACCCTAATGAAATATTAAGGCTAGGACGCAACACAAAATTCTACAACTCGGAAGAGGGATGCCATAATCTAGCTACAAAATATTTAAAGGTAAGTAAATGACGATTTACCAATTTCCACAATGAAAAACGAAAATAAAGATTAGGTTTTAAATGAATTCATACTCCTAGATCTTTTGGGATTCATTGAACTTTTCAATGAGATGTTTAATCTCGATTATGCCCTTCAAGTTTGTGATTGGGATGCCGAGGATAATAAACAAGGTGTGAATAACCATGCAAATTAGCTTGGTACGAAGAAGTATATCACCTAATCAATGTGACGGTTAACCACACATGTTCCATTGATCTATGATAATCTATGAGCTACCAATTTCCATCCTTCATTGGTCTTGTATTAGTGTGCCAGTTAACCACACACGCTCCACTAACGACCAACAAGGTGCAATGTGCAATTTCATGGATTAGCACCAAATTCACATTTTTCCTAAAGTAACTAAGATTTGGGAATTTATAAAGGTGTTTAGTTACTTTGTATTTCATTATAGTTATAATCGAAGGTTGTGTCCTATCCTACTCGTTCGGCTAACGACCCTCCACTAGTCAAGGGTGCGGTGGGTAAGAAATGACGGTCATTTTATAAGCCGCTTCCTTAAACATCACTTATAGACCAACTTCATGAATGAGGCCTACTTACGGTAAGACTGACATTTACTTATACATATATAATATTAAACTTTTAATTCTATATAGTATAAGGGTGTATTTTAAACATTTCAAAATACTAGGGTTTTAACCAAATTTAAAATTCTTGATAATTAATACTTTTTAATTTTAAAATCTTAAATATCAAAACTTTGATTTAATAATTATCCAAAATTAAACAATTAATTTAAATTATCAAACATTGAAGGATTATCCATTAAATTAAACAATTAACTCAACCTAATCTCTTTATCCCCTAAAATTGGAAAATTTGGGATGAGATAATTCAAAGATCTTTAATTATCTATTTAAACAATTAAAGGGATAATTACAAAAGATGGCATTATCCTAATCCCTAAAATCTTGGAATCTTATCTTGGGGAATAAGGCATTTTCGAAAACCCTAAGGTTAGACAACCCTAATTTCAAAATCGTGATGCCAAAGGAAAGGGTTCATGAAACTCCAACAAATTTCGAAATTAAGGTTTTGAAACCCTAATTTCGAAAATTCAAGCCCTAGGGTTTATTTTCCATAAACCCTAATTTGTCAAATTCATACTTTTGTATCAAATCTAATTGAAAACAACAACAAAAGGCTCTGATACCACTGACGAGTTTTATACAAACAATCCTATGTGTACATGCAACCCTAATTTGGATGTATGTTTTCATTATTAGACATACAACAAATGAACACAAATGGAAACGCTAACATGCATCTAATATTTCAAAAATCACAAACAAAAGATTAGTATACATACCTTTGTTGTTATATAGTAATAACAACTAAATCTTGAAGTTCCTTTGCTCTTGAGAACAAGTACCACAAATGTAGTACCTCTAATGGCTCACAAACACACTTGAGTGAGAGGATGAATATGAGAGAGGAGAAAGGGTAGCTTGCTCCAAAAACGGCTCTTTTAGGTTTTCTCCAAGGGGTTGACAAAATCTAGAGCCAAGGGGGTCTATTTATACTTGAGGCTAGCTAGGGTTTCAGGGTTGAAACCCTAATCCCTTAGCTTATGGTCTAAGCAAGTCCATGGACCTCCTTACATTAGGCCCTTGGACGAAAACTCCTAGATCCTTTTAGGATTTTCGGCCTAGCTCTAATAAAGGTGATCTAATGGCCCAATGCCCCAAATATTAAATAGTTACAAAACAGCCCTTGTACTTTCAATCAGTTCACTTAATCCCAAAATTAATTCCAAATAAATTTCTGATTAAATACTAATTAATAATATGATTCCAAATTAATATATTATTCATATGATATATTAATAGATCATATTTATGCCCCAATTTATTATTCTTAATAATAAATCATCCTCTCTCCTCAACAATCATCATGTCTAGTCACCAGTGTGAAGACAACCCAAAAAAAACATGCTACAATCGGGTCATGTACATACCAAATATAGTTATGTGCTTAAACAGGAGGATGGCTGCATAGACAATGGCGAAAGGGGTAGCAAACTCCAACGAAGACAGAAGCTGGGGAGGGAGAAAAGGTTGGTTCGTTCACGATAGGGTGTTGAAAGCATCAGGGCAAAGCGGGAAATGTTCCAGTCAGCCACTTTTTTACCTAGGACCGAATCAAACAGTTACTCATGACCGAATCAACATATTGAACCGGGTCGGTCATAATTATCTCTTTATCAAACATGTTGACTGAGCCGAGTCAGACAAAAAATTTGACTGGACCTAGTTAACTAGATACCAAACAGGCCCTTAGTAGAACTTAGACTATCAATCTAGTTTTATTGGCTTGTTTCATAATTTATTTATGACCATTAAATAGTTATGACTAGTTTTTTGACCAAAACCTAAGATTAGGTAGTAAAATCGTGAACTTTAATGTGTAAGAGAGCGTTTGTTGACCAACTTATGCTATTTATTCACTTTCATCACCATTGAAGCTAATTCCCCGACCAAATCTCTCCTAATCCGAATATAATTATAATTGTCTGGATCACTAATTGCACGACCAATGTGTTAGTTATCTTTATGATTATACAAAATAGTTAATCCAACCAAGATAGCAAATCGAAATAGGTAAATGACGAATAAATAACAATTTCACTTTAACATTTAATAATGAATTTAAGATGTAATCGAGTTTAAACCACAACAATTAAAGTGAATCGTTTCAATCAATTTACATTGTCAGTTTAGTTAAATTTTGAATTATATAATCAAAACCTTTTCCTTTTATTTAATCAAAACCTTTTCCTTTTATTTGGTTATGGAATTCGTACTCATTCACTTGAGTTTGGAACCCTTATTTACAATTACTTATTATATTTTCAAATTTGATTCAATACATGTAATGTATATTGGTTTAGCTACGATGAAGTAGAATTATGAATGTAAAACTAAATGCAGTAAAAATACTAGGGATGAGCATAGGCAGGTACCCGTCTCATTTGGCGAGAACCGGAACCGGAACCGGAACCGGCGGTTCCTAGAAAGTTAGAACCGGAACCGGAACCGCTCTAGGCAGTTCTTAAATGTTTGGAACCAGTCCCGGAACCGGCGGTTCCGGTTCCGGGAGCGGGTAACCCGGTTACATTAATTTTCTTAACCTTTGTTGATAAAACCGCAATTTAGTTCGATTCAAATCAAGTCAATTCGGACCAAAGACGGACAAAACCGGACCAATATATATTCTAAATTGGTCTAAGTAACACACATATTTATATGAGATAATATATATATATATATATATATATATATATATATATATATATATATATATATATATATATATATATATATATATATATATATATTAACCGGTTCCGGCGGGTACCCAGCGGGTAGCGGTTCCGGAAAAACGAGAACCGGAACCGAAACCGCTTAAGGCAGTTCCATAACTTTAGGAACCGGAACCGGAACCGCCTAAGGCAGTTCCGGTTCCAAAACCGACAGTTCCGAGGCGGTTCCGGTTCCAAAAGCGGGTACCCGGTTCCGATGCTCATCCCTAAAAAATACACATCAGTAACCGACCCTCATAGTAAATCCGACCATGTTTAGTAACTGAACTGTCATAGTAATTATTTTTTGGAAAATATTTAATGTGATTAACCATATTTGTTTTTATATTTAATTGTATTATTTTTTTTATGTACAACAAAATTTTTAAAGCATCCTAAGAAATGAAAACGTGTTATATTGCCAATTATTGTAATTAATAAATGATTTTTCAAATTCCTAGCAAAATGTTATGATACAAATAAAATTTTAAAAATAGCGTTTAACATAATTCGAAGATTCTCTCTAATTATATTACATTACTTTTAGTTATTTCTAATCAAATTATCTAACACAAATAAATATATTAAATAATTAACCTCTATTCTTATTTGTTCTGACATGTACTTCACATTTGAAACACGTAACATATTGTAATATGCATTTAATCGTGGCAATAAAAGTAACTACATAAGTTATAGTGACAGTGTGCCTACCATATGATATAACAGTAGTACATATTCTTCATAGTAGCACTGCCTGCATGCACAAACCATCGCAAATTATATAAGTTTAAGCATCATTGCATCAATGGCCGTTTCCTCCTCCTCCAACACCATGTTCAGCTCCACCTTCTCAGAACAAAACTGGGTTATTCAAACCCGAAAAAACGTTGAAAACGAGACACCATTAGACCAAAAAATACCGATTGCTGTTTGCCATGTACCCAACTCCATAACTGTCACAAATCCTGTAGCTTATGCTCCTCAAGTGATAGCATTAGGTCCTTACCATTATTTACGGCCCGAGCTCTATCATATGGAGCGATACAAAATCGAAATGGTCAAGTCTTACTGGAGATCTGACCAAATTGGTTTTGTGGTCAACAAGCTCAAGAAAATGGGACCAAAGATCCGAGCTTGTTACCACAAGTACCTTGATTTGGAGGATGACACTTTAGCCTTGATGCTTGCCATTGATGGGATGTTTCTGATTTACCTTTTGAGTAAACGGTTGAATAGTTTTGCTGACAACGGTAGTGTTTTTAGCGACGTTATGATGCTCGAGAATCAAATCCCAATGATTGTTTTGGAGGAAATCGTGAAATCTATTGGCTTGTCGAAGAACGATGATGCTAAACTCTTCTCAATGATGCAGGTCTTTTGTGAGTCTCAATCGCCTTTCGAGTTGCGATCATATGAGAGAGTCTTGCAAGAAACAAAAGTTCTTCACTTGTTGGATCTTTTACATATGATGATCACTATGAGTCAAAGCAGTGATAGAGGTCATCTCTTCCCAACTAATTTTATATTGGTGTGTTTAGAAGTTTAGAATTACTAGCTCTTATATATTTGTTTATTATAGCATCCTACTTTTATTTCTTCTTTTTATAAGGTCATGATAAGATATAAATTGAGAATACAATGCTAAAATATATAGGGAAGGTTTTCCTAATTTGACTGTCTTATTGAGAGAAAAATGAAACTCAAAATGATGTAATACAAATAACGGAAAGTAGGATGCTCTAATAAAATAAATAAACAAAACTAGTTGTTTTATCTTCGTATTCAACCCTAAAATCATAACTTAAAGATTTTAATACCTTGTTTGTCAATTTCGATCCCTTTATAGATTTTCAGACTCCACCGGCAGCTTCTGCTCAAGTAGAATTATCGCGACACACATCAATAAAGTTAGAACTTGATCTCGATAACCATCAATTGCTCGAAAATGCAAAAGAAATCTTAGCAAGTGAAGTATTAAGTTCTATAAAACCGATTCGGTTGATCACCACCCTACCATGGAATATGATCTCAAATATACTCGGTCACAATTCAGGTAGAAAAGAAGTTTCCACCACAAATCCACTAGTGGAAGAGATAGATATACCTTCAGTTTCACAACTATCCAAAATGGCCCGAATCAATTTCAAGCCTTTAAATGGAGAAACCTTAAAAGCGTGCTTTGATCAAACGACTGCAACACTTTACCTCCCTGTGGTTACTCTAAACGACAACTCAGAAGTTATATTGCGAAACCTTGTAGCTTATGAAATCGCTAGTAGCAGCAACTCTTCAGGGTATGAAAACCATGTAGTTGCAGGGTATGTTGATTTCATGAGTGGCATTATTGACACTACTGAAGACGCACGTTTGCTTCGAGGTGCTGGTATAATTAAAGGGAACTTGACTGATTTTCAGGTCGGGGTCTTGTTTAATGGGATGAATAAATCCTCAAATGAAGTTTGTGATGACACTGTTGCTAGAATTAATGCCTACTATAGTCAGAGATTGAAGGTGAAGGCGTATAGGTTGGTGAAGAAATATGTATACGAGTCGTGGAGATTTCTAACCGTTGTTACTATGTTGGTGCTGCTGTTGCTAATGATCTTGCAGTCGATTTGTAGCGTATATGATTGTGAACGAGTTCTTAAATGGTAGATTATTATGTGGTACGTTATGTCAAAATTTACATTTATGGTGAAGTTAAATAGTGTGTTCAGTATGTGATAATCTCTTAAAGTTCGATATGTAATTAGTTGATCCACAAATCATCCGTATTTTATTGTCTTGTAATTAATTTACTCACTCATTGAAATGTTTGGTTGTATGTTTGTAATGTAATTATGATTCTCTAGTCTTTTACGAAGTTTGATTATCTGTGTTCATTTGACAAATTTTTGTAGGAGCGACATCTCCCGATTTAACTCCTAATTGACTTGTTAAATTACATTTGTTCTTTTTATTTTCTCTTTTCTATATTATAAGGGTCTCTTTGTATCTTTTGTATCTATATATTGAAATCAATAGTACACAACTCTTGTTAACGGGTGTTCCACATATGCAATCATGGTATCAAGCCGATCCATTCTTGGCCTTCTCTGATCCTCAGGAAACCATCTCCCTGGTCGCACTCTCTGCTGGAAATTAAAAACCCTTTGTTGCCATCTACATTGCAGTCCCATCGCGGCCTTCTCACGCACGCAACCATTCATTGCTGCCTCTGTCCAAAAATCAACATTGAATCAGCTCTATCCCGAAATCATCTTTTGTCATTTGCCGGATATGCAGAACACCCGTTGGTTCTTGAGCGTTCTTTAGTGGATCAAGTCATTAACGTGGTCTAGACAACCAGGCATTACGATATCTCTGCCAAAGGTTAGATTTTTGCCCACTATTTTTTCTATTTTTATTTTTGTTGATTTCTTGATTGTTTGAAGGCCACCATGTCCATCGGCTCCTCATCTAGCGCCAACTAGGGATGAAAGCGGGTCCAAACCCGGACCGAATGGACCCGGACCTGGAAAACCCGAAACCGGTTAATGAGATTTTATAGAACCGGAAACCGGACTGGTATATAGGAATCGGTTCTGGTTCGGTTCCGGGTAAATTGGGTCTAGAACCGGAAAACCCGGAAACATCAAAGTGGGTAGGGTTGGAACCGGATAAAGTGGGTTTAGAACCGAAAAAACCGGAATTTTTTGGTAATTACTTACTACTTTGTTGAACTTTGAAAATTTTCAAATTGATATACCGACTTTGGGGGACTGTAACTCATTGAATATGAAACCAAAATTAAGAAAATTATAGTCTAAAATCATGTACAAACTCTAAAATACACTCTAAAAAAACCGCATGTCAATCCGATTTTAAATGAATGAGATATGCATGTGTTGACATTTTCACATAATACAAAATACAAAAACAAATAGGTGAAAAGTTGAAAATTTTTAGTTTTGATATCCCGAATTCGGAGGACTATAAATCATTGAACGTTAAACCAAAAATGACAAAATTATAGTCTAAATTCATGTACAAACTGTGAACTACAAGTTGAAAAAAACCACATGTCAATCCGACTTCAAACGAATTAGATATCCATATTTTAAAACTTTCACCGAATACAAAAAAACTGAAAAATTAAAAACTTCCAACTTTGATATCTCGATTTTGGAGGACTATAAGTCAATAAATATAAAACTAAAAATGTCAAATTTATAGTCTAAAATCATGTACAAGCTCTAAACTATATATTGGAAAAAACCGCATGTCAATCGGAGTTGAAACAAATGATATATGCATCTTTTAAACGTTTCACAAAAACCGGTTCCGGTCCTAAAAGTGGTTCCGGTTCCAAACACCGGTTCCAGTTTTTAGATCCGGTTTACCCGGACCCGATGGACCCAAACACGGATTACCTGGAACCCATATAAAGTCAATTTTTAAACCCGGAACCAGAACCGGTTCTATATATTCCGGTTATAACGGTTCCGGTTCCGGTTCCGGTTTTCCGGTTCTAAATCTCATCCCTAGCGCCAACACAATACCCATCAACCCCACTGCAAGTCAACTATTTTTTTTCTCTTACGGATGTCTACTAGCAATTTTTTTTTGAACGACAACTTGACTAGTTAGATGTTAGTGTTAATACTCCAATTCTTGTTAGCATCAAGGATCAAACCCTGACATTCCCATTATCCCATTGCTAAGCCTCTACCAATTGGGGTTCAAGTAGTCTATATTTGGTTCCAAATACAAGTTATGTCGTAGAATATTTCAATATTTCTTGATATGTGCAAACGAGCCGAAGTACTTGGCCACATCAACATAAAATCTAAACCATGAGATGATGATGAAGATGGTACTACTAAAAAAAGAGTCAAAGGACCTGGTTAAATCAGTTGAAGAACCCAGTTTGCAACCGGGTTTGATGTTAGGCGAGTCCTATTTGAAATTGATAATAGAGCGCGGTTTTAAATCGGGTCTTTTAATGACAAAAAGAGCCCAGTTCATTATCATATAACAATTTCAATGCCACTTCCCTACATGGATTATTACTCGGTTTCCACGTAAAAAACCGGGTCTTATAAAAACTCTCAACATTGTTTTCATATGCAAATCATAGCCCAGATTACTTGACAAACAACTAGGTCCTTTTAGTACACTAATTTAATTAAAAAACATAAATATATATATATATATATATATATATATATATATATATATATATTTAAAATATAAATACCATTTCCAATAAATTATGAAGGTTAAAACTAGTATATAATATAGCTACTTTTGAATTCAACAAATAAAAAGTCACCAACTTAATTTCTAAATGAATTTTTACATATTAACATCACTAAGAACCTATCTTACAAAACATCTAAGGATATCTCAATTCTCAAATGTACCCGACAGAGACACCAACTTCTTTTCCATTTCCTAAAAATATCAATATGGTTGCATTCATTTGTGCTTCATGTGTGAACCCCATATGACATATACATACAAGCTGCTAAAATTGAAAAGATGGAGGTGTGGCTCCTGAAAGTCATGAGATACAACAATTATTTCACTAATATGTTAGCATACTCTAAATCAAAGTACCAACAAAGTATAAATCACTATTTCAAGTTTCACCTAAATATTCCCAATAACATACTACACAAAATTCGTAAATAGTTACCTTAAACATAAGAAAGGATGCGAGTACTCCATGATACCAAACAATTCTCTAATGAATATCAGTTAATTTCCCTTGCACAATATGAAAAGTTTAAAAATCAAAGTCAAACATGCAAATATTCCAACTAATTAGTTATTAAAAAAGATACTAACAACCTACATATCAACTAAAAAATTTATTCATTGATGTTTTGCATTACCAAAAGCTTATAGTACACATCTAGTTTGAATTATTTTGACTATCATTTCAATGTACTAATTTCTAGCATATGATCCCTAGCTAATTTTGTTGTTACACTCTTTCCAACTCCAGTTTTCAAATTACATCAAACAAAAATGATTTAGTACAAACCTAATAACGATATATATTAACATTCACACCATATGCAAAATATAATAAACTTACTTAGACACCCTTATTTTACTTATCTTAATTCTTGAACATCACAATATCACTTTCAAAGCACTTCTCATCATGTCATGGAAGAGAAGGACTGGTGGAAGTTTATGACTCAGGGCTATTCTCATGTGGAGCGGGCCATAGTGACATAGGATCTATTTTCTAAGATGTTTCACACTGAGTATGTTCTATTGGTGGGGATAGATATAGATAGATAGAGAGAGGATGGATTAGGAGTACCTGTCGCTCAGGCAGATGAAAGTGTCGGTGAATGAGATCACCAGGATGTTCCGCGAGATATCTATATTCTACCCAAAGTACGCTTCCTCGGAGCTGATGTGGATGAACCGATACTTGAGTATGGTAAAGAGGGATATCAGATAATTCATGTTGAACTCCTAGTGTCGTACATTGGTTAAGCAGCAATCCAATGCCAGGATGAGGGGGATTGAGTTGGAGACACAAGTGAGAGAGAGTAAGATGGAGATGTAGTAGTGAGAGGAAAGGCAAGCTACAATGCAATCGTAGTTACCGACTAAGCGATTCAAATCCGGTTATTCTAGATCAGGAGGTCAAAGAGGCTGCACTTGCAGCAAGTACGGTAAGGGTCATGAGGGTCCCTGTCGGGTAGGGACGATGTGCTACATGTGTGGCAAGGAGGGTCATTTTGCAAAGGATTATCTAAAGGGTGTCCGTATCTATTTCAGCTGCAACAATACGGGCCATGTAAAGCTCTATTACACTTTTCTTGCCTCAAGATCAGTGCAGGTTCCATCTCTTACCACCTTGCACATCAATAACGGTCGCCAGGGGAAGTCTGAGGCACAGAAGGTATAAGGACAAGCTTTCTAGGTGACAGCAGATTAGCCTAAGGTGGCACCTGATGTCGTTACGGGTATGTGTTCTATCATATTTATGTCAATTTATATTTCATGAATCTTTATATCCATGCTTCTATAGGTACATTCCTAGTGAATTCATTACCTATGTTCGTGTTGTTTGACTCGGGGTGTGAGTCGATGTTTTGTTTCATCTTCTTTTAGTAGGGGTTTTCGTATTTCCCTTTGACCATTGGATTAAACTCTGGAGTTTTCTTCATTAATGACCGTACAGGTATCAGTGTCGGATGTTTACCGTGACTGTGTGTTGGAGATTTTTTGGGTGTTATTCCTGATCGACATTATTCCTATTCTGATGAGGGATGTATGTGTTATCGCGGGTATGGATTGGTAGAGTTGGTTCGGAGCGTTGATTGACTGTGAGTAACAGTTAGTGGTAGTTTGTACGCAAAGTCAGGGAGTGATGACCATATATGGGGAAGGAATTAGGGTTGGTTCAGCCTTCTGTTTGGCTACAAGTGCTAGGCAACATCTTTAGCATGGATGTTCGATTTACCTTGTATATGTGGTCGACACTCGGGTTGAGCGGAAGAAGTTTGTTTCCGATGTTCCAGTAGTGAGAGAATTTCCTGATGTTTTCCTAGAGGATCTATCTGGCATGCCTCATGAGAGGCAGGTTGAGTTTAAGATCGATATGATCGCTGGTGTTGCCCTGATTGCCAATGCACGATATCACCTTGCATCACCTAAGATGTAGGAGTTGTCCTTACAGCTCCAAGAGTTGTTCGTCAAGGGGGTTTATTTGGCCAAACAGCTCACCGTAGGGAGCATTGATCCTTTATTCAAGAAGAATGATGGTTTACATCGGATGTGCATTGATTACCGGAAGTTGAACAAGTTGATGATATAAAACTGTTACCCACTGCCAAGGATTGATGACGTATTTGACTAGCTACAGGGAGCATCTTGGTTCTCCAAGATCAATTTGAGGTCACACTACCACAAATGAGGGTTAGGGATGATGACATTCAGAAGACAACCTTTCATACTCGTTACAACCATTATGAATTTGTGGTTATGCCTTTTGGTCTCATCAACTCACCGATGATGTTCATGGATCTCATAAATGAGGTGCGTATGTTGATGTTGGATCAATTGGTAATCTTATTTATTGATGATATATTGGTCTACTCTAAGACCAAGGATCAACATGAGGAGCACGTTCATAAGATTCTTGGGGTTCTACGGGCGGAGAGGTTGTACGCTAAGTTCTCCAAGTGCGAGTTCTAGTTGCATGAGGTTCATTTTCTGGGATACCTGGTCAACCAGAATGGTATTTTGGTTGACCCAACCAAAATCGAAGCAATGATTCAGTGAGAAGTTCTGAGATCTCCATCTGAGATACAAATTTTCCTGGGGTTAGTTGGTTACAACAATAGATTTATTCAAGACTTCACCAAGATTGCAGGTCCTCTTACTAGGTTGACAAGGAAGGATGTCACCTTCCACTTAGGGCCTGAGAAGCAGGCGACATTCGAGGCCTTACGACAAAATTATGTAAGGCACCGGTCCTAGAACTATCTAAGGGAGTTGATCATTTTTTGGTATACTGTGATTAGTCTTCTAGGAGTGGATACCATTTTGATGCAAAAAGGGCATGTGATAGCTTACGCTTTGAGCCAGCTGAAGCCTCATGGAGTGAATTATCCTATTCATGATATTGAGTTGGGGTGGTGGTTTTTGCCCTCAAGATTTGGCTCCATTATTTATCTGGGGTCTATTATACAACCTACAAGGATTTCAAGAGTTTGTGGTACTTGCTGGATCATTTAAGTCAAAATATGAGGTAGTGTAGATGTTTGGATGTGGCTAAGCATTACGACTGTGATATCATATATCACCCGGAGAAGGTGAATGTGGTGACTTATGATTTGAGTCGGAAGATGATTGATACTCCTATTTGAGACCTATGTTTGAGGATGGCTATCATTTCACCACTTCAGGATATATGATCAGAGAAGCACAGGCTGTGGGAATCAAGAGGTAGAAGTCGATAAAAGAAAAGACCAGGGGTCAGATTACTACTTTCATTTCTGATAGGCATGATATGTTAACTCAGTATGGGAGAGTTTGGGTTTTTGTTTATGGTGGATTTCGCCAGATGGTGTTGGAGGAAGCTCACAAATCTAAGTTCTCAATTCATCCTAGTGTGACAAAAGTGTATCGAGACTTGAGATTCGGTTATTAGTAGCCATGCATGAAGAGGGAGATGGTGTGGTCATTGAAGATGTGAAATACAAAGTCAACAAATATTAATTTTATGGTTATTGTTAAGCGGATTGATTTCATGGGAAACTTTGGTCTCTTATGGAGGTTTGAAGGATGATCACGGAAGATTGATATTTCAACCACTTTTGAAGATTGATTGCTTGTTTGGACTTTCATGCCGCATGTTATCTTATAATGAAATTCGAAAGGAAGGAGAAGAAAGAGATTTGTTTAATAAGAGATACATTTCTCTTGTTGTAAGGAATGATTCCTTATTGGAAGCCGGTAATCCAAGAAATTCACAAGTATCAAACTCCAAAAGATTTGATTCTAACTCACAAATTTGAAGTTGTGGAAAGTGGGTTTTTTCATGAAATCAAATCTTCAAGATGCAAAAAGATGAGAAAGAAAAAGAAGAAGAAGATTAAACGGAAAAACAAGCGGGTTTACTCACGAAAATCATCAAGTATTGTTGTGAAACAAATTTGGGTTCCAAAGCAACAATCCCAAAGGATGCATTGAATTTGAAGTCAAAACCCAAAAGTGTTGGTGGTTCTAATGAAAATGTTCTTGGATCGTTGAAGAACACGAAGAACGAGTTGTATATCATGCATAATGGGTGATACAATGTTCAAATTGGAGATTTTCTCGTTCCAACAAAAGAACCAAGATCTTCTAAATTTGATTCGTTCGTTGCAAACGGAACTCGATTTGTCAAAAAGGTATCATAAATTCTCAAATGGTTTCCAAAACGTCCATGATTTCGATTCGTACTTTACGTTTTTCAACCTTTCATCGATTTGTCTCGTTGGATCAAACGCCATTGATTGATTCAATTAATTTTTTTACATCAAATTTCAAAATCAAAATCATTTTCTAAAATTCGATTACTGTTCATCCAATTAAAATTCAAGCCCAATATAATTTTTTTGATACTGTTCATCTCCAACTATGAGCCCAAAAGTTCGATCAATTACTGTTGATCATGGATTCAATGAGCCTACTTTATCAAATCAGATAATGTTTGTTTACTTAGCCCAATTTGAATCAAATGAATTTACATACTCGTTGTTAATTGAGTTTCGACGATGAACAGTCAACACAAAAGTCAAAATTAACTCGTGTTTGTGTTTGATTTCGAATGAACCATATATCTTTGAAGTTCTTTTCAATATTAGTATTGGTTTCGGTTTGTTTTGGGTTTGAGAGTCCAAAATAGATTGTGTTACCAGTTCTTGGATTCGTAGTAGGTTCAAAGTCGTCTTGATGGTTACTTCATTTTGATGTGTTCGTGAGTTTGTCGGAAGTTGTTTGAAATTGATTTCGATTTTGTAATGTTGTTTGGAAGTTGTTTGAAGTTGTTCGTTATTGATTTCGAAGGCCGATGGATTTCAATTTCTATTTGAGTTGTCTTTTTGGAGTCAATATCAGTGTTCTTGAAGAGTTTGGAATGAAGGTACCGATCTAGGTCAAGGATCGGATGGTTGAACAAGAACTGGGAATATTATTTTATATTCGAAATCGAAAACAATTTTTGATGAGTGTTGATGTCGATTTTGGATGGAATCTTTGGTCGATTGATGAACAGGTGGCTGACGATGACTAGATTGAAGAATCGATAACTAAAACTTGATTTTGGGGTTAGATTTCGAAGGCCTGTATATGGTTTAGAATTGAAACTGGAATCGATACATACTTTCAATTATTGGAGTCGATGGTCACAAGCTGGAATTAAGGGATTGTGATTCGTTATTCGATTGACTTTGAATGATAACACCACATAATAGAGGAGACATTGATTTGGGGAGCCTATATGCTTGATTTCGAAGGATGTTTGTTGCTTGGTCGATATTCGAAGGCTGTGATTTTGGGAGTTGATAGTCGACATGGTCAATATTTGATGTCGATGTGTTAAAATCGAAGTGGCCATGAAAATTGATAGTGTATAGTTTGCTGTTGATGATTCGAGTGTTTGATAACGAATGGGAAGGATTTGATTTTGGAGTGACGACCTCATTAACGAATTGTGTAATTGAAAAGCGAAGAGTTGAATTTTGGGTTGATCATTTGTTCTTCAAGTGTCGAAGTCTTATAGTAGATGAAAAGCGAATTGACTCACTGATTAACGAAGTGAACAAGAAGATAACCAAACGTTTCAAGATTGGTCCCTCAGGTTTTGTTGAAGTGGCATAAATAGCCCAGTTTCGAATTTTGTGTAAAATTTTTGAAGAATGCAGAAGTTTCGAAGTGAGTCCTTATAGTTTTGAAATGTTGGCAAAAGTAATCCAACTTCGAAATTGGGATAACAAAGCTGAGAAATTGAAGATTTTACAAGTTTAGTCCCTGCAGTTGGTGTGAGCTTACACTTTATGACCAGTTTCGCAAATAGGGGAGTGTTTCGCATCTTAAGTTGTTTTGGTTCAACGGATCCCTGTAGAATTCAGAATGATAGTTTTTTCCTAGATTTTGGAAAATCTTGCAACTCTTACCCAAAAGTTGAAAATTTTCACAAATTGTAAATTTTTTCGAGGCTTTTTCGTGATTGTTTTTCCATGCAAGTTTTTCGGTGTTTCATTTTTGGTATACATCAAGGGGGAGTACTTTGAAGATTAATCCTCGGGTTCTTCTCATCCTTAATGGGTTTTATAATCATTTTTTTATTATAAAAAGGGGGAGAATGAAAAGTGGGTATTAGAAGCTTCTCGGGTTTTTTTGGTATTCATTTGCGGATTTAAAAACCGGTATTATTTCAATGGGGAGTTTGATCTTGATCGCTCGAGCTCGTTGGATATTGAAGTCGAGACATCCAATCCTAACTTTGAGGGGGGAGAATGTTAGGGTTCAAAGTCGCGCTTGGATGTGGAATGTTATGGCTTACCCTCTTGTATGTGTAAATGGGTTCAGTCTTTCCTATAATTAGGAAGTGAGTGACTCCCATTATGTAATGAACCATTTTGGAAAGCATTAGTTTTAGAGAGAGAAACTACCAAACCCATTTGTACTCTTTCTAATTCATACTAATGAGAGATTAAAAGATTTATTTACTCCATGTGTTCATGATTAGTATGATGATTCACTAGATCTTTCTAATTTCGAAAATGCCATCATAATCAACAACACTACAGCTGACCGACGTCGTTCGGAGATGGAGTTTCAAGTTGGGGATATGGTCATTCTGAGGGTTTCCCCTTGGAAGGGTGTTATTCGTTTCAGGAAGCGGGGTAAGTTAATCCCCATATTTATTGGTCCATTTCGAGTCATATCCAGGGTAGGAAAGGTAGCCTACTGATTGGAGTTACCGAAGGAGATCAATTAGATTCATAGCACTTTCCATGTTTCTCTTCTGCGAAAATGTGTAACCGACGAGATAGATGTAGTTCCATGATATGATATTCTGGTCGATGAACGCCTGAATTATGTTGAGTGACCAGTTGCGATTCTTGACTGGAAGACGAAGGCCTTGCACAACAAGGTGTTAGGCCTGGTTAAGGTATCATGACAACACTAGGAGGGTTCTGATTAGACTTGGGAACCCGATGAGGAGATGATGAAGTATTACTCCGAGTTGTTCTAAACAACATATTTCCATGGCGAAATCTGATTCAAGTTGGGAGAACTGTAACATCCATTTTAAAGTAATTCCTATTTCCAAGTTTAATTTAAAATAATATAATTTTTGAGGATTTTGGGTGGGCCACGACGTATTGACTGAGGCCCCACGACGTAGCATCGTCTATTCAAGGAACGCGGAGCCATGAAACTCCACGATGTGGCGGCTATTTTGGTGTAAAACACTTGATCCTTGTGTTTATGACTTATTTAAGGGAACTAACTCATAGCGTTGCCTCATTGGTAGCCTCCACCCTATGATATCATACCCATCCAAACCCAAGCCTCCATATTTGTGTTTTGAGTGTGGGGAGCATCTTTTGTGAAGGTTGAAGGAAAAAAGATTTGATTTTGGTTCTTGTGTGATTGTGTCCAACTTAGATCATGTATCTTCATCACATGTTTTTTCTTCTAAAGGTATAAAGTCTTCACCTTGCTCATTAGATCCTTAGATCTAGTTCTAGGTCATTTTATCAGTTTTTTGGTCCATATCTTCTTGTTTTTGGAGTTTAAGTGAACTCTAGAACCTTTGTATGCCTTATTCGAATTTTGGACCATGGTGATGGTTTGAAAAGGGACTGTCATGACTTAGTTTCATGTCCATGCAATAGGTAAATCACTAAGAGCTTAGGATTTAAGATCTTGGCATTTTGGGATGTCTTAATTGATAAAGTTGGAAACTGTATCCATCAATACTTTGGGAAGGTTTAGATTTGAGATTTGTAGATCATGGGGTTAAGGATTAAGAGCTTAATCCATTAATTTGTGATAGCCCAGTTCTCATGATGTAGTAGTCTTCTTGCTACAGTATAGAGATTGGTGTAACCATGACTATTTTGTCACGTAGTTGCCACAACGTAGCCTATGGGTGGGTAGGAGATAGCGATTAGTTGTGGCTAACTTTGGCCATTGAATTTTTGATGAAGTTGACTTTTGGGTAAACTTGACGATTTTAGGGTGTAGATTGAGAGGGTACTTCTATATATATTATTAGGTGATTCATATTACCAGTCTTCACTATCAGAGAGTTGTGTGTTAGTATGTTATTTGCGAGGTGAGTCTTATCACTATAGTACATATACCATAATAGTGTGGATAATTAACTAGTTGTGTCTTATTTTCTAATTGTTGTTGTGTATTTATTGAGTTGATGATAAGTCCAGGACTGTTGATAGTCTTTAGGGTTGCTGGTAATGCATATAGCTATTGTGAGCCTATTGGACTGTTGATTGTCCTCAGGGTTGCTGATAACCCATAGATATTTATTATTCTGTGTTGTATGTGATATTTTGGAGAAATTAATAAGCTTCATGCTAACAATTGTGGATTTAAATGTGTTTCAGGTACTTCAGATAACCATGGGAAGACAAAGGCTTAGCTGTATACACTCATCATCAGCCATTTTAATTCTGCATTATTATGATACTCTGATTTTTGGGATGATTGTATTTGATACTCATGGTTTTTCTTGATTTGATTTTATGGAAACAATATTTTTACCAAATTTAAAAATGAAAATTTTGGTTGTGAAAGTGGGACATTAGAGAAGTTATGATTTCTGAAGTTTTAGTGTTACATGTTATAACAATGTGCGACACAAAGATCAAAATGAAAATCAGTTGACTGTTAGCCAAAACAATGCAAATGACAGTTGAAGTGCTAGTAAATACGAATTTATCGATATAAAGAACCTCGAGAACGGATTTTGTATGAAGGAGTTATGATTTCTGCATGGATTTTAACAATGTAATCTCTTTAAAAATATGAAGCTAAAATAGATTGAGGATCAATTGATTAAATCTAAAGGAAAGTTGGAGTAATCGTCAATATGAACCTGTGGACAAAAATATCATAAAAAATTAGATCACATGCAAAACATATGGTTTTTCGAATATCTTAGAATTTCCATGTGTATGATGACGTGGCGGCCCGAGAGCGCGCTATGTGCTAAAGGCAGTAGCCTCTCCTTCTATCGACCAAGCGACGTAGCACTAGTGAGAGCATGACACATTGGACTACATAGAACTAGACACATCGACGAGGCGTGGTGCGCCTATATCCTTAGGGTGCGGCATGCCCCCTTTAGCAACCTATAAATGGTAGTGAAAATTAGCTCATTTATCCACACCTTACTCTAAATATCTCTCAAACTCTCTCCTAAACCTCTGGGATCTGACTTCTGAGTCTTGAGTATTTTAGCATGGTGTTACGACATTGGAGATTCCAACGAGATGAAGTATTCAAAGTTGAATTCTTGCCTGCGAACTTTCCGAAGTTTATCAAAAAACTGTGTAGGTTAAGTTGCACTTACTACACTTTAAGTGTAACTTGTATTTATTTCATAATTGTTATTATGAATTTATAAATAAGATTTATCAATGACTCCAGTTATAATATTGATTGGTTTACTTATGGGAGTGAAGTCTAGGCTAGATTTAGTAAGGTGTTCAAAGTGGATTTTCCAAATAGTATATTTTGTATACCAAATGGATCTTACATCCTATATGATCTTACAGGATTGTTCCTTATTTGATAGAACTTGAAGTGTTCTTGGGATTATTGAGGAATCCTTAATAATTTATAAGCTTATAAATATGAACGAATAGTGAAGCATAGTAATATTCATAATTTGATTGTTTAAAAGGGATAAGTTAAAGTATTAGTTGAAGAGCTAGCTTTGTCGTGGATCTTCCACCTTAATTAAGTGAGTGCATAGTTACTTTCATTAACATGATTTTAATACAAGTATTTAAAAAATATATTAAATATATGTTGAAATTTTATATTTGAGTTAAGTTTTTATTATCTGGAATATGTGTTAAATGTTTATTTGATAACATACATTAAGTGAACTAGATATAGGTATATATGTGTTAAAGATTATATATAGTATTATTACATGATAATCTTAATAGAAGTATTATTATTTAAAATATTAATGTATATTGAATACACGATACTCTATGTTAATTGCATGCTTAGTTCGAGGTATATCGAACAAGTGTTTAGTTATACCATGTATTGTAAAAATATTACATGGGCAGGAAATTATGTTGATTACAGGCATTGTAATCTTGTCTAGTTATAGACTAGGAATTAAATTGGTTGCTTAGTTCAATTAAATTTGGATATTGGGTAGCATCATATTAAGGGTGTGTACAATAGGAAAGGAGAGTAGAACTCTGTTCTATGACACTATTTGGTGTCAAGCTACTGATTATGTACCAGAGTATGATATTGTATTCCTTTAGATAACCATATATGATGGATCTGATCAGAAAACTAAAATGGTATGTCTGGTCATCTCTCATAGTAAGATGACAACACTTGGCCATTCTAGACGGTCTTGTGAATTACGTTGCTAGTGTGGACGTATAACCCACAAACGTAGATGAAATGGGATACCATATTCACCAAATACTCTGATATCTTAAATTGTAATTATGACTTGCTCTAAATGGTTCACCAAGTGAGTTGATTCTTGCTGATAATCGTGGACTATGATTTTGTTGTATCGATTGAGATGGGTATGTATGGGTGTAATGTTATATATATATATATATATATATATATATATATATATATATATATATATATATATATATATATATATATATATATATATAGGGAGAGAGAGAGAGAGAGCTAGGTTCAAATGTTTCTTGCAAATATTGTGTTCCTAAATGCACCAATCACAATTTAGCAAATAATTAAATAATTTATTAAATGAATAAGAGTATTTTTGGGGTTTTGACACATTCAATTAGTGGGATCATTTAATTAAGTCCCTTTAATTAAGGAAACAAAATAATTAGGTGTGACCTAATCTCTCTCTTTTATCTCATGTATTCTTCACCTACAAAAGCAAAAGAAATTGGCTTCAGAGTTTCACCCCGTCTTCTCCACTGTTGTTGCTTCAAATAGCCAGGTACCACCGCCAACCACCACATTCATCGATTGTAAGTACCTCCTTAACATTTTTTGATGATCTTTTTACCATTGTCAATCAAAACAGAAGCCACATAACCATTTATGCCTTTTTGTTCGATCGTATGGAAACCGAACATAGGAGGTATACCCTCCTGTGTAACTCTTTTCGGTCGTATGAACCCTCATCTATGAAATTTTAATCCAATTGTTTTTTATTTTGATTTTGGAACACAATCATCAGTTTTTAACCAAAAAATAAGTATATATGTTTATGCATTCTATGTATCCTGCTATTTCAATTTCATATTTTTTTTTCCTATTTAGATTGTTAGGTTTTTTTATTGCATCTTAATGTCGATCATTCTGCTAGAAAGGAATATCGAATTATAATTTTGTCATAATAGAATCTTGAATTCCTTTTCACCTTAAGTAGTGAATTACAGTAACCAATTCTGTCAGAATAAAATTGGTTTCTATTCTTGTTATTGGTCTTGATTCTTATAGAATGACATCCTAAATAATGAAACATTATATTCTTTCAGAATAATATACCTTGCAAGTTTAGAGATAATTGTTAATGTTGGTTTGTAGAAACTATAATTATATTCTATTTGAATTTATATCACATTCTATTAGAATTTATTGTTTGATTCTATTTAATGCACTAAATATTTTAATATTTGAAAGTTGATTATGTTTTCCTTGTGAATTTAGGTTTTGAAGAGGTTGCCATTAATATGGAAAATGAAGAAAATATGGAGAACGATATTGTATTCTAACAGAATGTATTCTGTCAGAATTTATAAACTGTTTCTTAACAATAATATTCTTTCAGAATAGAGTAGTGTTTTTGTTAGATTTTGATGTTTTTTCCTTTTTTTTTTAACCATTTTTAGTTTTAATCATTAAGAATAAATGTAATCCTTAAACCATTATTAGTCATAATTTTTTTAGAATGATTGTAATAATTGTTTATAGTCTTTTTCTTTACTGATAAATGTAAATAGTGATTCTTAAAAAATAAAATCCGTATTCTTTAAAAAATGTTATTATTGATAATATGTTGTATAATTCTTTAAGCATGCTTAATATAAAAAAGTATCTTGAATGAAACAGTATTCTGCAAGAATAAAATCGCAAATATATTTACTTGTTTATTGTTTTTTGTCATTCTGACAAAATAAAATCGGTTATTATTAAAAGTAATATTAAAACTTAATTATAATTAATTTAAAAAATCCAGATTTTCTAAAAATAAGGGAATTAATGATCCCTTAAAATCTGAAAATTTTCTTTTTTAAAATAGGTTAAATGACCAAAATACCATTTTACTGAAATTTGTGTGATTATATGATACATGCTACTCTATTATAATATCATAGACCCGCAAATCATGATTGTCGATTCTATTCATCCGGTGATTCAGATCTGTGCATTCTGACACACAATAGTTACACAATAGTTAGTAAAAACAAAATAACCTAAGGCTATATATATATAAGTTAAGGAATATATTTATATTGTTTGGTAACAGTTAGTTTTGTAGGTTTGATAATTATAAAATATTATCATAATAATATATTGTAGGATTGAAAACCCGAAGTGTTTCACCAGGTTTTCGAGCCTTTCAAACCTGACTCATTCAAATTATATGCATCACATGGCTTTAGTTGTCGGAACTTGATTAGGATGTCGAGTGATTAAAACAACCTGCAATAGAGTTCAGGACGGTCAAGTCTTTTTATTGTAAGTATACGTGATGCTGTTAGATATAAAAAATAAAATTGTAAACTGATTTAAGATATACCATTTTTTTGATTTTCTTATGAAATAAATATATGATTAATAAACCACTTCTCAAATATTAAAATACGATTACCATATATTCTTTATTACCTTTATTTATACTAAGGACTAAATTTTTCAATGCTACTATGACCGAATGGTTATATCTTTAGTTTTCTAGTTCATGGTTCACATATTTGATGTACAACATAAAGAATTGAACTAAGAGTATTTTATAACCAAACATTACAAAAGACTGGTATTTTGGGGAAGTTCATGGGATTTTAATTCCTTCCCATTTTTATAACCAAATGCATGAGTTGATGGAATCCGATTCCATTTAAAAGTCAAATCCCACGAACCAAACACCCCTAATGGAATTTGACAGAAAAGAATCACTAAATGACAGATAATTTGAAAACTAAATATGCATGCACTCTCAAAAATGAAGTATACCTGAATATAATTTACTTTCATTTTTCTGTAACCTAAACAATATCTCAATTTAGTGGAGAAGATGACCAATAGGTAACATCTGCTATTTGGAGTAACTAACACATGGATCCCATTGTTTTTGTGACCTAGGTACAGCAGTTAGTGATAAAAATCAAACCGAACACTAATGAGCATTTTCATAAAAGAACATACACAGCACAGAGACACAACATGATAAGTTTTCACTTTTCATGGCATGTACCACTAGCCCTTTAAATAATTGCTCAAAGTCAACAATATTAATTAATAACCACATTATGCAAACTATGCATGTGCAAGATTGGCAAAGAGTGCCACGAGTGGTGAGCAAAAAAGAGTTACCATGCCAATTTTATATGGCTAATTGCCCATAATTGCCCATACACGGCTAATTATTAAAGTGTTTCTAACTTATTGAGAGTTCAAGACTTATCGTAGACATAGATGGATTAAAAGAGTAGTTTAAAAATAAATTAGATTTGAAGTTAAAAAAATATAATATAATTATATGGTTTGCTAAACATCTCTTTCTTTTCTACCATGTAGGAGTTCGACAATAATTACAAAACCAGCTGTTTACTTTTAAATACATAGCCACATTTGATAGTTTCATATTAAATTGGGCGTCAATACGGATGGTCTAAATTAATTCGACGTCTTAAACAAAATAAAAAAAAATGAACAAGAAAATTTAGTAAAGGAGAATGGTTTTTTGTTTTTGTTTGTTTCTTTAAAACGGGTCATTGTCATGAATTTATTCATTGTTATAAGTTTATCCTTAGATCCATCATATTTGTAATAGTATTAGGTGTTCATTTTTTTTCCTTTTCTCACTATCGGATAAATGTTTTTTAGATAACATTTTATTACTTTAAGCTTATAAAGCAATGAGAAAAAAAAAGCAAGTACAAAAAAAAAACACCTAGTTGTGAACTTGCCATGTTGAATCGTTTTCGAACAACAATGATAACAATTTTTGAATCATTCTTTAGGCTCCAACAACAAAGATTTTAGAACTTGTGATTTTAAAGTCTCAAGTTATCTATAGAAAATTAAAAAGAATGTACATACATTTACCATTAATTACAAAAATAACGTATAAGAGGTAAGGAACAATAGTGAAATATTACAATGTACACGAATAAGAAATTAGATTAACACGAATTAACAATAAGTGAGGCTGCCTGAAAATCAAATTAATACGAATACATGATTGATTTTTTTTGAAGGATGCATGAAATCATATTATCATAATAGATGTATTAAGAAAAAATGAAATCAGAATTTTGAAAACAGTAATTGAAACCAGAAGTTGGAAGGTTGCATGAAAAAACCTATATCATTTTTTTATGAATTGATTTTTTTGTTACCATTGAAAAAATCATAATTGATTCTCAAATTTCTATGATCTGAGAGTGAGATGTCCAATGCGATGATTATTACATAAGTCTACTCATTTTATTTTGGCTCAATTTTCTCTCATTATTCTGCTCAGACTCTATACACGAAAATCATATACTTTTTTAATACTCACAGAATAATGTATATAAAAATGGTCTGCAAAAACTTACAGGCATTGGGTCATCGCCCAAGCTGCCGCACCTATTGGCATGGCTTCCAACGTCAAGATAAGGAAACTAATAAGTACTTAGGGATTATATAATAGTTGTTGATTGAGTCAGATTTAACTGAGTCAAAGGCCTCAACTTTTGAATGAAACTTGGTTATTTGATCTTACGTCTGTAAATGATAAAAATGACCATATTACTCCTCTATTTTTTATACCTTATGTTTAATACTTCATGAGTGGTGGTTGTGAGTCATGCTTCGTTAACCCTTTCCCTGAAACATATCATAAGTTATTTTTCCTTTATCACAGTAAAATATATGTCTGAAAAGTAAGGTCCGTAAGAGAAATGGATTAAATTTTATATAAAAAAAAGTCAACTTATGACTATTGAATTAAAAAAAGTCATCATTCTTCTGGATTTAATGATATTTAATCATAATCATTATCAATCATGCAAATTACAAGTTCTTTAAATTTTCAAATATATAACTAATAACAAAAGGAAAAGTACAACATCAGGATACATAATCTAATAAAAAATAAACGATTACAAAATGAATAACATAAAAATTAGGATCTAAAAATTACAATAGTTTTTCGGTAGAAAAACTCCTCACGTCTCACTCTCTCCATTTGCTTGTTAGCGTATCTCATATTGATGCGGAACAGTCTAATAAGTGACGATATATATTCGAGTATCCTTTTTCCCTACAAGAAACCTTTTGGAGAGATAATTTTGGCCGCAACATATATTTACATGGTATCAAAGCTATTGTCCCTCACCATCGTGGCGCAGCACATCCCTGCCTATCATCATCGAGTGTCCGAATCTGAGGGGAAGTGTTAATGTATCCCGAATCAGTGCAACACGGTCTTATAAGTGGCTATATATATATATATATATATATATATATATATATATATATATATATATATATATATAGTCTCTCTTTTCTCGAGAAGGACTCTTTTAGAGATACATTATTGGGCTCCACTTATATTTACATTATTATCCTTCTTCTCACTCACAACTTCCATTACATTTCTTAACCCAACGTGAAAAAAAAAAATTCAATTCCTTGTTTAAACTACTCAAATACCCATATACCCTTTCAAGCAAGACAAGAACAATGAACCAAAATATACATTCAATTCCTTGTTTTAACTACTCAAATACCCATCTACCCCTTCAAGAAAGACGAGAACAATGAACCAAAATATACATTTTTAACGTAGAATATAGAAAATCCCATGATTATTAATTAGGTTGTGTGTAAAAAAATCTTTACTGGACATAATTTTTAGGTTTACTCACAGTCTAACGGTAATTGTGAAATTGTTTCTAGGAATATCGTAAACACTACATCGATTTGGAGCATAACTTACAAAATAATAAAGGTGGATGCTTGGTGTCACCAAGAACACCGCATCCACTAAGAAGGTCATGTATGACAAACAATATCAAACCTACTACACTTATTCAAATGACGGAATCAACATCACTCCTTAAACCAATCTAACAAATGCAAATACCTAAAACTGTAATTCCCAAAAGTTGGTTCATTTTGCACTAAAAAGATGAGGCTTTGCTCACCTGAGGAATAGGGCCATGAGGTGGAGGAAGGAAATGGCAAAGGGAGGTGTCGACATTAAAAGAGGAAGGTTGTCAGCGAAGTGTGTAGGAGGACGGGGTGGCCTGAGCAAGGGAAGAGGTGGCTGAAGAATGCAATTGTGGGTGTTCTCATTTCACTGGTCAATGAGGAAGAATGATAGATGCATAAATTCTGTTAGGTTTAGAAAGGAGTCTAAATTATGAGTTAGCTAATTTTTTTTAGGAGGGCCAAATCAGAGGGAAAAAATGACTAAGTAAGCTAAAATGTTTGAGCCTATGAAAATCAAACTGTAACGCTCGCGTTTCCAGGCTAGACATTATTATTGATGTAATAGTCTAGGTTAACCCTTGTAACTCTTTTTGGAGTATTAATGATGAAATATTTGAGTATTATGTGAATTATGTGTTTATTTTCTTAATTATTATAATTTAATGAATTAAGAATAAAATAAGCGTCAAAATTAAAGTATGAGATAAGCCCAAAATCTTTTCATAAAGATGTAGTGGTCGAAACAAGGATTCTGAAGATATAAAGAATGCCGAAATCCGAGTTATAACGAAGAAGTTATGATCTGTCGAAGTTTCGCGACAGAATCGACAACGTTGAATGACGTAAAAAGTTAAATTTACGTTAGAGCAATATTTAGCCTTAGTGATCTATACGAAAGTCATAGAGTTCGTTAAACCGAGAGCGTGCATAAAAAGAACGCCAAAATCTGACTTCGTATGAGGAAGTTATGATTTTTCGAAGTTTTGACTTAGTAGTATGCAGCCCGAATACTTGATTTGAAATCGAGCGGTTTTTAGCCGAAACAAACTAAACGAGAATTGAAGATCTCGTTAGTTGTAGTGAAACGACGAAAAGAGAGGCGAAAACGGACGTCGGATGAAGAAGTTATGATTTTATAACGGAGTTTTCCTGTCCCGGCCTACTAAAAATAAATAATAAAAATAAATTCAAAATTAGCCGACAAAGTCTAAACGAAAGTTGTAGATCGTAGTCTCACCTACGTGTGGATATAAAGAACATCGAAAACGGAGTTCGTATGAGGAAGATATGAATTTTTGAAGTTTATAATTTAAATATAAATTATCCGATATTATCCAAGGGGGGGACTCAGCGAGCTGATCCTCATTAGACCCAGCGTAATTTCAGATTACGCCCAACGTAAATCGAAGTTCCAACTCCTATAAAAGGATGTCGAGGGCAGCCGATTCTTTTGCTCATTTCTTCCTTTTCTCTCGCGTTTTTGCATTGTTTTTCGTGCAAGAATTATCCCGAAGCCCCGGTATCATTCCCGAGCCCCGAAGCAAGTCCCGAGGCCCCGAAGATCCCGAGAAGTGCAATTCCCGAGCCGAAGCTCTGCCCGCGTGGAGTCCGGTTTTTGTGAAGATCTTCCAGATCTGCCGAAGAATACTACTTCTATAAGCCGTAGTGCTGTCCGATCATCTTCTGATCAAGTGAGTGTGTGGTTACTTTCTTCTAACGCATAATTATGAAGTATTTTATATAAAATACATGTTATGTGTACATTTTGTTGTTATATGTGTGAATGTATATTCACTTTCTTCTATCTCATGGATCTGATTTATTCTCTATAAAATACGTGTTAAGTGTATGTCTCTCGTCTGTTGTTTGGAATATGTATTGAATGACAATGCTATACAGGTTTTAAACTATGTATAAAAATATATATATTTTTATCTACTAATATGTCGGGTAGAACATGGGTAGATAGTTGTGTGATAAACAGATGAGAGGCCTCGATGTTGTTTTGATTTAGTCATCTAGCGGAGTTTAGATGACGACCACAAACTTTTCTAGACAAACCTGTGGAACGTTAGCAGGTTCGCCACCTGTAGGTGTTAATGAACTTGGGTGTTCATTCGCTGTACTACATCCCCCTCATGGTTGCCTTATTTGACATATATTGTCGGGAAACCCCCGAATGCATGTGTTGTCGCCCCGATGAAATATTCTAAGACTAGGTCCCTTGTGTTAGTTGTTTTAGGGACGTAAAGTGAGAATAACGGGAATGGGTAATTGAGTTATTGTTGGTTGGTGGAATTAAATATAATTGTTTATTGTGGGTTGAAAACCCTATATGCTTATCAGGCTCCCAAGCCTGACCCACTCAGTTTATTTGTATTACAGGAAGTGGCGCAAGGGCATAAGATGGATGAATCATCAAGTTGTTTTGTTTACAAGTCTGTATATGTATATATTTGTTGAATGACTTGTAATGTCATCGTTTATGCTTTATGGTCTGTATTGGAACATGACATCCCGAGTTTTGATTATATAATGAAAATACATTTCTTGTTGAAATGCTTTGGTAAATATTATTTTATCATACTTTGTTTTTGGGAACAAATTCCGCAACTCTTTCAAATCAAAAGGATTTACTCTAAAATTATTTTAAAAACATAAATGAAAATCGGTCATTTCTGGCCGTGATTTTGGGGATGTCACAGTTGGTATCAGAGCATTAGTTTAAGTGAACTAGGAATTTGTAGGATTTCTAGACTTAAACTTAGAATGCTAAGTGAAATTTTGAGATGTGTGTCTGTTATGTTTTAGACACGAGCACTAGTTTATTTTAGGAAAGTTGCCTAAAATGCTTTTATGTGCTAAATGTTATATGTTGCCATATATGATATTATTTGTTCGGATCTATGGTCTGTTGCCGACCGGATCTGGAAACCTTATGTGTGTAGGATTCTAAGCGTACGCCTACGATATTAGAACTATCATGTAAACGTTTCGGAGTGATAAGGATGATTTGAATATCTATCGTGAATGAGGATCTAATTCCACCTTATTCGATGTATAGATCAAAAATGGTGAGAACAATAAGTGGAGTTGGAAATGCTGATGAAAACAGGAATCAATCACCAGTGATTGAGCAAATACCTGTCATAGCAGCAGCACCAGAGCCGATAACAATGGCTGGTGTAAAATTGATGATTCAAACGATGTTGGATCGTCAAATGGAGGAGACTAGGCGGTTGCTTCAACAGAATCGTGAAGAACTGTCAATTCAAGTGGAAGAGCCCGAATTGAATGAAGGGCACTCGGAAGGCGGAAACTTCAGTGGGTCTGTTGGTCAAGCCAACCCACCGATAGTTAGGCAAAACAATCAGGACGGAAGAAATGATGGAATGGGATGCAAGTACAAGGACTTTTTGACTTGCAAACCATTGACCTTCACTGGAAAAGAGGATCCGATCGGAGTTATGGATTGGATCTCGGAGATGGAATTGGCCTTTATGACTTGTGGCTGCAGAGGCGAGTTGCAGACCACGTACGCAGTGCGTTAGTTCCGAGGTGGAGCCGTTCGATGATGGAACACTCTAGGGAAGACTTTAAGCCCTAATGAGCCACTGCAGTTGACCTAGGAAGAGTTCTTGGTGCAGTTCAAGCGCAAGTTCTGCTCGGCTCAAAATCTGTTGGAGTTGGAGAATAAGTTTCTGACGTTGACAAAAGGCAGCATGTCAGTCGACGATTACACAAACGCCTTCACCGATAAGATGGAGTTTGCCTTGTGTATCGTCCCAGACAAGTTGACAAAGGTGGACCGGTATGCGAAGGGATTCCCATGGGAGTATGAGATGCCAGTACGTCAGGCACATACTCTAGAGGCAGCTATCTGGGCTGCCAAGTCTGTTGAAAACATGATTAAGGGGAGAACCACCAACAAGGTTGAGGTTGGTGAGAAGAGAAAGTTTGAGGGAACATCTGGTTCTGGTAAGAAAAGCAAATTTTCGAAATCTGATTCGAAAAATTTTGGTGGAGGAAAAGGAGGAGAAGCGAAGTGGTGTGATAAGTGCAAGAAGAAACACTTTGGGAAATGTAGTGAGGATGTAACCTGCTGCAAGTGCGGAAAAATTGGGCATTTTGCCAATGAGTGTCCGAACAACAAAAGGATGTGTTTTGGTTGTAATGAAGAGGGGCACATTTTGAAAGACTGTCCGAAGAAGAAGGAGGCAGCTAAGCCCAACATTCCACCAAAGCCAAAGGCGAGAGCCTTCCAGATGACACTTGAGGCTGCAAAAGATGAAGCTGATGTCGCTTCAGGTACCTTTCTCGTAAACGAATTACCAACTTAAATTTTGTTTGATTTTGGAGCAAACTACTCCTTTATTTCGCATGAGTTTGGTAGAAAACTAGCTTTGACTATTGATAGACTAGATAATGCTTTATTAGTCGAAGTTGCTAGTGGCAAGTTTGTACCTGTTAGCCATCGTATGAAAAACATCTTAATCGACCTAAATGGGAATAAGTTTCACGAGGAATTATTGCCTATCGAACTAAATGGTTTCGACATCGTTCTGGGAATGGATTGGCATAGAGCCAATGATGCCGAAATTTTATGCAAGAAGAAGATAGTTAAAGTAAACCTGCCAGGGAAAGAGACATTTATGGTGTACGGGGACAAACGCAGAGTAAATTCTGGAATCATTTCCCTAATGAAAGCCAGAAAGTGTTTGACCAAGAGATGTACATCATATTTAGCATTCGTGATTGATGCTAAGAAGGAAAAGAAGGTGATGCAGAGTATTCCAGTGGTGTGTGATTATCCAGAAGTATTTCCCGAAGATCTTCCTGGATTACCACCTGATAGACAAGTGGAGTTCAGAATAGACTTGTTACCAGCAACCACGCTAATAGCAAAAACACCTTATCGATTAGCACCGACGGAGATGAAGGAGCTGATGATGCAACTTCAGGAGTTATTGTACAAAGGTTTCATTAGACCTAGTTCATCACCCTGGGGAGCTCTGGTGTTATTCGTAAATAAGAAAGATGGAAGTATGAGAATGTGCATTGATTACAGAGAGCTGAACAAGGCAACAATAAATAATAAATACCCGTTGCCAAGGATTGATGACCTGTTTGATCAATTGCAAGGTTTGAGCTATTTCTTGAAGATCGACCTAAGGTCAGGATATCATCAGCTAAAAGTAAGAGAACAAGATATCAAGAAGACTGCATTCAGAACTAGATATGGACACTACGACTTCTTGGTTATGTCGTTTGGACTAATCAATGCTCCAGCAGTGTTCATGGATTTGATGAATAGGGTTTGTAATCCGTTCCTTGATAAATCTGTGATAGTGTTCATAGATGACATTCTGGTTTACTCGAAAAGCCAAAAGGAGCATGGCAGACACTTGCGAGAAGTGTTAGAAGTCTTGAAGAAGGAGAAGCTGTATGCAAAGTTCTCCGAATGTGATTTTTGGATTCGGGAAGTCCAATTCTTGGGTCACGTGGTCAACTAGGAAGGGATAATGGTCGATTCATCAAAGATTGAGGTTGTAACGAAGTGGGAACAACCAAAAAGTCCCATGGAGATCCGAAGCTTTTTAGGATTAGCCGGATATTACCGAAGGTTTATCCAAGGCTTTTCTTCGATTGCTACTCCATTAACAGCTTTGACCCACAAAGGAGCTACTTATGCTTGGAGTGATAAGCATAAAGAAACATTCGAGAAGCTAAAGAAGAAGCTATGCGAGGCTCCGATTTTATCTCTACCCGATGGAGTTGAAGACTTCGCTCTTTATAGCGATGCGTCTGGGGTTGGATTGGGTTGTGTTTTGACCCAAAGAGAAAAGGTGATGGCATATGCGTCTCGACAACTAAAGGAGCATGAAAAGAATTACCCGACTCATGACTTGGAGTTGGCACCGGTAGTTTTTGCTCTAAAAATATGGAGGCATTACCTCTATGGCACAAAGTACAAACTTTTCACTGATCATAAGAGTCTCCAATAACTCTTTAATCAGAAATAGTTAAATATGAGGCAACGACGCTGGCTAGAGTTACTCAAGGACTACGACTGTGAGATACTTTACCACCCCGGTAAAGCTAATGTTGTTGCTGATGCTCTCAGTCGGAAAGTCAATGTTAAGAGAAAAAGGCCAAGAGCGTTGAGAATAGAAGTTGTCTCGACAATAGTGGAGAGTATAAAGAAATCTCAAGAAGAAGCTTCTGAAAAGAATGACCAGAAGGAGGAACGTTTGGGCAAAACGTTGGTGTTTGGTACAAACGGTCATGGACTGAAGGTATTCCAAGATCGTATTTGGGTACCTAAGTCAGGAGGAATAAGAGATCTTCTAATGGAAGAAGCTCGCAAAACCATGTACTCAATTCATCCTGGCAGCACTAAAATGTATAGGGACCTGAAACCCTACTACTGGTGGCCGACGATGAAGCTTGCTGTTGCAAAGTATGTGGCCGAGTGTGTGACTTGTGCGAGAGTCAAGACACAACATCAGAAACCATAAGGGAGTTTAGAACCTTTACCTGTGCCTATGGGTAAATGGGAAGACATTGCGATGGATTTTGTCACTAAACTACCCAGAACAAAGAATGGTCACGACATGATTTGGGTGGTCGTTGATCGATTCACTAAGAGTGCGCATTTCATAGCAGCCAATGTGAAATGGTCTATGGAAAAGCTTGCGAATTCTTACGTGAAGGAAATTGTGAGGCTTCACGGTGTTCCGTTAACGATTGTATCGGATCGTGAGAGCCGTTTCACCTCAAGGTTTTGGAAAAGTCTACAAGAGGAAATGGGTACCAAGTTATGTTTAAGTACAGCTTACCATCCACAGACTGATGGTCAGAGCGAAAGAACGATACAAACACTTGAAGATATGCTGAGAGCATGTACCCTGGAATTCCTAGGTAACTGGGATGAACATTTACCTTTGGTAGAATTTTCCTACAATAATAGTTTCCACTCGAGCATAAAGATGGCACCTTATCAAGCTTTGTACGGACAGAAGTGTCGTACGCCGTCTTGTTGGCTTGAGGCTAGGGAAAAGCAGTTTATGGGTCCCGAGATGGTCCATCAGACTGCTGAGAAGTTGAAAGTGATCAGGGAAAGAATGTTAGCAGCTCAAGATCATCAAAAGAGTTATGCTGACAAGAAGCGAAGACCGATGACTTTTGAAATTGGGGATTCGGTTTTACATAAAGTCTCACCGTGGAAGGGACTTATAAGATTTGGAAAAAGGGGAAAGTTGAGTCCAAGGTTTATTAGACCGTTTAAAGTTCTTTAGAGAATTGGGAACCAAGCTTACAAGCTCGAATTACCAGAAGAACTGAATGGAATTCATAACACTTTCCATGTGTGTTATTTGAGGAAGTTCACGGGAGAAGTTCCCGATATAATTCTGAATTGAGAATTGATGAAAACAAGAGGTTAATTAAAGAACCAGAGGCAATTGTTGACCGAAAGACTAAGAAGCTTCGACGCAAGATGGTCGAATTAGTGCTTGTCCGTTGGAAACATTCGAATGGGCCAAATCTCACTTAGGAAACGGAGAGTGACATGTTGAATCGCTATCCGCATTTGTTTGTTGATGTGTGATTCCGGGGACGGAATCATCCTAAGGGGGAGAGAATTGTAACGCCCGCGTTTCCAGGCTAGGCATTATCATTGATGTAATAGTCTAGGTTAACCCTTGTAACTCTTTTTGGAGTATTAATGATGAAATATTTGAGTATTATGTGAATTATGTGTTTATTTTCTTAATTATTATAATTTAATGAATTAAGAATAAAATAAGCGTCAAAATTAAAGTATGAGACAATCCCGATATCTTTGCATAAAGATGTAGTGGTCGAAACAAGGATTTTGAAGATATAAAGAATGCTGAAATCCGAGTTATAACGAAGAAGTTATGACCTGTCGAAGTTTCGCGACAGAATCGACAACGCTGAATGACGTAAAAAGTTAAATTTACGTTAGAGCAATATTTAGCCTTAGTGATCTATACGAAAGTCATAGAGTTCGTTAAACCGAGAGCGTGCATAAAAAGAATGCCCAAATCTGACTTCGTATGAGGAAGTTATGATTTTTCGAAGTTTTGACTTAGCAGTATGCAGCCCGAATACTCGATTTGAGATTGAGCGGTTTTTAGCCGAAACAAACTAAACGAGAATTGAAGATCTCATTATTTGTAGTGAAACGACGAAAATATAGGCGAAAACGGACGTCAGATGAAGAAGTTATGATTTTATAACGGAGTTTTCCTGTCCCGGCCTACTAAAAATAAATAATAAAAATAATGTCAAAATTAGCCGACGGAGTCTAAACGAAAGTTGTAGAACGTAGTCTCACCAACGCTTCGATATAAAGAACACCGAAAACGGAGTTCGTATGAGGAAGATATGAATTTTTGAAGTTTATTAAATATTTTCGATATTTAATTTAAATATAAATTATCCGATATTATCCAAGGGGGGGACTCAGCGAGCTGATCCTCATTACGCCCAGCGTAAATCGAAGTTCCAGCTCCTATAAAAGGATGTCGAGGGCAGCCGATTCTTTTGCTCATTTCTTCCCTTTCTCTCGCGTTTTTGCATTGTTTTTCATGCAAGAATTATCCCGAAGCCTCGGTATCATTCCCGAGCCCCGAAGCAAGTCCCGAGGCCCCGAAGATCCCGACAAGTGCAATTCCCGAGCCGAAGCTCTGTCCGCGAGGACTCCGGTTTTTTTGAAGATCTTCCAGATCTGCCGAAGAATACTACTTCTATAAGTCGTAGTGCTGTCCGATCATCTTCTGATCAAGTGAGTGTGTGGTTACTTTCTTCTAACGCATAATTATGAAGTATTTTATATAAAATACATGTTATGTGTACATTTTGTTGTTATATGTGTGAATGTATATTCACTTTCTTCTATCTCATGGATCTGATTTATTCTCTATAAAATACGTGTTAAGTGTATGTCTCTCGTCTGTTGTTTGGAATATGTATTGAATGACAATGCTATACAGGTTTTAAACTATGTATAAAAATATATATTTTTTTATCTACTAATATGTCGGGTAGAACATGGGTAGATAGTTGTGTGATAAACAGATGAGAGGCCTCGATGTTGTTTTGATTTAGTCATCTAGCGGAGTTTAGATGACGACCACAAACTTTTCTAGACAGTCCTGTGGAACGTTAGCAGGTTCGCCACCTGTAGGTGTTAATGAACTTGGGTGTTCATTCGCTGTACTCCATCCCCCTCATGGTTGCCTTATTTGACATATATTGTCGGGAAACCCCCGAATGCATGTGTTGTCGCCCCGATGAAATATTCTAAGACTAGGTCCCTTGTGTTAGTTGTTTTAGGGACGTAAAGTGAGAATAACGGGAATGAGTAATTGAGTTATTGTTGGTTGGTGGAATTAATTATAATTATTTATTGTGGGTTGAAAACCCTATATGCTTATCAGGCTCCCAAGCCTGACCCACTCAGTTTATTTGTATTACAGGAAGTGGCGCAAGGGCATAAGATGGATGAATCATCAAGTTGTTTTGTTTACAAGTCTGTATATGTATATATTTGTTGAATGACTTGTAATGTCATTGTTTATGCTTTATGGTCTGTATCGGAACATGACATCCCGAGTTTTGATTATATAATGAAAATACATTTCTTGTTGAAATGCTTTGGTAAATATTATTTTATCATACTTTGTTTTTGGGAACAAATTTCACAACTCTTTCAAATCAAAAGGATTTACTCTAAAATTATTTTAAAAGCATAAATGAAAATCGGTCTTTTCTGGCCGTGATTTTGGGGATGTCACACAAACACTTGACCGAAAATGTATAACTGGACCCGGTTATCAAGAAATCAAACACCCCATAGTGTTCTAATATATTGTAAATTAAGATGAACTATACGGTAGAGACTACAATATAACAACAATGGCTATTTCTTATATTAACTTTGCGACTCTCCAAGTCCATTGTGGTTTGTAACATCCCCAATCACGACATATCTCGAGAACCTGACATTCGATATACGATCATGGAAGCCATATTGATAATACTTTTTTAATGGCAGAGAATATATAAAAAAAAGCTAGAAGGTCATAGAAATAGTCGCATGGTACAAATAAAAATTAGAGAAATAAACCTGTCTAACCAACTTAACGAAAAAAGATCTAGCTTTATGCTTTATTCAGTTGATGGATATAAGCTCAATATCATCCTCCATCCTCATAGAGTTGAATCTCGAGTTCTTAAAAGAGATATTTTTTTCTAGCTTTCCATAACGACCAAAGAGCTTAATAAGACAAATCCAAAAATAACCTTTGATCACATTTTTTCGTACAACATGTAATACCAATTCCTATCAGCTACAACAAAGTTAAACTTGAAAAAAGTGATCCACCTCTTTCTATTCATCCAAACAAAAGTAACAAAGTAAAGAAGGCAATCGTACACCTCACAAAGAAATATTACAATCCAATTGGATTCTATTAAGCATCAAGTGCCAAACAAAGCAATTTACTTTCAAAAGAACCCAAATTATCGAATTAAAAACCAACGAAAATCCATCTGAATCAGCCTATGATATACGTCATTGTAAAGATTCAACCAAGAAATACACATTTCCACTGGCCATCTATTTCCACGAATCCAAGAATGAACTTAAACCAATGTCCCTAATTTTCCTGTTCAAAACTTCCAAGGAGTCAGATTCCTTCCCTTTTCTGGATTGTCCGGTCAAAAACACATCAGCATCACCATTTAAAACATTATCCGATAAACCATCATTTACATTTTAGTTTTTTTTGCATTTATTAATGTACAACTATGGAAAAATATCTTTAAGAACCAATCTTTCATACCATTTATCTTTCCAAAAGTATATTTCATTTCCAGTCCCTAACTTTCTCTCCAAAAGCATATTAAAATTAATATTCCAATCTACCAACATCACATTTAATTTAGCAATATTGAGTCAAGTACCTAAGACTTTAACCTTGGATAAAGGATTACCCTTAATACACATAATCTTGTGCTACAATTTAATGCCCATAGAC
This sequence comes from Lactuca serriola, assembly GCF_051521515.1. Classification (NCBI taxonomy): domain Eukaryota; kingdom Viridiplantae; phylum Streptophyta; class Magnoliopsida; order Asterales; family Asteraceae; genus Lactuca; species Lactuca serriola. Next base: position 66,426,917 of record NC_136414.1, read on the forward strand.
CAAAAACTATTACTCTCTGTTTTAAGTCGCCACCACCATTTAGCTAGACTAGTCAAATTTAAGGTTTATCAAGGCATCCAATTCTATGACCCCTTTTGTTTGGTCATAACCATAATTTTCCAAACCGCCCAATGAATTTTTCTGTTCTAATCCTTCCGATTCCAAAGAAACCTTCTTCTTATCCCCTCTGAACTATAATCTTCTTTCTCATTTTAAAAAGCGAAAAAATACTAAATGGGAAGAGTCCCCAACACGGACTTAACAAGGGTGAGATGCCCCCAAAAGAAAAATTATTATCTATCCAAGAATATGATTTAAATTTGAATTTATCAACAGTAGATATCCAAATTTTATAAAGTTTTATATTGACTCTAGTCGGAAGCACAAGATAAGTAAAAGGAAATCAAGTAGGTTCATAACACAAAACCTAGAAAGGAACTAAATATCACCATCTTTCTCTCCCACACCATAAATCTTGATTTTATGAAGATTTACCATCAAACTAAAAGGTAAATAAACACATTTCAAAAATCTTTTAAGATTAAAAATGTTTATCTCAGACCATTCACCAATAAAATAACATCATGTTCATAAATAAGGTGGTACAAGAGATGGCCACTATTAGGGGGAGTAATACCTTCAAATAGATGTTTCTCACAAGCTACACACATGGTGATCTAATCCTTTCTACAACAAAAATGAAAATAAACGGAGATTAGGGATCTCCTTGTATACTCCCCTTCTACTATCAAATTCTTTCATAGCGGAACCATTGACTAAGTGTAACACCCATAAAAATGATGATAAATTTAAACTTTTTAAGACCAATCAATTTCACAATTTTTTAACAAACATAGTTTCAAAAGCATTTCAACATCAGTGTTCCCAAAATCATAAGTCCAAAAGATGAGGATGTGTATGGTCATGCCTTTTCCTAGTCGCGGTCATCTGAAGTACCTGGAATGTAACCCAAAATTATAAGCCAACGCTTAGTAAATTCCCTCAAAATACCAACACATAACCAAATAACACACACACACACACACATATATATATATATATATATATATATATATATATATATATATACACACACACACACACAATAACAGCATGCAATGGGTCCACAACTAAAAGTCTAGATTACCCCTGAGCCCACAACATAAGTCTAGCATGCCCTCGGGGCCTACAACTTATGTCTGGCTTGCTCCCTAACCAGATCAGTCCTTGGACCGAATACCATCAAGCCGTCAGTATGAGTCTGGCATACCGCCTAGTTCTCAGCTCGTATCTGGAATGCTCATGAGCCCTCAGTACGAGTCTGGCATGCCCCACCCGACCCTCAGCTCATTTCGATGCTTCATGGTTTGATGGCTACCTCACGGAGATGTACAGCCTCAACCCAACCCAACACGATATGTCGACATATACAAGATAATAAACATAAACAGATAATCATGCAATAGAGTCATAAGTAGTCCTACAGATCGACCAGTCTATCATATCAATAACTGGCATAAACATGTATATCTATCCCATACTTAGCATGTCATTGTGTGACAACCCGAAATTTTCATTCGGTCAAACCCTAAAAAGTCAATCACTTCATATTATAAGTCAATTTCATTTCTATTTGTTTTTAACAAATCTAAAGTTTGTTTGACTATTATAATAATTATTCTTTAAACGAACGGGTGAAAGGATGTGCCGTCTCGAGTCTTGAAATTTCAAAACTGCGAATACCATGTAGCTTAGAAGTTCACAGCCAAACTTTTATGTTTGGGCCGTAAACTACCCCAAAAACTGTAAACTCATGCTTAAGCATGAGTTTACTCTCCAAAACACTTCACTTCTCATTTCCACTCTCAAGAACAACTCCCAAACACTCTCAACTATCATCCCGGTTTTTGCCCGATTTCCCGAAAACGTAAGTATTTCTCGACTTGATTAGTTGATATATCATAAAAATAGTGACTATACATCTTTTCATCCATCCATTTTTGGGTTTTGATTAGATTTCCAAAACACCAAGAACACACACTAGTGTTCTTGGGCCCTTAGCACCTTTTCAAGCTTCTAACTAGTAAGTACTCTCACCCTAGTGTATTGTAAAGCTTATTACCTTGATAAACATCAAGAAAACACCCCAAGAACATCAAGAGTAAGGTGTTCACGGCCCAAAAAGTTTTTGGACCGTGAACACCAATTAAAGGTGCCAAAGTGTGCTTTAACTCTTCATAAGCCTTGGACACTAGCCTAGATTCATTCCTTGTTAAGTTTAGACTAGAAAACATCAAAATACCATAATCCTTAAGGGTTTACGGCAGAAAACCCAAAAGGAAATGGTCTTAGGTCTGTGAACTCCTCAAATGAGGGAAATGGTGCCCTAATCTCTTCCAAAGACTTAACCATCAAGTAGAAATGCTTCTTAGGGTCTTGTAAAGCCTCAAAACATCAAATGGTCATGGAATTATGAGCTTACCGCCATAAACCCATGAGTTTATGACTGTAAACTCATTTGTTGAGGACCTTAGGGCTGTGAACTCCCTTAGGGAGTTTTCCTTGAACCCTACACCCATTAGCCATTACCTACAACACTTCGATGCAACCCTTGTGATCTTTAACACTTGAAACAAAGTGTTTTCATGTTCTAGAGTGTCCCAACTTAATTTATTAGTTATAAATTGACTAATTAGTTATATATGTTTATTATATGATAACTAGGCTCGCGTGGTGTACAAGTCTCCATTTGTCACCTAGCACCGTATCCGACACTTCAATCCAATCCACTCACTGCTAATGAGTTCATACCCCTTAATCAATCTTTTAAATGTTTCTAAATGCTTTTATGGGGGGAATACAAGTTGAACACTTATAGTTATTATATCAATCACATGTGATTAATAACGACAAAACCAGTGATTTTCTTACTGTTCAAACTGTTTTACAAGCTCTTTTACTTATCAAATAATTTTACTTAAGCTCTTTTATAATTATTATCAAATGCATTCCTATGTATGTATAGTTATATAAGTAATGTTTAAAAGGCTTAGGAAGGCCAACCCGCTTTATCTCCTTTTCCTCGATGGGATGTGGCTGTAAGGGCATCGGTTATCCATCTGAAGGTCGTCTAAATATTAGTTATATATATATATTATGTATACGTATATAGACATAAAGGTTCTTCCATTCAATTGAATATTCTTGGGTAGCTAGGGTATACTTCCATTTTCATACGTACCAGTTACATTACTAGTAAGCTACAATAGGGGTAGCACAGGAAGATACAACTACTATTACTAGAACAATGAAACATAAAATGAGTCAGTTCATTCATGAGTCAGTACGAGTAGCACATACAATACATCACTATACATGCTAGATAGAGAGATAACATACATTACAGCTAGCACACGCAGAACATTATAGTACATACATGCTAGACAGAAAAAGAGTACACTTACAGTTGGCACATTTATCACATGTACATTTATGCAGTTATTTGAACCATTAAGCGGGTCACGACACTTCCTGCCATGACCGTTTTTGTATCCTGAATCTCCTTAATTGGGGAGCGTATGATTTTGCGTATAGATCTATACTAGATTGACTATCCTATACTTTGTTGCTCGCTACAGTGGGACTTGCAAGTCTACGGGTGCCAAATGTCATTTCTTATGGCGTCTTACATCGTCGTTTTACTATAGTCGGTAGTAGGATAAAGGTTGATCACATGTTACTTTGGACACCTTTTGTTTTAAGGTAGTTAGTACAGCGGTAGTCACTTATTAAAAATACTACGGTACTATAATATTTTACCATAACATTCACTTCGTGAATATTCACACGATGCACGTAATGTAAAAACTATATTTTTGGTAAAAGATGGTCAGAATTGGGAAAACACACACTCTAACAAGAGACACACGCACAGACACTAGATGCCTTGGTAGAAGGCTACAGTTAGTAGGAAACATAGGCTTTTCTAGGAGAGTTCAGACATTTTACAAAACATTGTACAAAACATCTTACGAAACATCTTACAAATGCTTTCATACAAACACAGACATTAATATACTTACGATCTCACCAGCTTTAAGTTGATACTCGCTTTCAAAATAACTTGTATTCTCAGGTCACCAATAGACAGGTACAGGTGCCAGGCTTTTGAGAAGATGGAGTTCGTTCAAGACTCGTCTTTTATTTTGATATGTATATTTTGGTGTCTATAACTTTGACAGAACACACATGTATGAAATTATATTATTAATGCAATGGATGATGTTGTTGCTTGTTTACTATTATTTATTGTTGTGATACTGTACATGAAGTCCTCCGCCCCAGAATGTTTCCGCCATTCATGGTTTTGGGGTGTGACACATTGGTATTAGAGCATTGTTTATAGCGAATTGAATATATCAACCCCTAAAAGATATACTACCTATAAATACATTGGGATTAAAATACTCTGACCAAGAGTTTGTACTTTAAATATTTAAAATATTTAATTAAGTATACATGCCTGCATTCATACTATAATCAATGTCACTAAGACAATACAAAAGTATTACGATTGCTGGGCAACACAATAGACTTAGAGACATATAGTCAAAACTGGGAAGATATAGCCTGATCAACTATATTATCCGAGGGTTGACTAGCATGTGCCTAAGTGTGGTTGTGAGGTTGCAACAAGTCTAAAAACTTAACCACAATACCATAATGAGAACAATAGAACCTAAACTTAAAATACTATTGGAGTATTTTGCATTACTATAAGTTACTTATGTGCTAGATTCTTATACCTCCTTTTTCGCGTAGATTTAATGGATGGATTCCACCTTCCCGGAGACCCATACTATCCCAACCACGGCAATGCAGGATGGCTAGAAGATGAACCAGAAGATAATCACCCAATTCCTTTGGATGATCATAAAGCTGAAGTCTTTTTTGATGGTTCTGACTCAGAGCCAGAAGTCAACAACCTGCCCCCAGCTGATCAAAACCCTGACCCTCGTCCAGCATTTCAAGGACCCAAACCTCTGTGGGCCACAAACTTGAATACATGGAGCCATGAACAGGGTCAACCCATTCCATACAATGGAGACAGAAGTTTCTACAACCTCACTGATAGAGCATCTGCTGACAGAGTCCTACCCATCATGGTTTGTAGGATTTCTCGGAACACGATACTGGGTCAATCATCTATCAATCGAGTCTTAGAGATTGATGCCAACACTGGTGTTAACATTGTCCGCATTCGCCAACTAGAGTCTGCTCATGAAAGGGCTCTGGTTCACAATGCAGCTCTTCGGAGGGAACTCGCTGAAACCCGAGCTGAAGTCAGAGAACTTCAAGCTCAGCAAGCAAGAGCTGACAGGTACATGAGGGACATAGAACGTCTTCTGTCGGGATCAAGAACTCACTCTGGTAGTTCTCGTCGCCGATAGATCCTCATCAACTTATCTCTTTTGGATGTAAACTAGTTTTGTAAAACTCTGGTCTAATTCCCTATCTTTGTAAATCATATGTCTGTTAGGTCTTGGTTAGGTTGTAATTCTGTAAAAAATTCCCTTTTTGGTTGATGTAAGGCCTACTTCTGTTGGCCATTTTTCCCGGACTTGTTACATCTGTAATTCAATTAATATTGACAGGTACCTAATCTTATGAGAATTATTATCCAAATGTGATCATCTATTAATTCTAGACTTCCATTTAATCGTATCGTTGGGCTATGGAGAGTTAGTCCATGAGTCATTCTCATCAATCCTTCCATTGAAATCTTATCAATGTTTTCATCTTCATAGACTATATATCAAAGATGCCGCCTCGCAGAAATCCAAGGAGAAACCTCAATAACGAAACACCACCTCCTCAACTACCTACTTCTCAGTTCAACACGACAGCCTTAAATGCTGCTGTAGCTGTAGCTGTAGCTACAGCCATGGCTCAATATCATTCATCTGGTTCCACTGGAGGAGGAACCCTTGTCCTGTCAACTCATGGTGAAATCCCGGTGCGCTTGAAAGAGTGCTCATACAAGGACTTCACCAACTGCAAGCCATTGTCCTTCAAGGGGACTGGCGGAGTCATTGCCCTCTCGCAATGGTTCGAGAAAACTGAATCGGTTTTCGAAATCTGCTCTTGTACCGAGGAGAGCAAGGTGAAGTTCGCTGCTTGCACCTTCGAAACAAAAGCCCTAACATGGTGGAATGGCCATGTTAAGTCACTATCTATTATAAGGGCTAATGCTATGGGCTGGGAAACTTTAAAAGATCTCATGATTGAGGAGTACTGCCCTAGGGGCGAGATCCAAAAGCTGGAGGAAGATATATGGAGCCTAACCATGAAGGGCTCCAACGTAGTCGCCTACACCGCCAGGTTCTGTGAACTGGTGGCCCTCTGTCCCAACATGATTCCTTCAGAGGGAAAGAAGATCGAGAGATACATATGGGGGCTGGTGCCACCATACTAGGAAAATGTTTTGGCATCACACCCCACTACATTTGATAGTGCCAAACGATTGGCACAGTGGCTCACAGACCATGGGGTTCGTACCCCGACCGCAACAACTACCCTGGCCATCTCAGAACCTGCAAGAAGCGCTGACTCCAAGCAGAAGTTTTGGGATGACACGAAGAAGGCTAAGGCTGCCAAAAAGCAGCAGGTCGTGGCAGTACATGCTGCGATAGCACCTGCCGCTGCTGCTCTGGTAAAGGAGTACGCTGGAAGTTTGCCTAAGTGCAACAAGTGCAACTTCCATCACGTCGGCGCATGCCGGGAGATGTAGTGTCTGAACTGCAATGGGAAGGGGCACACAACCCGTTTCTGTAAAGCTCCGGTGAATCCAATCAACCAAGCCCCTGATGCTAGAGTGGGCCAAACTTGCTACGGATGTGACGAGGTAGGCCACTTCAACAGAAACTGCCCGAAGGCAGGTTTTGCTGGTGGAGCGGCAAGAGTTCTGGCCATAGGCCATGAGGAAGCGGTTGCCGACCCCACAGTGGTCACTGGTACGTTCCTCCTCGATAACTCTTATGCATGCATTCTATTTGATAGTTGAGCGGAGAGGAGTTTCGTGAACCAAAAATTTGCTCATTTACTTAAGCAAAAATCACGAGAACTTAATGAACCGTTCACAGTAGAAATGGCTAATGGAAAGACAGAGAGCACTAGCAGTATATTCATAGGGCGTACCCTAACTTTAGATAACCATTCATTTTCTATCGATCTCATGCCGGTCTCAATTAAAAGTTTCGACATCATTATCGGCATGGATTGGTTGAGTCTTCATCGTGCCGATATCATGTGTTACGAAAAGGTTGTACGCCTTAATCTGCTGTCTGGCAAAACCTTAGTAGTTTATGGCGACAAACCCGTCATGAACCTTCGTATCGTCTCGAGCATCCAATCTCAGAAATTCTTGTGAAAAGAATGTCGTGCATTCCTTGCTCATGTGGTCGATGTGAGCCAAGAAACGAAGGACATTCGGAACATTCCAGTAGTACGCCACTTTCCCAACATCTTTCCAAAAGAACTCCCAGGATTACCTCCGCAACGTCAAGTCGAGTTCCGAATCGACTTAGTTCCAGGGGCTACCCCAGTAGCCAAATCGCCCTATCGTCTATCACCTGCAGAAAGAACTGTCTGGTCAACTTAACGAACTGCTCAGCAAGGTCTTTATAAGACCAAGCTTCCTACCCTGGGGAGCTCCAGTCTTGTTCGTCAAGAAGAAATACGGATCGTTTCGTATGTGCATCGACTACAGGGAGCTCAACATGCTGACGGTCAAAAATCGTTATCCGTTGCCTCGTATCGACGATTTATTTGAGCAACTTCAAGGGGCAAACTTCTTTTCAAAAATCAACTTGAGATCTGGATATCACCAACTACGAGTGCTAGGGAAGGATGTTCCAAAGACAGCCTTCCGAACTCGTTATGGGCACTACGAATTCGTAGTGATGCCGTTCGGATTGACAAACACACCCGTAGTATTCAACGCTCCCGTAGTATTCATGGACTTAATGAATAGGGTCTGTCATCCTTACTTGGATCAGTTCGTCATCGTCTTCATCGATGACATACTTATCTACTCTCGAAGTAAGGAGGAGCATAGTCAACATCTACGTCAAGTCCTCGAAACATTACGTTCGAAGAAACTCTACGCGAAGTTCTCGAAATGCGAATTTTGGATTCGACGAGTCGAATTTTGAGGGCACGTGGTTAGTGAAGAGGGTATACACGTGGACCCTTCCAAAATCAAGGCCATTGAGAACTGGTCAGCACCGAAGACGCCTACAGAATTTTGTCAATTTCTAGGCCTCGTTGGCTACTATCGTAGGTTCATTTAGAACTTCTCCCACATAGCAAAACCTCTTACAACACTGACCCAGAAGGGCGTGGCCTTTGACTGGGAAGAGAAACAGGAAAGAGCATTCCAAACGCTCAAATGAGCCTTGTGCACCGCACCAATACTATCCCTGCCAGAAGGAATAGAAGACTTCGTCGTCTATTGCGATGCGTCGAATCAAGGACTCGGATGTGTTCTGATGCAGCGAGGTAAGGTCATCGCCTATGCCTCAAGACAGCTAAAGACACACGAGCTCAACTACACGATCCACGATCTTGAACTAGGAGCAGTTGTGTTTGCTTTGAAGATCTGGAGACATTACTTGTACGGACCGAAAAGCACTATCTTCACAGACCACAAGAGCTTACAACACATATTCGACCAGAAGGAGCTCAACATGAGACAACGACGGTGGGTCGAGCTACTCAGTGATTACGAATGCGAAATTCGTTATCATCTGGGTAAAGCCAACGTAGTAGCTGGCGCCCTGAATCGGAAGGAATATTCTGGTCATAGAGTCAAATCATTGACTATGACTATCCATTCACACTTGTCCACACAAATTAAGGCAGCTCAGCTCGATGCTTTGAAGCCTGAAAATGTGGTGGGTGAATCCCTAAGAGGGATGGATAAGAACTTGGAGATTAAGGGTGACGGAGCTTATTATTTCATGGACCGGATCTGGACCCCGAAACTCGGTGGTTTTAGAGACTTGGTCATGAACGAGGCGCACAACACTCGTTACTCCGTGCACCCGGGACCAAATAAGATGTATCTGGATCTCAAAAAGTTATACTGGTGGCCTAACATGAAAGCAAAGATTGCTACCTTCGTGAGTAAATGCCTTACTTGCGCAAAGGTCAAGGTCGAACACCAGAAACCCTCCGGTCTATTACAACAGCCTGAGATGCCGGAATGGAAGTGGGAGCGGATAACTATGGATTTCATAACCAAGTTGCCCAAGAGAACAGGTGGACTTGATACCATATGGGTCATCGTCGACAGATTGACCAAGTCTGCGCACTTCCTGCCGATCAAAGAAACAGACAAGAAGGAGAAACTTACAAGAACTTGCATTAGAGAGATTGCACGACTGCAAGGTGTTCCTTTATCCATTATCTCGGACAGAGATAGTAGATTCACTTCGAGGTTTTGGCAGTCGTTACAAAGTTCCCTAGGAACTAGGCTGGACATGAGTATAGCCTACCATCCACAGACCGATGGGCAAAGTGAGAAAACTATCCGAACCTTGGAAGATATGTTGCGAGCCTGTGTGATAGACTTTGGGAAAGCATGGGATACTCATTTACCCCTTGTCGAATTCTCCTACAACAACAGTTATCACACGAGCATAAAGGTTGCTCCATTCGAGTCCCTCTATGGCCGAAAGTGCAGATCCCCTTTGTGCTGGGCTGAGGTGGGTGATACCCAGTTAGCTAAAGGACGAATTCCTGAAAGCACTCTAACGGGTCCGGAGATCATACGGGAAACGACGGAGAAGATCGTTCAAATCCATGAACGATTGAAAGCCTCCAGAGACCGACAGAAAAGCTACCCTGATAAACGTAGGAAACCGTTGGAATTCTAGGTAGGTGACCATGTTCTATTGAAGGTCTCACCCTGTAAGGTGTGCCAATCCGAAAATTTTTCCATCACGGTATCCCGTTCCCGTCAGTAAAGCCGTTTGTCTTAAAAAATTTCCGTTAACATTTTGGATTAGGTCACTTAATTAAGACTTTTATTATGACCTCGTGCGTATCCAAACCCGTTAGAAACACGTGAAAACACCCCAAATTATTATTTGGAAAATTTTTTGTTTTATTCCGTCAGGTTACAAACAATTAAATCGGGTACGACCAAAAACCTCGTTTAACGTCAGTATCGGGTAGATTTCCACCGGGCCACAAACTCAAAACTTATATAAAGGATGAGTGAACTTCAATTTAGCTTTTTACCACCACCTCATAACTTTCTCTCTCTACTCTCTCTCATCAAATCCAAGTTTTGATCCAAAATCATCCATTTCAAGCTCAAATTGGTAAGAAATCCATCCTAGCTCATAGTATAACATGTTTGGCTTTCAAATTCGTGTTTAAATCATGAAATAGGACCAAGAACTTGTGTTTATGGTCTAGGAGCCTCCCCAAACCGTGAACACCTACAAATGGGGTTTTGGAGCCCCAAAACCCTTCCAAATCACTTCTAGTGCTTAGATAAGGCTTAAGGACTTGCATGTACAAGATTTGAACACCAAAATCTTACCATTTGTGGAGTAAACATGATTTTACGGCCCAAGAACATGCTTGGACCGTAAACCCTCATTCATAGACCATAAACACCTTTTAAGGTGTTAAATTTCCCCTTAAACACCTCCAAAAGCTTCCATGAGCTTCCATGAGTGCATAGAACCTTATATTCCTTCATGAGATGCACCAAAACATACACAAATGAGTCAAACTTGAGTTTACGGCCCAAGAACATTCTTGGACCGTAAACACCTCTTCTTAGACCATAAACACCTCCAAATGATGTTAAAGTGCCCTTAACACCTTGTATGGCTTAGAATTGGACCTAGAACTTTGTATGTTTAACCTACAACCACCAAAACACATGATTCATGGACAAACATGATTTTACTGTCGTAAACTCATGTTTTTAAGGTGGTAAACTCACCAAGAACATCTTCATAAACCGTAAACTCCTTTCCAAGGTCAATTCAAGTCCCGATCACTTCCTAAGCCTTTGATTCAACCCTAGAACCTCCCCTTGTGCATTGTAAGACCATTTAGCATCCAAGAACACACCACCCATGATTTTACGTCCGTAAACTCATGGGGATATGGTCATTGGACCATAAAATCCCCTAAGGGCTTACTCTTGAAGAGTAAACTCCTTATCTAGGTCTTACACACCCTTAGATGCAACCCGGATCATTCTAAACACTTGATATGAAGTGTTTTCGCGCCTCGGAGTGTATATTCTTATCTAATTAGTAGTTCAAAGTCTAATTAGATACAATTATGTATCTCTTCATATTACATAGGAACCTCGCACGTATTCAAGCCCTGAACGGACACTTAGCTTCATATCCGACACATTTCTCGTCTGGTGAGTTCATACCCCTACACCTTTTTCCGTGTTTTTCAATGTTTTCAGGGGGGATACAAGCAAAAGTACAAGGAAATCTTGTACTTAAACTTATTATTTCTTTTGAAATGTTTCATATTCCGTATGCTTTTAACACTTAAACCGTATTGACCAACCGTTTTACTTGCAGAATTAGCTTTCAGACTAATAGTGAATCTCATTATAAAATGTTATAATTTATGTTAGATTTTATAAATTACGAAGGATTCATGCTAATCATAATTTAGGATTATTACTAATAAGACACGCCTTTGGATATCGGCAGAGTTTCAAAAATACGTCTAATGTACGCCTTTGGATATCAACAAAGTTTCAGAAATAATTCGAAAGTACGCCTTTGGATATCGACAGAGTTTCGAAAATACGTCTAATATACACCTTTGGATATCGACGGAGCTTCGGAAATACGTCTAAAACATGCCTGTGGATGTCACCAGAACTTCGAATATACAGCTAGTGTACGTCTTTGAGTGTCTCCAAATATTCGAAATTTCGGATAGGTATAGTTGATAGTCGACATACATGTATAGGATAATCAGGCCTTCAGAATACTTATCTAATACTACAAGTATGGTAGATACTAGTACATTGCATTTCGAACCAAGAACTAACCACGACTTTTAGGAAAATAAGGGTTTTTTCCTAGGATAACATAACTACTCTTAACCAAACTGTGTAACAAATGGATAACTAAACTTTACTTATAAGAAAATATGGGATTTTCTTGGATAACGACCTTTTTAGAAAACCAAAGGAAACTTGTTCTTTTACAAAAATAAATTGCTTATGAAATCACCAGCTTTATGCTGATTTTTAAAACTACTTGTATTCTCAGGTTCTCATTAGACAGGTACCCCGCGATCTTTTGGAGAAGAAGGAGCGTATAGAAGACTCGTCTTAGCTTTTGTTCATATGATATATATGTATAACACTTGTAACACTTAGTTTTCAGACAATGTAAATATTTCTATGCAATATAATGGTTATGTTTACTACGCTTACTATGTACATTGGTTGCAATACTACATGACGTCCTCCGCCCCGGAACGTTTCCGCCATCGGTTTCGAGGTGTGACAGAAGGGCTTGATACTCTTAGGAAATCATGGAAAGCTAAATCCAAGGTACATCGAGCCTTTTGAGATTCTCGTAAGAATCGGCCCTGTAGCTTACAAACTTAACTTACCGCACGAACTCAGTAACGTACATTCTACCTTCCACATATCGAACTGGAAAAAGTGTATGTCCGACGAGACTCTTGTTATTCCACTCGACGAGATCGAGATCAACGAGAGCCTCAGCTTCGTGGAGGAACCAGTAGAGATCATCGACCGAGAGGTCAAGCAAACGAAACAAAGCTGCATCCCGATTGTGAATGTTCGCTAGAACGCCAAACGGGGACTGGAATTCACATGGGAGCGCGAGGATCAAATGAAATTGAAATATCCTCATCTATTCGCTTAGTTATCTGTAAATACTTTATTTGCTTAGACTTTAATTTCGGCACGAAATTCCCTTTAACGGGGGGATGATGTGACAACCTGAAATTTTCATTCGGTCAAACCCTAAAAAGTCAATCACTTCATATTATAAGTCAATTTCATTTCTATTTGTTTTTAACAAATTTAATGTTCGTTTGACTATTATAATAATTATTCTTTAAACGAAAAGGTGAAAGGATATGTCGTCTCGAGTCTTGAAATTTCAAAATCGCGAATACCACTTAGCTTAGAAGTTCACGGCCAAACTTTTATGTTTGGGCCGTAAACTACCCCAAAAACTGTAAACTCATGCTTAAGCATGAGTTTACTCTCCAAAACACTTCACTTCTCATTTCCACTCTCAAGAACAACTCCCAAACACTCTCAACTATCATCCCGGTTTTCGCCCGATTTCCCAAAAACATAAGTATTTCTCGACTTGATTAGTTGATATATCATAACAACTAGTGATTATACATCTTTTCATCCATCCATTTTTGTGTTTTGATTAGATTTCCAAAACACCAAGAACACACACTAGTGTTCTTGGGCCCTTAACACCTTTTCAAGCTTCTAACTAGTAAGTACTCTCACCCTAGTGTATTGTAAAGCTTATTACCTTGCTAAACATCAAGAAAACACCCCAAGAACACCAAGAGTAAGGTGTTCACATCCCAAGAAGTTTTTGGACCGTGAACACCAATTAAAGGTGCCAAAGTGTGCTTTAACTCTTCATAAGCCTTGGACACTAGCCTAGATTCATTCCTTGTTAAGTTTAGGACTAGAAAACATCAAAATACAATAATCCTTAAGGGTTTACGGCAGCAAACCCAAAAGGAAATGGTCTTAGGGCCGTAAACTCCTCAAATCAGGGAAATGGTACCCTAATCTCTTCCAAAGACTTAACCATCAAGTAGAAATGCTTCTTAGGGTCTTGTAAAGCCTCAAAACATCAAATGTTCATGGAATTATGAGCTTACGGCCATAAACCCATGAGTTTACGACTGTAAACTCATTTGTTGAGGACCTTAGGGCCATAAACTCCCTTAGGGAGTTTTCCTTGAACCCTACACCCATTAGCCATACCCTACAACACTTAGATGCAACCCTTGTGATCTTTAACACTTGAAACAAAGTGTTTTCATGTTCTAGAGTGTCCCAACTTAATTTTTTAGTTATAAATTGACTAATTGGTTATATATATATGCTTATTATATGATAACTAGGCTCGTGTGTGTGTGTGTACAAGTCTCCATTTGTCACCTAACACCGTATCCGACACTTCAATCCAATCCACTCACTACAAGTGAGTTCATACCCCTTAATCAATGGTTTAAATGTTTTTAAATGCTTTTATAGGGGGGGGGGGAATACAAGTTGAACACTTATGGTTATTATATCAATCACATGTGATTAATAACAACAAAACCAGTGGTTTTCTTACTGTTCAAACTGTTTTGCTTCAAACTGTTTTACAAGCTCTTTTACTTATCAAATACTTTTACTTACGCTCTTTCATACTTATTATCAAATGCATGCCTATGTATGTATAGTTATATAAGTAATGTTTAAAAGGATTAGGAAGGCCAATCCACTTTATCTCTTTTTCCTTGTTGGGATGTGGCTGTAAGGGCATGGTTATCCATCCGAAGGTCGTCTAAATATTAGTTATATATTATGTATACGTATACAGACATAAAGGTTCTTCCAGTCAATTGAATACTCTTGGGTAGCAAGGGTATACTTCCATGTTCATACGTACCAGTTACATTACTAGTAAGCTACCATAGGGGTAGCACAGGAAGATACAACTACTATTAATAGAAAAATGAAACATAAAATGAGTCAGTTCATTCATGAGTCAGTACGAGTAGCACATATAGTACATCACTATACATGCTAGATAGAGAGATAACATACATTATAGCTAGCACACGCAGAACATTACAGTACATACAGGCTAGACAGAGAAAGAGTACACTTACAGTTGGCACATTTATCACATGTACATTTATGCAGTTATTTGAACCATTAAGCGGGTCACGGCACTTCCTGCCATGACCGTTTTTGTATCCTAAATCTCCTTAATTGGGGAGCGTATGAGTTTGCATATAGATTTATACTGGATTGACTATCCTACACCTTGCTGCTCGCTACAGTGGGACTTGCAAGTCTACGGGTGCCAAATGTCATTTCTTACAGCGTCTTACGTCGTCGTTTTACTAGATTCGGTAGTAGGATACAGGTCGATCACATGTTACTTTGGACACCTTTTGTTTTAAGGTAGTTAAGTACAGCGGTAGTCACTTATTACAAATACTATGGTACTATGATATTTTCCCCATAACATTCACTTCGTGAATACTCACATGATGCACGGTAATGTAAAAACTATATTTTTGGTAAATGAGAGTCAGAATTGGGAAAACACACACTCTAACAAGAGACACATGCACAGATACTAGATGCCTTGGTAGAAGGCTACAGTTAGTAGGAAACATAGGGTTTTCTAGGAGAGTTCAAACATTTTACAAAACATTATACAAAACATCTTACGAAACATCTTGCAAATGCTTTCATACAAACACAAACATTAATATACTTATGATCTCACCAGCTTTAAGCTGATATTCGGTTTCAAAATAACTTTTATTCTCAGGTCACCAATAGACAGGTACAGGTGCCAGGCTTTTGAGAAGATGGAGTTCGTTCAAGACTCGTCTTTTATTTTGATATGTATATTTTGGTGTCTATAACTTTTACAGAACACACATGTATGAAATTATATTATTAATGCAATGGATGATGTTGTTGCTTGTTTACTATTATTCATTGTTGTGATATTGTACATGACGTCCTCCGCCCCAGAATGTTTCCGCCATTCATGATTTTGGGGTGTAACACATTGGATATCAAACCAATGGCCCGACCTTGGTGCCTTCAACCCACAAGTACAGTAAGGAAAACTCACATCCTAAACTAAACAGAAACTGATGAAGTCTCGACTCCGAATCTCATCTCTTTAACCGAAACCTATTCCCACCAATTGACTAATTCCATCAAATTCTCACAATATATAAAATACCCTCAAGGTCAAACTTGGTCAAAGTCAAAGTCAACTGGTAAAACCCACTAAGTCCACTAAGTCAACCTAGCTGAGTCAACCCAACCGAGTCAACTCAGGGTGCGTATGCGGGGCGTACTCCTGAGGTACACAGGACGTGCACGAGGCCTCGTAGGTTGACCACCATCAGGGTGGTTGACCGAGTACGCGGGTCGTACCCTTCCAAGCCCATGAATCTCATTAAGAGCTTAATGGCTTAAGGTCTTACGTCCCAACTTCAGATCCATGGCCAAAATACACTATAGAGTGATAAAGTTTGCAAGTTTATGACGTTACATCCCCATTAAGTGCTTAACTCGAGGTCTTAATCCATTAAGACACTCTACAAGATGCATGGAGCAAAACTATCCATTAGGGCTTCATTTTTATGACTTAGGACCCGTCCAAGGGTAAGAAAGGACAAATCAACTCGTCAAGAACATGCCATGCTCAAGATAAGACATTTAGGAACAAAAAGTATTACTAAAACACCCATTTCTATATCTACATGATTAAATGATAAAGTTGCAAGCTTTATACCTTAGAAAGGTTGCAAATGAAGAATAAGTTCCAGAGGCATGGTGCTTCACTCCTCCAAGATGAGCTTAACATCCTTCTTTCTTTTTCTAAGCAGACAAACACAAACTTTATGGCTTGAAATTGCCTCACAAGGTGGATCTAGGGTTACAACACGAAGAAGAGGGTGGACGATGATAAAGTGAAGGGAAATGAGGCCATAAGGATGCTTAAATACCAGTCAAACCCTGAAAATTAGGGTTTCCTCATTTAGAACGTACGTCATGCGTACACTGATGTACACCCAGCTTACTAGGGCATGACCTAGTACGTTCAGCATATACGATGTATGTATGGCGTACTCCGAAGGCCCTCAAATTACGATAATGCCCTTAAGGCCCTTCGTATATACATTTTTGAACTTTGGGACCAAAGGAATATAAATAAATTAAAGGGGTTTAATTTAGAAGTACCTCATATTGGGATGTTACAATTCTCCCCCACTTGATCTAGACTTTGTCCTCAAAGTCTGCCACTGCGAATAACTACGGACAATGCTCCCACATCTCAGCCTCCTGCTCCCAGGTCCACTCGGAGCCACTCTGATGCTGCCAATGTACCTTTACCAACGGTATATTCTTATTGCACAGGACCTTCATCTTCCTCTCCATAATAGCTACTGGCGTCTCAACATAGTTCAGGTGTTCATCAACCTAAATATTGTCCAAGGAAATCACTGCATCATCATCCAATACACACTTTCGTAGTTGCAAAACATTGAAAGTGTTGTGCATCTGACTTAGCTGCTCAGGTAGATCCTACCTGTATGCAAACTTGCCAACCCTGGAAACCACTCAAAAAGGCCCAATATATCAGGGATCCAATTTCCCCCTCTTCTTGAAGCGTATCACACCTATCCAAGGTGAGACCTTCAGTAATACCAAATCACCGACCTAGAACTCCAACTCGGATCGGCGCCGGTAAGCATAACTTTTATGCCGACTTTGAGTTGTCTGAAATTTCTTCCTGATCTGTTGGATAAGATCTATGGTTTGAAGGACCGCTTCAGTCCTTCCCATAACCCTGTGACCAACCTCTCCCCAACAAACCTAGGTACGACATCTCCGCGTATATAGGAGCTCAAAAGGCGGAGCACCAATACTGGAGTAATAACTACTATTGTAGGAGAACTCAGCAAGATGAAGGTAGGAATCCCAACTCCAACAAAAATCAATAAGACAGGCCTGCAACATATCCTAAATGGTTTGTATTGTTCGCTCACTCTGGTTGTCGGTTTGCGGATAATAAATAGTGTTGAAATGTAACCTCGTGCCCAGTTCCTCGTGGAACTTCTACCAGAAACGAAAGGTGAACCGAACATCGCGGTCTGAAACAATAGAGACCGGAACCCCATGACGAGCAACAATCTTGTAAACATACACATCATCCAACTTCTCGGCCGAAGAACTCTCCCGAATCGCCAAAAAGTGAGCATTCTTGCTCAATCAATCCACGATGACCCATATAACATCAATATCCTTTTCGGTCTTCGGAAACTTGGTGATAAAATCCATAGAAATCTTCTCCCATTTCAACATGAGAACCTCCAGAGGCTGCAGCTTGCCATGCGGCCTCTGCTGCTCAACCATGACCATCCTGCAGATCAAGCATCTCTCAACATACCAAGCTATCTCCCTTTTCATACACGGCCACCAGTAGCTCAATCTCAAATCCCAATACATCTTAGTGGCCCCCAGATGAATAGAAAAAACGATACTTATGAGCCTCCTCCAAGACAATCTGCTTGATCCCACCAGAAACTAGAACCCAAACCCGACCACATCAGGTCAACAACTTCGAATATTCATGACAAATCTGTCAATCTCTCCCCAGATCTTCTACAGCTTCCATTTCTCCTTCCAAACTCCCTTATCATGAGCCTCCCCAATCAATCTCAAAAGAGGAGAATCAACAGATATCCTCATATACATCTCCCTGTCTGAAGATCCAGCCGAGTTGGGGCTCAAAGCATCCGCTACCACATTCTCTTTACCCGGATGGTAAAGGATCTTGTCGTCATAATCCTTGACTACATCCAACCACTTGCGATGTCTCATATTCACGTTCGGCTGATCCACAAGGTGTCTCAAACTCTTATGATTCGTGTAAACCATACATCGGACCCCATAAAGATAATGCCTCCATATCTTGATGGCAAAAAATACTACCCCCAACTCCAGGTCATGTGTGGGATATCGTGACTCATGCGGCTTCAGCTGCCGCGATGCATAAGCAATAACCCGTCCTCTATGCATGAGGGCTGGCCCTAAATCGGTGATGGATGCATCACAGAATACCAGAAAATCCTTAACTCCCTCTGGGAGGGTCAATACCGGGGCCTTACATAACCTTTGCCGAAGAATCTTAAATGTCGACTGCTGCTCAGGACCCCATCGGAAATCCACCCCTTCATTGTCAGACGAGTGAGGGTACCATAATCTTGGAGAAGTCCTGAATGAATCTCCAATAGTATCCTACCAAGCCCAAGAAACTTGAAATATCCGAGGGAGATTTCCAAACCTCCCACTGCATCACAGCCTCGATCTTGGCCGAATCAACCAAAATCCCATCCTAGTTAACGAGGTGCCCAAGGAACTGGATCTCTCGTAACCAAAAATCACACTTCGAGAACTTGGCATAAAGACGTTTTCACCTCAAAACCCCTAGAAGCTCTTGAAGGTGCTCCTCATGCTACTCTCTGGTCTTGGAATACAGCAATATATCATCAATAAACACAATGACGGATCGGTTGAGCATCGACCTGCATACCTGATTCATCAAATCCAAAAACATAGCAAGCACAATGGTAGGCCCAAATGGAATCACCACGAACTCGTAATGCCCATAACGAGTCTGGAATATGGTGTTCTCCACATCCTCCTCTCTTAATCTAACTTGATGATACCCAGACCTCAGATCTATCTTGGAGAATGAAGATGCACCCTCTATGTGGTCAAAGATGTCATCAATCTGCAGAAGGGGATAATGGTTCCTCACCGTTAATTTGTTCAACTCCCGGTAATCAATATACATCCGATGTGAACCATCCTTCTTCTTGACGAACAGTATCGGTTCTCGCCACGGAGAACTGTTGCTTGCCTAGCAGTTCCTGCAGCTGAGATGACAACTCCTACATCTCAGGTAGTACCAAGCGGTACGGCGCCTTGGCAATCGGGGCCGCAACTAGGACAAGGTTAATCCTAAACTCAACCTGCCTCTTGGGAGCCACAATGGGAAAATCCTCCGGGAACACATCAGTAAACTCCCTGACCACTGGAACCTCTGAAACTGAAATCTGATCCCCAACTCGAGTGTCAACGACATAAGCCAAATAACATGTACACCCATGTTGAATATACTGACGAGCCATCGCTGTGGAACAAAACCCTGAACTGACCCTGGTTCCCTTTCCATAAATAACCAGTTCTCCCCCACTTGGGGTTCGAACTACTACTCGCTGGTCCTCACAATCAATCACAACAACGAATCTGCTCAGCCAGTCCATACCCACTATCATGCATACATCCCCCATGGGATTAGGGATCAAATCAATCGGATAAGACACCCTGAAGATCTCTAACACACAACCTTGATATATCACAGATGCAGAAACCCCATTTTTGTTATCAATAGAAACCCGCAACGAACACTCTAACTCCCCAATAGGCATATCAAACGCCCTACTAAATGATCAAGATACAAAAGACCGAATCACACTCGAGTCAGACAACACAAGAGCAGGAAAAGAGTTCACTAGGAGCGTACCAGTCACAACATCTGGAGCTGCTCTGGCCTCCTCGTTAGTGAGCTGAAAAGCACGACCTCGTGCCCTCAGGGGCTTCACCCTACTCTGACTTCCATCTGTGATCCTCAAAGTAGTCGTTGCTGGAGCCTACGTCGACCTAGCAGCAAGCGAGGGGAAGTTGGCTTCACATGGCCAACCTGGTTGCAATGGTAATAAATACTAGAGCTGAGTGATGGGGCCTGCTGGCGGTAATCCCTCACCATATGGCTCTACCAGCCACAATTGTGGCAGCCAGAATATGATCGGCAAGTACCCTCATGAACATTGATGCACTTCCCACAAGTGCGTCCCTTCCGACTCCTAGATCTGACATCAGCGACCTTCAGATGCTTCAGCATAAGTTGTAACTGTGCTGGGCTGGTCTCTATTCTCTCTTTTGGAGCCCCATCTAAATATCGCGCAACCTGGCGGCCTCTTATAACTCCATCAAAAAACCATAACGTTGAGTGGATAAAAACTGCCTGATATACGTCTTGAGCATGCGCAAGTAATGGGGCACTTAAGCCTACTTAGAAGTAGCAAACTTAGGACAAAACATGGCCTTCTCTATGAACATCTTGGTGATTTCTGTCACCAACTAAGTCCCCTGCCTCAGGTCCAAATACTCCTACGCTAACCTCTCACGCTCTACCAGCAGTACATATCTAGAACGAAACATCTCTGAGAACTGCTCCTAAGACACAACATCTCTCTGCTCAAAAGAATACGAGCTAGTAACAAGCCTTCACCAATCCTTCGCTCTGGACCTTAGAAGGTTCAAATCACACCTGACCTTTTGGTCCGCTGGGCAAGAGCAAGTGAAGAAACACCCTTCAATGTCAGACAACCACCTCATGGCTATGATCAGGTCCTGAACTCCATCAAATGTCGTGGGATTTGTATTGTCAACGTCTCGATACTAGAGGACTCTCCCAACACCAACCCCAGCAACGACAATGACTGTGGTGGTTGTAGCAGCAGTCTCAGACAAAGAAACATAAAGCTCATTGAAATACTCCAACATGGCGGCCTTAATAGACCGAAACATCTCTGTCAACTGAGCTCTAAACTGAGCAACAACCTCCTCCTGAAGAATCTCCCTAGTCTTGTCCTCAGACACAGTTGACCCACTCTGATCACCTGTCCCTGATCCTGATCTGAATCCCGCCTCGAAACGAAGTGTCATCATCATACTGAAAATAAACCAGGGAGATATCAAATAACACACATATCATATATGGGGAACCAACTCCGAACAAAGCCCTGGGGGTTGTGACTTTCTTGTTAGGCATACAACTCCAATGCTTTCAGTAGTACGGGCCCATACTACCTTCCACACCCACCGTATTTGTCTCAAGGATTATCACAACCCTAACAATACATACTATCATACACATACACTCAATCCTCACTCCCTAGAGGAAGGCTAAACATCACGAAACTGGTCGGCTGACCCCACACAACTCATGCATGAAACTTTCACCAACCTTGAAAACAGTTGTGTATGTGAATCATAAATAACGTTAGACCCTATAGAAAGTTGAATACATGATCTTATCCTAAGCCCTTCATCAAAGAAGAATAGGAAATAAGGCCAAACCAAACATTCTCAGGCTATAGAATCTTAGTTATGTATAACTATGATGCACACACTAAAAGACTATAGTAATTATGTCAATTTCATTTAAGGAAGAATCCTAGGCTATCAGGCATCATATAATCAGGCAGTTCTATCATCCAATTCTTGAAGATCCCTAACCTATCACTAGCATGTTGTTCTAACATATCACAATATTAAATAACAGTGTGGTAATTTGGGGTCTACTTACTGGCTCCGACTGATTGTACACATAACAACCTCTTTGATTAACTGAAACACTTCGAATATCATTTTTAAAACCTTTTCCATTGTTTGATACTGGATTCACATGAGTGTTCCTCCAATTCACTTAAACCAAGGCTCTCATACCAACTTGTAATACTCATAAAAATCTTGATAAATTTAAACTTTTTAAGACCAACCAATTTCACTAATTGTTTATAAACATAGTTTTCAAAAGCATTTCAACATCATAGTTCCCAAAATCATAAGTCCAAAGCGTGAGGATGTGTACAATCACACCTTCGCCTTCCTGTTGTCATCTAAAATACATGAAACATAACCCAAAACTATAAGCCAATGCTTAGTGAGTTCCCCCAAAATACAAACACATAACCAAATAACACATATATACAACAACATGCAATGAGTCCACATCTAAAAGTTTGGATTACCCATAAGTCCATAACATAATTTTGGTTAACCCTCGGAGCCCACAGCTTATGCCTGGCTTGCTCCCCGACCAGTTCAGTCCTTGGACTAAATAACATCAAGCCCTCAGTACTAGTCTGGCATACCGCCCGGTCCTCAGCTTGTATCTGGAATGCTCATGAGTACTTAGTACGATTCTGGCATGCCCTACACGACCCACAACTCATATCTGGAATGCTTTAGGGTTTGTTGGCTACCGCGCGGAGCAGTACATCCTCAACCTAACCCAACGCAATATTTCGACATATACTAGATAATACACATAAAAAGATAATCATGTAATAGAGTCACAAGTAGTCCTACAGATCTACCACTCTAGCATATCAATAACTAGCATAAACATGCATATCTATTCGATACTCAACATATAATTGAATATCAAACCAACGGGCCAGCCTTGATGCCTTCGACCCGCAAGTACATTGAGGAAAACTCACCTCGCAAATTGAACAAAAACTGATGAGGTCTCAAATCTGAATCCCAACTCTCTAACCGACACCTATTCCCGCAAATTGATCAATTCCATCAAAAACCCAAAATACCCTCAGGGTCAAACTTGGTCAAAGTCAAAGTCAACTAGTCAAACCCACCAAGTCAACTGAGTCAACCCATCCGAGTCAACCCAACCGAGTCAACCTAACCAAGTTAACTCAACTGAGTTAACTCAGGTTGCTTATGCGAGGCGTATTCTTGAGGTACACAGGGCGTACACAAGGCCTCGCAAGCTGACCTCCATCGGGGTGGTTGACCGAGTACGTGGTACGTACCCTCGTAAGCCTAAAAATCTCATAAAGAGCTTAATGACTTAAGCTCTTACGTCCCAACTTCAAATCCATGGCCAAAATACACTCTAGAGTCATAAAGTTTCTAACTTTATGACTTTACATGCCCATTAAGTGATTAATTCAATGTCGCAATCCATTAAGACCTTCTACAATATTCATGGGGAAAAACTAACAATTGAGACTTAGTTTTTATGACTGCGGACCCCTCCAACGATCTGAAAGGACAACTCAGATCACCAAGAAAATGCAATGCTCAAGATAACACATTTGGGACCAAAAAGTATTACTAAAACACCCATTTCTAGATCTACATGATTGAATGATAAAGTTGCAAGATTTATACCTTATAAAGGTTGCAAATGAATAATAAGTTCTAGATCCAAGGTGCTTCACTCCTCTAAGATGAGCTTGACTTCCTTCCTTCTTCTTCTAAGCACACAAACACACACTTTAAGGCTTGAAATGGCTTCATAAGGTGAATCTAGGGTTACAACACGAATGAGAAGGTGGAGGCTGATAAAGTGAAGGGAAATGAGGCCATATGGATGCTTAAATACCAGCCAAATCCAAAAAATTAGGGTTTCCTCATTTATCAAGTACGCCCTTCATACACTGATGTACGCCGAGTGTACACCACGTACGCATAGTTACTCCGAAGGTCCTTAAATTATGATAATTCCCTTAAGGCCCTTCTTGCGTACATTCTTGAACTTTGGGACCAAAACAATACAAATATATTAAAGAGGTTTAATTTAGAAGTACCTCATATTGGGATGTTACACTAAGATAGAAGCTCCCTATTCCAAGAAACCCCAATAAAGGATTCAAACTTATTGTCAAAATGTGTTTTAAAAAACAACACTTTCTTTTTAACCTTTTTCTCTAAGTGTAAAATTCATTAATAGCTAATGGTCCGACAAGGATACTTCTACCTTAAATATAAATCGATTGCTCCGAACACAAAAGATTACCCATGACCATCATAAGAAGAGAAGCTTAACGGTATTCCTTACATTCACCCGATTGGATTTATTGTTATATAGTCATTAAAAAATAAAATGTCGTCTTCTTTCAGAATAACCAAGATAAAAGAGGCATGCAACCTCTAATAATCTCACATGTTGATTCAAAATCTTTGATAAAATTAAAACCATCAATTTTAATAGTGTCCTAATATTTTTTATAAATTTTAATGTGAAGTCGTCTTGCCCCGGGGCTTTTTCGTTTTCGGAACTCTACAAAACTCCTTGATATTAGAATAGAAAAGAATGGAACTAACACAACATATACTTTAAAATTATAGTTGTAACGTTATAAAAAAATACAAAAGTTAAACTTGAGAAGAATTTAAATAAAGATTGTTGTTCATCGATTTAACACTAAATCCTTATTCTCTGCTGAATCATTTAATCCTTTTGGAAAAACACACATGAACACATATAAGGGTGACGGAGAAAATGATGACAAAGAAAGTGATGGGTCTCGAAGAAAAACATGATTCTAGGAGTTTCAAAGTGTATTTGATTTATGGAAAATATTGAAAACAAATTTTATTTGATGTTTTTGATCATTTAGAAACCATGTTTTCGCAAATTCATCACTAGCTTAGTCTTTATCAAATTAATTGCTTCTTGTTGTATACTTAGTAGTTCATAGTTTGTAGTGAAATACTGAAGCATCGCACTACACAAATAGAGTTCAACTCGTAAATTAGTTTCTTTATGTTAGCAAATGTAATACAAATAGTTGATTTCGGTTTCATACCCTTTAAACTCTTCTATGGTTGAAAGAGTTGTGAGCTCTCACGAAGTCCTTAATCTCAGAGCATCGTTTTGATACCATATTGTACTAGTATAACCTTTTGTTTCTCTTGAATTGAAAAAATCCATACCATTTAGCGATTAAAAAATATGAAAAAACACATTATCACCTATTTACAAGAACATAAATATGACTTCAGAAAATGAATTGAGATTGGAAATTTCAATGACTTATAACATTTTTAAAAAATGATTTTGATAATTACATAAAATATAGTTGTTAATACTACATTACTATTTATTATTATGGATAACCCATAAGGGTTACTAATGCATTAACATCGTATAAATAGATACATAAGTTACAAAAGAGGACTTTACACTCTACATAAGAAAAAAAGAATATTATACAAAATACACTAATATTTAACACATCCCTTCAGTTGAAGCATGGAGGGCTCACAAATGCTCAAGCTGTTATGAAAGTCTACCAACAGTTATGTAAGAAGCCATTTTGTAAAAATATCTATAAACTAATGAACCTATGTAACATGTAACACACGTACCTGACTAATAGCAACATGTTCCCTAGAAGAATATAATCAATTTCCTCATGTTTGGTTCTTTGATGCTAAAATAGGTTATAAGCTATGCCATGGAACTCAAGTTGTTACAAAAACAACCACAACACGAGACGGGGGAAAACATAACTTGAGGATGAAATTTAGAAGTAATTCAATTTCAAAAACAACACCAGTCACCTCTGGTACTTAGCTTGGACACTAGACTTTGAGACAAAATGTTGGCATTAGCAGGACCATGTGCTTAGCCTGTCAATAAGATAGACATGGAACCTAGAGTTCGAGAGTCATGTATAAGTATAGCCAAACCAGTAAGCATTGAAGTTAGAAACCAAATAGTGGACATGAGACAAAAAAATTTGAAGATCGTGCATAAGAGTGCCCTGAAGGTAGAAAAATATACAATTAAGAGCAAGAAAGTGTGGTTTACATGGGTTATTCCTGTAGAGAGGGACATGTTAAACCACATATAAAGTATAAGGATGAGTAAAGACGAGATGTGCTAATGCTTTCGCAAGAATGAAATATAGGGTTGGATTCGATGTAGGTTTGCCTTCAAAAGAGAGCTTGGAATTTTAGTATGTCGATGTGTTACATGGATTGTACGTGTCCATAGGCACGAAAAAGGATGCATTGAGTAAAAGAGGATTGAGAGATGAATAAAATAAAAGAGTTACAAGTAGTAGGAATCCATAGAAAAAAAGATCCTAATTAGAACATACGAAACTTATATTTGATTCAACAGATGACTTGGGTTAATAATACAATAATATTTATATCATCTACATAGAGAGGTAAGTATACGGCACTGGTTCCATGATGATATATAAAGAGATACATATTAGTTCAACTTCTTTTAAATCCAAAAAAAGGCAATGTAAGTAACAAAATATTGGTACCTAGCATGGGGCTTTGTTAAGACCATACCAGGCCTTATGAAGCTGACATAAATGGTTAGGAAATAGAGGATGCACATAAATATAAGTTTTTTTTAATATATACAACCTTATTGAGATCACAGTGTAGGAGTGCATTTTCACATCAAGTTGATGTATAGGTTAGTTAAGGGAGACAAAAATGCTAAAAATAGTATGAATGGGTGTATAATAGGAGTTTGTTTTTATATATACAACCTTATTGAGTTTATAGTGTATGAGTGCATTTTTCACATCAAGTTGATGTATAGGTCAGTTTAGGGAGCCATTAGTTTTCCAAGTGATGATTGGATAACAATCAAGTCTTCATGGTAGAGAATAGAAGTTGTAGGCGATGGTTCATTTTTAGTAACTAGAAGGGCTAAGGATAATTAATAATAGATGAACAAATTGTACTAAATAAGGTAGGGAAAGGATGAAAGTCCTTGTAAGGAAAATAATCTTCATGAAATAAAATATGGTGAGAGATGGGGAAATTTTGAGTAAGAAGGTCAAGATATATATCGTCATGATGATCATAAGAGGGACAAAGGTACATAGTGGAAATGGATTGAAGTGAAAAATTATGAATAACTATCGAAATATTTTTAGGATAATAGATGCAACCAAACACTCATAGGTAAGATTAAGATGAAGAAAGAAAAAACAAACCCTCAAATAGTTGGTTTTATTAGAGAGTGGTTGTGAGAAGAAGATTAAAGGTGTGAAAAACAACAAGAATAAACTCAACACAAATTTTGGGAGGTAGAGAATATAACATCCCTAAAATTTTGAAAAGTTAGGGAATATGTGACCTTTAATGTAAAAAGCATATTTTAGTCCAATATTATAAATTTATGAAATTTTAAGCATGTTTCTTGATTGATATCCTGTTACATGTAAAAATGAGAGTAAAAAAGTGTTATCAAGATCACTGATATTGGATTTAGATCAATGGATTGAGTAATTTGGTTGAGAGGGAAAATGGAAAATTGGTTAAGTATCAAAACTACAAAGTAGATTAAGCAACACATAATTCTAGATTATGCATCACATACAATCTCTTTAACGTAACACGGTGAAGTATATTTTATTTCATAGATAGGTATCATGTTATGCAAAATGCTACGTGTAATAAGAGTATCACGTGATGTGTTGAAATTAAGATGTTGAATCGGGTTTTACTAGAACATGATGTGTGTATGTTTGTTGATAAGACACAATTTAAACATGAACACAACATGATCATGTATGATACGTGAAACATACATCGACATGGAAGATCAACGTATAAACATAAGGGAAATCGGTATTCAAATTCTTTCACTACCCACACGATTTCAGAGCTATCCCATGGTGAGTTTGTAACATCCTAAAAATACCTATAAAAACTTTCATTTTTAAACCATTAATTCCATACCACCAATTGTTCAACAACCAAAAAGGTAAAAGTGTAGTTTTCAAACATCAGAGTATCTCAAAACTAACTAATATGAAAAAACCATCAGGGATGTGGTGCAGTCAAGCTGTGCTCTTTTCTTTGAAACCGGAAATACCTGAAAATGTTAAACCATAAACCATAAGCACAAAACTTAGTAAGTCCCCAAAATACAACATACCATACATACATTGTCATGGGCTACCCCGTGGTCTTGCATACAAGTGTCGTGGACTACCCTTATGGTCTTTCATACCATTTCTATGGGTTTCCCCAGGGTCTTCCATGCAAGTATCACAAAGAAAACTATCATCCTACATAACAAAATATAGTGGGCTGGAATTAGTTCCTTCTATCCATGAGTACAGTGAGAAGACTCACCTCAACCTCGAAGACAAGATAAACCACCCACTCAAGCCAATGAGATCAAGCCTTCCCTTGCTGAACATATCCATGATAAAATTAACAATCAAGGAAATGAATGGCCCACGGATGTTATAGGATCACAATTAAACCTCCTTTGGGCAAAAGACCATTTTTCCCTTCCCATATTATGTCCTAACATGGTTGACCAAAAGTCAAACCGGTCAAAAAGTTAATGGTCGACCCTTAGTTGACATACGCTTTGTGTAACTAATCCATGCCCTGCGTATAGAGGCTACGCCCAACATAGAGCCCGCATTCCCTAAGTCTTCTATTAAGCTCTTAATAAAGCAAGCCAAACTCTCAAAGTCCCAGGTCTAATCTAAATGAATGTCTTCATGGATGAAGTCTTTGAATTTATCCCTTTGTATGGCCAAGATGAACACACAACCAAAATCTAAGTCCCAGATGAAACATTTTTCTCAATAACTCATGTATGGATAGATGAGAGTGCCCAAACTCTTATTTTTATGACTCTAAAACCTCAAAAACAGGATAAGGAGGCATTCAAATGGTCTGGAGTAACCCATACACACAAGGACCAAAGTCAAGGGACAAAAATCATTAAAACCCATGAGCTAAATAGATCTAACAAAAAGGAACATCAAGATGCAAGCTTTATACCTTTTGGAGATAGGTGATGAAGTGTAAAGTCTGGATCTACAAAGCTTTGAGCTCACACTTGCTTCTCCAATGGACTCCTTATTCAATATTGCACATAAAATCACACTAAGGCTTCCAAAACTCATAATTGGCGGCTAAGATTTCAAAGGAACGATATGAGGAGATGGAGGTTGGTTATGGGAAGGATTCTAAGAAGTTAGAGCCCTTAAATAGGGCTTAAAACCTTAGGGTTAATGTTTTGGTCAGCAATGCCTATGCCCTGCATAGCATAACCTACGCCATGCGTAGGTCATTAACCTCAAAATCTGATTTGAGCATCTATGCCATGCGTAGCTCTTTTACACCTTGTGTATGGAAAAAATCCCTACTCCTGGTTCAACTTCAAACAACCATAACTTCTTCGTTTCAACTCCATTTTTGGTGTTCCTTATATGCACGAAAAGGTATTGAAGAGCCCCATAATTCCATCTAGTTAATTTTGGCTTAACACATGTGGAAGAAAACCATAACCCATGCAAGAAGCTCGACATATAACTTTTCCCATTTTACACTTTGGTTCCAACACACAAATCATGGGCATAGATTTCATAACCAATATTATCAACCTTAAAAAAGGTCTAAAATTTATTTTCTCAAATCCCAAAGCCTTTACACGATGGAATTACGGTCCACAAACCCTGAATTAAGTAACGTCCCAAAACAGGGTGTTACAAATTTAGGTGCTTTGACGACGCATTCTTGGGGCACAATTAAGTGGATTCAAAGTGGACGAAAGATTGAAACATTTAAAACAACTATGTATATATTTCTTCTTCTTCTTCTTCTTTTGTAATTTACATGGATATCCATGGTATTTATTCAAAGAGATGTTAGAACTCTAAATTACACCATGGATGCTTTGTTGATATTGTAAGAAGTGTTATGATCATGAATTCAAAATATAATTGGTTATTCCCAAGATAAATTCTTGAATTTGACATAGCTGATCCCAAACCCTAATTGTGTGATTTCGTTGGAAATGTATATTAAGCTTGTGACTAAGTTAAGAAGATGAGATATTCATGAGGTTTAATTTATTTTGAAACAAAAATTTGAAATATGAAATTTCAATGATCAAGTGAATAGTCGTTATGACATTAAATTGGAACTAAACTCTTTATGGATTATAATATGATAGTAAGAACTAAATGTATTATTTGAAAAGGTTTTTGGCAAAGATCTGGGCTAAGAGCACCATGTAAAGGCTAGATGCAAAAGTGGTAGATAGTTTTCACTAACTAACAACCTGAGTTTTGTTGACCTTTTTAATATGACTACATGGCTTAATGAGTTGAACATTATGCTTTAAGTTACTCTTTATAAGAATAAGTATTTGTTATAATTATATGATTTTCAAAAGATGAAAACATGATATATATATATATATATATATATATATATATATATCTTCCTATACTAATAAAAGAATAGTTATTAGTGCCACTTGTCATTTTTTCATGATTTGCATTTTCTTTTCAAATGCTCTATAAAAATGACACTTGGCATTTTCTCATAATTTTTTAATTTTTAAAAAGTATTGATGTTGATAATAAGTTAGGTAAGTATTTATTTGGTTCTTTATTCTTAGGAGAAATTTAAATTCTTATTGAATAAGTTAAGGTTATGATTGCCGATAGTTAATTATATTTCTACATTGAAAAATCCTACAAAATCATGTTTAATTAATAATTTATTGATAATAATTGATTAATAATTATGGGTTTTACTAAAAAAATTAATTATTTTTGTAACTGTGTTTCCCACGTGCTATAACCTATTATATATAATATGTTAAATGATTTGAAAAGTATGTTATGGTTATTTGGTTATGTGAACTCTTTTCAAAGAGTAAGCTAATGATTCAATGTCAAATCTTTTGATGTTATATGTCATATGAGTTATGTTGAAATTGTATGCGTTTGATATGAAAATGTTTAGTACTATGCAAACTGTTATGATTTGTTGTAAGTATGGCATTTTTTTTGATCGAGTCCTGAAAGAAAAGTGTGATGCATCATTTACAGAATTGCATAGTAATGAAAACTAAATTAAATGTCGGTTTGCCCAAGGGTCTGTATGAGCACTAATATTTCATAGGGTTCCACATAGGGATAAATGAAAGTCTACTAGGAGGGTACACCGTGGTGCAAAGTAAAGAGTCTTAAATGTTGGGGCCATGGCAAGATGATTTGTTGTGGTCACGTTATGTAATTGATTCCAGTCAGGATGATGAAAGTGATGGGTTTTATAGGTTATAAAATTATGTATGAGGCGAAAAAAATACTTCACTCTTAAGTTCAAATGCAACCTATTTGGATCTATATTTTCTTTATTGATAGCAATAAACTGTGAACATCAAGAACCCTAATGATAACCTATTATAATCGAAATATACATAGAATTAGGGTTACATACCTCTTGATTATTATAGCAAATAATCACACTAATATCCTTTTTGAAAACCTTAGAAAGCAATCACCAAAAGATTAGTGCCTCTAATGGTTTGTACCTACAACCCTAGAAACTCTAGAATGAAGATGATAGAGAGAGGAGATAGGTAGCAATTTCGTTCCTAAACTTGTAGGTACAAGTATGAACAAAAATAATGAGCCAAGTGGTCATATTTATAATTTAGGTAACTTCTAGGCAAATCTAGGTTTGAATTGATTAAATAATAGATTTAATCATAATTCAAATCATTTCCTTATCTACATCAAGGAGGCTTCGAGAAACCCTAAGAACCCCTCCAAAACCGTCCATGTCATGGAAGGTTCTAGAATTGTTTCTTTTGTTCAACTATTCAACAATTACAATTCACCCTTGCACCTTTAACTAATTCTAATTAATACCGAATTAATTTCAGATTAATTCTGATTAATAATTAATTAATTTTAATCTATTTCTTATTAAATTATTAACCAAGTAAACGAACAAATCAATTATTTATTCCCAATTAATATATTAATTATATAATATATTAACAAATCATTTTTTTTTCTCTTTCTCTCTCTCAATATATATATATATATATATATATATATATATATATATATATATATATATATCCAAATATCATTTCTGGCTATTTATAGTTATGAGGGTAACCCAAAAAGGATTTTGCTTCTGTTTGCAAGTTTATACCAATTTAGTTATGAGCTTTGACACCATAATCCAACAGAAAGGAGAGAACATCCCAAAAAAGGTAGTGAAAGGGAGAACATCTTACCAAGTAATATAAATGAAAAGCAAAATGGGATAGAACATGTGTATTTGCATTGTTTAAGGACATGATTTGTACAATCAGTGAATTGGTTTTAAGTATATAAAACTTTGTGGAAACTTATGAAAATGAAGGGATTATGAATTATGTAATAGTTTATCAAATTTATAAAAATGAAAGTTTTAAAAATTGTTTTAAAGCTTATGAAAGTATATGAATTTGATATTCATATCAAATATTGTAAATGTTTTGGGTCTAAAACCATATTACTCATGATACATTATTGTCTTACATATGTTTTTATTTAAATGTAGTGTATACCAAATGCATATATGATGTATTAGATGATTATTC
Organism: Lactuca serriola; assembly: GCF_051521515.1. Lineage (NCBI taxonomy): Eukaryota > Viridiplantae > Streptophyta > Magnoliopsida > Asterales > Asteraceae > Lactuca > Lactuca serriola. The sequence goes on from NC_136414.1 coordinate 66,459,805, forward strand.
TAGTACTAATAACATTGGGTTTTTTGAAGGAAAAAACTAGACCTAGTAAACTTGTTTGTAATGGAAATTTTTGGGACCATATTTTGATAAATGTGGTTGAATTCTAGAAAACATTTAAAACCATAGTAACTTATTTATAAAAGTTTGGGTGTTACAAAGAACCTTTGATAAGCTGCATTAGAAGGATGTTGTTGGCCATGCATATGGTGCATTCAGGCTTGTCATTTTCTTATGATGTGTATAACATTCCTGATGGGACATACCACAATATTGTATTCTTTGGGTTACTGGCATGAAAATTTCCTAGGAGTCACCTATTCTAAAAGTTTCTCTAGCGCGGGCCTCTTTAACTATAGATTTCCTCTGCGATTGACTTTCATCTCAACCTTAAAACATGGTATGAGAGGGAAGACATCAACACCCCTTATAAGGCAAATCTTAGTTCTCCTTCTAATTCAATGTACGATTAAGGGTCTATCCTCAGTTCGCCCCTCACTACAAGGTTCGACTTCCTTGTCAAACACATTGATATGTACCTAGTCTCTCATACCGTTTGTAACATCCGTAAAAGTCACGTACCATAATATTAGCCGCTTTGGGCATCCCAACACAAAAACTTCCCAAGAAGTTACCCATCTTGATATTTCTCTTTCATGGGCCTGCTTAACTATTGAATTCTTATAGGATTTAATATCCTTACTGATTTACGACACATTATGATAAGGAATGTATCCACATCCCTTGTACGGAAATGTTTAGTTCTCCTTCTCAGTCGAAGTAGGATTACAACCTTGAAGGACATTAAAAGTGCATTTGAATACCATGACTTAGCAAGTACTTTTGTAAATGTTGGTTAATAACTTCTTGATAATAATAAAATTGAAAAGTGTGAATGTTAGTTTTAAATTGATTAAGTACATCCGCACACATTGAAAAACACAGACAAAAACATCAGATTTTTCACACATAGTGAAGACCCAAAAAAAATGAGAAAAAATCATAAGAAAAAAATAACAGGATATTTATAACCAATAGATGTTGTCCATAAATAAAAGTGTCTTAGTTTAAATAAATGTGTAGATTTGGAAATAGAAGTATAAAATGGTAAATGATATGGTTTTCCAAGCTAACGAGCATGACACAACGACAAAGTGTTCGTAGAACAAGAAATAAGTTTTGAAGACAATAGAAACTTAAATAGATAGATAGTTATAGATAACCAAGCCATCAATGGCATATATAAATGTAATAGGAAAAGTAGTCATATTAGTAGAGGTGGATGTTAAATGAAGCACATGGTACAAGTCGTCAACATTGCGACATAAATAGAGACTATTACATTTGTTAAGATCCTTAACGGAATAACCAAGCAAATCAAATACAACGAAAACATTATTATCAAAAATATATCTATGAGTAGAAGTTAGATTTTTAACCTTTTTGTTTAAAATAAGAATATTTTTTAAAGATAAACTATATTTTGAAAATAGAAAAAAGAGTTACCAACATATCTATGTAGGTTTAAAGCACCATTTACAGGGATTAATGGGAAATATTACCTTGGTTGGAGACTATGTGTGAACTTGCTCTAGAATTAGTAATTTGTGTCTTATGGTCGCTGAACGAACATAGACTGAAAATTGAAATCAAGGTCAGTGGGTTGTTGATTGCCATGGTATATTGTTGTGTGACTCATAAAAGATGTGTTAGAATTATGCTTTGGAGCTTGTTGAAACTGATTTTTAGCGACATTAGAAGACATAACAACACCATTGGCTTATTGGGCAATATACACTTTCTATTAGACTACATAAGGATGCTACTAAAGGTATCGAAGCTGTCAAATAGATTGATGGAGCAATGAGGCTGCTGGAATAGGTCTAGAATGGTTGGAAGAGTTGTGGAAGCACTACTGGAAAATTAGCTATAGAGTACACCCCCATCTAATACGGTTGTAAATAAAAACCGTATTATAAAGGGATAAATAAATATAATACGCACAATTTCAGCATCTAATATGGTTAAGGAGATGTACTAGAAACAAAATGAAATAACTAAATAAAATACGCCCCCATTTTGATTAAGTACGGCTAATACCTAAATTGAATACGCTTCTCCTCCCAACCGAACACCTTAACACCACCCTTTCTCCATCTCTACACCACTAATCGGTCCTTCATCTCCATCTCCCCTGTCGCAACACCATCGTCACCGGCCAGCCAGCCTCGCCTCGCACCCCCAATAATTCAACCAACCTGAAAATCCCACCACCGGACCATCATCATCATACAAATTAACCACACCTGCGGTTCAAATTTAAAGGGTAAGAGCTAGATATATTTTTGGTAAAACTAGATATATTTGCCTGATTCAGGTCACAAAAATTGATTCAGGTCACAAAAATTGTAACAAAGTTGATATAAAAAGTAATGAGTTGTGTTGTGGAAGGTTGTGTGATAACTCATAACACAGGTACCACCCTGGAGCACAAAAATGAAAAAGAATAACTTGAAGTAAATAAATCCTGCACACACAAACAACACAAGTCATTAGAAATTTTAAATTCATACAAAAAAAACATTAAAATCCCACAACATACGCCATTATTACCACCACCAGGGACAAACACCGATGGTGGTGCACCACCAGCAGGAGGAGGAGGAGGAGGAGGAGGAGGATGAGGATTTGTGCCAAAAAGTGACATTTGTGGGTTGTTAATAGATGCAGGAACTGATAACTCAGAAAGCATGTCAAGCAAGTTAGCACCACTTGAAGGAGCTTGAGAAAAAGGCATCAGCTTTGTTACCACTGGAGTTGGAGTTGAATCAAAGTTTGCCCAATTGTCATTTAACGAAACAGGAACAGAGGGGGGAATTTTCTGTGTTTGTGGGACCGAAGCAACTGAAGGATCATCAGTGTCAAAATCAATCAAAGAACTTTGTCTGTGGTTGTAAAGAAGTTGAACCACCATTGGTTTTGGGAGGAGGTTCGATTTAAAAATAAAAAGTATAATTTTTTGAAATAAAGAAATTGTTTTAGTGATATAATTTTTGTTTTTCATGAATATGAAAAACAAACCACCAAAAAATAAGTTACTGGCTTTGGGGAATTAAGTTTCAGAACAATATGATTTAGTAAAAAAAAAAAAATTTAAGTACAATGCTCACGTACAAAACTTAATAAAAAAGTTGAATAAAATTATAATTTAATAAACTATAATTATAATTTTATTGTGGATAAGCTCCCGAATTAAAAGTTCTTTTTATCATTTTCATTGCGACATGACCTCCACTATTTGTAATTGGCATTTTTAATGCAACTTTATTTTACATGGAATTGCTTTCCGAAACATATTAAAGCTATTCAATTTTGGTATAAATGTAACACTCGAATAAATATCGTAATTAAACAATTTATATATAATATATTGTTTGGACTTTAGAGGTCTCGAGAGACCACATACTCAAGTATTGTCAAACTTCCCAAAAAGTTATGTGTCATTTTCTTTAACAAGTATAATGAGTGAAAAACAATACATATATGGATCGAGGCTTGATTCCTCTACCCCTTACTTTCTAGCTTTCGATATACAGATTCTATAGAAAATCTAACTCCAGATTCACGAGGTTTGACTAAAGGGCCTTTTGAAAGATTCAAATTTACCCTCAAGAATTTGTTCAATATTTTCCTTAAGTACTACACGCTCTTGACAGTCCTTGAGTACTACACGCTCTTGGAGTTGTACGTTACTGAAAACAATTGACCCATTGATAGAACAAATAGTTAATATTTACCACTTTAATATTAATAATTTCTTAACATTTCATTCAAATTATTTTATTCTATTGTACCTTCACATTTGATAATTTTGTAGCTATAATAGCAATGCACTTACATTTCAATATCAATATAAGCATTATACTATTATTTGTAAATAAAAGAAAAAACATTGTTATTATTTTGTGGGATGACTCTAATCCTTTCTTTTTGTGGTATTTTTTTTACACAAACGTATCGTGAAACTTGGATGTATTGACTACCACGGGCTAGCAGTGAATATTTACATAACCTCAAGAAGTTTCTTAAAGTTGCTGAGGATCATCGGGTGAATAGAGGAGAATGTTACATTTGGTGTCCTTGTAAAATGTGCCGAAATTGTAAAAAGGTCTATGATTTGGATATAATAGAAGAACATCTGATATGTGAAGGATTTATGAGTGGATATACGTGTTGGTCACAGCATGGCGAGTTATTGATTGATCATAACACAATTGATGTCGAATCTAGTTATGATGATACAGATGATTCAGAAGATGACATCCATGATAACCTAGATGACATGTTACATGATATTGAAGATAATGTGCCTGATAGAGATTATGAAAAATTTCAACAATTGTTTGAAGACGTTGAAAAACTGTTGTATGACGGCTGCATGAAATTTACCAAGCTTTCTGCTGTTCTAAAATTGTTTAACCTAAAATCAAATAATGGTTGGAGTGATAAAAGTTTCACAAACTGCTAGGGGTTATACATGAAATGCTCCCTGAAAGTAATGAGTTACCTGTCTCATGATTCCTGATCAACAATCATTTTACTTTTGCCCTCCATGAAATGACAACTTTAGGCTCTCTTTTATTTAGGTGTCGTTTTGTGTTGATTTAATGGACTTAATAGGAAAAAACATGTCATAGGAAGATCTTTATTGCTTAGGAGATTTCTGGTTTTCTCCCATGTAGTGTCAAAGTATTTGGCATAAAGAGCCCTCAATAACTTGCTTGTCCTGTACGCGGATAGAGGGAGTTTCAACTCGGCCTTCTACTAAGAGTGTTGCACAAATTCCATTTCTTATCTTATTCTTATGGGAAAGAGTGAACACTATGACTAGTGAGGCCCCCTCCTTATTTGCGATCGCACCTATTCTTTTATTGAACTAAAATATGAAATTGGTGTTATGAATAATACCTACAATTACAAATGCATTTGGATTAAAAAATTGACCTTTTTTTTAAAAATTTTAAAATCTTGTTTTTGATTTGTAAAAATGTTGTCTCGTTAATTCTTGGGCGCATGAAATCCCATCTGTAATCCATATCAAAAAAACAAAACTATTAAAAAATGTATTATAACTCCACATTATTTGGGATAATCCCAAGTTTGGCGCCGTTCATCAATCTACATTAAAAAGTAATATATATGTTTTTGATTCTAGACTAAACTGCAAAAATGGTCCCTGTGGTATGCAAATTTTTGGGGTTTTAGTCCAAACCACGACTTTTTTGGATTGGTGGTCCTTTTGAGCTACTTTCTTTGCGTTTTTGGTCCCTCAGTAAACTGAAAAGACTATTATGCCCTTCTGATATATATTTTTATTCTTTTTCTATTTAATTTAAATGAAAAATAAAATAATTACCTAATTTGGGGCCCACCTCTCTCTCTCTCTCTCTCTCTCTCTCTCTCTCGATGGATTACAACCAAAAACACATACGACTTTGTTCTTCATCTTCTTCCCCCTTTCACCATATTCTCTCCTTCCAAAAAAACCTAATTTCTCCCATAAAAAATGCTCAATTCCTACATGTAGAAAACGCAATCAAGATTCATAAACACATAAGCCACCATCATTCGCCACCAACAGTCTCCATCCCCCTTATCGATCATCGTTTTCAACAGATTGGGAAGGGAAAGAAAAAGAACACAAATACGAAGCACCTCCGGTGGTGGCTGGGAAATTGCGAGGAGAGGAACACTGATGGCAACTTCATCTTGTTTCTAATCGCTTTTCTGGGTTCGATTTACTTCGGGATTGTTACAAAAAACGATTTAGATGGTGACAGAATGAAACGATGGTATTTGAGACCCGACGATTCAGCGATCTTTTTGGACCTGAAACGCGCTCCAGCTGCAGCGATTTTCCATTTTCTCACAGCTTTATTGTTATACACATATTTAATCCCGATTTCTCTATACGTTTCAATAGAAATCGTGAAATTTCTACAGACGATTTTCATCAACAGCGACATTCATATGTACTACGAAGAAGCTGATAAACCCACACAGGCGCAAACTTCAAATATCACCGAAGAACTCGGCCAAATCGACACGATTTTATCAGACAAAACCGGGACTTTAACCTGCAATTCAATGGAGTTCATCAAGTGTTCAATAGCAGGAACAGCATACGGACGTGGTGTTACAGAAGTTGAAAGAGCTATGGCGAAAAAGACAGGATCACCATTGGTTGTTAATGGAAGAGTTCTTGATGGCGATAATGATGATGAAGACGATGATTCTGGGTTATCTGTAAAAGGGTATAATTTTGAAGATGAAAGGATGGTCAATGGTTATTGGCTTCTTGAACCACGTTTTGATGTTATTCAGAAGTTCTTTAGATTACTTGCGATTTGTCACACAACGATTCCTGATGTTGATGAAGAAACAGGGAGAGTTACTTATGAAGCTGAATCCCCTGATGAAGCTGCTTTTGTTATAGCTGCAAGATCAAGAGAGAGAGAGAGAGAGAGAGTGGGCCCCTTATTTTTATTCTTTATATATAAATATTTATAGAAAAAAAAAGTGGAAAATAAATATAATAAGGGCAATTTAGTCTTTTCAATTTATTGAAGGACCAAAATCACAAGCAAACTACCTCAAAAGGACCACCAATCCAAAAAAGTCATGGTTTGGACTAAAATCCCAAAAAATTGCATACCACAGGGACCATTTTTGCAATTTTGTCTTGATTCTATCACAAAATATATATCTTATATATAATTACTTTTTTTATACTATCAGTCAAGTCAAGGCACGTCTTTGCACATTAATTAGATTAAAAATCAAAATTGACCAAAAGTCAAAATTGCAATTCGCGTTCACTTTTACTTATCACGAAACGAACGCCTCCGCCTCCGCCTTCGGTCGACGACGCCTCCGCCTCCGGCCGACGACGCCTCTGCCTCTCGTCTCCAGTCGATGACACAGACGAATCCGGCCTACAGCCGCTTCCGCCTCCTCCTTCTTTCACGTTGTTTACAGGTACGATCGGCCTTTGGGTGTAGTTGATTAATGTTGTGTTTATGACAATGTCTTCTTTGTACGGCATATTACTTCATATTGCTTGTTGATAACCCTAGAAAGCATCATCGACTCGTACAATGCTGATTAATGTTGTGTTTTGTAGATTTTGGTAGTACTAGTGCAATGCTGCTAGTTGGCTAGGAGTCGATAATGGTTATTAATCGACAATTTCAACTGGTCTATGATATCATAATCATATTAATTTCTAGTAACCTACTTCTGGTTATGATTATTTGATTATTTCTTTTTCTGGAATAGATCCTAGAGGCAAACCACATATACATTATACAGTTTAGGATCAATTTCTGAAAACAACACCTGCAGATGGCAATAACCATACTACAATTCTTGAATTCTTGATTTCATAAAAATTGCTCTATTATACTTCACACAATACAGACACATACATTACTGATGTTTTTTGAAGATTTAGCTTTGAAATTATATCCACTAACCCGTTTTTCATTGGTGTGGTGTCCTATTTTAGAATATGAAGAAATCCAAATTCCAATATAATAAAACAGAAAGTAAATTTACTATTTACCTGCGTTCTTTTAATGACACTAAATCCTTGAACAACTGAAGTTCAGTTGAGTGTAATTCCATGAGAAGAGCTTGTTTTTTAGTGGCATTTCCCAATTGATAAGCATGTTCAACAACTAGATAAAAAGATTCAAAATTAAATTTTAATATCAAGAGGCATCAAAATTCCAATATTGCCCTTTTAATATATTTCACTTAAACCTCAATAATATTGTAATTTGTTACTCATTTTTCTATGCTCATTATTACCTGCCATCAAAATTACAATATTGCCCTTTGTCATGGTATTTTAAAACTTCTCTCTCCTTTGCATTTGTTACTTTCCTCTGGTAAATCATATTAACATTCTATGCTATAAACTGACTAATAAATTGAAATCAGAAAAACAGGAACAAATATATCTATATTGTTTTTGTTATCTTGTATTTATTCTTATGGAATTTTCGTTGTTTGATTACACTTTTTTGGTATGAGTTTTTTATTCTTATGGATTTTTAATTGTTCGTTGTTTAATTCTTTCATGGTTTCTTGAATTTCCAAAGCCTTTTCAAGGTTGTATATGAGGAAAGATATCTTTAACATATCTTTACCCTCATCGTTTTCTATGATCATTTTTATGCTCATTTTCTTATCAACGGGTTTGAGGTAGAAAGAAAAACTAGAAAAAGAAGTGTTGGTAAACCCAAAACGAAACATCTTGAAGCAAGGTATACATATTAACAAACATTATTTGAGTTAGTATATGAATCAAGAGTACATAAAGCATCGGATTTGTTTTGAAAAGAGCATTAATTTACCTCGGTTTTTTTTTTTTTTTTTTTTGCAGATTTCCTGTTATGGAGGCTTTGCATAAATGTTTTTGTAAGGTACACAAACATCCCTTGTATTTCATGTTGAATTTGCTCATATTTTTTATGTTTAGGAGAAGTTTTCACCCTTTGCATTGCTATGCTATAGATGAAGTTGTTAATGGCAGGAAGGTCCTATAATTTAAGTTTTCTTCATTAAAAGTTATTTGAGATTTTGAATCCTAAGTTTTTTTTTTTTGTTTTTGTAGGCATACAATGAATCAGCCACACAGGGGAAAGAGAGGTTAGAGGTGTGACATTAACAAATTTAAGAATATTTTTATGTTTAATGAACTAAGTTCATTGTAATTTTTTTTCTGTTTCTGAAAATGAAAACATGATCAATGATGTCCCACTTCTTATGGTTGGAATGGAATCATATAGTAGGTTTGTATTTTGTAAAGATTGATCCTGCACATGGTAATCATATAGTAGCTTTGCAGAAATTGAAGAGTTTGTTCAGTTGGAATGGTGATCCATGTGTTCCACAACATCCATGGACTGGAATTGGTTGTGTAATAAGACTGGATGGAATGCCAAAGCCAAAGCCAACATCAAATACGGTTGTATAGTGGTGTATTAGATGTGCATATATGGCGTATTAGATGATTGTATGCGATGGTTGTAAAAATAGATAGGATACATATAGTACGGTTAAATAGCCGTACTCTATTATGAATGTAATCTAATACACCCCTCTACTAATACGCCCTCTATGTCCGTATTATATTCATAATTTCAACCGTACTCTATTAACCTTTTTCTAGTAGTGAAGGTGTATGGCAACATTAAATGGTCGGTGAAATTACCAAAATTGTTTTTGTGATTTACCATATCATGCGTGATTATTTGTGAGTTTTCACAAACATGAATTTCCTACAAAAGGGTCAGCATTGGACGAACACTAAAATTACCCCTGGAAGTACACCTGACTATTTTTTTAAAATTTATTTGACTGGTTTGATTGAGAGTAAAGGATGACAGTTGATTGTAGTGGAGAGTCAAGGATGTGGTAGGTGGATTATTCACGTATTTCATGCAAATGTAACATATTTTTAGCATTGATAAAGGAGGAAATGGTTTAGTATTAGCGATGACGTCAAATATAGTATCCTATGACAAGGGAAATTGACAAAAAAATTTGCATGTCCAATTCGACTTCAATGATTGGGGGTCAATGGCATCAACATGATTCTTTAAGAAATGGAAAAACTCGGTAACAAAAAAGGAACCTTTCTTGGTATTGCAAAATTTGTCATAAAGTTCTAATATCTTAGCCATCTTGATGTTGAAAATAATTTTATCGAGCTTATTCCAAAGATCTATGTTGGTGTAATTATTGGTTGATATATTCTGAAGTCAGTTCATATAACAAATGGCAAAAAAACCATGATTTGTTACATGCATCAATAGCATCCCATCTTCATTAGCATCACCATTAGGAAGAGACTTACCATTTATATAACCAAGAATATGCACATATTTGCACATATAAAGAAAAATCAATGTCATAGTTTGACTCTAAACCATCAATTGAGAGTTTTAAACTAAGTTGTGAGTAGGCATTTGTGAGGGCATATACGAATTATGCCTATGTTGGAGTTGATGAAGGCGTTACCATGGAGGTTAAGGAAGAGTCTGATGACATAAATGGGTACAAAGGTCGATAAAATCGTAAAATAAATTGTAAAAACAAAGGATATGAAAATGCTTACCTTAGGAAGACAGATTGCATGATGATAAAAACTAGGAAATACTTTTTCATTGTAATTTTTGAATTTAACCTAAGCAAAAAAAACCAATCTAATTATTTTCTAAACAAATTCTTGAATATAATCATCTATCAACATCACATATATACATGAGTATGGGAGAGAGGCCTTGTAGTAGCTGGTGTGATTCAACACTTCAGAAGATGAAATTGGTGCACCTAAAATTCAATGAGTTGTAGTAAAAATTTCACAAATATGTTACTATGCTTTAAGATCAAGATCCCAACAAAATTACATTAACTAAATATAATTCACTATTTTCAAATTTCAGCAAAACCTATTCTAACAAAATACCACTAAAACTAATACACGAACAGATCCAACATAAGCAAGGGGTAAGGATTTTTGCATGTCAAGAGATGATAAAAGTAAAAATAAAATAAAATAAACATTTTTATCAAAAATAGATTAAGAAAATCTCAAAATTTAACAACACAGATACACTCTTCTAGATTAAAAACTACATCAGCTCAAGATAAATTTTAGCACCAAACCCACCAAGGGCAAAACCGTCCAAATCACTCTCTTTTACCTATAACTCAAAAATTTAAGGAGAATGATTTCCTGGGGCACTTTATATTCAGCATCTAGTAAGTTTTATGGTGAATACTTCAACATTAATGTTTCATACTCTTGAATTCCAGAAGCACGTGATGACACTCTTTTCAGCTGCATTTATGTGTCATTTAGTATTCTGATACTCGTCTCCTTGTCTTCTCCTAATCCATTCATCTTCTTCAAGTAGGTGTGCGATTTAATTTGTTGAACGGCTTCCCGCTTTCAAATTTAGGTCGACGCCTACCTTTTTCAATGGACTCGACTTTTCTGTCGGACTTATGGATCATTTCGTTGGCTCAAATTGAAGATGCCCATAACATCTTTCATAAAATCGATGCCCCCCATAATTGTTGCTGCCCTGGACTTCGGTCGGTCCTGAATCTGTCCCTAAAAAATATTCGTTGAAAATTGGTCAGTAAAATTTGCCCACGTGTTTCTACCAACCGTTTTTACTTGTGCAGATCTGCCAATGCATTACCAATGAAAAACTAACGAATTTTGCTATCGAAAATATGGCAATGTTTTAAACGATGTGTCAGCCTAGCTAGGGTTGAAGCATGTGAGTTTCGAACTTAATCAACCCAATTTTAAAATGTTTATATCATATTACCATTGATCACGAGTAGGTCATCTTGATGATAATGATGTCTAGTAGTGATTCTTAACATATATTTTCATGATTAATTCAAAAGGTAAGAATATGGTCAAAAAAAAAAAAAGAAAAAGAAAAACTATGTTTTAGCCATATTATACGGATTTAGCCTCTTAATTATTAGTTGATTTTGTAAATCAATTATCTTTATTTATGATTAAAAACGATTTGTTTACCCTGTTGGATATTGGTGGTAAAAATTCTAAAATAATAAAATGTACAATGTGTTTTATATATTTTGCCCAAAAAATATATAGCATAACAAAATAGTAAGACGCCATGATATACAAATCATATCTATAAATTTATAGTAATAAACGCTTAGGTTACAAGTATTAATCAGGACTTATACCCTTCATACATAGAGTAGTAATTTATTGACAATAATTAATAGTAGATTCATCCTCTCTTCATCCCTTTGTGTATTTCACGGAATCATGGGTATAGGAGTGGCAACTAGAGGTGTTGCCCTAAGCAACGCAAGGCCAAATATATCATTCATGTCCATTTCTTCTCTTGCATGAGGAAGCTCCCAATCAAAATGATATACAAAGGAAGCCACCATTAAACTCACAACCCGATTAGCCAAACTAATACCCGGACACATCCTTTTGCCCGAACCAAATGGTAAAAATGCAAAATTTTGACCTTTATAGTCGAATTTACCTCCCAAGAACCTTTCTGGATCGAACATTAATGGATTCTCCCAATATCTTGGGTCACGTGCTATGGACCATGCGTTCACCAGAATTTGTGTGTTTTTTGGCACAATATATTTATCGAGTTTAACTTCGGTCTCAGTTTTGTGAGGAGCTAATAAAGGCACTGATAAGTGAAGCCGCATCGTTTCTTTGATTACAGCTTGCAAATAAGGCAAGTCGAGGAGTATGGCTTCTTGAATTTTCCCATCTTTCCCTATAGTTGTGGAAACTTCTTCACGAACTCTTAAGAACATATCTGGATTTAGTAGCAGTTCAGTCATTGTCCATTCTGTTGTGTTTGAACTTGTTTCGGTTCCTGCTAAAAACAAATCCTATAATTTAATTTAGTTAGACCAATTGATTTTTATACCAAAGGTTGGGGTTCAAGTCTCCTTAGAACGAAAAATATTTAAAGGAAAAGTAGAGTTAGCAGTTTATAAAAACAATAGATTTTCATAAAATAGTTAGCATTCAATAAATGCTGTTACGAAATAATTATAATATTCTTTCATATAGCAACTAGTTTATAACCCGTGGGAACCACGGTTACAAAATTAATTAAATTTTTATAGTAAAAACTCAAAATTATTAATTAATTATTTTAAATAAATTATTAATTAAGAGTTTTTTTAGTTATATAAATTTTAATCATTGATTTAAATCAATATGTGAACTTATATCATTTTTATTATTTTTATTTTTATTTTTATTCTAATGTTATTAATTTAATGTAATTAAAGTGGAAATTTTAAATTTTGAATTTTGAAATGGGGTTGACAAGTATCATACATTAATTTGGAGACATAATAAGGTGACACATGGCAAAAGGAGAATAAAATATGCATTAATTAAGAGGCCTAATAGGATGACACATATCAAAAGGAGAATAAAACTCTTCTTTTATTAGAATACTAGTTTATAACCCGTGGGAACCACGGTTACAAAATTAATTAAACTTTCTAAGTAAAAACTCAAAAGTATTAATTAATAATTTTAAATAACTTATTAATTAAAAGATATTTTTTAGCTATATATAAAATTATAATCGTTGATTCAAATAAATACGTAAAATATATATCATCTTATAATTTGTATAATTTTTATTTTATTATAATTGTTATAAATTTTATTTTATTTTTATTCTAATATTATTAATTTAATGTAATTAAAATGTGATTTAAATTTTGAAATTTGAAATTTGAAATGGAGAATTAATAGATTGATAAGTGTCATGATATTAATAACAATGCTAACATGGTGACATATGACAAAATAACTACTCTTTTATTAGTACAGGGATTGTATAAATTTTATTTTATTATAATTGGTATAAATTTTATTTTATTTTTATTCTAATATTATTAATTTAATGTAATTAAAATGTGATTTAAAATTTGAAATTTGAAATTTGAAATGGAGAATTAATAGATTGACAAGTGTCATGATATTAATTACAATGTCTAACATGGTGACACATGGTAAAAGAACTACTCTTTTATTAGTATAGATGGATTAGCCAATTATCAATCCATCAAAGCTATAGTCCAAATTCTAACTGCCATTTTCTTTCCAGGTCTATATAAACTGATCTGCATAAAATCAGGACAATTGAAAACTTGGAGTAATGGTTACTGGGGAAAAGAAAGTAGAAGTGGTGATTTTTAATAAATAAAATTATTATTGTATTTATTTTCTTAAATTACCAAAAATAGATGGACAATAAAAGGCTCTTTTATTTGGGTTTGTGATTATTATTTGGATAAAATAACATTATCGTGTTGGACAATTTAGATTGGATTATTCGATTTAGACATTCTGATTTTTGGATGAAATTTCAGCAAAACCAAATTAATATTTTGGAATCCGGATTGATTTCGGTTTATAAAATACAAACAAATTAGTCCAAAAATTTGAATAGCAATTTATTAATTATTTATTTATATATTTACTTTTTAATATCCATCTTTTGATTATTTATTACATTACCAATTAAGTTGTAGTTTTAACTAGATTAGAAAGTATTCCCTAAATAGAAACCATGAATGTGTATTTTTCAAATGTTTTTTTATCTATAAAATATTAAATTATAATATATTTTTCTTGATACCAGTTCATTAATTGTCATTCAAAGCTAATCAATTTATTCAAGTTATATATATTTTTAAGCATTCGCCTCTTAAAAAAAGAAATTTAAAAAGTGATCAAACCAAATTGTAATTTGTTGGCTCGGATCGGATTTAAATTTAATGTCAATTATTTGGATTTATATTTGAAAAACAAAAATCAATTTAGATTTACTTTATTAGGTGACATCAAACTGATGAATACCTACTAATAAGTATTTTTAGTTATAGTTGTTATACAATGTTTATTTTAGCTGTTTAATTATATATTACTTTATTACGGTTTAATATCGCTAACAAATATTTTTAATTTTATGAATGGGAAAAAATAAAAAATGTTAATTATAACTTTGGTACTCAAGTTTTATACCATCTGTATAACTTATATAAAACCTGGTTATAACTTACTTGAATTAATGCTTATTATATTGAAATTAATTAGGTGTGAGACCCGTGTATTACATGGGTTGATTTAAAAAAATATTAAACATTAAAGTGTAAACAAAAAATATTTTTTAATGTACAACTTTAAAATAAAAAAGAAGAAATGTATTTATTGCAATTTAATATATATATATATATATATATATATATATATATATATATAATATTTTACATATATAAATATATGACTTTAATTTTAAAAATTGAAACAAACCAAAAATTGACAAATGGATAATATTTATTTCAAAAATACCACAAAATAACAACTGTCAAAACTTATGAAAGATTGACATGTGACAAAAAAAACCTTTATTTATTAAGAAGGATTACGTATCTATCATTTTTCTTTGTTTTTAATAACAAACCGTGCACGCATACAAAACATTAAAATATAATTTATCAACTATTTTATTTATTTATTTCATAACTTTATCCACTTTCGTCTTTATACTGTATAAACTAATACAATCATTTTAAAACATAAACATTTTAAATAAGCAGCACCAAACCTCCATTTAAAAACAAGTCATTAATTTTAAACTTTATAATATATATACAACCTAACTATTATCATTATTATTATTAGGGTTTAGCTCAATTTTGGTCACTTAACTTTTGGTTTTGTGTTCATTTGGTCACTTAACTCTTTTTAAGTTTTAAAAGGTCATCAAACTTTTGGCTTTGTGCTCATTTAGTTACTTAACTTTTGGATTTGTGCTCATTTAATCACCTAACTTTTAAAATTGTGTTCATTTAGTCACTAAACTTTTAAAACTTACTAAATGAGCACAAATTTAAAAGTTAGGTTACTAAATGAACACAAATCCAAAAGTTAAGTGACCAAACAAAAAGTTAGATGACTAAATGAACATAAAATCAAAATTTCGATGATCTTTTAAAGTTAAAAATAGTTAAGTGACCAAATGAGTATAAAACCAAAAGTTAAATGATCAAAAATGACCTAAACCCTTATTATTATTATTATTATCATTATTATTATTATTATTATTATTATTATTATTATTATTATTTTATATATATATATATATATATATATATATATATATATATATATATATATACTCCCTTTGTCCCAAAATAAGTGTCCACCAACAAAAAACACGCAGTTTAATAAAACACAAATCAATGTGGCTTTTACCTGATAAAATGCCATTTCTACCCTTATTAATTTTTTTCATTTAGTTTCTTTTAGAATTCATATAAACGTATCTTGAAACAAATTTTTCTGCCATAACGTATCTTGAAACTTTCATTATTTTTGGTAAACAAATGGAGGCAAAATTTTCCGCCATAATTTTGTTAATCATAGTTAAAATTTCATTTAGACTAAACTCATTTAAAATTTCATTTTGCTTTTAGAATACATAGCTTTTTCTTTTGCCGCCAACTTATTCCATGTGTCTCTTCGCTTCCCATTAATTACGTATACATATGTCTTCATTTAAGCAAAGACTTCCCTTAAAACATTATCCATCATTGGTCATAATTCAAATCTTCATATGGAGCCTTCCACAAATGCATCCACTAAAAAAACACCATCCTTGCACAACGTCAAGCCATATATCAATTCTTATTGCAAGAAAGTAGTGATGGAGAATTAAAAAAATGTTCCATAAGTGAAATAGCTTCACTATTTGCGGTTTCTACACGGACAATTAGTCGCATTTGGCATCAAGCTAAATTTCAAATTTACCACGGATTACCGGATGATTTATCTTTAAATAAGCCAAAGGTTGTTGGGCGGAAAAGGGTATAAATAAACTTGAATCAAGTTTCAGAAGTTCCATTACGTCGTCGAGCCAATATACGATCTCTTGCGAAATCTATAAATGTCTCGAAATCAACGATGCATAGACGTATCAAGGAAGATGTACTTCGACCACATACAAATGCGATCAAGCCAACTCTAATTCATGAGAATAGAAGAGAAAGGTTAAAATTTTGCTTATCCAAGATTACTATACAGTCATTATTAAGTACGATTCGTACATTCTAGAGTAAATTACTGAAATCGTCCCTATGGTTTGGTCAAAATAGCACGTTTGGTCCCTAACTTTTATTTTGCACTCGGATCGTCCCTATGGTTTGATTTTGTTGCGTTTTTCGTCCCTTGCATACATAAAGTTAAGGACCAAATGTGCAATTTTGACCAAACCATAGGGATGAAAAGCAAAACAAAATCAAACCATAGGAACAATCCGAGTGCAAAATAAAAGTTAGGGACCAAACGTACAATTTTAATCAAACCATAGGGACGATTTCTGTAATTTACTCTACATTCTATAATATGTTAATGTTGTTAATATTGATGAAAAGTGGTTTTACATATCAAAACCATCAAAACGTTACTACCTTGTCCCCGATAAGGATGAACCGTTGCGAACATGTAAAAGCAAAAAGTTTATCACACAAGTTATGTTTCTAGCGGCCGTAGCAAGACTGAGATTTGATTCATTAGGTAACAAAGTATTTTCAGGAAAAATTGGTATCTACCCGTTTACAACATTAGAACCCACTAAGCGTTCAAACAAAAACCGTATTGCGGGAACATTGGAGACGAAGCCTATTTTATCAGTGAACAAAGAGGTAACAAGGTCATGGTTGATAGAAAAGGTTCTACCGAATATCAAATCCAAATGGCCGCAAGGTCATATCAGTCCAATATTTATTCAACAAGACAACGCAAAGCCCCATATTGATGTTAACGATAACGAGTTTCTTGAAGTGGCATCTCGAGATGGATTTGATATTCGACTTTGTTTTCAGCCCCCTAATAGTCCGGATTTGAATGTGTTAGACCTTGGTTTTTTTCGAGCAATCCAATCACTTCAAGAATAAGAGGTTTTGCGTACAATTGATGAATTGGTTGATGCGGTTCAAACATGTATATTGGTAAATGTAGGTTAGAACTTAGAACAAGAAGGTAATTTGCCACTCCAAATTGAATGTGATCAAAATTTATTAGACGATGCCATATTGTATTTTGTTTTGCATACATAAAGGTAATTTACTGCCACTACATAATGAATTCATATGATTTAATTTTTAGTTTACTAGAGTTACTGGAGTATTTGTTTCCATATTCTATGGATGACCTTTTTTTTAAAAAAAAATACTTATCATAAAACACATTAATAAAAACATATTGGTTAACTCAAATGATAAGGGGTAATTTGGTAAACTATTCATCTATTTTTAGTAGTGGACATTTATTTTGGGACAACCTAAAATAGTAACCTGGAGATTTAAATTGGGACGGAGGGAAGTACTAATTTAGAACTACATGATGAACCGTTCTAACTTCTGATTGGCTGCTGAATTTAACTTATTAAATATTTTAGATAGTGGATTACAGATGTCTTTATTTCTTAAACTCCCATCGCTTACCTTCTATGTCTTTGTTTAGGTGATAGTGGAATTTGTTAAACTCCTTTCTACGTGTTTCTTTTCGTTGTCCTTCGTTTTTGGCAGCTCCATTTTTCCCACCGCTTACCTTCTGTGTTGCTCTTTTCTTTTGTTCTTCTCAGGAGGATCGTCAACTTTCCTCAAAGATTCATCGACCCTTTGCAACACAGCTCCGACTCTGTTCATCGGTAAAGCCTAAGCAACGGTTTGAACACATACAAGTTAATTGATTATATTTGCTTCACTGTTTCTTTTTTTTTTGGGTATATCTGGGTATGTCGACTTTTTTCCTGTTGATTAACAGAGCAAAGCACGATGATGGAATAATTTTGCTCCCAATCTTCAATTACAGCAGCAAGGGTGGTGCAAGTTGGCGGTCTTACGGCATGATCGAGCTTACTGCCCTAATAGAGATTGTTATCTTTTTGTTCAATTTCATTCCATTTTTATGGGAACGTAGATATCATAAATTAGGTCTATTTTGAAATTATTGAGTTTAAGCAATGCTTTTGCTTTCATGGAAGTTAAAGGTAAATATTTTCTCTAATTTTATCAACTTCTGCATTGATGTTGTGCAATATCACTTAACTCAAAAGCTGGCTCCATTAACCCATTAATAGCCTCCTCATAGTTAAGTTTGAATAAGCTAATTCCCTTGAACCCTTCTTGCAAATTGACATCAATGTTTTTTTACCAACCTTCTCACAAGATACGAATGGGAATAAAAATTGATGTCATTTTTTTAGAGATGTGATTTCCTAAAGTCCATACATAATTTGAAAGAAACTTTCATTATGCACACCAACTGCTTGATAAAATGCTTGAACCATATTTCTAAGCTTTTTTTGTTTTTGTTTTTTTTTTTTTTGCAGTTTGTTATTCAGGGTAAGATTAGTTTAGGTCATGACAACTTTTTCCTAGTTTTTATCATCATGCTGCTTTTTGTTGTAGAATTAAAATCAAGAAAGCTCTTCAAATGATCGATTATACAATTTGGTATACTATTCTCAATGACTTCATATCAATACTTCCGGATTAAACTCACACGTTGGATGATATTCTCACACTGAAGAACAAAAGTTGTAATGTTATTGGTTGCTTGAAGAGTAAGTGGAAGTCATCATTGTATATTTGTATGTGTGTGTGTGTGTTTCTTTATTCTCTGTCCAAACTGTCACTTTATACCATTATGAAGAAATAATGAACTGAAATCATTTGTTTTTCAAGTTCCTTTAAGCACCTTCTAAGTCCAAAGAATATATGACAATTTAGATGTGTAACATCCCAGAAATTCAGATGTGTAGTTGAAAGGGTAAAGTGTAAATAAGAAGGTTGACTCAGCGAGTCAATGGGTAGACTCGGCGAGTCGAGTCGCATAGCGGGTCGCGTGTTAAGTGACCAACTCGGCAAGTCACATGGGTGGACTCAGGGAGTTGGTGCTTTCTGGAGAAAACCCTAATCCCGGGGGTTGTGCTCTATATAAAGAACATAACACTTCTTCCCCAGCCTCTTGGCCTTCCCTTTGAGTTCCAGAAACCCTAGAGTCGTGTGAGCTTTCCTTTGTGAGAGATTAGAGCCTTGGAGGAGGGAATCTTGGAAGGAAATTGAAGAGCAAGAAGATTGGAGTAAGGGGCTTTGTAAAGATTTAGCTTACTCTTTAGTGGGAGCTTGCATTGGAGGTAATAGATCTTTTCTTGAGCTTTTGTGCTTTTAGATCTATCAATTGTGGGGTTTTTGGGGCATAAATGAGGTCCATCTCGAGTTTGGTGTAAGATCTGAGGTTGCTACCTTAGATCTAGGCTTGTAATGATCCAAGGAGCCATAAAGTCTATGTTCAAGAGATGTAGGTGAAGTCCTTTTGTCCCAAACCTTAGCCCAAGAGTGTTTTATGCTTTGATCTCTTTGGATTCAAGTAAAGTTTGCCACTTTACATGATGGATGGGTTGTAGGGGAGTGGATCTATGGTTTGGAGCCCCTACATGGCTTGGAAAGCCACTGCATGGATTAAGAACTAGAGGTACTCGGCGAGTCACATGGGTGAACTCGGCGAGTTGGATGAAGATGGGCAGGAACTCGACGAGTTTGGAGAACAACTCGGCGAGTATGTTGAATGTTGCCTTGGACTTGGCGAGTCTATTCTTGGACTCGGCGAGTTTGGTCATGGAGTCCTAAACTTTTTGGGTTGAGTTGTGAATCGATGAGTCGAGGGACGACTCGTTAAGTTGAGTGAGAAAGGACTCAGAGTTTGTTGGACTCGGCGAGTCTTGGGGCGACTCGGCGAGTTGAGTCGTAGATTGGAGTTCTGAGTATAGGGACTCGACGAGTCAGCGGGTTGACTCGGCGAGTAGAGTCGGTCAGGAAGTTTGACTTTGACTAAGGACTTTGACTTTGACCAAGAGTTGACCAGTTGACTTCTAGGGGCATTTCTGGTAATTGTTGGTATTTATTGAGCTCAGTCTTTTGGTATTGATTACTGGTGGAGTTCGTGTCGGAGGTTGGAGCAGCGTGATCCTATCTTTTTAGTCAGCAGTTGCGAGGTGAGTTATCCTCACTATATCAACAGGGTCTACGACACCAAGGCCGACCTTTCATCGGATTGTAATCCGGGTATCGTTGTTATGTTATTGCTTTGCTATGTTTGCATCCTGGTAGTTAGGATGGTATATGTTAGAGACCTGGTTATGGTCGGTATGCTGGTATATAGGATGATACTATGCTAGTGACCGGTTAGGTCGGTATCCTAGTTAGGATGATGTTATGTTATGTGATTTGCGCGTTTGGTCCCGAACTTATTTTTTTAACTCAGAAAGTCTTTACTATTTGTTTTTGTTACCCCATTGGTCTCTACTGTTTGGTTTTGTTATGCCCTTGGTCCTTATCTTAACTAAAAAGACTATTATTTAAATAAGGAAAATAATGGGGTAGGTAAGGTAAGGTGAGAGAGATGAGGTTGGTGGTGTGTTTATTTAAATAAATTAAAAAATCAATGGCAAAATAGTTTTTTTAGGTAAGACATGGATCAAGCGTGTAACAAAAACAAACAATAGGACCCTCTGAGTTAAAAAAATAAGTTACGGACCAAACGCGCAAATTACCATAAATTACCCTAAACCATAGGTACCATTCGTGCAATTTACTCTTATGTGTATCTGAAATTTTAGACACATTTGGAAAATATAAATAATTATTATTCAAATTTCTCTTAAGCATTACATAACTTTTATAATTTTTATTTTGATCAATCATTTTTTAATCTTATATTTATAAATTTGTTACTCTAAACTATATATTTATTAAGTAACAGCAAGGGATATTATGTTTCACTAGTTATATATCGAGTTATCGACACTAAATTTCTTAACAATCATTCGGATTATTTATAACCTGTCCTTTATTTATTTATTTATTTATTTTTTTGAATATATAATAGTTAAACAGGGAAAAGGAGGATCTACCACAAATAAAGACTTGACGTGTATGAGATTTAAGTCGGATTCCTTATCTTCACTATAGTCCAGCAGTGAATCCAACATATCACCAAACCTCGGAAGCTTCAACTGTCGATGCTTTAACCTCTCGTTTATGAAACCTTCTGTTACTTTATCTAACCAACCATAAGCAACCTTCGCTTGCCGCCTTATGTTCTGCGGGTCCAACGGCTTTAAAACCGGAAATATGTCTGCTATGTTAAACTTCCCGTCCACCTCCATCAGAGTCTTCACCGCAGTCTTGAACCCCCCTACATCATCGGATTCATAGCTGGCCACGTTCTTTGAAACGCATGTGTTGGACATCTGGTTGAGCGCCACCGCAAATGCCAAGTTTCCGATATCCACCCCCACCTTCTTCCGCCCAGACTGATGAAGAAACTCCACCATGCCCTCCACCACGCTCTGGCGAACGTCACGGAGAGTGTCCAGTTTGTGTTGGTGGGTTAGGGATATGTTGAGAGCTTTGCGCATGCTCCGCCACTCTTGGTTTGCAGAGATCCATAGAACCGCCGAGTCATAGTTATCCATGGCGGTGACTGCGTCCGGGACAAATCGGCCAGAGCATGCATCGTCGTTGTGTTGGAGGATTTCTCTGGCGGCGTTGGGTGTAGATGCCACCACGCGGGTGATGCTGCCTAATCGGATTGTCATGAGTGGGCCGTATTTGTGGGAGAGTTTTGCAAGAGACTCATGCGGTTTGGGTCCAATTTCAAGAAGGTTTCCGATGATGGGGAGGCCGGCAGGACCTGGCGGTAGTTTCCTTGCACGGTAGAGGCCAAAGCCATGGAGGAGGAAGAGGAAGGTAATGAAAGATATACCCAGAAATAGAAGTTCCATTGCTTCTTGTTTTGTGAATTATCCTAAGGTTATGTCTATTTATAGAACGATTGTTTGAAATTTGGTAGATAAAATCTGTGTATCTACCAAATTACAAAAATGCTTCTTACGTTATAATGTCATGGACTCATGGTGCTTTTTTAAATCAACTCCTGTGTTTTTCAATTTAAACATGCACCGTCTCTGCAGTTTTGTTTTGCAACTTCCTTGGTCCCGGAGCTTAACGCCGTTTGTCTTGCCTGGTTAAAACTCATCGAGCGTGTTTGGCAAAAATAGCTGTTAGCTTGAAGCGGGTAGCGGTTAGCTGGTAGCGGGTAATAGGTAGCTGGTAGCAGGAAACTATAACTTTTATTTGTTATATGAATATTTGGCAAAAGTAGCTGGAAGCTTTTAAAATATATAAAATTACGTAAAAGAACAATTGATTAAAAATAAATAAATATATAAATATATTTTTAAGGGTAATTATAGAAATTTATTTCAAAAGCTCAGACGCGTTTTGTTAAACGCTATATGTAGTAGATTTTAGAATCAGAGCGTTTTGTTAAATCTAAAAGCTTAACGCTCGTGCTACTAAACGGAGCTTTTTGTTTAAAATAAAGCGTTTTATCAAAAGTTAAAAGCTAGAAACTCCCAAACGCTTCCAAAAATTCGGTAACAAACACGCCCATCATGTTCCAAAGCACACGAGGGGAAATATTTCATTTTATAGAAGCCTTCCAATTTTATAACGAAATTACGTATTTCTCTCTCTCAAATTACAAATTTGCCATTATCTTCATTACTTTCACCGTGTTATTCTAAGGAAATCAACATATTGTCAAGTATCATAAAATCAATTATAACTTCAAAATCAATGTTGGGACTTGACTTGCCGAATAGAGATAAGATGTCACGAAAAATTGCTGCTCATATTGTTAGTTGTTGATAAAACTGCAAAAATGGTCCCTGTGGTTTTTCATTTTATGTGGTTACAGTCCAAACGTTTGAAAAGTTGCATATTTAGTCTTTTTCAACAAGTTTTGTTGTGGTTTTGGTCCCTCATCTGTTAAGTTCCTTAAAATGATAATTTTACCCCAGGTACCATTTTCACAGTTTTGTCTTTTGTTGTACAATAAGGACCATTTTAGCATATATTCTTTTTTATTTTAATGAAGTATTATATATTAATAGATATTATTTTTAATATATAATATTATAAACTAATAAATATTTTTTTATTGGATTATTAATTTATTTTAGTTGATTTTTAAAAAAAATTGTTGGAGTAATTCTTTTTTATTAAATTATTATATATCAATACATATAGTTTTTAATATATAATATTTATAATATAATATTTATATCATAATAAATATTATATTTTGCGTATTCCATGACTTTGTGGTGGAACCATAAAATTAACAAGAACTATTATTATAATCCGATAAAGTAATATTTAAGATATGAAGAAAATAATAAATTAAAAGTAATAATCCAATAAAAAATATTTTAACAAAAAAAGAAATTATAAAAATTAACTAAAAAATAATAATTATCCAATAATATAATATTTATTATGATATAAATATTATATATTAAAAGCTATATGTATTGATATATAATAATTCAATAAAAAATAATTACTTCGACAATTTAAAAAAAAAAGAATTAACTAAAATTATTTAGTAATCCAATAAAATAATATTTAGTATATGAAGAAAATAATAAATTACAAGAAATAAAAGAAATAATCCAATAAAAATAATTTAAATTAAAGAATTAAAACTATTAACTAAAAGAAATTAATAATCTAATAAGATAATATTTATTATGATATAAATATTATATATTAAAAATTATATGTATTGATATATAATAACTCAATAAAAAGAATTACTCTAACAAAAAAAATCAACTATAATAAATTAATAATCCAATAAAACAATATTTATTAATATATAATATTATATATTAAAAATAATATTTATTAATATATAATACTTTAATAAAATAAAAAAGAATGTATGCAAAAATGGTCCTTATGGTATGGTAAAAGACAAAACTGCGAAAATGGTCCCTGAGGGTAAAATTGTCATTTTAAAAAAGTTAACAGCCAACCAGTTAAACTTAACGGATAAGGGACCAAACCACAATAAAACTTATTGAAAATGACGAAATCTGCAACTTTTCAAACGTTTGGACCATAACCACATAAAATAAGAAACTACGGGAATCATTTTTGCAATTTTGTCTTAGCAGTTCATTTCATATCTTGAAGAAAGTCAAGCAGCAATAGCACCAAATCCCATTAAAAGCAACCTTAATTACAAAATAAATAGAAAATCAAATCATATCCTTTAACAATTGTGTTCATCTTCAATCGACAAATACGTGTTTTTCTCCTTGTTCAAACACCAATATTAGGGGTGAGTATGGTGTGGTTTTAGGGTCGAACCGAATTGCAAACCTCAAAGTACGGTTTTTCATTTTATAAATCGTTGGGTTCGGTTTTTCAATGGCTTGGTTTTACGATTTTTTAATACAGTTTCGGTTTGTATTAGTTTGGTGTCGGTTTTAAACCAAGTAAAAAATATGTTGCAATATTTTTGTTAACCCGTACGGATTTATTTTTAATGGTGATGATGTAGCAAGCATGTACGATTGTATGGTGCTGTTTATTCAATTTTAGAAACAATGTAGTCGTTACATAAAAACACAAACACAAAAATAACAAACTCACTTTTTAAGATTAAATAATATTTTGATAAATTAAAATAAATTCCCATATTAGTCCTTTATTTGCATTTGCACCAACAAACAATAACTAAAATAAATTCTTGCCGAAAACGTTTTTAATAAAAAAAATATACAAGGATAAATTCACACCAAATATTCAGGTCATATCTCATCATAAAAAATCCATCAAATGTCTTTTGGCATTTTCCACTTAAAGTATCCTATATATACAAAATAAATAGACTAAATTACTGAAATTGTCCCTGTGGTTTAGGTAAAATTGTGTGTTTAGTCCCTAACTTTTTTTTTTGCACTCGTACAGTCCTCAAGGTTTCATTTTATTACGCGCCTAGTCCCTATTGACGTTTTCTGTCATTCTTCTGCGTTAAGTATATCACGTGTTTGGCACACCAAGGGTATATTCGTCCTTTAAGTATATCAGTGAGTATTTTTGTGTTTAATACTCTCATCTAAAGCACGAACTCTCAAAACCTAAGCTTCATTCTCGTTCTCGCAGGTGGGAATCCGTCAATATTCTCGATTAAACTGTTTTATAATGGATTTTTTACAAAGTTTCCTGGAAGGAGATAATTAAAGGGAAAAGTAAAGTATGTTGATTTAGTGGACATTGACGAGTTTTCTGTTCATGATATTGATGAAATGATGGACATCATTTGCTGCGTGGAGGAAGGTAAGCTATTGTATTATCACTTCAAAAGACCATTATTAGATTTGGACACTGGTTTGTTTGCTTTGGCTTGTGATAGTGATATTAACCACTTAAGGAGATATGTGGAGAAACATTCACTTATTGAAGTTTTTACAGAGCATAGTAAGATAATGTTGAAGACATATTTAACGTCCCCTAACCCTAGTAAAGTTAGGATTGAGGAAATTATTGAACCCCTTGCATGTTCTAAAAGGCTTTTCTTAGAATGGAAGACATCAACGGCAGGGGATTGTAGTGGTTCTACCATACCAGAAGTTGAACAATGTGGAAAACCCCCAAATGAGCCTCAATTTCAAACACAAGGTTTTGATCAAAACTTTGATCATTGTGAAAACCCTCCAAATGACTTTGATCAAGACTTTACTTCATTTGTACAAGACTTTGATCAACACTTTACTACATTTGTACAAGATGAGGTCAATCAAAGTGAGGACATTGGAGTGCATGGTGATGATTTGACTGATAGTGAAGATAGTGAGTTCCTATTAGACGAGGATAACATGATTGAGGAGCCTGACATAGATATGAAAGATTTTTTCTTGAACATTGACAAAAATGCAGAATGGATGGGTGACAATGGAGGGTCAAGTGTGAATGTAGAAGATGGTAAGGAAGATGAAGAAATCGTGGTGCTTAATAATGACATATTGATACCTGAGTCGTCATCTGATGAGGGGGGGATAAAAGTAGAAGAAAGTCAATTAAAGCAATATGAGAGGCAAAAGAAAACAATGAAGCGCGTGTTACTGATCCCTTTTACTTGTATCAGAGTGTTGGTTCACCTGAAGAGTTGAAAAACAAAATAAAACAACATGCTGTCGAGACTAGAAGAGAGATTGTCATAATTAGAAATGACAAAAATAGGGTAAGGGCTGTTTGTAAAGGTAGTATACCAGACCTTATTGAAGTAGGTGTTGGTGGGCCTGTTGAAGAAAGGAAGTGCCCGTGGTTCCTATATGCAAGCAAGTGGAGTAAGGATGCAGATCCAGAGATTTGTACGTATGAAAAAAACATGTATATCTATAAATGAGGACTGTGAAAGCTTGTACTTACAAGTTTTTATCCAAGCAAATTGTGCAACATGTGGAAAGTAATCCCACGATTCCTACAATAGCTTTACAAGAACAACTCCAACGCCAATACCAATGTGACATTTTAAAGATGAAGGTATTTCGGGCAAAAACCGAGGAAAATATTCATGTGAGAGGTGATTATGCAGGCAAATACTCTATACTAAGAGACTGTATTTTGGAACTTCAAACACGAAACCTAGACACCACCGTGAAAATCAAAGTTGAAACCGAACCCAATCCCCACTGTGAATCAAGAATATTCAAGCGGATATACATATGCTTAGGGTCATTGAAGAAGGATTTTGCAGCTGGAAAACGAGATTACGTTGGCTTGGATGGGTCTTTTATGAAGGGTCCTTATCCAGGAATAGTCCTCACTGCAATGGTAAGTTTGTACTTTGTTTTTTTTCTCATCTATTTTTAATGTTTTTAATTACTAACTTAATATTTGTATTTAGGGTCTTGATGGAAACAACTGTACTTATCCTTTGGCATACGCTGTAGTAGAGGCCGAAAATATCAACTCGTGGACTTAGTTTTTAAATTGTTTGGGTGATGACCTCAACTTGCACAGTAACTCCAACTATACATTTATATCTGATAGACAAAAGGCGATCTATTGTTTATGTCATCTTTATAACTACACATGTATAATTCAATTTGATTTTATTTATGTTTGTATTTGGTAGGGACTGTTGCATGCAGTAGGTACACTTTTTCCACGAAAACATGAAAAAATAGTGGAGGGGAAGGGTCTTTCAGGACATGTTATGGAATTGTGCAACTGTAACAACTGTGCAAGAATTTCACCATGCAATAGAAGAGTTCAAGAAATTGAACAATGATTCCTATGAATGGGTTAAATCTATTCCACCTCAACACTGGGCTAGGTCACACTTCACAGGTTTGTATCCTTTTTTAGTTAATGTACCTTTATTTTTGTTAGTTACTAAAATATGTTAGCTTAATACATTAAGCAACATAAATACTAGAAAATACTTCTTCAAAAAACATTCTTTCCTTTCTTTCCAGCACCATTTGCTTTCTTCCCAGCACCATCTGTTTTCTTCCCAACACCAAATGCTTTCTTCCCAGCACCATTTGTTTTCTTCCTAGCACCAACTGTTTTCTTCTCATCACCATTTGTTTTTTTACCAGCACCATCTGCCTTCTTCCCTACACCATCTGCTTTCTTCCCTACACCATATGCCTTCCTTTTCCTGCTTGGTCTACCATCATATGCACTTCCACTAGCAATCTGACCTTTGCAACTTCTTGAATTATGACCAATATTTTTGCATTTCGAACATGTCACATGTTAGTTTTTCCTTGAAGCACCATTCCCCTTCACCAAATCTTCCACATCAGACTTATTTCGTTTCTTTTTTGGTCTTCCAATAGGGACATGATGTTTAGGATGTAGCAATGTGGTAGGGCAAGGATATTTTTCCCACATTGTTCTTCCAATTATAGGTTCAATCTTGAAGGAATACATTTCCTTCCATGTTTTTAGCCAGTAAGTGGGATGAACCCATGATTCAGGCAACCCCACATCTTTGTTGTTTTTTCTCATATCCCATATTGCAACTAGTCCATGCTTACATGGGATGCCAGTGAGTTCCATTTCCTACAAGAACATGTATGTTGAACCATGTCAACAACACACTGGTCCATCCATGGTCCAGTGACTTGGTATTTACCATTCCCACAAAAAACACCAATACACTGTGATGCCTTATTTTTAATTTTTTCCAATACATTTGTTGCAGTTGGAATCAAAGGTCCAGATGCCTTATCGATTACCTTTTGCGCTGTGAGTATTTTTACCATTAGGTACTCTTTAATGAATTCTAGGCAAGTGATGATCGGTTGTTCACGTGCTTTTTGAAGTTGACTATTAAGAGACTCATACAAATTATTTAGAAGACCATCACAATATGCCCTCCCTACATTACAATTGAAGATTAAGCTAACATATTTTAGTAACTAACAAAAGTAAAGGTACATTAACTAAAAAAGGATACAAACCTGTGAAGTGTGACCTAGCCCAGTGTTGAGGTGGAATAGATTTAACCCATTCATAGAAATCATTGTTCAATTTCTTGAACTCTTCCATTGCATGGTGAAATTCTTGCACAGTTGTTACAGTTGCATAATTCCATAATATGTCCTGAAAGACCCTTCTCCTCCACTGATTTTTCATGTTTTCATGGATATGGCATAGAAAAAATACAACAGTCCCTACCAAATACAAACATAAATAAAATCAAATTGAATTATACATGTGTAGTTATAAAGATGACATAAACAATAGATCGCCTTTTGTCTATCAGATATAAATGTATAGTTGGAGTTACTGTGCAAGTTGAGGTCATCACCCAAACAATTTAAAAACTAAGTCCACGAGTTGATGTTTTCGGCCTCTACTACAGCGTATGCCAAAGGATAAGTACAGTTGTTTCCATCAAGACCCTAAATACAAATATTAAGTTAGTAATTAAAAACATTAAAAATAGATGAGAAAAAAAACAAAGTACAAACTTACCATTGCAGTGAGGACTATTCCTGGATAAGGACCCTTCATAAAAGACCCATCCAAGCCAACGTAATCTCGTTTTCCAGCTGCAAAATCCTTCTTCAATGACCCTAAGCATATGTATATCCGCTTGAATATTCTTGATTCACAGTGGGGATTGGGTTCGGTTTCAACTTTGATTTTCACGGTGGTGTCTAGGTTTCGTGTTTGAAGTTCCAAAATACAGTCTCTTAGTATAGAGTATTTGCCTGCATAATCACCTCTCACATGAATATTTTCCTCGGTTTTTGCCCGAAATATCTTCATCTTTAAAATGTCACATTGGTACTGGCGTTGGAGTTTTTCTTGTAAAGCTATTGTAGGAATCGTGGGATTACTTTCCACATGTTGCACAATTTGCTTGGATAAAAACTTGTAAGTACAAGCTTTCACAGTCCTCATTTATAGATATACATGTTTTTTTCATACGTACAAATCTCCGGATCTGCATCCTTACTCCACTTGCTTGCATATAGGAACCACGGGCACTTCCTTTCTTCAACAGGCCCACCAACACCTACTTCAATAAGGTCTGGTATACTACCTTTACAAACAGCCCTTACCCTATTTTTGTCATTTCTAATTATGACAATCTCTCTTCTAGTCTCGACAGCATGTTGTTTTATTTTGTTTTTCAACTCTTCAGGTGAACCAACACTCTGATACAAGTAAAAGGGATCAGTAACACGCGCTTCATTGTTTTCTTTTGCCTCTCGTATTGCTTTAATTGACTTTCTTCTACTTTTATCCCCCCTCATCAGATGACGACTCAGGTATCAATATGTCATTATTAAGCACCACGATTTCTTCATCTTCCTTACCATCTTCTACATTCACACTTGACCCTCCATTGTCACCCATCCATTCTGCATTTTTGTCAATGTTCAAGAAAAAATCTTTCATATCTATGTCAGACTCCTCAATCATGTTATCCTCGTCTAATAGGAACTCACTATCTTCACTATCAGTCAAATCATCACCATGCACTCCAATGTCCTCACTTTGATTGACCTCATCTTGTACAAATGTAGTAAAGTGTTGATCAAAGTCTTGTACAAATGAAGTAAAGTCTTGATCAAAGTCATTTGGAGGGTTTTCACAATGATCAAAGTTTTGATCAAAACCTTGTGTTTGAAATTGAGGCTCATTTGGGGGTTTTCCACATTGTTCAACTTCTGGTATGGTAGAACCACTACAATCCCCTGCTGTTGATGTCTTCCATTCTAAGAAAAGCCTTTTAGAACATGCAAGGGGTTCAATAATTTCCTCAATCCTAACTTTACTAGGGTTAGGGGACGTTAAATATGTCTTCAACATTATCTTACTATGCTCTGTAAAAACTTCAATAAGTGAATGTTTCTCCACATATCTCCTTAAGTGGTTAATATCACTATCACAAGCCAAAGCAAACAAACCAGTGTCCAAATCTAATAATGGTCTTTTGAAGTGATAATACAATAGCTTACCTTCCTCCACGCAGCAAATGATGTCCATCATTTCATCAATATCATGAACAGAGAACTCGTCAATCTCCACTAAATCAACATACTTTACTTTTCCCTTTAATTATCTCCTTCTAGGAAACTTTGTAAAAACTCCATTATAAAACAGTTTAATCGAGAATATTGACGGATTCCCACCTGCGAGAACGAGAATGAAGCTTAGGTTTTGAGAGTTCGTGCTTTAGATGAGAGTATTAAACACAAAAATACTCACTGTAAACTCGTCCAATGTCTATTTCCGCCATGTCTGCTTGAATCCTCCACCCCATCATTGTTGCCTTTAGGACATCTTCATTGAAATCGAGTAGGTTAGGGTTTTCTACGTGATTTAGTTGAGAGAAGTGGTATGTGTAACGTAAACGAGAAAGATGATCGGGAAAATATAAGAAACGTTTGCCATATCCATTTAGGCGCCATGTGTAAAAGGATGAATATACACTTAGTGTGCCAGGCATGTGATATACTTAACAGAGAAGAGTGACAGAAAATGTCAATATGGACCAGGCACATAATAAAATGAAACCTTGAGGACTATACGAGTGCAAAAAAAGGTTAGGGACTAAACGCACAATTTTACCTAAACCGTAGGGACCATTTCAGTAATTTACTCTATATTTTTTCATTTTTTTTGTTTATATCTCTAATTATGAAAATGCATATTTATCATGTTTTATTTAATTTGTTTTAATATTTAAGGGAGTATTTCTATGCAATATAATTATTTTGACAGTAGTTACTCGTATCAATATGAAAACCCTCTATGTAGTTGTGTCATTCGGTAGTTGGAGGCTTTTGATCATGCAATTTGATTTTGTTTTTTTTTTAAAACTTTTTTCATCTGCTGGATCTTTGTGTTTTATACTTTGAGCTTTGATTTTCTATTATCTATATATGTTGCATGACAGGTGTTTGTGGAAATACCTGAAAGAGAACATAACCATGTGGTATGTATTATGTTAGAATGAGGAACGCACATATTGTTCAGAATAAGGAAGGTCAATATTCTTTTGGTTCTCATACATAGTTCTTTGGTTATGATCATGTGGTGTGCATTATGTCAGAATCACTAAAGATTGTACGGATAATGGGATTTTTTTGTAGGTACATTAACATTGCCTATATTATATCATGAAGATAAATATGTCCTCGTATTTTTAGAGAATGTAATTCTTGTCTGATGTTAGTCTTAGAGAATGTCATTTTCATAAGAATAACTGGAATCAAGTCGACTCTGGACCATTGAAGAAGATGAAGTGCATGCAATGTTTTTAGGAACT
Organism: Lactuca serriola; assembly: GCF_051521515.1. NCBI lineage: Eukaryota > Viridiplantae > Streptophyta > Magnoliopsida > Asterales > Asteraceae > Lactuca > Lactuca serriola. Next base: position 66,492,152 of record NC_136414.1, read on the forward strand.
TAATTCATTTTACGACATTTTGTTTGAATATGTATAATTGTAATAAAATGTATAAGATTATTATTATGTAAGAATATGTATGAATCTACATTCAGATGTCTATGAATATACAATGATGTTGTTAGTTTTTAACTAATGGTTTAAGAATGTTGTTTTTCTTCAAGAAGTTTATTTAATCAAAATATGTATTTTGACATAAATACGTATCCTGACATTCTTATTGAATATCATTCTAGAAGAATGTCATTCTGAAAGAATAAAATCAGGTATAATTAAAAATTACTTTAGAATGAAAATTGAATTGATTAAAAAATCAGAATGTTTAAATGAAGAGAATTAATTATCCCCAAAATTTTGGATTTTTTGTTTTTTAAATTTATCAAAATTGACCAAAATACCCTTATAGTGAAATTAGATGGTGTTTTTCTATTATTTTTAATTTAATAATATTTATTAATCACTTTCTTAAAATAACTAAAATGATTGGTCCACAATCAACGCTACATCTACACAATAGATAGTTACAACACAATAACATGCCCTTATTGTTATGAATTTAGAATATAAAATCAAAACTCAAAACATAAGGAGAAATCTTTAACGATTTCTATTGATGCTAACTTTTCATTTAATTCATCTATTTGTTTACTTGGCATTCTACTAACTAAAGATCACCTAGCCAATCTTGTGTACATATGAAGGCTTCCATGGTCTTAGTGCTAAGTAAACTTCTATACTTATCTATAACACGGCCATTGGTACTAAATGTCGACTTTGATGCCACTATGGAGATCGGCATTGCCAATACATGTCTAGCTAGTTTAGAAAATATAGGGAATTTAATTGAGTTTGCTTTCCACCAGCCCAAAATATCAAAATTGTCTTCCCTTTTTCCTCTGTCATCCATTAAATAAATATCCACTTCACTTTTACTCTCTTGATGTACATCATCAAACTTATTAAATTCGAGCTCAAGTCAATAGTTGTTTCACAAGAAGTAATTGACTTGCTACTAGAAACACCCACTATGTGTTCTGTCATTTTGTTTTTCCCCATTTTATCCTTATAGTGGTTAAACAATTCTAGAAGTGTCTTATCCAAATTTTCTAATATATGTTTGCCCTTCTTAGAATTTTCACCATAAATTGTGTCGATGCAAAAACATACATAACAAAGTTTGAATTGGGGATCTAAAACAATTGCGACATACAATACAAGATTCATGTGATCAATGTCATCCCAAGATTTAAAATATTTGGCTTTCATCGACTTCGCCATATTTTTCTTTTTTTCATCTGGACTCAAGCACATTTGGGTGATTGTGGCTTGCATTTTCACAAGCTCAGAAAAAAATACATTCGATGTTACATAATTTGTACTAGATATCTTAGTTGTAACATTAGAATAAAAAATTTAAGTACTCGATCATATTTCTATATTAAAAATAAATAAAAATATTTAATTATTCAAATAATTATTAGAAATAATAAATTTAAAAAGTGAATCATACCTAACAGTCTCCCACTAAAACAACCTCCCAATAAGCTTCACTTTGAGCACCAATTACTTTAACTTTCCTTTTTCTTTTCCTTGTGCTTCTATCACAATTGTCATCCACTTCACTTTGAAAATGAGATCCATAATTCGAATCTATCATGTAAAGCTTATTCAAAAAATAAGACATACATAAAGTATTAGTTTCATCTGTTAATGGAATATAAAATTAGTATAAATAAATAACATATAAATATACCTGTCAAATGCTTGTTTATACTTTGTTTTTCTTTCCAACATTAAATATGTCAAATTCCACCTAGTATCAACATCAAGACATGGCTTCTGTTTACATTGAATAGTTACCCAAGCAACACAATCTTCAAATGTTTTATATCTAGCTGCTGATGATGTCACATACGTCACATCGCCTTAAATTCTAGTAATTGAATGAAATTCTTCTTCCAAGTCTCGTCTCTAACCACAAGATTGATAATATGTGCACAACAACATAGGTGCAAATATTTACAACCCAAAATATTTTTCGGCCCTTTTAACTTCCTATTTAAAAACTAAATAGCTCCATCATTAGATTTCGCATTATCAACTGTGATAGTAAAGATATTATCAACACCCTAATCTCGTATGCATATATATACAAGATTAACAATAGTATCACCCCTATGGTTCTCTATCGGAAATGCTCATATTTGGAATGCTCATGAGCCCACAGTATGAGTTTGGCATGCCCTCCCCGACCCTCAGCTCATATCTTGGTTTGCACCAGGGTTTGTTGGCTACAACACAGAGCAGTACAACATCAATCCAACCCACACAATTTGTCAACATATAACAGATAATATCATATACTGACAAACATACAGTATCACAGGAAGTCCTACAGATCTACCAGACTAGCATATCAAAACTAGCATGTATATATATATATATATATATATATATATATATATATATATATATATATATATATATATATATATATATATTCCATACTCGGCATATCAACAATATCAGGTTATCAAACCACTGAGCCGACCTTGGTGCCTGCAACCCGAAAGTACATTGAGGAAAGCTCACCTCACATGTTGAATAGTACTGATAAGGCCCGACTCCGAATCTCAGCTCTCTACTCAATGCCTACACCCACCAAGTGGCCAATTCCATCAAAATCCAAATAATACCCAAAATACCCTCAAAAGTCAAGCTTGGTCAAACATGGTCAAACTCAAAGTTAACTGGTCAAAGTCCATAAACCCACCGAGTCAAACTAACTGAGTCAACCAACCCGAGTTAACTCAACATGGGTTGACCCATGCGAGTACGCGTGGCATATTCTGGAGGTACGCTCAGCATACGCATGGCTTCGTAGAGGACCACCATCGGGGTGGCTAACTGGGTATGCGGGGCAGACACTAGGCTATGTGGGGCGTACCTTGGCAGAACCAACTCCTTCATTATGACCTTAATGGATTTAGTACTTGAGCTCATACTTCTAATCCAAGGTCTAGAGGCATAATAGGGTCATAAAGTTCCCAACTTTATGACTTTCCACGTCCAAAAAGTCCTTAATGCAAGGTCTTAATCCATTAAGACCTTCTACAAGAAGCATGGAGCCAAACTAGCTAAAGGGACCTCATTTTTATGGCTTAGAACCCTTCTTAGGCTCTATAAGGACAACTCAAAATGTCCAACACCAACATGCATATAAATTAGAATTTTGGGACAAGAAGAACAACATAAAGTCACCAAAATGAGATCCAAGCAAACAAAGCACCAAGGTGAAGACTTTTTACCTCCTGGAGCTTCCCAAGAAGGTAATGATAGAAGATCCACAAGCTTGCTTCAACTTCTAAGCTCCTTGATGCAACTCCTTTTTCTTTAAGAACACAAAGAACACACTTTTAGCTCAAAATACACTCTTATGGGGTTAGGGTTTGCCAAAAATGACTCAACGGCTTGGAGACTGAAAATATGGGGCTAAATGATCCATAAATATGCTTAAATACCCCCACAAACCCTAAAATTTGTGGCTTCACTTGGACATGAGTACGCCTAGCGTACATATGTGTATGCCTTAGTACGCTTAGCATACCCACATGTACGCTTAGCGTACTCCTCATGCATCAAAATTACAATCCTGCTACTAGGGCTTCCCATAGCCTCTTCCTTCCAATCCAAGGACCAAAAAAGACATAATTTAAAACCAAGGGATGAATTTGAAAATAGCTGAAAACTGGTTGTTACAACTTTGCCCCACTTGAACTAGACTTCGTCCTCGAAGTCTGCTACAAAGAACAAATCTGGGTAATGCTCCCGCATCTTAGCCTCCTGCTCCCAGGTCCACTAAGAGTCCCTCCGGTGCTGCCATCGTACCTTTACCAAAGGTACTTCCTTGCTACACAAAACCTTTACCTTCCTTTCCAAAATAGTTACTGGCTCTCAACATAGCTCATGTGCTCATTGTAACGCCCGCAGATCCGGGCTAGTCGATTTAGAGACAATAAACATCAAAAATGACTTTTGGATAGAAGATTATTTAGAATAAATAATATTAACCAAGTTATAGTATAGGTCACAAGGGTTCCATACATATAAAGAACATCAAAATTCGAGTTATAACGAAGAAGTTATGACCTCTTGAAGTTTTATGGAAAAACAGGCATGACACCGGGAATCGTAAAAAGTGAATTTTTTATAAACTACTTTTTAGACCTAGATATCTAAATGAAAGTTGTATTATATGTTAAACCGAGAGCATGCATAAAAATAACGTTAAAATCTAACTTCGTATGAGGAAATTATGATTTTTCTAAGATTTCGCATAATAGTATACAACCCATAATTCAAATTTTAGATTGATCAATTTTTAGCCGAAACAACCTGAGTGAGAATTTAAGATCTCATTAATAGGAGTTCAATGATAAAAAGACAGTCGAAAACGGAGTCCGTATGTAAAAGTAATGAATTTTACATGGTCGTTAACAGTGTGATCTTCTCATACTTGTTCAATTTAAAATCCGTCGAGAACTAGCTGATAAAGTCAAAAGGAGAGTTGTAGATCTTGTCAATACCTACATGTGGATATAAATAACGTTGAAAATAGAGTTCGTATGTGAAAGTTAGGGAGTTTAGAAGTCGGAAAAGTGTTGTCGCGAAGTGGGTGACATGGCGCGATCTGAGCCATTGCTTTCTCCCCAAGCCTTGCCACCAAATGGTGACATGTTGAAATGTCAAGGTCACAAGGTATTTCCCTTTGATTTTTTTAAGTGTTTAATACAATGTGATTTTGAGAAAAGGACGTACGTTAGGCATACATATTGTACGCACGACGTGTTGGATTAGTGTCTAAGTCCATAACTATTTTGGTATGTATTTGACCCGATGGTGCATGGTCCTTTTGGGTTGCCTTCACCAAAGCAACTTGATAGGATGACTTATGGAGATAGAGGATTAATTATGATTTATTAATATATTATGAGAATAATATATTAAAGGAGAAATCATATTATTTAATTAATATTAGTCAAGAATTGATAAGAATTAACTTTATGGCTAAAAGACATTAATTAAATAAAGGAGACTAGAACTGTCAATTGTGTGATAGTTGAATATTGGGCTAATGGACTCCATATAGAGGATGGAGTTGACAAATTCTATGGGGAAACCCATTAGAAATCGTCCAAGGCCTCTAAGGAAGGAGTCCATGGGTTACTTAGGGCCTAAACAGTCAAATTAAGGTTTCCTTGTTAGATAACCCTAATAGCCTCACTATTTAAGGACCACTAGGGCACCAAAAACGTCCCCAACTGATTCCTTAGGGTTTCTACACGTTTTTTGGGTGCCTCCTCTCTTCTCATTCTTCATCCTCTTGCTCTTGGTGTTTGTGAGCCATTAGAGGAGTGACACTTTTGACTCTAAGCTTTCTAAAGCCATTACAAGGAGGATTTGAGATTGTTATTTCTCATAACAATCAAGGTAAGATCTAAAACCCATTCATATGTTAATATGATTAATTGTATGCTAGATCTAGGGTTTATAGCTTTGGATATTCAATTGCATTTTCATTAGACAAACTAGATCCAAAAGCTATTAGGGTTTGCATGTACACCATAGGAATGGTGTTTTGCTCATAACCCATCAGTGGTATCAGAGCCATGGCTGTTTGTTTGATGTATTTGATGCTATTGTGAATTATCCTTGCTTAAAGATCGAAATTTAGGGTTTCTGGGGGCTGAACTCGCTGAGTCCAAAGATGAACTCGCCGAGTCCATGCCTGACTCGACAAGTCAGCTGGTCAGAAAGAGGGAAAATCAGGATTTTGTGCTATTTTGGCTATGGGATAGTTACCAAATCATTTTTTATTGATATAAATCAGATTTTTATGATATTGGGTGATTATCTTTGCCAAAATTAAAGATAACTTCATATTAGTTAGATGATTCTTTCCTTATATGAGTAGATTTAATTATTTGAATTATTTGGTGAATTATCTTGCAAGAATTTGGACTAGGTCAAATTAGATAACCACCAATTAATTGTTAATTGCCTTATTTGGATTTTGTGATCTAGAATATTCTTGACAAAGTTTGGAAAATTTTCAAATTAATCCCTCTAGGTTTTATAGTTTAAATTTGAACTTAAAAGTTTTGTTTTTGAAATTTAAATAAGTTAAACCCTAATGTTTTGAAATGTTTCAAAACTTACCCTCAAGTTTTGGAATGTAAAAGTTGATTAAAAGTTTAATTTAGAAATATTAAATTCTAAAACCCTAGTATTTTTATGAAAAGTTGAAATCACACCCTTATGGTTTTATTAATTAATTAAAGTGTATAATTAAAAGAGATTTAATAAATCCATAAAGTTTTGGTTTACATTTGATTAAATTAAAAGTGTAATTTATTGAATTAGACCACCTAGTATTTTAAAAGTGTAAAATACACCCTATACTATATATAACTGTAAAAGTCTAGTATTATATATATGTATGAGTTAACAGTCAGTCTTACCGTTAGTAGGCCTCATTCACGAAGCTAATCTATAATGGATGTTTAAGGAAATTGCCTATAAAATGGCGATTGAATGGGTATCCACTCTTACCCACCGCACTCTTGACTAGTGGAAGGTCGTTAGCCGAATGGGTAAGATAGGACAACCCCCTTTCCATTAAAAGTATAATGAAGTATAAAGTAACTAAATGCTTTTACAAAATTCCCAATCTTAGTTACTTTAGGCAAAAGTGAATTGATACAATTCCATGAAATTACACTTTGTGCCCTTGCAAAGTCGTTAGTGGGGCGTGTATGGTTAACCGGCACACTAAATGGTTCTAAGCAAAGGGTAACTCATTGTTTGTCATAGTTCGGTGGAGCGTGTGTGGTTAACCGGCATATCGAATAGGTGATTGTAACATTGAGGGTACCATGTAAGTTTGCATGGTTATTCACACCCTTTTCTGTGATCCTCGACATCCCAGTCACAAATCGAGGGGCATATCGAGATTTAAACATGTCATTGAAAAAGTTCAATGAATCTCAAAAGATCTAGGAATTTTCAGTAGATTTAAAACTTAAATTAAATTTTCGTTTTTTATGGTGGAAATTGGTAAATCGTCATTTACCTACCTTCAAATATTTTGCAACTAGATTACGACATCCCTCTTCTAGGTTGTAGAGTATTGTGTTGGATCCTAGCCTCGATGTTTCATTTGGGTGTCACATCGAGGATCCTAATCAACTTAACATGAATTTTCTCCCGTTTTGTAGATGTCAAAGTATGACAACTATGGTCTTCCCAAATCTCATGGAACAAGCTTTCCACATGAAGATGACATTCCACGATTCGATCGAGGAACAAGAGATCATGCTTCACTTCCTCCACCTCCTCCAATTATTCTCCCTAACCCACAAGTTCGAAGGCTTGAAAAGTTTAAGCTCACCCAAGCCCTTTAGGCAAGTAGACATGAAGAAGGAAAGTCAGTGTGTACACACGTCCTAGAGATGAAGTCACACATTGATAGGTTAAGAATGTTGGGATCCGTTGTCTGTGGGGAGCTGGCTGTTGACTGGGTTCTTCAGTCACTCACTGACTCATATAGTAAGTTCGTAAGAGAGTACTATATGATGAACCATGATGCGACCCTCATTGATCTCACCTATATGCTTAATGCTGCTGAATCAGCAATGGTTTGGCGCACTGGAAAAGCAAAGTTGATTGGTGAATCTGCCTTCCAGACCTCTATGGATATAGGAAATGGCAATGAAAGGCATGCCATGATCATAAGGTTTGATCATAAGAGAGAGGCAAAGTCTGAAGTAGTTCCATGTGTTGTTCCAAAAGAGTCAATTTGCTTCTATTGCCAAGAGAAGGGGCATTGGAGACGAAGCTGCCCTATTTACCTAAGAGATCTAAGAGATGGGAGAGTCAAAATGTATGGCTCTGCTTTAGGTAAAATCCATTAACTAAGTCTTTTAAGTTCCTATTCTAAATTCTTAATACAAGATGTGATAAGATTACATTTGATGTTTTGTAGGATCAAAGAAAAAAAAGGAAGCTTAAGGGAAGAAGTGAGCGGAATCTAATCGTGAAGAAATAGTTTTCGATCGCATTGCTTGAAGATTAGATTTTGAGCTACTACTTGGAGTTAGAATAGATTGCTAAGAAATATGTATTAACATAGTTTTTCAATTGCATTGTAAGGACAAATTTTTCCGCAATAAAATAAAATTTGATTTTATACTTTTTATTTATCCTTGCAATGGCATGTATGAAAAATTGATGTTTGAATGTTTCTATTATTAGCAATAATGGATTTGATTCTTAATAATGTTATTTGTGGAAATGTTAAGAATTTACCAAATAGGGAAAGTATCTCATCGTCCAAGTTTCAATTGGACAAAAACTTGGAATCATACACCTTGGTTGCAGGATGAATGAGAAATTTCATATTTGGAAACTAGACTAATTCATTGGCAAAGTGTCAAGTGAAGTACTAGGAGATCAACTACACAAGGTAGTGTGTTGATCAAGTCCACCACAAGAGTAACAAATATATTCGTCATGATTTACTAAGGTTAAGTAAATATGATTATACTTATAAGATTAAGTGTAATTCTGAGTTGATTGAGAGAGTTTCAATCAATAGCAGAACGAATAAAAGGAATCAAGTAGGCAGAAAGATAAAAGTTTCTCTATTCTAAGAAGAAGGGAGAGTACCTTTTATTATGTTTTATGATAGGTCTTAATGATTAAGAAGCATGTCTCAATTGATCCTCTAAGTGAGTCTGAGTGCAATTGTATGTCTGAGAAGAGGAATCAAGAATTGAAGAAATGGATAACTCAAGAAGTCAATCATACTTCATTCCAAAACAAGTGTTAGAGCTAAGATTGTGACATTGAGTGACAAGTCTAAAGAAGGTTTATAACATTCATCAAATGTGGAATTTGGAAAAGGGTTTTCTTATTCTTGTACATTTGAAATGGGTAAGTTGTGATGTCTTGGATAAGACAAAGACCAACTAGGACCAATTTTGTGAAGTGTATTGTTTTGATAAAAGCTACACTAACTCTTGAATATTTGTTTGTCGAGAAATGTTTATTGAAAAGAGAATCTTATATGTCAAGAAGTCAGTGGGAGTCTCAATGGTCTTGAAAGGTTTCAAGAACTAATCAAGAATAAACCTTATCGATCATCACTAGCACACGACTTGAGGTTTACAACCTATCGTGTTGACACTATCTTGTTTCTGTGTCGTTCCAATTGAGTTAATTATGCATGTGAGTTCTATGAGTTCTCATTTGAACGCATAAAAGGCAAGCACCTTGATCAATGAAAAGTACATTGATAGGAATGGGTGAGCTGCTTAACTACTTGGAAGACATGGTGGGTACTCGTGTTACCATAAGGCAAGAAATCAAGATTGAGTAAGTTCGGTCCATATGAGTTTGGATTTGTCGCAAACTTTGGTTTTGACAAATTCGCATGGATAGGAACACATATACCATTAAAATCTAAGTGTCATAAGATTCCCTCCTTCATGAAGACGACTATGAGGAAATGCTTTCACCAAGAGAGATTTTAAGAAGATAGTGATTGTGAAAATTGTATTCTCGAATTTGATTATGGTTACGGTATCCCTTTCCATAGTTAGAATTGTGAGATTTGGCAATTAATCGGAATTGTTTAAGACACACATATGAGCTATCTAAGGCAAAGGTGTATGAGATTAAGAAGCTTAGATAAAATATTATCAAATCATTAGGTATTAGAAATATGAATTAAGAAATTCAATAAGTATTGTTTTTTCTGGAAGTTAAGTTGTTTTCTGAATACATGTCAAAGCTAGTGGGAGCATAAGTGTTATGCTTATATGATAATAATCATCATGATAGTAGGAGCATAAATGTTGTGCTTGTATGATTATTAAGGCAAGTATTGCAAGTTAGCAATATTAATTATAGAAAACAAGACTTATACTTTGCAAAGTCACAAGGGTTGAATAGTTGTTTTGCTATAATTAAGGGAGAGAATATTATGCTTCATTTCAAATCTAAAGGCTTAGGTTGTGGAATGTTAATAAATTTAGTCAAGGATACATAGTGTGTTCTCAAATTTCGATTATGATTATGGCATAGTTCGAATTGTGAGAACGTGGCACATAAAATATTATGGCAGAAGATTGATAAAGTATCAGATCCTTATGTAAGACATTATGCATCGTGTCCCATACGCTTCGGGTAAAGGATCGATTGCAGATGCTATAATATTTGACCATTCTAAAATTTCCCAAATGTCTGGCGCATTAAGAAGGAAAAAGGACAAGAATCGGTTTTTAACTAAGATAATTAAACAACTATCAAAGGACGATCCAAAGCTCGCTAAGGATTGGTCGCTTGTGAGTAGTTGGAAGTATGGTATTGGTTGGATCATATCGACATTATTATGAATAGATAAGATTCTATTAAGAATGAGTTGTCATATGGTAAATTTGGAAATGTTTCCATATTGGGAGTTGGATATTGAGAATCTATGTCTAGATTAGAAACTTTTATGCAAGAAGGGTGTTCAAAGGAATGTACTTTGAGTAAGAGACATCATATCTATAGAATTGTTTCTGATAGAGATTGGCCAAGTCTTGATGATTTTGAGCTATGACTTTACGAAAGGATCATTGCATAAAATTTTAGAATCTAGCATATTCTATAAGTGGCAAGAATTTGATATTCTTACACTTGCGATAAGGATTGGGAGTTGTGAAATGAGTATGATTGGAAATGTGTTCATTTGATCTATTTCACAAAGTAAGGACCATAGGTAAACATTGTGTGCATGCTGAGAGCATAGGACAAGTGTAGTAATAATTTAAGTAAGAAGTTGATTACCCGAAACAACAAATAATGAGTAATCGATATGGTGATAAATAAAAGGTGTTTTATTTATACTCAAAGGTTTGGGACCATACAGGATTAGTATTATTCTTGTGTTTCACTTTGAATGTTTTGACTACCTGAATAATTAATTGGTTCAGAACAATTAAATTATTCGAACGGAGCACAGTCGTTCATATGTTGGAAGTAGGTATGAATGACGACTGTCGTGAATTGGTGTGTTGATTGTCTAAAGTGTATTAGAAATAAGCAAATGTTTGTTGCAACGTTCATGAGTGCTTATGAATATGATTTGAGCATTGGATTAAACCCACGCTCACAAGAATCACTTCATGGATTTTATCATAAGTGATTGTGAGTCGATAATATTGTATATTCTTAAAACCAAGATGTGTGAGTTGTTATTTGCTGGTCGGTTGCACATTGATGATAAGTAAATGCACCAGTAACTTGGTGTCATCAAACTTATTGTTGTGTGTGACTCGGTAAGTGAGTAGAAGCAAGCACTGAATCAAAGTTTATCCGTTCCTTTTGTCCAAAGTGGGATAAAAGCGATATCTATGGGCCCCTCGATGATTTAGTGATGGCACCTAAGCGCTTGGCCAAGCCGGGACTAATTTGTTGTGTTCAATTGTAGTCTGTTGTCAGTCGCCATAAATCGGAAATCGAGAAACAACACAAAGACAGAGAGAATGATTTAAATCCATGTCTCAGTCTATACGATATCTAGAATGGAGGAATATATGATCCCTTATCTAAAGGACACGCTTCTGATAGGATCAGAGTTGACAGCGGTTTTTTTGAAAGCTACGATTGCAGATCAAGATCTGAAGTCATACGCAAAATAGTTATTAGACTTATTCAAGTGGGAGACTGTTGGATTAGTGTCTAATTCCATAACTATTTTGGTATGTACTTGACCCGATGGTGCATGGTCCTTTTAGGTTGCCTTCACCAAAGCAACTTGATAGGATGAATTATGGAGAGAGAGGATTAATTATGATTTATTAATATATTATGAGAATAATATATTAAAGGAGAAATCATATTGTTTAATTAATATTAGTCAAGAATTAATAAGAATTAACTTTGTGGCTAAAAGACATTAATTAAATAAAGGGGACTAGAACTATCAATTGTGTGATAGTTGAATATTGGGCTAATGGACTCCATAGAGGATGGAGTGGATGATTTCTATGGGGAAACCAATTAGAAATCGTCCAAGGCCTCTAAGGAAGGATTCCATGGGTTGCTTAGGGCCTAAGCAGTCAAATTAGGGTTTCCTTGTTAGATAACCCTAATAGCCTCACTATTTAATGACCCCTAGGGCACCAAAAACGTGGCCAACTGATTCCTTAGGGTTTCTACACGTTTTGGGTGCCTCCTCTCTTCTCATTCTTCATCCACTTGCTCTTGGTGTTTGTGAGCCGTTAGAGGAGTTACACTTGTAACTCTAAGCTTTCTAAAGCCATTACAAGGAGGATTTGAGATTGTTATTGCTCATAACAATCAAGGTAAGATCTAAAACCCATTCATATGTTAATATGATTAATTGTAAGCCAGATCTAGGGTTTATAGCTTTGGATATTCATTTGCATGTTCATTAGACAAACTAGATCCAAAAGCTATTAGGGTTTTCATGTACACCATAGGAATGATGTTTTGCTCTTAACCCATCACGACGTACATGATTGAGGTGCGAAGCGGGGGGAAGCCTTGTGTATGCTAGGCGTAACTTGTCCAGTTGCAAACCCAAAATTTTAGGGTTTGCACCCTATATAAAGACATTAACTCCGTCCCAAACCTCATTACATCAACTTACACTGTCGCTAAAGAGTAGAAATTGAACCCTTGCATGCTTTATGTGCTAATTTGGTGCACTTTTAGGTGATTTTTGGTGGTTTTGAAGAAGAAGAAGTTAGAAGAAGGAGCAAGAACGTGAAAGGGGCTTGTAGATCTAGGAGTTTGGCATCTTTTCTGACTCTCATTTGAGGTATCAAGCTTCAAACTTGACCATTACATGCTTAGTTGTAGTTTTGGGGTGCTTTATGTGGAATTTTGACTCCATGATTGAGATTTCTTGTGTTCTGGTTGTTTCAGTGCATAAGAGTTGTCCTTTTGAGCTCTTGGAAGCATTTAGAACCATAAAAATTGGGCCTTGATGGTTAAGCCACAACCATGCAAGTGTTAGATGGTCACAAAGTGTGTTTAAGGACTAAAATCATGTCTTGACCCCATCCATGTATGCAAAGTCATAAAGTTTGTAACTTTATGGTTTAGGATGTGCTAAACAACCTGGATCTATGTTTTGGATGTTAGGGCATAATGGATTAAGTCACAAAGGAGCGTACGCTGGGTGTATGTGCCAAGTATGTCGCGCGTACGCATGCAGAGTGGTTAAATGGGTATTTGGGCCTTAGGAGGCTGGGCATGAAAATAGTTAGGCCCCATGACCCACTATGGAGTAAGACTTCCGGGCTTAGACCTAGGATATATAGTTTTGGGCCTTATTGGTCTTTATTGAACCTTGAAACTTAAATGAATGGACTTGGGACTTAATTTAATTAGGAGTTGGGCCTTGGGAGAAAGCGGCTCAATAGAGCAAGGATTAGGAAACCTTGCCTTGGGACATGAATTAGAAGTTTGGGCCCGAAGGGAGTCCTATTAGACGCAATAACTGATTAGGGAATTTATTATGCTCTAGGGAGAGCAGTTCCGAGCCATTAAAGGAGTACGATTTCGGCATACACAGTGAGGTGAGTCTCCATTTGTAGAACCCATGGGTCGAAGTCACAAATACCGACCCACTAGTATTGATATGGCTTAGTAATTGTATTTGTGATAATTATTAAGGTGATATGTATTATTTGATGCTTATGTGTGGTATACATGATTTATGTGGTAATGGTAGGGGTAAAATTGACCCCGTAATCAGTTGGAATATAACCGATGGGTAGGTCGGGCACCCAGGTATTCCTGACAGGGGTAGGTCAGACACCCCGGTATGTCTGACATAGGTAGGTTGAACACCCAAGTATGCTCAGCAGGGTAGGTTGAGCACCCAGATATGCTTGACAATATGTTTATTATTTGTATGTGGTATGGTGGGGGAAACTCACTAACCTTCTTGCTTATGGTTTTCAGTTTTAGTTTCAGGTACTTCCAGCTCGAAGGGGAAAGGGCCGACTTGATCTCATCGCATCACACGATGATTTTCTCCATTATTGTTTCTGGGATTATGACTCTGACGATGATTTTATATGTATCGTTAGATAGAACTAATGGGTTATGAGCATTCTAACACTTCCTAAGTGTACATGCAACCCTAATAACCTTGGATATATGTTTGTCTAATTATCATGCAAAGTTGAATTCCAAGGTTATATTATTATCTAGCATACATGGGGAACAATTTTTAACTTGAATGAAAGATAGAATAACTTAACTTGTTGTTGCTTATGATCCTTGAAACCTTGTGAGCCTAGCACCCCAAGTGTGATGCCTCAAATGCTTCACACAACACCAAATGCAAAGGAGTAAACTTTGAGAGAATCTTACACTTGCAAAATCGGCCTAGCCCTCACTTGTTCATGTGTAGCCGAATTTGGTGGAGAATATGTTCTTTATATAGTGTTGACACATCTAGGGTTACACCATGTAAACCCTAATGTGTCATGACTCTTCATTTCCATGACCCATGGGTTTGTAACTCCCATGGAGCATCGTATGGGTGGAACCCAACTTGATAATCCATGGAGCCTTTTAGCCCACTATACAAGTTATGGATTATTTACATAATCAACCCATATATTTAATTAGTTATCCTTTGGTCACTTAATTAATTCTAAATTAATTCTTGATCAAACTAATAAAATAATATTATTAATATATTAGAACTTATAATATATTAATAAACCATAAGTGTTATTTCTCTCATTTAGTCTATCCAATTGCATGGTGCCATGCAACCCAAATAGACCATGTCGGGTCAGGTCAAGTACATACAAGAAATAGTTATGGACTTAGACACCTTATCCAACAGTCTCCTACTTGGATAAGTCTAATAACTATAACTGCAAGTATGACTTCAGGAACCGATCGACAATCGTAGCTCTTTAAAGGTCTCTTGGAACTGAGAAGATGATGATACGACATTTAAGATAAGTGATCATATAATCCTTTGTTCTAGATATCAGCCGGACAAATACATGGAACAATGTCTTACTTATTGTCCAACAGTTTGTTTCCCTATTTCCGATTTGTTTGACAAAGAACTTAATTGAACACATCAACTTAGTTCTGACCGGGCCCGATACATAGGTATAAACAAAATCATCGAGGGGCCAAGATATCAGCTTCTAATCTAAGAAGGAACATATAAATTTCGACTCATATGTTTGTTCTACTACTCATTGAATTATACACAAGTGCACATTTTATAACATCGAGTTACCAATGCGTTTACGTACAATCAATGCATAACCAACTCATAAGTAACAAATTATATCTCTAGGTTTGAAGACTTATATGATATTACCGTCTCACGATCACTCAAGATAAATTCCATGAAGTGATTCTAGTGAGCGTGGGTTGAGTCCAATGCTCAGAACTTATGAGCACTCATGATTGTTATAGCCATGTCCAACACGTTAGACCTCTGCAACCAATCATGACAGTCTTGATTCATACCTACTTCCAACATATGACCGACTGTGGAGGTTCGAATAATATGATATGCCAATCATAATTATTCTGGAAGTCAAAACATGCAAAAGAAATATAGTAAACGATCGACAAGAGATAGCAACACTTTACTCATAAATAAAACACCTTTTATTCATCATCTAATGTCAATTACACTTTACAAATTTCAAGGTTATCTAACTACTAAATCTAATATCACCCTTCAGCCCTATGCTCCGAGCATGCTGGAGATGCTTAACCCGAGTCAGTCCCTTCGTGAGGGGATCTGTTGGATTCTCATCCGATGATGCCCTCATCGCCACGAGGAGTCCTTCTTCTATTCGATGTCTGATGAAATGGTATTTTCTGTCGATGTGTCTGGATCTCCCGTGATCCCTTGGTTCCTTGGCTAAGGCAACTGCACTTTCATTATCACAGAAAATTTCCATTGGCTCTTTAATAGTTGGTGTAACTCCAAGGTCTCCAATGAAGTTCTTCAGCCATATCGCCTCCTTTGCTGCCTCGCTAGCTGCAATATACTCTGATTCGCAAGTTAAATCAGCCACTGTCTCTTGCTTGGAACTCTTCCAAGAAATTGCTCCTCCGTTTAAGGTAAAGACCCAGATTGACTGAGAGCAGAAATTATCCCTATCAGTCTGAAATCTAGCATCACTATACCCTACAACTCTCAACTCATCACTCCCACCGACGGTAAGGACCCAGTCCTTAGTCCTCCGTAGGTACTTGTGGATATTCTTTACTGTAGTCCAGTGTGCCTTGCTAGGGTTCCCCTGATACCTGCTAACCATGCTCAAGGCAAAGGCTACATCAGGTCGAGTGCACGTCATAGCATACATGATCGATCCTACAGCCGAAGCATAACGTATTCAACTCATTTCTGCTATCTCAGCCTCAGTACTAGGGCTTTGTGTCTTACTCAATTTGGCGTTACTCTGGATGGGTAACTCTCCTTTCTTGGAGTCCTGCATGTTGAATCTCTTCAGCACTTTATCCAAGTAGGTACTCTGACTAAGTCCAATTAGTCTTTTACTCTAGTCCCTCAAGATCCTTATCCCTAGAATATAGGCAGCTTCTCCTAGGTCCTTCAAAGAGAAACATTTCCCAAGCCAGGACTTAACTTCCTGCAGAGTTGGGATGTCATTTCCTATGAGTAGTATGTCATCCACATACAATACCAAAAAGCTAACTATACTCCCACTAGCCTTGACATATACACAAGATTCATCTTCACTCCTAGAAAAGCCAAATTCCTTGACTTTCTCATCAAAGCAAAGATTCCATCTGCGAGGTGCTTGCTTTAATCCATAAATGGATTTCTCAAGCTTACACACTCTATTAGGGTACTCTGTATTGACAAAACCCTCTGGCTGACTCATGTAAACATCCTAAGCCAATTTTCCATTAAGGAAAGTGGTTTTGACATCCATTTGCCATATTTCATAGTCATGAAATGAGGCTATGGCTAACAAAACCCTAATAGACTTAATCTTGGCCACTTGAGAAAAGGTCTCGTCATAATCAACTCCCGGAGTTTGTGAGAAACCCTTTGCAACCAGTCGTGCCTTATAATTGTGCACATTACCATCCATGTCAGTCTTCTTCTTGAAGATCCATTTGCACCCTATAGTCTTACGACCTGGTACATTCTCAACCAAGTTCCAAACGTGATTGTCATACATGGACTGTAGCTCGCTGTCCATTGCCTATTTCCACTTGGCTGACTTAGGGCCTGCCATGGCTTTCGCGTAACTGTTAGGTTCATCTAGACCTATCAGTTTCTCATCACTGATAAGTGTATCACCTTCCGCAGTAATATAGAATCCATAGTAATGCTCAGGTGCATTCCTAACCCTTGTGGAACACCTTAGAGGTACAAACTTGCCAATCGGCTCAACAGGAGTTTCCTCCTCAAGTTGAGTGCTTGGGTTTAAAGTTCCTTCACCGCTTGACTCTTGAATTTCTTCAAGGTCAACTTGCCTCCCATTGTTTCCTTGGCTTATGAACTCTCTCTCTCTCTCTCTCTCTCTCTCTCTCTCTCTCTCTTTCTCTCTCTCTCTCTCTCAAGACAGCCCTCCTAGCTACAAAGACCACATTTTCACTAGGTCTGTAGAAGAGGTAACCAAAGGATTGTTGTGGTTAGCCGTTGAAAATACACCTCTCTTTTCGAGGTTCGAGCTTATCATGAGTCTCGCGTCTCACGAAAGCCTCGCAACCCCAAATCTTAATGTGGTCTAGTTTGGGTACTTTACCAGTCCACATCTCATGAGGAGTTTTGGCAACTGTCTTTGTAGGGACTAGATTAAGGATATGGGCGACAGTCTCTAAGGCATACCCCCAAAATGAGATTGGTAGCGAAGCTCGAATTATCATGGAATGAACCATATCCAACAAGGTTCGATTACGCCTCTCAGCCACACCATTCAACTGCGGTGTCCTGGGAGGTGTCAATTGTGAGACAATCCCACATTCCCTAAGATAGTCGAGGAACTCTGAACTAAGATACTCACCACCTCGATCGGATCGAAGCATCTTAATGTTCCTGCCCAATTGATTCTCGACTTCCTATTTAAATTCTTTAAACCTTTCGAAAGTCTCTGACTTATGCTTGATTAAGTAGACATATCCATATCTACTGTAATCATCAGTAAAAGTCAAATAATATCGATTAGCATCCCTTGTGGCATGTTTGAAGGGCCCACACATATCCGTGTGTACAAGATCCAACAAACCTTCAACCCTCTCACAAGAACCTGTGAAGGGTGACTTTGTCATTTTTCCAAGTAAGCATGATTCGCAACTATCATCTGACTTTAGGTCAAATGACTCCAATACTCCATCCTTTTGGAGTTGGCCTATGCGTTTCTTGCTTATATGTCCAAGAAGACAATGCCATAATGATGCTTTATCCATGTTATTATCATTAACATAATCAATACACAATACATTATTTCCTAAGTTATCAACCACAGATACAGTTTCATACACGCCATCACAATGTAATGCTTTAAAATAAAGAACATTATTAAAGAAAACATTAATCGAACCAACTTCATTATCAAATGAAAAGGTGAAACCTTGTTTATACAATGCATGAAAGGAAATAATGCTTCTTGCCATTTCTGGCAAATAACAACACTTATTCAAATCTAAACTAAACCCACTACTTAGCGATAAAGTATAAACTCCAATCTTGGTGACAGGTAAAGCTTTCCTATTCCCCATGATTAAGTTTATTCTTCCATGCTCCACATTCTTACTTCTTCTTAGTCCCTACAAATCAGAACATATATGAATACCACAACCGGTATCAAGGACCCAAGAGTTAGAATGGGGTGAGTTATTAGATAAGATAATGTAAATACATGCATGGTTGGGTTTAACTCTCCCCTCCTTCACATCTTGCTGGTATTTTGGGCAGTTTCGCTTCCAATGTGACTTTTCATGGCAATAGAAGCATTCGGCCTCTTTTGGGTCAGAAGAAGGAGTGATGAAACCTTTCTTGGTTCCTCTTGAAGAAGAGCCATCAAGGGTCCTAGCCTTGGTACCCTTCGAAGATCTCTTTCTCTTCTTTCCTTGACCTTTCCCGATTGCCAAAACCGGGGCGGAGTTTGGAGTAGGAGTGTTAACAACTGACTTACCCTTAAGACCTGTTTCTGCAGTCTTGAGGAGTCCCTGAAGTTTGTTGAGTGTGACCTCTTCCTTATTCATGTGATATGTCATGCGGAATTGATCATAGCACGATGGTAAGGAGTGCAAAATGATATCTATTACAAGCTCCTCGGGGAAGTTCACATTAAGTTTCAGTAACCGATCCACATACCTTTGCATTTTCTGCATGTGGCTCATGACAGATTCCCCGTCCTTCATCATGGTTGTTATCATGGAGCAGATGATTTCATACCTCTCTCGTCGTGCACTTTGATGGTATCTTTCCATCAGATCTTGGTGCATTTCAAAAGGGTAGAAGTCCTCATAGGACTTTTGGAGTTCCGCTGTCATGGTGGCTAACATGATGCATGCCACTTTTTGTAGCATGCCTTTCATGTGCTTGGAAGTCAGCGATCTCCTGTGGAGTTGCAGTGGTCTCATAAATCTCCTTAAGCTCCTTATCGAGGACATATTCTTTGTCCTCGTAGCGGGTAATCATCCTGATGTTTCTGATCCATTCATTGAAGTTGGATCCATCAAAAGTGACTTTCCCACACAAGTTCATAAGGGTAAAGGAGCCATTAGGATTAGAGCCAGAAGCAACATTGTTTGAAGACATCTGAAACAAGAGGACAAGATTAGTTTAGATATTAAGAGAGTCCTTAATAAAACACCCAAATGTAATATTAAGGATAGGATCCAATCACAATATATTATAACTTAGAAGAGGTATGTCGTAATCCAAGCTATAACATATTTGAACGGTAGGTGAATGATGATTCACCAATTTCCACTATGAAAAACGAAATATTAAATATTAGGTTTTTGATTGGTTCTTAGAAATTCCTAGATTCTTTTGACATTCAATGAACTTTTCAAAGGCAAGTTTCAATCTCGAGTGTGCCCTCCAAGTTTTGTGACTGGGATACCGAGGATCACAAAACGAGGTGTGAAGTAACCATGCAAATCACTTGGTACCCTTAAAGTTTATCACTAAATCGATGTGCTGGTAAACCACGCACGCTCCACCGATACTATGATAAACCTTAAGTCACCCTTTACCTACCTTGTTAAGTCCAAGTTAGTGTGCCAGTTAACCACACACGCTCCACCAACGACTTAAACAAAGTGTAAAGTGTAATTTCGTGGATTAGCACCTTATTCACATTTTTCCTAAAGTAATTAAGATTGGGAATTTAATAAAAGCAACTAGTTACTTTATAATATTCATCATACTTTTAATGAGAATTTATAAGTCCTTGTCTTACCCGTTCGGCTTACAACCCTCCACCGATCAAGGAAGCGGTGGGTGAGAGTGGACACCCATTAAGTTGGCATTTTATAGGCAACAACCTTATACCCCCCCCCCCCTTATAGACCCGCTTCATGAATGAGGCGTACTATCGGTAAGACGACTTGATCTTATACATACATATATATATATATATATATATATATATATATATATATATATATATATATATATATATATATTATTAACTTATAACATTATAAAGTATAAGGTTTGAATTTTAACTTTTAAAATTCTAAGGGTTGGAACTAAAGTTTTAATCAAGACTTTACTTGTTCCAAAATTTGAGGGCAAGTTTTGTAAACTTTCAAAACTTTTCATTTTTTATAACTTATGGATTAATTGAGTAATAAAATGAAGACTCTTCATTTTCTATAACTCTTGTGTTCTTTTAATGGCTTTAATAAAAGTGTGACTTTTGGTTTTCCATAACTTGAGGACAAGTTATGGACTCCATTAAAACACAATATGATCATGAATTAAACTACATGAAGGTTACAAGTACTTCCTATGATCATCTAATCTTCTTAAGCTCAAGAACATGAATATGAACAATTTTCAAGAATCAAAAAATTACACTTAAAAATTTGTAATTTTGATAATTGCCATTGTAAATGGATTAGCATAAACATTACACCATCTAAAACAAGTTTTCAAGTACCAAAACAGTTTTGGGTAATGTTTCTAGTCCATTTCCAGCAACAAATGTCGAATTTCTGAAAACTGCAGCCTCTACTTGTCGAGTGCAAGAACAGACTCGATGAGTAGCTTGCATTTGTACATGGACTCGTCGAGTCCCCCCATGGACTCGACGAGTTCATACGAGCAGAAAGCAGAAAATCGATTTTTTCAAGCAGTTTGCACAAATAATCAACAAACAAGCCTAGTCTCTGATACCACTGATGGGTTGTGAGCATTCTAACACTTCCTAAGTGTACATGCAACCCTAATAACCTTGGATCTTGTTTGTCTAATTATCATGCAAAGTTGAATTCCAAGGTTATATTCCTATCTAGCATACATGGGGAACAATTTTTAACTTGAATGAAAGATAGAATAACTTACCTTGTTGTTGCTTATGATCCTTGAAACCTTGTGAGCCTAGCACCCCAAGTGTGATGCATCAAATGCTTCACACAACACCAAATGCAAAGGAGTAAACTTTGAGAGAATCTTACACTTGCAAAATCGGCCTAGCCCTCACTTGTCCATGTGTAGCCGATTGTGGTGGAGAATATGTTCTTTATATAGTGTTGATATATCTAGGGTTACACCATGTAAACCCTAATGTGTCATGACTCTTCATTTCCATGACCCATGGGTTTGTAACTCCCATGGAGCATCCATGGAGCATCGTATGGGTGGAACCCAACTTGATAATCCATGGAGCCTCTTAGCGCACTATACAAGTTATAGATGATTTACATAATCAACCCATATATTTAATTAGTTATCTTTTGATCACTTAATTAATTCTAAATTAATTCTTGATCCAACTAATTAAATAATATTATTAATATATTAGAACTTATAATATATTAATAAACCACAAGTGTTATTTCTTTCATTTAGTCTATCCAATTGCATTGTGCCACGCAACCCAAATGGACCATGCCGGGTCGGGTCGGGTCAACCCAAATGGACCAGACGGCGGAAACGTCTGGGGGTGGAGGATCTCATTTGTAGTATCACAAAACATGCATTATAGTAATCAAAGTACAAACAACCATTGTATTTAAAAAGTATAAATATTTACATGTGTTCGATCACTGTATATTGACACCAAAAGAGTTACAGCAAAACACAAAAGATATGACTCAAATGACTCTATCTTCTCAAAAGCTCACGAAGTACCTGTTTATTATTTCCCTGAAAATACAAGTAATTTCAAAAGAGAGTATCAACATAAAGTTGAGTGGGTGCATAAATATTTATGTTTAAAAGTATGTTTTCTGTTCCTTGAATATGTAAGTTGTTTATATAAATCCTATATTTTCTGTAGTATATGAAAAGTAGTTTTAATCTCATAAAACCGCTCTCTTTGTAAAACATTGTTCTGTGTTTGTATCCTTTTTGTAAAATCTGTAAAAGTGAGTGTGCCTAGCTCCACCAGCTGTTATTGTAAACTGTATTGTAATACTGTAAATTGTAACTCTGTAAACTAGTACTTTGAAAATGTACTCATGTTTAATTAATTATACATTAATGTATTGTTAACATCTTTTTAATGAGTTATTATAAACATACTATGACTAGATGGCCTGAAACAAATGCTTTGAAGGCGTTTAAACTATTGATAACAATTTTCACTCATAGGCGTGTATGCCTGACTATAGCTAGCAGCCCGAGTCTAGGGTTGTCAATCCCAATATAGATCTATACACACTTGTTTTGATCCCCGGCTTGAGACTATGGTTATAATATCAGTACTTTAACTATGTTATTTAAATAAATAAACAACCTGGACACATGGTCTCATAAAAAGCATATAAACGTTTCGTGTATAATAAAAACCCAATCATTCAGAAATAAATGATTGATAGTATTTTCCTTGTTTAGTGTACTCTAAATATACTTGAAAGTTGTATACCCTTCTTTAGTTTTGAATCAAACTTGTGTTCTTGTACAATAGTATAAACTAATGTTCTTGTTAAATAGTGTACTCTAGTATACTTGAGTCGTGAGTTAGTGTTCTTGAATCATAAATTACTAGGTGTAAAACCCGTGTAATACACGGGTTGATTAAAAAAAAGATCAAATATCAAAATGTAAACAATAAATATTTTTTAAATAAAATTTTGAAATAAGGAATAAAAAACATATTAATTGTAATTTATTATCACATTTACTATATTTAATACTTTACATATATACATGTAAATATTATGTGACTTTAATTTTAAAAATTGAAAAATCTAGAAATTGACATGTGGATTTTGTTTTATTTTAAAAATATCACAAAATGACAAGTGTCACAATTTATGAGAGATTGACATGTGGCAAAATTGATCTTCATTTATTATAGTAGATAGCTATTATAATTTATATGTACTTTCTGTATTAATACTAACCGTTCATGAATGCAACCCCTTTCTTAAGATGCTACAAAGGGTATTTGAAACGGAACGAAATAATCTTTTATATATATATATATATATATATATATATATATATATATATATATATATATATAGAGAGAGAGAGAGAGAGAGAGAGAGAGAGACAAGATATATAAGTAAACTTGAAATGACAGTCGGACAAATAACCGATACCCTAAATCCACATCCAAACAAGGAAAATGAATTAAAGCAAGTTATCAGTCTTAAGTCTTATATATATATATATATATATATATATATATATATATATATATATATATATATATATATATATATGATTTTTGGGGAAAATATATGTTTATAAAAGAGTTTAACATTTTGAAATAATTTTGATGACTTGCTGTCATTTTATCACAATTTGAAACCTTTTGTTTATAACACAAAAGCCTTGTGTTAGACTTGTATTCCCCCTCCCCCCTTTAAAACTGTAAAAACTATGAAAAGACGGGGGTATGAACTCATTTGGTAAGAGTGACGATTTCATGAAAAGTTGGACTTTACGTGAGCAGTACTTCGACTGGAAAGATGTTAGCTTCTTGAGAATCTCGGGGCTTTGGGCTTTTGCCATAGCGTGGATATGTTACCGGGGCGTCAGGGTAGTTAAAGAGACTTAAAAGTGTGTAAAATTAGGAGAGAGGTTGTGAATTTGCAACCTAAACCCGAAGCTCTTGGTTACAATTTATAGGAGGCTAAGGCCTCAGAGTACGCTTGGCGTACGTGCGTACACATGGCGTAGCGTACTTGCCCAGCCTATTGACTACGCATCAGATCTACTATGTTGCATGGCACACATGCGAGGTAGGGGTTACAGAGGGTCAACTTGGCCAATCCGAGGCCGAGCCTTCGGGTACGCTGGGCGTACACCATTACGCGGGGCGTACTCCTTCGAGAATGATTTATCAAACTTCATAAATTCATAACTTTTGCCTACGACCTCCGTTTTTTACGTTCTTTATATCCACGTGTATGTGATATTATACTCTACAACTTTCATTTAGACTCTGTCGGCTAATTTCGACTTTATTTTTATTGTTATATTTTTAACAGGTTGGGCCAGGAAAAGTCCGTTAAAAATTCATAACTTCTTCATCCGACGTCCATTTTCGTCTGTCTTTTTATCATTGTACTACTATTGACGAGATCTTCAATTCTCGTTTAGGTTGTGTCGGCTAAAAATCACTCGATCTTTATTTCGAGTTTTTGCTGTCTACTGCTAAACCGAAACTTAGAAAAATCATAACTTCCTCATATGAAGTTAGATTTGGATGTTCTTTTTATGCAAACTCTCAGTTTAATGCGTTCTATGATTTTCATTTAGATTGTTAAGGCTAAAAAATATTTTATTGAAAATTCACTTTTCACACGTAACAGTGTTTTACTGGTTTTAATGCTGAGTTTTGATTGGTCATAATTTCTTCGTTATAACTTGGATTTTAGTGTTCTTTATCTTTTTGTAAAGCTCGTTGGAATATCTACTACATTATTCATCCCAATAAAGATTATTGAACAATGTATTTTTGAGGGTCGATTATGTAAACACACATAGTATGCGAAAATTTCTCTTTATTCTTTTAAAAAGTACTACCAATTGATCTATACTATTACATAGATTCAAAATAACGGGTTGTTACATTATCCCCCCGTTAGAGATAATTTCGTCCCAAAATTAGGACTATAATGTTATAGAAAGACTAGGGAAAAAGATTTGGATATTTCTGTTGCATTTGATCCTCCTGCTCCCAGGTGAATTCAGGTCCCCGTTTTGCATTCCAGCGAGCCTTCACTATCAGGATACGACTTTGTTTGGTTTTCTTAACTTCCCTGTCTAGAATCTCTTCGGGTTCTTCCACAAATTTGAGTATCTCGTTTAACTTGATTTCCTCGAGTGGGATTACAAGAGACACATCGGATAGACACTTTTTCAAGTTAGAAATGTGGAAGGTAGGATGAATGTTACTTAGTTGTTGGGGTAGTCGAAGTTTGTAAGCTACATGACCGATTCTGGCATTAATCTCAAATGGTCCTATGTACCTTGGATTCAGTTTGTCATGCTTTCCAAAGCGTATCATTGCCTTCCAGGGAGAGACCTTCAATAAGATGCGGTCACCAACTTGGAACTCCAAGGGTTTTCTCCTTTTGTCAACGTAGCTTTTCTGACTATCTCTAGAAGCTTTAAGTCGCTCCCGAATTTATACGATTTTGTCCGTAGTTTCTCGAATAATTTCCAGACCAGTGAGAGTACTATCTGGAAGTTGCCCTCTAGCTAACTGCATATCACCCACTTCAGCCCAGCACAGAGGTGATCTACACTTGTGACCATAGAGTGCTTCAAATGGAGTAGCCTTTATGCTAGTGTGATAACTGTTATTGTAAGAGAACTCAAAAAAGGGTAAATGAGTATCCCATGCCTTCCCAAAGTCTATCACATAGGCTCGCAACATATCTTCTAGAGTTTGAATATTCCTCTCACTTTGTCCATTCGATTGTGGATGGTAGGCTGTACTCATGTCCAGCCTAGTTCCCAGAGAGTTTTGTAAAGACTGCCAGAAACGAGAAGTGAATCTATTATCTCGGTCAGAAATAATAGATATTGGCATACCATGCAGTCTAACTATTTCTCTAATGTAAGTTCTTGTTTGCTTCTCCATATTGTTGGTTTCCTTTATTGGCAAGAAGTGTGCGGATTTGGTTAGTCTATCGACGATTACCCAAATAGTGTCATAAACGCCCATTATCTTGGGTAACTTAGTAATGAAATCCATCGTAATCCACTCCCATTTCCATTCAGGGATTTCAGGTTGTTGCAATAGACCTGAAGGTTTCTGGTACTCTACTTTGACTTTGGCACAAGTAAGGCACTTGACCACAAAGGTAGCAATCTCGATCTTCATGTTAGGCCACCAACAAAGTTTCTTAAGGTCCATATACAATTTGTATGAACCTGGATGAATGGAGTATCGGGTTTTGTGTGCTTCATTCATAACCATGTCTCTGTAACCACCGAACTTCGGTGTTCAATTCTAGTTCATGAAATAATAGACTCCATCACTTCTGACTTCAAAATTTTTATGCATTCCTCTTAGTGTTTCACCTGCCATGTTTTCAGGTTTTAAGGCCTATAGTTGAGTCTCTTTGATCTGCATGGACAGATCTGAATGGATTGTCATGGTAAACGACTTTACTCGTTTCCTTGAGTATTCTTTTCTGCTAAGGGCGTCAGCTACAATATTGGCTTTACCAGGGTGATAACGAATCTCGCATTCGTAATCATTTAGTAGCTCCACCCACCATCGTTGTCTCATGTTCAACTCCATTTGGTCGAAGATATGCTGAATAATTTTTTGGTCCGTGAATATTGTGCATTTTGTGCCATATAAGGAATGTCTCCAGATCTTTAGAGCAAATACCACTGCTCCTAGTTCAAGGCCATGTGTTGTATAGTTGACCTCATGTGTCTTGAGTTGTCTCGAGGGGTAGGATATAACATTTCCTCGTTGCATAAGAACATATCCAATCCCTTGATTAGAAGCATCATAGTACACTACAAAGTCCTCTGTCCCTTCGGGTACAGACAAGATCAGTGCACTACACAAAGCTCGTTTCATCGTTTGGAACGTTGTTTCTTGCTTTTCTCCCCAACTAAAAGTTACACCCTTTTGTTTCATGGTGGTAAGCAGTTTAGCAATTCGGGAGAAGTTCTGGATAAATCTGCGATAGTACCCAGCAAGACCTAAGAATTGTCGGACTTCTGAAGGTGTTTTGGGCGCTGACCAGTTATCAATTGCCTTAATTTTGGATGGGTCCATGTGAATTCATTCTTAACTGACCACGTGACCCAGGAAATCTACCTTCCTGATCCAAAATTCATATTTTGTGAACTTCGCATAAAGTCTCTCAGTTCTTAGAGTTTGTAATACTCGACGGAGATGTTGGCCATGTTCCTCTTCACTTCTTGAGTAGATAAGGATGTCGTCAATGAAGACTATGACGAATTTGTCCAGGAATGGATGACACACTCTGTTCATCAAGTCCATGAACACAGCAGGGGCATTCGTCAATCCGAAAGGCATCACTACGAACTCGTAATGACCGTAACGACTTCTGAACACTGTTTTGGGAACGTCCTCCTCCAAAATACGTAATTGATGATACCCGGATCTCAAGTATATCTATGAGAAGTAGCTCACACCTTGAAGTTGGTCGAACAGATCGTCAATGCGAGGTAGAGGATAACGATTCTTAATGGTAAGTTTATTCAGCTCGCGATAGTTTATGCACATGCGGAATGTCCCGTCCTTTTTCTTCATAAACAAAACCGGTGCTCCCCATGGTGAGAAGCTTGGTCTTATGAAGCATTTGCTAAGGAGTTCGTTCAGCTGGCTGGACAATTCCTACATTTTTGATGGTGCAAGACGATAGGGGGCTTTGGCTACAGGGGTAGCCCCAGGGATTAAGTCCATTCTGAATTTGACTTGTCGTTTGGGAGGCACTCCTCGAAGATCGTCGAGTATGTCGGGAAAGTACAGACCTCAGGAATGCTCATGATGTCCTTCACTTCTTGCTTTTTGTCTACCACATGAGCTAAGAAAGCATTGTACTCCTTGTGAAGGTACTTTTATGCCTTGATACAAGAAATGATCTGAAGGTTCGTTCTAGGTTTGTCGCCATAGATGATAAGAGTTTCATTAGTTGGAAAGTTCAGGCGAATGGCTCTTTTATAACATAGGATGTCGGCATGGTTAGAGTACAACCAATCCATACCAATAATGACGTCGAAACTTTTGATAGAGAGTGGCATAAGGTCTATTGTAAAGGAAAAGTTATTCCAGGTAAGGACACATCCTATGTATATATCATTGGCATATTCGGATTTCCCGTTAGCCATTTCGACTGTGAAAGTTTCATTTAGTGGTTGGGAGTTTTGATTTAGCAGATTTTTGAAATTATGGGCCACGAAGCTCCTCTCAGCACCACTATCAAATAGAATGCATGCATAAGTATTATTGAGAAGATACGTACTGTGACCACCGTCGGGTCTTCCACAGCTTCTTCGTGACCTATTGCTAGTATCCTCCCAACTCCACCGGCATTTCCTACTTTCGAATAATCTCTTTTGAAATGCCCAACTTCCCCGCACCCATAACATGCTTGACCTATTTCCAGTGACAGGTACTTGATTAATCGGTTGGGGTGGTGATTTACAGAATCGGGCAGTATGCCCTTTTCTGTTGCAGTTACGACACTGTATTTCCCAACAATTTCCATTGTGGTGAAAATTGCACTTGTTTCATTTGGGGAGATTACCATCATAAGGCTTAGCTGGTGTGGGGTTAGTAGGAATAGCATCAGGTACATTAACAAGTACAGTAGCAGCATGGACTACCATTAAGTATTGCTTCTTTGAGGATTCCTGAGAAGATTGGCCCTTCCTTTTATTTCAGTTTCTCTTTGTCACAACTAGAAATTTTGTGTCTTGTAATCACTATACTTAAGTAAAATGTTGAATCAAAAACTTAAGAGCATGTGTGATACCTATTATTATAACATCAAAAACTTCAATCAAATACATCATACAAATACTACAAATAGTCATCAAGCAATTGGAAACCCTAGAAGTTCTTGTTAGGTCCATTTTGGGCTAGGACTTCTTTATTGGACTCAATGGACCAATAAGCTTCCAATTTGACTATCATGGGCTTAGAACCCTTAAATGGGCTCTAATTGGACCCACATTCACTTATTTCAACATTTTGGGCCATATTGGGCCTAGCATGAAATAAATTAAATATTGTGAACCATAATTAACCTAAACTAGCCCAACAAGATATAAAAATCGCACTTGTATCTTACAATCATCCAACTTAACTCTAATAATGGGCTTAAGGGCATTAAAGCCCAAAACCCTCCTTTCTTTTTTTAAATTTCGGCCCAAAAGCCCAAGACAAAGATGAAGAGTTGACTTCATCATGCCACATCAATAATACCTCATGGATATCCATGCATTACACTCCAAACCTCCATGCAATCCCATTTCTCCATGCACATGTCACCTTAAAGTCACTCTTCTTCCCTCCCCTCTCACTCTCGGCCGAGGATACACACACACACACATCACAAAAATTCAATTCCAATCTCTCTAAGCCTTGAAGAGCATTCCTCCCTCCCCCTTCAAAAATTTCGAGAATCAAGAGCTTCACAAGGAGAATTCTTCACTAAAATCATTATCTAGGTAAGTTAATGCTTGGAACCATACTTTGGACTTCTTCTTATATCCAAAAATCTCTTCTTAACTCTCATGAAATCATAAACTTGTGTCTTAGAACCCCTCAAACTCAAGATCTTCAAGAAAAGGGTGCTAAGGCCAAAAATCACCAAGCTTTCTTCCATCTTTTCTTCAAAAACCGAAACCACACCCTAAGGTGAGCTTCATACTCCCTATTTTTCTATTTTATAGGTTTTATGGGGGGGGGGGGGTGGGGGGGAATACAAGTGAAAGTGTAGATCTATATGTATTTGTATGCCTTGTATGATTTCTATGCTTATATGTGTGTGTTTGTGTGATTATGATGTTGGATCTAGCCATAAACCCCAAAAAATCGAGATATACTTTATGTTAAATGATACTAGCATAAATTATATTACTACATACAAAGTATTCCAAGAAAAATAGCTAAGTGGCTTAATAACATCTCCTTTGGGCTAAAAACTCAATTTTTGGACACAAAATGTTAAAAATATAAAGTTAAAGGGCCCAAATTGACATATTACGAATTCTGATGGATGAGAGGAGTCAAAACAGTTTCAATAAAATATTTTCTGGAAATATACTCATTTGGAGGATTAAAAATATAAATTTCAAGCTTAATGGGCTAAAAATGACATTTTCGGCCCAATAGGGCCCAATATGCGAAATTTTCTATTTTGGAGGGCTGAAACTGTGTTTTTCGGTAAAAAAGTGGACTATTAGTGTTATAAGTCCTTTTCAAAGGTTAAAAATGCTTTTCATAATTAAAAAGGACCAAAGTTGCAAAAATTTTCCAATTTGGGCCAAAAGTGTAAAAATTGCGAAAAGAGGGGTTATAACCCAGAAAACTGTATTTTCAGGGACTAAAACTGTTTTCAACTAAAAATAGGCTGAAAAATATCAATTTCAGTAAGTTTTGGTGTTAAAATGTCAAGAAAAATGGTTTAGGGACTAAACCGGAAATTTATTTAT
This sequence comes from Lactuca serriola, assembly GCF_051521515.1. Classification (NCBI taxonomy): domain Eukaryota; kingdom Viridiplantae; phylum Streptophyta; class Magnoliopsida; order Asterales; family Asteraceae; genus Lactuca; species Lactuca serriola. The sequence goes on from NC_136414.1 coordinate 66,523,050, forward strand.
TTAAAGGGTTGAAAAAGTAAATTTACAACAAAAAGAGGGGCTGTAACAGAAAAGTTGCAATGTTAATTCAATACATCCTTGTGAACAAACACTGGCACTACGACTACCGACGAATTATATTAATCAAACGAATTGATTCGGTCTCGAATCAATAACAAACCCGAAACTACTAACACGACGATAACTCGACTCATACACGGAAAATTTGGGAAATCATTACACACGTGAGAGTGCACAAACATCGATGCACCACCTTTGGGCCCAAAAGTGTAAAATCTTGTTTGTTGGGCCTAGCTAGCCCAATGACTTGATCTTTAGGCCCGAAGACTTCAACCTTACGAGTTGTTAAGTCTTACATGATCCAACACAACGTAAAAGGACTTTCAATGGCTTTTATACTATTGGTCCCCAAGGGTCCTTTGGTACTGCTAGTAAAGTCGGTTATTCAAATGCGAGTCGGGTCAAGGGCCCTTCGCACTCTTTTTATCCCCAATCGACTAACGGAGTTATCGAGGTCTTCGTGCCCTCTTTCTCTTCGGATGTGGGACTACAAGAAGTCAGGGCGGTTGGATTGCGTGAATAGTACGGACGACGCCTACGGGATCGTTAGTATAGTTGTAAACTGGTCGTTTGTGTAACGCGTGTTTATAGCAATTCACCATGCGCAATAATCCGATGTCGCCTGGAATCAATGACTTCACACGCCGCGATGGTTCTACAACTACATGGAATTCAAAATGTTAGGAAAACATCGGGATTTCCTAGGGTTTTTCAATACATACGGTTTTCGAAATGTACACAAGTTTAATGAACAATTTTTACAACTATAGAAACAAACAAGCATACTTATGGATCTTCACAAACTTTTTCATAAACTCTTTTCATAAAATATCGGATTTTCTGGTAGTTTTTTTTCAAAACAATACAAAACGTTGCTTTTCAAATACCGCTTATGAACTCACCAACATTTCATATGTTGACGTTTTTCAAAATACTTGTATTCTCAGGTAACAAGTGAACCGAAGGAAAAATGTACTCAGTGATGGCTTGCAGTTTGTTTATCTATGAACCGAACAATTTATTTTTGGGAATGTAATGCTAAAACAATGTACTCAGTGTAAACTTTATCAGTTGTACTATATTAATGCATGGTGATGAATGATGTTATGTTTCATATATATTCAATGTTATGGTATTCAATTAAGTCACGACAGCCCTCGGACGTTTCCGCCGTCTGGTTCGGGGGTGTGACACTCTTCTTGCTGTTATTTTTGTTATTATTGTTGTTGTTTCCTTTGGGTTGTTGTGGAGCAGGAATCACTGAGTTTTGATGCGCACCATGGTCAACAAGGGACTGTGCCAGCTCTTTAGCATTGTCAAAGGTAACATGCCTGGAGGCAATGACGCTTCCCTGAATCTGGGGCGACAGCCCCAGATGTAGCTTTCCATCTTTTTTCTCTCCAAAGCGACCATTTCTGGACATAGAATTGCTAAGTCGCAGAATCGATTTGTGTAGGTTGTTATGTCTGAACCAACCATAGTAATACCCCACAGCTCTTGTTGGAGCTTCTGAATTTCACCACGTGAACAATATTCCCGCATTAGCATGGTCTTTATGTTTTCCCAACTTATATAATTAGCCACTATCAGGGTCAATGACTTAACATGGCCATTCCACCATGTTAGAGCTCTATCAGCAAAGGTAGAAACAACGAATTTAACCTTTCTACCTTCCACACAGGAGCAAATCTCGAAGACTGCCTCTGTTTTCTCAATCCATTGTCTTAATTGCCATAACACCCAAAGTCCCGTTAAAGGTCCTGGGTTTGGCGTTCGAGAAGTCCTTATAGGTACACTCTCGTGAGTGCCTGTGACTTTCGCCATGGTTGGAGGGATGCACACCAACTCCTGATCCACTAGCACCATGGGTAGTTATATGAGACATAGCAACTACAATAGCTGCTGCGACCGCCGCCTGAAACATGGCAGCGTCAAATTGAGGAGGTGGTGGCGGAGGTGGTGTTAGCACTTCATTAACATTGGCACACCTTGGATTTCTCCGAGGAGGCATCTTTCACATTAAGAATTATAAGTTGAAAAGACAGTAAGTCTTTGTTAATGATTGTAAGTCGAGTGTTATTAATTTTTTTTTATGTGTTATGATTCGACTAATAAGGTGATTTGTACTCAATTCATAATAAGAGTTTATATAATAAAAGATAAATTTATGAATTTCGAGTGATACATACTGAAGTAAAACGTAATACTTTAATATATATATATGTATATATATACATATATATATATATATATATATATATATATATATATATATAAATCTTGGATACAATATGTTGTTTGGAAAGTTGGACCTTTTTAAAAGTCTACATTACACCAACTTACTAAAAATAAAACATTTAGCCGAAGTCCTAATCTATAACAAAATTGAAAGTAGCATAAACACTACTTGTGTCGCGTACTGCACCGAGTACTAGACTCTGCTTCCTCAGTGTTTGGTTTCAATTAGCTGTCATTCCAAGGTAATCTGATGCTCCCTTAATTCTCTTATTTCAGATAGGGCAGTATTCATTTGGTTTTGCAGTGCCTCAGTGTGGGTTTGAGATTCATCTTGAATTCCGTCTAGACGACGAATATCCGCAACATTGATTTGTTTCGTTGCATTGACTTCCAGGATCCGGTTTATCGAAACCCTTGCCTTGTCGGTTTGGCGAGCTATACAATGAACAATGACAGGAAGAGCCCTCTCGGATGATCCTCTGTTACAAGGGTTGTAGAAATCTCGACACATTCCATAGGGTGGGTGTTGGCCCTGTTGTCGGCTCCAGTGGTATATGTGATCTCCCCAAACTGGCGTTGGCCCTTGAAATCCTTGAATGACTGTGGGAGGTGGGATGGCTGGTGGGGGATTGTATACCGTGGGTTATGTATCGGTACCCTCTGAATCTTCATCTTCATCTTCTTCTTCCTCTTCTTCTGGATCCTCTTCCGGATCCTCTACTATCCATCCTTCGTTAACGTGGTTCGGAAAGTAAGGGTCCCCTGGTAAATTAAATCCGGCCATTATGCCTGTACGAGAATAAGGTCATCAGAAGTGCATGAAAAAACTAAAGCATATAATAATAAAGATCGATATTAAACTATTGCATCTATAGTATTATAAAAATACTCCTATAGTATTTTAAATTTATGTTCTGCTCAAGAGTTTCTTCTGTATATGTATAGTTGGTAAGTTTTAGACATGTCGCAACACTACCATCACTCCCAAACACATGTTGGTTATTTATCAAACCAATATAGTTGATTATGCTATATTGATCGCAGATATAATTACATAACCGCCTAGGTTTGACTGCAATGTCTAACATCCAAATACATTTAAGTTGTTATAATTGTGATACTGTTCTTGTATGTATGAGTGTTAGTATACTTCTTAATAAAATTCTTAAAGTTTTAAAAGTATACTTGTAGTGAGAGCTCTCAGCCCCAATGTATTTATAGTTTGTATATCTTTTATGGATTGATATACTGAGTTCACTATAAACAATGCTTTGATACCAATCTGTCACACCCCCAAACCAGACGGCGGAAATGTCCGGGGATAGAGGACTTCATTTGTAGTATCACAACACATGCATTATAGTAATCAAAGTACAAACAACCATTGTATTTAAAAAGTATAAATATTTACATGTGTTCAATCACTATATATTGACACCAAAAGAGTTACAACAAAACACAAAAGATATGACTCAAATAACTCTATCTTCTCAGAAACTCGCAGAGTACCTGTTTATTATTTCCTTTAAAATACAAGTAATTTCAAAAGAGAGTATCAACATAAATTTGACTGAGTCCATAAATATTTATGTTTAAAAGTTTATTTTTTGTTCCTTGAATATGTAAGTTGTTCCAGAAAATCCTATATTTTCTGCTGTATATGAAAAGTAGTTTTAATCTCATAAAACCGCTCTCTTTGTAAACCATTGTTCCGTGTTTGTATCCATTTTGTAAAATCTGTAAAAGTGAGTGTGTCTAGCTCGACCAGCTGTTATGTAAACTGTGTTGCAATACTGTAAATTGTATCTCTATACACTAGTACTTTGAAAATGTACTCATGTTTAATTAATTATACAATAATGTATTGTTAATATCTTTTTAATGAGTTATTAAAACCATACTATGACTAGATGGCCTGAAACGAAACGAACGCTTTGAAGGCATTTAAACTGTTGATAACAATTGTCACTCACAGACGTGTATGCGTAACTATAGCTAGCAGCCCGAGTGCGGGGTTGTCAATCCCAAAATAGATCTATACTCACTTGTTTTGATCCCCGGCTGGAGATTCTGGTTATAATATCAGTACTTTAACTACGTTGTTTAAATAAATAAACAACCTGGACACATGATCTCATAAAAAGCATATAAACGTTACGTGTATAATAAAAACCCAATCATTTTGAAATAAATGATTGATAGTATTTTTCTTCTTTAGTATACTCTAAATGTATTTGAAATTTATATACCCTTGTTTAGTTTTGAATCAAACTCTTGATCTTGTACAATAGTATAAACTCATGTTCTTGTAAAATAGTCTACTATAGTTTGCTTGACTCATGAGTTAGTGTTTTGGAATCATAAATTATACCTATTATAATTTATATGTACTTTCTTTGTTAATACTAAGCGTTCATGAATGCAACCCCTTGCTCAACATGTTACAATAGGTATTTAAATCTGAATGAAATAATATATATATATATATATATATATATATATATATATATATATATATATATATATATATATATATATATATATATACACAAACACACACACACACAAGATATATAAGTAAAACTAAAATGAAAGTCGGACAAATAATCGATACCCTAAATCCACATCCAAACAAGGAAAAGGAATTAAAGTGAGTTATTAGTCCAAAGTCTTTTAAATCTATCTTTTATATATATATATATATATATATATATATATATATGTATGTATATATATATATATATATATATATATATATATATATATATGTATGTATGTATGATATTTGGGGAAAAATATAAGTTTATAAAAGAGTTTAACATTTTGTAATAATTTTGAAGACTTGCTGTCATTTTATCACAACTTGAAACCATTTGTTTATAACACAAAATCCTTGTGTTAGACTTGTATCCCCCCCCCCCCCCCCCCCCCCATTAAAACTATAAAAATTATGAAAATACGGGGGTATGAACTCACTTGGTAAGAGTGACGATTTCATGAAAAGTTGGACTTTACGTGGGCACTACTTCGACTGGAAAGAGGTTAGCATCTTGAAAATCTCGGGGCTTCGGGGTTTCTTCGCAGCATGGATATGTTACCGGGGCATCGGGGTAGTTAAAAGGGCTTAAAATTGTGTAAAAGTACGAGAGAGGTTCTGAATTTGCAACCTAAACCTAGATCTCTCGATTACTATTTAGAGAAGGCTGAATCCTCGGAGTACACTGGGTGTCGGAGCTAATACGTTGCATGGCAAGAATGCGAGGGAGGGGTGACGGAGGGTCGAAGTGGCCAATCCGAGGTCGAGCCTTCGCTGGGCGTACACCATTACGTGGGGCGTACTCCTTCGAGAATGATTTTTCAAACTACAGAAATTCATAACTTTTGCCTACGACCTCTGTTTTTGATGTTCTTTATATCTACGCGTAGGTGAAATTATTATATACAACTTTAATTTAGACTCTGTTGGCTAATTTTTACTTTATTTTTATTGCTATATTTTTAACAGGTCGGGACAAAAAATGTCCGTTAAAAATAGATAACTTCTTCATCCGACGTCCGTTTTCATTTTTTTATCGTTGTACTACTATTGAAGAGATCTTCAATTCTTATTTAGGTTGTGTCGGCTAAAAATCACTTGATCTTTATTTCGAGTTTTAGTTGTCTACTGGTAAACCGAAACTTAGAAAAATCTTAACTTCCTCATACGAAGTCAAATTTGGACGTTCTTTTTATGCAAACTCCCGGTTTAATGCATTCTACGACTTTCATTTAGATTGTTAAGGCTAAAAAGTATTTTATTGAAAATTCACATTTCACAGTTAACAGTGTTTTACCGGTTTTAATGAGGATTTTTGATTGGTCATAACTTTTTCGTTATAAATCGGATTTTAGTGTTCTTTATATTTTTGAAAACCTCGTTGCAATATCTACTACATTATTCATCCCAATAAAGATTATTGAACAATGTATTTTTGAGGTTCAACTATGTAAATGCTCATAGTATGCGAAAAGTTCTCTTTATTATTTTAAAAAAGAACTATCAATTGATCTATATTATTACATAAATTCAAAATAGCAGGTTGTTACAGGACACGTTCTCGGGGGTGTCTGGACTCAAATCGTGGGTTTGAGAAGTTTTACAAGAAAAATAATTTTTATAAAAATTAAAATTAAGAGTTTTAATATGAAACAAGAAGTGTGATGCGTGCAATCGGCCGAGCTCAAGTAAGTTTCCCCAAGATACCATACATGTTCGTTATGATATATGTTATGATTATGAGAATTGCATGCTAGATTAGGGCTAAGGATCTAGGAAGGATGTCTTGTATGCCTACTGTATGTGTATGAGAATTGCATGTTAGATTAGGGCTAAGGATCTAGGAAGGATGCATTGTATGCTTGATGTATGTGTCTATTACACTGCATGCTAGTGCTGATTAGTTAGTGATATGATGGTCTGATTAGGATATGCTTGGTGTTGGTTACTCAATGCTCGAATGTTGCTTTCTTTGTGCTATTAAGAGTTCTAGTTATCTCTAACTAACTAGTAACCGAATATGCTAAGTTACATATTGCAAGGACTAAATAATTTCAGAAGGTTAGGTTTAGCCCTATTGCGCAACTCTTGTTTGAGTCCAATGGTTGTAGGGAGAGACCTCTCATTCGAAAAATTATCTGGTCTTAGTAATATGTAATGGTATTCGTGAGCTAGTTGAGAGCGGTAGCAGGGTCATCTTACGCAGCTGATGGCAGAGAATGGGTCGGAGATTACCCTAGGGTAAGCCTAGGATGAAATTTGTGACCTGAATTATCTGATTGCAAATTATATGTGTGCATAAGGAGTGACTTTGGTGACCCAATGCATACCAGGGGAAAGTACGGATAAATGTGGAAGATAGTATGGTACCATCTACTGAAAGCAGAGGATCCGTACTTGACTCTGAGAGAGCTGTGGGGAACCAGGAGCGGCAGAGTGTAAGATCTTTCGATGATTATCTATGACCCTGACAATTGGTTGGTTCATTTCCGAATGGTGGTGACGCGTCATGGAGCAGGAGGCTCAGGATCTGGGTCTGGTTCGATTATGAGTTCTGAGCCGATTGATGATGGATTGCACGAGTCCATTGCATCTGAGAATACGAGAGGCATCGTTGAGTCGACCAAGGAGGGTATCAGTGAGTTAATGGAGGATTGCCTTAGGGCATTTAGGACTGACATGTCACCTAGCCAGTTGGGGACTCGCACGATCTCCTTCAAGGATTTCAGGGGATGCGGAGCACCAGACTTCTGTGGGGTGAAGGACTTCATTGCAGCCAAATGATGGATTGCGGATATCGAGTGTGCTCCAATGACCAACTTCTACCCTAAGGGGTCGAAGGTTAGGTTTGCCATGGGTGTTTGAGAGATTGAGCTAGGGACTGGAGGGAGGAGGTCGGTTATACACTGGGAGGCCTAGCCATTGAGGCCATGACCTGGTCGAAATTTGTAACCCGATTCCGAGCCGAGTTTGCACCCGTTGTAGAGATTCAACAGTTACCAAGAGACTTCTTGGATATGAGACAGATGACTGAGACTGTGACGGAGATCACCTCCAAATTTAGGGAGAGGGCTTTGTTGGTGCCCTAGTACGTGACTGATGAGGTGATGAAGAAGACTCGATATCATGATATGTTGAGAGCATAGATCAGGGAGTTTGTTAGTTACTCGGCGTGCCCGACACTGGATGACATGATATCTAGGGCACTCGAGGGGGAGATTGATATGGAGCATATAGGGAAGAGGAAGGCGGAGTTTGGGCAGACAGGAGGGGTTTCTGCGATGAAACCTAAGCGATTCGACTCAAGTTCGAAGGGCCATTAGGTCTAGGGCCGCTGTGGGAAATGCGGCAAACCACATGAGGGAGCTTGTAGGTCAGGTAACTCGGGCAGCTACAAGTGTGGAAAGACTAGACACTTTAGCAAGGATTGTACCGCTGCCGCTCCTACTATTCCGACATCAGATCTGATTTGCTTCCATTGCAATCAGAAGGGCCACAGGAAGGCCCACTGTCCGAGCTTAGCATTAGGAGCACCAGTTGTGGCGCCGACTCCAACGAACTTGCGGATCAAAGACGGCCATCAGGGCAAGACGGATTCTCCAGTGGTGAGGAGTCGAGCCTTTCAGTTGACCGCCAAGGAGGCGCGGGCCACACCAGATGTGGTGACGGGTATGTTTCTTTCCTTTAACTCTTATTTTACGTTATGACGGTACCTACATTTTTATATGTCTTTTTTTAGGATCGTTCCTCGTGAACGATATTCCTGTTTGGGTGTTATTTGACTCGGGGGGCCACCCGATCATTCGTATCTCTTGCACTCAGCAAGAAATTTACTGAGTCTTTGAGCAAGTTAGACTATCCACTAGAGGTGGAGATTGCATATGAGTGGTCCGTTAAAGCATCGGGAGTTCATCGAGGTTGTGTTCTGAGGATGTACGATGAGTGCTACCACTACTAGAAAACAGCTGTTTAATGACGGGCAAACAATGACACTCGCTAATAGAGGACGCGCATTTGTGCGTGCCCTAAAAAATAATGTCAATTTTGCAAAATTTGAAGGATAGAGGACACGCATTTGTGCGTGCCCTAAAATTATTGTCCAACAAAAAAATACAAACACGGAGGGCATTTTTTTAAATGCGTGTCCTCTAGAAATGTCGCTTTATATCTTTTTTATCAAACGCGCGTTTTTAAAGGGCAAAAATGAATTCCTCCAAAATTCTAAAATTTTTAAGTGCCCGCTTCTTCAATCTCTCCTCTGTATCTCCCTTCATTCACTCATTCCAAGGGCTTTTTCAAGAACCATTCTACCTAGGCTTTGTCAAGAAAATTCAAAACGCTCTCTGATTCTCGATCGGTTCTCCCAGGCCTCTGCAACAATCGACGATCTCACTTCAGGCTTACTTCTTCTCGGGTGAGCATAGGATCACCTCCCCGCGTCCATCCTCCTCGTCATAAAATCATCCAACTAGGGATTTTTTACTCGATCTCTTCAAGTCCGTCCTCCCAAAATAAGGAAGAAACTAGTTCAAAGATTTTTGCTGTTTGGATCTTCTAATTTCTCATTTCTACTGGTAATCTCTTATCCCTTCTTTCATTTTGTGCTGTTCAGATCTCCTAATTTCTCACATTCTACCCCTAGCTTTGAATCTATTGGAAAACTTGTAAGAATTTTTATCTTTACTAAAAGCAAATTAAAAACTTGTCTGAATCCATGACTTAATTTGGTTCAGATTGATGGGGATCATGTCCTCACTGTGAGGCAACTACCAGCTGCTTATACTCATCTTGTTAACTCCTCAGTAAGGGGGTTTTACATGTTTTTCTCTTGAAATGGTTTTGTTATGTTACCTTTTTTTTGTAAATGAAAATTTTATCAATTAGAATTAAAACTATACATTGTATTTGGTATAATTGAAAAGATTCATTCCATTTGTATAGACCAAGCATGATAATGGAATGTAATGACTCATTCCATTACCTATTTCATTCTTTTCATCCAATTAAACAACATCCTGAATTTCTCGAGTCTTTTGATTTATGTTTTAACAAATGGTTTTAGGATAGGAACGGTGTTTGGTCATCTTGTAACACCTGTCTCTACATGTAGTGATATCGACAATTCCATAATTGCCCTTCTTGAGACCTTTTGGCCTATGCTTGAAAAATTCTTCATTCGGAGCACAATGAGAACACAAGCTTATCCATGGCAGCATGTAGGGTCTCTCACAGGCAATCAAATCTGCAGGTAATCCAGATTCAATAATATTTAAGTTTTAGAATTTAGACAGTCCAAAATAAACCCATTTCGTTTGTTTACATTACAGGTCATCACTTTGTGACTCTGTTGCCCAAGGTCTTAGATTACATATCAACAAATTTTGCATCATTTCAAACTCATGAGTGCTACATTAAACCAGGTAAGAGAGATTGAGATTTTTCCTTGGGTTTCTTATTATTTATTAGTTGTTACTCTCTGTGTATAGCCTGTATTGTGATTGAAGAATTTGGTAACAAGGAGGAATATGGAGCTTTATTTATGAGCATGATTGAATGATTTACACATGCATCATATGTAATGGCAATAAATTCTTCTTATGTGTATGATAGAGAGCCCGATCTTGTGGAGGCTTATTGTAGTTTCACTTCAATCTTTCTTCGCAGTTGTACAAAGGTTAAATTCACTATCTCTTTAGGATCTGTTTGTTAAATTGACTCTATGAAAAAGACGTGAATGCCCTTATCATATAGGGTTTTGATGCATTACATTTACAGGAAGTAGTAGCTTCTTCTGGTCCTCTTCTTAAAGTTTCACTTCAGAAACCAACCATATGCTATACAACTATGCATCGTGGGACAACACTTGCAGCAATGTCGTATATGTCTTGTGAGCATCATTCACTTACAACTACTTTTAACAGAATTTATTATAACAACAATCTATCATTATGATTTACCTCCCTTACAATTAATTAAATTATATTTCGTTTGTCGTTTTAATTTTTATAGAAGTAATGAAGGAGAGTTTGGGGGTATTTGTCTGTGTTAATATTTGAAGGTGATGGATGTGAAAATTTTGAACTAGTCGTTGTTGTGTTGTGTAGGTTTTCTTGAGTTTGGGGTGAGTTCATTGCTGGAATCAGTGACATCCAACTCTGCATCCATGGTGGTTCAAGTAATATCACATAGCGGGGAAGGGATTGTATCAAATGTTGTGTATGCCTTACTTCTTGTTTCTGCAATGTCAAGGGTAAACAATAATAATAATAATAATAATAATAATAATAATAATAATTTGGTACATATAATTGTAAATCATTATTGTCTGCTCTTAATGTGGTCAGTTTCTTCGACCATATTATTGTAAATCATTTTACAAAATTGCTTTATTGGGCCTTGAAACTTAAATGAATGGACTTGGGCCTTAATTTAATTAGGAGTTGGACCTTGGCAGAAAAAGGCCCAATAGGGCAAGGATAAGGAAACCTTGCCTTGGGACATGAATTAGAAGTTTAGGCCACAAGGGAGTATTATTTGGACCCAATAACTGATTAGGGAATTTATTATTCTTTTGGGAGAGCAGTTCTGAGCCATCCGAGGAGTACGATGTCGGCATACACAGTGAGGTGAGTCTCCCTTCGTAGAACCGGTGGGTCGAAGGCACCAATGCCAGCCTACTAGTATTGATATGGCTTAGTAATTGTCTTTGTAATAATTATTAAGGTGATGTGTATTATTGGATGCTTATGTGTGATATACATGATTTATGTGGTAGTGGTAAATAGACCCCGTAATTGGTTGGAATAAAACTGATGGGTAGGTCGGGCACCGAGGTATGCCTGACAACGGTAGATCGGACACCCCGATATGTCTGACATAGGTAGGTTGAGCACCCAGGTATGCTCAGTAGGGTAGGTCGGGCACCCAGATATGCTTGACAGTATGTTTATTATTTTTATGTGGTATGGTGGGGGAAACTCACTAAGCTTCATGCTTACGGTTTTTAGTTTTGGTTTTAGGTACTTCCAACTCGAAGGGGAAAGGGTCGGCTTGATCGCATTGCATCACACCATGATTTTCCACATTAGTGATTCTGGGATTATGACTTTGATAATGATTTTATATGTATCGTTGGATAGCACAACTAAACTATTTTACATGGTTTTGGGAAAAATAGTATGGTTTATTTTATGATCTAATGAACTTAAAAATTAAATTTCTACGTTGTATTTTTGAGGGTGCTACACATGTGGCACCAACTCGAAGAGTTGGAGGCCAAAATTCGACGAGTTTAACCCAATTCCAACCCATAAATACCATGCGAGAGTGCCTTCATTTTTTACACCAAAACCCTTTCATTTCTCTCTCTAACTTCTCTCCAAGCCTCCCAAAGCCATAGTAACCTCAAGGTGCTAGAGGAAATCCCTGGAGCAGCCGAAGGCTTTGAGAAAAAGATCTTTTCGGCTTGGAAGTTATGCCCCCGCAGAGTCCGGTACCTCGCTAAAACCCCTGTAATTTGAGTTATGCTTATCGTACTTTAAGTATAACTTATGTTTGAGTTCATTATTGTCATTATGAACCTATAAACAAGATTTATCAGTGATTCCAAGTCATTATATTGATTGATCTACTTATGGGGATGATGTCTAGGCTGTGATTTAGTGAGGTGTTTAAAGTGGGATTTCCAAATAGTATACTGCGTATACCAAACAGACCCTACCTCCGATATGATCATACCTGGTTGTTCCTTACTTGATAGATCACGAAAGTAGACTTTGATTTAATGATGAATCTAGACTAATAATTAGTCGTAATAAATATTAGACAAAGACTTAGTGATAATAATGCTAGATTACGTCAAAGGAAAAGACAATTGCTAGAAGCACAACACTGCCCGAGTTTGAAACCATCACTTTAACAAGTGAGTGCATAGTCCCTTTCATGAACATGATTTTAATACAAGTATTAATTAAAGTATGAAATATCTATTAAAGAGTTAAATATATGTTAAAGATTTTATGTGTGAGTGCATAGTCCCTTTCATGAACATGATTTTTAATACAAGTATTGATTAAAGTATTAAATATATTTTTATGTGTGAAATATTTGATATAGTCTGAAATATGTGTTAAGAGCATATTAGATAATATATGATGCTTTAGGATACAAAGTAAACATAAATTAATGAAGAGGAATATTGAGTAGTATCCCCTTATTAGTATGAGTGAGATATACATGGAGGGTAGAACTTTAAGATTTGTCATCGATCCGAGAGTATGGACTAGACATAGTCATTTGTCCTTAGTCCGAGAGTATGGAGAGGACATAGTTATTTGTCATTAATCCTGGAGCATGGATTAGACATAGTCAATTGTCCCTAGTCCGAGACTATGGAATGGGCATAGTCATTGGTCCGAGAGCATGGATTAGACTTAGTCATTCGCCCTTAGTTCGAGAGTATGGAGAGGACATAGTTACTCGTCATTAATCTGGGAGTATGGATTAGATATAGTCAATTGTCCCTAGTCATAGAGTATGGAATGGGCAAAGTTATTGATTTAGGAGTATCGATTAAGTAAAGAGGAAAATTTTAGACCTGGGAGTATGGATTTGGTAAAGAAGTAAATTTTAGATCCGGGAGTACGGATTAGGTAAAGAGGTCAATTTTAGATCCGGGCGTATGGATTAGGTAATGGGGTTGATTTTAGAATCGAGAGTATAGATCGTGTTGTCGTGAGGATCGACGGGATGGGGTAAAATTTCTTATATGAGGTAACGTTGTATATATTGTGAGTTCTAGTATATATATATATATATATATATATATATATATATATATATATATATATATATACACACACACACATATAATATAACATTGTGGGATTGAAATCCCTATGTACTCACCAGGTTTCCCAACCTGACCCACTCAGTTTATTTGTATTGCAAGTGTCAATATAAAGCTACATTACACTGACAAATTAAAAAAGATGTAGATCACTAGTGTAAATGAATGTAAGGTATGTTTATGGTTATGTTTCTGTATTGACGATGACATCCAAATGTTTTAAAATTAAAAAAATACATTTCTTTGGAAATGTATTGATAATGTATTTATCATGTTTTTGTAGGAATAAATTCCACAATATTATTCTTTAAAAAGGATACTCTTGTTTTAAAATAAGCATAAATCAAATTTTTAAAAATGACTGGAAATTTGGGGATGTCACACTCATCCACCTAAATATCATCCAAGGAACCACTGCATCTTCAGCGAATACACACTTTCGCAGCTGCAAAACTTGGAAAGTGTTATGAATCTGACTGAGCTCCTCAGGAAGATCTAGTTTGTACGCAACCTTGCCAACCCTGGCAATAACCCGAAACAACACAATATATGTGGGACCCAGTTTTCCCCTCTTTCTGAAGCCAATCACACCTTTCCAAGGTGAGACTTTCAGTAACATCACGTCGCTGATCTAAAAATCCAACTCGGGTCGGTGCCGCTTAGTATAGCTCTTCTGCCGACTCTGAGTAGTCTGCAATCTCTGTCTGGTCTGTTGAATCATCTCCGTAGTTTGAAGGACCATCTCAGTCCACCCCATAACCCTATAACCAACCTCGCCCCAATAAAACACGGTACGACATCTCCGCCCACACAAGATCAAAAGGTGGAGCACCAACGCTGGAGTGAAAATTGTTGTTGTAGGAGAACTCCGCAAGAGGTAGGTAGGAGTCCCAGATCCCACCAAAAATAATGAAACAGACCCGCAACATATCCTCAAGGGTCTGTGTCGTCCGTTCACTCTGGTCGTCAGTATGCGGATGATAAAGTTGTGTTGAAATGAAACCTCATGCTCAATTCCTCATGAAACTTCTGACACAAATAGGAGGTGAACCTAACATTACACTCTGAAATATTGGAGACCGGAACGCCATGGCAAGCAACGATCTCGTGAATATACACATCGGCCAACTTCTCGGCTGAAGACCTCTCCCGAATCGCCTGGAAGTGGGCACTCTTGGTCAATTGATCCATAATGACCCAAATAGCATTGAAACCCATTGCCGTCTACCGCAACTTGGTGATGAGATCTATCGAAATCTGCTCTCATTTACTCATGTGAACCTCCAGATGTTGTAACTTACCATGCGGCCTCTGATGCTCAAGCTTGACCATCCTTCAGGTCATGCACCTCTCCACGTACCATTCGATATCCCTCTTCATACCACAACCACCAATAACTCAATCTCATACTCCGATACATCTTGGTGGCCCCCAGATGGATAGAAAAACAAGACTTATAAGCCTCCTCCAATACAATCTGTCTCACCCCACCAGACATTGGAACCCAGACTCGACCACAATGGGTCAACAATCCACAACAATCTGGAACAAATCTAGCGATCTCACCCCTGATCCTCTCTATCTTCCAGTTATCTTCCCGAACACCCTCGACCTAAGCCTCCCTGATCAATCCCAAAAGTGGAGAATCCACTGATATCCTCATAAACGATACCCTATCTGAAGATCCAGCCGACTTGCAACTCAACACATCGACCACCACATTTGCTTTATCCAGATGGTAAAGGATCTTGCAGTCATAATCCTTGACTACGTCCACTACTACACTGCCTTATGTTCAGGTTCGGTTGATCTATAATATGCCTCAAACTCTTGTGGTCTGTTTGGATGGTATAGAGGACTCAAACATAATGCCTCCAAATCTTGCAGGCAAAACCACTTCCCCCAACACCAGATCATGCATGGGATACCTCGCCTCGTGCATCTTCAGCTGCTGCGAAGTATATGCTATCTCCCATCTTCTCCGCATGAAGATCGCCCCCAAACCAATGATGGAAGCATCACAGAATACCAACATATCCTCAATTCCCTCTAGGACGGTCAAAACCGGGGCCTCACATAATCTCTGCCGAAGGATCTCAAACGTTCTCAGCTGCCCAGGGCCCTATAAAATATCCACCACTTTCCACGTTAGATGAGTGAGGGATACTACAATCTTGGAGAAATCATGAATGAATCTCTGATAGTACCCTTCAAACCCCAAGAAACTCCTGATATCATAGGCATATTTCGGAACCTCCCACTGCATCACCGCCTTGATCTTGGCCGGATCGACCAATATCCCGTACTGGTTAACGAGGTGTCCAAGGAACTCAACCGCTCGTAACCAAAAATCGCATTTGAGAACATAGCATAAAGTTATTCTTGCCTCAAAACCCTAAGAAGCTCGCGAACATGCTCCTCACGCTGCTCTCTGGTCTTGGAATATACCAAGATATTATCAATAAATACAATAACCGAACGATCGAGCATCGGCCTGCATACTCGATTCATCAACTTCGTAAATACTACAGGCACATTGGTGAGGCCAAATGGCATCACCATGAACTTGTAATGCCCATAATGAGTCTAGAATGTGGTCTTCTCCAATTCCTCCTCTCTCACCCTGACCTGATGATACCCGAACATCATCTATCTTGGAGAACCAAAATGAACTCTGTAACTGATCAAAGAGATCAACAATCCGCAAAAGGGGATAACGGTTCTTGACCGTTAACATATTCAACTCCTAGTAATCAATGCATATCCGGTGTGAACCATCCTTTTTCTTGACGAACAAAATCGGCACCCCCATGGAGAACTGATCGGTTCGATGAATTCCTTTCCAAGCAGCTCCTGCAACTAAGATGACAACTCCTGCATCTCAGGCGGTACCAAGCGGTATGACGCCTTGGCAATCGGGGCTACACATGGATCGAGGTTAATCATGAACTCGACCTGCCTCTTAGGAGGTACACCGGGTAACTCCTCTCGAAACACATCGGCAAACTCTCTGACAACTTGGACCTCTGAAACTGAAACCTAACCCCCCACACGTATATACACCACATAAGCTAAATGACTCATACATGCGTGTTGAATATACTATCAAACTCTAGCTGCAGAACAAAACCCTGAACCCATCCTGGTGCCCTCTACATAGATAACTAGTTCTCCCCCACTTGGGGTTCGAACTACCGTGTGCTGGCCGTCACAATCAATCATAGCACCAAAACGGCTCAGCCAATCCATACCCACAATCACACAGACAAACCCCCCATAGGGATAGGGATCAAATCGATCTGATAATGCACCCTAAAGATCTCTAGAGCGCACCCCTGATATACTGATGATGCAGAAATGTCGTGCTCGTTGGCGATAGAAACTTGAAATGGGCACTCTAACTCCCCAATGGGCATATCATACTCTTTGCTGAACAATTGATAAAAAAATTGTCACACCCCCAAACCTGAACGGTGGAAACGTTCAGGGACGGAGGACGTCATGTGCAGTATCATAACAATTGAATAGTAAAGAAATCAAACACAACCATCATATATGTAATTGAAATTGAAAAAGTTACATAATTGTATGCATTACATCTTCAAAATGTCAATTACAATATGATTTCAAAAGATTTATTTACTTCCTTAGCGACAAATCTTCAAAATCTGTTGTTAACCTGTTTTACTGGTTTCCTGAGAATACAAGTTATTTGAGAAAAAGTGTCAACATTTAAGTTGGTGAGTTCATAATCATTAGTATGAATAATTGTATGCCATTCATTGAGATGAAATCACGTTTGTTTCCATAAAATCTGATATTTTCTATAAAATAAGTTGTAATTCGTTTGTTTATAAAATGAGAGTGTTTATCCCCGAAAATCCTATATTTTCCATAAACTTGAATTGTAAACTGTTTGTTTGTAAGCTAATCGTATTTATCCCGGAAAATCAAATATTTTTCAGAAAACTGAACTGTAGTCTTATACATTCCAAGACCGAAAAGTGCAAGTATACATGACATACCTAGTTTAGTATTATGTAGTTTTATTCGTAAATAAAACCGTTTAAAGAGTTCTATATTTATGTATAATAAGCACATTATCGATTTCACGTAAAAAAAAACGTATTTCCGTTTATCATGTGAGTTTTTATAGTCGTGCTGAAAATGAATTGTCTGCCTCGGCATTCTTCAGGCGTCAAAAAGATATGACATTTGTCACCCATAACTTGTCGGTCTGGCTGTAGCTATTAGCCAGGGTGCGGGATCATCAGTCCTGTATAGATCTATACATAAGTATCACACTCTCCGGGAGGAGACTCTAGTTATAAAACATGACTTCCATGGATACCTTTGGTTGGTACGATGAAGACGAATGAATCACAAATTTCCAATGATATACCTGTTTTTGTAATGAAAATATTTGAGCATGAAATTGTTATCTCTTTCGTAATGTTTATAAAATATAAAAATAATCGTATTTTATATAAACGATTCTTTGCCCCGAAAGGTAAAATGATGTGGATGTTTCCCAAACTATACCTATTATTGTTTAACATGTATTATTTCATTGAAAATGATAACCTTCCGTTTTAACGTATTTTTCATGTAACTATTTGCAAATTTCGTAATAACGTTATTTCGCATGTTTGATAATTTTACATAAAAAGGTACTTAAAAGTAATAAAATATAACACAATAGTTTGTATATTAACACAAGGTTCTTGTGTTTTACTTGTATTCCCCCCCTAAAAACTTTGTATATTAACACAACGTTCTTGTGTTTTACTTGTATTCCCCCCCCCCCCCCTAAAAAACATAGAAAAAGTTATGAAAACGTAGGGGTATGAACCCACATCGAACGTGATAACGGTTTTGATAAAGGGATAGGAAACGGTGAACTTTGATTTAAAACATGAAATGGTAGTTGTATCCTAATGTTTAAACACATATTAATGTGTGATTAAGTTGATAATAAGCATAAGATGGATGTGAAAACACATAAGTTCGATAGGAACTTACCAAAACGTACAGATATTTGGAAGCAAAATGATCTCCTGGAGTTGTTTGAATTTTGTAAGTGAAAGAAATGAGTTTGATGCTTGGAAGAGAATTTGGGAGTGTTTTCATTACTGAGTATGTAAAAGGTGAATGTTGATTTCTATTGAGGTATCTTATATGTGAAGGAAATTTGAGGAGGTTGAATTGACGTTTGCATTGGTAAATGGAATTATCACCTAAGGAAGCTGAATTTGGATAAGATATTAAGATATTTTAGGGAGTTTACTGTCTAAATAAAAGTGTTTACTCCTAAAATAAGGAGTTTACTCCCAACTATAAAGGGTTTACGGCCAAGAGGATGTGTTTACTCCCATGTATGGCTGAAATCACACATGCATACTCATAAAAGAGAGTTTTCGGCCAATGTATCCCAAGAGTAAAGTGTATCCGGTCCTTTTTGGGCCTTTATTTTATGTTTTCGGTCAAATACTAGTATAATGAGGTAGTTTTTGGTCCTATGTGGCCGAAAACTCAAGGATAAGGGCTTAGAAGTTGAAATCTTTAAAACGGTGTCATTCCTTTACTTCTTGTTTACCACTTTGGCCCCTTAAGTTTTGTTAGTTTGTGTTTACTTAGTCCCTCATGGTTTTCAATATGTACACATGTATATATAACATATATAAACATGGATTTCAATTTATATTAACCTATATATGTTTGTATCCTTGATATCCAAAGCTCTTATCATATTAATGTAATGGTGATACTTCACTTGTACACAATGGTAGTTTAAACTTTTATTTGAACATGTGTGATTTACATTGGTTTGAAATAACGGGTTGTTACACAAATGACTGACTCGCACCCAAGTCAAACAACACTAGAGAAGGCAAAAAGTTCACTAGGAATGTACCTAACAGAGGCATATGGATAAGCATAACAAAAAAATAATCAACAGAATAAGAGCTAGAAACATACTAGTCATAACATCTGGAGCTGCTTTGGCCTCCTCGGCAGTAAGATGGAATGCACGACCTCAAGTCCTCGGGGGCTCCGCCCTGTCCTGACTCCCATCAGTGGATTAATGTATAAAAACTCCATTATTGGTGTGCTCAATATGAAGACCCAAACAAAATCTCATTTTACCAAGATCTTTCATTTCAAAATTTTCTTTCAAACAAGAAGTAGCTTTTTCCAGTTCTCTAAGAGTTTAAATTATGTTTAAATCATCTACATAAATAGCCATTATCACAAATTCTAATCCGGACATTTTTATAAATACACATGGGCGTAATGGATCATTTTTATATCTCATTTTCTACAAAAATGTACTTAAACAATTGAAAATGACTTGTAAATGGATCATAAAATAACTTGTAAACATTGTACATGTGAACTTATAAAAAAAATAATAAGTAAATACATACCTGAAAATGACAAGAGTGATAGAGTTAAAACTCTACGGTAGAGTCGTATTGATAACATATTATAAAATATGAATCTAAACTAAAAAAAAAATATAGGAAATGAGATTGTAAAGAGCTTTATTTGATCACTTGTGGTAAAAACAATAAAACTTTAAAATACATAATATTCATTAGTTATACAAGACAAAGAAGATGAAATAAGAGGTATGTTATGGATGTTCATTATAGTGGGGTATAATTACATTCATAAAACATATAATATAATAATATTTCTTATAATGCTCACTAATTAGAAAGATTGATGACGGAATATGAGGAATCCAATAATTTCATAACAATTATGGAACATTAAAATAAAGATTTCAAAACATTACTAGAA
Source organism: Lactuca serriola (assembly GCF_051521515.1). NCBI lineage: Eukaryota > Viridiplantae > Streptophyta > Magnoliopsida > Asterales > Asteraceae > Lactuca > Lactuca serriola. The sequence continues at coordinate 66,543,539 of NC_136414.1, forward strand.
AAGAAGGGTTTTGCTACAAGAAAATAACTAGGGAAAATTTTCGTAGCTAATTAGCTACATAATACCAATGAAATTCTTACGGAATGGGATGCCCTAAATTATTAACGGAATAGTTACGGACATCCGTAGCTATTCCGTTGGTAATTAGCTACAGAATAGCGACGGAAATAAGCCCGCAGGTATTCCGTAGGTCATTAGCTACAGAATAGCTACGGACTACCCACAGAAGAAAATAGATACAAAATAACTACGAAATACCAACGACTTTATAATTTTTATTATTATTATTATTATTATTATTCCCATTATTATTGTTTTTCAATATTCTAGGTCTTAAATTTTTTTTTGAATCATTTTGTTTAAAATATTTAAAATACAAACAATTAAAAATCATACTAATAGTACTATTAATAATAATATTTATAAACATAATTATAATATATAATAATCGTAACCAATGTGTTTAACACACAAACAAATGAACAAACGAAAAAAAAAACACAACGTTTAACACATCAATAAGGTGAAATAATATACATTTAATGTATGAGTAATGAAAAATGATGATAATTAAGGGAAATATGTATATTTATATAAGTGTATGTATTTATTTATGTATGTGAGTATATGTACATATATTTATGTATGTGTATGTGTGTATATGTGTGCTTATGCCACTACAAAAAATGTCATTTAGTGGCACATAAAAAGTGTCACTAAAAACCCAAACAAATTCCACTAAAGATATCTTAAAGAATCGGGGGCACACAAAATAAGTGTGCTCCCACTAAAAGCTTTTAGTGACACTTTTTATTTGTTTGTCGATGCAGTTTTTTAGACTTTTAGTGACGCTTTTTATTTGTCACTATAGAAGAGAAATTTTTTATGGCACATATTTTGTGCCATAAAATGCTCATTTGTTTCAAAAATTTATGCTATTTTTAGTTATATATTTTAAGATTTTAGTGGTACTTTTTTATTTGCCACAATATAAAAAAAAGGCACATTTTACGTCAGAAAATACTCATGATATTCTATAATTTAAGCTATTAATATCTACATAATTTTATCTAAAATATAAAATAAAATAAATAATTAAATTGCAGCACGTATAAAATAATAAATATTCCCCGATACTAACAACTTCATGTCAATAAAAAGCAAAAAAACAAAAAAACAAAGAATTCAAAGTTTAGAAAGTTCATTCATATACTTGAGCACAGTTTTCAGAAGTACAATCTTCAGGGCATATAGAATAGGCAAACCGGAAATGATAAACCAAAATGGTTTCATAACACAGTAAATCACATAGGAAGATGTATTTGTTAACAAAATCTGAAAAAAGATTTTCAAATTATGAATTTGAAATATTCACAACATAATGTTAAAACAAAACACATGGCAACAACTTGTCTTGGCTGTGTGCACCCTGAGTTTATAATTTGGTAGATTTTTCATAAATACAACGTCTCAAGTAGGAAAAAATGAAATTACAAATCTATAATAACCAAATAAATGAAAGTATGTTATCATGTTTTCAAATATGTTCTACACATCACTTTTTATCTAGGCAGTACATAGTGAATTATTTTATCTTATTAAGTGTTGATAGATAAACGATTAGTGTTGCATGAATAAAGACTATTTCTGAGAAAAAAGACCAATTTACCCTTCTAGCTAAAATGAAATTGAAGATAAAGGAAGAAGTGATACAAAGAGGCACATACCACGGTGGATGGTCCCAGACAATCAATATTTTGCCATGATCTCCTTAAATAATTCCTTTGGTGCTGCACTTGCAAAGTATAATTTAAAATACCGAAATGAAAACTATGAAATATGATAATTTAAAATTTTATAAATCTTACCAGGTAACGGTGTAAATCTCTCATATTGTTCATAAGTTTGCCCTATAAACATTTGCACCCATGTAACAAATTTAGCTCAACATTCTCCTACTCCCTAAGTAATCCGGTAATTTTAGGCATGTCAACTGCATCAGATACCAAGGCATATGACTTCAGAGCTTCCTGCCATAAAACCAAAGAATACAAAAAATGACACATATGCCCTTGCAGGGTTAAGAGATGGAAAATGGTAATAAGAATATTTGTTTCAAATTTATTTTTTAATAAAAATGAATGGGTTAAAGTACCCGATATTCTCTTTAAGCCATTTTTGTCATGCATGACAATATATGAGACAAAAGTTGCAATCACAGGAATCAGTTTACTTAACATGAAAGATTGATACGATTTTCCATAAGCTTGTTGAAGAGAATTGAAAAGTTCGGTATTTATTATCTGTAATGCAATCCTAAATTAAATTTAATTATGCTACTTAATGATAAAAAGAAATAGATCATATGAGGATTCCCAAAAGAAGAGAAAGAAAAAAAACTGCATAGTTCATTATTTAATCTTTCCATGGCAGAATCCATGTCTTTTTCCCTTGTTAAGAGATATATCTTTCCCACATCAGGCACTGTGCGTGGTATCTTCTCTATAAATACTACAAATTTTTATATAATAAAAAAGAAAAAAAATTAAAGAGTTAGAAAAAGGTGAAGAATAAGATAGAAAAAAGTGAAAAAGTATAAGTACCTTTCCCTAAGAAACCAGTTGCTCCAGTAACAAAGAAGGCTTTCCCCTTGAGTATATTCACAATCCCAACACCATTTTGTGCACCATTGTAAACGTTACCATTTGGAGGCAAAACGGATCTTTCGGCATCAAATAAAAACTAAATATCGGAGCTTCATCCAACAACATACCGTAAAGTAATCAGGCATCAAATAATGTAGAACCAGTTCTTCATTTAGAAGTCATTTTTGCTTCGCTCAAACCTGTAATATCGTCAAATCTGACTCAAGAGGCATTTTCTAAGACATTCCTTTCTAATCAGTGCAAACAATTCATGATCAGGCTCCTCATACTGCCCTCGTTTTGATCTGTGCACCTCATTATCTCCAATATGGTGATTGCAAGATAATGGTCGGAAGTAAAAGTAGAATAAATCAATCACCATAATAGAGCACTAAACCACTAATGTTATGTAGTGAAACTTACTATGGAATCATTCTCGTTAATTTCTTTGATTTGGTAATCCTGCAAGCGACGCCACTGCCATGTATGACCAACCGAACTATTGTTACACAAAAAGTTAGATCCCAGGGTTATAGGAACGTAGGAACAACATTGGCCTAATAAATGTTAAAAACTATTTCCATTGAATGGATTAATAAAAATAAAAGGAGAAATGTGAGGAAAATGCAACAAAGGAGGAAGAAGAGGAGTGAGGATTACCTGATTAATTGAAAAACACGGACAAGGCGAACCTGGGAAGCAAATACGGAGGCAGTGGTGGGCGATGATGACTAGGAACAACCGACAGCAGCGAGGTAGAGGTCTTGATGGAGCGACGATGGGGTTTAGAGCACCGATGGAGTTAAGAGATTGAGTTCAGAGCATAGCGATTTCTGGGAGCATTCTCCCTATGTTGCCCTAATTTACGAGTTCAATAAATTGTAAGGAGGAAATAACAAAAACGAACGTCTAAATGACAAATTACTGTGGGAAATTATGAAACATAAATAATAGATAAAAGTGGTTTAATAGCTTTAGTTTAGTGACATAACAAAAATTAAGTTCCCATAAACCATCAATTTTTATAGGGTCATTTAGAATGTGCCACTAAAACACAATAATAAAGTGGCACAAAAAAAAACATGTCACTAAAACGTCGTGACACTAAATGTCATTTTATTTGTAGTGTGTATATGTACGTGTGTGTATATATGTATGTGTATGTATGTATTTGAGTATGTATGTGTATGTATATGTATGTGTTTATGTGTATCTATGCGTATAAATGGATTACCTACAGTTTTTTTTTCTTCAAATTTTTAAGGGCAAATATTGTTTTTTTTAGTTTCATTTTTTTTCACAGCATCATTATACTTTAAATGCTTTGGTTTCCCCAACTTATACATAACATAAACTTACATACAAAAGTATGCATCGCTAGAACCCATTACTCGTTTACAACTTTATTATTTTTTTATATAATACAAATGAAAGTTATTTTCTATACACAAATACAAATAAACACACACATTTACATACAAACCAAATGTATGCATTATGTTCAGTATATCACGTATTTGTTTAATGAGGTTAATTGTGGCTCAAGAACAAACATAATTAGATTTTTATATCAAATATAGTAATGGGTTCTAATGATGCACGTTCATGTACATACGTTTATATGATGTTTAACTTTGTGAAAACAAAGCAATCAAAGTATAATGATGTTGTGAAAAAAATGAAACGAAAAAAAAATGACATTTGACCCTTGAAAAAATTTAAAAAAAAAAAAAAACGCAGGTAATCCGTAGGTAAATACCTATGGATTACCTACAGATAACCTTTATCATGACTACTCTGATCCAAATGAGGAGGATAGAGACAAACCAGTTTATTTTGACTACTCTGATCCAGATGAGGATGAATGTTAGGAACTTTGTTTTATGTTATATGGTATATACACTTTAATATTTTTGTTATCACATTTTACTTTTGATTTATAATATGGTATGTATATGCTAGTCTATTTGTTATTTTTCATTATCGTCTAATATATCTTACTATTTTTGTTCTATAAACGCAGCATGTCTGATAAAGGCCTAGCACGTAACCTTTTTCCGGTTGGTCCTCCATCGGGTGGTAGGCCATCCATGTTGCCTGAACCTAGTGGCCTTCCATGCATCCCTCTTACAGGTGGTTCTATACCAAGAGTCAGGTCATCACCTTTGTCTGAACCTAGTGGCCGTCCACGCAATGGTTTTGTATCGGGAGCCATGTCATTGCCTTTGCCCGGTCCTACTTGCCTTCCACATAACATTTTTACGGGCAGTTCTGTATCGGGATGCAGGCCATCTCTTAACCTTAGTGGCCTTCAACAAAACCCTTTTTGGTTGGTTCAACACCGAGAGCCAAGTCATCGCCCGACCCTAATGGCATTCCACGCATCCCTTTGTCGGGTGGCCTTTCACGCACTTCAGCTAGGACGGAAAGGTCGGGATTATCAGGGAGTAGTAGCATGGGTGCCATAAATACCCACATGGGCTTGATTGATGCTATAGCAGATACATAGGTGGTACAGAATGTTGGGAATGATATTGCATATGGTAGTTCAATTGGACATGTAGGTTATATTCGTACTGGTTTCTTATGTGGAACCATAGAAGGAATTCAACCACTACTAATTGGTATCTTTATTTATGCATCAATGACGATAGATGCATTCGCCATAGTTGAGATGACAGGCAATAATGAAGAGCCTGCTAGTGATTATTTCTATAATGGGCCTAAGCGTGAACATAAGCTTGAGCATGGGCATGAGTCTGTGTATGAGCCTGAGTCACCAATGGTTCTGACGCCCCATTATCAGGTACACATGGTGGATCAAATGATGCAGATTCGAATGGCTCTTATAGGCCATTTATTACACGAAAGGGGTACAAGTAAATCTTTTTTTATATACATTTATGATTGTTGATGCTATAATTATCCTTATATGGTTATTTCAATATTGTAGGTTTGGGGGACAAAGGATTCATCGAGCGATCTTAAAGATATTTTGGCAGTCTATAAATGAACTTTGGATTACTTATAGAAAAATTCCGAAGGAAGTTGTCACTCAAATGCTTGAGCGTTTCAGGGTAATATATTAATTATTTATTTTTAATATCTATTTCTTATTCATTCTTATTTTTCATTTTAAATTTTACTTTTTATTTTTTTACAGACTCAATACCGGTGGGATCCAAACGAAGAAGGAAGAATTCGCGAAGGTTTTGAGAATACATTGAAAGTTCGCTACAGGGGTAGAATGAAGGATGTAAAGGACGCATCGGTAAATTCTGCAAGAAAAGTTGGGCACGTTATCACAAAGATTAATGATAACTTTGAGATTCTTGCAAATTACAATCCTGTTGGAATACATAGAGATGTTTGGCGACATTTGTGTAGGGTAAGCAATCTAATACAATATTGCTTATTTTGTTGTTTTTTATTTTGTATTATATATATATATATATATATATATATATATATATATATATATATATATTACAGAAATGGGACACAGATGAGTGGAAAAAGTTGTCCAAAAGCAGAATAAAAACCATAACACTAGTTCTAGGGGGACAGCCACACATACGGGTGGTAGCATTGGATTTAAGGAGCACCGTCTTAAATTAGTAAGTAATCACAATTATAGATTTTAGTGATACATTTTTCTTTCAAAATTAATTACATCAGTTATGTTGTGTTGTTTATATAGAAAGAGTTGACGGGTGAAGACCCCTCATTCATTGATCTTTATTATAAGACACATCTTACCGCCGAATCAAAGAGAATATACTTTGGGGGAGATAAAGAGGCGTCAATGGATTTTGTGAATGAGACATCTAGGGTGGCGATCTTAAGTTGTCTTTATCTTTTTATATATTTACTAATATTAGTTTTTGCTTTTTAGTACAATGACAAATTGTTCTTTTGGTATATTGTAGGAATCATATAACAAAGTCATATCTCAAAAATACGGTGATGATGCGACTCAACATAATGTGAATGATCCTGAATTGTAGACCCAAACACAGTTGCTTAGGAAAGGCGAGAAACAAAAAGGTCCTATCTATGGGGCAGGATACTCGGATCTTCACTTTCTGATGACGGGTGCATATTCTTATGAGTCAACTTCAGCTTCTGTTGACTTTGCAAAGTCACAACAGGATGTACAATTATTTGCGTAATATATTATAGAGAAAAAAAAATCAAGTAAAGAGGTACCTAATATGGCTGAAAAAAAAATTTGTTAATATTGGTAAGGTACATTGTTGTTACGGGTGAAAATTGAATATGTTGCCATTATTAATATTAAGTAAAGTGCATTTTTACTATGGTTGAAAATGATACTATGTTGCTATTATTAAATTAAGTAAAACACAATGCTATAATGGGTGAAAATTATAGTATCTTGCTATTATTGATACTAGGTAAAGTATATTGTTGTTATTGATAATAATTTAAGTGCATTGATATTATGTATTGGAAATGTAAAGTACAATGGTATAATGGATAAAAATATAGTATGTTATTATGCTTATTAAAAGTTATTATTATGGATATTAAAAACAATGTACATTGTTATTATGAGTATCGTGTTTTTATATTGAATTAAAAGTAAAGTACATTGCTATCATGGTTTAAAGTTGAATTACATTTACTAAGTGCATGTGTTTGTCTTGCTATATTTAGGTAAATGAGTTGCGACAAGTGTCAAACATGCAACAAGCCATGGATGAAAAGCAAAGTGAAATGAATTTGCAAATGCAACAAATGTGAAATGAAATGGAATTGCAAGTGCAACGACAATTGGCGGCCTTTATGAAACAAATCAATCCGGTCGGTAATCAACCAAAGTAGTTCTTAGTTTTTTTTTAAAAACACCTAATGAATGTTATGTTATTGACTAGTTCTTAGCTTTTATCATGGTATTGTAATGGTATTTTGAGTATTTGAATGTATGAATGGTATGTTATTTACTATTTTAATGTTAATGAATGTAATGGTATTTAACTATTATTTTAATTATTCATTTGATTTTTTTAGCAGAAAATTTGGATATTTTTTAAATTATAAATTTAATATAGCAATAAAAACTGGTAAAATAATCATAGAAAATTTGTAGGAAATAAATATTCAGTAGAAAATAAAATTCAATAAAGTTTGTAGGTAATCTATAGCAAAAACTGCTGGTAGGTATTCCGTAGGAAAAGATGTTGGTAGGTATTGTGTAGGAAAATCAGTTTGTAGGTATTTTGTATTAAAATAATTTGTATGTATTTTGTACGTGTTTCGTAGGTATATAACCCGTAGATAATCTGTAAGTATTCCGTAGTTATCGTGGTCCGTAGGTATTCCAAAGTTAAATTTGTAACAGAAAATTCCGTAGGAAATGCATAGGAAGGTTTGTAGCTAATTCGTAAGAAAAATTACCCACGAGGGTTTTTCCTACAACCCTTTTTTTGTAGGTAATCTATAGGTACCGCCTTGTTTCTCCGGATTTCCTACCAATTCGTAGGTAATTAATTAGTTTTCTAGTAGTGAGAGCTTATTAAATTTTTTCTAACATTAGAACTTTAATGAAGACCTTAGAATATGCTAATAATATCATTATAATTAAACAAAATTATTTTTAGACTCAAATGTAAGTTTCTTTATCGTCACGAAAAGGTATCTTCCGTCTTATGTCATTTAGGACTTTGGGAGTGTTTTTGTCCAAAGAATGGAACAAGTTTGAAATGATATCACTACGATCAAACAAATTGTAGAATTTTCAATGACGGATTAATCCATAAACCACCGATAATTTCAATCGAAATGTCTCATTCCCTTAAATACGTACATACCTACATACTCCCAATCTTCATCTTCATGTTGCAGAAGTCATAAGAGTCATAACAACAATATGGTACCCTTCATTTCGGCACTTCCTTCATCCAGTACTTCTTCCATTGAAGATCCACCACAATGGGTTAATCGAATCAGCAAAACCTTCCAAAACAATCTTCTTGTAGACACCGATCTTCCTGTCTGCATCTTCCAAGTACCTGAAAACTTCACTGCCGAAAAGCCCGAGTCATACATTCCTCAAACCATCGGGCTGGGACCTATCCACCATTTCCAGACCCAGCTTTATAGCAAGCGAGAACAGCTCAAACTTGAGACAGCAAAAACGATGCTAAAACCCTACAGAATCACATCTGATTTCACGGAAATTGTGATCGAGAGTCTCAAACAACTCATCCCAGAGGTCCGTTGCTGCTATGGTTTATATTTTGATGTCGATGATGATACATTAGCTTGGGTTTTCGCGTTGGATGGTCTCTTTTTGCTCGATATGTTATCAAAAGTATCCGAAGGAGATTCTTTGGATTCGTTTGAAGATTTAGTGATGATCGAAAACCAAATCCCACTTGTTTTGTTAATCGAAGCTCGAACTGCTCTTGAAGAACACTTATCTGGTGACTGTAACCATTCTTTTCTAACGAATTTGTTGATTAGAATTTGTGAAAGTCGATCACCTCTTAAGTTCAGCAGGCGGATATCTCGACTTGATCTTGATATAAACACCCGCGTCCATTTGCTTGATTGCATGTACCATTTGATCGTAAACCATAACGTATCAGCAAAAAACCAGTTTATTCGAAATAACTTCTTGGATGATATAGATCTTGAAGATGTCGAAAACGCAGTACAAATGGCAGGAGATTTATGTCCAGGAGCAAATGCTGTCTTGCAGCCTCTTTTGCTCATCATGAAGTTACCATGGGACAAGATTATTAGTTTAATCAAGAAAATGATGGGGGAAACCCCTGCAGTACTTGAAATTGACATCCCTTCAGCTTCGGAGCTTTCAAGCATCGGAAAAGTTGAATTTTGCATGACTCCAGGAGGCATTCGTGATGTTGAATTTGACGATGAAACACTTACGTTTTACCTCCCGATACTTTCTCTAAAACCTGATTCAGAAACTATGCTACGAAATTTGGTGGTCTACGAAGGGTTAATGTTCAAAAATGGCAACTTTACTAACCTTGATTTAACAGAATATGTGGATTTAATGTGTGGGATTATTGATGGTGTTAAGGATGTGAGGATCCTTAGAGAAAAACATATAATCGAAGGTGAATTGGATGATGAGGAAATTGTGAAACTTTTTAATGGGATTACTAAATCGAGCTTCAAAAATGAAGAGGCTTCGGAGTTGCAAAAGACAGTTGCTAGAGTAAATAAGCATTTTGGTAACGTGCCGAGGGTTAAAGCGTATCATTTTGTCAAGAAATATTTTCTTGCATGGTGGAAAATTATTGTTATCATATTTACTCTTTTAAATCTAATGTTGTTGGTTGTTAAGGGAGCGTGTCAAGTTTATGAGTGTAATAATCGTTTAGGGTTTGGGATTGGTAGGTTGCTCTTTGGTGCCGACGTGGAAAAGAACCGGTTGTTCGATTATTAGGTTACGGATATTCGAGTACTTGAAACAATGTAAAAAGTGTTACAAATCTTGGGGAAAGTGGTGAATAACCAATTTGCCATTTGTTGGATAAATGTGACAATTATGACCGTCTGTAACAACTTACTAGCAGGACTAGTCCCCCCATTGGTATTGGTGTATTACTTCTGAAAGCCCACTCTCACATGTATGCTCCATCTTCTTCATTGGAATTTAATTGTAACTAACGTGTTGGATATTAATATATTGTTATTAATGTTTTTTTTTTCAGAAAACATTAACACACATTCGGTACAAGTAATAACGCACAACGTACTACTACTTTTCTAATTACAATATGTGTTTTACGATATAGGACTATAAATTACAATATATATGGCTTATTTTATATATATATATATATATATATATATATATATATATATATATATATATATATAAATTTTACACTGTAAGTTCAAGCCCCTTTCATTCAAAAAATTCTAGCTCTACCCATGTTCGTTACCTAAATATGTATAAAAAACGAAGTTACCCAGATATGAATAAACTGAAAAGGTAATTACCCTGATAAATGAATTTTGTTTTTTATTAAGACGATCAATCATAATGTTTGTAATATTATATATTCAGTTAAATTTCCTTAAAACAATATTGATGACCATTTGTGAGCATTTAAATTGGTCACGACATGTTGGTAGCAATTTTTGGTAACATAATTATCATATAGTTTTATATATAAGAGACAAGAGCAATGTTATCGATGTAAATAAAAGCTACTTCTATTTTTTGTATTTTAAAATTATGTAATACATGAACCAAACTATTGGATTAGGTGTTTAATTTCGTAACTATAATTAGTATGTACTTCAAGTGATAGTAGCACACTCCTTTTGGGTTTCCATCAAACCTAGAAATTGGACATGATGATCTTTAGAGAGAGATTAATTTATTATGTGATTAATAAATTAATATAAAATGTTTGTTAATGTAGTGTAAAAATAATATACTAATTAGAAAAATATTATTTAATTAACAATTTGAAACATCACAAAAATACAAGCCAAAAATTTCGTTTTGAAAATATTATAAAAACTATAATCATCCATAATCAATAAGAAAACCAAGTGTCATGTATCTCAAAATCTCATATCAAATACTGTATGAAAAACAAATGAAAAAAATATATTAGAGTCTCAATCAATCTCACGCTGAAAGTTGTGGTGTGTGCCATGCGATCATCCCGAGCCCTTCCCTTTGCTAGTAGAAGTACCTGAAACCAAAACTGAAAATGTAAACACGACGCTTAGTGAGCTCCCCCAAGCTACCACATGCCATACAATAATACATATAACACATATTGGGCCTTGCCCACTACATTGGGCCCCGCCCACTGCATTGGTCCCTGCCCGACATCAGACTAAAGTCCGGAATAACTTGGGTCCTGCCCACTGCATCAGACTGATGTCAGGTATAAACTGAACATAACATAAACATAAACATATAACCAAATAACATATGTGACAACCCGGAAATTTCTATATAGTAAAGCCATTCAAATCAATCAAAAGTCAGACTAGTTTCTGCTATCTTTTAGCATTGTTAAGGGCCTGTTTGAGTGTTCTAAGCCTAGTACATTCAAGGATTGGGTGTTAGGAAGTATCTACTAGAGTTCATTGTGCAACCTTCAAGCCGGAAAACTCCATCACATGGAGTTTACGGCCGTAAACTAGAGCTTACGGTCGTAAGCTCTTGTTTGGCCGTGAACCCCACATCATAAGTATATAATTCCTTTATTTGTTCTTCATTCCTCACATCTGCAAGTCAATAACACTCAATTCTCTCTCAAGTATCATCAAAAACACCAAGAACACACACTTGTTTTTGGTGGTCGTGAACTCCCAAAAGCTTCCAAATCGTAAGAATTCTTCCATATTCTTGTTATACACTAGAAACTCTTGAAGCCTCATGAAGCAAACACCCTTTTGGCTGGAATCAAGGACCCAAAAAGGCATGAACATCAAGAGTTTACAGCCATAAACCCTTACATGGCCGTAAACCCTTGCATGGTCGTGAACACATCTTCCTTTGGCCATAAATTCCCTTTCATACAATCACATGTGATTGTAATACGTCTTTACAAGTGTTTCCTAGCTCCTAAGGTCATTTCCTTGCACATTAGTTGCCTTAAACACTAATTGCATGCCTATATATGTCATTATATGTCATTTAGGACTCGTTTGTGTCTCGGAAATTCATTCGTGGAACATCTCATCCTTACGCAAATCTTCAATTGAATCACCCACATAAGGTAAGTTCATACCCCTATAATCAACCTTTTAAACGTTTTAAATGCTTTAGGGGGGATACAAGTTGAACACAATGATATTGTGTAAATGTTTATCTGTGATAATCATCACATTAAAGGATTTCTTATGCTTTTTTAAGTGATCAAAATCATTTCAAAAACTCTTTTTTTGTTATGTTACTTTATTGTTTATAGAACTCCATTTTTAAAGTATGAGCATAACTTAGTAGATAATCGAGTCTTTTCTATATATCAGAGACAGTTCAAAACAAACATACTAGTAAACTATAATAGGTATAGTTTAGGGGTTCAGAACATACTATAACCAGAAACAGAAACAACATACTATAAAGAGAAACAGGGAGGAACATACAATAACAAGAACAGAAAGGAACATACGATAACAAGGACAAGATAACATTTATGTGAGACTACTTCACAGCTTAGCAATATACTTGTTAGTTCGCATTTTGTAACCAAAGTCTCCTGGAGGGAGAGCGAACATTATGTGTATTAATCCATACGGGACTGACAAGCCCACATCCTGACTGTTCGCTACAGTTTGGCCAGCAGGCCAAGGGGTGACAAATGTCACATCAGCTTCGACGCCATTAGGTCGTCGTGTTGAACACTTGTCGATCAGTATGGTTATAACCACATCACATTTTTAACCTTAATTAACAAACTAGTTTTAAGGTAGTTAGTGTTTCAGTAGTTACTTTATACCACATTACTGAATACTTTCATTTTCCCATTACATTCATATAGTGATATTCTCACATAAAAGGTAATGCAAACTATTTTCTAGTAAAGATAGTCTTAAACTTGGGAAAACTTACAAAAGACAAACAGTACAGTCAAGTCTTAGTACATTCAGTAAAAAGGGGGCCTATAATGCTAACTTTATGATTCCTCGGTAAATACATCAGGGATATATATTAATCAGATCCGGCAGACAGTTGAATGTGTGCTTTCCGCTTCATTTCCTGTCCCTTGTTTGGTATTGGGCTTAGAGCAGATTCTCCCAGTCTACTATCTATTTGATCTTAGCTATATATACATTCCATATACACCAAGTAATCATAAGGAGTACCAGGTATAGGTCAGGTCATAACATACAAATTCAATATATCATTTTCTAGTACAATAACATACTTTTCAAATAGAACATTTAGTAGACTAAACTAGAAACTTTTCAGTAAAAAGGGTTTAATTCATTTTATGAAACCAGTATAAATTAAAGGACCTTTAGTGGTTAATTCTATAAATATTTTGTACATTAGGGTTATATATAATTAATATCCGATAGGTAGTTGGATGTATACTTTCCGCCTTACTTCCAGTTCCTTGTTTGGCTTAGGGCAGATTCACCCATTTAAATGTATGTTCGATATTAGATTATATATAGCTTGTATAAACTAAGTGATTATAGAAGGAACTATTGTGGTCACCATTTTTACTAAAGGAAATATATGATTTTCTTAAAGAATGTTTTCATCAAATATAAAGAACTATAACAGTTATCTCCATAAGTACCAAATGAATACACCAGGGTTATATACAGTGCAGATCTAAAAAACAATGGGATGTGTGACTTCCATCTCATTCATTGTTCCTTGTTTGGTTGTGGGCTTAGGACAGATTCACACAATCGATTGTCTGTTTACTCTAAAATGTATATAACTTTTATCCATTTAGTACTCATAAAAGGAATTGTAGAGTCATTTTCACTTTCATTCATCATATCAGAAAATATAGGATTTTCTGGAGGAACATGCGAACTTTTCTAAAGAACTTACGACATACTTTATATCAATTAAATACTTGTGAACTCACCAGCATAAATGTTGATCTAGTCTTTCAAAATAACTTGTATTCTCAAGAAACTAGTAGACAAGTATGCGCACTGGGATTCAGAAGATGGAGTATAGTAGCTTCATGTCTTGTTTTGTTATTTACTTTTGTATTCAAACTTTGTGAATCACTTAATTTGTAAACACTTTAATATTAATACAATGGATGTTTGTTACTTTTATTACTATGTTGCATGTGTTATGATACTAAACATGACGTCCTCCGCCCCCCAAACATTTCTGCCATTCCGGTTTGAGGGTGTGACAGATTGGTATCAGAGCATTGTTTATAGTGAACTAAGTATATCAACCTATAAAAGATATACAACTATAAATGCAATGGGGCTGAAGTGTTCTGAATAAAAGTATATTTTAAAAATATAACAATACTTATAAAAGTATAGATACATGCTTATAACATATATTCATACTAGAACAAGTATCATAAGAAGAATAGTACATAAATATTTAAAGGTTGAAATTACGGTCCAACCAGGACAGTTATGTAATCATATATGGGATCAATATAGGCTGATCAACTATATTTATTTGAAATATGACTGACATGTGTTTAGGAGTGATGTGGTGTTGCAACAGTCTTAAAACTTACCTAACTCTATTCAAGGGATTTCTAGATTAGAACATAAAGTTAAAATACTAAATGAGTATTTTATGATACTATAAGACAACAACAAGTTTAAAACATACCAAGTTCATTACATTAAAATACTATAGGAGTATTATAGGCACTATAAATAACTTATGTGAGAACTTAAAAGACCTTTCTGGTAGGTCTATGATTCTGGAGTGTATACTTCCAAGGATTTATATAATTGAGATTTTATAGACTTAGAATTTTTGATCTATGCTTCTCTTCCTATGCCTTGTTTGGTTGTGGTTTTGGAGTAGGATCCATACGGGACTGGCAAGCCCGCATCCCGACTGTTCGCTACAGTTTGGTCCATGCGGGACTGACAATCCCGCATCCCGATTATTCGCTACAGTTTGTCCAGCAGACCAAGGGGTGACAAATGTCACATCAATTTCGACGCCAGTAGATCGTCGTGTTGAACACTTGTCGATCAGTAGGGTTATCACCACATCACAATTTTAACCTTAACTAACAAACTGGTTTTAAGGTAGTTAGTGTTTCAGTAGTTACTTTATACCACATTACTGAATACTTTCATTTTCCCATTACATGCATATGGTGATATTCTCACATAAAAGGTAATGCAAACTATTTTCTAGTAAACGTAGTCTTAAACTTGGGAAAACTTACAAAAGACAAACAGTACAATCAAGTGTTAGTACATTCAGTAAAAAACTAGGGGGGCTATAATGCTAACTTTATGATTCCTCGATAGATACATCATGGATATATATTTAATCGGATCCGGCAGACAGTTGAATGTGTGCTTTCCGCTTCATTTCCTATTCCTTCTTTGGTTGTGGGGTTAGAGGAGATTCACCCATTCTACTATCTATTTGATCTTAGCTATATATACATTTTGTATACACCAAGTAATCATAAAGAGTACTAGGTATAAGTCAGGTCATAACATACAAATTCAATATATCGTTTTCTAGTACAAAAAAATACTTTCCAGATAGAATATTTAGTAGACTAAACTAGTAACATATCAGTAAAAAGGGTTTAATTCATTTGATTAAATGAGTATAACTTAAAGGACCTTTAGTGGTTAATTCTATAATACCTTAGTTTATATATCAGGGTTAGATATAATTAATATCCGATAGGCAGTTGGATGTATGTTTTCTGTCTTACTTCTTGTTCCTTGTTTGGTTGTGGACTTAGGGCAGATTCACCCATTTAACTGTCCGTTCGATATTAGATTATGTATAGCTTGTATAAACTAAGTGATTATAGAAGGAACTATTGTGGTTACCATTTTTACTAAAGAAAATATATGATTTTCTTAAAGAATGTTTTCATCAAATATAAAGAACTGTTACGGTTAACTCCATAAGTACCAAGTGAATACTCCAGGGTTATATATTGTGAAGATCTAACAAACAATGGGATGTGTGACTTCCACCTCATTCAATGTTCCTTGTTTGGTTGTGGGCTTAGGGCAGATTCACACAAGTGATTGTCTATTTACTCTAAAATGTGTATAACTTGTATCCATTTAGTACTCATAGAAGGAATTGTAGAGTCATTTTCACTTTCATTCATCATATTAGAAAATATACGATTTTCTGGAGGAACAGGCGAGCTTTTCTAAAGAACTTACAGCATACTTTACATCACTTAAATACTTATGAACTCACAAGCTAAAATGTTGATCTACTCTTTCAAAATAACTTGTATTCTCAGGAAACTAGTAGACAGGTACGAGTATTGGGATTCAGAAGATGGAGTTTAGTAGCTTCATGTCTTGTTTTGTTATTTACTTTTGGATTCAACCTTTGTTAATCACTTACTTTGTAAACACTTTAATATTGATACAATGGTTGTTTGTTACTTTGATTACTATGTTGCATGTGTTATGATACTAAACATGACATCCTCCGCCCCCGAACATTTCCGTCATTCCGATTTGGGGGTGTGACAACATATACTGCATCGGGCTTTCCCGGCATTAGACCGAAGTCCGGAACATATAACACATAACATAAACATGCATGAATCATAAAGACATCAAGCATATATAAGTACTTCTCAAGACCTCCTGGACATTGGACCGAAGTCCGGAAACATATAAACTGCATCGGGCTAACCCCGACATTGAGCATAGCCCGACATACTGCAACTATATAAATGGGTCGGCATTGGCGCCTTAGACCCATTCCTACTGGAGGAAAACTCACCTCACACTGCTGAAGTCTTGTTGACAAAACCCTAGCTGTTGGATGACAGATTCTCGAATCTGTCAATCATCAAAATAACACCCAATTAATAATTGGGTTCCAACACATATACTATAAGTCCATGCTTGGGGTAAAAGACTGCTTTACCCCTATCCTAGCTTGATTCAAGCCCAAGGCCCAATAAAAAGGCCCAAAAGTCTAATAATGAACCAAGGCCCAACTATGGCCCAATTTTCCAAATTGGGCCCAAACCCCTTACATGGGCCTTATCCTAAGTCCATTAAATCATGCTAATCCATTTGTTTGCTCTTAGATGGTCCATTATTATCCCAATCACCAAGGCCCAATAGGAAGGCCCAACTCAAAGTCCAAGTGAAATTAGGGTTTCACATAAAATGACAATTAGGGTTAAGTGTTTCTCACTTAACCCATTAAGGACTTAATCCATTAAGTCCATCACTCTTCTAAATAAATCATATAGTGTGATTGGGCTTAATATACAATTCCATTCCAATGGCCCAAAAGTGGGTCCCGATAAGTTCAAGCCCATAAATCCAATATTAGGGTTTTCAAAACCCTAATTAGGGTTTCCAATCCCATCTTAGCTCAATAGGCCTAATATCTAGGTCTTTAGACCAATTAGGGTTCATTAGGCCCATTAGTCACATGTTTGGGCTTTTAGGTCAATTAGGGATTTATTGTGCCCATTAGGGTTTTAGTCCTTTTGTCCAAACATCCCCGACGAGTCACAATACAAACGAGGCACACCGCCACCCGACACGACCGTCGGTGGCTGCCGCCACCACCCTACGGTGGTGGTTTTCAATTTTCTTTTCATTATTCCAAAATCTAATTACATATTAAAAGGCTAAATCTCAATTAACCACATACACACACACACTAAACTAAACACACACAGCCACCCTAGCGGTGGTCGGCAGTGGCACGTGGTGGTGGTGCCTGTTCTTCATCTTTTAGCCACACAAAACACATCCAACACTTACTTCAAATAATATACACTCCAACCACCCACTTGGTGGCTCACGGCTGTGACAGCAGCGACAGAAACGGGTAGGCGGCGCTGACAGCCACCACCTAACAGTGGTGGCGATGTTTTCTCTTGGTCTTCTGCCCCAGAACAGGTCAAGACACACAAGTGCCCGTTGGAAATGCGCCTAACCACCGCCACCCTTGCATAGGCATATGATAATCAGAGAGAAATGTGATAGAACTGATGGGTTTTGGTCCTAAGAACATCTTATGTGCTCATACAAACCCTAATGCTTGGATCTAGGTTTCTCTATTGTACATGCAAGTTATCCAAGTCTATAAACCCCAATTCTAGCATACAAGTAATCATATTAACATAAGAATGGGTTTAAGATGTTACCTTGATTGTTATGCAGCAATAACAATCCCAATTCCTCCTTGTATTGACTTTTAGAAAGCTTAGAGTCACAAATGTCACTCCTCTAATGGCTCACAAACACCATAAGCAAGAGGATGAAGAGGAGAGAGGAAGGAGGCTGCCCTAAAACGTGTGAAACCCTAGAATGAAGCTTAGCCACGTTTTGGGTCATAAGGGTCATATATATAGTGAGGCTATTAGGGTTATCTAACAAGGAAACCCTAATTTGGATGCTTAAGCCCTAAGCAACCCATGGATCCCTTTCCTTAAGGCCTTGGACGATTTCCTTATGGGCTTCCCCATAGAATTCGTCCACTCCTTAACATAAGGTAATCCATGGCCCAAATTGCAATTATCTTATAATTACAATTCCAGTCCCTTAAGTTTAATTAATCTCTTTTAGTCACAAAACTAATTACCAATTAATTCTTGACTAATATTAATTAAACAATATGATTTCTCCTTTAATATATTATTCTTATAATATATTAATAAATCATATTTAATCCTTTCTCTCCATAATTCATCATATCAAGTTGCTTTGGTGAAGTCAACCCAAAAGGACCATGCACCATCGGGTCAAGTACATACCAAAATAGTTATGGACTTAGACACTAATCCAACAGTCTCCCACTTGGATAAGTCTAATAACTATTCTGCGTATGACTTCAGATCCTGATCTGCAATCGTAGCTTTCCAAAGCTGCTGTCAACTCCGATCCTATAAGATACGCGTGTCCTTAGATAAGGGATCATATATTCCTCCATTCTAGATATCGTATGAGACATGATTTCTAATCATTCTCCTTTGTACTATTTCTCGATTCCCGATTTATGACGACTGACTAATTGAACAAATCAAATTAGCCCTAGCCCGGCCGAGCATTTACGTTTGTCATCACTAAATCATCGAGGGGCCCAAAGATATCGCTTTTATCCTACTTTGGATAAAAGGAACGGATAAACTTTGATACAATGCTTGCTTGCACTTACTCACCAAATCACACACAACAATATGTTTTATAACACCAAGTTACTAGTGCGTTTACATATTATCAATGTGCAACCGATTTACAAGATACAACTCACACATCTCGGTTTCAAGAATATAAGATGTTTTCGTCTCACCAATCACTCGTGATACAATTCATGGAGTGATCCAAGTGAGCGTGGGTTTAATCCAATGCTCAAATCATATTCATAAGCACCCATGAACGTTGCAGCAAACATTTGCTTATGTCTAATACTCTTTTAGACATTCCACACACCAATTCATGACAGTCTTCATTCATACTTACTTCCAACATATGAACGACTGTGGCCTGTTCGAATAATTTGACTATTCTAAACCAATTAAATTATTCAGGACGTCAAAACATGCAAAGTGAAACACAAGAATAATACTAATCCCATATGGCCTCAAACCTTTGAGCATAAATAAAACACCTTTTATTTATCACCATATCGATTACTCATTATTTGTCGTTTTGGGTAATCAACTTCTTACTTGAATTATTACATTTGTCCCATGCTCCTAGCATGCACACAATGTTTACCTATGGTTCTTACTTTGTGAAATAGACTAAATTGAGCACATTCCCAATCATTCTCATTTCACAACTCCAAATCCTTTTTCCATAAGTGAAAGAATATCAAATTCTTGCTACTTATAGATTATGCTAGATTCTAACATTTTATGCAATGATCCTTTCGTGATATCACTGCACCAAAGTCACAAAGACTATTGCCAATGATATTACAAAGTCCTCTATCGGAGATTGTTACAATACAATTTCATAGATATTATGTCTCTCACTCAAAGAACATTCCTTTGAACATCCTTTTGCATAAAAGTTTCTAATCTAGACATATATTTTCAATATTCAATTCCCAATATGGACATGTTTCCATATTTTCCATATGACAACTTATTCTTAATAGAATCTTATCTATTCATAATAATGTCGATGTGGTCCATCCAATATGGAAACATTTCCATATTTTCCAATACTATACTTCCAACTACTCACAAGCAACCAATCCTGGGCGAACTTTGGATTGTCCTTTGATAGTTGTTTAATTATCTTAGTCAAAACCGATTCTCGTCCTTTTTCCCTCTAAATGCGCTAGACATTTGGAAAATTTTAGAATGGTCAAATATTATAGCCTATGCAATCGATCCTATACCCGAAGCATATGGGACACAATGCATAAAGATTTGATACTTCATCAATCTTCTGCCATAATATTTTATTTGCTATGTTCTCAAAATTCGAATTGTGAAGAGGAATGTCGTAATCATAATCGAAATTTTTTAAGAACACACTATGTACCTTTGACTAAATTTATTAACATTCCACAACCTAAGCCTTTAGACTTGAAATGAAGCATAATATTCTCTCCCTTAATTATAGCAAAACAACTATTCCATCCTTACAACTTTGCAAAGAATGACTCTTGTTTTCTATAATTAATATTGCCAACTTGTAATACTTTCCTTAATAATCATACAATCATAACATTTATGCTCCCACTATCATGATGATTATTATAAACATAACACTTATGCTCCCACTAGCTTTAACATGTATTCAGAAACAGCTTAACTTTCAGAAAAACAATGCTAATTGAATTTCTTAAGTTCATGTTTCTAATACTTAGTGCTTTGATAATCTTTTATCAAGGCTTCTTGAACTTATACACCTTTGCCTTAGATAGTTCATATGTGTGTCTAAACAATTACCAAACCTCACAATTCAAATTATGGAAAGGGATACCGTAACCATAATCGAATTCGAGAATGCAATTTTACAATCACTATCTTCTTAAAATCTTTCTTAGTGAAAGTATTTCCTCACAATCATTTTCATGAAGGAGGAAATCTTATGACACTTAGATTTAAACGGTGTATTTGTTCCTATCCATGTGAATTTGTCAAAACCAAAGTTTACGACAAATTCAAACTCATATGGATCGAACTTTCTTAATCTCGATTTCTTGCCTTATGGTAGCACAGCTGCCCACCATGTCTTCCAAGTAGTTAAGCAGCTCACCTTTTCCTATCAATGTACTTTTCATTGATCAAGGTCCTTGCCTTTTATGCATTCAAATGAGAACTCATAGAATTCACATGCATAATTAACTTAATTGGAATGGCATAGAAACAAAATAATGTCAACACGATAGGTTGTAAACCTCAACTCATGTGCTAGTGATGATCGATAAGGTCTATTTGATTTGTTCTTGAAACCTTTCAAGACCTTTAAGACTCTCACTGACTCCATGCCATATAAGATTCTCTTGTCATTAAACATTTCTTGACAAACAAATATTCAAGAGTTAGTGTAGTTTTTATCAAAACACTTCATAAATTGGTCTTAGTTGGTCTTTGTCTTATCCAAGACATCACAACCTTCCAGATTTGATGAATGTTATAAACCTTCTTAATACTTGTCACTCATTGTCACAATCTTAACTCTAAGACTTGTCTTGGAACGAAGTATGATTGACTTCTTGATTTAACCATTTCTTCAATTCTTGATTCCTCTTCTTAGACATACAATTGTACCAAGACTCTCTTAGAGGATTAATTGAGATATGGTTCTTAATCATTAAGACCTATCATAAAGCATAAAAGCTACTCTCCCTTCTTCTTAGAATGGAGAAACTTTTATCTTTCTGCCTACTTGATTCTTCTTATTCGTTTTGTTATTGATTTAAACCTTTTTAATCAATTTCGAATTACACTTAATCTTATAAGTATAATAATATTTACTAAACTTTTAGTAAACCATGACGAATATCTTTGTTACTCTTATGGTGGACTTTGACCAACACACAACTTTGTGTACTCGATCTCCTAGTCCTTCACTTGACACTTTGTCAACGAATTAGTCTAACTTCCAAATATGAAATTTCTCATTCATCGTGCAACCAAGTTGCATGATTCCAAGTTTCTGTCCTATTGAAACTTGGGCGATGAGAAACTTTCCTTATTCGGTAAATTCTTCGACATTTCCACAAATAACATAAAAAGAACCAAATCCATTATTGCTAATAATCCAAACGTTCAAACATCAATTTTTCATATACGCCATTGCAAGGATAAATAAATAATATAAAATCAAAATTTATTGTATTGTGGAAAAATTTGTCCTTACAATGCAATTCATTGAAAAACTATGCTAATACATCTTTCTTAGCAATCTAATTCTAACTCTAAGTAGTAGCTCAAGAATCTAATCTTCGAGAAATGCGATCGAAATCCATTCCTTCACGGTTAGATTCTGCTCACTTCTTCCCTTAAGCTTCCTTTCTTTTCTTCGATCCTACAAAACATCAATTGCAATCTTATCACATTATGTATTAAGAATCTAGAATAGAAGCTTAAAAGAGTTACTTAATGGATTTTTCCTATATTAGAGCCATACGTTTCGACTCTCCCATCTCTTAGATCTCTTAGGTAAATGGGGCAGCTTCGTCTCCAATGCCCTTTCTCTTGGCAATAAAAGCAAATTGAGTCTTCTGGAACATGACATGGAACTACTTCAGACATTGCCTTTCTCTTATGATCAAACTTTTCGATCATATCATGTCTTTCGTTACCATTGTCTATATCCATAGAGGTCTTGAAGGCAGATTCACCAATCAACTTTGCTTTTCCATTGCGCCAAAACATTTCTGATTCAGCAGCAATAAACATATAGGTGAGATCTATAAGGGTCACGTCGCGGTTCATCATATAGTACTCTCTTATGAACTCACTATATGAGTTAGGAAGTGACTGAAGAACCCAATCAATAGCTATTTCCTCATAAACAACGGATCCCAACATTCTTAACCTATCAATGTGTGACTTCATCCCTAGGACGTGTGCACACACCGGCTTTCCTTCATTATGTTTACTTGCCAAAAGCGCTTGAGTGATCTTGAACTTTTCAAGCCTTTGAACTTGTGGGTTAGGGAGAATAATTGGAGGAGGTGGAGGAAGTGAAGCATGATTTCTTGTTCCTCGATCGAATCGTGGAATATCATCTTCACGTGGAAAGCTTGTTCCACGGGATTTCGGAAGACCATAGTTGTCGAACTTTGACATCTACAAAACGGGAGAAAACAAATTCAAGTTAGTTGATTGATTGAGTCCTTAGTAAATCACCCAAATGAAATACTAAGGCTAGGACCCAACACAATATTCTACAACTCGGGAGAGGGATGCCGTAACCCAAATTGCAGAACATTTGAAGGTAAGTGAATGACGATTCACTAATTTCCACCATGAAAAACAAAAAAGAAATTTAAGTTTTAAATCTATGAAAACTCCTAGATCCTTTGAGATTCATTGAACATTTCATTGGCATGTTTAAATCTTGATATGCCCCTCTTGTTTGTTACTGGGATGCCGAGGATCACAAAGCGGGTGTGAATAACCATGCAAACTTACATGGTGCCCTCACATGTTACAGTCACCTATTCGATGTGCCGGTAAACCACACACGCTCCACCGAACTATGACAAACATTGAGTCACCATTTGCTACCTTTGCTTAGAACCATTTAGTGTGCCGGTAAACCACATACACTCCACTAACGTCTTCGCAAGGGCACAAAGTGTAATTTCATGGAATTGCATCAATTCACTTTTGCCTAAGTAACTAAGATTGGGAATTTATAAAACATTTAGTTACTTTTGTATATCATTATACTTATAATGGAAGGTTTTGTCCTATCCTACCCGTTCGGCTAACGACCCTCCACTAGTCAAGAGTGCGGTGGGTAAGAGTGGATACCCATTCAATCGCCATTTTATAGGCAATTTCCTTAAACACCCCTTATAGACTAGCTTCGTGAATGAGGCCTACTAACGGTAAGACCGACTTTTACTCATACATATATATATATATATATATATATATATATATATATATATATATATATATAATGTTAAACTTTTAATGTTATATATAGTATAGAGTGTATTTTACACTTTTAAAATACTAGGTGGTCTAATTTAACAATTATACTTTTAATTCAATTAAATTGTAAACGTAAACTTTTATGGATTTATTAAACCTCTTTTAATTATAAACCTTAATTAATTAATAAAACCATAAGGGTGTGATTTTAACTTTTCAAAACAATACTAGGGTTTTAGAATTTAAACTATAAAACCTAAAGGGGAAAATATGAAACTTTTCATAACACAAGGATCAAATAACAAATAATCTAAATTAACAAGTAATCGCATAATTATCCATATTTGATTTATTTAATGATTTCTTGCAAAACAATTTATCAATTTAATCAAAATAATTAATCAATTATCACATAGGGAAACAAATATTTTATTAATTGATAAATATCTTCAATTAGATCAAGAATATAGTCAAATATATCATAAAATCGGATTTATATTGATCTAATATGATAAGGCAACTATCATTAAGCAAAAACAGCAAGAAATCCTGGTTTTCCCACCATCTGACCAGCCGACTCGCCGAGTCAGGCATGGACTTGGCGAGTTCATCTATGGACTCGGCGAGTCCAGCCTCCAGAACCACAAAAATCGAATTTTTCAATCATACAATGCATCAATACAATAGAAACCAATCTAGGCTCTGATACCACTGATGGGTTTTGGTCCTAAGAACATCCTATGTGCTCATACAAACCCTAATGCTTGGATCTAGGTTTCTCTATTGTACATGCAAGTTATCCAAGACTATAAACCCCAAGTCTAGCATACAAGTAATCATACTAACATAAGAATGGGTTTAAGATGTTACCTTGATTGTTATGCAGCAATAACAATCCCAATTCCTCCTTGTATTGACTTTTAGAAAGCTTAGAATCACAAATGTCACTCCTCTAATGGCTCACAAACACCATAAGCAAGAGGATGAAGAGGAGAGAGGAAGGAGGTTGTCCTAAAATGTGTGAAACCCTAGAATGAAGCTTAGCCACGTTTTTGGGTCATAAGGGTCATATATATAGTGAGGCTATTAGGGTTATCTAACAAGGAAACCCTAATTTGGATGCTTAAGCCCTAAGCAACCCATGGATCCCTTTCCTTAAGGCCTTGGACGATTTCCTTATGGGCTTCCCCATAGAATTCGTCCACTCCTTAATATAAGGCAATCCATGGCCCAAATTGCAATTATCTTATAATTACAATTCCAGTCCCTTAAGTTTAATTAATCTCTTTTAGTCACAAAACTAATTACCAATTAATTCTTGACTAATACTAATTAAACAATATGATTTCTCCTTTAATATATTATTCTCATAATATATTAATAAATCATATTTAATCATTTCTCTCCATAATTCATCCTATCAAGTTGCTTTGGTGAAGGCAACCCAAAAGGACCATGCACCATCGGGTCAAGTACATACCAAAATAGTTATGGACTTAGACACTAATCCAACAAGAACGGCAACCCACAACTGAAACCAAGGGTGCTTCAAAGGCAAGGCATCAGTGACTAACAACGGTGGCGAGGGTGGCAACGCCCATCGGAAACGATGCAACGACAACGAACAAAAGAGGGAGAAGGAGTTGGTGAATACGACAAGGCAGGAGGCGGCCCACGTTTCCAGCGGAGGGACACAACGGTGACTCGGTGGTTCATTCGGCGGCCCAAAATGTCCAACATCAACACTACGGTGGCGTCCGACAGCTAGACCGCCGGTGGTCGGGAAGTGAGCGAAATCGGTGATGGCGGCTGGAGGTTACCCAACGGTTGTGAATAAGAATTAGGTTTAGGGTTTTAGCATTGTAACGGGTTTTATATACACGGTCTTCATTTCAAACTTGTTTCCATAATGCCAAATTTAGCACCTCCATCCAAAAATCATTTCAAAATAAATCCCATATTTACCTTTTAAACCCCAGCATTAAAAATCCATTGCAATCTAGGTACAATATTTTTCCAAGCAGCCCCTATCCTCCAAAATCTCTTCAAATGAAGTCCCATAAATTCCCATTTAGTCTCTGCCTTCATTAATACTTACAAATTCAATCCGAAACTTACACTTTAACCCCCAACTTCTAAAATTGTGACAGTTAACTCCTCGAGACCCACACCTTGCTATATAATTATTAATTTTAGGGCTACTATACAATCATTATTTCTATTTATTTATTTATTAAATAAACGGGGTGTTACACAATTAATCAGAAATTAATCAAAATTAATCTTGGGATTAATAGAACTAATTAAAAGTGTAGGGTTTGAAGTGTAATTGTTCAATAGTTGAGAAAAGGTTCCTGAACCTTCCTTCTTAAGGGATGGACGGTTTTTGGAGATATTCTAGTGTTTCTAGAATATCCCATGTGGATAAACAAGGAGTTAGATAATTACCAACTTGAAATATTATTATTATATTCTAATTAGGGTTATTCACGGCTTCCTTGTGTACTATATAAAGGACTCTAAGGCCTTCATTTTTCGGCCACTCATTATTCCAAATGGATAGCCGAATTTTATAGCTCCTCTCTCCTCCTTCTAGTCATCATCTTGTTAGCTTAGGTGTGATTCCATTAGAGGCACGACACTTGTTGTGCTAGCTTTCAGTAGATCCACATTTGAAGAATCATTGTTATTTACTAAAATAACATAAAGGTATGTAATTCTAAACCTTCTTTTGGTATTTTCGAAAATAGCATATATCGTCTAGGTTTCTTATTTGATGTTTATAGTTATAGGTTCAATAGTGAAAAAATAGATCCTTTAGGTTACATGTGAACTTAAGGGTTTTAAGTTTATTTGTTTTATCTAAATCTCATTAGTAATATCAGAGAGTTTGGTTTGTTTTCAATTGAATTGCTATAATTGTTGACTTTGATCAATTAGGGTTTATAGAAATTAAACCCTAAAAGGCTAACAATTTCGACTAGGATTAGGGTTTTTCGAAACCCTAGCCCATCCCCTTGGATTTTGAAATTAGGGTTAGGGTTTCGAAACCCTAACCTTCCTCCCCAAGTTTTCGAAAATTGTTATAAGGTTAGGGTTTCCTATTTTTGATAATTGTTAGTTTAATTTGATTAAAAGGGATAATTATATAATTGGATAAATCCTATACCTATAATTTTCAAAAATTTAGAGGGTAAGGATCAGGATTAAATTATTTAATTAATTTAATTAGTTAATCCCTAATTTATTTAATATATTTAATTAATAGTTAATTAATGGATAAATATTAAATCATTTGGTTTATTTTTAAATTTAAATTAATTGTTTGTTAATTTTTGAAATTTAAACTATAAACCTAGTATTTTAAAAAGTTTAAAATACACCTTACACACACACACACACACACACACACACACATATATATATATATATATATATATATATATATATATATATATATATATAGGATGTGGTTCAATAGATAACCATAATTAACAAGAAACCAAGGAACAAATCGTGAGCTTCGAAAATCATAATGATCAACGGCCAAAGAAATAAATGTACACTTTTACATTGGACGCACACATACCAGATTATACCAAAAAATCCACCTCCTTAACAAAAAACTCACCTCTTTTTTTCTTTTAAAAATTTTTTAGGCCACATTTTTTATCAAAAAAAACTGAGTATTCCATTATTCTCGATTTTTCGTCCTCTTTCCATTGGGATCAATGATGATGTATAAAAAATAATCTTTTTTTTCGAAAAAAACCAACTTCATTTTTTTAGGTTTTTCAATACTAAAGTTTATTTTTATCAAAAAAAGAAATAATTATACCAAAAATATTAATTTTTTGTACTCTATTAATAAATATCAACACCGATTTAAAAAAAAAAATCGAAAAAAGTAGGTTTACACTATGAATCTAAACTGTAAATATTTTAATTTTGAACATTCACAATGTGAAAAAGCTCGAACAGTTCAGATTCACATTGTGAATCTGACTTACTATTATGCATACTGTGAATCTGAGAAGGGTCACCAAAACAAAAACCTCGATCAGTGTAGTTTCACACTGTGAATCTAAACTCTAAATATTTCAACTTTTAACATTCACAATGTAAAAAAGCTCCGATCATTTCAGGTTCACACTGTGAATCTGACTTACAATTATGCACACTGTGAATCTGAAAAGGTTCACAGTGTGAATCTCAACAGGTTCACAATATGAATCTGAACAGATTGACACTGTGAATCTAAACTGAAATATCATTTTTTACATGAATATAAATCTATGTTTAAAAAGTACACAAAAGCCTGAATTTTGAGATATTTATTAATTTCTTTCTATAAAAAAAATAGACCTTAACTTTTCAACAAAAAAAATGAAGTGTGTTTTTTTTCGGAAAAAAAATGAAAGACCCACACTTTCATATTTCTGAAAGACCCAAACTTTCATACTTGACAATTGTTACTCTAAAACATGCTACATGCATATTCATAAATAATATTTTACATTGATAACTTGTTTACATAAGACAAGATACAAACCGACTATTACCAAGTTTTTTATATATTACATAACTTCCCCGGATACTATAGTTTTACACATACGGTAGTACAAAATACAAAAAATAATATTACAACTATTCTAAACCTTCCAACGATATATGACTATACTGGTTACTTATCTCCTGCAAATTTGTTAAATATTGAGAAGGTAAGCGGTGACGCTTAGTGATTTCAATAATAGATACAATATAACGTTATGTCATATATATACTTCAATATGGTAGAAGCAAAGAGGAACAAGGAATAACAAAGGCATATGTGAATCATGTGACAAGCTTTCCATATCAATCGATGATTTGATTCAACGATATACAATCAATGAGACATAACAATTTTCATACTTGATATACATCAATAAATCTTCGGTCCAAATGGCACAGAAGACATACATTTTCTGAGTAACATTTTGGTAGATTTCAGGCTTATAGCCCTATCTAACCATCTGCCAATGTCATAAAATAGAAGTCATTCTCTTACGGAGACATGCTCTACATGGCCAGAGGCTACGTACCAGTACCAATGTGAATCTATGTCCTTTCACTGATCACATAGTCAAAGGTAATACTTTGCTATTAAAATAGCGAATAAAATAACTCTGGAAAATAACCCGAAATAATAACACTGAAAAGCACATAGCACATATAACACATAACATACAATTGTTCTTATATATTGAACTCACCGTGAAATAACCGGGGGTTAAAATAGTAATTTGTGCAGCACTTCGTTACAATAATTAAGTTTCTTTGTTGAAAATCGGGAACTTTATTGAAAATCGGGCCTTGCGAGGGTTGAGCTTCAAACCGAAAAGATTAATTTATCGGGTTTCTCGGGCACTTCGGGGTGTGTTTCGGGTCTTGGAAATGATTCCGGGGCTTCGGGGGAAGTCAAAATAGTGAAAATATGAGTTTAGGGGTGAAAATGCCAAATTTCTAAATCTAGCTGGGAGATCTCGCAACTACTATTTATAGGGGAGAGCCTCGGATCCAAAGCAATGAGAAACAATCACATGGCTCGCATGCGAGGGAGGCAGGTGGCGGGTGCGAGGCTCGGACACGAGAAGAGGGCCCGCGTCGGACGCCAATTGGACCGCGCCTTGGACGGCTCTCCGGATCAGACACGCATCTGCTGACTCACCGTAATCGGACACGGGGCGGGTGACGTGTGTGAGATCCGACCTTATCCATGCGATATTCCTCGAAAATTGAGCCTCAAACTTCTAAAATCCATAACTTTCGCATACGGGCACCTTTTTAGACGTTCTTTATATGCACACGTAGGTAAAACTATGTTCTACAACTTTCGTTTAGACTTTGTCGATAATTTTTACTTTATTTTTAGTGTTATTACTTTTAACAGACTGGGACAGTAAAATCCATTAAAAATTCATAACTTCTTAATCTAACGTACGTTTTCGTTAGTCTTTTTACTGTTGTACTACTATTGATGAGACCTTTGATTCTTGTTTTGGTTGCTTCAGCTAAAAATCACTCGATCTTTATTTCAAGTTTTTAGCTGTCTACTGCTATTCTGAAACTTAGAAAAATCATAACTTCCTTATACGAAGTCAGATTTTGACGTTCTTTTTTATGAAAATTATCGGTTTAACAAATACTACGACTTTCATTTAGATCACCAAGGCTAAAAAGTATTTTATCAAAAACTCACTTTTTACATCATTCGGCGCCATGCCGGTTTTGTCGCGGATCTTCGATTGGTCATAACTTCTTCGTTATAACTCGGATTTCGATGAGGTTTTCGCCTAAATGTTTCTAACGAGATTATTTAAAACTTTCAATAATAAAATTCTACTTATTTGAAATTTTATATTTTCGTTAAATTTCAATATTTTCCTTTTGATTGGAATCTCATAAGACTTCCAATATTTTTCAAGTGATTCTAAACATAGTTGATGAGAATTAAACTCTAGATCGATTAGATCTTTCACAGGTATGATTATGGAAATCGAACAAGACAAAAACAATAAGATAATGAGCACATAATGGAATCAACTGTATGCTTATGATTCAAATAAAGTCGCGCCTCAGCAGAGCTCGATGAAGAACTTCTGTTATAGAGGCGAGCTAGGGTTTACAAAACTCAGAGAAAATAATAATAAAAGGGATAACATCTAAGACTGCATGCATGCAGCTTATATACTAAACCCTAGTACAAAAACATGCACAGTTGGACAAGCCCAATACCGAAAATTAAAATCGGGCTAAGGACCGAGCCCATGACGCAATCTAATAATCCCAACAATCTCCCCCTTTGCTTCAAAAGAGGCGAGAGATCATTTCTTCTGTGTTGGCTTCACTGTCTTTATTACTTTATACAAACGAGGAATTATTGCGAGAATTGTCTAACGAAACTGGATATACCATCTTAGCATGTCAGTGAACAACTTCATATCAGCAGCACTGTTCTGATCACACCTCTGAATAATCTCCAAGATATGCTCCAAGCAAGACGTTGAAAAGAGGTGTTTGTCAACGAGAGCGAACAGGAATTTCTGACCTTCGCCTCTGATGAACATAACAGTGTGGTACTTTGAGTCTATTTTCCCATTGACCATAGTGTTGACATTGCCTGCCCTGCCTATAGTCTTGATCGTAGTTCGCTTGTGAATAGCAGAGGCAATCTCCTGGTCCATCTTCGCTACCTCGTAAATGTAGCATACAAGCATACGCTTGACATGATCAATTATTGGCTGCTACTCCTGAGGATTTGACAGAAGAATGTTGATGAGGAGTATCCAGTCATGGGAATTAAGGTTTGGTAGATCAGCAAGGGTGAAGTTGTGGACTGAGCCTTCGGTTCCTTGAGTCACCTTGAATTTGACATTAATAAACTTCCCCGCTGAATAGGGCTTTAGAACCTTGACAGTGGTAATCTTCTAGGAACTCCAGGATAAGTACTGGGGTTCAAACTCCAAGTAAAACTCCAACAGATCCCTATCTACCTTCGGGTCTGGGGAAGGAATAGCAGCAGTCGAATTGAAGCAATGGAAGATAAATGCCTTTCGCGTGATAGGCATATCGAACTACACATCCTTGGAGTTTTCAAGTCCAAAGGACATTACTGGCTCAAGCTAGAGAATGCTTGGCTCATCGATTGCGCATCTTTGAAGCGAGTCTATAGTCCAGACAGGAAACATGGACTTTTTCTTCTCTAAGAGCTCCGCCTCCCTTTGCTTCTGCTCGAGCTCAGATTTTTGTTTCTTGATGTTTTCTTCAATTTCCTTTTCAGAGGGCTTTACCTTCTGGAAGGGATTCTTGGGATTCTCGGCAAAGACATCATCCTCATTGTTTGTGTCATCCTCGCCGATTTTCTTCTTCGTTTTGTCTTTGTTACTGGTCGAAGCTTCATTACCCTTCGGTCCAGCAGATGGTTTCGGCCCAGAAGGAGGTTGAGTTTTCACCTTCTCTCCCCCTTGTTTCGGTTGGACCCTAGTCACCGGAGCACCCTCGATACGACTAAGGATATCCAATATTGGTCTGAGCTTGTCTGCCAGATGGTGCCTGATGGTTATGGTGATGATTGGATAATGAGCTTCCAGGAGATGAAGGAGGATGGAGTGAACATCAGCAGCAGAACTCCGAATGACTTCTCTTTTGGACTTTAAGTCTTTGACCTCAGCAGTAGCAGTATGCAGCTTGTAGGTTTACATTTTCAGCTGGGAGGTTCGCCTGTCAAGCTCATCCATGATACGATTCTCTACAGCTAACTCAGCCTCCAGTTGAGTCAATCGGTCATTGATGTTATCATGTAGAGTTTCGTTGGCTGCTTCAATGGCCTGGTGTGCAGCTTGAAGATGGGAACGTTCAGATTGAAGAGACTGTTGAAGGCTCTCCACCGAAGTGTTGACGGTTTGAGCTTCAGAAACTAGTTTATCGACTTTTGAGGTCACTTCCTTACACTCCTTAGTAGAAGCATCAACAGCAAGAGAGGCATTTTGACACTGTGAAGTAGAGGCTTCAATTGCTTTAGCTGCAGCAGAGAGTGTGGCACTGTGTTTTGTAACAAAAAAGGAAGGCTTTCAATGCAGCTTCGGAATAAGCTCCGGAGGAAGAGGATGAGATCAGTTGATCAAGCTTTTCGTGTACTTTCTTGAGATGACGCTTTGTAACATGCTCATCGTCATCATCTTCATTCTGCACACGGTAAGGACTGAAATATGTGGAATCAAATTCCAAGTCCTCACTGCCTAGAATAAGGGTTGTTTCAGTAGATTGAGTGGGAGATAAGGGTTTTGAAGTAGCCGGAGGTTCAGTTGTGACAGGTGGTTCGGTTGTTACTGGTGGAATGGGAGCAGTAAAGTGAGCTCCTGTAGTAGTAGTGGTAGTAGTGGTATCTGTGAAAATGGGAGTAGGGATGGGAATTGTCCTGAATGGTTGAGTGGTTGTAATGGGAAATATAGGAGGGATGGATACTGGTATGGTTAAAGGTGGAGGTGATGGAGGGTTAGAGAGAACTGGAATTGCTGGGGTAGGGAAGCGAGGCGGAGTATCACCTCGGCCCGAAGCCTCATCAACAGAGCTTTCGCTCTCAGATTCGGAAGGAGGAGCGTTCTTATCGTTAGGAGGAACGTACTCTGAATCGGAATCACTTGAGGATTGAAGTATAAGTTTCCTGGCGGGCTTCTTCTTCTTCGGTTGAGCCTGTGAAGTTGCAGCCTTATCAGGCTTCTTACCCCTCTTTGCTGGCTTGTCAGCCTCTTCAATGGAGCGAACCGTGGCCGGCGTAAGCTCCCTTGGACCCGATGATGGACGTGTCCTGTATTGTTGGAGAATGTTACTCGACGCAGGGATACGACCGAGCATTGCTTCAAGAATAGATCCAATAAAGGAGTACTTGGTTGGATCTGTGACAATGATCTTGGTAGTGTGAAAGGTAGCAATGGATGAGAGAAGAGAATCTGCCATTATTGGAACACGAAGGCGGTCCATTGCCCAGTTGGTGATGATCGACCAAAATCGTCCACATGAAATCTCATAGTGCCTGGATGAAGAGACCAAGCTTTGAACCAACTGCTGCCAGATAATAGACCCATAATCTAAGTCGATCCCATGGTACAGCCCATACAGCACAGTCATAAAAGACTTACTTGCACCATCTGAGCCAACGCTTCGCTTAGAAAGACCCTTGAACAGCAGCGTGAAAAGGCCATTCCATTGTGGAGGAAGGCAGAACTTCTTGAACTTTGTGATTGTGTTTAGGGTTTCGGTACACCCCATCTGATAAAACATTAAAAACAGTTGACCAGTGGTGATGGATTCAGGGTTTACCAGAGATGGTTCTTGAGAAAGACCAATTAGGGCACAGAAACGGTGCTTGGAGATAGATGTCTTCTCATCGTGGATTTCAAAGTGAATCCTTTCATTAACCTTGTCGTAGTATGCAGTAGAGTAGACAGGAGAAAGGCAAGACATTGGAACGACTTCGACTTTAGCCAGTGCCTCGATGAGAGGTGAGTATTTGAGACACTAAAAAATGTATAGCATGTATGGCTCATAGATAAACGGGGTGAGATCGATGATCAGGTTCTGTTGGGGTTTGATTGTGAGAAGTGGTTGACGAACGGAAGTATCATGAACTGATGAAGATTTTGCCATTGTAGGAGCTTGGAGAAGATGATGAACAGTTGCAAAAATCGTCGGTGTTCTTTGAGAGAAATTGGTAAGTGATAAAAGTTAAGAGAGTACCGTTCCAATTCCTTTTATACGTACAAGGAAGAGAGAGAAAAATCCGGCTGAGATCTTGGATTATCTCAAAAATAGCGCCTGACTTGATGGATGAACAGTTGGCATGCCGAAGATGATGCAGGAAAGAGAAATGACGTTTCCTTTTTACACGCCATTCCATAAAATACGCTTTTTCAAATCGCCAAACCGTTTGGATAGCCGCTGAGTCATCTTCCACTTTATCCCAATCGTCATTCCAAAATGCGTTTGAGTCTCCATTGCCTATAATGCTTTATTGAACAGCCATAAAAGAACTAGAGTGTGGAAAATTAAAAAATTTCGTGCATAGGGTGTAAAAGAAAAAGAAACAAAACAAAATTTATAGGAGAATCTGTGATATCGTAAATAGACATAAAACAATGGATTATGGGTATAAATCACTTCCTTCAAAGTCAAGAGAGACATTAAAGTGCTTGATTGGTTTCCCATTAAATAACAATCAATAACTTGTTGAGAAGTATTGAAAGGCATCTTTTGAAGGTTATACGGGTGGCTTTCGCTTCAATTCATAATTTCGGTGCTTGACATAAGACCAAAACTGAATGAAGTACTTGTGAGATCATTGTGATTTGTTGAACAAGTAGGTGGGATAAATTTTATAGTAACGAAAGGAAGTAAAGAAATCTCAAAAAATATAAACTGGATCTTTTAGGGTAAGAGATGCCTTGGTTTGAGCCAAACTCATAAAGATCACTCAAAAGAAAAAAGAGATTTCATTTGGTAACAAGTAAGATCTTGAATATTAAAATTCACCGTCAATTCATTAGTAGTGTTGAACTTTGGGTTTCACTTAGTACATAGTGGCATGAAACTAAGATCATAAACACAGATTTTGTATAACCATAAACCTCAGTGGTTAATACTGAGAGTCTCAGGGGTTATATTGATGAAACGAATTATAATGGAGAAAGGTGATGGATATGGTATAAGAGCAAATGTACCTATACTTTAAAGAAAAGAAGGACCGAGCAGAAAACTCTAAACTCAATTTGAGTAGAGTAAGGTAGCTCATGATTAGAGTGAATTTGACAGCCTGGATTGGGAAAACATGATTGGTGTATATCATGTTATTAAGGCTTCACTCAAAAATCTTTCGAGGCTTTAGGCAACATACAGTAGCATGCTTCTAGGGACTCCTAACTAATAAAATCATTTACCTGCCTTAGTTTCGCCATCGAGAATCACACTTAAACAAAAAGAAAAACTTTAGATAGATAAGAAAAATAAAAAAAAATAAAAAAATAAAAAAATAAAAAAAAGTAAAAGAAATAAAAAAAATAAAATTATTTTTGAATTTTATAAGAATTTTATGAGAATAGAAGAGAAAAATATTTTTGGATTTTATAAGTAGAAAAGAAGTAATGAAAAGATGTACAAAAAAAAATACAGTCAAAATGCCTTGGTAAGAAAAAGAAGCGAACGAGTTCAGAAGGACCGAACCCGAAATAGAACGAACGCTCGGTCCATTTCGGTTCATGGTCGAACTTCACCCGAAATAGAACGAACGTTCGGTTCATTTCGGTTCGCTCTATTTCGCTTGTTACCTCTATGAAGGCGATTTTGGTACAGATTCGGCTTGCATCATTCCTAGGCCTTGTAGAATCTTATTGAAGCTTGCTTTAGGTAAGGCCTTCGTGAATATGTCTGCCAGTTGATCAGTCGTTCTGACGAAGTGAATTTCTACGTTACCATCTTCGACGTGATCCTTCATGAAGTGGTACCTCAGTGCTATATATCTAGTCTTCGAGTGTTGCACTGGGTTGTGACAAATCCTATTTGCGCTTTCAGAGTCGCAATATAGTGGGATTTTCTTCATGTTTAGCCCGTAATCCCAAAGTTGAATTTGTATCCATACGACTTGAGATGTGCATGATGCTGCAGCAATGTATTCAGCTTCTGCAGTGGATAGCGAAACAGAGGTTTGTTTCTTCGATTGCCAACTGACCAATTTACCATCTAGAAATTTACATCCTCCAGTGGTGCTTTTACGATCTAATCCACAGCCACCTAAGTCAGCATCTGAGAATGCTTGAACAAAGAATCTTGAGTTGGCTGGATACCACAGACCGAGAGAGGAGGTTCGCATCAGATAGCGAAAGACGTTTTTCACGGCTTGTAGATGAGGTTCACATGGGTTGGCTTGAAATCTGGCACAATAACAAACTGAGAACATGATGCCAGGTCTATTGGATGTAAGATACATTAGAGACCCAATCATTTTCCGATAGAGCGTCATATCAGCTGCTGATTTCTCCAATGAGGGTGTAAGCTTTGTCCCAAATGCCATAGGTACTTTCACTTTGGAGTCTCCCATCATCCCAAATTTAGCTAATAGAGTCTTGGTGTATGCCTCCTGATTAATAAAAATGCCTTCGGGTCCCTATCTAATGTTCAATCCAAGAAAAAAGTTAATTGGACCCATTAAGCTCATCTCAAATTTAGTTTCCATCAACTTCCTAAATTCAACTGTTAAGCTAGGATTCGTGGAGCCAAAGATGATGTCATCAACATAAATTTGGACTATCATAAGGTGGTTACCTTCTCGCTTACGAAAGAAGGTTGGGTCAACCGAACCTTGTTTGAATTTAGACATTTTTAAGAAATGAGTGAGAGTTTCATACCATGCTCTGAGAGCCTGTTTTAGGCCATATATAGCTTTTTCGAGGACATAACAATGATCGGGATACTTCTCGTTTACGAAGCCTGGCAGTTGCTCAACATATACAGTTTCTTCAAGTTCCCCATTGAGGAAGGCACATTTGACGTCCATCTGATAGACTTCAAAGTTCTTGTGAGCTGCATATGCAAGAAAGATATGAACAGACTCTAATCTTGCAACTGGAGCGAAGGTCTCTTCATAATCGATTCCCTCTTCCTGACAATATCCTTTGACCACCAGCCTAGCTTTGTTACGAATGACATTCCCCTCCTTATCCATCTTGTTTCTAAATATCCATTTGAGACCGACAACCGAAGCTTCCTTTTGAGCTGGAATAAGACGCCATACTTTGTTTCTTTGAAGCTCATTTAACTCATCTTGCATGGCTTGAACCCAGTCTGAATGATCAAGTGCAGAGTTAACAGTCTTCGGTTCAACTTTGGAAACAAAGGAGTTGAACATACAAAACTCAACTTGAGAAAAGAGTGCAGCTTGTTTCACTTTGATTTGAGATCGAGTTAACACTTTTTCTGAAGATTCCCCGATAATTTGACTTTGAGGGTGATCTTTGGTCCATTTGATAAGCGGCGGGTAATTTAGATCGTAAGTGGGATCCAGTTCGGCATTAATTTCTTCTTCTAACTCAGACATAATGTCATCATCATTGATGTTGGTGTTCTCCCCC
This sequence comes from Lactuca serriola, assembly GCF_051521515.1. Lineage (NCBI taxonomy): Eukaryota > Viridiplantae > Streptophyta > Magnoliopsida > Asterales > Asteraceae > Lactuca > Lactuca serriola. The sequence continues at coordinate 66,581,594 of NC_136414.1, forward strand.
TCGACGAATGACTCCTGTTTAGGACCAGTATCGGTATTCCCTTCATTGATTGGAATTTCAGTAGAGCTTGAAGAATGAGACGATGAGTTCTCCCCCCCTGGAACAATGAACCTTGAGCATTATAAGGAGTTGGACCCTCCCCCTGGACATTAGGACGGTCACATGAAGGTTCGCTTGCTTTTGGCCTTTCGGTTTCTTTGGGTTGATCATCAGCCATCTTTTGAGCAGCGTCGTCAATAACTTGTTTTAGATTATCAACTTTGTTGTCTTTTGCATTTGATTCAGAGTCAACAACTTTTTGCGGCTCATCAAACAAAAGCATGTATTGATCGAAAAGATTTGAGATAGAGATCGTAACTTGACCATTCTTTGGAAAAATCTCTTGTGTTGCACTTTCTGTTGATTTCATCTTCTTAACATAACTATCGTCAAAGGTGACATAGTATGTTTCTTCAATCTTCTTTGAGTGCTTATTGAGAACTTTATACGCCTTGGAGTTCAGGGAGTAGCCTAAGAAAATTCCTTCATCATCCTTAGCATCGAACTTGTTTCGATTCTCTCTGGAGTTGAAAATGAAGCATCTGGAACCGAACACATGAAAGAATTTCACATTTGGTTTACGATTATTCAAAATCCCGTAGGGTGTAAGGGAGAATCGCTTGTTCAAATATGATCTGTTTTGAGTATAACATGCAGCAGCAATTGCATCAGCCCAGAAATACAAAGGTAAGGACGTGAAGCATAGCATTGTTCGAGCTGCTTCACACAGAGATCGGTTTCGTCTTTCAATGATACCATTCTTCTGTGGAGTATAAGGGGCTAAGAAGTTGTGAGTCGTCCCCTTTTCAGCTAGAAAGTCTTCAAAATCTTTGTTCTTGAATTCTAAGCCATTGTCGGTTCTCACATTACGAACGACCTTCCTTAGTCGTGTCTCTATCTGTTTAATAAAGAACTTAAGCTTTGGAGTAGCTTCAGACTTTTGCTTCAAGAAGAATACCCATGTAAATCTAGAGAAATCGTCCACTATAACCACAATGTATTTTGCTTTCGATGGACGATGGACCACACATATCAATATGTAGCAGCTCCAATGGTTCTATCACCTTAGTGTTGATAATAGAAGGATGACTATGCCTACTCTGCTTTCCCATTTCACATACTGCACAAAGATGTTCTTTATCAAATTTTAGAACTGGAAGACCTCGAACATGATCACCCAAAACCAACTTGTTGATATCCTTGAAATTCAGATGAGACAATCTTCTATGCCATAACCAGCTTTCATCAGAGTGAGCCTTTGTGAGTAAGCAAACTGTTGGTTTACCTCGAATTGGGTTGAGGTTCAAAGGATACATTTCCCCTTTTCGCTTTGACTTCGACAGAATGTTGTTAGATTTCTTCTCGATAATCTCTGAGCCTTCATCGTCAAATGATACTTTCAGTCCAGTGCCAACCACCAGCTGTGATACACAGATAAGATTGTGTTGGAGCCCTTCAACATAAGCCACTTTTCTTATAGAGAACTCACCATTAATTATCATTCCATAGCCTTTGATAGTACCAAATGAGTTGTTTCCGTACTTCACAATACCACCATCCTTGAGATACCGAAACTCCCTCAGTTCTTCCTTCCTTCTTGTCATGTGACGTGAGCAGCCACTGTCAATGTACCATTCTTCGTCAAACTGCTCGTCACGAATAACCTGCAAAATATTAAGCAGATTTAGGAACCCAAAGTTTCTTGGGTCCTTGTGAGCCTTTTATAGGACAGTGAATAGTAAGAGAAATATCAACCATGTATGTGCGTTTAACTAAAGTTGTTTCATCTTTTCTTTTTATGGTGAAAACTTTAATTTTGGTCGATTTAATAGGATTAGAATCAGTGGTGTTGACTCCTGCATTCTTTTGGATTTCTTTTGGAAGACGGTTATTCTCAGGAAAGAGTTTTCCTTTTCCTTTTGAACCGATTGAAGGACAAGAATTTGAATGGGAAGTGTTGGATTTAGAAGTGACTTTGGATCCCCTGTGTTGCTGATTGGACTTGTATGGATGGGGATCGAAACTGCTCTTTCGGTTGCAGTTGGATGGAGAGCCGAGACCACTCTTTCGGTTGATATTACTTCGAGGATCGAAACTATCATGTCGGTTCCTTTCAGTCGAGGGACCGAACCTCTCCTTTCGGTTCATTTAAGTTGATGGACCGAAACCTTCCTTTCAGTTCCTTTTGGTCGATGGACCGAAACCTTCCTTTCGGTTGGAGTTGTGCTGAGGACCGAACCTTTCCTTTCGGTTCCTATCCGTCGTGGGACCGAAACTTCCCTTTCGGTTCCCTGATTCTTCTTGCGATTTGTGCTTCCTTTATATCCTTAAAAGTGAGGATTTTGTGACTTCCAAAACTGCTTTCTTTCTGAGAGATTCTTCTTGTATCTAAGATTTCTTTGATGCTTTCGACCAGCCACCTGTTTTGGATTTCTGTGAACGTTGGCCTTTTCTTTTCGAAGCATGAGCACAACATTCACTTTTTACTGATGATGTTTCACTAGTGGTTTGCACAGGTTCGCCCAATGGGGTTTTAGTTCCACTTATGCTCGGTACATCATATCTTGTAGGCTTATTCAGTGGTTCGGGTATATATCTATCTTTCACTCTCCATGAAGTTTTCTGAGATAGGCCCTTAGTCTTGTCAGCGTTGTCTATTGGGGCCGTCCAGAAAAACTCATCACATCCGCATGCATTGTCTTCTTCTACCATAGCTGTCAGCTCTGCAGTTTGTTGTGGAGTGACACCTGGAACAGTATAGACTTGATTTGGAGTGGTTTGTACCTTTTGGTACACAACAGCTTTAGCTTTGAGAACTTTGGTTTTGTCAATAGACGAGCGAGCAAACTCAACAGAGTTTTCAGAAATCAGGTTTTTGCGTGACTTAGGTTCACTTTTGATAAATTCTGAACAGTCCACCATATCCTCTACAGAGATTTCACTCAGATCATCATTCTCATTAAGTTCAGATGCATTTTAAACATCAATTTTATTTTCTGAAATTAATTTGGCATTCAAAGACTCAAATTTATGTACGGTTTCGGTTCTTAATTTTAGTTTATCGTTTTCGTCTAACAGATTTTTAAGCATGTCCTTGTGGTCTTTGGACTTTATGTAGGATTCAGTTTTGTCCAGACCTATTTTATATGCTGGAGAAACTTCGTCAGAAGATACAACGCTTTCACAGTTGTAGGCTTCAACATCGATTTCATCCTCCTTTAACTCAAGGAAGGGTAAAATCATGCGATGTATCTTCTTTCCTATTTCACAATCAAGATGCAGTTGAGTTATGTTAAAATAGAGTCTTTTAGCTATCAAACAAAACACATTTCGCTGTTTAAGTAGTTTCAGATTGTCTCTTTGCAAATAAATTGAATCATCCTTAGACCTAATTAACTCCTTCTCCTTTTGCTCGATCCACATCCTCCTTTCCTCACTCTTTGATGAAATCCTGCTGATTTGATCAGTTAGGTTAGAATTTGTGACACGGGTTTGGGTGAGACTGCTACTTATGCTCGAGAATTTAGATTTTAAGTTATTTAATTCCTTTTCATAGTCAGCAACAGGTATTTTCAGAGAAGCAAGAATATTTTGTACCTTTTTGATCAACTCATCACACTCGTTGATCTGTGCACTGACAGGTTTGGCAGCAAAACACATGTCCTCTCGTTCATTCTCGTCTTCTACTCCGCCGTCGGTTGTGTATCCTCTCATTTGAGACACACCTTCGGTTACCACAAAGCATCTTCCTTTTACACGTTCTTCTTTTGCCAGCATAGCCTTCCCATGAGTGCGCTTCCGGACTTCATCATCCTCTGAATCTGTGGACCAAACTTCCACACCACCGAATTCATCACCGTTGTTTGTATCCTGCACAATTAAAGCATTCATGGTAGTATTGTTAGCAACAGACTTCCTTTTCTTGATTTCCTCCAGTCTTCTTAGGAGGCTCGCTTCCTCATCATCTTCATTTGTCTTTTCTTCTTTCTTTCTGAGCATACAATCTTTAGCAAAATGATTCTTGCCTCCATAGTAATGGCAGTTGAATCCTGAGTCTCCTCCAACTTTCGCTTCTTTCTTCGACTCTTCAGATTTTGACCCCATCTTCGGTTCCTCCTTGATCTTTTCGGCGCTATAACTACCCTACTAGTTTCGGTTCTTGTTGGCTAGGAATTTCTTCTTAATGCATTTTCGGGGATTAGACACCATCATGGCATATTCTTCTCTGGTTAGATCATAATTGGTAAGATCCAATTCCTCTTCTTCTTCAATTGAGCTTTTTCCTTTAGAGACAAGAGCTAAAGAACCCAGACTGGAAACCACATTTGTTTCCTTAGAAAGTGCACTCTCATGGGATTTCAAAATACCCACAAGTTTTGCCAGAGAATATGACTTGAACTGTTCATGAGCTTTAAATGTTGATACAACAGCCATTCATTCGGATCTGAGACCATTCATGAAAGTAACTTTTTGTTCAATAACTTTCCTTTCAATCCCATGCTTTATCATCTTACTTAAAAGATGATTGAAGCGATCAAAGGTTTGAACAAGTTTCTCTTCAGGGTTCTGCTTAAAGTCTCCAAATTCAGACAGCAAGAGAGTTTGAATTGAATTTTCCAAATCTTCGTCAGTGGAATACAATTCTTTTAGTCTGTCCCAAATCTCTTTAGCCATGGCACAAGAACTTACCAAACGAAACGTATCTGACTGACGCGCAAACCTTATCATCCGTAGGGCTTTGATGTTGCATTGAAACTTTTCCTTCTCATCCTGAGGAATATCTTTGACATCGTTAACAAGTTGATTGTACTCTTTCTGAGTTTTGACAATCTTAAAGGTGCTTGAGTGATAAAATGGGCCTACAGTAATCGCTTCCCAAATCAGGTATCCATTATCCTCTGATCCAATCACATAATCTTCAAAGTGGTGCGTCCAAACTTCATAGTCTTGTGGATACAAGATTGGTATCCTTGCTGTAGAACCAATGATGTTGGAGATGTTGATCGGATTGGTTTGTGAATCATCCATGGACATTGTAATGACTTTTGATCGATTACCTGTAAAAGATCAAACTTGTAATATATCGTTAGGGTTAGATCAACAATTAATGAGATACGTCAATATACAGTGACGGCTCAATTAATATCAATCAATGTGGAATTTAAAAACCCTAATAACATCTTCGACAGAAGAGATGTGTATGAATTACATACTCTCCTGCTCTGATACCAATTGATTAGAATTAAACTCTAGATCGATTAGATCTTTCACAGGTATGATTATGGAAATCGAACAAGACAAAAACAATAAGAGAATGAACACAGAATGGAATCAACTATATGCTTATGATTCAAATAAAGTTGCGCCTCAGCAGAGCTCGATGAAGAACTTCCGCTGTAGAGGCGAGCTAGTGTTTACAAAACTTAGAGAAAATAATAATAAAAGCGATAACATCTAAGACTGCATGCATGCAGCTTATATACTAAACCCTAGTACAAAAACATGCACGGTTGGACAGGCCCAATACCGGCAATCAAAACTGGGCTAAGGACCGAGCCCATGATGCAATCTAATAATCCCAACAATAGTTTTACTTTATTTCTAGTAAAAACCATCTGTTAGAACTCAATACTCAAATTTCATCTAATATTTTATAATATTATTCACTTTTAAAATTACATAACACGATAACTGAATGTGTATGTTACAAATACCTCCTCCTTTTGATGATTTCGTCCCCGAAATCACAGCGATTTAGACCAATGAGGATATTTCGCTCTTATCTCATTCTTATTTTATTATCCAGTTTCACTTCGAATAACTGGAGCGTTTCATCATATATGCTTAAACCTTTACGCAGATAACTTACATGAAACACATCATGAATATTTGTCAAATCTTTAGGCAATTCTAAGTGGTATGCTTGCTTACCAATCGTTCTTTCTTCCAAAATCGCATAATACCTTTCGATGGGGATACATTCAGTATTACAAAATCACTTACCCAGAATTCTACATTTCGTCTCTTCTTTTCTGCATAGGACCTCTATCGATCATGGGCCGCTTTCATTCTTTCCTGTACAATTTGAATCTTATCAGTGGTGTCTTGAATCATTTCAGGGCCACTAAGGACTTTCTGTCCTACATCACGCCAACATAATGGAGTATGACATTTATGCCCATATAGTGGTTCATATACCTTCAGTATATTTTCTACTATTTGGATTGTTTTCTTCTTCTGACCATCTGTCTGGGGATGAAAAGTTGTGCTGATAGTAACACGAGATATCAATTCACCTTGCATACTTGTCCATGAATGAGAAGTGAAACTACTATCAGGATCAGAAGTAATCTTTAATGGCACACCATGTCTCGCAATAGTTTCATCCAAGTATACCGTGTGCGTATTTCTCTATTGGTTTTGTTTCACGCATGGCAATAAAATGTGCACTCCTAGTCAATCGGTCAACTATTACCCAAATGCTATAATTCTGTATAGCAGTCTTTGGTAATTGGAGCAGCACTAGACATAAAGCTAGTTTAGAATTTTATTTGCTTATCCGAGGGAAGTCCAGGAAAATCATCGGGGAGAACATCATTTACAGTTTTCTTCTCCTCTTTTGAGATATCAACTGTATAAGTCGGATAAGTAGAATATCCCTTTGATATAAATTTACGAGTTTTTTTTTAAAAAAAATTAGTATTTTCACTATAGACATAAATAGAATCTTCCCTTCGATAGGGATGCATACCATATTTTTGTAGCACAAGAGTTCTGCATGGTTCTTTGATAACCAATCCATGCCGAGAATAATATCAAAGTTGGGCAAGAAGATAGGAACCAGGTTAACAAGAAAACTATAACCTTCAATTTCTATGACACAGTCTCTATAGACTTTATCAGCAAGTAATGATATACTTCCCACAGTATCTATATGCAACGATTGGATGAGTACAAAGTAAGCAATTTGAAAAGGATGCACAATTTCATGAGACACAAAAAGAATTTGTGGCATCATAATCAAATAAAATACGAGCAAGTTTAGAGTTGACGAGAAATGAATCAGTCACAACATTCAGGTCCTCGTGTGCCTCCTCTATAGTAATCTGAAATATACGGCCTTTAACTAAATGATTGCCAAACTCTTCAAACTTATTAATTGATGACGTTGCTCAAATCTGCAGTCGTTCTTCATTCTCTATTGGGCCTTCGGTTCTAATCTATGAGAAAAAAAATCAATTCTCATTGCAGACTCTTACTCCTTCTTGAATTTAGGTTATAGACTCAACCCAAGATAAAGTCTTTACTTTGCTACAACGACAACTCGAATGGTCATATTCTAATTACCTTTGATTTCATAACGTAGAAGACAGACAATGAACCATATTCTTGTTTCTTTTAGTCAAACACTATCATAGAAGAAACCTTCCTTCATATTCTAATGTGATATAATATCTTCATAACTAGTAACACTTCTAATAAATGGTTACTTTATCCTTTAATGAAGGATGTTATACTTTTATCGACTTCCTCGACCATCTTCTTCTTCAATCTTCTGACTGAAATTTCATCGCTACACAACACATGGTTCTCTAAACCAATAAATTCACTTCGTAGATTTATATTAATCGGACTCAATTCTTTACAACCTTTAAGGTCTAAACGAGAATCATCACTGAAACAAAGGTAATGACATACTCAAACAAAAATGGAATCGATTTCTAGCTTCTTGGTAACCTTGTGACTTTCCCTGATCCAAGTGTGACTCTTGTACTTCCAGTAGTATAGGCCTCTACTAGTATTCACACCTACTCATACTCATCCCAAGTATTGTCTCGCAGTTTTCCAGGTCACGATTCAAAAGTTTTTCACAAAGCGACTTATCACACACGAATGTGTTCAAACAAGTACATACGAAAATTTCTCCTAGACTCAACTAGGGATTTCGCGTTTCTATCAAACATATCTTGGATTACCTATACTCGCCTTCTAGGATTCTTCTCACGCATATGCTTGATCTAGCATATTATAATACTTTTTCATAGGTCGATATGGATTTTACTTCCAAATCCTCATATAAATTCTTTCTCGGGTAGTGTCTACTTTCCAAGACATACTACACCAAAATTTACACTAGCAGTGTGAAGACAAACGGTTCCAACTTCCTACATCATCTTCTAACTTATGTAAGTCACCATGTACGTTTGTTCATTTCATTATCCTTCCATGGAATCGTCATTCCTGTATATAAGTAAGTCTTTTTCTCGTGGGTGTATCTTTTAAGTGTACTTCGGAGGAGTCTACCCTAGGAAGTCCGCATTATAGCTGCATCTCAGCATGTTCTACTAGCTTCAACTTGGTTCTCTGTTATTCCTAACTACAACATCTCTTCTCATACAATACTATGGGTGTATTGCTTCTTCAACTAAGCATTCTACCTTACTTAGACAAGTAAGTTACTTAGCCTTTTACCACTAAATGACATAATTCACCATCCTAATGATGTATGTTAAATTTAGCTTAACACACAATGGAACTTCCATAAGGATGTGATAGAAGTCAATCGCCACTCAGTATTATTAAATACTAAGTCTGAGCATCCTAAATAGGGTTACATATCAACTATTATCATACTACTCGAACTGCATACTACATCACAATGTTAGGCAAGGTCTTGGCCTATTGAGTCTGAAAACTTCATTAGCCTTTCCTTTGATCTTCATTGAATTTTTCTAAATCTTGCACAATATCAGTTGCGATACTACCGAAGTATTGATCACCATCTTCGGTTCTTCTGTGTAACAGCCCGAAATTCCAGATATTGCTATAATTATGATTTTGGGTGTTTTAAGAGGGGACTCGGCGAGTTGGAGCTCAGACTCGCCGAGTAGGATCACAGATCTGGTCGCGGGTTCGCGACTGGACTCGACGAGTCCGGATATGGACTCGGCGAGTCCACGCTGTTTAGCGAAACCCTAACCGTCCAGGTTTGGGGACATATATAAGGGGCCTTATGGCCGTCATTGTTCACCCTAGTCCTGTGAGTGAAGCCCTAATTCGATTGTGAGCATCTGAAGCAAGGTAGAAGACCATTGTTGATTTTGGAAGTGTTGTTTTGCAAGGAAGAGGAGGCTTGGTTAAGGGAACAACAAGAGAAGCCACATTCTGAGGATTGGGGACACAGAGAGCACGTTATTCAGGTAATATTTCAAGTTGCATCCTTCTATGTTGATGTGTTTATGGATTTAGGGTTCATTGAACCCTTTTGTGGCTAGATTGAGTGTTACCTTAGTCCCCTAAGCGGTTGGAACTCTGTATTGGGACCTTTGGAAGTCCAGAATGTCCCATGCCTGAGCATTTCGGGAGTCAATGGAGGTTTTGGATTGGAATCCTTATGCCTTAGGTCAAAATGTAAATTATGAGTCATGGGGTGTATTATGAGCACCGAAATGAGGATCTTACGAGATGAATCAGTCTAGGAAGGCCAGACCTATGAATGGTCGGAGCAGTTCTGACCTTAGAAAGCAGTTTGAGCGGTTGCATGGCATGGACTCGCCGAGTCCGATGAACAGACTCGGCGAGTAGCTTGAAGATTAACTGGGACTCGTCGAGTTGTTCTTCAGACTCGGCGAGTTGAGTCGGGGTGGCCCCGCGATTCGTCTAGGAGGAACTCGTCGAGTCAAGGGGGATACTCGACGTGTAGAAAGGGAATCTTAGAGAATCGGTGAGTCAAGGGCGAGTGGACTCAGAGTTGTTGAACTCGGCGAGTCTTGGGGTGACTCGGCGAGTTAGATCGCGGATTGAGTGAAGTTCTGAGTATGGGGACTCGGCGAGTCATAGGGTTGACTCGGCGAGTAGGGTCAGTTAGGGGTTGACTTTGACCTTGTCTTTGACCAAGGATTGACCAGTGGTTCCAGGGGTATTTTGATAATTGTTGTTTATTGTTTGAGTTCAGTGCATTGGTGGCTGTCCAGAGGTGGAGATCGTATCAGTGATCGGAGCAGCTTGAGCTACCTGTTCAGTCGGCAGTTTCGAGGTGAGTTATCCTCACTATATCGCTAGGGTTTATGGCACCAAGGCCGACCCTTTTATCGGATGGAAATCCGGGTAGTTGTCATTACATGTTATGGGCCGGAAGGCATTGCTATGTGGACTGGAAGGTCATGGCCTGGAAAGGCGTATGTATGCATTTAGTATGTTGACTGATTCGTAGGGTAATGTTATGCTAGTGACCGGCTAGACTGGTATCTTGTTTAGAGTAATGCTATGATATGTGATCTGTTGATCGATGGTTGTCTGTGAACTGCTATATGATTATGTGATATGATTTGTTATGTTATGTATGCATTTTATGCTATGGGCTGGAAGGCAATATGTTATGGGCCGGAAGGCAATATGTTATGGGCCGGAAGGCAATATGTTGTGTTGTGGACCGGAAGGTCGGCGTGGGTAGGACCGGAAGGTTTACCCAGCAGGGACGGAAGTCCCCTGAGACACATGGACCGGAAGGTCGTGGCCTGGAAGGGCGTATATGTGGTTGGTATTTTGGGGGTATCTCACTAAGCTTTCGGGCTTACAGTTGTGGTTTTATGTTTCAGGTTCTCAGGAGTCTGTGGCAAGGCAAAGGCGTGATCGTACCGTTCCTCGCGTTGATGTTTGATGATATGAACCTGGGAAAATACTCTGTTAAATAATGTATTGAAAACCTTTTGTAACAACGTTATTAAAATGAGTGGTTTTTGAAAAGTTTTAATTGTTTTGAAATTTTGGACGTTACAAGTTGGTATCAGAGCCTTGGTTTGAGTGAATTAGGGGAAACATTCGTGTGACTCCAGTCTCAAATCGAGGAGGATTTTAAAAAGAGAAATTAAAATGGTTTTCAAATTTAGTAAAAGGAGGACGCGGAGGTACGATCAGCCGGAGCCAGTAAGTAACCCCAAGATACCATACATGATATTTGTTTTATTGAGCTTGATAGAACAGCATGCTAGAGTTAGGCTAGGGATCTTCAGGAATTCATGATAATGTTGCCTGATTTGTGATGCCTGTAGCCTAGGGTCCCTTATGGGATATTCTTAGTGTTCCTCTAGTGGTGAGGGTTGATAGTTGTTATGCATGTTCTCTAGGGTATTGTGGTAGTACTTCATACAAATATGGGTAGGTGTGGAAGGTAGTATGGGCCCGTACTACTGAAAGCACAGGACCCATACGCGTATCAGGGAAACCATGATCTCTAGGGTAGGGCTGCGAGAGTTGGATCCCAGAATTATGGGAAGTGTCTGAGATTGGTATGGTGTCTTCGGTATGGAGATTTCGAGGCATGATGATAGTGGATCCGGATCAGGATCGGGAGCTGGAGAGCGAGTTCCGGGTGGATCGGTGCTGTCGGAGGTTATCGATCAGACGAGCACGAGCGAGCGGGATGCGAGGATTCGCGAGATCCTGCGTGATGGGGTTGCTGCATTGTTCTGGGCTGAGTTGCCAGAATTGTTTGGGTCGATCAAGACCGCCATGATTGAGTATTTTGATGAGCGATATGCGGCTCTCGCAGAGACGGCTGCCGCGGTGGCTACAGCGGCTGTAGCAGCGGCAAGGGGAGGAGCTAGTCGGAGTTTTCAGTATCGGGACTTCTATTATACGAAGCCTCCCACATTCGATGGAGTTCAGGACCCGATTGTTGTCATGAGATGGTTATCAGACGTGGAGGGGTGTTTCTCCACGAGTTTATGCCCTGCTGATCAGAGGGTGAGGTGTGCTCTGGACCTATTGGTGGAGATTGACCACGGGGTCATATTCCGACACGCAGAGGGCTGCGGTTTCAGGGGATCAGTTCAGAGAGATGTTCAGTACTCGCTATGTTCCGCGAGATGAGAGGGAGAGATTGGCTCGGGAGTTCCTTGAGCTGAAGCAGGATTCGGAGTCGATGACTGAGAGCACCAGGATGTTTATTGAGAGGGCGATGTTTTGCCCTGAGTTCGCTTCGGAGCAGGCTCGGATGTCCCGATATCTGAGTATGCTCAAAGGGGATATCAGACAGTTCGTGTCTGCGCAGAGGTGCGAGACCTTGTTGGTGTTATAGGAGGCCGCCATGCGGCGTGAGTTAGAGGTTGAGTTGCAGTTGCGTGAGCTGAGGCAGGCTCCGATGCAGTCACAGCCAGCGTCGAAACGGTCCAGTATCGTTGATGTTAGAATGGGGGATCGGAGCGGCCACACTTGTGGGAAGTGTGGGAGGGGTTACACCGGAGTTTGCTGGTCCGGTGGTGCATGCCGCAAGTGCGGAAAGGAGGGGCACTATGCGCGAGATTGTCGGCAGTCAGTGCCGATTCGGGATTTGAGGATTTGTTATCATTGTCGGCAGGTTGGACATTTGGGGGTCAACTGTCCACAGCATTCTGCAGGACCGGTGCAGGCTCTAGCACCGGCCACCTTGAGGAGTTCAGGAGGAGGGCAGGATGGAGCGGAGCCCCAAGGGCTCAGGGTCGTGCTTATCGGCTTGCGGCAGAAGGAGACGGAGCAGTGCCGGAGGCAGCTGCGGGTATGATGCTTTCTTGATGTCTTGATTATCTTGCGTTGATTGTGGCGTATTGTTTGTGCTGGTATCTTGTGTGGATTTCGATGCGGTATTCGTTGTTTCGCGGGTTTGGCATGGTTATGGATTGGTGTTTCAGGTTTTCGCTTTGGCATTCGTTGTTCCCTAATGGTTTGGTATGGTTATAGTATGGTGTTTTGGTGCTGATATTATTGTGCGGTTTTCGATGCGGTATCCATCCTTTTGCAGGTTGTGGGTTTGGTTATGAGTTATTGTTTGGGAATTCCGTTGGTTATCATTTGTGAGGGTTGATAGTGGAGATGCGGCACTGGGTTGAATGTCGGGTAGCATCTGCAGTCGTGGAGTGGATAATTGAAAGACCGGATTCTTTTGAGCGGATTGATCAGGGAGGAGATGTGTTTTGCTGAGGGTTGCTTATGCTTGTGGGAAGCAGTCAGTGTGTAAGTGTTCTCTTTGTGCGGGGTTGTTCTGGAAGGTCGTTAATGGCGATCGGTGGCTGTTAGTCAATGCTTTAAGTGGGGGAGAATTGGAGAATTCTCCGGGAAATCGATGAGTATGTGAGGGTGCTTAGCTGTTGGGATTCAGCAGTGTTCTGTTAGCTCAGAGTATGGGCTGATAAGAGCGAGTGTCGGGTATGCGGGGCGGGATACAGACCTAGGGCAATTGATTATGGAGGCCTGGGAGCAGGCCGGGATCAAGTTTGAGTAAGTAACCGGGGTTATGTGATCAGAGTATTTGTATTGCTTGATGTACGTGATGGGTTGTACTGCATTAATCCCACGGGATTTATGTGGTGCATGTTTCTAGGGTTGGAACCGGAAGGTTCCCAGAGTTAGAACCTGAGGGTTCACAGAGTTTGGGTGTACGGACCCACCGAGATATAGCCTCGAGTGGCTGGTGTGTGTTATGAGAGTCGGTCCAGTCATGCTGGGGACTCTGATAGTATTGTTGGATCAGTTTGAGATTTCGGATTTTGTATGTTGCAGTGTGATTACATTGGAAGGTCTGGCCCCGGGTTAGTGATTTTGTTTAATTGAGGTAGTGATTTTGTGGAATGGAGAGAGTGCATGGGCTTGAGAGCCCCTGCAATGAGAACCAGAGTATGTGAATAGCGGTTACGCAAAAAGGGTGGTGTCGCTTGGGGTGAGAACCGTGGCACTGGTTGGAGTGGAATTATGGCCAAGAGGGTTCCTTGGAAAAGGAAAAGAGAAAGGTGTGTAACTCCGAAGGGGAGTGCAAGTTCACGAAAGTGAAAGCTGCAGAGCAGAGTTATGGTTAGAGTATTTCGAGTATGGTTTTGGGCATCGTGTGCGCGGCAGTGAAGTAGGAACCCATTCGGTTTGGGATGTCTGTTGAGGCTCAGAAGGGATGCAGGGAGAGAGAGAATCTTGAATTCTCAGTGTGATTCTGATCAGGGTATAGGGTGGATATTAGTGGTTCATCCTGGGAGATGTTCGAGGATATCATCAGTGTATCGGGTCTTCCAACCTGCGGGTGTTGGGGCTAGTTCAGCATGTGTGTGTGATTGCAAGAGGAGAACTCGTGAGAGTTGCTCTGAGAGTAAGAATGGGTCTCTCAGTCGGTCCGGAATGGACAAAGTGGGCTTTGGATCGGGGATCCGGTGGTTCATGGTTTCCTAACCCTTAGGGGTCAAGTGATCGTTGAGAATTAGAGCAGAGTTGCATCTTGGGTAATTCTCGGTTCCAGAGAGTGATGAGCAGTACAGAGATCGTGCTTCAGTCGACAGAGCAGATTCAGCAGATTAGACAGAGGTTATTGACCGCCCAGAGCCGACAGGAAAGTTATGCAGACAGACGCCGGTCCGAGCTTGAGTTTCAGGTCGGCGACTTCGTACTCCTGAAGGTCTCTCTTTGGAAAGGAGTGATTCGATTCAGGAAGAGGGGCAAGTTGGGGCCCTGGTATATTGGGCCTTTTCATGTGATTGTGGGGGTAGGCCGGGTGGCCTACCGTTTGGAGTTGCCCACGGATTTGAGACAAATCCACGACATTTTTCATGTGTCGCAATTGAGAAAGTATATAGCCGATGAGTCGGCAGTGGTCCCATTAGAAGACATTCAGGTGGATGCGAGCCTGAATTATGCCGAGAGACCAGTGGTCATCAGAAATCGGAAGATCGAGGTTCTGAGGTATAAGGAGATACCTCTGGTGTTAGTTCAGTGGCAACACCGGAGGGGATCGAAAATGACCTGTGGGCTGGAGCGTGAGATGTGGGAGCAGCATCCAGAGCTATTTTCAGAGTGAGACTTCGAGGGCGAAGTCTAGTCCTAGTGGGGGAGAGTTGTAACAGCCCGGAATTCCAGATATTTCTATAATTATGATTTTGGGTGTTTTAAGAGGGGACTCGGCGAGTTGGAGCTCAGACTCGCCGAGTAGGATCGCAGATCTGGTCGCGGGTTCGCGACTGGACTCGACGAGTCCGGATATGGACTCGGCGAGTCCACGCTGTTTAGCGAAACCCTAACCGTCCAGGTTTGGGGACATATATAAGGGGCCTTATGGCCGTCATTGTTCACCCTAGTCCTGTGAGTGAAGCCCTAATTCGATTGTGAGCATCTGAAGCAAGGTAGAAGACCATTGTTGATTTTGGAAGTGTTGTTTTGCAAGGAAGAGGAGGCTTGGTTAAGGGAACAACAAGAGAAGCCACATTCTGAGGATTGGGGACACAGAGAGCACGTTATTCAGGTAATATTTCAAGTTGCATCCTTCTATGTTGATGTGTTTATGGATTTAGGGTTCATTGAACCCTTTTGTGGCTAGATTGAGTGTTACCTTAGTCCCCTAAGCGGTTGGAACTCTGTATTGGGACCTTTGGAAGTCCAGAATGTCCCATGCCTGAGCATTTCGGGAGTCAATGGAGGTTTTGGATTGGAATCCTTATGCCTTAGGTCAAAATGTAAATTATGAGTCATGGGGTGTATTATGAGCACCGAAATGAGGATCTTACGAGATGAATCAGTCTAGGAAGGCCAGACCTATGAATGGTCGGAGCAGTTCTGACCTTAGAAAGCAGTTTGAGCGGTTGCATGGCATGGACTCGCCGAGTCCGATGAACAGACTCGGCGAGTAGCTTGAAGATTAACTGGGACTCGTCGAGTTGTTCTTCAGACTCGGCGAGTTGAGTCGGGGTGGCCCCGCGATTCGTCCAGGAGGAACTCGACGAGTCAAGGGGGATACTCGACGTGTAGAAAGGGAATCTTAGAGAATCGGTGAGTCAAGGGTGAGTGGACTCAGAGTTGTTGAACTCGGCGAGTCTTGGGGTGACTCGGCGAGTTAGATCACGGATTGAGTGAAGTTCTGAGTATGGGGACTCGGCGAGTCATAGGGTTGACTCGGCGAGTAGGGTCAGTTAGGGGTTGACTTTGACCTTGTCTTTGACCAAGGATTGACCAGTGGTTCCAGGGGTATTTTGATAATTGTTGTTTATTGTTTGAGTTCAGTGCATTGGTGGCTGTCCAGAGGTGGAGATCGTATCAGTGATCGGAGCAGCTTGAGTTACCTGTTCAGTCGGCAGTTTCGAGGTGAGTTATCCTCACTATATCGCTAGGGTTTATGGCACCAAGGCCGACCCTTTTATCGGATGGAAATCCGGGTAGTTGTCATTACATGTTATGGGCCGGAAGGCATTGCTATGTGGACCGGAAGGTCATGGCCTGGAAAGGCGTATGTATGCATTTAGAATGTTGACTGATTCGTAGGGTAATGTTATGCTAGTGACCGGCTAGACCGGTATCTTGTTTAGAGTAATGCTATGATATGTGATCTGTTGATCGATGGTTGTCTGTGAACTGCTATATGATTATGTGATATGATTTGTTATGTTATGTATGCATTTTATGCTATGGGCCGGAAGGCAATATGTTATGGGCCGGAAGGCAATATGTTATGGGCCGGAAGGCAATATGTTGTGTTGTGGACCGGAAGGTCGGCGTGGGTAGGACCGGAAGGTTTACCCAGCAGGGACGGAAGTCCCCTGAGACACATGGACCGGAAGGTCGTGGCCTGGAAGGGCGTATATGTGGTTGGTATTTTGGGGGTATCTCACTAAGCTTTCGGACTTACAGTTGTGGTTTTATGTTTCAGGTTCTCAGGAGTCTGTGGCAAGGCAAAGGCGTGATCGTACCGTTCCTCGCGTTGATGTTTGATGATATGAACCTAGGAAAATACTCTGTTAAATAATGTATTGAAAACCTTTTGTAACAACGTTATTAAAATGATTGGTTTTTGAAAAGTTTTAATTGTTTTGAAATTTTGGACGTTACATTCTGACTCTATAACCAATCACTGCTTCAATCTGGACAGCGGTGGAACAACTTCATAGATTGCACCAACACATTTATCTCGCCCAAATGTGTTTCAAACGCACATCATTCTTCCAAAGATGTTATTATTTTATCAAACATACTTTAAATGTATAATACCACTCTATAGGTATTAATACACTATTTACGATAACACTTCGTAAATATTACTTTATTTTATGATATCCTTTGACTGTTTATCGATGTCAACTATCGTAAGTCACCTTATCACTTCGAAAATTTCATGTCAATTCTAATACGAAAATTCTTAGAATTCTGAACATAAAATTTTCTCTTCTAAACCAAGGTCGGCAACAGACCTTAAACTTTCTTAAATAATAGCAGTAAGGCAAGCAACCTAAGGCATGCTATATTTATTTATCATTTAGCACATATTAGAATATAAATCATATCTCCAAAATATTCTAGTGCTTGTGTCCATTTAGGTATTAATCCTAAAATATACTAGATACACATCGTATCATCATTACTTAGCAATTTAAGTTTAAGCCTAGAAATCCTTGCCATTTCTAGTTTGCTTAAACTAATGCTCTAAAATTTTTTAAGTAGCTTAGTACTTTTAAAATATTAAGATTTATCATTATCTAATACTCCTCTTAATTCTTTCCTATGGTTTGTATCCATATACTCCTAATGAATCCATTAATATATTGAAGTTCTGACAGTTTAAGTCTAAATACCAATCCGTGGTCTTTAGTTCACTTAAACTACCGCTCTGATACCATGACTGAAAGACCCACACTTTCATATTTCTGAAAGACCCAAACTTCCATAATTGACAATTGTTACTCCAAAACATGTTACGTGCATATTCATAAATAATATTTAACATTGATAACTTGTTTACATAAGACAGGATACAAACAGACTATTACCAAGTTTTATATATTACATAACATCCCCAGATACTATAGTCTTACACATACGGGAGTACAAAATACAAAAAATAATATTACAACTATTCCAAACCATCCAACGGTATATGACTATACTAGTTACTTATCTCCTGCAAATTTGTTAAACATTGAGAGGGTAAGCGGTGATGCTTAGTGAGTTCAATAATAGATACAATATAACGTTATACCATATATATACTTTAATATGGCAGAAGCAAAGAGGAACAAGGAACAACAAAGGCATATGTGAATCATGTGACAAGCTTTCCATATCAATCAATGATTTGATTCAAATATATACAATCAATGAGACATAACAATTTCCATACTTGATATACATCAATAAAGCTTCGGCCCAAATGGCATAGAAGACATACATTTTCTGATTAACATTTTGGTAGATTTCAGGCTTATAGCCCTGTCTAACCATTTGTCAATGCCATAGAATAGAAGTCATTCTCTTATGGAGACATGCTCTACATGACCAGAGGCTACGTACCAGTACCAATGTGAATCTAAGTCCTTTCACTAATCACATGGTCAAAGGTATTACTTTGCTATTAAAATAGCAAATAAAATAACTCGGGAAAATAACCCGGAATAATAACATTGAAAAGCACATAGCACATATAACACATAACATACAATTGTTCCTATATATTGAACTCACCGTGAAATAACCGAGGGTTAAAATAGTAATTTGTGCAGCACTTCGCTACAATAATTAAGTTTCTTCGTTGAAAACCGGGCCTTGCGAGGGTTGAGCTTCAAACTGAAAAGATAAATTTCTCGGGTTTCTCGGACACTTTGGGGCGTGTGTCGGGTGTTGGAAATGATTATGGGGCTTCGGGGGAAGTCGAAATACTGAAAATATGATTTTAGGGGTGATAAAAGCCAAATTTCTAAATCTAGCCGGGAGATCTCGCAACTACTATTTATAGGGGAGAGCCTCGGATTCGAAGCAATGAGAAGCAAGCACATGGCTCGCATGCGAGGGAGGCAGGGGCGGGTGCGAGGCTCGAACACGCGAGGAGGGCACGCATTGGACGTCAATTGGACCGCTCCTCGGACAGCTCTCTAGATCGGACACGCGTTTGCTGACTCATCGAGATCGGACACGGGGCAGGTGACGTGTGCAAGATCCGACCTTATCCATGCGAGACTCCTCGAAAATTGAGCCACAAACTTCTAAAATCCATAACTTTCGCATACATGATCCGTTTTTGACGTTTTTTATATGCACGCGTAGGTAAAATTATGCTCTACAACTTTCGTTTAGACTTCGTCGGCTAATTTTGACTTTATTTTTAATATTATTATTTTTAACAGACCGGACAGGAAAATCCGTTAAAAATTCATAACTTCTTCATCCGACGTCCGTTTTCGTCAGTCTTTTTACCGTTGTACTACTATTGACGAGATCTTCGATTCTCGTTTTGGTTGTGTCGACTAAAAATCACTCGATCTTTATGTCGAGTTTTTAGTTGTCTACTACTATTCTGAAACATAGAAAAATCATAACTTCCTCATACGAAGTCAGATTTTGACGTTCTTTTTATGAAAATTTTCGGTTTAACATATACTACGACTTTCATTTAGATCACCAAGGCTAAAAAGTAGTTTATATCAAAAACTCACTTTTTATGTCATTCGGCGTCATGTCGGTTTTGTCGCGAATCTTCGATTGGTCATAACTTCTTCGTTATAACTCGGATTTCGATGAGGTTTTCTCCAAAATGTTTCTAACGAGATTCTTTACAACTTTCAATAATAAAATTATACTTATTTCAAATTTTATATTTTCGTTAAATTTCATTATTTGCCTTTTGATTGGAATCTCATAAGATTTCCAATATTTTTCGAGTGATTCTAAATTTCATTATTTGCAACTGAAGCCTCATGAGGCGAACTACCCGACGCATGATTTGGAGTTGGGGGCTGTTGTTTTCGCCCTCAAGATTTGGCGTCATTACCTCCATGAGGTTCGTTGTACGATTTACACGGACCACAAAAGTTTGAGGTATCTCATGGACTGGCCAAATATGAATATGAGACAGCGTCGGTGGCTTGATGTGGTAAAGGACTATGATTGTGAGATCCTTTACCATCCAGGGAAGACCAATGTCCTGGCCAATGCGCTTAGCCGCAAGGCTGCGCCGATCATGGATATCTGTCTGAGGATAACAGTGGTGACTCCGCTTCTGGAGTGGATCCGGGAGGCTCAGCAGGAGGCTATGAAGGAGGAACATCGGAAGAGTGAGTGGATTGTGGGGCAGGTTTCCTCTTTCGAATATGATAGCCGAGGGTTATTGACTCTTCACCGTAGGGTGTGGGTCCCTTATCATGGAGGCGTGCGCCAGGTCCTGATGGAGGAGGCGCACAAATCCCGATTCTCCATTCATCCAGGGGCGACGAAGATGTATAGGGATCTTCATCTGGACTACTGGTGGCCCTGCATGAAGCGGGATGTGGCATGGTACGTGGAACAGTGCTTGACCTGTAGGAAGGTCAACGCCGCACATTAGAGACCACACGGCAAGATGCAGCAGTTGGATATCCCGCTGTGGAAATGGGAGGATATTACGATGGATTTTATCACGAAGCTTCCCAGGATCGAGCGGGGAATGGATTCGTTATGAGTCATCGTGGATCGATTGACCAAGAGCACCCACTTTATTCTGATTCAGGAGAGCATCTCGGCCGAAAAATTGGTCAATATTTATATCAGGGAGGTGGTGGCGCGGCACAGAGTGCCAGTTTCCGTGATTTCAGAAAAAGACGTGCGGTTTACTTCCAGGTTTTGGAAGAAGTTTCATGACGAGCTGGGTACTCGTCTGCATTTTAGCACCGCTTTTCACCCGCAGATGGATGGCCAGAGAGAGTGGACCATCCAGACTCTAGAGGATATGCTGCGGGCATGCGTTTTAGATTTCGGAGGTAGTTGGGATACATACCTCCCGTTGGCAGAGTTCTCGTATAATATCAGCTATCATGTGAGTATCGACCGTCCTCCCTTCGAGATGTTGTATGGGAGGAGGTGCAGGACCCCAATATGTTGGGGTGAGGTTGGCCAGAGAGTCATGGGGAGCACCGAAGTAGTGCTCAAGATGACAGAGAAGAGTCAGCAGGTCTGGAGCAGGCTTCAGACTACTCAGAGTCGGCAGAAAAATTACGCCGATAAGCGTCAATCAGACCTGTAATTCCAGGTCGGGGATATGGTTCTCCTGAAGGTGTCGCCATGGAAGGGCGTCATCCGATTCAGGAAGCAGGGCAAGTTGGGCCCAAGGTATATTGGACCGTTCAAGGTTGTAGCTCGGGTGGGCAAGGTGGCGTACCGGCTGGATCTGCCAGCCGAACTTAGTCAGATCCACAACACTTTCCACGTCTCTTAGCTGCGGAAGTGCCTAGTGGACGATACGGCGGTGGTACCCTTGGAGGACATTCAGGTTGATGGCAGCCTGAATTACATCGAGCGGCCTGTAGCGATCCTTGACTGGAGGTCGAAGGATCTGAGGAACAAAAGAGTAGAACTCGTGAAGGTGCAATGGCAGCACCGGAAGGGGTCAGAGTTGACTTGGGAGCCGGTGAGTGAGATGATGGAGCACTACCCCGAGCTGTTTCAGGATCGAGCGGCAGACTTCGAGGGCGAAGTCTAAAATAAGTGGGGGGGATTTTTAGCACCTAGTTCTTGGTATGTATTCTGTTATTAAATCTTCATTTATTTTTGCATTTTAGCCTTGGACTCGGCGAGTCGAAGGACTGACTCGCCGAGTAGAAGCGGGATGAGGCGCGGGGTTTAAGCTACGGACTCGGTGAGTCGGGTCCCGGACTCGGTGAGTAGTCGCTGTTTGGACAAAAACCCTAATCCAAGGGTTTTCACCATATTTAAACAACCTTATGCAGCCTCCTTTCCCCCTTTATGCTCCCAAACACTTCTCATAGCAAACCCTAGCCGTTTTTGAGGAAATCCAAGGCTTTTTGAGTGATTCTTGTGAGTTTTGACCTCAAGGAAGAAGGAAGAGCATAGGAGGATCAAGAGGAGACTGAAGGATTCGAGTTTGGTTCACCATTTGCAGTCTACAGAAGGTATAAAGTCTGAACCTTGCTCATTCATTTGTTAGATCCCTCTTTGGGGTGATTTAGGGCTTTTACAAGCCATTTTTGGTGGCCAACCATGTTTGCAAACATGGTTGGGTGTTTGAGCTTCTGGGTCATGTCATTTTTGGAGTCACAAGTCAGATTTGGGATGTTTTTGCACTCATGGAAGGCCCCATGCAACAAAAGAACCATCTTGGAGCCTTTTAAGCTCAAAAGTCCCATGCATGCACGTAAAGTTTGTAACTTTACGTGCTAAATCGAGTTTAGGGTCCTGGATCTATCATTTGGTTAAGTGTTGTACATCAGAAATCGAAGTTCTTAGTAAGGGATGTGATCGACTCGGCGAGTCCATTCCTGGACTCGGCGAGTCCAAGGGTTTTGGTCCCATATCAGTGAGGGTCATAAGGACCAGTTGAGTGTGTAAGGGTTTTAGGAGTCCCGGGGAGTGACCCAATGTTCTGGACTAAGCAAAGTGTTCTGGGAATTCATGGTACTCGGCGAGTGCATGAACGGACTCGGCGAGTCCAAAACAATCTTCATAGAACTTGACGAGTTGTTCATCGACTCAGCGAGTCGAGGACAGAACATGTTCATAGGATGAAACTCGACGAGTTGTTCATACAACTCGGCGAGTCAGGGCAGGACATGAGTATCAGTTGATGATGAACTCGACGAGTTGTTCATACAACTCGGCGAGTCAGATGAGGATTCAATCGGTGTTTATTTAGAAGGAAAACTCGTCGAGTCATCGCCTAACTCGATGAGTAGAGACGGGTATGAGGTCTGATGGAAGGATAGGGACTCGACGAGTCAGGTCAACTGGAAGTTGACTTTTACTTTGACTTGGTCAAGGGGTAAAATGGTCATTTTACCCTAAGAGTAGATGTCAGTTTCTGACTAAGTGTTTTGTGGGAATTATAGCCGGAGGATTTTCGGAGCAGCAGCGGCAGTAGTTAGAGGATTCGCACACAGTTCAGCAGCTACGAGGTGAGTTACCTTCCAGTAGGGGTGGGTCTAAGGCCACAATGCCGGCCCACCATTGAGGAGTATTTAGAAGATAATTGTCTTTGTTATAATTTATCTTGGTCTGGTATGCGTTTAGTTATGAGCTATATCTGTATGATATGTTACATGATGGGGATAGTTTCCCTTATAGTGGTCCTTAGGACCAAGGGGTAGGTCAGTACCCGAATATGTCTGACTGTGTGCTTATATCTTGCTATTGTATGCTAGTGGAAATGGGTAGAATAGTCCCCAGTTACCGGTTGAAAGATACCGATGACGATTACCAGTTGAAAGATACCGATGATGATTACCGGTTGAAAGATACCGATGGTATTGTATGATATATGGTATGATGGGGGAACTCACTAAACTTTATGCTTACGGTTTCAGTTTTTGGTTTCAGATACCTCTTCATCTAAGGGGAAGGAGCCGACGGCGTAGCATGGTATCATACACACATATTTGATTTTCCGCACGGTGTTTTCTGGGATTGTACTCTGATATGTTATTTGCTTATGTTGTGGGTTTGAAACATGATACTTGATTTTATGAGATAGCGTGTTAATTTAATATTTTCTAGTGAATGTTTTATAAACAACTTAATTTAAAAATGAAAATTTTGGACTCGAATTTTGGGATGTTATATATATATATATATATATATATATATATATATATATATATATATATATATATATATATATATATATAGGTAGGTAGGTAGGTTCAAATGTTTTTCACATCTATTGTGTGCTAAAATGCACAAATAAGAATTTAGTAAAATTATATGTATATTAAATGATATCCATACTTATAACTTTTTTTATGGAAACTAATTAAATTTGTCATTAATGTCAACAATAATATTCTTTCAGAATGAATTCGTATAATTCGTATCTAGAAGAATGAGAGTGTATTCTATCAAAATGAGAGAGTATTCTAGTAGAATACGCTCTTATTCTTTGCAACTTTATTGTATTTTAAGTGAATGAGTAGTGAAATAAAAAACAAACCCATACAAAAAACCTATATACGAATTCATTCTAAAAGAATGTTACTGTTGACATTAGTGACGAATTTAATTAGTTTCCATAAAAAAAAAGAATTATAATTATGAATATCATTTAATATATATACTATTATGGAAATCATTTAATATCTATATTTATTTAGTTAAATAATTATTTAATTTTACTAAATTCTTATTGGTGCATTCCAATACA
Source organism: Lactuca serriola (assembly GCF_051521515.1). Lineage (NCBI taxonomy): Eukaryota > Viridiplantae > Streptophyta > Magnoliopsida > Asterales > Asteraceae > Lactuca > Lactuca serriola. The sequence goes on from NC_136414.1 coordinate 66,605,745, forward strand.
CAATATATGTAAGAAACACATTAACCTAGCCCTATATATATATATATATATATATATATATATATATATATATATATATATATATATATATATATATATATATATGGAATTTAATTTGTTTTAAACTTTTTATTATATCCATTTTTTTAGATAAAAAAGTGTAATTATAATTATAGAATGTATATAAAAAAACATTTAAATTTTTATTCCCTTTTAAAGGCTAAACATGATCATATACATAAAAATTAATAACTCGTTCAATTAATATATTTATTTTAGTATTAGTTTATAACCCGTGAAAACACGGTTATAAAATTAATTAAATTTTCATATTAAAAAATTAAAATTATTAATCAATTATTTTAAATAAATTATTACTTAAGAGATATTTTTTTGTTATATAAAATTATAATTGTTGATTTAAATAAATATTTGAATTTATATCACCTTATAATTTGTATTAATTTTATTTTATTTTTCAATCTAATGTTATGAATTTAATATAATTTGAGTGAAAAATTTAAAATTTAAAATTTAAAATGGATAATCAATTATTAATTAGTGTAATTATAATGGAAATTTAAAATTTGAAATTTAAATTGGATAATTAATAGGTTGACAAATAGCGTAATTTGTTATATATAACATTAATGATGAGTTCTAATTGTATGACACTTGTCAATAGGAGATTAAACATATTCTTTTATTAGAATATGGATTTTGAAATAGTCGTTTAGCTACTGTTTAGTTTAGGAAGAATTTAGTATACTTCCTTATTAAACATCAAAATATTGTATTTGTCTATATTAATTTTTAAATATTATATTTACACTTTTTAAGCTTCAAGATATCAAATTTATTCAAATCCTTATTTTTAATAATTATAAATAATTTTTAAAATATTTTAACATATATTTTTATTAATCAACTATTTTACCTTTAATTATCACATCCAACATCTGTGGGACCCACGAACAACAGCAACAAACCATTTGGTTGTTTACCTCTCTTCAAAATTGCTCGAGACCTCAATAAAACCCCCCCACCACATTAGTAACTACTTGATCTTGGCCTACAACTCGTTGCCACAAGCTATCAATATGTCTAATAAGACTTTAATTAAAGAGTGATCGCTGTGGAGTCTAGGGGAGTGAGAAAGGAGGTTACAGGCAGTGTTTTAAAAATCGGTCGAACCGGAAACCGGAAGTGAAGGCGGTTCGATTTGGACCGGTTTTATAATGATTTTCTGACCAGATTGAACCGGCTGATTTTGGTAACAAACCGGTTCAAGCGGCTGAATTGAACCAGAATGGACCAGGTTGAACCAGATATTTCTTGGATTTTTGTATTTGTTTTTGGCTTATTTGTTTGATTTTGACTTCTATAATGATTATTTTTATATGTTGCATTCTATTTACGATTGTAATACTAAAAAGATGATAAGTTTTGTAATCAATGTATACACGATAATTAAAAACATATAAAAATATAGAACTGGTTTGACCATCCAGTTGAACCGGAAAACGCCCCCCGACAAGTTCAATCAAAAAACCGTTTTTTAAAACATTGGTTGCAAGTGAAAGAAAAAATGGTGAAGGTAAAATAATTAAAGAACTTAAACGTTTCTCATATAATAATGGAAGGGTAAAATAGTCAATTAATAAAATTAAAAATTAACAAATGTTTAAAACAGAATTTTAAATTTTTAAAACTAAGAATTTGGGTATATTTGATATATTGAAAATAAAATAGGAGAAATATAATATTTAAAAATTATGATGCATATTTTGATATTTAAAGAAATTCTTCTTTTTTTGGTAGTAATAGAAGCCCATACTACCTTTAAATATCGATACTTTTCTTTTTGGATACTTTTAATCCGTTATTCGAATTCGGCTGTTGTTTTTTTGATCCATCTTTCATTTTGATTGGGCTTTCAATTTGACTTTTATAAGCCTTGATGGATACTTGAGTTTTATAAACCCTAAATGATAGTGTCATCAATTACCCCTATTTTATATCTATCTGGTACACGCTTCTTATTACGTCATTCCAAGAAAAGAGAAAAACTCATTACAGATCTGGATAGCTCAACGTTATTCTCAAAGAATTCATTACTGATCTGGTTTGTTAAACAGGATAATGTACTCTGCAATTGGTGAGGGTGATGATCTTTCATCATCGATTTCAACGCAGCTATTTTTTTTCTTCCAGATTCAATCCGAATTGATTATTGGAAAAGGTAGATCTGGGAAGGTGTATACAGGTGGAACTCATGTGCAACTACAGATGCGTGTTTTATGTGGATTAGACCACCTTCATAAAAAGGTTAATTGTTGTTAAGATGTGAAAGCAAGGATTTGGGAAAGTATACACAGGATTTGGGAAAGTGTATACGGGATTTAGTTATAGTCATCGAAGAAGTATAATTTGGTAAGTAGTATTAAGTTTATATTTATATAAAAGAGTTAACTTCTTTGATTGGTTATTGTGATTAAAACAAAGAGATGATCCTTGTTTATGATAATATGTGCAAGTCCTATGAATTGGCTGTTAAGAGCCGAAAAATTATTCTCTATCAAACTTAGGGTCTATAAGATTTAGATAAGTGGATTTGGAAAGGTGTAATAAGCTTATATTTTTAGTGACTAGAAATTTTTTAGTTGGAGCCTGAAACCAAAGACACTCGATTGAAATTGAGATGCTTTCCAAGTTGACAAGATAATAATTGTCGATGAATATATGCCCAATGGAACCTACATGACTAAATTGGATGCTAGTATTAAAAATAGCATGTGGATTAGACTACCTGTTCATAAGGTGTTGTCAACACCGTGAACATTCTTTTGTAAGAGATCTTTTGAGGTCTTGGCTTGGCTTTTGAAATTGTTATCAATGATATATGGTTGCGGTGGACAAGAGCCTTTTAAAGGATCATTGCAGTTTGTTTGGCTGACTCAAAATGTGTGAGAGAATGAAGACAAGATAAATGGTTGATTCTGATAAACAATTTCTCCCAAAAGTGTTTTAGAGGGTTTGCTCAAATTTTAGATTGTTGTTTGTGCAAAGTTCCAACCAATGCCTTACTATGAATTATGGCCTCATCTCTGAGTTTGCACATATGTATTGTTTCTGTACAAGTATAAAAGAATTATTATTTGTTCAAATGATTTTCACGTTTTCTTCTTAGTTTACCAAATAATTATTTATTTTTAGAATTTCATTAGTCTTGTAAAGGTCTATGATCTTATCATCAATGGAGTTAACTTTTGGCACTATAATACCTTCATGAGGTCATGATTCTCATTGCTTTATTTATTTATCGTTAACTTTTTAGAATAACCAAGAAAACACACCTTTGTGGATAGAAGTTTAGCCGGCTGCTCTTGATGCATCTTTGGTAGTTTGTTGGACATATTCTTGTATCCGCCTTATGTGCTACTTTTTTTTATTGGTTCTTGTTGATGGGATACCTTTGTATTAGATGGAGACTCAAACCATTTAATGCATCAAGATTTTGGTCTATTAATGGTAAGATTAGTGTTGAATCCTAGGACAATAGTATGGCTTTTAACTTGGTTGTCATTTAGAAAAATTTGTACACAATTTGTAGTCTCCTTTTCGGGACATAGAAAAAGATCAAATATACATTTTACCCTCACAAATTCCATCCTCCAAAATTAGCTATTTATATCATAGCGAGAAACCTATACCGGGAAATCATTTTTTTCATGATGGTTTGAACAATTGTGTAGTGAAAAGTATGATCGATTCGCACACGAAATTTAATGGTTTATTTCAATGGTATTAAAAATAACACGTGGAATCAGACATAATATATGCATCTACCTTTACGCTAGAATTGAGATTAAACCTCAAAATCTCATGACCATAACTTCTTAATTTTTTATAATGTGAACGTAAGTTCCAACATTAGCCTTTATGTTGGATATCTTTATAACTTCGAATGCTATTTTTTGTGACTGATTTTGGGATTCTCCAAAATTTGATTAACAATTTGCTTTCTCATCCATGAGTATGTGTTAACCAACCCGATATTGAAGGTTCTAGCCTAATTATGTTGTACAATCAAGGACTTAATTTAGAATTTTTTTTTTCTATTAATCCAAATTGTCTATAATCTAAAAGGACATGAGACCGCTTCCTTTTCATTTTTATAACACTTATCTTCCTTAATAAATGAAGGTTTTTTTCGTGTCAATCTCTCGTGAGTTTTGACACTTGTCATTTTGTAGTAATTTTGAAATAAATATTATCCACTTGTCAATTTTTGGTTTGTTTCAATTTTTAAATTAAAGTCATATATTTATATATGTAAAATATTAAATATCATATATATATGATATTAAATTACAATAAATACATTTATTCATTTCTTATTTTAAAGTTATACATTAAAAAATATTTTCTGTTTACATTTTAATGTTTAATTTTTTTTTAAATCAACCCGTATAATATACGGGTCTCACCTAGTCTAACAATATACTTTTGTTAATTTTCATAACATAGTTTTACCCGTTAAAACCAACATAATTGCTTAGCATGGATTTACGTTCTTTTAAGGTCATAAAATCTCATACCAAGGATGGGTATCGCACTATCCCATTTCTCATTTGGATTAACATAAGGATACATTGGGGGTGGGGGTTTTTGTGTCATTACAAACATATTAAAAATCATAAGAAAAAGAGTAAATTACACGAACCAGCCTTCATACAGGTGCCAAAATGTACGTTCAATGTTGGGTTAATCGGTTTAAGGAGTTCAAAAAACAGTCTTCTTGTTTCAAGGGTAAAATTGGAAAGTTTCCTTTTATTGAGTTTATTCCTAGCTTTTGTGTTGAGTCAAACACCTTGTGTTTTAGTATAAATATAGGACATGTCTTTTTCTTAATTGTATTTAGAAATTAGTTTAGCTTATTAATAAAGCTTTGACAGCAAGTAACTTCCGTTGTTTAATTACCTTTGGTCTTATATTTGGTATCAGAGCGAGGTGAAGATGGTGCCGGTTTCAAGAAAACCGTAGCCTTTTGCTGTGGGGTAGACACAACGGGAACCGGGTTCGGTTTAAGGGGGTGTGGATTGTTTTTGGTTGCAAGTTGAAACATCTCAACAGCAACCTCAATTTTTCTTGATCGGGCTTGTTCTAAGGTAGAGAGACTAACCGGAGGCGCAAAATAAAATGGACGGGAAGACGTCAAAGTGGGTGACTTTGATTCGGTTCGTTTTGCGGGTGACAGAAGACGGTAAAGGTGGTCGTGACCTTGTCTTGTTGTTCGGTAGAAAAGTGATCTCGGAACAAGTTTGATTAGGTCGGGGTTGTCAAAAAAGAGAATAAGTTCTTGATCGGTTTGTTCGTGATAAGGGGATACCGACATAGGTGTGTGAAAAGCGGGCAGGGAGGATCTGTTAAAGCAGGTAGCTTTGGATTTAGTTCGTTTGGCAGATTAAAAGAAAATTGTGGAGCGGGTGGCTTTGTTTTCTTAGTCGATGGAAATGCCTCTTTGAAGAACGATAATCGAAACAAAAGAAGATATTAGAGAAACAACACGGTGTCATTATGGCGGTGGAAGTTCAAATCGGATGACTTTAGATCTGGCCGGGGAGAGGTCGAGATCCGGAAAAACTCAAGATGGTAATGAACATGTCCAACGGGATGCCATGGTATATGTCACATGTGTTGTTAACAAACGAAGGGATTGAGAAAAGACTTTGGATGTGACCGAGGTGAATGTCAGGTGTCTGGGAAAGATCAAGAATCGGGATGATTCGAAAAGATGGTGATTAAACGATGTTGTGAACGAGTGGCATGATAAACCGATTAAGGGGATGATTGTTAGGTTAATTAGTTTAGGGAGTTCAAAAACAGTTTTCTTGTTTCAAGGGTAAAATTGGAAAGTTTCCATTTATATAGTTTATTCCTAGATTTTGTATTTGAGTCGAACACCTTGTGTTTTAGTATAAATATAGGACGTGTCTTTTTCTTAATTGTATTTAGAAATTAGTTTAGCTTATTAATAAAGATTTGACAGCAAGTAACTTCCGTTGTTTAATTACCTTTGGTCTTATATTCAATATATGTTTTCAAAAATTAATTCAGACTGTCCATCGTTTGATTAAGAGTTGCACATTTTATCCATCGTTAATAGAAATTTGCATGCTTCATCCATTGCGAGACATGAAATGACTATAATGCTTTTTTCAATTTATGTTTTACATTTCTGATAAATTTTAGTTAATAATTTCCCTTCATCTGTGTAACACCCTATTCTGAATGTAATTATTTATGGATTCCGAGGCCAAGGCTAGGGGTGTTTTGGTCTTTCAAGGGTTCGGAGTTTTATTCGAGAAGTTTTGGGCCGAGGTGTGTCGCTAGAAGCGTAGGGCTTCTCGCCACCTTTTCGTGGATATAAAGTTCGTCGGAAACGGACTTAGGATGAAAGAGTTATAGCATTTTGAAGTTATTATCATTTATGGTCCCTTAATGGAAAAGTTGGCAAGGAAGCCCCCTTGCATACATGAAGGCACGCGTATGTTTAGCTGGGGTACTCCCAACGTAGCAAGGCAAAGTGATCGCGGGTGTTGAGGACGTATGCCCATCGTACGAGGAGTACGCCCAACATACACCCAGAGCCCTTAAACCTAATTTTAGGGTGAGCCACTATATAAAGAACATAATAGCTCAAACCCTAGCCACATGATCAGCCTCCCCAACCTCAGAGAAACCCTAGAACGCCCCATCATTTCATTTTGTGAGATCTTGACCTTGGGAAGCTCATCTTGGTGGTTTTAAGCTTGGAAGAGGAAAAGAAGAAGTTGTAAAAGAAGGACTTGGGAGGTTGGAGCTTATAGATTTGGAATAGCATCATCATTTGGAACTCTTTGGAGGTATAAAGTTCAAAAATTGGCTTAAGAAAGCTTAGATCTTGTGTTGTGTGGTTTGGGGTTATTATGGTCCCAAGAATGGACCTTGTTCGTGCAACTTCGTTTTTTAACTTGGGGTTGCCATCCTCAGAGCTAAAAGTGTCCCATAATTAATAAAGTTTCAATCTTGATGGTCCTATTGAGTTCATGCATGATATTTAGCCCTTGTTATGGAGGTATGTTGTAATCTTTTGAGTTTGGGTTTATTTGGTGGGTTACAAGCCCCCAAGTTAGTGACTTTATGGATTAAGACATAGAAAAGGATCCGAGTTGGTAGCCTCTGGAGTAGTGTATTAAGCACTTAATGGGAAAGTGTCTTAACACGGGCAGTAAGCCCAACATACGTACCAATTGTCTAGTACGCTCTGCGTACATGAGTGTACGCCCCGCGTACTCTGGCAGTTTGGACTTCAAGTTAATGGGCCTCGGTTTGGGCCATGCTTTGGACCTTGGGCCTCAGTGGGCCAACATAAGTCAAATGATATGGGTCAGGAATTATATTTTGGGCTTAGGGTAAGGCTTATTAAGGGATTGGGCTCAATGTAGCAAATTGGGCCATTAGTGGGCTACTAGTGGGCTTGGGAAGCTTACTTAGTATTGGGCCTTGGTTGTGGGCATTAGATCTGGACCAAGTTGGACTAGGGGTAGAATGGTCATTTTACCATAAAATGGATTAATGTATTGGAGCAAGTGATATTTGGTGTTGGTAGCTCGGGGAGCCGAAAGAGTAGCAGTTCGGGATTTGGCAGATAGCAGTCTGAGGGATATCAGCAAGGATTTAATAGTAGAAAGAGTAGCAGTTTGGTGTTGGACCAAGTTTCCTCACTGTATGAATGGGTCAATGGCCACAATGCCGACCCATGTATTTTATGAGCAGGAAGACCCGGGGGATAGCCCTAGGCACTGTATGCTAGAATGTGATTCTGGATCAAGGTCTGATGCCGGGCGGGCGCCCGAGGAATGTTTACATGATAGTTTATACAAGTTGTCTGTGTGATACTTGTATGTGCCTGGTAGGGAGCTGAGCGTGGGCGTGGTCCCGTTTCTCACCATTAGCAGAGTATGGACGGGGTTCCGTATCTCCTTAGTAGCAGAGTAAGGGTGAGGCCCGAGATAGGAGAGAGGTGAGTGTGGGCGCGGGCCCGTATCTCACTATCAGCAGGAGCGCGGACGGGGTTCCATGACTCATTAGTAGCAGGCCAGGGGTGAGGCCTTAGATCAGGAGTATTGTAGAGTGTGATAGCTGCTTTTTGTGTGTTATGTTATATGTTGTATGTGTTTAGCGGGCGAGACCCAGAGACTGTTGCATGGAGGCTGCTGGTCCAAGACTGCGAGCAAGAATCGGAGCTTGTCCCAAAACACTAACAAAATTCTGCTGCAAATCAGGTTGCCGACTATGAGATCAGGGCTTAGTGGAGTTCTGTTGTGTGTTCCAATTTTTGACCAACGATTTGTGGATTTTCCATAATTATTGGAGGAAAAGAAAAGTGTTGAGTATGAAGTCACATTGGAGTCAAGAAGTGAATCAATGAAGCTTCACGAGACTCATGTGAGAGTAGCATGTTCTTGGCTTCCAAAAATGATGGAAACGGCTTGGTGTTTGTGATGACATCAATGATGCTATGGTACAAGGGAGGGAGTTGGGTAAGGATTTCCAACACAAGTTCAATATTGGTGATGGGTGATTCAACATCCTTAAGATCATTTGGAAGGTTCTTGAGGGTATGGCAAAGTTAAGTGATGTAGTTGTAGCCTTTCTTTGTACTACAAAAGTGATCTTAAAGCCGTAACATTCAGGACATCTTATAGTTGTGAAAAAATTCTTGAAGTCTATCCCACAGATCTTTGGCAGAATAATCATCGCTGGAAATAATCTGGAGAAGACTAGGATCATAGGTGCTATAAAACTAGAACTTTATGCGTGCATCAACTGAGAACCATTCCTGATCATCATTACTGGTGGGTTTTGACTTTCCCGATAAGTGACCATAAATCATTGTTCCATGGCACATGTTAGAAAAGATTTACCTTTACAGCTTGTATCATGAACCATCAGCATTCGATTTAAAACTGAATTGGTTGTAAAAATTGGTAAGGGAGCAGACCAGGTTCAATTTGGATGTAACAGTGATCAATGAAGAAGCTGGTATGGTGGACATAATGGGCAGTCACGATGGTATGTAGGGCATGCAACAGATGAAAGCGTAGGTGGGCATGAGCTATGTAGAGGTTTCAGTCTTACAGAAACCAAGGCGGACGTGAAGCACCCGGACCAGAAAAAAAAAGAAAAAGGAGGGCAGTCAAGATGAAGAAACCGACAAGAATAGAACAGCTCGTAGCAGGAAAAAAAATTTGGACATGGAGAGGCACCATACGTGAGAATGAAAGGGTTTAGAAATCCTAGCTTGATACCATGTTAATTGTGGTAAAAGCCCTCTTGATTAGGGTATTGTATTGCATGGATATATATATATATATATATATATATATATATATATATATATATATACACACACACACACACACACACATAAAGTCCCCTATACAAAACATAGTGAAAAATAAAGACTATAAATTAACAGTTTCTACAAACCTTCAAGGTTCTAAATGGCGTGAGGCGTGGCGTGGCGGCAAGATCAAGCCTCAAGCTTAACGAGCCATGACATTTTTCAAGGAGTGATGACATTGTTGTAATTTGGTAGATTAACTAAACTACAAACATGTTTACAATTTTCAGATTTGCATTTCCTCCTTTAGCTACTCCAGCTTCACTATAGCATCCAATTTTCATACTTTTCATATTACAATGTAACACTTTAAAAAATCAACCTATCTTATTAGTTGCATCAACCTCGATGTTTGTGTGGTTTGATATTAAAATTCTAGAACAATGAATTCGGATCCCATGTTTATCAATCATACTCAGGAAAGGAAGGCAAATCGAAACTAACACAACCTTTAAATCAAAAAATGTTATTATTTTGCTAGATTTGGAATAATAGAAGTAGGTTGCTATTTACCGTATAGTAAATTCCTAAAATGGAATTTAAGGAAAAGTAAGTTGTTACTTATGTAGTTTGACCATAACACGAGGATGTGTCATATAGGATTGTTATTTATGCAATCTCATACTGTATAGATAGTAAATTCCTAAAATTATTCCTTTTTGCAATTAAAGATTAATATCAGACTTAAGAGTTAAGAGTGTTTGGTTGGGTTAAAAATTTAAAAAAACCTATAGATAATCTACCTATTCTAATAAACGACTGTGGTTTCCACATAAAAATGATAATCTACCTGTTCCTTTGTACGTCATCTACCAATGGTTATCTACCTATTCGAAACATAAAAATGATAATCTACCTATTATAATAAACGACTGTGGTTTCCACATAATTAATGGTTATCTACCTATTCGAGCCTCATGCAGATTCAGCTGTTGAGAAACATAAGAAATCACTCGTCCCCTTTGCATAAGGACCGCCCCCAAACCAGTGATGGATGCATCACAAAATACTACAAAATCCTCGGAACCCTCTGGAAGGGTCAACACTAGGCCTTGCATAACCTTTATTGCAACGTCTCAAAAGCATCCTGCTGCTCAGGGCCCCACCGGAAATCCACTCCCTTCCTCGTTAGATGAGTGAGGAATACTACAATCTTGGAGAAGTTTCGAATAAATCTCCGATAGTATCCCACTAAACACAAGCAACTCCTGATCTCTGAGGGAGATTTTGGAACCTCCCACTACATCACGGCCTCGATCTTGGCCGTATCGACCAAAATCCCGTCTTAGTTAACGAGATGTCCCAAGAATTGGACCTCTCGTAACCAAAACTCACACTTCAAGAACTTGGCATACAACTGTTCCCGCCTTAATACTCCCAAAGGCTGTCGAATGTGCCTCTTGTGCTGATCTCTGGTCTTGGAATACACCAATATATCATCAACGAACACAATGCAGATCGGTCTAGCATTGGCATGTACACCCGATTCATCAAATCCACAAACATTGCATGCACATTGGTGAGCCCAAATGACATCACCAGGAACTCGTAATTCCCATAATGAGTCCGTAACGTGGTTTTATTCACGTCCTTCTCTCTCACTCTCACTCTCACCTGATGATATCCGATCCTCAGATCAATCTTGGAGAACCAAGATGCACCCTGCAACTGATCAAAGAGGTCATTAATCCGCAGATGGGGATAACAGTTCTTCACCGTCAACTTGTTCAACTCCCGGTAATCAATGCACATCCGACATGAACCATCCTTTTTCTTGAAGAACAGTATCGATGCTCCCCACAGTAAATTGCTCGGTCCTAATGAACTGTTTTCCTAACAGCTCCCAAAGCTAAGAGGAAAACTCCTACATCTCAGGTGGTGCCAAGCGGTATGACGCCTTAGCAATCGGAGCCGCACCTAGCACTAGATCAATCTTGAACTCGGCCTTCCTCTCGGGAAGCACACCGGGTATCTCCTCCGGGAATACATCGGCAAACTCCCTGACAACTGGCACACTGGGTAACTCATTAAGACCACATTTTTATGACTCAAGACCCCTAATAAGGTCTGAAAGGATGGCTTATTGGGTCAAGAACATGCCATGCTCAAGAATCACCATTTTTAGGACAAAAAGTGTCTTAAAGGATGAGATATCTAGATCTACAAGATGGAGTGATCAAAATGTGAACTTTATACATCCTGGAGGTTGCTAACAAGAAGGTGATCTTAGATCCAAGACTCCTCCAAGGTCCATGCTCTTCTCACCAATCTCTTCTTCTTCAAGAACACCTCCAAAACACTCCAATGGCCTCCAAATGCACTCTTTTAACTTAGGGTTTGCTTCTTTTAACTTAGGGTTTGCTTGGGATCGTTTTTCACAGAGGGAACTTGATGAAGAAACAAGAAATGAGGCTATAATGGGGTTTATATATGGACCAAACCCTAAAATTTTGGTTTTGCACGTTCTTCACGTACGCCCCGCGTACGAGGTGTATGACCAGCGTACTAGGGCGCACCCTAGTACGCCTAGCGTACACAGTGTACGCTCAAGTACTACACTTGTACAAAATGCCACAATGGGCCAATCTAGCAACCTTCTTCAAACCCAAGGGTCAAAATGCAATATTATTCAAACATAGGGTTGAAATTAAAATTACCTTGACATCGGGATGTTACAATCTATTTTGTGACACTAGCGTGACATACCATTCTAGCATGATATTTGCCCAAAATAGGAAGAACACATCAATCTATAATAGTAAAAGACATCTACTTCGCGAATGGAGGTACCACCCCAATAGAGTCTTAATCCCTTTTTTGGGATTACTGTCCAGACCTATACTCAATTTTTATGCAGTCACATTCAATGTATGCATGACACCACTTTTCATTTGACTTCTCAAACACACAATTTCCATGATGCATTTTTATATAAAAGTTATAATTGTTTTTCCATATCTCATTTTTATAACAATTATAACAAAAAAAAAATTATCAAATCATGTATTATATACCAAATACTGTATATCTCATTTGTATAACATTTATAATAAAAAATCTATCAAATCATTTATTATATACCAAATACTCCGTCTCTCATTTATGTAATATTTATAATAAAAAATTTGTCAAATCATGTATTATATACTAAATAGTCAGATAACCATGAAAATATATTTTTATTCACATACACCATATATCCCAAACGGAGAAAAAGTCACAAAGTACTCACTTGGGTAGTTACGATTACTAACTATTATTCATTTTAAACTTTTGACTTCGTTAGTTGTATCTCCTTTATTAATAAACAAATTCACGACATTAATATCTTATTTCATGTTTAAGCTTTAAGCTTAATTCTAATTTTATACTAATGACACTTTTTATATACATTGTAGTGTCACTGGTACATTCATAATATTTTTCCAAGATTCTTTAAAGTATAAAAATATTTTGCCACTAATTATGTTAGATTTGGTGCTTTAGCAAATCACGTGACAATAATATCGGGACTTATATTTTTAGAAACCGCAAAACGCACCACAGATGTTCAAAACCGCGTGATGCGGTGCGGTTTGATGCGGACGGTTTATGCGGTTTAGTTGCGGTTTGTGCAGTTTGATGAGTTGTTCAACATTAAATCTATCAAAAAATCAAAAACCTGACCGGGTTAAAAAAATTGATTGCTTTCATTTTATAAAAACAAACATAATTTTTGAGTTAAATCGTTTTTAATAAATTATGATTCATGCTACTATAGTTTTGTAAGTATCATTGTTATTGCTTTATATTGCCGTTATAGTTGCTATATTCTTGTAAACCATGAGATGTTGATCTAATAGTGATTTAATGTTACGTTATAGATATTTGGTTATTGTAAAAAATATATTTATATACATCGTTTCTAAAGCGTGATTTGAAGTAATAACAAATTAGTAAAGAAAAAAAAGTATATATACATAACATGCGGAGCGGTGCGAACCGCAGTTTTATAAATACAAACCGCAAACCACACCGCATAGTGCGGTTTGATAAAATGATGAACCGCAAACCAGACCACAAAATTCTAAACCGCATTATGCGGTGCGGTTTGGTGCAGTGCGGGCGGTTTGTGCGGTTTTTTGCACAGCCCTAGTTTTCACCTTTTTTGAACTCTGTATATTGCATGTATATGAATGTATTATACCAAATAAGTGAAAATGGAATAATATTCTAAGAGAGGAAAGGGAAGAAGGTCTCCTTTTCCTTTGGTTCTTTCTTGATTGAAGAATCCGTAAGTTGCATATTCCAAAGAAACATTCAAAAAAATAAACTCAATAATTTCTTCCACGTGTTCGGACGAATTTTCACTCGATCTTTCGTTGATTGCTGCGGGGCCCATCTATCCCTTCTCAGAGGAAATTAATTTGGCAACGTTTTGGCACCGACCATGTGCCGCCACTCGCAGCCACGCACCGGCGGAATGGCCGGTGGTCGAGTGCCATCGGTGCTGTGTTTCTTTTCCTTGTTTCGGTCAACTTCAAACGACTGTTATTTCTTCATCCTAACTATGTTTTACCCGATTGTTTTTGTGTTATTTAGTATGTCATGATCTCTTTCAAATGATATATAGTTTGCTTAATTTGGATGTCGTGAAGTCAATCTTCCAAGCCTTCAAAGTTGGCATATTAACTAACGTTATTATTTTTTAAAAATTAACGATTTTACTCCTGGGTATTCCGACAAGGTTTTTGGCCGTTCGAAACTATTATCTAGTTATTATAGATGAATGTAAACTTTTAAAATTCATCCTCCCAAACCCGGTTCTATTTTAAACTTAGTTTTAGTTATCAACATTTTCTTAACAAATTTAACTTTTTATTAACTTCTCGTGTTTGTATCTTCTTTGTACCAACTTCAATCTACTTGATTCTTGTTTCTATATTTTCTTCTTCATTTTAAGTTCATGTTAAATTCAAGTATCGTTTCAATTGATCATATATAATTATAGTAATTTAGCCCGAAATATTAGCATTTTACAATTTTCATTTTATACTTATAAATATTCTAAGCGTTTATTTTTACCATAATTTTCTTGCAACTTTGAGTACTAATTTCTCATTGCCACGACCTCGGTTTTGGCAAATTCCTTTTGGGTTACATACTTTGTAATCCCCTCTTTACGCTACAAATTACAACTCGCGATCATTTTGTAATTTATTTTATACGGTTTCAAAGTAGGGATCTTTGCCTTTTTGAAATTTTCATATTTCATATATTTTTACATTGTAGTTTACTTTTTGTTTGTATTGAGTTTCATACATAACTCGATTTAAATTTTATTATACATTCATTTCTACATAATTTCTACATATATATACATTGTACATTTATTATTTCGTTAAATTCTACTTTTAAAATCCCAAATATTCGCACGACTTTTGGGATGTTACATAATACAAGAAATTGGAAGGCTAAAATATTATGGATAATCGACAAATCAAACTCCAAACATTTCTTCTTCAACTCCTCCACACATTTCTCAGATAGCTTCCCATGCATCTTCTTTCTCCCTTTCCAGTAACTTATCTATGTGTGATGAATATTTTACCATTTTTTTTTCAGATAAACAAGATAATCGACATAACCTATAATACCCGATTACAATAATTGAATAAAATTTAATGGTAACCCGCATAAAAAAAGTTAGTGAGTATAAAAAAAATATTAAAAAATAGATATTTTTGTGTTTTGGGATATAAAAAACTTTACAAACCTTTAAAATGTTTATCAATAACAAAAATATGTTTATTAAGTAAAGACATTTATGCATTAGTAATAATAATCTTACGTAACTTGGTAGGTGGGTAAAGGTTACGGATTACTGTTCGAAAACTAAAAATACATAACGTGGAATGCCATGAACCGCTAAATATATGCATCGTCTAATAAAGACCTGCCACACTGACTCAATCATATACTAATTCGAAGCTAACAACAAGTTTTCCATGTATATATAAATGGCCTCATCCGATTTTCTATTTTTGTCTTCTCCTCCATCTTCCACTGAAGACCTGCAACAATGGCGGAAAGATATCACCAAAGCCTTGCAAAATCTTCTTTCCTCCAACACCATCCTTCCTGTCTGCATCTTCAAACTTCCAGAAACCCTCACCTCCGAAAAACCAGACGCTTACGTTCCCCAACACATCGGTCTCGGACCTATCCACCATTTCCGAACCGACCTCTACAGCAAGCAAGAAAAGCTTAAAATCGTCACAGCAAATATAATTCTACAACCCTGCAATGTCACGACCGAGTTCGAAAAGATTTTACTAGAGAATCTCATAAATATTGTCCCAGTTGCTGAATACTGCTACGACTTGTCTTTCGACATCGATGATGATGTTTTAGCATGCGTTTTCGCCATAGATGCACTCGTGTTGCTTGATGTTTTATCGAAAGTGAGAGACGGACGTTCAACGGCGTATATGGAAGATGTTATGATGCTTGAAAACCAAATCCCGTTAGTGATCGTAATCGAACTACTAAATGCTCTTGACGTATCAACCGGCGATTCTGCCAATTTGTTTCTTACGAATTTGTTGCTTAACTTTTGCCAAACACGAGCGATTTTTAAGTTTATTATGCCCAAAAATCAGTTTGATCTTGGTATAGATAATCGCTTTCATCTGCTTGATTGCATGCATCACTTGATCGTAAACCATACTATTCCGCCAATCCCTTCTGCTCGAATCAATTTCTCTGTTGGTATAAATCTAGAGAATGTGGAAAACGTAGTACAAACCGCAGGAGAGTTATTCCCTTGTTTAAATGTCTTTTTTAAGCCTATTTTACTCCTACTCAAATTGCCATGGGACAAGATCGGAAGTTTGATCAAGAAAATGTTGGGAGATCCTCCTGAGGTGCTTGAAATCGACATCCCTTCGGTTTCACTTCTCACAAGAATCGCAAAGATTGGATTTTCCACGACAATTGGAGGCATTCGGGACATTAAATTCGACGAGGAAAATCTCACATTTTGCCTCCCCATTCTTGATTTGAAACATGATTCTGAAGTTATATTAAGAAATTTGGTGGCATACGAAGAGTTGATGTTCAAGAGTGGTATCGCTACAAATCTTGATTTCACGGAGTACGTGGATTTCATGTGTGGGATCGTTGATAGTGTTAAGGATGTAGAGATTCTTCGGGAGAAAGAAGTCATCGTAGGTGATATGGAGGATGAGGAAGTTGTAAAACTTTTTAATGGGATTACTAAATCGAGTGTGAAAGTAAATGGGCAGAAATCGAAGTTGCAAAATACCATTGAGAAAGTAAATAACCATTATGGTAATATTCCAAGAATTAAAGTTTTTCGCTTTCTCAAGAAGCTGTTTTTGGCATCGTGGAAAACTCTTGTAGTCGTGTTTTCGATTTTGGGTCTACTGTTGGCTATTTACGTTGGTGTTTGTGAAGTTTATGAATGTAAGGATCGTTTTGGGCTTGGTGAGGGTCGATTGGTCATTCCTTATGTTACCATGAATAACAAACTTCTTGATTTTTAGGTCATTAGGCTGATGAATAATAATGCGAGCTTGCAATGAGTGTTTAATAGAAGGTTATCTTGTATCATACAACTTCTTGATTATGAGTTTGTTGAAGTTTGAAATGACCTTTTTAAATTAAATTACAAGTTTACTACTGTATGTAGTATGTAAAAAGTCATTGATTTAATCAATGTATTTCATTACAATTTGTACTACAATTTGTTTTTGTTGCATATGTTTATTTTTACACATATATGGATTTAAAGCACGGCCCTTACGTGTTGCCATCAGCCATGTGACGTAGACACAGGGGCATTGTAGTCATTTGGCCTTTCTATATTCTTTGTGCAATTAACCGCCATTTTAATTATTCTCATCAATCGAGGGGTTTTGAAGTTTCAACTCATCTGATGAGAAACACATCGGTAAGGTGGTTTTTCCAGCAGCTTCTAAGCTCCTATACACGACCTTTCTTCACAATTCCAGCTTTCCAGAACATAAGCTTCAATCTCTATCCATCTAATTAACCTTATCTACATTTCATGTCACAATGGTACAATGATCAACACAACCTGCATAAACCACATTAAGTTAGACAAATACCATCAATACTATTTATTAGTATTTTATTGACAAGACCGGACAACAATTGCATCTTCGAATACCTCCCTTCAATCTTATTAATAAAATGGGTTAAAGTAGTTTAACTTTTCTATCAAAAAATCATGCCGATAAGCATTGAGATATTTAAAAGATATACTTTTGTAAAGTAGTATTAACCATTTGAATCTTGACAACCCATCGACAGTCATTTTCCTTGTCAGATGAATGCGGAACTTTGTTCGGTTCATGAAAAATAGTATTAGAAGCCAAAAAAATCAAAACTCCATTATGAGAACTAGGTGTAAAAGCCAAATATTATAAGGGTTAATTAAAAAAAATAAAATATAAATGTCTAAGTATTTAAAAATTTTAGATTTATAAAAAATAAGAAAAATAACGAATTATTAAAATTGATTTTTTTTATCTTTTAAATTTAAATAAATAAACAAAATAAATTATGAAGTTTTAATTTGAGAATTTTGAAATAAGAAGATAAGTTTATTAGTAAAACTAATATTTATTTATTATTATATTTATTGTAATTATTGCATTTAAGTATTATGTGGAACTTATTAAAATAGAAAAACTAATAAAATGACATATGGAAAAAATAAATTAATTCAAAATAACCTAAAAATGACATTTGCCAAATTAAATAAGAACGTGACATGTGACAAAAAAACATTAATTTATTAAAGTAGATATATATTAACATGTTTTAATCTTTAATCCCAGATCAAATAACTTTAAAATCCATAATATTTCACATACTTTCCCCAATATTATAAATTAGGGGTGAGCAAAAGCAGGCACCCGGCCAATTGCTTGGAACCAGAACCAGAAATGGAACCATTGGTTCCTAAAATATTAGAACCGAAACCGAAACCGCATATACCAGTTCTTTATATTTTAGAACCGGTCTTGAAACCATTTAACACCGGTTCCAATGCCAGGTACCTAGTAGTAGTACTCAAAGATGGTTGAACTCGAGACTTTTGAGTCCTATAAAAACCCTTGGCAACACACAATAATGGTTATCAATGCATTTCCCTCTTGAAGCATCACAAGAATTCCGTTTTATAAAGAGTGTCCTTCCACATTTTTCCTTACCACCAACCACGTGGGATTGAAATATTGAAACCAAGGATACCTTTTTTTTTCATTCACATTCTGCTTGCATACACTTTTGCTCAAACACATTGGTGTTAGCTTACTATTAATTCGTTTTTAGTATTCATTGTGTTTGGTACAAACACATGTTACAACATATGCGATGTTTTATATATGTATATTATTATTAGGGTTTAGGTTATTTTTGGTCACTTAATTTTTGGTTTTGTCCTCATTTGGTCACTTAACTTTTTTTAAGTTTTAAAAGGTCATCAAACTTTTGATTTTGTGCTCATTTAGTCACTTAACTTTTGGTTTGGTCACTTAACGTTTAGATTTGTGCTCATTTAGTCACCTAACTTTTAAAATTGTGCTCATTTAGTCACTAAATTTTAAAAAAAAAAAAAAAAGTTTAGTGACCAAATGATCACAATTTTAAAAGTTAGGTGACTAAATGTGACCAAACCAAAAGTTAAGTGACTAAATGAGAACAAAGCCAAAAGTTTGATGACCTTTTAAAACTTAAAAAGAGTTAAGTGACCAAATGAGCTCGAAACCAAAAGTTAAGTGACCAAAAATGACCTAAACCCTTATTATTATTATTATTATTATTATTATTATTATTATTGGTAAATAAGAAAATTCATGGCTTATTCAATATTCATATCCTCAGGTGGGGATTTAAAAGTTGCATTTGTATAATTAGATTACATGATTCTTATTTAAATAAAAAAGCTACATTATTTTCTGTAACGACCCAAAAATCATGGGGTAAAAATTTTATGTTTTTTTATATATCTAAGCATTGATACCATTTATTTCAAACATTCCAAATCCCCATTAAATAAAATAATTATCAGAGTTCATCCCAAAACCATTCATTGTGGAAATCATATATGTGTGCACTCCGATCAATCCGAGCCCTTCATTTCCAAATCGATGCAACCTGAAACCAAAACTGTAAACCGTAAGCACAAAGCTTAGTGAGTCCCCAAGAGCATACCTCACACACAATCCACATAACATATATCGTATTAGCTGTAAAAAGCTATCTCTACCATTATCACATATCAATCAGCTATAAAAGCTACTCTACCACGTATCACATATCAAATAGCTATAAAAGCTCTCTCTACCATTAGCACATATCAATTAGCTATAAAAGCTACTTCTTCCACATATCACATATCAAATAACTATAAAAGCTATATTTACCATTGGCACATATCAATGAGCTATACAAGCTATCTCTACCGTTAGCCACAAAGGCTATCTTTACCATTAGCAACAAGGCAATCTCTACCATCAGCCATAAAGGTTGTATCTACCATTAGCCACAAGGGTATCTGTACAATCAGCCATAAAGGTTGTCTCTACCATTAGCCACAAAGGCTATCTCTACCACATATCACGCATACATACATATCACACACCTCTACATAGCAAGTATACCAACTATCATAAAATGGGCCGGCCTTGGTGCCTTAGACCCAATAGTATGGTAAGAAGACTCACCTCTCAAAGGCTGAACTGATAAACTGGATTCAGGTATATCCTGTGCTGCTCTTCCCAAACTATTTATAATCAATGAGTAAATATCTCAGCATAGTCCCATAAATACCCCCAGGGTCAACCTTGGTCAAAGTCAAAGTCTATAGTCAAGGTTAACAATCCATATTGACCTTGACTCGTGCGAGTACGATAATTCACTCGTCGGGTTCCCTACTTAACTCGCCGACCCGTCGAGTCACCCGAGGGACTCGTCAAGTTCCTTGGTGTTTACGGCCGTAAACCACCAATCGTACACCTTGACCGTAAGCCCTTGGCTGCACACCCTTGTACACACACCCTTAGCCGTGAACCCTCGCGACTCGCCGAGTCACAAGAACGACTTGACGAGTTCCCACGTATTCGGTCCTTTCCAGTGGGATTTAAGGTCCCAAACTTCAGATCCATAATCTCTTAGTGATAATACCACGTAAAGTTGCCAACTTTACGTTCCTACTAAGTCTCATAATGCCAAAACCACATCAACAAGCTTCTTACAAGTCCCACATGCATGAATAAGAGTTTGGGTGCACAAAGGAGACAACTTTATGACATCTAGGACCTAAGAAGTTCCACATCTGGAACCATATCCTTGTGATAGGTCCAGATCCAAACTTGGTTCCATTTCCTTAAGAATAGCCATAATCTCCACAAAGAAATCAAAGCTAAAAGTAGCAGATTAACACCTCAGACAGATGCCCAACATGAAATAGGTGCTAGATCTAGTATTTTCCCATACTAGGGTTTGTAATGATGTATATATAGGGGCAAACCCTAAAATTGGGGTTTTCCTTTAATAACCCTGACTCACCGAGTAGGCCTTCCGACTCGCTGAGTCTCTTTCGACCCGTGCCCAAAATGCCTCGACCCTACTCGTGGAGTCGGACTCTCAACTCGCCGAGTCCATGCATAACATTTCCCCCAAATGGTACTTCTAACTGATACTCGAAACAGGTGTTACATTTTCTATATATATATATATATATATATATATATATATATATATATATATATATATATATATATATATATATATATATATATAGGTTCCAGCGGGTACCCAACGGTTATCGGTTTTGAAAAGATGAGAACCAAAACTAGAACTGCTTAAGGCGGTTCCGGTTCCGAAACCGGCGGTTCAGAGACGGTTCCAGTTTTTGAAACGGGTATCCAATTCCGCTGCTCACCCCTATTATAAATCCACAAAACTGACAACCTTAGAGATTCACACCTATAAATACTAACTCCAATCCCATGAAACTTTTTGAAGTGCCTCAAAGCCCTTAAAGGGAGCTCTAGGTGATCAAGGTCCTAGAGATGCATAAATTGATCAAGAGGCTGAATGGTAAAAAAATGTCTAAACGAGTAATGGTAAAGTAAATCTAACTATTTAGTCAATTTATATTAGTTTGTAATGTTATATATATATATATATATATATATATATATATATATATATATATATATATATATATCATGTTAATTTTATTAGACGATGAGACACAATCTAAAAATAAAGAAATGTACCAGGAAAAATTAAGAAACGAAGCTTTTTCTCCACACCACTATCGAAAAGAATGCATGCGTAAGAATTGTTGAGAAGAAACGTACCGGTAACCACGGTAGGATCTGCTATTACTTCTTCATGACCAATTACCAATACCCTTCCTACACCGCGATCATTCTTTGACTTAGGACAATCTCTCTTGAAGTGTCTTGTCTCACCACACTAGTAACAAGCTTGACTTACTCGCACGTCGTGGACTTGGGAGATAGGTTGTTCTGGCGCTTTATAGAAACGGGCAGTGTGCCCTTTCTGTTGTAGTTTTTGCAGTGCATTTCCTTGCAAACTCCTATGTGATTGAAATTGCACTTGTTACACTTTGGCAAGGTTCCGGCATATCGACTCGGGGTTGCTGGACTAGTAGAAACAGTGGTAGGAATAGAAGCAGGAACAACATCGGGAACAGTAGCAGCATGAACTGCCACCGTTTGTTGCTTCTTTGTGGGCTCTTGAGATGATTTGACCTTTCTTTTGTTCCAAAATTTCTTTTTGCTACCTCCTTCTTCGGGTTGCTCTGGAATGGTTGTCATGAAGCCTTGATGAAGTCCATGATCTACAAGTGCCTGTGCCAAATGCTTGGCACTATCGAAAGTAAGTAGGTTGGCAGCAATCACGTTCCCTTGGATCTGAGGAAATAGTCCCTAGATATACCTTTACTCTTTCTTACTCTCCGGAGTGACCATTCCGGGACATATTATAACCGGGTCACTAAATTTGGCAGTATAATCAACAATGTCAGAGTCTTTCATTGTCAAACCCCAGAGTTCTTGTTCTAGCTTTTCCACCTTGCCCCTCGGGCAGTACTCCGCTAGCATTAGGACCTTTAAGTCTTCCCAACTCATGGCATTGGCTACTGGGAGAGATAATGACTTGACATAGCTATTCCACCAAGAGAGGGCTTTGTCCAAGAAACTGCTGTTGGATTAGATGTCTAAGTTCATAACTATTTCTAAGATGTACTTGACCCGGTTGGCATGGTCTATTTGGGTTGCATGGCATTGCAACACTTGGATAGACTAAATGATAGAAAGGACACTTAAGGATTATTAATATATTATAAGTTCTAATATATTAATAATATTATTTAATTAGTATTGATCAAGAATTCATTTGCAATTAATTAAGTGATCAAAAAGGAGACTAATTAAATATATGGGGTTGATTGTGTAAATCATCTATTCTTGTATAGTGAGCTAATGATCCATGGTTTATATGTATTGGGCTAAAAGCCATAAGGTGTTCCATGGATAGTCCATGGAGGTTACAAACCCACGGATCATGGGATATGGAAAGCCATGTCAAGTAGGGTTTACATGTTGTAACCCTACTTGTGACACAACTATAAAAGGACCCCATGACTAGCAAAATCGGCACTACTAATTGAAGAACAAGAGGGCTAGCCGATTTTGAGTGATAAGTGTCTTCTCTCAAGGTTATTCCAAGAGTTGTTGTGTTGTGTGAGACATTTGAGGCATCACACTTGAGGTGGTAGGCTCACAAGGTTCTCAAGGAATACAAGCAATAAGAAAGGTATGTTTTCTTACTAGCTTTTATGATTCAAGTTCCCCATGCCATGCTAGATAGCTTAAGAACCATGGAAATCAAATTTGCATGTATCTTAGTAAAACATAGATCCAAGGTTTCTAGGGTTGCATGTACACCTTAGGAGTGTTAGAATGCTCAAAACCCTTCAGTGGTATCAGAGCCTAGGCATGTTTTCTTGATAGTTGATGCAAATTGTTGAAAAAACTTAACTTTTCTGCATTCTGTGGCATGAACTCGCCAAGTCCATGGGGGGACTCGGCGAGTCCATGTGTTAATTCATCCTACTCGTCGAGTAGGTTCTTGCACTCTACGAGTAGGAGCCTTTGAATGCAGATATTCGAGTTTTGCTACTGGAAATGGACTAGAAACATTACCCTAAACTGTTTTGGTCTTATAAAACATGTTTTAGCTGGTGTAATGGTTATGGTAATCCATTTTCAATAGCTATTATCAAAATTTCAAGTCTTATATGCTGTTTTTATGATTCTTGAAATTGTTGATATGAATGTTCATACACTTATGAGTTTAGAATATCATAGGAATTATTTGCAACTTGCTTGGTAGTTTAATTCTTAATATTTATATGTTTTAATGGACTCCATAATTTTTCCTCAAGTTATGGATTACCAAAAGTCTTTCTTTTAAAGTCCATTAATAAACACATAGGTTACATAAAATGAAAAGTCTCTCATTTTAATAAACCATTAACTCATAAATTATGAAAGATGAAAAGTTTTAAAAGTTACAAAACTTACCCTCAAGTTTTGGAACATGTAAATTCACTTTAAAAACTTTAGCTCCAACCCCTAGATTTTTAAAAGTTAAAATTCAACCCTTATACTTTATCATATTATAAGCTAATAATATATATATATATATATATATATATATATATATATATATATGTAAGGACAAGTCATTTTACCGTTAGTAGGCATCATTCACGAAGTCGGTCTATAAGGGGGGGTATAAGGTTGTTGCCTATAAAATGACAGCTTAATGGGTGTCCACGCTCACCCACCGCTTCCTTGACCGGTGGAGGGTTGTTAGCCGAACGGGTAGGACAATGACTTTAATCCTCATTAAAACTATGATGAATGTAAAGTAACTAAATATTTTTTTTTTAATTCTCAATCTTAGTTTTTTAGGATAATGTGAATCAGATGGTAACCCATGAAATTACACTTTGCACTTTGATTAAGTCGTTAGTGGAGCGTGTGTGGTTAACCGACACACTAACCTAGACTTAACAAGGTAGGCAAAGGGTGGGTTAAGGTTTATCATAGATCGGTGTAGCATGTGTGGTTAACCAGCACATTGGTTAGGTGATAAACATTAAGAGTACCAAACAATTTGCATGGTTACTTCACACATTGTTTTGTGATCCTCGGCATCCCAGTCACAAAACTTGAAGGGCAGACTCGAGATTGAAACATGCCATTGAAAAGTTCAATGAATCTCAAAGAATGTAGGATTTTTAAAACTAATTAAAATCTAATAATTTATTGCGTTTTCAATGGTGGAAATTGGTGAATCGTCATTCACCTACCTTTAAATATTTTAAAGCTTGGATTACGGCATCCCCCTTCTAAGTTATAAAATATTGTGTTGGGTCCTAGCCTTAATATTACATTTGGGTGTCTTATTAAGGACTATATATATATATATATAATCTAAACTTGTCCTTTTTTCTTTTCAGATGTCTTCCAATAATGTTGCTTCTGGCTCAAACCCTACCGACTCCTTCTCTTTCTTGAACCTTTGTGGGAGAGTCATCTTTGATGGATCCAACTCTATAGAATGGATCAGGAACATTAGGAAGGTCGTTCGGTATGAGGACAAGGAATATGTCCTCGACAAGGAGCTTAAAGAACTTGATGAGTCGTCTGCTACTCCTGAGGAGATCGCTGAATTCCGGGCACATGAGAGAGATGCCACTAAGGTGGCATGTATCATGTTGGCCACAATATCAGTTGAGCTCCAAAAGTCCTATGAGGACTATTACCCTTTTGCGATACACCAAGACTTGATGGACCGCTACCATCAGAGTGCTCGTCAAGAGCGATATGAAATCATCTCCTTCATGATAACAACTCGGATGAAGGATGGTGAACCTATCACGGGCCACATGCAGAAAATGCAACGGTATATAGACCATTTGCTGAAACTGAATGTGAACTTTCTCGAGGAGTTGGCAATTGACATCATTTTGCACTCCTTACCTTCTTGTTATGATCAATTCCGAATAACATCCTACATGAACAAGGAGGAAGTTACACTCAGCAAACTTCAAGGACTCTTGAAGACCGCCGAACGTGGTCTTAAGGGTAAATCGGTTGATACCACTCCTACTCCTACCGCGGCCCTTGTCTTGGAAATCGGGCAAGGCAAAGGAAAGAAGAGGAAGAGCCCTTAGAAGGTTACAAAGGGAAAGTTCCTTGATGGCTCCGCATTCCAGTGGAACCAAGAAAGGTTCTGTCACTCCTTCTGTCAACCCTAAAGAGGATGAATGCTTCTATTGCCATGAAAATTCGCATTGGAAGCAAAACTGCCCAAAGTACCTGCAAGATGTTAAGAATGAGAAAATGAAACCAAAACCATGCAGGTATTTACACTATATTGTCTAATAACTCACCCCATTCGAATTCTTGGGTCCTTGATACTGGTTGTGGTATTCACATATGTTATGATTTGCAGGGACTAAGAAGAAATTAGAATGTGGAGCATGGAAAGATAAACTTGATCATGGGGAATAGGAAAGCTTCACCTGTCACCAAGAATGGAGTTTGCTAAGGAGTGGGTTAGTGTTAGATTTGAATAAGTGTTGTTACTCGTCTGAAATGGCGAGAAATATTATTTCCTTTCAAGGTTATTACAAACAAGGTTTCACCTTTTCATTTGATAATGAATGTGGTGGTATTATTGCTTTCTTTAATAATGTTCTTTATGTTAAAGCATTACCTTGTGATGGTGTGTATGAAACTATGTTGATTGTTGGTAACCTAGGAAATTGTCACACCCCGAAAATCAAAGGCGGAAACATTTCCGGGGTTGACTCCAAGTTGTGTATCAAATCCAATGTACATAGTAATCACAGTAAACAACCATTACATTACATATATATGAAAGTTTACATTTGGTTCAAAAGTAAATTGTACAAAAGTTATACATATATCATATGAATAAAACGAGACGAGTCTTCCACGCACTCCGTCTTCACCAAAAGAGATCACTGGGTACCTGTCTAACTTGGACCTGAGAATACAAGCAGTTTGAAAATCAGCATAAATCTGGTGAGTTCATAAGCGGTTTTGTTTTATGAAAATGTATCGGTTTCCTTTAGTTTTCCGAAAAGGTTTGTTATCCAAGAAAATCTCATATTTTCTTATGTAAAGTTAGTTTGGTTATCTTTCGTTACAGTTCAGTTACACGTTATATGTTAACCCCAGGAAAATCCCATATTTTCCTAAATGCAAGATTTACTGAATAAAACAGAGTATAGTTTAATACACAAAACTATATTTTGAAAATCATAGGATTACTATCCCGAATACGATATGAAATACCATAATATACACGAACTGTAGATAGAAAGTAGTTTGAAAACCTTGGGACTAACATCCCGAACTAGTTACAAGATAGTTTGATAAAACCATGGGATCACTATCCCGAAACTAGATATAAGATAGATCGATAAAGCCATGGGATTATCATCCCGTACAAGATATAGTTTCAAAACCATGGGACTACTATCCCGAACAGGATATAGATTCAAAACCATGGGATTACCATCCCGAACAAGATATAGATTCAAACCATGGGATTACCATCCCGAACGAGATATAGATTCAAAACCATGGGATTACCATCCCGAACGAGATATAGATTTAAAATAAAATCCAGGCTGTGAATAAATTTATATTAATACATATTGTGAGTCGGGTAACCATGCTGATACGAAGATGAGACCTCCTTGACGTTAGTCAAACGTCGGACGATATCCAGAATTTGTCACCCCAGGCGTGCCCGCCTAACTGTAGCTAGCAGTTAAGGTGTGGGATTGTCAGTCCCGAATAGATCTATTCACAAATTCCTCGCTCTCCCTCCAGGGGACTCTGGTTACACTTCCGGGGAGGATTTACTGATCATCCATAAAGGGTAGTGACTACTCACAAACTAGTACTAAACTATTCACAGGATTCTCATACGATATCAAACATACAGAGATTATGAAACATGATACAGTGAAAATAGATACATACTATGAAATTATCTGGCAATACATTCAAATGATACGGAGATAAACTGAATCAGACATAGTTTATCTAATAACTTTATACAGATATCAGTACATGATATAAAGAGAAATATAGAACCCCAAATTATTCCCATAATAATTTGATTAGTTTGGTTATTTTCTTAACTAAAACCCATTTAGTTGTAATTGATAAATCATTCCTTATGCTCAGCATATTACATAAGGAGCAAAAGTGTTTATAAATTTGCTAGATATTATTAGAAACATATCAATGTTATGATTTGAAAACAGTTATAGTTTGCTTGTATTCCCCCCCCCCCCCCTGAAAACATTGAAAAACATGGAAAAGGGCATAGGGGTATGAACTCACCGGACGAGAAATGTGACGATTTGGATGCTAAGTGTTGGTCCGGGGCTTGCAAACACACGAGGTTCCTAAGTATAATGTAAAGATACACATTTGTATCTAATTAGGACTTAGATTTATTATTTGATAGGGACAATTGTTTCTAGTCACGAAAACACCCCGATACAAGTGTTTGGAGGGACCCGGGTGACATTTAGGGACACATATAGTTAGGATAATGAATTAGGACTTCAAAGGAACACTCCTTAGGGAGTTTTAGGCCACATGACCCTCTACCCATGAGTTTACGGCCGTAAACTCATGGTGGGGTGAGTTATGGAACAAAATGGCTTGTAACACTTAAGGGCATTTTTCTAGGTTTGGTTCAAAGGCTTGGAATGGATTTAAAACATCAAAATGACTTATTTATGGGAGTTTACGGCCTAGCATAGGCTCCTGGCCGTAAACTCCTTAATACTCATGAAAATGGTGTTAAATGATGCTAAAACAAATCACATGTGATTGGTAAAATTGTTCCAAGGCCTTATATAAATTTTTAGGCTTAAAATGACTTGTTTTTAGGAGTTTACGGCCATGGAGCACCTTCTATGGCCATAAACTCTCAAATGAAGAGTTTTGATGTTTATAAAGTCCTTAAACTATTTTTGGTTGGTCCTATGATTTAGTCCAAGGCTTTTGGTGGTGTTGGATGGCTTTCTAACACATTGAAATTGATTTTACACCATGTTTTAAGGAGTTTACGGCCCAAGCACAAGCCTTGGCCGTAAACTCACAATAATCCCTCAAAAATTATATTTCAAGTGTCCAAATGCTAAAACCAATATTCTATAATTCATATCTAAGCCTTATTAGTGATTTGGAAGGGTTTAAGGTCAAGAAAACCCCATAAATATGAGTTTACGGCCCAAGCTTGTGCCTTGGCCGTAAACTCCTTCAAATCCATCAAAATTCATGTTTAAATTGTTATAAGTCCAATTCATGAAGCCATTAAGCCATATCTAAAGTCCAAAATTGTCTAGGAAGGGGTTTAAGGGCTCAAAACCCTTCAAACTTAGTGTTTACGACCTAGGTAGCTTCCTGGGCCGTAAAGTCATATATTGTGTCCAATCTCATGATTAAATCTCGAATTTGGAAGCCAAATACGCTATACAATGAATTTAGGAAGGTACCTTAAAGATTTGGAGCCTAAAATTGATGATTTGGACCCTTAAACTTGGATTTTAGGAGAGAGGTTAGAGAGAGAGTAGAGAGAGGAAGAAAAAGCTTCAAATGAATGTTTAAACATGATTATATATGCCTTAAAACTTAGACACGGTGGAATTCTACCCGATACCGGCCTTAAACGAGGCTTTAGGTCGTACCCGATTGAGTTTCCGTCACCCGGCGGGGACGTTTCTAAAACTTATGAAATAAATGTTTTGGGCTAATTTCATGAGTTCCTAAAGGGTTTGGACACTCATTGGATGATAATAAACATATAAATTTAATTAACTTAACCCAAAAACGACATCGGGACGTTTCGATATAAGACGAGTTATACGGGTAGAATGGGTTTTCGGCGATGGAAAACTTCGGGTTGTTACAGAAATAATGTATTGTGTATCGATTCTTCCACTAGCTTGGATAAAGCATCATTATGGCATTGTCGTCTTGGACATGTAAGCAAGAAACGCATAGGCCAACTGGAAAAGGATGTAGTCTTGGAGTCATTTGACCTAAAGCCAGATGATAGTTATGAATCTTGTTTGCTTGGGAAAATGACAAAGTCACCCTTCACTGTTTCTTGTGCTACGTGTGAGGGTTTGATGGATCTATACATACTGATGTGTGTGGACCCTTCAGAACCGCCACAAGGGATGCTAACCGCTTCTAAGTGACTTTTACTGATGATTTTTTTAGTTATGGATATGTCTACTTAATCAGGCGTAAGTCAGAAACCTTTGAAAACTTCAAGGAGTTTAAACAGGAAGTGGAGAATCAGTTGGGCAGGAACATTAAGATTTTTCGATCCGATCGAGGTGGTGAGTATCTTAGTTCAGAGTTCCTTGACTATCTTAAGCAATGTGGGATTGTCTCACAATTGAAACCTCCCAGGACACCATAACTTAATGGTATAGCTGAGAGGTGTAATCAAACCTTGTTGGATATGGTTCGTTTCATGATGAGTCGATTTTGGCTACCAATCTTATTTGGGGGGTATGCCTTAGAGTCTGCCGCCCATATTCTTAATCTAGTCCCTACCAAAAAGGTTGCCAAAACACTTCACGAGATGTGGACTGCAAAAGTTCCGAATCTAGACCACATCAAGATTTGGGGTTGCGAGGCTGTTGTGAGGCACGAGACTCATGATAAGCTCGAACCTTGAAGTGAAAGGTGTATTTTCATCGGCTACCTATAGAAATCCTTTGGTTACCTCTTCTAAAGACCCAGTGATAATGTGGTCTTTATAGCAAGAAGAGGAGTCTTTCGAGAGAAAGAATTCATAAACCAAGGAAACAGTAGGAGGCAAATTGACCTTGAAGAAATTCAAGAGTCAAGTGGTGAAGGAACCTCAAACCCTAGAAATCAACCTGAGGAGGAAACTCCTGTTGATCCGACTGACGAGTCTTTATCTCTGAGGCGTTCCACGAGAGTTAGGAATGCACCTGAGCATTACTATGGTTTCCATATTACTGCGAAAGGCGATACACTTATCAGTGATAGCACACTGGTAAGTCTGGATGAGCCTAATAGCTACACGGAAGCCATGGCAGGCCCTGAGGCCGCTAAATGGAAAGAGGCTATGGACAGAGAGATACAATACATGTATGACAATCAAATTTGGAACTTGGTAGACAATGTACCAGGTCGTAAGACAGTCGGGTGCAAATGGATCTTCAAGAAGAAGATCGACATGGATGGTAATGTACACACTTATAAGACGCGAATGGTTGCAAAGGGCTTTTCTCAAACTCCTGGAGTTGATTATGATGAGACCTTTTCACCAGTAGTGAAGATTAAGTCTATTAGGGTTATCTTAGCCATTGTTGCATTTCATGATTATGGAATATGGAAAATGGATGTCAAAACCGCTTTCTTTAATGGAAAGTTGGTTGAGGATGTTTACATGAGTCAGCCAGACGGTTTTATTAGCACAGAGTACCCTAATAGAGTGTGTAAGCTTGAGAAATCCATCTATGGATTGAAACAAGCACCTCGAAGATGGAATCTTTGTTTCGATGAGAAAGTCAAAGAGTTTGGTTTTTCAAGGAGCGAAGATGAATCTTGTGTATATGTCAAGGCTAGTGGGAGTATAGTTAGCTTTTTGGTATTGTATGTGGATGACATACTACTCATAGGAAAAGACATCCCAACTCTACAGGATGTGAAATCCTAGCTTGGGAAGTGTTTCGCTATGACGGACCTTGGAGAAGCTGCCTATATCCTAGGGATAAGGATTTTGAGAGACAATAGTAAAAGACTAATTGGACTTAGTCAGAGTACCTACTTGGATAAGGCTGAATAGGTTCAACATGTAGAATTCCATGAAAGGAGAGTTATCGATCCAGAGTAACGCCAGACTGAGTAAGACTCAGAGCCTAAGTACCGAGGCTGAGATAGCAGAAATGAGTCAAATACCGTATTCTTCCGCTGTAGGCTCGAGCATGTATGCTATGAATTGTACTCATCCTGATGTGGCCTTTGCATTGAGCATGGTCAACAGATATCAGGAGATCCCTGGCGAGGCTCACTGGACTGTGGTAAAGAACATTCTCAAGTACCTGTGGAGGACTAAGGACTGGGTCCTTATCCTCGATAGGAGTGATGACTTGAGAGTAGTAGGGTATATTGATGCTAGCTTCCAGACTGATAGGGATAATTTCCACTCTCAGTTATGCTAGGTCTTTACCTTAAACGGAGGAGCAATAACTTGGAAAAGTTCCAAGCAGGAGACAGTGGCTGATTCAACTTGCGAATCAGAGTATATAGCGGCAAGCGAGGCAGCAAAGGAGGCTATATGGCTAAAGAACTTCACTGGAGACCTTCGAGCTGTACCAACTATAAAGTAGCCTATGGAGATTTTCTGTGATAATGAAAGTGCAGTTGCCTTAGCCAAGGAACCAAGGGATCATGGAAGATCCAGAGACGTCGACAGAAAATACCATTTCATCAGACATCGAATAGAAGAAGGACTCCTCGTGGCAAAGAGGGTATCATCGGATGAGAACCCAGTAGATCCCCTCACGAAGGGACTGGGTTTAGTCAAGCATCTCCAGCATGCATGGCGCATATGGCTGAAGGATGATATTAGTTTTAGTAATTAGATAGCTTTTGAAATGTGTAAAGTGTAATTGACATTTGATGATAAATAAAAGATGTTGTTTATTTATAAGAATAAGTGTTGCTATCTTTTGTCAATCATTTACTCTCATTTAATTTTGCATGTTTTGACTTCCATAATAATTCTGTTGTGGTATATCATATTTTTCAAATTCTCCACTGTCGGTCATATGTTGGAAGTAGATATGAATCAAGACTATCATGAGTTGTCTTGTAGATGTCTAGGTATTGGACATAGCAAGAGTTGCTACAACACTCACGAGTGCTCATAAGTTCTGAGTATTGTATTCAACCCACAATCACTTGTATTAATTCATGGAATTTATCTCGAGTGATCGTGAGACGGTAATATCATATAAGTCTTCAAACCTAGAGATATGAGTTGTTGACTATGAGTTGGTTATACATTGATTGTACAAAAACGCATCGGTAGCTCGATGTTATAAAACGTGCCTTTGTGTATGATTCAACAAGTAGTAGAACAAGCATATGAGTCGAAGTTTATATGTTCCTTCTGGGATTAGAAGCGATATCTGGGCCCCTCGATGATTTTGTTGTGACCTATGTACCGCGACCGGTCAGAACTAAATTGATGTGTTCAATTAAGTTCTATGTCGAATAAATCGGAAATCGGGAAACAAACTGCTGGACAATAAGTAAGACATTGTTTCATGTATTTCTCCGACTGATATCTAGAACAGAGGATTATATGATCACTTATCTTAAATGGCGTATCATCATTATCTCAGTTCTGTGATATATTGAAAGAGCTGCGATTGCTGATCGGTTCCTGAAGTTCTTCTTGCAGATACAGTTATTACACTTATCCAAGTGGGAGACTGTTTGATTAGATGTCTAAGTTCATAACTATTTCTGACATATACTTGACCCGGTTGGCATGGTCCATTTGGGTTGCATGGCATTGCAACACTTGGATAAACTAAATGAGAGAAAGGACACTTAAGGATTATTAATATATTATAAGTTATAATATATTAATAATGTTATTTAATTAGTATTGATCAACAATTAATTTGGAATTAATTAATTGATCAAAAAGTAGACTAAATAAATATATGGGGTTGATTGTGTAAATCATGTATTCTTGTATAGTGGACTAATGATCCATGGTTTATATGTATTGGGATAAAACCCATAAGGTGCTCCATGGATAGTCCATGGAGGTTACAAACCCATAGATCATGGAATATGGAAAGCCATGTCAATTAGGGCTTACATATTTTAATCCTACTTGTGACACAACTATAAAAGGACCCCATGACTAGCAAAATCAGCACTGCTAAGTGAAGAAAAAGAGGGCTTGCCAATTTTGAGTGACAAGTGTCTTCTCTCAAGGTTATTCCAAGAGTTGTGGTGTTGTGTGAGACATTTGAGGCATCACACTTTAGGTGCTATGCTCACAAGTTTCTCAAGGAATCCAAGCAATAAGAAAGGTATGTTTTCTTACTAGCTTTTATGATTCAAGTTCCCCATGCCATGCTAGATAGGTTAAGAACCTTGGAAATCAAATTTGCTTGTATCTTAGTAAAACATAGATCCAAGGTTTCTAGAGTTTCATGTATACCTTAGGAGTGTTAGAATGCTAAAAACCCTTCAAGTGCATGCTACAAATTTCACTTTGCTAGCTTCAAGGATTGCACAGATTTCAAATAACGATTCAGTTTTTTCGAACCAACATGTTAGAGCAATGACACCTCCAGTGCGATCGAAGGATTTGGGTTTGGCATTCGTGAGGTCTTTATAAGAACACTCCCTTGGTTGTCCATGGCTTTCTCTATGATTAGAAGGGTTGGCACCACTACCCGCCCCACTAGCACCACTTGTGCTGATTTGCGTCATGGCGGCTACCACGACGACTGTTACTGTTGCTTGGAAGTTAGCAGGGTCATACTGTGGAGGTGGCGGCGGTGGTGGAGTTGGTGGATTATTGTTGAAAAGCCTATTTGATTTATGTGGCAACATCTTTTTCTAAAAGATTTAGAGAGGAAATAATGATAAGTCATCTATAGTAGTTATGAGTCAGGTGATATTGAACAAGATATATCGTAGTTCTAAACGCATCATATCCTGGCTTTTATAGTGTTCTATTAAGAGATTTACAATAGAAGTATACTAATATAAGTAAACAATTGCCAACTTCATTTATAACAACACTTGTAACGAATTTGAATAGTGTAATCCATAGCAGGTCCTCCTATAATCACATAATGTATACGAATTATATATAACCAAGACCAGATAGACTTTCGAATAAGTGATCCTACTCTAAGTCCACAACCAAACAAGAAACATCAAGTTAAGCTAAATCACAAATTCTAAGTCTATAAAATCTTAATTATATATAACTCTTACGTGTACACTTAGTAATGATAGATCTACCAGTAAGGGTCCTTTGTTTTCACATGATTGATCTTGGTAAGAAGGCCTTTCTCGACTATTAGTTTATGTATCTATCGAGGCCTAAATGTTGTTGTTCTAGTGTTATAGTGACATAAGATACTCGTATAGTATTTTAATTTCTTGTTTGGTTCTAGAATTCTTCTTATATATAGAGTTGGTAAGTTTTAGACTTGTTGCAATACCACGATCACACCCAAACACATGTTGGTCATATCTCAAATAAATATAGTTGAACAGGCCATATTTATCCGTGATATGATTACATAACTGTCTAGGTTTAACTGTAGTGTCCAACATCTAAATACTTTTATGTAGTTCTCACTGTGATATTGTTTCTTATATGTATGCATGTTAGTATATTTCTTATAAAGTACTTAGATTTTAAAAGTATACTTTTAGTCAGAGGGCTTCAGCCCCCTTGCATTTATAGTTGTATATCTTTTGTGGTTTGATATACTTAGTTCACTGTAAACAATGCTCTGATACCAATTTGTCACATCCCCAAACCGGAACGGCGGAAACGTTCGGGGGCAGATGACGTCATGTATAGTATCACAACAATCGCATAATAGTAATTGAAGTACAACGACCATGATATTGATAAAGTATAGTTTTACATCTATGCTCAAATCAATTTTTACTTGACACCAAAATGTATAGCAAAAACTAAAAGACATAAATGAAGCTCCGTCTTCTCAAAACCTGTAGATACCTGTTTACCAATTTCCGGAGAATACAAGTAGTTTTGAAAAGAGTGTCAACGATTAAGTTAGTGAGTTCATAAGCATGTTTGTAAATGAAATCTGTCATTTGTTCCTTGAAAATTTAAGTATGTTCTCCCAGAAAATCCTATATTTTCTGTTGTAACTATGTTGTAGTCTTATTACCCTAAGACCAAAAACTGTAATTGTTATTGTACTCTGAAATAGGATAATGTAGTTTTAATTCACATAAAACCATAAAATGTATGTTTTCTCTATGCTGGAATAGTATTATGTATTTGCAATTTTATGAAAACTTTGTAATTATAAGTTCCTAGATTCACCAGCTATACTGTAAAATACTGAATTGTAGTTTTATTATTAATAAAACTATGTGAAGTTTCCTACTTATTCATACAATAATCGTATTGTTCAATACCAATTGTGAGTTGTCATAACCATACTTGATGACTGTGTTTTCATCCAGCAGATTTCACATACTTCAAAATGTGATGCATGAAATGGTTTTCTATCTTAAAAGTACTTTGTTATCAAATGTATTACTTTTAAAATGTTTATTAAAATGACATCAAGTCATTTTAAATATTTGTTCAAAACTCTTAAATGTCTTACAAAACCATTTTCATCTTCCTGATCAAAACTATATGTATACACTTATGTTCTTATATATGTATTGATATGATAGCTTTCATCCTTCATTCAGTTCCCACACTCTTGTGTCGTAAGGGTGTATAAACCTTCTTGGACAATAAATTACCTTCCAGTTAACTATTATAGGTATAGTTAGGAGGTACAAAACATTATTGCTATTACAAGGAATTACACCAGAGTCAGTTCATTCATGAGTCTATACTATACATTACATGTTACATGAATACTTCTACATAGAGACGCTTAAATGAATACATTTACTTGTATACACTTACGTGGATACTTGTACCCAGATTCTATATGATGAGTTACTAGTACATACTATACGTGAAAATTTGTTCTGCCTATCCTAGTGCTAAAGGATAACTAGACGAGACTAACCATTCTGGCACCCTCCTGTTAGCAACTGAGGTAATGAGCATCTACGGATGCCTATGGTTGATACTTATATTAGGGGTACCTTTACGGGACTAACCATTCCTTAAACCTGCTGCCAGCTACAGAGGACAATGAACAATCTACAAATGTTCAAGGTTAATACATTTCGGCAGTCGCGATGTCGAGTTAATCCTAATACAAAAGGATAACACTTACATGACTATATTTTTCCTATTACTTTATTTTGTGATACATTCACATAAACGATGAGGTAGACTAGGTACTGTTAGTAGTAGTCAAAAAAAGGAGAAACTATCTTTGTTATAGCAAAACATACAGGTCTTGGTAGAAGACTACTTTCAAACACAAAGGTCTTGGTGGAAGACTACTTTCGAACATACAGGTCATGGTAGAAGACTACTTTCAAACATACAAGTCTTGGTAGAAGACTACTTTCAAACATACAGGTCTTGGTAGAAGACTACTTTCAAAACATTCATGTCTTGGTAGAAGACTACTTTCAAAACATTCGGGTCTTGGTAGAAGACTACTCTTATACTAATAGCAAATATGGGATTTTCTAGGGTTTTCATACTTATATCAAATGTTTCATTTAAAGATTTACATGGCATTCATAACAGCTTTCCAAAATAGGGTAATGACACTTAAATACTTATGAATTCACCAGCTTTATGCTGATACTCTCTTTCAAAATAACTTGTATTCTCAGGTCACCAGTAGACAGGTACGATGACCAGGTTTTGAGAAGACGGAGCACAGACAAGACTCGTCTTTTATTTTTATTACATATTTTGGTGTCGTATTACAATCAAAGAACACACATGTATTAAAACTTTACTTTTAATGCAATGGATGATGTTGTTTCTTGTTTACTACTTTACACTGTTATGATACTTCACATGACGTCCTCCACCCTTGAACGTTTCCGCTGTTCTTGGTTTTGGGGTGTAACAGATTGGTATCAGAGCACTGTTTATAGTGAATATAGTATATCAACCCATAAAAGATATACTAACTATAAATACATTGGGATTAAAATGCTCTGTCTAAGAGTTTATACTTTTATATAATAAAATATTTAAGTAAGTATACGTGCCTGCATTCATATTAAAATCGATGTCACAACGACAAGAACAAAAGTATTACGATTGTTGAATATCACAAGTAAGCCTGGGGATATATGGTCAGTCTTGGTAGTGGCATAGCCTGATCAACTATGCTGGTCCAAGGAGTGATTAGCATATGCCCAAGAATGTTTGTGATGTGGCAACAAGTCTAAACACTTACCAACACAACCACAAAGAAATACCATATGGGTATTTGGTCTTATTGTAATTATCTTAGTTAGTTCGTCTAGTTAGTTAATTCTTATATCCCTTTTCTCGCGTAGATTTTAATGGTTGGATTTCACCACGGCGATCCGTACTTCCCAAACCAAAGCAACGCTGGATGGCTAGAGGAAGAACCAAAAGATGATCACCCAATCCCTTTGGATGATCACCATGCTGAGGGTTTTTCTGATAGTTCTGAATCAGAGCCGGAAGTCAACAACCTACCTCCAGCTGCTCAAAACCCAAACCTGAACCCCCGTCCCGCATTTCAAGGACCCACACCTCTGTGGGCCACAAACTTGAATAGATGGAGTTAGGAAAAGGGTCAACTTATCCCCTACAATGGAGACAGAAGCTTCTACAACCTCACTGAGGGAGATTCTACTGACAGGGTCCTACCCACTATTGTTCGTAGGATTTCTCGGAAAACGATACTGGGTTAATCAACTATCAATCAAGTCTTGGAGGTTGACGCCAACTCTGGCGTTAAAACAGTCCGCATTCACCAACTAGAGTCTGCTCATGAAAGGACTCTGGTCTGCAATGCAATTATGCAGAGAGAACTTGCTGAAACCCAAGATGAGGTCAGGGAACTTCGAGCTCAGCAAGTGAGAGCTGACAGGCGTATGAGGGACATAGAACGCCTACTGTCGGGATTAAGAACTCATGCTAGCAGTTCTCGTCGCCGATAGAATCTCATCGACTCATCTTTTGGATATAACCTAGTTTATGTAAAAACTTTGTTCTAATTCCCTATCCTTATAAATCTTAGACCCGTAGGTCTGGATTTAGTCATAGTTCTGTCAAAATTTTCCTATCTTGGTTGATGTAAGGCCTACTTCTAGGCCACTTTTCCCAAACATGTTACATCTGTAATCCCAGTATTATTGACAGATATCTAATCATATGGAAATTATTATCCAAATGCTTTCATTTTCACTCAAATCATACTATTAATTGTGTTGTTGGACTATGGAGAGTTAGTCCATGAGTCACTCTCATTATTCATTTTTCCTTATCC
Organism: Lactuca serriola; assembly: GCF_051521515.1. Classification (NCBI taxonomy): domain Eukaryota; kingdom Viridiplantae; phylum Streptophyta; class Magnoliopsida; order Asterales; family Asteraceae; genus Lactuca; species Lactuca serriola. The sequence goes on from NC_136414.1 coordinate 66,644,585, forward strand.
ATGTCGTCATCTTTTAAACGTATAGTTAAGATGCCTCCACGCAGGAATCCCAGGCGTAACCCAAGTCACGAAACGCCGATACCACCACCTCCTCAACCTCCTCAACCTACCCAACCACCTCCTTATTTCGATGCCACTATGTTCTAGGTAGCCTTTACAACAGCCGTAGCAGCTGCTGTGTCAGTCATCAATGCTCCTGTCCCTAGAGGATCGGGAACTGGTGCACTTCCCTCCAACCACGGCGAGAGCCATGGGCATCCCAGGGAATGCACATACAAGGACTTTATGAATGCTAAGCCCCGAAACTTCAATGGAACTAGCGAGGTTATGGTCTTAAGGCAATGGATTGAAAAGTCGAAAGCGGTCTTTCAAATCTGCGCCTGCACGGAGGGCAACAAGGTCAAGTTTGCTACTTGTACCTTCTCTGATAGAGCACTAACGTGGTGGAATGGCCATGTTAAGTCTCCGACTATATGAGAGAGTACTGTCCTTAAGGGGAAATATAAAAACTCGAACAGGAACTCTGGGGTCTACAAATGGTTGGATCCGACATATCAACCTACACAAATGGGTTCTGTGATCTAGCAATCCTATGCCCTGACATGGTTGCTCTGGAGAGCAAAAGAATAGAGAGATACATCTAGGGACTGTCGTCCCAGATCCAGTCAAGTGTGTTAGCATCCAGGCCTACTACTTTTTGACAGTGCCAAGGAGCTGGCACTATCTCTCATAGATCACGGGAAACATCAGAATCCAACAATCCATACACCCCAGCCACTAAAAGGAAACAACGACGACCACAAGAAGAAGGGGTCGAACAAGAGGAAAAGAGGGGCTTCGCAAGAATCCTCCAAGAGACAACAACTTGTGGCAATCAATGCTGCCACGGTAACTCCCGTTGTCCCTGCAAACCCCTTACCAACAAAAACTTATGCTAGAACTCTTCCGAAGTGCAACAAATGCAACTTCCATCACCATGGACCTTGCAAGGAGATGCAGTGCTCTAACTACAATACAGCTCGTTTATGCAAAACTCCAGCAGGACCGACCGCCCAAGTTCCTAACGCCGGTGTGGGCCAAGCTTGCTACGGTTGTGGCGAGGTGGGCCACTACAAAAGGAACTTCCCTAAGGCGGGCATGGCTGGAGGAATAGGAAGACTTATGGCCATGGGCCACGAGGAAGCGGTAGTTGATCCTACGATAGTTACTGGTATGTTTCTCCTCAATATCTCATATGCTTGCATACTTTTCGACAGTGGAGCAGAGAAAAGTTCCGTAAGTCATAAATTTGCGGCAAACCTACTTAAACAAAAACCATGTGCATTAGATAATTCATTCACGGTAGAAATGGCAAATGGGAAAACGAAAAGTACTAACTGCATATACGTAGGTTGTACTTTAACTTTAGATGGCTATACTTTCAAGATATACCTCATGCCGGTCCCAATTAAATGTTTCGACATTATCATCTGCATGGATTGGTTGAGTCTTCTTCGCTCCGACATCATGTGCTTTGAGAAAGCAGTCCGTCTTAACCTTCCTAACAATGAAACCTTAGTTATCTATGGCGACAAACCCAGTACGAGCCTTCGAATCTTTTCGTACATCCAAGCTCAGAAGTGCTTGTGAAAGGAATATCATGCATTCCTCGCTCACATTGTCGATACAAGTCAAGAAGTGAAAGACATTCAGAACATCCTCGGACTACGCGACTTTCCCGACATCTTTCCAGAAGAACTTCCTGGATTACCACCACAACGCCAAGTCGAGTTCAGTATCGACTTAGTGCCAGGGGCTACTCCCGTAGCCAAATCTCCTTATCGTCTGGCACCGGCAGAGATGCAGGAACTTTCCAGTCAGCTTAACGAACTTCTCAAGAAGGGATTCATTAGGCCAAGCTTCTCACCATGGGGAGCACCGGTCTTGTTCGTCAAGAAAAAAGACAGATCGTTTCGTATGTGCATTGACTATAGAGAACTCAACAACCTTACCATTACAAATCGTTATCCCTTGCCCTGCATTGACGATTTATTTGATCAACTTCAAGGAGCCAACTACTTCTCGAAGATAGATCTACGATTCGGATATCACCAACTACGAGTGTTAGAGGAGGATGCTCCCAAGACAGTCTTCCGAACTCGTTATGGACACTACGATTTTGTAGTAATGCCATTCGGATTAACTAACGCGTCTGCAGTATTCATGGATCTGATGAATAGGGTGTGTCGTCCTTACTTGGATCAGTTCGTCATCGTCTTCATCGATGACATACTCATCTACTCTCAAAGTAAGGAAGAGCATAGTCAACATCTCCGCAAAATCTTAGAAACATTACGATCGGAGAAGCTCCATGCGAAGTTCTCTAAGTGCGAACTTTGGATCCGACGAGTCGAATTCTTGGGCCACGTTGTTAGCGAAGAGGGAATACACGTGGACCCTTCCAAAATCAAAGCCATTGAGAACTGGTCAGCACCAAAGACACCTACAAAAATTCGTCAATTTCTAGGTCTCGCTGGCTACTATCGCAGGTTCATTCAGAACTTCTCCCGCACAGAGAAACCTCTTACGATATTGACCCAAAAGGGCGTGGCCTTTGACTGGGAAGAGAAACAAGAAAGAGCATTCCAAACACTCAAGCGAGCCTTGTGCACCGCACCAATACTATCCCTCCCCGAAGGGATAGAAGACTTCGTTGTCAATTGCAATGCATCGAATCAAGGACTCGGATGTGTTCTAATGCAGCGAGGTAAAGTCATAGCCTATGCCTCGAGACAGCTAAAGACACATGAGGTTAACTTCACCACCGACGATCTTGAACTAGGAGCAGTTGTGTTTGCTCTGAAGATCTGGAGACACTACCTGATTGGTACAAAAAGCACCATCTTTCCATACCACAAAAGTCTACAACACATTTTCGAACAGAAGGAGATCAACATGAGACAACGATGTTGGGTTGAGCTACTCAGTGATTACAAATGCGAAATTCGTTATCATCCGGGTAAAGCCAATGTAGTAGCCGACGCCTTAAGTCGGAAAGAATATTTTGGTCGTAGAGTCAAATCTTTGACTCTAACCATCCATTCACACTTGTCCACGCAAATTAAGGAGGCTCAGCTCGACGCTTTGAAACCTGAAAATGTGGCAGGTGAATTCCTGAGAGGGATGGATAAGAACTTGGAAGTCAAGGGTGGCGGAGCCTTATACCTCATGGATCGGATCTGGACACCGAAACACGGTGGCTTTAGAGACTTGGTCATGACATAGGCACACAACACCTGTTATTCCGTCCTCCCAGGTTCAGATAAGATGTATCTGGATCTCAAAAAGTCATACTGGTGGCCTAACATGATAGGATATATTGTTACCTTCATAAGTAAATGCCTTACTTGCGCGAAGGTGAAGGTCGAATACCAGAAACCCTCCGGTCTTCTGCAGCAACCGGAGATACCAGAATGGAAGTGGGAGCGGATCACTATGGACTTCATAACCAAGTTGCCCAAGACAATGGGTGGACTTGATACCATATGGGTCATCGTCGACAGATTGACCAAGTCTGCACACTTCCTACCCATCAAAGAAACTGACAAAATGGAGAAACTTACGAGAACCTACATTAGGGAGATTGTACAACAGCATGGTGTTCCCATATCCAATATCTCAGATAGAGATAGTAGATTCACTTCTAGGTTCTGGCAGTCACTATGAAATTCCCTAGGAATTAGGCAGGACATGAGTACAGCCTACCATCCATAGACTGACGGACAAAGTGAGAGAACTATCCAAACCTTAGAAGATATGTTGCGAGCCTGTGTGATTGACTTTAGGAAAGCTTGGGATACTCATTTACCCCTTGTCGAATTTTCCTACAACAACAGTTATCACACGAGCATAAAGGTAGCTCCTTTTGAAGCCCTCTATGGCCGAAAGTGCATATCCCCTCTATGCTGGGCTGAGGTGGGTGATACCCAGTTATCTAAGGGACAATTTCCAAAAAGCACTCTCACGGGTCCGGAGATCATTCGGGAAATGAAAGAGAAGATCGTTCAAATTCGTGAACGATTGAAAGCCTCTCGAGACTGAAAGAAAAGCTACGCTGACAAGCGAAGGAAACCATTGGAATTACAGGTAGAAGACTACTTTCAAACATACAAGTCTTGGTAGAAGACTACTTTCAAACATACAGGTCTTGGTAGAAGACTACTTTCAAAACATACAGGTCTTGGTAGAAGACTATTTTCAAAACATTCGGGTCTTGGTAGAAGACTACTCTTATACTAATAGGAAATATGGGATTTTCAAGGGTTTTCATACTTATATCAAATGTTTCATTTAAAGATTTACATGGCATTCATAGCAGCTTTCCAAAATAGGGTAATGACACTTAAATACTTATGAATTCACCAGCTTTATGCTGATATTCTCTTTCAAAATAACTTGTATTCTTAGGTCACCAGTAGATAGGTACGATGACCAGGTTTTGAGAAGATGAAGCACATACAAGACTCGTCTTTTATTTTGATTACATATTTTGGTGTCTTATTAGAATCAAAGAACACACATGTATTAAAAATTTACTTTTAATGCAATGGATGATGTTTTTGCTTGTTTACTACTTTACACTGTTATGATACTTCACATGACGTCCTCCACCACTGAACGTTTCCGCTGTTCTTGGTTTTGGGGTGTGACAAAAGGGTCTAAACATTTGGAACTTATTGTCGTAAGTTTTGAATAGTTAAGACATACATGGAAGCTATCTAAGGAAAGGTGTATGATTTTGAGAAGCCTGGATAAAGTCTTATCGAAGCATCTCGTATCAGAAATCTAAACTTTGGTAATGCAAGACAATAAGTATTGATTTCTAGAAGTCCAGCTGATTTCTGAGTACATGTCAGAGCTAATGGGAGCATAAGTGTTATGCTAATAAAGATAATAATTATTATGCTAGTGGGAGCATAATTATTATGGTAAGTGTTGCGAGTTAGCAATCTTAATTATAGAAAAACAAAAAGTTTCAATTTGTAATGATGTAGGGTTTGAAAAGTTGTTTTGCTATAATTAAGGGAGAGGAAATTATACTTCATTTCATATCTAAAAGCTTAGATTGAGTTTTTAATCAAACTTAGTCAAATATATATATGAATGTTATGTTGGAATGGTTCAACATAAAGAAATTTTATATATGGAAATGTTAATTGCATTCTCAAATTTTTATTATGATTACGGCATCCCTCTTCATAGTTTGTATTGTGAGAACATGGCAAATAAAAATATTATAGCAAAAGACTGATCAAGTATCATGTATTTATGTTAGACATTATGAATCGCATCCCATATGCTTCAGGTATATGATCGATTGCATATGTTATAATATTCTCGTGCCCTGAATTTTCCAAATGCCTAGGGCATTATGAGGGAAAAAGCACTAGAACCGGATATGAGTAAAGTGGTTAAACAACTGTTAAGGACAATCTAAGGTTCACCAATGATTGGTTGCTTAAGGACAGATGGAAGTATAATAATGGATGAAACATATTGACAATATTATGAATACACAAGATTCTTTTAATAACGAGTTGTCGTATGGCAAGATATAGAATGTTTCTATGTTGGGAGTTGGAGATTAAGAATATATGAAAAGGTTAGAAACTTTTGTGCAAGAAGGATGTTCAAAGGAATGTACTTTGAATTTGAGACTTCACTTCCTTGGAATTGTTTGGTTATCAATCTCCAGTGGAAAGGTTTGTAATATCGTTGTCCAAGTCTCTATGACTTTTGGTACCATGACATTACAAAGGCTGCATTTGCATGATAGTTTAGCTGTGACAAGAATTTGGAATTCTTACACATGCAATAAAGATTTGGAATTGTGAAATGAGCATCATTGAAATGTTTTCTATTGATCTATTTCACAAAGTCAGGACAATAGACAAACATAATGTGCATGCTTGGAGCATGGCATAGATATTGCTTTAATTCAAGTGTTAAGTTGATAAATTGAAACATTATACAATGAATACTGAGTAATCAATATGGCACTCAAAAGTTTTGGAGCCATATAGGATTAGTATTATTATTCTATTTCACTTTGCATTTTGACTTCCCAAATAACTAGGTTATTCAAACCATCTACAGTCGATCATACTGTAAAAGTAGGTATTGAGGCAAGACTGTCATGAATGGGTTTATAGTTTGTCTAGGTGTTTTAGACATAGTTGAAATGTTCATGAGTACTCCTCCTGGAATAAGATTTGAGTATTGGATTCAACCTATGCTCATTTGAATCACTTCATAGATTTTATCACGAGTGATTGTGAGACGATAATATATTATGCTCTTCAAACGGATACATGTGAGTTGTAGTTCCAAATTGTTTGCACATTGACATATGTAAACGCACCAGTAACTATGACACCCCCAAACCAGAACGGCGGAATCATTCGAGGGCGGATGACTTCATGTAGTATCGTAACAGTTGAATAAATAGTAAAGAAAGCAAACACAACCATCATAAATATAATTTAAAAAGTTACATTGTTGATTGTAATACATGTTTCAAAAGAAGTTACATTATGATGATATAATAAGTTTGAAATTGATGCCTTAGCGTCCCTTCCCAAAAGCTGTTGTTTACCTGTATTACTGCATCCCTGAGAAATATAAGTAGTTTTGAAAAACTGTCAACAAATAAGTTGGTGAGTTCATAAGCGTTTTTGTATAAGAATTGTATGCCTTTCTGTATAAACAATTGTGTTTGTTTCTTAGAAAATCCAATATTTACCATAAATGTGTAGCAGTTTTAAGAGTTTCAAAAACTGGAATGCATAACTATTTTCCATACTTAAAATAGTGTAAGTAGATTTATATATGTATATATATTCACTAAGGAATTTGATAGCCTCGTAAATCAAATGTTTTAATACTTCATGTGAGTTTTATAACCGTACTATTGACGAGACTGCCTGTCGCAACGTTCTTCAGGCGTTAGAACGATATGGCGTTTGTCACCCCAGACCTGACGGTCCAACTGTAGCTAACAGCTTAGGTGCGAGATTGTCAATCCTGTATAGATCTATATACAAGTATCACGGTCTCCCTACAGGAGATTATGGTCTATAACACAGGACTTGAAATGTGTACTTGAATGTACATGAAGTTAAATGTCTCACAAAAGTTTGTATCAAATAGATATACGTATGAAAAGTCCATTTTTCTTGTAAATGTAAGTGTTTCCTTTCTCTAGTGTTCATAGAGAGTAAAATATCATGAATATCTCGTAAACTATCCCTATTATAGTTTTTCAAAAGTATGTTTCATTTGAATGATAAACCTTAGTGTGTTACTAACTTTGTATGCAAAGTATAACGTTTGTAATTATGTTATTTTACGTATTTAACATTGATACACAAAATGTAGATAAAGTATTTGAAACTGTATGTAACGATTTGCATTTTAACATTAGTTTTTCTTACGTTTCACTTGTATTTCTCCCCCAAAAATATAGTAAAAACGTGAAAATAAAGGGGAATGAACTCACCTGGTAAGTGTGATGATTTGAAGAAAACAAGACTTTTCTTGGGCACCACTTCGACCTGGAAGTGGGAAATTTCTTGGGATTTCTGGACCTTCGGACCTTCGTACTAGCTTGGATACGTAACTGGGGCGCCGGGATGGTTTCGAGAGGCTCGAGAGTGAGAAAATATGGGAGAAAGGTTGTAAATTGGCAAGAATAGTCAGAACCCTCGCATCCAATTTATAGGAGGGGAACCTGGCCCTCGTACGTTGGGCGTACGTCAGCGATGACGCCACCCTCGGACGCCGAAATTTGGATGGGACGGGCAAGAGTGCATAGGGGAGACGTGGTCGATCCGAGGCCTTGCTTCGGGTACGCTGGGCGTAACTTCGTATGCTATAGCGTACCCCCTCGGTTTGTGTGCCCCTATCTTCTAAAATGCGTAACTTTTGCATACGAGCTCTGTTTTTGACGTTCTTTATATCCACACGTAGGTGAGAATATAATATATAACTTTCATTTAGACTTCATTGGCAAATTTTGAGTTTACTTTTACTTATATATTTTTAATAGGCCGGGACAGGAAAAGTATGTTAAAAATCCATAACTTCTTCATCCGATGTCCGTTTTCGTCTGTCTTTTTACTGTTGTACTACTATTTTCGATATGTTCAAATTTGATTTAGGTCATGTCAGCTAAATATCGTTTGATCTCTATTTCAAGTTTTTAGCTGCCTATCGCTACTCCGAAACTTAGAAAAATCATAACTTCCTCATACGAAATCAGATTCCGACGTTCTTTTTATGTACGTTCACGGTTTAATGATATCTACAACATTTGTTTAGATACTTAAGGCTAAAAAGTATTTTATTGAAATTTTGTGTTTTACGCTTAACAGTGTTTTTACCGGTTTTGCTGCGGATTTTCGATTGGTCATAACTTCTTCGTTATAACTCGGATTTTTATGTTCTTTAAATTTTTGAAAACCTTGTTACGATATCTATTACTTTATGTATCCCAATTGAGACTTTTGAACATTTCATTTTTGATGCTATTTATTTATTTATTTATTCAAAATAGATTACAATACTTAACTTAGGTCATTACATTGACTTGAAATATCGGGTTGTCACATCATCCCCCCATTAGAAAGAATTTCATCCCAAAATTTATTCTAAGATAAATATTTATGGACTAGGGAAAAGATGCGGGTATTTTTGTTTCATCTGATCTTCTTGCTCCCAGCTCTATTCAGGTCCTTTCTTTGCATTCCAACGGGCCTTCACAATGGGTATGCGACTTTGTTTTGTTCTTTTTATTTCCCTATCCATGATTTCTACTCGTTCCTTTACAAAGTGGAGACTCTCATTGATTTCGATTTTGTCCAGAGAGACGACGAGGGTCTCATCGGACAAGCACTTCTTTAAGTTTGACATATGAAAAGTAGGATGTATATTATTGAGTTCCTGCGGCAATCGAAGCTTGTATGCTACCGGGCCGATCCTGTCAAGGATGTCGAATGGTCTTATATACCTTGGATTTAGTTTACCACATTTACCAAAACGTATTAATCCCTTCCAGAGTGAGACCTTCAATAGCACTCGGTCCCCAACCTAAAATTCCAAGGGCTTTCGTCTTTTCCCCGCAAAACTCTTTTGTCTGTCTCTTAAAGATTTTAGTCGTTCCTGGACTTGGAGAATCCTCTCGGTCGTTTCTCTTATGATTTCTAGGCCGATGAGAGTGTTCTTAGGTACTTGTCCTTTAGATAGTTGCGTGTCGCCCACTTCAGCCCATCACAGAGGTGATATCCACTTGCGACCGTAGAGAGCTTCGAATGGAGCAACCTTGATGCTAGTGTGATAGCTATTGTTGTATGAGAACTTGACTAGTGGTAAATGGGTATCCCATGCCTTACCAAAATCGATCGCACAAGATCTTAGCATATCTTCCAAGGTTTGAATGGTCTTCTCACTCTGACCGTCAGTTTGTTGATGGTAAGCGATACTCATGTCTAGTCTCGTCCCTAGAGATTTTTTTAGTGACTACCAAAACTGTGAGGTGAATCTAATATCTTTGTCAGAGATAATGGATATTGGTACACCATGCAGTCGCACAATCTCTTTGATCTATGTTCGAGCTAGTTTCACCATCTTGTTAGTTTCCTTTATTGGTAGGAAGTGTGCAAATTTTGTTAATCTGTCAACGATCACCCAAATGGTATCAAGTCTGCCTGCTGTTTTGGATAACTTGGTTATGAAATCCATGGTTATCCACTACCACTTCCACTCGGGTATTTCACGTTGTTGTAACAATCCCAAGGGCTTTTGGTACTCTACGTTGACTTTGGCGCAAGTCATACACTTTCCTACATAGGCATCAATTTCGGCTTTCATGTTCGGCCACCAATACAATTTCTTGAGGTCTAGATACATCTTGTCTGAACTGGGATTCATGGAGTATGGAGTCTTATGAGTGTCATTAATGAAAATGTCTCTAAATCCACCAAACTTCGGTATCTAGATCCGATTTATGAAGTAACGAACTCCGTCACCCTTGACTTCAAGATTCTTATCCAGTCCTCTTAAGGCTTCGCCATCTATGTTCTCGATTTTCAAGGCTTCCATTTAAGCTTCCTTGATTTGCGTGGATAGGTGTGAATGGACGTCATGGTTAAGAATATCACTCGGCAGCCTGAGTATTCCTTTCGACTGAGAGCATCGGCTACTACATTAGCTTTTCCCAGATGATAACGAATCTCGCATTTGTAATCGCTTAGTAGTTCAACCCATCGTCTCTGTCTCATGTTGAGTCATTTTTGGTTGAGAATGTGCTGAAGGCTCTTATGATCGGTGAAGATTGTGGATTTCATGCCGTAGAGATAATGCCTCCAGATCTTTAAGCCGAAAACAACAGCTCCTAGATCTAGGTTGTGGTTAGTGTAGTTGACTTCGTGCGTCTTGAGTTGCCTCGAGGCGTATGCAATGGCCTTTCCTCGTTTCATTAGAACACATCCCAAACCTTGGTTTGATGTGTCGCAGTAGACCACGAAGTCTTTTGTTCCTTCTGGCAAGGATAATATAGGTACGCTGCATAGGGCTTGTTTTAGTGTTTAGATCGCAACGTCTTGCTTTTCTCCCCAATTGTAAGTTACACCCTTCTGATTCAAGGCGGTAAGTGGTTTGGCAATCTTTGAGAAGTTTTGTATGAATCTTCAGTAGTAGCCAGCAAGGACCAATAATTGTCGAATTTCCGTTGGAGTTCTTGGAGCTGACCAGTTCTCGATTGCCTTAATTTTGGAAGGGTCCACGTGTATCCCTTCTTTGTTGACCACGTGACCAAGGAAATCTACTTTCCGAATCCAAAATTCGCACTTTGAAAATTTTGCGTATAACTTCTCTGCCCTTAATGTTTCCAAGACCCGCCGGAGGTGTTGACTATGCTCTTATTCGCTCTTCAAATAGATGAGTAAATCATCTATGAAAACAATCACAAATTTGTCTAGGAAAGAATGACATACTCGGTTCATTTAGTCAATGAACACCGCCGGTGCATTTGTCAATCCAAAGGGCATCACTACAAACTCGTAGTGACCATAACGAGTACGGAAGGCCGTCTTGGGGACATCTCCTTCCAGGACTCGTAGCTGATGATACCCGGATCTCAACTCGATATTTGAGAAATAGCTTGCTCCTTGGAGTTGATCGAGCAGATCCTCTATACGCGGTAGAGGATATCGGTTCTTGATTGTGAGCTTGTTTCGTTCTTGGTAGTCGATGCACATGCGAAAAGATCCATCCTTCTTCTTTACGAATAGGACAGGTGCTCCCCAAGGTGCGAAGCTCGACCTGATGAATCCTTTATTGAGTAGCTCGTTTAGTTGGCTGGATAATTCCTGCATCTCTGTCGGGGTAGACGGTTCGGTGATTTTGCTACTGGGGAGCTCTGGGAATCAAGTCGATTCTGAACTCGACTTGACGTTCTGGTGGAACTCCTGGAAGATCTTCAGGGAAGACATCCGGGAAATCGCAGACTTCTGGAATGTCTTTGATGTCTTTCGTTTCTTTTTCCTTATCGACCATGTGGGCTAGGAAAGCATGGTATTCCTTGCGCAGGTATTCTTGGGCTATGATGCAAGAGATTATTTGTAAATTTGTACCGGGTTTATCACCATAAATGATAAGAGTTACGCCATTTGGCAGATTAAGGTGAACGGCCCCTTCGTGACAAAGTATATCGACATGGTGAACGCTTAACCATTCCTTACCAATAATGACATCAAAGCTTCTTATAGTGATCGACATTAGATCTATTTTGAACGAGTGTTATTTTAAATCTAGTGTGCAGCCTATGTACATATCGTTTGTGCTTTTTGTTTTACCATTTGCCACTTCTAATGTAAATATCTTATTAAGTGAATGGGGGTTTTGCTTAATTAAGTGTTTGAATTCATGGCTCACGAAACTCCTCTCCACACCACAATCAAAAAGTATGCATGCATAAGCGCTATTGAGGAGAAACGTACCCGTAACCACCATGGGATCAGCTATTGCTTCGTTCTGCCCTATTGCCAGCACTCTTCCTACATTGCCAGCATTCCTTGACTTAGAACAATCTCTCTGGTAGTGCCTAGCTTTGCCACACCCATAACACGCCTCGCCCACCCCGACTCCAGGAACTTGGGAGATTGGTTGTGTCGGTGCCTTACAGAAACAGGTAGTGTACCCTTTCCTATTGCAGTTATTACAATGCATCGCCTGAAAATTTCCGTTGTGATGGCAATTACATTTGCTGGACTTCAGTAAGTTTCCAACATATTTCTTTGCTGGTGTAGGGGTGACAGGAACAGCGATAGGAGTAGTAGCGGCATGAACTTCCACTATCTGCTTTTTCATGGAAGGTTCTTGCGAAGATTGACCCTTCCTTTTGTTCCAAAACATCTTCTTCTTGTTGTTGTTGGTAGTGTTGTTGTTGCTCTCTATGGGTTGCTTCAGAACTGTAGTCATGAATCCTTGGCAGAAACCATGGTCAACGAGGGACTGTGCCAACTGTTTGGCACTATCGAAAGTAACTGGCTTGGAAGCTAGTACACTTCCTTGAATCTGGGTTGACAATCCCCATATATATCTCTCGATCTTCTTGCTCTCTAGAGCAACCATTCCTGGGAAAAGTATTGCCATGTCACTGAACCTATTGGTATAGATTGTGATGTCCGAGCCTACCATTGTAAGGCCCCAAAGCTCTTGTTCGAGCTTCTGCACTTCGCCTCTTGGGCAATACTCTTGCATGAGCATTTGTTTCAGGTTTTCCCATCCCATAGAGTTAGCCACTACCAGAGTTAGTGACTTGACGTGGCCATTCCACCACGTTAGGGCTCGTTCGGAGAAAATACATGCAGGAAAATTTACTTTACTTCCTTCTTGACATGAGCATATTTTGAATACTACTTCCGTTTTGTCTATCCATTGGGATAGAGCCATAACTCCTCCAGTCCCATTAAAGGATATGGGTTTGCTGTTGGTGAAGTCCTTGTAAGTGCATTCCCCGAAACGACCTTGGTGATGGCCATTTGTAGAGCTATTTATTCCTCCTCCTAACCCATTGTTACTCATTTGTGTCATTGTTGTTGTGACTGCAGCTGTTACGGCTGCCTGGAAAACCGCATTGTCCGTTGATGAGGGTGGTTGTGGAGGTGGTGTGGGTGTTCCTGTAGTATTGAAGCGTCGGGGATTTATTCTTGGCAGCATGATTCTGCCATAAGTTAAAAGACGAATTCTTGATAAGTCTTCAGAAATCATTATGGAAAGTCTTAGTATTATATCCTTTACATTCTGAACATTACCGAATTTGTAAGTTAATCGCGAAATGGAAACTTTCAATAATAAGTGTATGATTTTTCCTTAGTATTTTAAGAACTTAATGAAATACTCAACGAAATAATAAATGCATGTCAATCTCATTGATTTTAATATTCGATACATCGATCAGAAAAATTTGACCTTAACACAAGTCTAGAGTACATCAATGAAAATGAGAAAATTTGACCGCATTCAGGCCCTTGAAATGTGTACTCACAATTCGTCGGGCGTAGATACAGAAAGGAAAGAGTAGCACCAACACTCACTCGATAAGTATATATACGTAGCACAAGAAGTATGTGCTCTACTCCGACTAGGTGGTGCGCTGCGGACCACGATATGTTGTTGCGGAAGTTCGAGTTCAAGCTGCTTGACGTTCAGCCTTGATGACGCGCCTCTCCATTGCGGTTTGGTTTTTTTGGAAATCCCTTACCTCGGATCTAGAAGTGGTAATGTCCTTCTGAAGGGAAAAGGTGTGCTCTACTGTTCGATCATGTTCTTCATCCAAGCGACGAATGCGTACCGTAGTGATTTGGGCAGTGGCACCAATGTCCAGGATTTGGTTGGCATTTATCCTTTTTTTCTCACATTGATTGGCGATGCGACGAACCATGACGGAGAGTGCTCTGTCAGCTGAACCCCCATTATGGAGGTCATAAAAGCCTTGTTCCATGCCGTAGGGTGGACGTTTTCCTTGTTCCCTGCTCCATCGTTTCAAATCTACAGCATAGAGGGGCGTCAGACCCTGAAAGTCCAACCGGAGGTCTGGTACTACCTGGGAAGGATCGTAGACCTCAGGTTCTGAGTCATTTCCCTCATCATCAGCTTTTTCTTCCTCTTCTTCGGGATCCTCTTCTAGATCTTCCTCGGAAACCTCTTCGGGATCCTCTTCTGGATCCTCCTCAATCCAACCTCCATTGCCTTGGTTTGGGTAGTAGGGATCCCTGAGGATATAAAATCCTGCCATTTCGTCTGATCGAGAATAGAGATAAGAGAGTTGTATATAAAATTTGAGTGTAAAGAGAAAATTTTATGATAAGACCTACACCGAGTCCTGCTATAATTACCTAGTGTATACGAATTACATACAATTGAGATTGAATGGGTGGTTGGGTAAGTAGCTTCACTCCAAGCCCATATCCAAACAAGGAAAAGAGCCTAAAGCGAAATCATAAATCCTAAGCCTATGCAACCTCACTCATATGTAATTTTAAAGTATGCACTTTGCACTTATAGCCCTGTCAGTGAAGGTTTTTATTTTTTATAAGCTTAATTATTATTTAATTGACGATCCTAGTCCTAACGAAATGTCGGGGTTTACTCGATTTTTATAGTTTTTATTGTTTCATAAATACTCCTATAGTATTCAAATTTGTAGGTTTAATTCTAGTGCTACTTTGGTATGTTTTTGACTTGTTACTCACTACAACTATTCCCCGACATACGTTGGTCACATCTCGAATAAATATAGTTGATGAGGCTATATTCATCCTACATCTGATTACATATTCCAAGGCTTAGTCATAGTGTCCAACTTGTCTTTATACTTTTGTATAGTTCTAACTATGACATTAAACTGTTGCATGCATGTATTTGTACATTTATGAAAACTAACTTTTGAATTTAATGACTTATGGTTGGTGTGAAAGTGTTTTGTCGAAGAGTTTTAGTCCCTTTGCATTTATAGTTTTTATATATTATGTGGCTCGACTAGTTCACTATAAACAATGCTCTCACACCAATCTTTCACACCCCCAAACCAGAACGGCAGAATCGTTCGAGGGCGGATGACTTCATGTAGTATCATAACAGTTGAATAAATAGTAAAGAAAGCAAACATAACCATCATAAATATAATTTAAAAAGTTACATTGTTGATTGTAATACATGTTTCAAAATGAATTACATTATGATGATATAATAAGTTTGAAATTGACGCCTTAGCGTCCCTTCCCAAAAGTTTTTGTTTATCTGTATTACTAAATCCCTGAGAAATACAAGTAGTTTGAAAAAGTGTCAACAATTAAGTTGGTAAGTTCATTAGCATTTTTGTATAACAATTGTATGCCTTTCTGTATAAACAATTGTGTTTGTTTCTTAGAAAATCCAATATTTACCATAAATGTGTAGCAGTTTTAAGAGTTTCAAAAACTGGAATGCATAACTATTTTCCATACTTAAAATAGTGTAAGTAGATTTATATATGTATATATATTCACTAAGGAATTTGATAGCCTCGTAAATCAAATGTTTTAATACTTCATGTGAGTTTTATAACCGTACTATTGACGAGACTGCCTGTCGCAACGTTCTTCAGGCGTTAGAACGATATGGCGTTTGTCACCCCAGACCTGACGGTCCAACTGTAGCTAACAGCTTAGGTGCGAGATTGTCAATCCTGTATAGATCTATATACAAGTATCACGGTCTCCCTACAGGAGATTATGGTCTATAACACAGGACTTGAAATGTGTACTTGAATGTACATGAAGTTAAATGTCTCACAAAAGTTTGTATCAAATAGATATACGTATGAAAAGTCCATTTTTCTTGTAAATGTAAGTGTTTCCTTTCTCTAGTGTTCATAGAGAGTAAAATATCATGAATATCTCGTAAACTATCCCTATTATAGTTTTTCAAAAGTATGTTTCATTTGAATGATAAACCTTAGTGTGTTACTAACTTTGTATGCAAAGTATAACGTTTGTAATTATGTTATTTTACGTATTTAACATTGATACACAAAATGTAGATAAAGTATTTGAAACTGTATGTAACGATTTGCATTTTAACATTAGTTTTTCTTACGTTTCACTTGTATTTCTCCCCCAAAAATATACTAAAAACGTGAAAATAAAGGGGTATAAACTCACATGGTAAGTGTGATGTTCTGAAGAAAACGAGACTTTTCTCGGGTAGCACTTCGACTGGGAAGTGCGAAATTTCTCGGGATTTCTGGACCTTCGGACCTTCGTCCTAGCTTGGATACGTAACCGGGGCGTCAGGAAAGTTTCGGGAGGCTCGAGAGTGAGAAAATATGGGACAAAAGGTTGTAAATTGGCAAGAATAGCCGGAACCCTCGCATCCAAGTTATAGGAGGGGAACCTGGTCCTCGTACGTTGGGCGTACGTCAGCGATGACATCACCCTCGGACGCCTAAATTCGGATGGGACGGGCTAGTGTGCATAGGGGAGACGTGGTTGATCTGAGGCCTTGCTTCAGGTACGCTAGGCGTACCTTCGTACGCTATAGCGTACCCCCTCGGTTTGTGTGCCCCGATTTTATAAAATGTGTAACTTTTGCTTACAAGCTCCGTTTTTTACGTTCTTTATATCCACGCATAGGTGAGGATATTATCTATTACTTTTGTTTAGACTTCTTTGGCAAATTTTGTTTTTTTTTAATTATATATTTTTAATAGGCCTGGACAGGAAAAGTCCGTTAAAAATCCATAACTTCTTCATCCGATGTCCATTTTCGTCTGTTTTTTTACTGGTGTACAACTATTGTCGAGATATTCAATTCTCGTTTAGGTCATGTAGCCTAAATATCGTTCGATATCTTTTTCAAGTTTTTAGCTGTCTACCGCTACTCTGAAACTTAGAAAAATCATAACTTCCTCATACGAAGTTAGATTTCGACGTTCTTTTTATGTACGTTCACAGTTTAATGATATCTACTACATTCGTTTAGATACTTCAGGCTAAAAAGAATTTTATTGAAATTTTGCGTTTTACGCTTAACAGTGTTTTTACCAGTTTTGCTGCGGATTTTCGATTGGTCATAACTTCTTCGTTATAACTCGGATTTTTATTTTCTTTACATTTTTGAAAACCTTGTTACGATATCTATTAATTTATGTATCCCAATTGATACTTTTGGGCATTTAATTTATGATGCCATTTATTTATTAACTTATTTATTTATTTATTTAAAATAGATTACAATACTTGACTTAGGTCAATATATTGACTTGAAATATCGGGTTGTCACAGTAACTTGGTGTTATAAAACATATTGTTGTGTGTAATTTGATGAGTAAGTACAAGCAAACATTTGGGTTGAAGTTTATCCATTCCTTTTACCCCATCTGGATAAAAGTAATATATGTGGGCCCCTCGATGATTTAGTAATGACACCCCTAAGTGCTTGGCTAATGCTGGACTGATTTGATTTGTTCAATTATTCGGTCGTCATAAATCGGAAATTTGGAAACAACAGATGGACAGAGAGAATGATTATAATCCATGTCTCAGTCCTTATGATTTCAAGAATGGAGGAATATATGATCCCTTATCTAATGGACACATCATTGACTAGGTCAGAGTTCGACAACGGCTTTTAAGAGCTACAATTGCTAGTCGGGTTGTAGAGTCGTACTTGAAATAATAGTTATTAGACTAATCCAAGTGGGAGACTGTTGGATTAGTATCTAAGTCCATAACTATAATTGGTATATACTTAACCCGAGAGTAGCATGGTCCATTTGGATTGCATATCACCAGGACAATTTGATAGGATGGACTTTTGAGAAGAGGTTATTTATGATTTTTTAATATATTATAAGTTCTAATATATTAACATGAAATCATATTATTTAATTCATATTGATCACGAATTAATTTGGAATTAATTTTTTTCGAAAGAGACTAAATAAATATATGGGGATTGATTTGGTAAATCATTCATTCGTATGGTATGGGCCAATGATCCATGATTCCTTAGGTTGGGCTAAACCCATGTGACAACCCATGGATGAACTATGGAGGTTTAAACCCATGGAGCCTAAGGAATATGGAAGGTCATGCACATTAGGGTTTACTGATGGGTTTTAGGTAAAACAAATAAACTAGAAAACAATTCCTAAGTTCACATACAACCTACTTTGGATCTATGTTTCAACAATTGAACATATAACTTTGAATTGCAAACAAGAACCCTAGAGGAGAGAGGCTATTTTCGAAATTGATTAACTAGGGTTTAAGAGTTACATACCTTTCAATTGTTATAGGAAACAATTGATAGTCCTCTTGAACTTGATCTTCTTGCAAGCCTAGCACCACAAATGTAATGCCTCTAATGGAATCACACCCAAGAACTAGCAAGAAGGAAACTTGAAGGAGAGAGAGGGTAGGGTATGCAAAAGTCGGCCTAGGGTTTCTTCCAAGGTAGGAGTGGCCGATTTTAGGAGCTCGGAGGCTCCTTATATAGCTGAGGGATCTAGGGTTTTGGGAAAACCCTAATACTCCTTTTCTTGGGGCCTAAGCTAATCCAAATGCCTTATCCAAAGACCCTTGGACGAAATCCTTAGGGTTTCCCCTATAGATTTTGTCCACCTCCTTCGAAGGGGGTTCTGGAGCCTTCCACTCAACTATCTGATAATTGCAAACTAGTCCCTGGACCTTATAATCAATACTTTTAACCCAAAAATTAATTCTAATTAATTTCTGGCTAACTATCAATTAAGCATTATGATATCTATACAATATATTAATCCTTTAATATATTAATTTATTAATCTTATAATAAATCAATATCTCTCCTCTCATAATTCCCTTGTCTGGTTGCTAGGTTTGAGTGCAACCCAAAAGGACTATGCTGCTATCAATTAAAGTACATACCAATTATAGTTATGAGCTTAGACACCTAATCCAACAGTCTCCCACTTGGATAAGTCTGTAACTATAATTTCTAGTATGACTTCTAAATTTGACCAGCAAATTGTAGCTTCCAAAAGCTGCTGCCGAACTTTGACCCAGTCAGTTACGTGTCCTAAGATAAGTGATCACATGACCCTTCGTTCTACTAGATATCCCTAGACATAAGACATGGAATACAGTCAATCTCTTTGTCCAGAATCTATGTTTCCCGATTTCTGATTTGTGATGATATAGGACTTCTAATCGAACACATCAATTTAGTCCTGGCTGGGCCCAACACAAAAGTCAACACCAAATCACCGAGGGGCCCACAGATATCGCTTTTACCGTTAGGGCAAAAGGAACGAATAAACATTGACTGATATGCTTGTATCTTTTACTCATCAAACCGTACATGACAATACGTTTTATAACACCAAGTTACTGATGCGTTTTCGTATCACCAATGTATAGCCGACTTGCAAATTACAACTCATATATCTCTGTTTCAAGATCATAGATATTATCGTCTCAGCATTACTCGTGATGAATTCCGTGAAGTAATACTCTGAGCATGGGTTTATCCAATACTCAAATCTCACTCTCTGAGTACTCATGAACATTGCAACAATTCTATTGCTATGTCTATCCTTAGACAATCTGCAATCCAATTCATGATAGTCTTAATTCACTACTTACTTCCAAAAGTACGAGCGACCGTGGAGTTTGAACAATCATATTATTCGGGAAGTAAAAATGCAAAATATGAAACACAATAATAAACAATTGACAAAAGGCAGTAAACAAACCCATAAATAATGCTTTATTATTTAATCACCAAAAGTCAATTACATTTACCTTGTAACAAATTTCTAAACTAGACTAATCTAACCACTAAAACAAATATCATCTTTCATCCCTATGCTTTGAGCATGCTGAATATGCTTAGCCCTACTCAGACCCTTTGTGAGGGGGTCTGCTGGGTTATCTTCAAATGACACCCTCTTTACAACAAGATGGCCTTCTTCTAATCTATGCCTGATCAAATGGTACTTTCTATCGACATGTCTGGTTTTACCATGGTCTCTGGGTTCCTTAGTTAAGGCAACAGCTCCCTCATTATCACTGAACAGTTCCATAGGCTCCTGGATGGTTGGAACAACTTCGAGATCTCCGATGAAGTTCCTCAACCAAGCTGCTTCTTTAGACGCTTCACTCGCTGCTATGTACTCTGATTCACAAGTAGAATCAGTCACCGTATCTTGCTTGGAACTTTTCCAAGTAACTGCTACTTCATTCAACAGAAATACCCAGCCAGATTGAGAAGGGAAGTTATCTTTATCCGTTTGAAAGTTGGCATCACTGTAACCATCTACTCTCAAAGTATCATTGCCACCAAGTACAAGGACCCAGTCCTTCGTTCTTCACAAATAATTGAGTATATTCTTTACTGCTATCCAATGAGCTCCACCTGGTTTCCCTAATATCGACTGACCATGCTCAAAGAAAAGGCCACATCAGGGCGAGTACATGTCATAGCATACATGATCGATCCGAAAGCGGAAGCATAAGGTACACGACTCATGTCAGCTATTTCCTCATCTGTACTAGGCTATTGAGTCTTACTCAATTTTGTGTTGCTTTGGATAGGTAGCTCTCCCTTCTTTGAATTTTCCATACTAAACCTCTTTAGTACCTTATCCAAGTATGTGCTCTGACTAAGTCCAATTAGTCTCTTCTTTCTGTCTCTCAATATCCTAATCCCAAGAATATAAGCAGCTTCTCCAAGGTCTTTCATGGCAAAACACTTTCGAAGCCAAGACTTAACTTCGTTTAAGGTTGGAATGTCGTTACCAATGAGTAATATGTCATCGACATACAACACCAGAAAAGTTACTATACTGCCACTAGCCTTGATATACACACAAAACTCATCTTCACTTCTAGAGAAACCAAACTCTTTGACTTTCTCATGGAAGCAAATATTCCAGCTGCGAGATGCTTGTTTCAATCCATAAATGGATTTCTCAAGCTTACACACTCTATTGGGAAACTTTGCATCGACAAAACCCTCTGGCTGATTCATGTAAGCATCCTCATCCAGCTTCCCGTTAAGGAAAGTAGTCTTGACATCCATCTGCCAGATTTCATAGTCATGAGAGGCAGCTATGGCGAGCAATATCCTGATAGATTTAATCTTGGCTACTGGCGAGAATGTTTCATCATAGTCAACCCCTGGGGTTTGTGTGAAACCATTCAAAACAAGTCTAGCCTTAAATGTGTGTACATTCCCATCCATGTCTTCCTTCTTCTTGAAGATCCATTTGCACCCAACTATCTTACGACCCGGTGCATTATCGACCAAATTCCAAACTTGGTTTTCATACATGGACTTTATCTCATTGTCCATTGCCTCTTTCCATTTGGAAGCCTCTGGGCCTGCCATTGCTTCCTTATAAGAGTCTGGTTCATCTAAATTCACCAGTGTCATATCACTGATGAATGTGTCACCATCTGAAGTAATATGAAAACCATACAACTCAGGTGGCAGACTCACCCTAGTGGATCTTCGAAGAGGTAATGATTTATCAACTGGTTCAACAGGAACTGTTTCCTCTGGTTGAGTGCTAGTGTCGTCTAAGGTTCCTTCATTTTTTGACTCTTGAATCTCTTCAAGGTCAATGGTACTCCCACTGTCCTCTTTGAATATGAGCTCTCTTTCTAGAAAGACTCCTCTTCGTGCTACAAAAACCACGTTCTCACTAGGTCTGTAGAACAAATATCTAAAAGACTGTTTTCGGTAACCAAAGAAAACACATTTCTCACTTCTTGCTGTTAGCTTGTCGTGAGTCTCTCGTCTTACGAAACCTTCACAACCCCAGACTTTAATATGTGCTAAGGAGGGAACTTTCCCTGTCCACATTTCGTGAGGTGTTTTAGCAACCTTCTTTGTTGAGACAAGATTTAGGATGTGGGTGGCTGTTTCTAGGGCATAGCCCCAGAAATGAATTGGAAGTGGAGCACGACTCATCATAGAACGAACCATGTCTAACAAGGTTTGATTACGCCTCTCGGCCACACCATTTAACTGTGGTGTCCTAGGAGGAGTCAAATGTGAGACTATCCCACATTCCTTTAGATAGTCGTTGAACTCAATGCTAAGATACTCTCCGCCTCTATCAGATCTAATTATATTTATTTTCCTGTCTAATTGATTTTCGACTTCATGTTTAAACTCTTTGAACTTTTCAAAGGTTTTTGACTTATTTTTTATTAAATATACGTAACCATATCTACTATAATCATCAGTGAAAGTCACATAAAATCGATTAGAATCTCTTGTGGTTGATCTGAAGGGTCCACAAACATCTGTATGTATGAGGTCCAACAAACCTTCACCTCTTTCACAAGACCCCGTGAATGGTGATTTTGTCATCTTTCCCAAAAGACAAGTTTCACACTGATCATCTGATTTTAGGTCAAATGATTCCAATATTCCATCCTTTTGGAGTTGGACTATGCGTTTCTTGTTAATGTGTTCAAGACGAGAATGCCACAAGCATGCCTTGTCTACACTATTAGACAAGTCAATATTAAACACACTATTTCCTAAGCTATCAACACAAGTCACTGTTTCATATACACCATCACAGGGTAAAGCTTCAAACACAAAAACACCATTCTTATAAACAAAAATTGAACCATTCAAATCATTAAAAGAATATGTAACACCTTGTCTGAACAATACATGAAATGAAATAATGTTTCTCGTTGTCTCAGACAAATAGCAACAATTCAATAAATCTAATCTAACATCATTACTAAGCAAAAGTTGATAAACTCTGATCTTCGTCACTGGTTAAGACTTCTTGTTTCCCATGATCAAGTTTATCATTCCTCGCTCTATCTCCTCACTTTCCTTTAGCCCCTGCAAATCAGAGCAGATGTGAAAACGACATCCTGTATCAAGGACCCATGAACGAGAAGATAACGAGTTATTAGAAGAAATAGTGTAAATACCTGCCGAAGATGGCTTCACTTTGCCATCTTTTATATCCTACATATATTGTGGGCAGCTTCTCTTCCAATGCCCCTTTTGATTGCAATAAAAGTAAACAGCTTCCTTTGGATCAGAAACATGGGGAATGGAGGCATTGGGCTTAGCCTTTGGGCCACCGCTAGATGACCCGACTTGGACCTTTGCTTTCTAGTTTTTCTTAGGAGGACCTTTCCTCTTTTTCCCCTTCCCCTATCCAAAAGCTAGAACAGGAGCACTTGCAGCAGTCTGCAACAAGTTGTGCAATTGGGCCAGTGTCTTCTCAGTGTTGTTCAAATGGTAAGTTAAGATAAACTGACCATAACAATCAGGCAATGAGTTCAAGACCATGTCAATGGCCAATTCCTCATCAAAATGAATGTTGAGCTTGACCAAACGTTGTATGTAGCGTTGCATTCTTTGCACCTGAGATACAACCGACTCCCCTTCTTTCATCTTGCAAGCCATGAGTGACTTGACTACTTCAAACTTTTCTAGACGAGCTCACTTATGGTACTTTTCCATAAGGTCCTTGTTCATCTCAAAAGGCTAGTAGTCCTCATAGTACCTTTGCAGTTCTGGGGACATGGTTGTGACCATAATGCATGCCACTTTGGTAGCATCATCATAGTGCTTCTTGTAGGCAGCATACTCTTCGGTAGTGGCTTTGGACTCATCAAGTTCTTTGAGCTCCTTTTTAAGGACATATTCTTTGTCCTCGAATCAAAGCGCCATCTCGATGTTACGCATCTAACTATTATAGTTAGAGCCATCCATAACGACTTTGAAGCAATGTTGAGTAAAGAGAAGTTGTGGCTGGAGGATGAAGCAGAAGTGTTTCCAGGAGTAGACATCTGGAAAGAAAGATAGTTTTAGTTAGATTTCAAGACACCACAATATAATAACCCAAAGATATCATATCAAGGTTAGGATCCAACTATGACGATTTACAACTTAGAAATAGGATGCCGAGATCCAAGTTTAAATCTCATAAAGGTAGGTGAATGACGATTCACCAATTCCACCATTAGACAAAATAAACGAAGTGAAATTCCTAATTCCTTTTGAGATACATTGAGACTATTCAATGGCATGTTTTAATCTCGGATTATGATCTTCTATTTGTGACTGGGATACCGAGGATCACAAATTAGATGTGAATAACCATGCAAATGTACTTGGTAACCTCATTGTCCTTATCATTAACTATTGATGTGCCGGTAAACCACACACGCTCCATCAACATGATAATTATGAGATACCCATTACTACTCTTTAGTAGTGCCTATTAGTGTGCTGGTAATCCACACATGCTCCACTAACGACCAATAACGCATAATGTGCAATTTCATGGATTAGCATACTTTTCACATTTTTCCTCAAGTAACTAGAGTTGGGATTTTTGTTAAATAATGTTCTAGTACTTTTCTTTAATAACATTATACTTTTAATGAGATGTCGTTGTCCTATTAAATCCGTTCTGCTAACGACCCTCCACTAATCAAGGAAGTGGTGGGTGAGAGTGGACACCCATTCAACTACCATTTTATAGGAAGTTTCCTTATATCCCCTTATAGATTAGCTTCGTGAATGAGGCATACTAGCGATTTGATTGACCATAGTCTTATACATATATAATATTTAACTTTTAATTATAATATATATAAGGTGTGTTTTAAACTTTTGAAAACTTTAGGGTTTATATATCAATTTTGAAAATTAAGACATTAATTTTAAATTTAAAATAAACCAAATAACTAGATTTAATATTTATCTATTAATTAACTTTTAATTAATTAATTAAATATTGTAAGGATTATCTAATTAAATTAAACAATTAATTTAATCCTAATCCATATCCCTTCTAGATTTCGAAAATATGGGGATAGGATAATTTCCTTATTTTTCTAAATTATCCAATAAGGCAACTATTATCCAAAACAAAGAAACCCTAATTCTTCTAGTATATTTCGAAAATCAAGGGAGGAGGCTAGGGTTTCCATAACCCTAACCCTAATTTCGATTAGGGTTCATGGAGGCCAGGGTTTTTCAAAAATCCTTTGATCCAAAAACCCTAGAAATCGAAAATTTTGCGTTTTAGGGTTTAATAGCTATAACCCCTAATTTGCAATTCAACTATTATAGCAATTCAATTTAAAACAACAATAGCTCTGATACCACTGATGGGTTTTAGGTAAAACAAATAAACTAGAAAACAATTCCTAAGTTCACATGCAACCTACTTTGGATCTATGTTTTAACTATTGAACATATAACATTGAATTGCAAACAAGAACCCTAGAGGAGAGAGGCTATTTTCGAAATTGATTAACTAGTGTTTAAGAGTTACATACCTTTCAATTGTTATAGTAAACAATTGATAATCCACTTGAACTTGATCTTCTTGGAAGCCTAGCACCACAAATGTAATGCCTCTAATGGAATCACACCCAAGAACTAGCCGGAAGGAAACTTGAAGGAGAGAGAGGGTAGGGTATGCAAAAGTCGGTCTAGGGTTTCTTCCAAGATAGGAGTGGTCGATTTTAAGAGCTCGGAGGCTCCTTATATAGCTGAGGGATCTAGGGTTTTGGGAAAACCCTAATACTCGTTTTCGTGGGGCCTAAGCTAATCCAAAGGCCTTATCCAAAGCCCCTTAGACGAAATCCTTAGGGTTTCCCCTATACATTTCGTCCACCTCCTTCCAAGGAGGTTGTGGAGCCTTCCACTCAACTATCTGATAATTGCAAACTAGTCTCTGCACCTTATAATTAATACTTTTAACCCGAAAATTAATTCTAATTAATTTCTGGCTAACTATCAATTAAACATTATGATTTCTAATCAATATATTAATCCTTTAATATATTAATAAATCATTTATATTAATTTATTAATCTTATAATAAATCAATATCTCTTCTCTCATAATTCCCTTGTCCGGTTGTTAGGTTTGAGGGCAACCCAAAAGGACTATGCGTCTATGATGCTATCAATTCAAGTACATACCAATTATAGTTATGGGGTTAGACACCTAATCCAACATTTGTATGGTGTAACCCTAATCTTGCCACTCTATATAAGAAGCCCCTTAGCATCCAAAATTGGCTACTACATACACTAGTTCTTGAAAGATCATTGAGCCAATTTTGGTGTGAGGATATTCTCTCAAAAGTCATCGTTTGTCCAAAGGTGTGTTGTGATTCCATTTGAGGCATTCATACTATTGGTGCTATGTTCTTAAAGGAAAAAACTACAAGCTACAACAAAGAGGTAATTCTATAACTCATTTTTATGATGTTTATGTCATTTGTATGCTAGTTGTAGGCTTAATGATTTGGAAACAATATTGCATGTATAATTAGAGAAAACATAGATCCAAAGCATCTAGGGTTGCATGTACACCATAGGAGTGTTAGAATGCTCAATACCCTTCAATGACATCCATATCTGGAGTCTTAGCTTCAAGGTAAGCTTAAAACCAACAATGACTCAAGAATATGCTAAAAATGGCCATAAACACTCTAATGGAGAGATCTAACAAACAACTGATCAAGATAATGGATTTTTACCTCCAAATGGTCGTAAACACTGAATGGATGTCGGATCCAAAGACTCCTTCTTGTTCCAAGCCTTTTACTCCTCAAGTTCCTTCAAGAAATGCACCAAAACACACACTCTTAACCTCACTCTCTCTCATAGTGGAAGATAACTTGATTAGGGTTTGTCTCAGGGTGATAAGGATATGAAGGAAGCGGGATAGAGGGCTTAAGGTCCTTTATATAGTGTGAAAGCCTTGAAAATTAGGGTTTTCATGCTCAGCTCCAACTTGTTGAGTTGGGTCCTCCAACTCGTCGAGTTGATTCTAAGATCCACGCGGCTATCTAAATCTCTACTCGACGAGTTGGGGCCTCTAACTCCTTGATTTGCCTTGTCAATATGAATATAAAAAGATTAAATTTATACCTGTGAGTCGGGATGTTACAATTTTCCCCCACTAGAATCAAGCTTCGCCCTCGAATTCATTCTCCGGAAACAGCTCCGGGTACTGCTCATGCATCTCAGACTCTGGCTCCCAAGTCCACTCAGATCCTCTCTGAAGATGACACTAAACCTTAACCAAGGGAACCACCTTGTTCCTCAAGATCTTCACTTTCTTATCCAAAATCGACACTGGCTTCTCAATATAGTTCAATCGATCATCAACCTGAATGTCCTCTAAAGGGACCACTTTCGTCTCGTCGACTACACACTTCCTCATCTGGGATACACGGAAGGTGTTATGAATCTGGCTCAACTCTGCATGCAGCTCTAATCGATAAGCTACCTTACCAACTCGAACAATCACCCTGAAAGGACCAATGTATCTAATCACCGCTTTCCATGGGGAAACCTTCAGGGGTACAAACTCATCGACCAGGAACTTTAGCTTGGAACGTCTTCGGTCTGCGTAACTCTTCTGATGACTCTGGGCTGTCAGGTCAGCAACCTCTGTCTAACCTACTGGATTTGGTCTGTCGTCTTAAGCACTATCTCAATGCTCCCCATCACTCTCTGCATGACCTCCCCCCAACAGATGGGAGTCCCACACTTCATCCCATACTAAAAGCTAAAAAGGGAGGCATACCAATACTGGAGTGATGGTTGTTGTTGTTTGAAAACTCAGCTAAGGGCAAGTAAGTGTCCCAACTCCCACCAAAATCCATAACACATGCAGGTAGCATGTCCTCTAGCATCTGAATCATCCGCTCACTCTGTCCGTCTAATTGTGGCTGGTATGCGATGTTGAAATGTAGGTGGGTGCCCAACTCCTCATGAAATTTCTTCCAGAACCTAGAAGTAAAACGCACATCATGATCTGACACTATCGAAGTTGGCACCCTATGTCGTGCCACCACCTCTCGAACATAGAACTTGGCCAATTTATTGGCCAAAGAGCTCTCACTTATAGCCACGAAGTGAGCACTCATCGTCAACCGATCTACAATTACCCATATCGCATCGACACCTCGCCTAGACCTCGGTAAATTGGTAATAAAATCCATGGAGATCTGTTCCCACTTCCATAGGGGAACCTCCAAGGGCTACAGCTGGCCATAGGGACGCTAGTGTTCTGCATAGACCTGACGACAGGTCAAGCATCTCTCGACTACCCATGCCACATCTCTCTTCATACAGAGCCACCAATAATCCTTTTATAAGTCCAAATACATCTTGGTGGCCCAATGATGGATCGAGAATCTTGACCTATGGGCCTCCTCCATCAGAATCTATCGATCTCCACCCAAATATGGGACCCATACCTGCACATGGAAGGTCATAAGCCCAGACTATCAGTCTAGAACTCAGAAATCTGCCCAATCACCCACTCCCTCTTACGGTTCTCTAGTCTCATGGCCACCACTTGGGCCACCCGGATGGTATCTAAGACTGGAGTCATCACCGGCATCCACATACACACATCTCGGATAGGAGCACGCACTGCCCTTTGACTCAGGGCATCGGCTACCACATTAGCCTTGACCGGGTGATACAAAATGTCATAGTCATAGTCTTTCACTAGATCCATCCACCTCCTCTGTCTTATATTCAGCTTCGGCTGACCCATAAGCTATTTCAGGCTCTTATGGTTCATGTATATGGTACATCGGACATCATATAGATAGTGCCGCCAAATCACCAGGGCGAATACCGCCACCCCTAACTCCAAGTCATGGGTGGGATATCTCATCTCGTGAGGCTTCAGCTGCCTCAACACATATGCTATCACGTGCTCCCTCTGCATCAACACGACACCCATCCCAAAATGGATGCATCACAGTAGACTAAAAGGCCTCCACTCCCTCCAGAAGAACTACCACTAGAGCTTCGCACAATCTCTGGCGAAGAGTCTCGAATGATGCATGCTGCTCAGGCCCCCAAGTAAAGATAACACCCTTCCCAGTCAATTTGGTGAGAGGAATGGCAATCTTGGAGAAATCTAGCTCCGATAGTAGCCTTCAAGGCCCACAAAACTGCTGATCTCGGCACCTCCCATTACATAATTGCCTCAATCTTGGCCGTATTGATCAAAATCCCATTATGGTTAACGAGGTGTCCTAAAAACTAGACCTCTCTTAACTAGAAATCACATTTTGAGAATTTGGCATAAAGCCTCTCCATCCTCAACACCCCAAGAATATCCCATAGATGCTCCTTGTGATGTTCCCTAGACCTCGAGTACACCAAAATTTCCTTGATGAACACGATCATCGACCGATCCAACATTGGCCTACACACCCGGTTCATATGTCAACATTATTGAGGTAGATTCGCATATGTCAACATGGTTCTGGCAGCTTCGCATAGAGATCGATTTCTTCTTTCAACTACACCATTCTGTTGTGGTGTATATGGTGATGAAAAATTATGCGAAATGCCTTTGCTTTTGAGAAAACTGTCAAGAGTTTGAGTTTTAAACTCAGAACCATTATCACTTTTAATTTTTCGTACATTCTTCTTCAGACTAACTTTAATCTTTTTGATAAAATCAATCATCGTCTGAGCAACTTCAGATTTCAACCTGAGAAAAAACACCCACATAAATCTAGAGAAATCATCTACAACAACTAAAATATACCCTAGGTTTCTTTCTCTTACTGTATCGTTTTCTTATTTTAATTTGGGGCTATCTGCATTCTTACATACGTCTCTCCTCTCATTCTACATGGTCTTACACCAGCAATGTCACCAATCGCCATGGACGGTACTGGTAAGGTATATACACGCTTTTTCATTTTATATATTTCTTATGTAATTTCAGAACTAATGGTTGGTATATCACACACTTAACTTGTCTACTCATAAAGCTACTTTGGAGGGTATTTACATGAACACAAATCAGTCTCTGTTAGGTCAGTTACTGATGTACGCCCACAAGGTGCTCGACATAATGTCTATGTTAGGTTTTCACCCAGATGAGACCACTTTTGGCTACCAAGCCTATCGATATGCACCAAAAGGACTCAAGAACAAGATAATTGAACTACAAGTGTCAGGTTGACCGCAAACCTAGTAGTCAACTTTTCTGGTATGGTGGGGACCAGTGTTGGCTCAAGAACGGATGTTTCATTTGACACCAAAACTGGAAATTTCACCAAATACAATGTTGGAATTAGCTTCTTTAATCCAAATCTTATTGCTGCTTTCACCCTGTGAGCTCTTTATTTTGTTGTGTAAAAAGTTAATCTTTTAAAGTAATTATGTTGATGATTAATTAATTAAATATTGTAACAGAAATGACAAGGGGGACACACTGACTGCATTACACTACTACATTGTTAAGCCGTTGACCAACACAACTGTAAGTGCATAAGTCAACAATGACTTTTCTAGCAATGAAAACATGATTACAATTGGTATCCAACATGCTTTGGACCCATTGACCACAGTCAAAGCTCGGGTGAACTGCTTTAGGAAAGCAAGTGCATTGACTCAGCATACATTGACATTAAAACAAATAGATAATGGTGTCATTGTTCCTCCATCTGGATGGAAATATGAAAAGTGTGACATGAATGAAAATCTTTGATTGAATTTGAATGATGACAACAACTGGAAAAGAACTTGACCAGAATACAAACTTTGACTGGAACCGAATTTAAGAAAGTGGTCAAGAACTTGAACCGATTTATGGACCTGGATACACAGGGCTAGTGAATTTTGGAAATAGGTAATTTTTTGTTCCTTGATATGACTTTTTTTATAAAAGTTCATTAATTTTGCATATGTCTTGTTGTTTTATAATGTTATTCTGTGTAGTTGTTATTTGGCTTCAACTATGCAAGTTGTTTTCTCAACTCATTTGTTTTGTTTACGGTTTGTATACTATTTCATTTTTATTTATTTAGTTTTTGACAATTTGACAAGTTTGCATAATAAATTATTCAACTACACAGGTACTACACGAACCGAAATTTGAAAATGGCTTTTGATTATGCCTCTGATGATCCAATTTGCTGATCCAACTATAGACTTGAATATGCAGTTGTAAGTATTTATATTTATATCAACTACACAGCTGTTATTGATGCTAAAAGTCCACTTATAGGGGATACTTTTGTCCCAAATGATATTTGTATTGGTGGGGCGGATCATGCCAGATTTATTGTGCTTACTGGTCCTAACATGGGTGGAAAGTCAACTCTTATGTGTCAAGTTTGTTTAGCACTGATTTTGGCACAGGTAGAGATATATGTAATATGTGTTTCTCTCTCTCTCTCTCTCTCTCTCTCTCTCTCTCTCTCTCTCTAGTAGTTAACCCTGATTAGTTATGGATGGATGTTCCAGGTGGGGGCAGATGTGCCTGCGCGAAGCTTTAAGATGTTTCTGGTTGATCGCATCTTTGTGAGGATAGGT
The DNA here is from genome assembly GCF_051521515.1 of Lactuca serriola. Taxonomy (NCBI): domain Eukaryota; kingdom Viridiplantae; phylum Streptophyta; class Magnoliopsida; order Asterales; family Asteraceae; genus Lactuca; species Lactuca serriola. The sequence goes on from NC_136414.1 coordinate 66,676,021, forward strand.
GCAAAAGACCATATTATGACAGGCCACAGTACATTTCTAACTGAGCTGCTAGAAACTGCATCTATGCTGGTCTCTCTGTGTGTGTTGGGTTTGTGAGTGATATGAAATTGGATATGTTGTGCAGTCATCAGCAACATGTAGATCAGTTGTGGCATTAGATGAACTTGTACAAGGGACAGCAACATCAAAGGGACAAGCTATAGCATACGCTTTCACTTTCACTTTCATGTGTTGTTGTTGTTGCTATTATCTTTCATCAAAACGCATTATTTGGTTTAGTTTGGTTGTTGTGCATCAGTTCTTGAACACCTTGTCAATAAGGTCCAATGTCGGGGTCTGTTTTCTACTAACTATCATCACTTAGCTTTGGAGTATCAGCAGACTGACAAGGTACCATATTATTCCTTTCCCAGTTTTTTGGAGCTATAACTATATTGTTACTATTTTGATGGCAATCTTATCTTAGACCTTTGACCTTAGTGTGTGCTGTATGTAGGTTTCCCTATGCCACATGGTATGCCAATTTGGATATGGATATGGAGGCGTAGAGGATGTAACATTTCTCTACAAATTGACACTTGGCGCATGCCCCAAAAGCTATGGTGTCAATGTTGCACGCCTGGCAGGCAAGTTCCCTCCTTCCCTCCCTCTCTCCCACTTTTATTGTAATCCTAATATAATAATACTATAATAGTAATGACCGAAAAGTGTAACGTGTTGTTTTTTTAGGGCTTCTTAATGTTGTGCTTAAAAAGGCTGCGATCAAGTCACAAGAGTTTGAGACAATGTATGGTAAAAGGAAAAGGACAAAGCAATCTAATTTCAAAATTTGCAGTTGTTATTTGGCTTCAACGTGGCTCATTGGCTGTCACAAGTCCCTTACCAGGGTCAGTTGGAAGTCCACTTCATTCTTTTAAGAAGGTAAGTTAATTTTCTTTAACCTACAAAGCTTTATGATCTGAGAGTTGAATGATATTGCTGAAAACCAAACTATGTTGTCTTAATCCTAATTATAATGACCAAAATTCTCATATTTACACAACCTCCTAATCAGATTGCTCTTGTTGGTGAAGTTCTTCCACTTGGTGATAAAAAGGTACAATTTCATAAGCAAAACTTAAGTTGTCTATTTATCATTTTTCATGCCTCCATAACTATACTAGTCCTTGATTCAATTTTGATTCTATGAAACTAAGAGAATCTTTTATCAATATTGTGCAATATAAAATCTAAAACAAAATATGTTAATGCACCTAATTTTTCTTTCAAGAATGAAAATATGAAATAAAATCTGAAACAAAATATGTTGGCATCAAATCTCGCTGTAAAGCCATATTTATCTTTTAGCAATATCATATCTATCTTTTATATTTGTTATGCAACATGAAAGTATTGGTTTAATCAAGTCTATTTCTTATTATATTAAAAGAATTTGTGGTGTACTATAATAGATGACAAGGCTGCTGGACATTCTAGAAATGGTATTTAGTTCAAAGGATAGTGCAATCATAGATGAAGATATCGATAGAATCATTGCTAAAGGAGAAGAGGCAACTGCAGAACTTGATGCCATGATGAAAAAATTCACAGAAGATGCAATCAAGTTCAAAATGGACGACAGTATGTACATTTAATTTTTATGCATCTTCATTTTTACTTTATTTATTGTATTCTAACTTCTAATGGATTACATATGCAGCTGTTGATTTGTACGATTTTGATGATGACAAGGTATTCAGCTCTTCTCTTGTCCTATGATTATGTTGTATTACTATGTTGTGTCATGCTCATAAATTCTTGATGACTATGTGTTTTAATTTATGAAGCACCGAAGAAATCGCTCAGGTATATATATATATATATATATATATATATATATATATATATTATAGCTTACAAACTGTAGAATGTGTTCAGTAGTGAATCTCATAGGGACACAATGGTAATTCTGTAGGTGGTTCAATCATTGTCATTTATTAATATTAGGAATTACAGCCTCTGTATGTTTGACTAAAACCTTCTGATTTTGTTGACTTTTTAACTTTTTTTTTTGGTTTCATTTAGTAATAAAGTATCAAATATCAACAGTTATGTGGTAGTAATCCTTCTGAGGGGGTGTTTGTTGGGCTGCTTCTTTCAATGTCATTAACAACAGTGGTAAGTAAAATCTTGGCTGCTTCTTTCAATGTCATTAACAACAGTGGTAAGTAAAATCTTACTACTATGAAACTCTTGTGCTTAAACCTACCTTATTGACCTGTAGCTGATTACACATTAATTTAATTATGCAGGTTTTGAAGTTTTTGATGGAAAAGAATAGTGTTAATGCTCTTCATAGAAAAGTATGTTGGTATTTTAGGAAATTTGGCTAATAATTTAGTTAATTATATAAAAATGTTGAAATGTTACATTTGTCTACTATTGGAATGATTATTTGTATGACATTAACTTTTGTGCAATGTATTGTATTTTTTGTATATGGTATTTTATTTTCTATTACGCGCCTTCCTTGATACGCATTGCGTGACATTAACTTTTGTGCAATGTATTGTACTTTTTGTGCGTCATAAATGCGCGTCGTCTATAGATGACGCGCAAAAGCGCGTCGTCTCTCTTTATGACAGGGCCTTCCTTGACGCGCATTTGCACGTCGTCTGAGCATTTTATGATGTGCAATGAGCATTGTAAAAGGATGTTTTTCTAGTAGTGTGCAAAGCTGTAGGAGCAGTATCAAGGCTGATCCCTGGGTGAGCTAAGGACAATCGGCCTTCCGGTGGCAAGTCTGGTTGCAATGAAAGCAAACCAAGAATTCCTTAGGACAGTACTTCACAATATGCTCCTCCTTACCATATTTGTAGCAAATCCATGCTTGACAACATCCCTCATGACTTTTGCCGCACTTGCCACAAGTACAGCCATTCTGGCCTCCTGCTCTCGTACCAACGGGCTTAGACGGCATGGTCGTCGACTACGAATGTATGGTCTCCTGTCTCTACCCTGAGACTCTCCCTCCTCTCTCACCTGAAACTCTAGCTCAATCTCCCTCTTCCTGGAATTGGTCTGTAGCTCAGCCAATGTTCTATATGATGAGTTCTCCATGAACTCCCGAATATTTCACCTTAAAATGCTCAAGTACCGGCTCACACATGCCTGGTCCGTAGATACATGTTCTGGGCAGAACAACGCCCTCACATGAAACATCCTCGTAATCTCTATCATGGTTTTTGTCTTCTGCTTGAGATACAGAAACTCCTGGGCCTATCGCTCCCTCTCCACCTGGGGAACATACTCATCTCTGAATAACTGGGTGAACCTCGCCCAATTCACTGTTGCATGGTCTGTAGGAGAATAATCAGTCGTCACAAACCTCCACATGTCCTTCGCTCCCAAGCGATTCTGGTTCAATGCAAATAGAACCTGGGTCCCGTAGAACTCCGGTGGCTTTGTGTTGCTGAACTCTTAGAGCAACAATGAATTATCCCCTATGGCCTCGCAGATGCAAGGGCTGCAGCAGGTGCGGCAATAGAAACCTCTGTGACGGCAACATATCGCTCGTCAAAAGTCTCAATCAGTGTGGTCTTAGTAGACAGGAACATCTATGGAATGGCCTCTCTGATAGCCGCGACCACCTCATCAGCAATGATCCTACAGATCTCCTCATCACTAGTACCACCTCCCCCGGGGTTGTTGCGGGTAGAGAAAGAATCGGTGCTTCACACAACTTCTTCTTTAGCTTCTCGAATGCTTCCTAATGCTTCGCACTCTAAGTATAGGTAGCTCTTTTATGGGTCAAAGTCGTCAATGGAGCAGCTATCGAAGAAAATCCTTGGATAAACCTTTGGTAATATCCAGCTAATCCCAGAATGCTTCGGATCTCCGTGGGACTCTTTGGTCATTCCAACTTCATCACAACTTCAATCTTTGTTGGATCAATCACGATCCCTTCTTGGTTAACCACATGACCCCAGAATTGGACTTCTCGAATCCAAAAATCACATTTGGAGAACTTTGCGTACATCTTCTCCTTCTTTAGAACATCTAACACTTCTTGCAAGTGCTTGCCATGCTCCCGCTGGGTCTTTGAGTAAACCAGAATGTCATCTATGAACACTATTACGGATTTATCGAGGAATGGTTTACAAACCGTGTTCATCAAATCCATGAATGATGCTGGAGCATTAATTAGTCCAAATGACATTACCAAGAACTCATAGTGTACGTACCTCGTTCTAAATGTGGGTTTCTTAATACCATGCTCTCTCACCTTCAGTTGATGATATCCTGACCTAAGATCGATCTTAGAGAAATAGCTCAAACCTTGCAGCTGATCAAACAGGTCATCAATCCTTGGCAATGGGTACTTGTTCTTCACTGTTGCCTTATTCAACTCTCTATAGTCTATGCACATCCTCAAGCTTGCATCTTTCTTCTTTACGAATAACACCGGAGCTCCCCAGGGTGATGAACTTGGTCTAATGAAACCGTTGTTCAACAACTCCTGAAGTTGCGTCATAAGCTCCTTCATCTCCGTCGGTGCTAATCGGTATGGTGCTTCTGCTATTGGTGCCGTTCCTGGTAACAAGTCTATTCGAAACTCTACTTGTCAATTAGGGGTTAATCCAAGAATATCTTCGGTAAAGACTTCCGGATAATTGCACACCACTGTTATACTTTTCATTTCCTTTTTCTCCTTCTTAGCATCAATCTCAATTGCCAAGTATGATCTGCATCCTTTGGAAAACATTTTTTGGCTTTCATTAGGGAATTGATTCCATAATTCACTCTACTTTTGTCCCCATACACCACAAATGACTCTTTTCCAAGCGGGTTTACCCTTACTATCTTCTTATTGCACACTATCTTGGCATCATTAACGCCAAGCCAACTCATTCCCAGTACGATGTCGAAACCATTGAGCTCAGTAGTTAACAACTCCTCGTTGAATTCGTTTCCGTTCCAGTCGATGACGATATTCCTAATGCAATCGCTAACAGGTATGAATTGGCCACTGGAACTTCTACAACCAGAGCATTATCAAGTTTTTCTATAGGCAATGCTAGTCTTCCACCGAATTTATGTGATATAAAGGAGTAATTTGCTCTAGAATCAAATAATATATTGGCAGGGAATCCATTTACAAGAAAGGTACCTAAAGTGACATCTGCTGCATCCTTCGCGACTTTGAGTGTCATCTGGAAAGCACTAGCTTTCGGCTTCAGTGGGACATTAGGCCTTGTTGCCTCCTTCTTCTTCGGGTCGTGCCTCGAGATGTGCCCTTCCTCATTACACCTATCACAAACTTTCTTGTTGAAGGTGCACTCATTGGCATAGTGCATGCCCATGCTTTCAGTACTTAAAACAAGTGATCTCCCCGTCACATTTCACATGGTGCTTCTTTTTGCACTTTTCGCACCATTTTGCTTTGCCTCCTTCTCCTCTCGAACCAGACTTCAATGATTTACTTTTCTTGTTGGATATCGAAGATCCATCAAACTTCATCTTCTCTCCAACCTCCGTTCTCTCTAGACCCTTTTCTTTTAACTGGGTCTCAACATTCTTAGCTGCTCTGATGGCTACCTTCAACGTGCTTGCCATTTTGACTGTTAGGCTAAAGTCTAATGGCAATCCATTAGCAAATTTCTCTATCTTGGCGAGTTCAGTCGGCACCAGGTAAGGAAATAACTTCATCTTCTCGGTAAACGCAGTAACATAGTCATCAATGCTCATTCTCCGTTTCTTCATGTTCTGGAACTCATTATTTAGATCAATCAGAACTATCTCGGAGCAGTACTACATCTTCAACTGCACCATGAACGTTTCCCAAGACATCTTCAAATCGTCTCCTCGTGGCATCCTATCTGCTAAAAATTTCCACTAGCTTAGGACTCTGGTCTTCAGTTGTTGAATCGTAAAGACGGTTTTCTGCTTATCGCTACAGTTGCAGCTTTCAAATACCATCTCCATTTTGGAGATCCAGTCCATAAGTTGTATAGGCTTTGGGTTTCCGGAAAGACTTGGTGGTTTGGCACCCAAGAAGTTCTTATACATATGTCCATCTCTGTCGATTTCCCCCACCAGGTCATTCCTTCTCACCACTGGGGCTTCCACCTGACTGACAATGCAGTTATAATTCCCTTCCTCTGATCGTCCGTCATTCAGTTCTAGTTGTTCAACAAGCATCGAAGGTTCATCCCTATTATTCAGCAACAATTGTCTCATTTCTTCCCTCTGTTCATCCATCATATCCCGAATCATGGCTCAAACGCCAGCCATTGTGACTGGCTCAGGTGCAACTTCTACTATTGGCACCTGCTCAATCACTTGGGGACGAGGCTGTTGATTCCTGTTCTCATCCACGTTTCCAGCTCCACTTCGGTTTCTTGACATTTCGATATATGTACACCAAATTATGTGAATTTAGATCTTTATTCACAATAGACGTTTAAATTCTCCTTATCACTCTGAAACGTTACATGCCAGTTCTAATATCGTAATCGAACACTTAGAATCCTGAACACATAAGGTTTCCAGATCCAGTCGGCAATAGACCATAGATCCGAACAAATAATAACATACAAGGCAACCAAAAAGTATTTAACACATAAAACATTTTAGGCATCTTTCCTAAAATAAACTAGTGCTCGTGTCTAAAATATGGAAGACACTCATCTCACGATCATCTCTTAGCATTCTAAGTTTAACTTTAGAAATCCTACAAATTCCTAGTTCACTTAAACAAATGCTCTGATACCAACTATGACATTCCCAATTTCATGGCCAGAAAAGACCAATTTCTTTTATGCTTTTATAATAAAATCAGAGTAATATTTCAAAGAAAAGTGTTGCGGAATTCATTCCCAAAAACAAAATATGATAAAAAAAATTATCACAACATTTCTTAAAGAAATGTATTCTCATTAAATTAAAAAAAAAACTCAGGATGTCATCGTCAATATAGATCAAAAGCATAAACAAAATATCATAGTCCAAAAAACAAAATTGGCCTCAAAACAATATAGGCCTTACAACATTCTCTTTATTTTCTAATGGCCTATAAATCCATAATCTCTTGTCAGATCATCCAACTATGTTTTTTCCACTACCTGTAATACAAGAAACTGAGTGGGTCAGGTTGGGGAGCCTGGTGAGCATATAGGGTTTTCAACCCACAATAAATAAGTTTATTATTTTCAATAATTATTCAACCTGATTACGCGTTCCCGGTATCCTCATTTTACGTCCCTAAAGCATTTATTATAAGGTACCTATCCTAAGGTATTTCATCGGGATGGACACTATTTCTAAGGGGATTCCTCATCCATATAGGTCCGTAAGGCAACCATGTGTCACAACCTAGAAATTTGTGTGCCCTGTAAATTACAACAATTAAGCCAAAATATGAATCAAAGACTCAAGAGCATGTATGATGCATACTCTATGATAATAAAATTTCAAACAAACACCCCATGCAAGCATTTCAAGTAGTCAATAAGCAATTGGAAACCCTAGAAGTCCTTGTTTAAGTCCATTTTGGACTAGGACTTCCTTATTGGGCCCAATGGACCAATAAGCTTCCAATTTGACTATCTTGGGCTTAGAACTCTTGAATGGGCTCTAATTGGACCCACTTTCATTTATTTTAAGATTTTGGGCCATAATGGGCCTAGAATTAAATAAAATACCCTTATTGGGCCATAACAAATCTAGTTAACCTAAATGGGCCATGAAACCTATTCTTTTTGACAAATTGGGCCGTAAGCCATAAAGGAACCCAATGGGCCGAAAAATAATTATCGGGCCTCATAAATTATAAACCAAGGGAAGGATTTGGACCAAGCCACTTCATCCTTTCTCCTAGTCCAAGGTTCTCGGCCCAACACACACAAAAAAAAAGAGATTAATTAGAATTAAACCTTGACACATCATTATTGCTCAAAGGATATCAAGGTTTAATACATCACATACATCTAGGGCATCTCATGTTCCCATGCAACTTCTCTTTCCCCCCTCTCTCTTCTTATGATCTTCCGAGAGCCAAACCACACACACACAACATCAAAACTCTTCCAAACTCTCTCAAATATTCTCCTCCTTCCCACTCCAAAATCTCGAAATTTTGCTTGTGCATCAAGAGGATTTCAAGAAAATATCATCACTTCTTGGTAAGTTATACATATCCAAGGATTTTATAACTCTTTTCTCATGATTAGATCCCTTATCTTAAACATTTGTGGTAATCATACTCTTAGAATCACCTCAAGTTCGAGATCATCATCAAGGTGTTGCTAGGGCCGAAAATCACCTCACTTTCTTCCATTTCTTCTTCAAAACCTTGACCAACAAGAAAGGGTGAGCTTAATACCCCCTATTTTTCTATTTTTATAAGTTTTTGTGGGGGAGAATACAAGCAAATATGTAGATCTAGGAGTTCATGTATGTCTTGTGTGATTTTATGCATGTATGTATGATTCTTATGTCTTATGTTAGCTAAAAATACCTAAAAACCGATATATACAACATGAAGAATGAAATAAACATAGCTTATACCATTTTACACTAATCAAGTCAATAAAAATAATTTATTTTGTTAGGATGAACATTTTTGGACACAAAACCCATTTTTGGGCTCAAAATGTGAAAAATACAAAACTAAAGGGCCCAACACGACAAAAGATAATTTCTGGAGGTTGAAACAGGTCCAAACAGTTTTTAAGATAATTTTTCTGAATAAAAACACTTTTGAGGGGCTGAAACTGCACATTTCTGAAAAACAGGGGATTACTAGTGTAATAAAACTAAGTCAAGGGTCAAAAATGTTTTCAAATTAAAAAGGGACCAAAAATGAAAAAAATTTCCATTTTGGGCCAAAATTGTAAAAGTTGCGAAAATGGGGGTTTCAACCGAGAAAATTTCATTTTTGAGGGACTTAAGCTGTTTATCAAGTAAATTTGGGCTGAAAATGTCTTTTCAACAAGTTTTGATACTAAAGTGTCAAGAAAAATGGTTTAAGGACTAAAATGGAAATTCTTTTATATAAAGGGTTAAAAGTATAAATTTTATCCAAGAAGGGGCATAAAAAGAAAAACTCTAATGTTTAAAACAATAAATCCCTTAAGATAAAATACGAGTACCATGGCTACCGGAAAAACATAATAGCAAATACACTTTTAACACCAATATCGTTGCCAAACGAATTGATTCGGTCTCGAATCAATAACGAATCAAAGATCAATAAACAATAGTACTTCAATACACACGCAAAAATCTACGAGAAGTCAATATTCAATCTTTGGGCTTGAAAGTTTCAAATCATGCTTGTTGGGCCTAGCTAGCCCAATGACATGATCTTTAGGCCCGAAGGGAACGCGCTTACATGTTATTGGGTATTCTATGACCTAATTCCGTGTAAAAGGACTTTCAATAGCTTTATTGTGCTGTTGGGCCCCAAGGGCCCATTGGTACTGCTAGCAAAGTCGAGAAGTCAAATGCGTGTCGGGCCTAGTGCCTTTCGCATTCACGATAGCCTTGAAGGATCGTTTGTAATTGGTAGTTATAAACTATTCGTTTTCATTAATGCGTGATTATAACGACTCACAACCCATAATTAATCCAATGGCACCTGGAATTATCGAAAACAAACGTCGTATCGGTATAACAATAAATAAGACACGTAATTTGATGTATTAGGAAAACATCAGGTTTTCCTAGGGAATTCAACACTTTCACCTATGTGATGCATACAAAGTCTAACAATTATTCACATTTACAGAAATCAACAAGCATACTTACGGATCTTCACACTTTTTCTTATAAACAATACTTTTTTCAGAAAATATCGGATTTTCTGGTGGTTTTCAAAATAATACAAATCATTACTTTTCAAACATTACTTATGAACTCACCAACATTTCATATGTTGACGTTTTTCCAAAATACTTGTATTCTCAGGTAACAGGTAAATCGAAGAAAATGTATCCAGTGATATCATGATGTTTTTTTAATTAATATCGCACGGTTTATGTTTTGGAAATGTAATGTTTTAAAACAATGTACTGAATGTAAACAATATCGGTTGTAATATTTCAATGCATGGTGACGAATGATGTTATGATTCATGTATAATCATTGGGATGGTATTCAATTAAGTCACAATAGCCCTCGAACGTTTCCGCCGTCTGGTTCGAGGATGTGACATCATGGGGGGGAATGGAGTACACCGGTGAACACATTGTTCACAAACACCTACAGGTTGCGAGCTGGCTAGCGTTCCATTGGACTTTCTAGAATGGTACGTGGTCGTCATCCATACTCCACTAGATGACTTGGTCATCGTCAACACCGAGTCCTCTAATTATTTTGTTTCATCACACGCCAACTATTTCATCTACCCATGTTTTACCCAACATATTTGTAGATATAAAATACATATACACTTCTGATATGAAAACGAAGTTTAAATCTTTCATACATCGTAGATCTCAAGTATAAATTATTCATATATAAGGTTTAGATTTATAAAGTTTAGATTTGGAGTTAGAAATTATAGATCTGAAGGAAAAGGTTCAGATCTGGAAGATAAAGTTTAGATCTGAAAGAAAAAGTTCAGATCTGAAAAAATAGAGGTTTAGATCTTTCATCCAGCATAGATCTCAAGTAAACAAATAATATATACACATAACACATAATTTATATAAAATACTTCATATCTGTGTGTAAGATGAAAGTGACTACACACTCACCTGATAAGGGGGTGATTCGAACAGTGCTTCGATTCTTAAGATGACATTCTTTCACAAAACCGGGAGGTTTGCTTGAAAACTGAGCTCTGCGGCGGCAAAGTTTCCAAACCAAAAAACTCTTTTTCTCAGAACCTACGGGCTCTCCAGGGCTTTCTTTTAATGCTAGGGAGGTTTCCTAGGTTTCGGGGTGTTTTGTAAGGCTAGAGAGAGAGTAGAGAGTGAAAGAAAAACTTAAATGTGTGAAGGAAATGAGCTGTCCTCGTAGCCCTTTTATTGGTCGAAGCCTCGCAGTACATTGGTCGTACCCTCGGGGGTATGTTGCGCGTAAGGGGTAGGTGTCGCTCATCAGATGGAGCTTCGTGGCCGCTTCGGAACCATAGAAAAAGTCAAACCGCAGGGCGTTCGCTTCTCGTACGTAGGGCGTACTCCGAAATGCTTGGCGTCCGAGGATACACTGGGCGTACCCCCTCGGACATCTTGCAAATTGTCATCCCGATTTCAAAAATTCATAAAATTCATTTAGACTCCGTCGGCTAATTCTAACTCTATTTTTATAGTTATATTTTTAATAGGCTAGGACACGAAAAGTCCGTTAAAATTTTATAACTTCTTCATCCGACATCCATTTTCATCTGCCTTTTTATCGTTGAGCTAATACTAACAAGGTCTTCGATTCGCGTTTAGGTTGTGTCGGTCGAAAAACGTTTGATCTACTATTCGAACTCCGGGTTGTGTACTGTTAATCCAAAATTTGGAAAAATCATAACTTCCTCATACGAAGTCAAATTTGGGCATTCTTTTTATGTACGTTCTCGGTTTGACAAACACTACGACTTTCGTTTAGATCGCTAAGGCTAAAAAGTCCTCTATCGCAAATTCACTATTTACGTCTCACAGTGTCGTGCCGGTTCTGTCACAAAACTTCGACAGGTCATAACTTCTTCGTTATAACTCGGATTTATGCGTTCTTTATATGTCTGGAATCCTTGACGCTTATTTTTATTATATCTTTACAAACAAGTATAGAATCACATAAAAGAACATAATTCACAAAATATTCAAGTATTTCATCTATATTACTTTAAAATAGGTTACAACGGGTTACCTAGACTATTACATCACTGCATCAATGCTTAGCCTCGAAACATGGACGTTACAGAATAGACTTTATCATCCTTTATGGTGGATCTGACCAGTCCACATCAATGTGTACTAGATTCTTAATTCTTTCACTTGACTCACATATACATGTGAACAAGGAATTATTATCGATTTCCCAAAGATCAAGATTCTCATACGTCACATAATTCTATATTGCATGATTCCAAGTTTCTATCTAGTTGAAACTTGGGTGATGAGAATCCCTCCTCACTTGGTAAATTAAAACACTACCACAAACGATATAACTAAGAATCAAATCTATTTCAATATTGCTAGCAATTGAAATATAAACACCAATTTTCACAAATGCCATTGCAAAGAAACGTAAAATAAGATAAAATCAAAATTTTATTTTATTGAGAAAATGAGGAAAACTTGTCCGTAGAACGCAAATACATATGAAAACTATGTTTCTAAATATTCCTAAGCAATCTATCATAACTCCTAAGCAACTGCTCAAAAATCTGATAATCAAAACACGTGATTGAAATCCATCTCTCACGATCAAATTCAGTTTGCTTCTTCTTTTAAGCTTCCTTCTTTCTTTTCGATCCTACAAAACATCAAAATTAAATCTTATCACATCATGTATCAAGAATCTATAAATAGGAACTTAATAGAGTTAGCTAGTGGATATACCTGAAGTAGAGTCATACAATTTGACTTTACTATCCTTGCAATCTTTCAGGTAGATACGACAGCTTCGCATCCAATACCCCTTCTCTTGGCAATAGAAATATTTGGACTCTTTGAGAATGACACAAGGGACTATCTTAGAATTTGTCTTTCTCTTATGATCAAACTTTTCGACCATGGCCGATTTCTCTCCCTTAGGAGGAGAAACCATTTCCAGACTATCATCTTTGCCATCACAAATGTTCATGGAAATTCGGGAGGTAGATCTTCTAGACAAATCTGCTTGACAGTTGCGCCAAAGCATTGCTTCTTCAGCAGCAATTAGCAAATAAGTCAGACCAATAATGGTCACGTCGTGATCTATCATATAGTAGTCTTTAACAAACTAACCATATGACTCGGGAAGTGACTGAAGAACCAAGTCAACATCCAACTAATTTAGGAAAACGACACCCAACATTCCCAGTCTTTCAAGGTGTGACTTCATGTTTAGAACATGTGCACAAACAAAGTTTCCATCTTCATACTTGTGTGCCAATAAGGCTTGAGTAACCTTGAAGTTTTCAAGTTGATGAAAATGTGGGTTAGGGAGAATCATTGGAGGAGGTGGAGGAAGAGAAGTGTGATTTCTAGTTCCATCTTTGCACGAAGAAGGGATTGATCTTTCACCTTGATCGTCATGTGGAATATCATCTTCAAAAGGAAAGCCTTTTCCAAAGGATTGAGGAAGACCGTACTTGTTAGAACCAGACATCTACAAAGGGGAAAAATTCAAGTTAGTTTATTTAAGCCCTTAATATAACACCCAAATGAAATATTAAGGCTAGGACCTCACACAATAATTCACAATTCTGAAGAGGGATGTCATAATCCAATTGTAAAATTATTTGAAGGTAGGTGAATGAGAATTTACCAAATCCACCAAGAAAATGAAATTTTAAACGAATTAGGTTTTAAATGAAATTCCTGGATCTTTTGAGATTCATTGAACTTTTCAATGGCATGTTTAATCTCAATTATGCCCTTCAAGTTTGTGACTGGGATACCGAGGATCACAAACAAGGTGAGAATAACCATGTAAATTAGCGTGGTACTCTCAATGTCATTTATCACCAAATCAATGTGTCGGTTAGCCACACATGCTCCATCTATCTATGATCATTTACGAGTTACCCATTGTCATCCATCATTAGTCAATATTAGTGTGCCGGTGAACCACACACGCTCCACTAACTGACCAACAAGGCGTTATGTGCAATTTCATGGGTTAGCATTAATTTCACATTTTGCTAAAGTAACTAGGATTGAGAATTTATAAAAGTATTTAGTTAGTTATAATTCATTATACTTATAATGAGAGTTTAGTGTCCTATCCTACCCGTTCGGCTAACGACCCTCTACTAGTCAAGAGTGTGGTGGGTAAGAGTGGATACCCAATGACGGTCATTTTACAAGTCGCTTCCTTAAACATCCTTATAGATCAACTTCGTGAATGAGGCATACTATCGGTAAGACTGACCTTTTTCATATAGATATATACAAATTAAACCTTTAATATTATAATAGCATAAGGGTGTATTTTATACATTTAAAATACTAAGTGGTTTAACTTTTAATAAATTAATCTTTTAATTTAAATAAATTTAAACATATCTATGGATTTATTAATAGTCTTTTAATTAAACCATTTGATTAAATAATTAATAAAACCTATGTGAGTGTATTTTTTAAACTTTTAAAATACTAGGGTTTTAGAATTTAATATTTCAAAATTAAAACTTTTAATCAAATTTTAAATTCCAAAACTTGAGGGCAAATTATGATACTTTTTAAAACTTCTAGATCAAATTTAAAACAATTAAATTAATCATATAATTTTATCTCAATCATAAATTTGACCTTTTCTATTTTACTTGGTATGAAAATTCAAATCAAATTTTACAAATAATTAATTTATCACAAAATCTCATAATGATCTTAAAATTTGACAATTATCTTTCAATTAGAAGAGGATATTCATTACCATATTTGAAAATTCGAATTTAATTAGTAAAAACAACTTATGGTAATTATCCAAATCTAATTTAGTCCAAAAAAATCCAAAAATTTGCCAACAGACGAGTCTCCACGTCATGTCATGCCATAACACGCCGTGTTCATCTATAAACATGTTGGGTTCATCAGGCAGAGACAAAAACGATTTTTTCTTTCAGCTTTGAACAAATAATAAATGCATCAAATATAATAGAAAAACACCCCAGGTTTTGATACCACTGATGAGTTTTGAGCATTACAACATTCCTATGGTGCACATGCAATCCTAATGCTTTAGATCTAATATTTTCACAAGTTATACATGTAAATAAATTATCCAAAGCAAAACCCTAGATCTAGTATATACAATTCGAAATTCACACACACACACACACACACACACATATATATATATATATATATATATATATATATATATATATATATATATTAGCATTAAAATATTACCTCACTTGTTATATTGTAATAACAAGAACAATCCTTCAAGTCCTTGACTCTTGTTAAATTTGTGCCTCAAGTGGTGCACCTCTAATGGAGTCACAAACACTCAACACAACAAGTATGACTTGGAGAGACAATGATTTTCGGCCAACGTAAGTATCTTATGCTTAGATCCGAAAATCCTAGGGTTTGAGGGTTTATATATGGCTAGATTGCTTAACCTTTAAGCTGGATTTGAATAAGGAAACCCTAGTTACAAACTTATGCCCAAAGCAACCCATGGACCTCCTTAACAAGCCCTTAGATGAAATCTTATGGGGAAATCCATAAATTTCTACCACTCCACTTACAAGGAGTTTTAAGCCCGGTTTCACAACTATCAACGATTTGCAAAACAGCCCCTCCATTATTAATCAGTTCCTTTAATCCCAAAATTAATTTCATTTCAATTACTAATAAATAATATGATTTCCAAATAATATATTAATCTTATAATATATTAATAAAATTATTATGAGTACCAATTTATTATTCATATAATAAATCATATTCTCTCTTTCCACTAGTCATATTATCAAGTTGCATGATTGAAGGCAACCCAAAAGGACCATGCTCATAATCAAATCAAGTACATACCAAATATAGTTATGGGCTTAGACACCTAATACAGCAATTCCAAAGGAAAGAGCCTGGGATAATTACAGAGCACACACCACCTTATTCTACATTTTATGATTTACTCTCATATATAATGATGTAGTAATGCACTTTGATCCATCTTGGTTTTATGAAAATGTTTTGGATTATCGTTTATTTAATTTAAAAATGAAATGTTTGGGTCTTATTTTTGGGTGTTACATGGTTCTTAAATTAAGAAAGAAATAAGTGAAAGATGAAATATTTAGTTCAGTTATGAAAGATTAATCATATCATTAATTGATATGAAGTTTAGAAAGATAGAAGTGAAAATAATGACATTTTAAAAGTTTAAGGGTCATTTGTGTCAATCATGTGAAACTTAGGTTTGACTAGAGATTTGACCAAATTCTAAACTTGGACTATGTTTGTGAAGATTAGGATGGCGAAGGATCATTTTGAAAATTTATTGAAGCTTATAAGTTAGTTTGGAGTTATCTTGAAAGATCTTTTGCAAGAAAGGACCAAAAATGGCAAGTTGGGAAAGTTTAAAGATAGTTAATGGGTCTTCTCTCCCATTTTCTTGGGAAGAACGTAATTGAGAGAAAGTAAGAGGGAAATGGCTATTTTTGATTCTCAAGAGCTCCTAGGGTTCACTCAAGTGGATATTTGATTGTTCAAACAAAACGAAGATTAATCAAAGGCTTTTTAAGGTAGAATCTCTTCTCCTTTGGCTCTTAAATTCAAATTCATGACTTGGTGGAAACCCCAATGTCAATTTTAGATTGTTATGATTGTTAGGGTTTGGTTTTTTAACCTCCCTTGAGTTGTTTTGCTTATCCCAATCTCAATCCAATCATCATATTGATGGATTTGAGGATTTGGGTGAAAACCCTCATGAACCCTAGAAATTCAAATTAGGGGTACATGGCAAAATGGTTTTATGATAATGAAACACTATTGTTTGATATATGAAATGATTTTGGAATGGGTATTTTGATAAAGTGCCTTGAAGGCAATAATGTATTTGAAAGAAAAGAACGTTTTGGAAGATTGAATGTTTTGAAAATATGTTTGAAATGTTTTAAAATATGGATTCTTTAATTTTGAAATGAGTTTATGATACTAAAGTATGAAAGGTGTAAATCATGGAAAGTAATGAAAAGAAATGTAAAGTAATGAAAAGCAATGAAAAGAATTGGAAAGTAGATGTCTGGGGTGGTACCTTCCCCGCCGCGAAGTAGATGTCCTAACTGAAATGATGCCTTGGTGGATTGATTTTTTCTTTCCACCTTGGTCTAGACTTAGGAGTGGTTGCTTTATTAGACGTAGACCCTAAATATGAAATGCCAACTGTTTAACACCTGAATTAGCCCTTAATGAAATAAGGAATGGAATGTGAAAAGAAATGTGTTTTGAATTACGTTATAACTAATGAAATGTATTGATATAAAATGGAATGTGGAAAAATGTCAATTTGAAATATGTTTTGCAAAGATGAAATGTTTCTGATAAAAATGTGATAAATGTTTTGGGTCACAAACACACGTAGCTCACGAGACATTACTGTCTTACGTATCTCTTTTTAATGTCATGTATCTTAGGTTACAATTAAGGAGAGAGGATGATAGATGGAAGTTATAAGTCAAGTGATAGAGAATGGAGTGGAACTTGTTAAGTTCCTTGCTTATTGTATTGATGTAATTCTTATTTGCTTGATATGGTTGTATTGATGCTTAATGGTAACTCCCAATATTTTAAATTGTAAATGTTTTTTTGTGGGACCGGCTTTTGTTAAATGTGGGTTAACATCGGAAAGTTTTTTCTAAAACCATAGCATTTTAAAGTTTGAAAATTTTGGGGTGTTACAGATAACATAGCAATCAGTAGAAGCAGCTTCTGCCCAAAAGGACTTTGTCAATTAGGAATTAAAAAGCATACATCGGACCTTCCCCATAATGGTGTGATTCATCCTTTCGGATACAACATTTAATTGATGTGTATCGGCTACCATGCATGTCGAGTGATTCCATCGATTTAGAAATAGGCAATAAACTCTTCTAAACATCACTCAAATCCATTATCCATGCAAATATACTTTACCACCAATCCTGATTGCTTTTCAACTTGCACTTTTCAAGTTCTTAAGGTAGAAAAAACATCTAATTTATGTTTCAAGAAGAAAGACCACACCTTCCTAGTAAAATCATCAATGATAGTGAGCATATAGATAATAATGTCTTTCGAAGCAACTCGACCCGGTCCCCACAAATATGAATGGACATAGTCAAGTGATCCTTATGTTGTATGAATACCACTTATAAATATTACTTGTTTTCCCTTTCCATGTACACAGTATTCATAGAACTCTCAATCAACAACTATTTGTGCCCCAAGTATAATCCTCTTCAGCTGAATTTTAACATTCCTTGAAAACTCAAATGGCCGAGTCGATGGTGCCAAAGACGTGACCGATCTGGATCTGAAAGAGACTTAGAAACAATATCAACATCACTTGAAATTGTTTGCCCATTAATAAAAATAAAGGTCTAAGGTTTTTCGCTTGGCTCTCAATTTGTCAGAACCATCTTTGAATACCCTGAGAACTCCACCTTTACCAACAAACTCATAACCCTTTTTCGCAAAAGAGCTAAGAAATAACAAGTTTCTTCTAAGGTTATGAACATATTTGAATACCTTATTTTTTGGATAACTCCATCAAACTTACAAATTCATACTAAACCATATCCAAAAACTGGACATGTAGAATTGTTACCCATCAAAACATAGTTGCGGTTAACCTTCTCAAACGTATAAACCAACTTATATTTTGACACATGAAAAGTATAAGCGGAATTGAGTATCCATTCACCAGTAGAATTCAGTTCATCTGAACAAACTATAAGAAGTTCTCCAATACAATCAACCTCACCGACATAGGCTTCATCCGAAGAACTAGCTTGTTTTCCATTTTTTTGTTGTTTTTATTTATTCTTCAACTTGAAGCATTCATTAATTAAATTTCCCTTCTTGTGACAATAATTGCAAAACTTTCTTTTGCCTTTAGACTTGGATCTGACCCTGTTGGAAGATTGAGAGGTTTTACCTTATCTATTGTTCCTCCTCTAGCATTTAAACCTTCGGCTTTAACATCACTTGAACCACCACCAGTTATATGCTTCATCTACTCTTTGAATCCAAAGTTGTAAGAACATCTACAAAACATTCTTGTTGTCATTGAGGACATGATCAATCGGTTGATAAAACAATCCCAAAAAACTAATATTAAACCCAGAAGCTTTGATACCAATTGTAGTAAACAATTAGGGTAAGATGCACTAAAACGAAAAAGCCCTAATACATCACTCAACCCAAAAATCAGAATCACAAGAACAATATTAGTTCAAGCAGAATAGGACTAATATATCAAGCAAACAATCAATCAAATGTAGTGAAAAATACTTAGCAAAGTAGTAAATTTGTAACAACGTAAATTTTCAAAACACATTTTCATTTTTAAATCATATTTTCAATCATCAAAACGATATCAAACAAACTGTATCCAATGCCATCATAACAAACAAATCCTAGAATCTCAAAAGATCTCAATTACATAAATCCTCTCAGTGTGTACGGATCATGTCGGCGCCTTCCCACGGTCCTCGCTAGTACCTGAAACACACAACAACTATAAGCATAAATGCTTAGTGAGTTCCCCAAAATACCAAATACAACACATACGCATTTCCAGACGATAACTCTGTGGGACCTTCCGGTCCAAGTGTCTTAGAGGACTTATGTCCCGAATCCCGGTAGACCTTCCGGTCCTACCCGTATCGACCTTCCAGTCCGTAACCTCCTGACCTTCCGGTCCATGTCCTCTTGACCTTCCGGTCCATATCATCATGACCTTCCGGTCCTTATTATACAAAGCATACATAACGCATACACATCACATATCAACATATAATACATACATCTCATAGCATATAAGACCTTCCGGTCACACATATGTACCCTTGCAGGTACAGTATAGTGAGAAGACTCACCTTGGGTATCTCGGATAATCTCTCACACGAAAACACTGATCTAGCCCCCCGCCTAATCACATAAACAATACTAATAAACAATGGCTCTCAAAGGCTAGATTAAATCCATTCCAACAATCCCATAGAGGGTAAAAGACCTTTTTACCCCTCCCTAACCCAAAATTACCTCTAAGTGAAGCTCCTCCCTTTGAAGAACTTAGATCCAAGCTTGAACTTCAAACCCTAGCCTCCACAAGCACCTCCCCTTCTTCTTCACTAACATACAAAGGCACATTTAGCTCAAAACACTCACACACAAGCTTAAGGACGAAGGAAATGCTCTCTTAGGGTTTCACTCTCTGATATGGTGGTTGAGGATAAGGCATTAGCATTCCTTTTATAGTGCACATGCCACAATTTAGGGTGTGTATCTGGGCCCGCTACGCCCACCGTAACCCTGGGTACGCCCAGCATACCTAGGCGAGTATGCGTCCAATATAAGTGCATGAGTACGCGCAACGTACTCTCCAGTACGTCCAGCGTACTCATTTGCAACATTTTCCACTCGAGGGCTAATTTTGACAAGTTGATAAAAGAGAAGGGTTAAATAGCTGTATCAGAATTTCGGGATGTTACAAAATTAGAGAGACATAAAATTTATGTGGAAAACCTAAATCGGGAGAAAACCATAGGCGGAGGAAATTGGGAATCAATCCACTAAATATTGAAGTGTTTACAGAGCTTGATCAAAGATATTACAATAAGCTATAATAATTTAGTGATGAAAGGTTGAAACCCTAGACATATCGCTCAAAAGGGGAGAGAAACTCATTCAATTTTGTCTTCAAAACCTCGCTATTCTAATTTTCTGCTTTCAATTGAAACTACAAAAGGGAAATGGTTTGTAAGATTTGGCAAATTGGGCTTCAAATTGGTTTGGACTGATTCTGACTTTGACGATACTTAAATTGATTTAACTCTAACAATCGATTAGCATAACAGCCGTTAAAACAATATAAAATACTTCCACTATAATATTATCTAATTGCACTATCGTTTTTTTTTTTTGTAACAATTATCATAAAAATAATAATTTTGCTTATGTATAAAAAAAATATTATGGGTCTATTTATTTATTTATTTTTGTATAGGACCTTCAATTGATTTGGTTTGATCATTAAGTGAATATGAATGCATGCTAAATAATGACTTTCCTCATGAGAATATATATTATTAGCACGTACTAACTACCATCAACAAAACTAACCATCCTTAATAAGAAACAAACTCTCAAAAATGACGAAATTGCGAAAACATTAGAATGTCAATGGGCTAATCTATAGTTTTCTATTTTTATTTTATTTTATTTTGTTTTTTTTGTAAAATATCACTGGCTTTTACAAAAAAAAATCGTAATAAAGTAATGATTTATTAGATAAAAAGATGGACATGTAATTATTGGAATATTGAACCGCTTCATAAGCATCCCTAGTCAATAGTGAAAACCAACAAGTTGACTAGGAGGTCAAAGATAGTAACTTGTTCCAAGTACGTGCACTAGTAAAACTACAATTCAAGGAAATGCGAATGAGAAGGTGTTAGCTGTTCTTCTACGGTTCTACCGGAATGGTTTTAATTCTGGGAATAATTTGTACGTAGAGTGCGATGTGCTATATATATGATGAAGTTAAATGCACTTTCCGGTTAGTCTGATTTCCTTTACTACAATGGTTTGTTACTTTGTTTTATGCACAAATCCAAGACAAAGTAACTAGAAATAATTTACTATTGACTTCATTGAAATTACAAATACAGTAGAGGAAAATTGAAGGTCACAACCAATTTAGTTTAAATTTATGTAAGTGTCAACAAATACAACTTTCAATCTCCGACATTATAAACTCTTAAAACATTTATTGATAACAAAAATATTTACATCAACTAAAACGATTTATGTATTGATATAGTAAGACGTGGGATAATAAGGGCCATTAAATGACTCTTTACACATGTAATTCGAGGAAAACTTGTGAAACAAGTTTTCTATATATAACAAAGAGAACTAAAAACTGGTTCACCAAAAAAAAAAAAGTAACCAATGGCCTTGTTGGAGCCTCCACTTCTATGTACTTCTCCAGCTTCCGTTGAAGATGTGCAAAAATGGGTCGATCATATCCCCAGAACATTGCAATCCCAACTTTCCGCTGGCACCATTCTTCCTGTCAGCATCTTCAAGCTTCCAGACAGTCGAATATCCGACAACCCAAATTCTTACCTTCCCGAAGAAATAGGTATTGGACCAATCCACCATTTCCGAAGTGACCTCTACAATAGAGAGCAGATTAAACTAGTCACAGCTCAAGAAGTTCTAAAACCCTACAATATCACATCCGAGTACGAAACCATCGTAAAAGAACGTCTCATACCTCTTGTCACAATAGCTAGAAGTTGCTACGATATAAACTTTGACATCGGGAACACACCTTTAGCATGGGTTTATTCCATAGATGTAGTCGTGTTGCTGGATATTATAATGAAAGTAACAGAAGGAAAACCCTCGGAGTTTTTGGAAGATGTTACGAAGCTTGAAAATCAAATCCCACTAGTGGTGATAATCGAACTGGTAAATGCTCTTAACCAAAACTTATCTGGCACTTCAGACAATCCGTTTCTTGAGAATTTGTTTCTTAAGTTTTGTGAAACACGTTCGCCTCTTAAGTTTTCTCTACCGAAAAGCAAAAGGGATCTTGATATAGGTAACCGCCATCATTTGTTGGATTGCATGTATCACTTGAAGGTAAGCCATGCTAAACCACCTCCAACCCCTTTGATTCGAACAGATTACTCCATTGAAGTGCCTTCGGATGAAGAGGAAGCCCCTAGCATATTGTCTGTTTTAGATGCTTTTTTGAAGCCTTTTAAGGACGCATTGAATTTGCCATGGGACAAGCTGAATGATTTGATCAAGTATTTGTTGGGACAGACACCTACTAAGCTTGAAATCGCCATACCTCCGGTTTCACATCTTGTTAAACTCGCAAAGATTGAATTTTCCTCAACAAATGGAGGTATTCGTGACATTGAATTCGACGTTGAAAAGCTCACACTTTGTCTCCCGGTTCTTGAATTGAAATCGGATTCGGATGTTATATTAAGAAATTTGGTGGCTTATGAAGAGTTAATGTTCAAATATGGTCACGTTCCTACTCTTGATGTCACTGAGTATGTGGATTTTATGTGTGGGATTGTCGATAGTGACAAGGATGTAAAGATTCTTCGTGAAAAGAATATTATCTTTGGCGATATGGAGGATGGGGAAATCGCAAACTTTTTTAATAATATTACTAAGTCGAGTGGGAGAACTGATGGGATAAAATCCAAGTTGACAATGACCATCGAGAGTATAAATCACTATTATGGTAATGTTCCACGAGTTAAAGTGTACGAGACCTTGAAGAAGGTGTTCAATGCGTCATGGAAAATTGCTTTGATCGCGTTTGCTGTTTTAGGTCTACTGGTGATGATTTACATTGGAGTGCGTGAGGTTTCCAATTTAAAGGATCTATTTACGGTTAGTAACGTCCCGTTTGTCGTTCCTCAAGTTGGCACGAATAACGAACTTCTTGATTTTTAGGCAATTTGGTCGATGAACCGCAATGTGAGTGATTTCGAGTGTTCAATAAAGTATAAGATTGTATTCTACAATTTATTAATTTATAAACTTGGTGAAGTTTGAAATGGCTTTATATTTTTCATTCTTTTTTTGGCATAAGGATCCTCTTTCTTACGAATATAAATATTTTCTTGTGTTAAGTAAAAAACAAAAATTATGCAAACAATTGACAATCAAAGTGTTATGTTGGTAAAAACACACGATCAATAATCCAAATAATTTACAATAATATTAATTCAAGTGGAATAAAATTAAAATATAAGATGTAAATAAGCAACAAGAATATCAAAACACTAAATAAAAAAAGAGACATAAAGTGATAAAGATTTAGAGGGCGTTTGTTTTTCTAAAAAACCAGTTTCTTCTTGGTAGTGTCATACCATACATATTATACTTTTGCCCTATAAAACTCGTGGGTGTCATGTCACATCCACCACAACACACATTTGTATGCATGAAGTATTATATTTGAAGGATAGGCTATTTTTTCCCACACGGTAAAGTTGTAACACAAGATTTGCATACCGCACTCTTTTGGGGGTCGGTGCGATGTTTACGAATATTGCACTATACCGTGGTATGCGGTACAAGACACACTGTATGGTCTTATCGCTGCGCCACGTTAGGGCTGTCAAATCGGGCAGTCATGTCGTGTTTTTGTCTAACACGACACAACAAGGTTTTGCATAACACGAACACGACACAACACGATGTCGTGTTTTTTTATTAACAAGAAAATGAACCAATTAAAACATGACAACACGACACGACACGATAAAGATAATATTACATAACTATTAGTGTATTTCGTTCATACTTAAAGATATATAACACGACAAAAACGATAAACACGAAAAACACGATAACCACATACATAATCGTGTCAATTTCTTGTCGATTCATGAACAAGAACACGACACGACACGACATCGTGTTTTTTAATCTTGACACAAATACGACACGAACATGAATTCGAATTTTGATTTCGTCCTGATTTCGTTTCATTTCGTGTATTTTTGTCGTGCCCTGTCATAAATTAACACCCCTGCGCCATGCAGAACATGCGCAACAAATTGGGCTTTTGCAGCTATTAGGTTTTCTAAAAGGCTCTTAAGTAAAAAAAAAAAAAAAAAAAACTTTTGTCCGTGAGCTTCTTGGTGCAGCAATAGACCAACTACTTCAAAACTCTTCTCAACCCTAATAAAAAAAAGGAACGGACAAAAAAAATCACACATGCCACTCCATCCTCTTCTCTCACTCAATCGTTCTTCCTTCTCCAGATCGTCGGCCTCAGCCCTTCGTCGGTGCACCTCCTTTCTCGTGAGCGCGAGCACCATTGTAGCCTTTCAGATCGTTGAAAGGTATGTTGATTTCTGATTTCTGGTTAAATGATCATCGATAGATATCATGAAATCGATTGTTGTAATGAATTTCCGGGTTTGCTAAAATGTAATAGTCATGCTGAAATCGATTTTCTTATTTGCATTCATATATATATATATATATATATATATATATATATATATATATATATATATATATATATATATATATATATATCTTACTATATTATTATACAAATCTTACTATTTTTAAAAATAGATTTAAAACGTCCAAAACTTTTAGTTGAATGTACAATAAATCAATGCATATCTTTACTTCTCTAATTTATCTGTTTCCCTAATTATCTATTTTCTTCTCTTTGACTCCTTAATCGACTTGGTGAACGGTAATTGACCAATTCTAAGCACAAATCAAGGAAGTATAGTTACATTTATTTTGAATTCCAAAATTCTTATCTTTCATCTTTTCTCTCAAAAGTCGAACGCTCCGCCCAGGTTAATCTCCATGATCAGTTAACAACCACCACCATATCATCTTCTGCCTAATGATGACATTGCCACCCAAGATATGTACCTTTGTTTCCCTCAGATCTCTAACAATTAGATTTTCCCCATCACCCCCATCATTCTCGTTTTGAAATTGAAAGCCAAATACGTTCCTCTTCATTCTTCTACCCTCTCTCATTCACTTTGATGCTCTTCGTCTTCATCTAATTGAATCTGTTAATCCCACATTCAGTGGAGACTCATTCAAATTGGAAGAATTTTCGTTCTCTGTTTCTCCTCTCATGTTCTCACATCACCACTGCCTAACTACTCAGAACCCTTGAAATATCATCCAACATCTGAACTCAGGGCACATATCTACTTCTCATAAAAACCCTAAGCGACTAACGTCCGCTGGAAATAATGACACGATCTGCTGAAAACGAAGACACCCGCCTATAAGGTTCTATAACTCATTATATGTCTTCTTCTTCTGTTGCTAACCTTCTATTTGGATTTTTAGATCTGAGTAATATAGCTTCGGATGTTATTTTTATAATTGGCTCCAGCTTTGATTATGGATATGATTTTTAAATCTAGGTTCAAAAGTTTAAATTTATTTTTAGAGCTGGTTTTTTGTTTCTAGGTGGTTTTGATTTGATGTCCATTTTTCATTTTGTTGCTTTAATATACAGATCGATGAACAAGTTGAGTATTTGAAGTTGAGCATATCATATGATCTGGAGGAAGAATCTTCGATTTGAGGGTGGATGTTTCATTTTGTTTCTTCAAAAAAAAAATTTACTTTCCTAAAGAGTCTTTATGTTTTGGCAACTATCGGAACTCTGTGTGTGTGTGTGTATGTGTACATATAACCCCCTGTCATTATGTTCTTAGTCTCTTAATGTTATATTTTCGTAGGGAATTCGACAGGTGGAGCTATGGTTTTATAGATAAAGCTGTGTGGAAGTGATGTTTGGTTTTATGAAGGGTAAATTTGTCATTTTTTGTTGGCTATCCTTACATTGCAAACTGTTGAAGGTAATTATACTACTTTAATTATAATGTTTTTCTTACCATTTATCCTTGGATTTCCATTTGTTTGTTGAAGGATGAACATTGCCTCCCATGGTACACAAGCTATTGTATGGTAACACAACACACAACATATGTGAAAGCAATTTCAGTAAACAACTAACCAATTCAGGCCATATGTCAAAGAATTGAATATTGATCTACTAAAGCTTGTTTCAACTTTCATATTCGCATATTCATATTTGTCCATGAAGTAGCTATTGTAGAAAATTTTGATCATATAGTCTACAGAAAAATTTGATAAAGTTGCTCTAATGTTAACTTGGTAAGATACTCTTCTTTCTTTATTTTTTTATTGCTTATGAACATAATGTACATTTTCTTTAAACATTCGATTGTAACACATTTTTTGTTTCTTTTCTATTTTTTGAATAGGTTGATGATACACCTGAGTACCTGACAAGCATAAGAAGATATATTTTTGGCAACAAGTGATGATAAAGAGGTAGTTCTAAGTGATTATAGTTTTTACAACTTCAGTGTTTGATTACTTCATGCCAATGTTTATGACTTATTGACTAAATCTTATTTAAAATGTCAATTATGGAAATTGGAAAATAGATTTGATTCTATGGAAGAAAAAAACATACTCATTCTGCATTCCTTCTTAGAAGAGTTCAAGCGCACTGGATCTCAACTCTTATACTCTCTCGCACCTCAGAAAGTCCAACCACCATGGTTGAAAGTCAAATGAACCTAAACACACTCTTTTATGATCGTCTAATTGATCACATTACAATTTCGAAGTTTAAAAGCAAACTGGGTGGTGAGATTAACTGAACAATGGTTTGCAATTTGCAATTTAATAGAAAAAGGACCAAAGAAGGGTTTCCTAAAATATCAAACATTTGTAAGTTAGATAACAACCCATTTAAAAATCTATTTTATTAAAAAAAAAAAACATTTTATTAATACTTTTAAATATTCCTACAGGAAAGTGTGTGATTCATTCTGATATCATGAAGAAAAAAATTGATGAAAACAGAAAATGGATAATGTCATAAAAACCCTCAAGTTTTGAGGGTTTTGTCGATTTTACCGAAAGTTGAATTTTATGTCCGTTTTTACCCTAACATTTTCCAAAAAAAATATTCGGTTTTACTCTTTTACCGGTGATAACAGGTTACCATTATATTAACTTCGCAAAAAACCCTTAAGTTTACAGTTTTTTTACATTTTTACCCTTAAGTTTATAAATTTTTTTTACACTTTTACCCTATGTATTTTTTTCATATTATACGTATTCAAGCAGAAAAATCATATAAATATGTATATTATGAAAAAAATATACTTAGGGTAAAAGTGTAAAAAAAATTATAAACTTAAGGGTAAAAACGCAAAAAATGGTAAACTTAAGGGTTTTTTTTGCAAATTTAATATAATGGTAACCTGGAAAACCTATTATCACCAGTAAAAGGGTAAAATCGAACATCTTTTCGAAAATGTTTGGGTAAAAACGGACATAAATTTCAACTTTGGGTAAAACCGACAAAACCCTTCAAACTTAATGGTTTTTATGACATTAAACCAACAGAAAACAAGACTTTAATGTTGTGGTAGATACAAATGAAATACATGACAAGACCAATCATTCTGAAAATCAAGTAGGTGAGCGTAGTATAAAAGTATGATTCTATTATCAATTCTTATAATGACGTTACTTGTTGGACAAGTATTATTGTGAGACCTTATTTACTTCATTTCATGTTAGTTTCTATTAGCCTCTTTAGTGCCGGTGCTTTTAGTATGATGATTCAAAGATGTTATGTTAGTTCATATTTGTTCTCTATTTTTTAAACCACTTTAGTATTATGGTATTTCTCCAACTTCCCGTTAGTCCGCTTTTCTTTTAATAAATTTTGTTGTAAAAAAAAGGTGTGTTAATTATCTGATGTACAACAAATAAAATGCCACTAAATCACTAATATTGTATTGCCCACGCTAAACAACGCAATATATAAATGCATCCAAGATAAAAATACAGCCCATAAATGACTTACATCCCAAACCTTTCGTATAATCCAAAATTGATACCACTTTTTTCTTCAAACTTGCTTCAATCGTCATTTCACAAACGCCAATCAAGCTAATATAATTTCCAATTTCTAATGTGTATTTTCTCACTACCTTCCTACACCTAGAAGTATGTTTAATTAATACAAAATTATTCATAGCTTTTCAATACCATTTTCTTTCCTTCCAATATCGAGAATTATTTTTTATGCACTTTGTACAACTCAAACTTCTCATCTTTATTTGTAAGAAAAGGTTACAGACAAACTTCTTTTGTGCCAAACCACCTTCGAAAACCACACTAGCCCCCCTGTATTTTCGAATTTTAGCTATCAATTTTCATTTTTCCGTTTTGCCACTTCTTACACAACCTCTAAATTTGGAATACAATTCCTGCATAACTAGCCCTTCATTTTTATTTACTTTTATTATATATTTAACACCAAATACCTTCGGTCAGGCTTAAACATTCTGCATATGCAACCTTGGGACAAGTGTTTTAGGATCGAGCGTTGACAAACCGATAAAGGGAATGAGTGGAATGGTTAAATGAGTCAATCTCATAATGATAAACGGTTTATATTATTGTTACATAAATTACATGCAAAATAATAGTTGAGTTTTCAAAAAAAAATATGGTGAAGGAACAAATTTGGGGAAAAATATGATATGCTATAGAAGAACGAAATGTAAAAAAGAAATTATTTGAAGAAATAAAATTATTTAATGCTTGGAAAATATTTTCCAAAATAAAACTTATTTCCACCCGTTCTTAAAAACCACAAAAACTTTATAATGACGTTGCAATTCAGGATAATGAACTACATACCAAAACAATGTGTCCGACCATTGTGGGATGCAATAGAATTTCGATACATTGCATGTTCTTTGGAAGATGACATGTTTCTGTATAGAAATGAATCGTTTAACGAATATAATCCTAAAAATAAACTATTTGATGAAAAGAAACAATTCTTTGCTGCAAAACTGACTGATAACAATATGTATCTGTTTTGTGTTCCATAAAATATAATATCTTTCCCCGAATAGAACTAATTGCCAAATGAAAGTAATTGTCTCTGTTGCTTCGCACGAGAAGTCAAGTAAAATGTTCGACTGAAAAGGGCATAAAAGAAGATGCAATACCCTTTACTTACACAACTTCCAGGTATTGCTTCAAAGAGAGTTTGGCACCATTTAAAAATAGATCACTCAAAACATGTCGAAAGTGAACTAATTGTCGTCTCAATACTACTTGTCAAAAGAAACTATTTATTGCGGATGCATTGCACGAATACACTACTAGATAGAAACCATATTGGCCTTCCCTATAAACTATAAGCCTCGATAGTGGAAATGAAAATTCATAAACAAATGTCTCAAATCAGTAATAACATACCTTCATAATTAATTTCCGAAACAAAATATTCATCGCCCGCTGCTTTGCACGGGTAACGACTAGTGTGTGTGTGTGTATATATATATATATATATATATATATATATATATATATAGAGAGAGAGAGAGAGAGAGCTAGGTTCAAATGTTTTTAGCAAGTATTGTGTGCCTAAATGCACCAATGAGAATTCAGGAAATAATTAAATCACTAATAAATAATAAAAGGTATAAGAGTAATCTACACTATAATTAATTATGGTAAAAGAAAACAAAATCAATCAATATCCCACTAATTTAGGTTATCAGTTTCATATAACACCACCACCGATTCCCACTACTTCTTTAAAAATCATCTTTCTCTCTTCACAGACCCATAAACCCTTATCCCCTCCTAAATCAGTTTCGACACCACCAGAGCAGTAGCACCACCCCACAGCACCGTAGAACCACCAACTTTATGGATTGGAGAAGAGAACGGGTGGAGCTGGGCCCTTTCGTCGGCGATGGCGCCGACCACCGACGGTACATCAAACAGAGACGTTCGCCAGGGACACGATGACCTCTCTGGTATGCTGATTTTAATTTCCAAGGCTTTTTTATTTCATCGATTTTGAAATTAAGTAACAATGATTTTTATCTGATCTTGTTATATGATATTGATGGATTTATAATGAATGAAACAACGGGAAGTAGTGAATAACTTGGAAGATGCACATGAACAAATTGACACTGCAATTTCAATTGAAAGAAAGCAAACCAGTGTACATCAGTATAAGTTGTAATCTGCCTAGTATTCCTCATTTTCATCCATCAATGTAAGTCTTATGACTTATGATCCATTACCATATTTGCAATTTTTGTTTACAAACAACATTCTGTCATGGGCTCCATGTGTTCGATAAAATGCCTCAATGAAAAAATAGTTAAAAATCCTTAATGTTTTTACTTCCCTTTGTTCCTTATTCTTTTCAGAACTATATAACTCAATTTAGATTGGGTTGGATGCCATTTTCATAACAATAGGTTGATGCTAGTTCCTTATTCTGTCAGAATTTGCAGTTAAATACATTGAGCATGTCGAGAAGAAACACAGGGAACCCGAAGAATGTTAGTTCCTTATTCTGTCAGAATAGGTTGATGCTAGTTCCTTATTTTGTTTGTTGGGTATATTCTTGATAATACAAATTCTTAAAAAATATTCTTGGAGAATAGTTTATTTTGTAAGAATATTATTGTTGTATTCTGATAGAATTGTAGTTAATTATTTGTATGTTTAATGTATAGGTTTTATAAGTGTATCACTGCAAATTACTTGGCAATGAATTTCTGGTAGAAATGGCTTCAAGAATGGCTTGAAGACCTGATGGGAAAGGGTTGAAGAATGAATTAAAGAATGATCACACTCATTGTTTTAAGAATGTTGTTATTTTTTAAGAATTATACTTGTTATTCTTCGATAATGTTTGTTATTATTCAATAAATCACAATCATACAATGTAATTTTTTGATATATTATTAGTTCAAGAATCGATTTTGTGTAGTCTTTCAAAATGTATTTACTAGTTTATGGTTGACGTTCTGTCATTTTGACATAATAAAATCGAAAAATATATTTACTAGTTTATGGTTGTCATTCTATCATTCTGACAGAATAAAATCGGATTTTTAAATTTGAATTAATTTAAAATATTCAGATTTTTTTAAAAATAAAGAAATTAATCATCCCTAAAAATCTGAAAATTTCCTTTTTTAATATAGGTTAATTGACTAAAATGCCCTTATGTTGAAATTTGTGTAATTATATGGTACATGTTATCATATTCTACTATCATAGACCCTTAGATCATGACATTTGATTATATTCCATCCGATGGTCCAGATCTGTGCATCCTGACAATTGATTATATATATATATATATATATATATATATATATATATATATATATATATATATATATATTGCTTTATCTCTTGTTTTTGTTTATGTTATTTCACTAAAATAAATTGTTTTAAGAGAAAATTACACGAATGGTCCCTATGGTTTGTGGTTACTTGCACGCTTGATCCCTAGAAAGTTTTTTTAACTCGGACCGTCCCTGAAACTTTAATTTGTTACCCGCCCAGTCCCTCTCTTAACTTTCCCGTCTGTTTAGCTGTTAGTAACTCCCATACCGGGGGCATTTTTGTCCTTTCGCCATTGCAAGACCTCTAAAACCCACCCCCTTCATTATTTGTGGTCATGTAGCCCTTTGTGCCTTCAGAATTTGGAAAGATGGGTCGGGTTGCTTGATCATTTCATGGTTGCAGATCGAGATCACGATTAAGATGGAAGTGAAATTACTGATTCGGATTGCTTAGAAGACAATGATGATGATTTAATCAGGAATTCTTACTCGCTTACACCCGTGACGATGGTGGCTAATCTCATCGACAACTATCTTGCTGAGGTGGCATCCGATGTTAACTTAAAGCTCAAAAAGTTTCAATCTTTGGTTGCTACTGTCACTGATTTTGCAAGGTCAATCGATGAAGGAATGTATCGAGCAATAGATATATATATCTCAAGGTACAGTTGACTTTTAAAGTCAAAATTGAGACCGAAATTGTTAGAAATTCAGGATAAAGATTTTCTTATATGTAATATTTGCAATCATATAAAGAGGGACAAAATATTTTTCAATTTATTCATAGAAATTTCTAAAATGTTGAAGCAGAAGTTCGAACTCAAATGGCGAAACCTTGTAATCGTAATTTTACAGGCACATCCATGGCTGATAGATTCCGATTGGGAGCTACTCTGTCGATTGATGGCCTACCAGAAACTGTCACTAGAAGCCAGCACACACGCCGCACAGAATGAGAGACTGCCGCTCCGTTTCATAGTTCAGGGTTGTCTTCTTCGAGAAGCTCCGGCTGCAGACATCTGTTGCTGGCTGCTTTTATGTCTCTTAAAATTACAACTCACAGACATACCTGAGCAGCATGTGCTGCCGGAAAGTGGGAACGTGCACCTTTTTCCCTTCGTTTGGATTGCAAGCCCAAGAGAAGAACACGAAAGGAAGAAGTGAGAAGAAGAAATTGAGAAAAAGAATGAACGAGGTGGGTTTTAGAGGCCTTGCAATGGCGAAAGGACAAAAATGCCCCTGGTATGGGAGTTACTAACACCTAAACAGACGGAAAAGTTAAAAGAAGGACTGGGCGGGTAACAAATTAAAGTTTTGGGGACGGTCCGAGTTAAAAAATCTTTCTAGGGACCAAGCGTGCAAGTGACCACAAACCACAGGGACCATTCGTGTAATTTTCTCTTGTTTTAAATAGTAAAGAGATTAAGCATAAGTTGATATTCTATATATTAAACCAAAATCGTAATTACCTAGTGGCTAAACATGAATTGGAATCTCACAAAAAGAGGTTAAAGAGGTTGTATTATTTTCTTAATTAAAAATATGATATTGTTTTTAAAGGGTAGTGATTTTACCAATCTTATTTTGATTTGTTCTTTTACATTGCCTTGTTATAACCTTTTATATTTAGTGCAATTTTCTTATTTTCTTTTTTTTTTATGGCTTTATCTCATGTTTTTATTTATGGTATTTCGAGGGCAAAGGTTAACCATACAAACCCACCTCCTATAGTTGTTGCACCATAGTCCACCCGTATTTCATCATTGTAACACGATATTGTTGAGGTTCTAATTTGTACAAAAGTTTGGTTATTTGGAGTTAAAGATAATTGTATTCTTACTTGTTGAAACTTTGAATTTAATGTATTACTTTTTTTAATTAGCTTTGCATTATTTTTGTTATTTTGTAGGTGGAGTGTTTAAGTTTACAAGAAAGTACTCGTGATGTTATCTAATCAGATAGCAATAATACACATGAATAGTTGAATTTGCTTTTATTTTGTTATAAGTTTATTTGAAGTGATGTAGTACCCTTTTATGTTATTTTGTCGTGTTATTGTGTTTATCGTTTTTAAACATGAATTAAGTGAAGTGTTTATTATATATTATTTTTATTTTGTTTGACGTTTTTAAACATGCATTCTATAAACAAAAAAAAATTATGTTAATTTTGTCGTGTTAATTTGTTCATCAGTATAGATGCGCAACAAAAGATGTAAAATCATTTCATTTAAGTTGTATGATTTTTTTTTTCAATATTGTAAGACTAAAATTATTAAAATTTCGTAAATAAAAAATTATTTTAAGTTTTAAAAATCAGTTTATTTAAATTTCAGATTATTGCAGCAGCCTAAAGACGTTAAGAAACAAACAATAGTCGTCTTGTTGTTATGGAGAGGGTTGTAGATATAGACCGGGCACTTTATGAATTTTTGTTTGGAAAAAACAAAAAACATTTTACATAGAAACTCAATATTGAAGAAAAAATAAATAAATAAATAAAAACCATAGGCGGATGAAGCTGAGAATGAATATACGTGGTTATAAATCTTGAGAAAAGAGATTACAATTAAACCAAAATGAAATGTTGATTTGGTGATTAGGTTTAGAACCCTGTTTACTATTCATGGCCTGTGCTGTGTAAACTAAAAGAAAATAAAACATAGGATACTTCTAATTGATCATCACGTCTAATTAAAAAAAAAAAAAAAAAACTAAATTGATACTAGTTTTCCAATTAACAACATCAACCCCTGATCTATTGAGACTTGACATTTTAGAGTAAGCATAATTTGACACTCCACATTAACTTCGATTAAAATACAAGTAACATAATGGTTAATCAAACTTCAAAGCTTCATGAGTAACTGTAACCACCATATAGAGAAAATTAATTCCGAAAAAATAAAATACACCATCCACCATGAGCCTATAAGGCTTAATTGTAACATCCATGAAGTCCAAATTGTAACATAGTTTGAACTTCGCTATTGAAAGACTTTTAGTGAAAATGTCAGTAAGATTATAATTTGTATTGATCTTGTTCACAACTAATCACATTTTGCAATGATCTCCCGCACAAAATGATTGTGAATGTTGATGTGCTTTCTACAATCATGAAACATTTAATTTTCACTTAAGAAAATAGCACTCTATTTGTCATAGAATACGATGATAACCCTTATTCTGTCATCGAGTTTTCCGTATAATTCCTTTGACCAAATATCTTCCTTAACGAATTTAGTAATCGCAATATATTTTGCCTCAGTACAAGAGACTGCAACTGACCTTTCCAACTAATAACACAAATGTTCAAAGTACACACATATCCTATAATTGATATTCGTTTATTCAAGTCTTTACAATGATCTGAATAAACATATTCAAGCACCCCCTTATTCGACTTACCAGAGTCTAGACACATAAAAGACGTACCATAAACATAATCCACTAAATTGCACTCCAATGTTCTTTCTCTAGGTTCAACATATATCTACTAACCATGATAATCGCATAAGACATGCTAACCACATAAAGCAAGTTAGGACATGTGCAAATCATAGCATACAAAAGGTGTGTTGACAAGTTTTGCTTCATGAATAACGATGCATCACAGATGTATCTCAATTAGGGGTGCAAACGAGTCAAGCTACTCATGAGATACTCAAGATCGGTTCGTCAAAAGCTCGACTCAAAATCGATTTTAAGCGAGCTCGAGCTTAATATTTAGTTCGATTATAATGTGAGCTCGAGCTTGAGTCTATGTCACTAAGCTCGATTAGGCTTGTAAGCTTAAACGAGCCTATATATAATATAATTTATTATTATTATATATTAAAATAAAAAATATTTTGGGAATTAGGTATTTAGGGTATTAGTAAAGGAGCTTCTTAACGATCTCGAATCGAGCTTAAGCTTATTAGACGCGTTAGACAAAAAACAAGCCAAGCTTGTATAATTTTTTACGAGCTCGAGCTGAGCTCAATACAAGAAAGCTCAAATCGAGTCGAGATCAAGCTCGAGCCTCATATAACTTAAATGAGCCCGAGGTGAGCTTGGTCAGGCTCGTGCTCGGTTCGGCTCGTTTGCACCCTTAATCGCAATATAACTTTTATGAGGAAGTTGTAACACTCTAAAGCTCATATAATAGACAATTTGCATACGTTAAATCAATTTAATAGGTCCTAAGTTCTTGATTTCAAAATTTTCTTTCAGATGGTCGCTTAGTTTCTGGATCTGTTTCATATCTTTTGTTGTGACCAACATGTCATCCACATATATGAGGAAGTAGATCAAGCATCATCATAATTTTTGTAGTAACACATTTATCATAGATGCACCTTTTGGTCATAAATTGAATCAAATTTATTATACCATTGTAGGGGATTGCTTGAAGTTGTAAAGAGATTTATTCAATTTACAAACATAGCCCTCTTTACTAGGAACAACAAACCCTTCGAGTTGCTTCGTAAAAATCTCTTTCCCAAGCTCACGATTTAAGAAAGTTGTAGTAACATCAAGTTGCTCTAATTGCTAGTCATTAGAAGCAACCAATCCCAAAAATGTATTTAATTTCAAGTCAAAACTCCATAACTTGTATAATTTTACCGTTGGATTGTACCAAAGAAAAACACATTTAATTTCCATTGCTTCGACCTTCCCATTGTAAACATATGCTTAGTATGGACACTGAAAGGCTCAACTCTATATAATTTTCATGCTTCTAAGACCATAACTCAAACAATGTTTTCTTCTCAATTACCTATGATGATGATCAGTTGATAAGATTACAAGCAGCTGAAGTAGCCTCCACCTAAAGGACTTAAAGGACTGTGGCAATTCATAATTATAAAAGCATACAACAAACTTTCTCCATTATGATGTTATTCATACTTTCTATTACACCATTTTATTAATGGGTATGTACCATTGTGCGACATCGATTGATTCCTTCCTTTGGGCAATAGGAATTAAACTCTTATGAACAAAATTTATGTCCATTATATGTGCAAGTATACTTTACCACTAATCTTTATTGCCTTTCAACATGTACTTTACAATCTCTAAAGGTGGAAAAAATTATCCTTTATGTTTTAAATAGAAAGACGATAACTTTCTTGACAAATCATTAATATTATTAAGCATTTAAAAATCTCCATCTTTGGAAGCAACCCATGCTTATGTTGGATTAGTGTCTAAGTCCATAACTATCTTGGTATGTACTTGACCCGATGGTGCATGGTCCTTTTGGGTTACCTTCACCAAAACAACTTGATAGGATGAATAATGGAGAGAAAGGATTAAATATGATTTATTAATATATTATGAGAATAATATATTAAAAGAGAAATCATATTGTTTAATTAATATTAGTCAAGAATTAATAAGAATTAATTTTGTGACTAAAAGACATTAATTAAACTAAGGGACTAGAACTGTCAATTGTATGATAGTTGAATATTGAGCTAATGGACTCCATATTAAAGGGGTGGACGAATTCTATGGGGAAATCCATTAGAAATCGTCCAAGGCCTTTAAGGAAGTAGCCCATGGGTTGCTTAAGGCTTAAGCATCCAAATTAGGGTTTCCTTGTTAGATAACCCTAATAGCCTCACTATTTAAAGAACCCCCCCAAAAACGTGGCTAAGCTTCCTTCTAGGGTTTCCACACGTTTTGGGCAGCCTCCTTCTCTTCTCTTCTTCATCCTCTTGCTCTTGGTGTTTGTGAACCATTAGAGGAGTGACATTTGTGACTCTAAGCTTTCTAAAGTCATTACAAAAAGGATTTGGGATTGTTATTGCTACATAACAATCAAGGTATGATCTAAACCCTAATCAATATATGTTATATTGATTATCATATGCTAGATCTAGGGTTTATAGTCTTGCATGAATTGCATGTATAATAGAGAACCTAGATCCAAGCATTAGGGTTTGTATGAGCACATAGGATGTTCTTATGGCCAAAACCCATCAGTGGTATCAGAGCCAGGTTGGTTTCTATTGTATTCATGCCTTGTATGTTTGTTCAAGTTGCAAAATCGTTTTTTGAGCTCCCTAGCTGATGAACTCGGCGAGTACCACAGTGTACTTGGCGAGTAGGCCTCAACTCGACGAGTACAGTGTGGTACTCGGCGAGTTCGAGCGTCAGATGGAGCTATTTTCGTGATTTCTTGCTGTTTTTCTCATGGATACTTGCCTTATGTGTTTTAGATCATTAAAATCCGATTTTATACATATTTATGAGTATATCCTTGATTAAACAAAAGATAATTACCAATTGATTAGATAATAACTTCCTTATATGATTAAAGTTGATTATTTTTATTAATTGGGTAACTTATTTTGCAAGAAATTGAAATTAGGTCAAATATAGATAATGATAAAATTAATTGTTTAATTTATATTATTTGTTATTTGATCCTTGTGTTATGAAAAGTTTCAATTTTCCCCTTTAGGTTTTATAGTTTAAATTTGAACTCAAAAGTTTTGTTTTGAAATTTAAATAGTTGAAACCCTAATGTTTTGAAAAGGTTTCAAAACTTGCCCTCAAGTTTTGGAATTTAAAAGTTGATTAATAGTTTAATTTAGAAATGTTAAATTCTAAAACCCTAGTATTGTTTTGAAAAGTTCATATCACACCCTTATGGTTTTATTAATTAATTAAAGTGTATAATTAAAAGAGGTTTAACAAATCCATAAAAGTTTTGGTTTACAATTTAATTGAATTAAAAGTATAATTGTTAAATTTGACCACCTAGTATTTTAAAAGTGTAAAATACACCCTATACTATATATAACATTAAAAATCTAACATTATATATATGTATGAGTAAAAGTCAGTCTTACCGTTAGTAGGCCTCATTCACGAAGCTGGTCTATAAGGGGTGCTTAAGGAAATTGCCTATAAAATGGCGATTGAATGGGTATCCACTCTTACCCACCGCACTCTTGACTAGTGGAGGGTCGTTAGCCGAACGGGTAGGATAGGACAGAAACCTTCCATTATAAGTATAATGAAGTACAAAAGTAACTAAATGTTTTACAAATTCCCAATCTTAGTTACTTTAGGCAAAAGTGAATTGATGCAATTCCATGAAATTACACTTTGTGCCCTTGCGAAGACATTAGTTGAGCGTGTGTGGTTTACCGGCACACTAAATGGTTCTAAGCAAAGGTAGAAAAGGGTGACTCAATGTTTGTCATAGTTCGGTGGAGCGTGTGTGGTTTACCGGCACATCGAATAGGTGATTGTAACATGTGAGGGCACCATGTAAGTTGCATGGTTATTCACACCCGCTTTGTGATCCTCGGCATCCCAGTCACAAACTAAAGGGGCATATCGAGATTTAAACATGCCATTGAAATGTTCAATGTATCTCATAGGATCTAGGAGTTTTCATAGATTTAAAACTTCAATTTCTTTTTCGTTTTTTTTTTGGTGGAAATTAGTGAATCGTCATTCACTTATCTTCAAATATTCTGCAACTAGATTACGGCATCCCTTTTCTAGGTTGTAGCGTATTGTGTTGGGTCCTAGCCTTAATATCTCATTTGGGTGATTTATTAAGGACTCAATCTATCAACTAACTTGAATTTATTTTTTTCTCCCGTATTGTAGATGTCAAAGTATGACAACTATGGTCTTCTCAAATCCCGTGCAACAAGCATTCCACATGAAGATGATATTCCAAGATTCGATCGAGGAACAAGAGATCATGCTTCACTTCCTCCTCCTCCTCCAATTATTCTCCCTAACCCACAAGATCGAAGAATTGAAAGGTTCAATGTCACTAAAGCCCTATTGGAAATGAAACATGAAGATGGTAAACCCGTGTGTGCCCACGTTCTAGGAATGAAATCACACATCGATAGGTTGATAATGTTGGGTGCGTCATTCCCTGATAAGTTAGCTGTGAACTGGGTTCTGCAGTCACTCCATGAATCATATAATGAGTTCAAAAGAAAGTATTATATGATGGATCATGACGATAACCTCATTGACCTAACATACATGCTCATTGCTGCTGAATCAGAAATGAGTTGGCAAAGCAATGGAGCATATTTGTTGGGAAAGTCAACCAACCATACTTCCAAGGACGTTCTAGGAGAATCGGCCTGCGTTTGCTGCCAAGAGAAAGGGCGTTGGATACAAGGTCTCCGATGAAGTTCTTCAGCCATATCGCCTCCTTCGCTGCTTCACTCGCTGCTATATACTCTGATTCACAAGTCGAATCAGCCACCGTCTCCTGCTTGGAACTCTTCCAAGAAATTACCCCTCCATTTAAGGTAAAGACCCAGCCCGACTGAGAGCAGAAGTTATCCCTATCAGTCTGAAAACTAGCATCACTATACCCTAATACTCTCAAGTCATCACTCCCACCAAGGGTAAGGATCCAATCCTTAGTCCTCCGCAGGTACTTGAGAATGTTCTTTACCGCGGTCCACTGAGCCTTGCCAGGGTTCCCCTGATACCTGCTGACCATGCTCAAAGCAAAGGCCACATCAGGGCGGGTACAAGTCATAGCATACATGATCGAGCCAACAGCGGAAGCATACGGTAATTGGCTCATCTCAGCTATCTCTGACTCTGTACTCGGACTTTAAGTCTTACTCAGTTTGGCATTGCTTTGGATCGGTAAATCTCCTTTCTTGGAATTTTGCATGTTGAACCTTTTCAACACCTTATCCAAGTAGGTACTCTGACTAAGTCCAATTAGTCTTTTACTCTTTTCTCTTAATATCCTTATCCCTAGGATATAGGCAGCCTCCCCGAGGTCCTTCATAGCAAAGCACTTCCCAAGCCAGGACTTAACCTCCTGCAAGGTTGGGATGTCATTTCCTATAAGTAGTATGTCATCCACATACAGTACCAAGAAGCTAACTATACTCCCACTAGCTCTGACATACACGCAAGACTCATCTTCACTTCTCGAGAAGCCAAACTCTTTGACCTTCTCGTCGAAACAAAGATTCCAGCTACGAGATGCTTGTTTTAATCCATAAATGGATTTCTCAAGCTTGCATACTCTATTAGGGTACTCTGCACTGACAAAACCCTCTGACTGATTCATGTACACATCCTCAGCCAACTTTCCATTAAGGAAAGCGGTTTTGACATCCATTTGCCATATTTCATAATCATGAAATGCAACAATAGCTAGCATAACCCTAATAGACTTAATCTTTGCTACCGGCGAGAAGGTTTCATCATAATCAATACCCTGAGTCTGAGTAAAACCCTTCGCAACCAGTCGAGCCTTATAAGTATGCACTTTTCCTTCCATGTCGGTCTTCTTCTTGAAGACCCATTTGCACCCGACTGTTTTACGGCCTGGTACATTGTCAACCAAGTTCCAAACTTGATTGTCAAACATGGACTGTATCTCGCTGTCCATAGCCTCCTTCCATTTAGCAGACTCCGGGCCTGCCATGGCTTCCTTAACACTGCTAGGTTCATCCAAATTTACCAGTGTACTATCACTGATAAACGTATCACCTTCCGTAGTAATATGAAAGCCATAATAAAACGAAGGTGTGTTCCTAACCCGAGTGGAACGCCTCGGAGGTACAGACTCGTCAGCTTGCTCAACAGGAGTTTCCTCCTCAGGTTGATTGCTACTGTCTGAGGTTCCTTCACTAATTGCTTCTTGAATTTCTTCAAGATCAATTTGCCTCCCACTGTCTCCTTGGCTTATAAATTCTCTCTCACGAAAGACCCATATTCTTGCTACAAAGACCACATTCTCACTGGGTCTGTAGAAGAGGTAACCGAAGGATTTCTGTGGGTAGCCGATGAAAATACACCTTTCACTTCGGGGTTCGAGCTTATCATGAGTTTCATGCCTCACGAAAGCCTCGCAACCCCAAATCTTGATGTGGTCTAAATTGGGAACCTTCCCATTCCACATCTCATGAGGTGTTTTGGTAACCTTCTTTGTAGGGACTAGATTAAGGATATGGGCGGCAGTATCTAAGGCATACCCCCAAAAAGAGATTGGTAGCGAAGCTCGACTCATCATAGAGCGAACCATGTCCAACAAGGTTCGATTACGCCTCTCAGCTACACCATTCAACTGTGGTGTCCTGGGAGGAGTCAATTGTGAGACAATCCCACACTCCTT
Source organism: Lactuca serriola (assembly GCF_051521515.1). NCBI lineage: Eukaryota > Viridiplantae > Streptophyta > Magnoliopsida > Asterales > Asteraceae > Lactuca > Lactuca serriola. The sequence goes on from NC_136414.1 coordinate 66,717,752, forward strand.
AAGATAGTCAAGGAACTCGGTACTAAGATACTCACCACCTCGATCGGATCGAAGCATCTTAATGTTCCTGCCCAATTGATTTTCTACTTCCTGTTTGAATTCCTTAAACCTTTCAAAGGTTTCTGACTTATGTTTGATTAAGTAGACATACCCATATCTACTAAAATCATCAATAAAATTCACATAATACCGATTAGCATCCCTTGTGGCGGTTTTGAATGGCCCACATACATCAGTATGTATTAGGTCCAACAAACCCTCACCCCTTTCACAAGTTCCAGTGAAGGGTGATTTTTTCATCTTTCCAAGTAGACAAGATTCACAACTATCATCCGATTTAAGGTCGAATGACTCAAAGACTCCACTCTTTTGGAGTTGGCCTATGCGTTTCTTGTTTACATGTCCAAGACGACAATGCCACAATGATGCTTTATCTAGGCTAGTAGAAGAGTCAATATACAACACATTATTTCCTAAGTTGTCTACAATCGACACAGTTTCATACACACCATCACAAGGTAATGCTTTAAAATAAAACACATTATTAAAGAAAGCATTAATACCACCACATTAATTATCAAACGAAAAGGTAAAACCTTGTGTGTACAAAGCATGAAAAGAAATAATATTCCTCGCCATTTCAGACGAGTACACACATTTATTCAAATCTAATTTTAACCCATTATTAAGCAACAAAGTATAAACTCCAATCTTGGAAACAGGTGAAGCCTTCCTATTCCCCATGATCAATTTTATCTTCCCGTGCTCCACATCCTCACTTCTTCTTAGGCCCTGCAAATCAGAACATATGTGAATACCACATCCTGTATCAAGCACCCAAGAGTGAGAATATGTTGAGTAATTAGACAATATTGTGTAAATACCTGCATGGGTGGGTTTCACTTTCCCATCCTTTAGATCCTGCAAGTACTTAGGGCAGTTTCGCTTCCAGTGCCCCTTGTCCAGGAAATAGTAGCAATCAGCATCCTTGGGAATGGCAGAAGGAGTGACAGAACCGCTCTTGGTCTTCGATGAGGAGCCTTCAAGAGACTTTCCCTTGGTACCCTTCGAAGGGTGCTTCCTCTTTTTCCCTTTGCCTTGCCCGATAGCCAAAACAGGGGTAGATGTTGGAGTAGGAGTAGTAGAGGTAACAACCGCCTTGCCCTTAAGACCGGTTTCAGCGGTCTTCAAGAGTCCTTGAAGCTTGCTGAGGGTAACTTCCTCCTTGTTCATATGATATGTCATACGAAATTGGTCAAAACAAGAAGTTAAGGAGTGCAAAATGATGTCAATTTCCAACTCCTCATGGATGTTCACATTCAGCTTCAGCAAACGGTCCACATACCTTTGCATCCTTTGCATGTGAGCCGTGACGGAATCACCGTCCTTCATGCGGGTAGTTACTATGGAGGAGATTATTTCATAGCGCTCCTGACGAGCACTCTGATGGTACCTTTCCATCAGGTCTTGGTGCATCTCAAAAGGGTAGAAATCTTCATATGACTTTTGGAGCTCGGCTGTCATCGTGGCCATCATGATACATGCCACCTTAGTAGCATCTCTCTCATGTGTTGTGAATTCAGCGATCTCCTCAGGAGTAGCAATAGACTCATCAAGCTCTTTTAACTCCTTATCGAGGACATATTCCTTGTCCTCATAACGAGTAACCATCCTGATGTTCCTAATCCAATCCATGAAGTTGGAACCATCAAAGATGACCCTCCCATAAAGATTCATGAGAAAGAAAGAACCAGTTGGGTTAGAGCCTAAAGCATTAGTGTTGGAAGACATCTGAAAGAAGAAAGCAAGTTTAGATTAGATATATAGAATCCTTAATAAGACACCCAAATGTAATATTAAGGCTAGGACCCAATCACAATATATTATACTTAGAAGAGGGATGTCGTAATCTAAGTAATAATATATTTGAAAGGTAGGTGAATGACGATTCACCAATTTCCACCATGAAAAACAAAATGAATTATTAGGTTTTAATTGGATTTGAAATTCCTAGATTCTTTTGAGATTCATTGAACTATTCAATGACATATTTCAATCTCGATTGTGCCCTTCAAGTTTTGTGACTGGGATGCCGAGGATCACAAAACAAGGTGTGAATAACCATGCTAATTCACTTGGTACCCTTAATATTATCACCTAATCAATGTGTCGGTTAACCACACACGCTCCATTGATCTATGACAAACATTAAGTCACCCTTCGTGATCCTTACTAGTCCAAGTTCGTGTGCCGGTTAACCACACACGCTCCACCAACGACTTGGTAAGGTACAAAGTGTGAATTCCATGGACTAGCACCATGTTCACATTTTTCCTAAAATAACTAAGATTGGGAATTAAAGAGGTTTAGTTACTTTATAATAATCATTATACTTTTAATGAGGATTTAAAGTCATTGTCCTACCCGTTCGGCTAACGACCCTCCACCAGTCAAGCAAGCAGTGGGTGAGAGTGGACACCCATTAAGTTGCCATTTTATAGGCAACAACCTTATACCCACCTTATAGACCAGCTTCGTGAATGAGGCCTACTAAGGGTAGAACGACTTATTCTTATACATATATATAATAATTAACCATTAATGTTATAAATAGTATAAGGGTTGAATTTTAACTATTAAAACTCTAAGGGTTGGAATTAAAGTTTATTAAAGTGTGTGAAACTTTACAAATTCCAAAACTTGAGGGCAAGTTTTGTAACTATCCAAAACTTTTCATTTCATAACTTATGAATTAAAGGATCATAAAAATGAAGACTCTTCATTTTCATGTAACTTATGTGTTTAATTGTGTGTGTTAAAGAAAAGTGACCTTTGGATATCCACAACTTGAGGACAAATTATGGACTCCATTAAAACACATAAATGATCAAGAATTAATTCCAAACAGTTCAGCAAATAATTCCTATCATCTTCTAAATTCATAAGAACATGAACATGATCATCAAAATTTGAAGAATTATATGAACACATAAAATCGTGGAATTTTGATATATGCTATTGTAAATGGATTAGAACAACCATTACACCAACTAAAACAAGTTTTAAAACACCAAAACAGTTTAGGGTAATGTTTCTAGTCCATTTCCAGCAGCAAAAGTCGAAACTCTGCACTCTGATCATTCTACTCGCCGAGTGCACGATCCTACTCGGCGAGTAGGATGAGTTTTGCCTTGTACTCGGCGAGTCCCCCCATGGACTCGGCGAGTACATCAGTCAGACAGCAACAATTTCAACTTTTTACTCTATTTTGCATCAAGTATCAAACAAGCAAGCCTAGGCGCTGATACCACTGTTGGATTTTGAGCAATCTAACACTTCCTAAGTGTGCATGCAACCCTAATAAACCTTGGATCTATGTTTGTCTAAATACATGCAAAATAATAATTTTCCAAGGTTCATAACCTATCTAACATGGCATGGGGTACTTTTAAACATAAAAGAGTTAGAAGAGATTACATACCTTTTGATGAGTTTGATTCTTGAGGAGTTTGAGGGCCAAGAACCAATAATGTGAATGCCTCAAATGGAATCACAAATCACCACAAACTCTTGGAAAACTTTGAGAGAGTATACACACCTGTATTATCGGCCACACACAAGCACACACACACACACACACACTAGTTCACTAGTTGCCATTTCATGGATCATAAGCATGCTTATATAGTGTGCATGGTTAGGGTGAAACCCTAATAACCCATGACCTTTCCTTTTCCAAGGATCCATGGGTTAAAAGCTCCATGGATCTTTCATGGACTTCCATACAAGCCTAGCCCATTAACAAATGAGTATTAGCCCACACTATATAAAACCAATAGCCCACAATCTAATTAGTCTTCCTTTTAATCTCTAAATCAATTCATAATTAATTTAAGACTAAGACTAATTAAATAACAAGACTTCATATTAATATATTATAACTTATAATATATTAATAAACATATGTGTATAACTCTCATCAAATTATCCATAAATAGTTTGGGTGAAGTGCAACCCAAATGGACCATGTCGGGTCGGGTCAAGTATATACCAAATAAGTTATGGACTTAGACACCTTATCCAACATACTCCCACTTGGATAAGTCTAATAACTATATTTGCCTATATAACTTCAGGAACCAACCAGCAATCGTAGCTCTCGAAAACTCTGTTGAACTATGAAGCGCCATTTTAAGACAAGTGATCATATAATCCTCTGTTCTCATGATATCAGCCGGAGAAACACATGGAACTATGTCTTGCTTATTGTCTGGCAGCTGTTTCTCGATTTCCGATTTGTTTGACAAAGAACTTTACTGAACACATCGGTTTAGTTCTGACCGGGCCCGGTACATGGGTCAACACAAAATCATCGAGGAGCCCAGATATCGCTTCTATTTCTAGAAGGAACAGATAAACTTCGACTCATATGCTTGTTCTACTACTTGTTGAATTGTACACAAAGGCACGTTTTATGACATCAAGTTACTGATGCGTTTACGTGCAATCAATGCACAACCAACTCATAGGTAACAACTCATATTTCTAGGTTTGAAGACTTATATGATATTATCGTCTCACGATCACTCGAGATAAATTCCATGAAGTGATACAAGTGAGCGTGGGTTTATACCAATACTCATAACTTATGAGTACTCATGAACGTTGCAGCAACCATTGCCATGTCTAAACACCTTTAGACATCTACAAACCCATTCATGACAATCTTGATTCATACCTACTTCCGACGTATGACCGATTGTGGAGGTTTGAATAAATTAATTATTCTGGAAATCAAAACATGCAAAACTGAAACAATAGTAAATAATTGACAATGATAGTAACACTTTACACATAAATAAATCACAAATTTTATTCATCATCAAATGTCGATTACATTTTACAAGTTTCAGGAAAACTATCTAATCTGTAAAACTAATATCGTCCCTCAGCCCGATGCGCCTCGCATGCTGAAAATGCTTAACCCTCGTCAGTCCCTTCGTAAGGGGATCTGCAGGATTCTCATCTGACGATATCCTCTTTGCCACGAGGAGTCCTTCTTCAATCTTGTGTCTTATGAAGTGATATTTTCTGTCAATGTGTCGGGATCTGCCATGATCTCTTGGTTCCTTGGCTAAGGCAACCGCACTATTGCTGTCACAGAAAATCTCCATAGGTTCCTTAATAGCTGGTACAACTCCAAGGTCTCCGATGAAGTTCTTCAGCCATATCGCCTCCTTCGCTGCTTCACTCGCTGCTATATACTCTGATTCACAAGTCGAATCAGCCACCGTCTCCTGCTTGGAACTCTTCCAAGAAATTACCCCTCCATTTAAGGTAAAGACCCAGCCCGACTGAGAGCAGAAGTTATCCCTATCAGTCTGAAAACTAGCATCACTATACCCTAATACTCTCAAGTCATCACTCCCACCAAGGGTAAGGATCCAATCCTTAGTCCTCCGCAGGTACTTGAGAATGTTCTTTACCGCGGTCCACTGAGCCTTGCCAGGGTTCCCCTGATACCTGCTGACCATGCTCAAAGCAAAGGCCACATCAGGGCGGGTACAAGTCATAGCATACATGATCGAGCCAACAGCGGAAGCATACGGTAATTGGCTCATCTCAGCTATCTCTGACTCTGTACTCGGACTTTAAGTCTTACTCAGTTTGGCATTGCTTTGGATCGGTAAATCTCCTTTCTTGGAATTTTGCATGTTGAACCTTTTCAACACCTTATCCAAGTAGGTACTCTGACTAAGTCCAATTAGTCTTTTACTCTTTTCTCTTAATATCCTTATCCCTAGGATATAGGCAGCCTCCCCGAGGTCCTTCATAGCAAAGCACTTCCCAAGCCAGGACTTAACCTCCTGCAAGGTTGGGATGTCATTTCCTATAAGTAGTATGTCATCCACATACAGTACCAAGAAGCTAACTATACTCCCACTAGCTCTGACATACACGCAAGACTCATCTTCACTTCTCGAGAAGCCAAACTCTTTGACCTTCTCGTCGAAACAAAGATTCCAGCTACGAGATGCTTGTTTTAATCCATAAATGGATTTCTCAAGCTTGCATACTCTATTAGGGTACTCTGCACTGACAAAACCCTCTGACTGATTCATGTACACATCCTCAGCCAACTTTCCATTAAGGAAAGCGGTTTTGACATCCATTTGCCATATTTCATAATCATGAAATGCAACAATAGCTAGCATAACCCTAATAGACTTAATCTTTGCTACCGGCGAGAAGGTTTCATCATAATCAATACCCTGAGTCTGAGTAAAACCCTTCGCAACCAGTCGAGCCTTATAAGTATGCACTTTTCCTTCCATGTCGGTCTTCTTCTTGAAGACCCATTTGCACCCGACTGTTTTACGGCCTGGTACATTGTCAACCAAGTTCCAAACTTGATTGTCAAACATGGACTGTATCTCGCTGTCCATAGCCTCCTTCCATTTAGCAGACTCCGGGCCTGCCATGGCTTCCTTAACACTGCTAGGTTCATCCAAATTTACCAGTGTACTATCACTGATAAACGTATCACCTTCCGTAGTAATATGAAAGCCATAATAAAACGAAGGTGTGTTCCTAACCCGAGTGGAACGCCTCGGAGGTACAGACTCGTCAGCTTGCTCAACAGGAGTTTCCTCCTCAGGTTGATTGCTACTGTCTGAGGTTCCTTCACTAATTGCTTCTTGAATTTCTTCAAGATCAATTTGCCTCCCACTGTCTCCTTGGCTTATAAATTCTCTCTCACGAAAGACCCATATTCTTGCTACAAAGACCACATTCTCACTGGGTCTGTAGAAGAGGTAACCGAAGGATTTCTGTGGGTAGCCGATGAAAATACACCTTTCACTTCGGGGTTCGAGCTTATCATGAGTTTCATGCCTCACGAAAGCCTCGCAACCCCAAATCTTGATGTGGTCTAAATTGGGAACCTTCCCATTCCACATCTCATGAGGTGTTTTGGTAACCTTCTTTGTAGGGACTAGATTAAGGATATGGGCGGCAGTATCTAAGGCATACCCCCAAAAAGAGATTGGTAGCGAAGCTCGACTCATCATAGAGCGAACCATGTCCAACAAGGTTCGATTACGCCTCTCAGCTACACCATTCAACTGTGGTGTCCTGGGAGGAGTCAATTGTGAGACAATCCCACACTCCTTAAGATAGTCAAGGAACTCGGTACTAAGATACTCACCACCTCGATCGGATCGAAGCATCTTAATGTTCCTGCCCAATTGATTTTCTACTTCCTGTTTGAATTCCTTAAACCTTTCAAAGGTTTCTGACTTATGTTTGATTAAGTAGACATACCCATATCTACTAAAATCATCAATAAAATTCACATAATACCGATTAGCATCCCTTGTGGCGGTTTTGAATGGCCCACATACATCAGTATGTATTAGGTCCAACAAACCCTCACCCCTTTCACAAGTTCCAGTGAAGGGTGATTTTTTCATCTTTCCAAGTAGACAAGATTCACAACTATCATCCGATTTAAGGTCGAATGACTCAAAGACTCCACTCTTTTGGAGTTGGCCTATGCGTTTCTTGTTTACATGTCCAAGACGACAATGCCACAATGATGCTTTATCTAGGCTAGTAGAAGAGTCAATATACAACACATTATTTCCTAAGTTGTCTACAATCGACACAGTTTCATACACACCATCACAAGGTAATGCTTTAAAATAAAACACATTATTAAAGAAAGCATTAATACCACCACATTAATTATCAAACGAAAAGGTAAAACCTTGTGTGTACAAAGCATGAAAAGAAATAATATTCCTCGCCATTTCAGACGAGTACACACATTTATTCAAATCTAATTTTAACCCATTATTAAGCAACAAAGTATAAACTCCAATCTTGGAAACAGGTGAAGCCTTCCTATTCCCCATGATCAATTTTATCTTCCCGTGCTCCACATCCTCACTTCTTCTTAGGCCCTGCAAATCAGAACATATGTGAATACCACATCCTGTATCAAGCACCCAAGAGTGAGAATATGTTGAGTAATTAGACAATATTGTGTAAATACCTGCATGGGTGGGTTTCACTTTCCCATCCTTTAGATCCTGCAAGTACTTAGGGCAGTTTCGCTTCCAGTGCCCCTTGTCCAGGAAATAGTAGCAATCAGCATCCTTGGGAATGGCAGAAGGAGTGACAGAACCGCTCTTGGTCTTCGATGAGGAGCCTTCAAGAGACTTTCCCTTGGTACCCTTCGAAGGGTGCTTCCTCTTTTTCCCTTTGCCTTGCCCGATAGCCAAAACAGGGGTAGATGTTGGAGTAGGAGTAGTAGAGGTAACAACCGCCTTGCCCTTAAGACCGGTTTCAGCGGTCTTCAAGAGTCCTTGAAGCTTGCTGAGGGTAACTTCCTCCTTGTTCATATGATATGTCATACGAAATTGGTCAAAACAAGAAGGTAAGGAGTGCAAAATGATGTCAATTTCCAACTCCTCAAGGATGTTCACATTCATCTTCAGCAAACGGTCCACATACCTTTGCATCTTTTGCATGTGAGCCGTGACGGAATCACCGTCCTTCATGCGGGTAGTTATTATGGAGGAGATTATTTCATACCGCTCCTGACAAGCACTCTGATTGTACCTTTCCATCAGGTCTTGGTGCATCTCAAAAGGGTAGAAATCTGCATATGACTTTTGGAGCTCGGCTGTCATCGTGGCCATCATGATACATGCCACCTTAGTAACATCTCTCTCATGTGTCGTGAATTCAGTGATCTCCTCAGGAGTAGTAGTAGACTCATCAAGCTCTTTTAACTCCTTATCGAGGACATATTCCTTGTCCTCATAACGAGTAACCATCCTGATGTTCCTAATCCAATCCATGAAGTTGGAACCATCAAAGATGACCCTCCCACAAAGATTCATGAGAGAGAAAGAACCAGTTGGGTTAGAGCCTAAAGCATTAGTGTTGGAAGACATCTGAAAGAAGAAAGCAAGTTTAGATTAGATATATAGAATCCTTAATAAGACACCCAAATATAATATTAAGGCTAGGACCCAATCACAATATATTATACATAGAAGAGGGATGTCGTAATCTAGGTAATAATATATTTGAAAGGTAGGTGAATGACGATTCACCAATTTCCACCATGAAAAACAAAATGAATTATTAGGTTTTAATTGGATTTGAAATTCCTAGATTCTTTTGAGATTCATTGAACTTTTCAATGAGATATTTCAATCTCCATTGTGCCCTTCAAGTTTTGTGACTGGGATGCCGAGGATCACAAAACAAGGTGTGAATAACCATGCTAATTCACTTGGTACCCTTAATATTATCACCTAATCAATGTGCCGGTTAACCACACACGCTCCATTTATCTATGACAAACATTAAGTTACCCTTCGTGATCCTTACTAGTCCAAGTTCGTGTGCCGGTTAACCACACACGCTCCACCAACGACTTGGTAAGCTACAAAGTGTGAATTCCATGGACTAGCACCATGTTCACATTTTTCCTAAAATAACTAAGATTGGGAATTAAAGAGGTTTAGTTACGTTATAATAATCCCTCCACCAGTCAAGCAAGCGGTGGGTGAGAGTGGACACCCAATAAGTTGCCATTTTATAGGCAACAACCTTATACCCACCTTATAGACCGGCTTCGTGAATGAGGCCTACTAAGGGTAGAGCGACTTATTCTTATACTGTAACGCCTGTGTTTCCGGGCTTGCCATTTTTGGCAATGTAATAGTCTAGGTTAACCTTTGTAACCCAATTTGAAATAATAATAATGTATTATTTGAGTATTATGTGTTTTGTGCTTAATTGCTTAATTATGTGGTTTGAATAATTAAGAATAAAAATAAGCGTCGAAATTTAACTTTAAAATAAACTTGATATCATTGGATAAAGTTGTAGTGGTCGAAACAAGGATTCCGAAGATATAAAGAATGCCGAAATCCGAGTCATAACGAAGAAGTTATGACCTGTCGAAGTTTTACGGCAAAACCGGCACGGCACCGAGAAGCGTATATAGTGAATTTACGATAGAGCGAGATTTAGCCTTATCAATCTAAACAAAAGTTGTAGAATATGTTAAGATAAGAGCGTCAATAAAAAGAACGCCCAAATCTGACTTCGTATGAGGAAGTTATGATTTTTCTAAGATTCGGCTTAGCAGTGCACGACCCGAAACTCGAATTTTAGTTCGAGCGGTTTTTGGCTTACGCGACCTAAATGAGAGTTGAAGGTCTCATTAATAGGAACTCAACGGTAAAAATATGGACGAAAACGGAGTTCGTATGAAGGAGTTACGAATTCTTCGCGGTCATTTAACAGTCTAAACGCCTCCTACTGTTAAATTTGAGATCGGTCAAGATTTAGCCGACGGAGTCTAAACGAAAGTTGTAGATCTTGATTTCACCTACGCGTGGATATAAAGAACGTCAAAAACGGAGCTCGTATGCGAGAGTTATGATTTTTCTAAGTTCGAAGGCTAATACGCGATAGGGGTGACGTGGCACCACCCAGAATTTGACACGTGGCACCACCAGAAAGCCACCACATGGACCAACTCGGTGAGTAGGTCCCCCCTAATCGGCGAGTCCATCAGATATTTTCACTATAAATAGGATGCGAGGGTTCCGGGTTTATTTGCTCATTTCTTCTCATCTTTGTGCCGAAGCTCTGCATTTTTACCCCCGAAGCCACCCCGAAGCCCCGGTCTCATACTCTAGCCCCGAGGCAAGTCCCGAGATCCCGAAGATCCCGAGAAGTGCGGTTCCTGAGCCGAAGCTCTGCCCACGAGAAGTTCGATTTTTGAGGAGATTTTCCAGATCTGCTGTGGATTACTACTTCTGCAAGTCGTAGTGCTGCCCGATCATCTTCTGATCAAGTGAGTGTGTAGTTATTTTCTTCTAACACATAAATATTAAGTATTCGCTAAGAAATACGTGTTCTGTTTTTATATATATAGTTGTTATATGTGTGAATGTATATTCACTCTCTTCTATCTCATAGATCCGATTTATTTTCTATGAAATACGGATATTACCGAAGGTTTATCCAAGGCTTTTCTTTGATTGCTACTCCGTTGACAGCTTTGACCCACAAAGGAGCTACTTATGCTTGGAGTGAGAAGCATAAGGAAGCATTCGAGAAGCTAAAGAAGAAGCTATCCGAGGCACCGATACTTTCTCTACCCGATGGAGTTGAAGACTTTGCTGTCTATAGCGATGCGTATGGGGTTGGATTGGGTTGTGTTTTGACCCAAAGAGAAAAGGTGATAGCATATGCGTCTCGACAGCTGAAAGAGCATGAAAAGAACTACCCGACTCATGATTTGGAGTTGGCAGCGGTAGTTTTCGCTCTGAAAATATGGAGGCATTACCTCTATGGCACGAAGTGCAAACTTTTCACTGATCATAAGAGTCTCCAATATCTCTTTAATCAGAAAGAATTGAATATGAGGCAACGACGCTGGCTAGAATTACTTAAAGACTACGACTGCGAGATACTTTACCACCCCGGTAAAGCTAATGTTGTTGCTGATGCTCTCAGTCGGAAAGTCAATCCTGAAAGGAAAAGGCCAAGAGCGTTGAGAATTGAAGTTGTCTCAACTATTTTGGAAAGTATAAAGAAAGCTCAGAGCGAAGCTTCTGAGAAGAATGACAGAAAGGAGGAACGTTTGGGCAAAACGTTGGTGTTCGGTGTAAACAGTCATGGACTGAAGGTGTTCCAAGATCGGATTTGGATACCTAAGACAGGAGGAGTCAGAGATCTTCTGATGGAAGAAGCTCACAAGACCATGTACTCGATTCATCCGGGTAGCACTAAAATGTATAGGGACCTGAAACCCTACTACTGGTGGTCGACGATGAAGCTTGATGTTGCAAAGTATGTGGCCGAGTGTGTGACTTGTGCGAGAGTCAAGACACAACATCGGAAACCGTACGGGAGTTTAGAACCTTTACCTGTGCCTATGGGTAAGTGGGAAGACATTGCTATGGATTTTGTCACTAAACTGCCCAGAACAAAGAATGGTCACGACATGATTTGGGTGGTCGTTGATCGATTCACTAAGAGTGCGCATTTCATAGAGGCCAAGGAGAAATGGTCTATGGAGAAGCTTGCGAATTCTTACGTGAAGGAAATTGTGAGGCTTCACGGTGTTCCGTTAACGATTGTGTCGGATCGTGATAGCCGTTTCACATCGAGATTTTGGAAAAGTCTACAAGAGGAATTGGGTACCAAGTTGTGTTTAAGTATAGCTTACCATCCGTAGACTGATGGTCAGAGCGAACGAACGATACAAACACTTGAAGATATGCTGAGAGCATGTACTCTGGAATTCCTAGGTAATTGGGATGAACATTTACCGTTGGTAGAATTTTCCTATAATAATAGTTTCCACTCGAGCATTAAGATGGCACCTTACCAAGCTTTGTATGGACAGAAGTGTCGTACGCCGTCTTGTTGGCTTGAGGCTGGGGAAAAGCAGTTTATGGGACCGGAGTTGGTTCATCAAATTGCTGAAAAGTTGAAAATAATTAGGGAAAGAATGTTAGCGGCTCAAGATCGTCAAAAGAGCTATGCTGACAAGAAGCGAAGACCGATGACTTTTGAGGTTGGAGATTCGGTTTTGCTTAAAGTCTCGCCGTGGAAGGGACTTATAAGATTTGGTAAAAGGGGAAAGTTGAGTCCAATGTTTATTTGACCGTTTAAAGTCCTTCAGAGGATTGGGAACCAAGCTTACAAGCTCGAATTACCCGAGGAACTGAATGGAATTCACAACACTTTTCATGTGTGTTATTTGAGGAAGTTCACGGGAGAAGTTCCCGATATAATTCCAATTTCTGAATTGAGAATTGATGAGAACAAAAGGTTGATTGAAGAACCAGAGGCAATTGTTGACCGAAAGACTAAGAAGTTGCGACGCAAAATGGTTGGGTTAGTGCTTGTCCGATGGAAACACACGAATGGGCCGAATCTCACCTGGGAGACGGAGAGTGACATGATGAGCCGCTACCCGCATTTGTTTGTTGATGTGTGATTCCGGGGACGGAATCATTCTAAGGTGGGGAGAATTGTAACGCCTGTGTTTCCGGGCTTGCCATTTTTAGCAATGTAATAGTCTAGGTTAACCTTTGTAACCCAATTTGAAATAATAACAATGTATTATCTGAGTATTATGTGTTTTGTGCTTAATTGCTTAATTATGTGGTTTGATTAATTAAGAATAAAAATAAGCGTCGAAATTTAACTTTAAAATAAACTTGATATCATTGGATAAAGTTGTAGTGGTCGAAACAAGGATTCCGAAGATATAAAGAATGCCGAAATCCGAGTCATAACGAAGAAGTTATGACCTGTCGAAGTTTTACGGCAAAACCGGCACGTCACCGAGAAGCGTATATAGTGAATTTACGATAGAGCGAGATTTAGCCTTATCAATCTAAACAAAAGTTGTAGAATATGTTAAGATAAGAGCGTCAATAAAAAGAACGCCCAAATCTGACTTCGTATGAGGAAGTTATGATTTTTCTAAGATTCGGCTTAGCAGTGCACGACCCGAAACTCGAATTTTAGTTCGAGCGGTTTTTGGCTTACGCGACCTAAATGAGATTTGAATGTCTCATTAATAGGAACTCAACGGTAAAAATATGGACGAAAACGGAGTTCGTATGAAGGACTTACGAATTCTTCGCGGTCATTTAACAGTCTAAACGCCTCCTACTGTTAAATTTGAGATCGGTCAAGATTTAGCCGACGGAGTCTAAATGCAAGTTGTAGATCTTGATTTTACCTACGCGTGGATATAAAGAACGTCAAAAACGGAGCTAGTATGCGAGAGTTATGATTTTTCTAAGTTCGAAGGCTAATACGCGATAGGGGTGACGTGGCACCACCCAGAATTTGACACGTGGCACCACCAGAAAGCCACCACATGGACCAACTCGGTGAGTAGGTCCCCCCTAATCAGCGAGTCCATCAGATATTTTCACTATAAATAGGATGCGAGGGTTCCGGGTTTATTTGCTCATTTCTTCTCATCTTTGTGCCGAAGCTCTGCATTTTTACCCCCGAAGCCACCCCGAAGCCCCGGTCTCATACTCTAGCCCCGAGTCAAGTCCCGAGATCCCGAAGATCCCGAGAAGTGCGGTTCCTGAGCCAAAGCTCTGCCCACGAGAAGTTCGATTTTTGAGGAGATCTTCCAGATCTGCTGTGGATTACTACTTCTGCAAGTCGTAGTGCTGCCCGATCATCTTCTGATCAAGTGAGTGTGTAGTTATTTTCTTCTAACACATAAATATTAAGTATTCGCTAAGAAATACGTGTTCTGTTTTTATATATATAGTTGTTATATGTGTGAATGTATATTCACTCTCTTCTATCTCATAGATCCGATTTATTTTCTATGAAATACGTGTTATGTGTATGTGCCTCATCTGTTATGTGGAATATGTATTGAATGAAAATGCTATTCAGGTTTTTAAACTATGTATGAAAATATATATTTTTATCTACCAATATGTTGGGTAGAACATGGGTAGATACTTGGTGTGTAATAAACAGATGAGAGGCCTCGTTGTTGTTGTTGTTGTTGATCTAGTTATTCAGCGGAGTATGGATAACGACCACAGACTCTTTCTAGACAGTCTTGTGGAACGCTAGCAGGCTCATAACCTGTAGGTGTTGTGAACGATGTGTTCACCGGTGTACTCTATCCCCCTCATGGTTGCCTTTAGGATATCTATTGTTGAGGAAACCCCTTCGCAGTGATGTCCGTCCCGATGAAAATCCTAGATTAGGTCCTTGAGATAGATGTTGTTTTAGGGACGTAAATTGAGGATAACGGGAATGGGTAATCGGGATAGTGATTGGTTGGTGAAATTAAATATAATTTATTTATTGTGGGTTGAAAACCCTATATGCTCACCAGGCTCCCAAGCCTGACCCACTCAGTTTTATTTGTATTACAGGAAGTGGCACAAGGGCGTAAGATGGATGGATCATCTTGTTGTTTTGTTTACAAGTCTGTATATGTATATATTTGTTGAATGACTTGTAATGTTTATCGTTTATGCTTTATGGTATGTATCGGAACATGACATCCCGAGTTTTGATTATATAATGAAATGCATCTCTTGATGAAATGCTTTGATAAATATTATTTTATCATGTTTTGTTTTGGGAACAAATTCCGCAACTCTTTCAAATCAAAAGGATTTACTCTGAAATTATTTAAAAGCATAAATGAAAATCGGTCTTTTCTGGCCGAGATTTTGGGGATGTCACGTATACATATATATAGTAATTAACCATTAATGTTATAAATAGTATAATGGTTGAATTTTAACTATTAAAACTCTAAGGGTTGGAATTAAAGTTTATTAAAGTGTGTGAAACTTTACAAATTCCAAAACTTGAGGGCAAGTTTTGTAACTATCCAAAACTTTTCATTTCATAACTTATGAATTAAAGGATCATAAAAATGAAGACTCTTCATTTTCATGTAACTTATGTGTTTAATTGTGTGTGTTAAAGAAAAGTGACCTTTGGATATCCATAACTTGAGGACAAATTATGGACTCCATTAAAACACATAAATGATCAAGAATTAATTCCAAACAATTCAGCAAATAATTCCTATCATCTTCTAAATTCATAAGAACATGAACATGGTCATCAAAATTTCAAGAATTATATGAACACATAAAATCATGGAATTTTGATATATGCTATTGTAAATGGATTAGAACAACCATTACACCAACTAAAACAAGTTTTAAAACACCAAAAAAGTTTAGGGTGATGTTTTTAGTCCATTTCCAGCATCAAAAGTCGAAACTCTGCACTCTGATCATTCTACTCGCCGAGTGCACGATCCTACTCGGCGAGTAGGATGAGTTTTGCCTTGTACTCGGCGAGTCCCCCCATGGACTCGGCGAGTACATCAGTCAGACAACAACAATTTCAACTTTTTACTCTATTTTGCATCAAGTATCAAACAAGCAAGCCTAGGCTCTGATACCACTGTTGGGTTTTGAGCAATCTAACACTTCCTAAGTGTGCATGCAACCCTAATAAACCTTGGATCTATGTTTGTCTAAATACATGCAAAATAATAATTTTCCAAGGTTCATAACCTATCTAACATGGCATGGGGTACTTTTAAACATAAAAGAGTTAGAAGAGATTACATACCTTTTGATGAGTTTGATTCTAGAGGAGTTTGAGGGCCAAGCACCAATAATGTGAATGCCTCAAATGGAATCACAAATAACCACAAACTCTTGGAAAACTTTGAGAGAGTATACACACCTGTATTATCGGCCACACACAAGCACACACACACTAGTTCACTAGTTGCCATTTCATGCATCATAAGCATGCTTATATAGTGTGCATGGTTAGGGTGAAACCCTAGTAACCCATGACCTTTCCTTTTCCAAGGATCCATGGGTTAAAATCTCCATGGATCATCCATGGACTTCCATACAAGCCTAGCCCATTAACAAATGAGTATTAGCCCACACTATATAAAACCAATAGCCCACAATCTAATTAGTCTTCCTTTTAATCTCTAAATCAATTCATAATTAATTTAAGACTAAGACTAATTAAATAACATGACTTCATATTAATATATTATAACTTATAATATATTAATAAACATATGTGTATAACTCTCATAAAATTATCCATAAATAGTTTGGGTGAAGTGCAACCCAAATGGACCATGTCGGGTCGGGTCAAGTATATACCAAATAAGTTATGGACTTAGACACCTTATCCAACATATAGATGATGTGATAAGATTACATTTGAATGTTTTTCAGGATCAATGAAAAGAGAGGAAGCTTGATGGAAAAGCAAGATGAGTCTAATCACGAAGAAATGGATCTCGATCAGAAGGATTTAAAGATTAGATTTTGAGCTTAGAAAGTTATGATAGAGTTGTTAGAAATTCTTTTCTTTTGACTACATAGTTTTCAGTTGATTTTACATTGTAAGGACAAATGTTTTCCACTGCTTTTATGAATAAAATAAATTTTGTTTTGACTCATTTATTTGTTTATTTATTTCCTTGCAATAAAATTGTTATGAAAAATTGATCTTTGCATATTTCTACAACGAATGGATGTGACTTTTAATTATGTTAATAGTGGAAATGTCAAGAATTTACCAAATAGGGAGAGTTTCTCATCGCCCAGGTTTCAAGTGGATAGAAACTTGGAATCATGCAACTTGGTTGCACGATGAATGAGAAATTTCATATTTGGAAATTAGATTAATTCATTGACAAAGTGTCTAGTGAAGGACTAGAAGATCGAGTACACAAAGTTGTGTGTTGATTAAGTCCACCACAAGGGTAACAAAAATATTCGTCATGATTTACTAAAGGATTAGTAAATATGATTATACTTATAAGATTAAGTGTAATTCTGAATTGATTGGAAAAGGTTTAAATCAATAGCAGAACGAATAAAAGAATCAAGCAGGCAGAAAGATAAAAGTTTCTCTATTCTAAGAAGAAGGGAGAGTACCTTGATGCTTTATGATATGTCTCAATGATTAAGAACCATATCTCAATTGATATTCTAAGTAAATCTTAGTACAATTATATGTCTAAGAAGAGGAATCAAGAATTGAAGAAATGGTTAAATCAAGAAGTCAATCATACTTCATTCCAAAACAAGTCTTAGAGTTAAGATTGTAATATTGAGTGACAAGTCTTAAGAAGGTTTAAAACAATCATCAAATGTAGAATTTGGAAAAAGGCTTTCCTATTCTCGCACATTTGAAATATGAAAGTTGTGATGTCTTGGATAAGACAAAGACCAACTAGGACCAATTTTATGAAATGTTTTGTCTTGATAAAGGCTACACTAACTCTTGAATATTTGTTTGTCAAGAAATGTTTATTGACAAGAGAATCTTATATGTCAAGGAGTCAGTGGGAGTCTTAATGGTCTTGAAAGGTTTCAAGAAAAAATCAATAATAAACCTTATCGATCATCACTAACACTCGAGTAGAGGTTTACAACCTATCGTGTTGACATTACCTTGTTTTTGTGTCGTTCCAATTGAGTTAATTATGCATGTGAGCCTATGAGTTCTCATTTGAATGCATAAAAGGCAAGGACCATGATCAATTGAAAGTACATTGATAGGAAAGGGTGAGCTACTGAACTACTTGGAAGACATGGTGGGCAGTCGTGTTACCATAAGGCAAGAAATCAAGATTGAGAAGGTTCAGTCCATATGAGTTTGGATTTGTCGCAAACGTTGGTTTTGACAAATTCACATGGATAGGAACACATACACCATTAAAATCTAAGTGCCATCAGATTCCCTCCTTCATGAAAATGACTGTAAGGAAATGCTTTCACTAAGGAAGATTTTAAGAAGATAGTGATTGTGAAAATTGTATTCTCGAATTCGATTATGGTTACGGTATCCCTGTCCATGATTCGAATTTTGAGATTTCGAAATTAGTCTAAATTGTTTAAGACACACATATAAACTATATAAGGCAAAGGCGTATAAGTTTAAGAAGCCTTGATAAAAGATTATCAAAGCATTGGGTATTAGAAATATGAACTTAAAGAAATTCAATAGGCATTATTTTTCTGAAAGTTAAGCTGTTTCTGAATACATGTCAAAGCTAGTGGGAGCATAAGTGTTATGTTTGTAATAATCATCGTGATAGTGGGAGCATAAATGTTATGATTACATGATTATTAAGGCAAGTATTGCAAGTTAGCAATATTAATTATAGAAAACAAGAGTCATACTTTGCAAAGTTGTAAGGGTTGAATAGTTGTTTTGCTATAATTAAGGGAGAGAATATTATGCTTCTTTTCAAATCTAAAGGCTTAGGTTGTGGAATGTTAATAAACTTAGTAAAGGATACATAGTGTGTTCTTAAATTTCGATTATGATTACGGCATTCCTCTTCATAATTCGAATTAGAAGAACGTAGCACATAAAATATTATGGCACAAGATTGATAAAGTATCAAATCTTTATGTAAGACATTATGTGTCGTGTCCCATACGCTTCGGGTATAGGATCGATTGCAAATGCTATAATATTTGACCATTCTAAAATTTTTCAAATGTCTAGCGCATTTAGAGGGAAAAAGGACAAGAATCGGTTTTGACTAAGATAATTAAACAACTATCAAAGGACAATCCAAAGTTCGTCGAGGATTGGTCACTTGTGAGTAGTTGGAAGTATAGTATTGGATGGACCATATCCACATTATTATGAATAGAAAATATTCTATCAAGAATGAGTTGTCATATGGAAAAATATGGAAATGTTTCCATATTGGGAATTAAATATTGAGAATCAATGTTTAGATTAGAAACTTTTAAGCAAAAGGATGTTCAAAGGAATGTACTTTGAGTGAGAGACATCACATCTAAGGAATTGTATTGTAACAATCTCCAATAGAGGACTTTGTAATTTCAATGGAAATAGTCATTGTGACTTTTGTGTTATGATATTGCAAAAGGATCATTGCGTAAAATGTTAGAATCTAGCATATTCTATAAGTGGAAAGAATTTTATATTATTTCACTTGTGGAAAGGATTAGGAGTTGTGAAATGAGTATGATTGGAAATGTGTTCATTTGATCTACTTCACAAAGTAAGAACCATAGGTAAACATTGTGTGCATGCTAAGAGCATGGGACAAGTGTTGTAATAATTCAAGTAAGAAGTTGATTACCCGAAACAACAAATAATGAGTAATCGATATGGTGATAAATAAAAGGTGTTTTATTTATACTCAAAGGTTTGAGACCATATGGGATTAGTATTATTCTTGTGTTTCACTTTGCATGTTTTGACTTCCTGAATAATTTAATTGGTTAGAACAGTCAAATTATTCAAACGGGCCACAGTCGTTCATATGTTGGAAGTAGATATGAATGAAGACTGTCGTGAATTGGTGTGTGGATTGTCTAAAGAGCATTAGACATAAGCAAATGTTTGCTGCAACATTCATGAGTGCTTATGAATATGATTTGAGCATTGGATTAAACCCACGCTCACTTGGATCACTTCATGGATTGTATCACGAGTGATTGGTGACACGATAACATCTTATATTCTTGAAACCGAGATGTGTGAGTTGTATCTTGCAAGTCGGTTTCACATTGATAATAAGTAAAAACACCAGTAACTTGGTGTTATAAAACATATTGTTGTGTGTGATTCGGTGAGTGAGTGCAAGCGAGCATTGAGTCAAAGTTTATCCGTTCCTTTTATTCAAAGTAGGATAAAAGCGATATTTGTGGGCCCCTCGATGATTTAGCGATGACACCTAAGCACTTGGCCAAGTCGGGACTAAATTGATGTGTTCAATTGTAGTCTGTTGTCAGTCATCATAAATCTGAATTCGGGAAACAGCACATAGACAAAGAGAATGATTTAGATCCATGTCTTAGTCTATACGATATCTAGAATGGAGGAATATATGATCCCTTATCTTAAGGACACGCGTATCTGATAAGATCAGAGTTGACAGCGGCTTTGGAAAGTTACGATTGCAGATCAGGATCTGAAGTCATACGCAGAATACTTATTAGACTTATCCAAGTGGGAGACTGTTGGATTAGTGTCTAAGTCCATAACTATCTTGGTATGTACTTGACCCGATGGTGCATGGTCCTTTTGGGTTGCCTTCACCAAAGCAACTTGATAGGATGAATAATGGAGAGAAAGGATTAAATATGATTTATTAATATATTATGAGAATAATATATTAAAAGAGGAATCATATTGTTTAATTAATATTAGTCAAGAATTAATAAGAATTAAGTTTTTGACTAAAAGACATTAATTAAACTAAGGGACTAGAACTGTCAATTGTATGATAGTTGAATATTGAGCTAATGGAATCCATATTATAGGGGTGGACGAATTCTATGGGGAAACCCATTAGAAATCATCCAAGGCGTTTAAGGAAGGATCCCATGGGTTTTTTAGGGCTTAAGCATCCAAATTAGGGTTTCCTTGTTAGATAACCCTAATAGCCTCACTATTTAAAGAACCCTTATGCCCCAAAAACGTGGCTAAGCTTCCTTCAAGGGTTTCCACACGTTTTGGGCAGCCTCCTTCTCTTCTCTTCTTCATCCTCTTGCTCTTGGTGTTTGTGAACCATTAGAGGAGTGACATTTGTGACTCTAAGCTTTCTAAAGTCATTACAAGAAGGATTTGGGATTGTTATTGCTACATAACAATCAAGGTATGATCTAAACCCTAATCAATATATGTTATATTGATTATCATATGCTAGATCTAGGGTTTATAGTCTTGGATGAATTGCATGTACAATAGAGAAACCTAGATCCAAGCATTAGGGTTTGTATGAGCACATAGGATGTTCTTATGGCCAAAACCCATCAGCTTATCCCTATAAATTTTAGTGGATTTAGTAAAATGGTACTCCTTTCTTTGTATGAATACCACTCGTAAACCTCACTCATTTTGCATTTCCATATACATAGTCTTAACAAAAACATAAAATCGAAAACCTCTTTTTCACCAAATAATCATCTTCAAATTAGTTAGGAAAATCCTTGAAAACTCATATAACCTAGTCAAAGGTGCGAAAATGATAGATGGTCTAGATCAGATAGATATTTTGAGACAATAGGTTTATTACTAGAAATCATTTTTCTGTCAACAAAGTAGAGGTTGAGTTTTTTATGTTTGTCCCTTGAAGTTTTTGGATTATCATGGATATAAAGGACACAAACGTGAAAATCGGAAGCAAATAAACATAATGATAACCTCATAAACCAGCCACCAAATTTATGCTCAATCAATCTAAAGCAACTAAACTAGATAGAAGGAAAAACAATACATATATTTGTAGACAATTAGAACCTTCTTTGTTTTGATTGAATAATGAATGCTAAGAGCCCAACATAAGACTCCTCTTTTGTATTTGCACCCAAGGAGCAGATTAGCAACTTCTGAAAACATCCAAATCAACGAACACCTTGAACGCAATGCAGAAAACCGAACAACTCCCTATAATTTTCTCGTGTCATCAGTTGCTTATTTTTGTCCTTGTGTGTAACCCAAACTGACCTTATTATTAATAGTAATATCACCAATTGTTGTGACTATGGACACCATATCGCAACAGCTCCTACTTGTACAAGTCACCAACACTATATGGTCTAATACTCACTAGTAATAAGTAAAGAGTATACAATCTAATATACATGTCATACTCACAACTTAAATTTGTGGCATATCCCTTAGATAAGTGATCAAATATTCTTTTGTTATTTGAGATTTATGCATGAACGTGAGGCATGGAAAGTTGTGAATCTCAAAAGTTCATGATTATGTTTCCTAATAGCGACTTATGTCAACCAAAGACAAACTACAAATTCAATCCAGTATCAATCCAGTCTGAGCGCATCCACACATTTTGATTACAACACCAAATCATCGAGGGGACCAAAAATATTGAATTCTACTGTTTAAACAAGAAATAAAAAATAAACTTTGCATACATAGATTCCACCTATTCCTCATATCATGTCTTGTCAATCCCTGTATAGCTGACAATTATGAACAACATTGGGAAAAAACCAAGATACAACACATTATAGGACAAAACCTCATGAATCTCCATTTGAAGAATGTATGATATTACCATCTTAGAATTACTTGTGACAAAACCCATGAAGTAATCTCCAAGTGCGAGTTACTCCACTACCTTCAAATCTCCATTTAAAGTACTCATGAGTATTGGTTGTAATCCTATGCTATGTTCATCTCCATGGACAATCTACCAATGCTCCATGGTAATCTTAAATCACTACTTACTTCTAAGCATGCAACATAGGAACACAATTATAACATAAGTGAAATGATAGATCTCCATCATATATTAAGTTCTCTACATAATAATCACCAAATCAAATAAACACTTATATTGCTTTTGTTCCCAAATTAAAACAAACTAAAATAAGTGTGCTCAAGCCAATTTACTTTCAAATCTAAATCCTTCTGACCTTGTGTTACTATCGTACTTGGTAAATGTCTTTGGATTAGAAAATGGAATGGCAAGATTTCTTTTAGACATTACTCAATTGACTATAATGTCTTCCACATTCGACTAACTTATAAATCGTGATGTTACTTACTGAGTATATACCATGTCATCTTATTTGACTCGGGATCCTTACTCAATGTAAATTCACCTTACAATCATAAAAAAAACTTCAAAAGAACCATCAGTGATTGAATCTGTAACACTAGTCAAAATAGGTCAATAACAATCACATGTGATTATACCAATCATGTAATGTGATTATGTTAAAACTAGTAATGTAGTAAACTTACTATGTATTTCATTATAATGCTAATATAAATATGAACTTTCATACATACTTTATAGTATAAATCAAAGTATATGTCCATACGATTCCAAAAATGTAAAGAACATTGAAATTTGGCTTCCCGTGAAGAAGTTATGATAAACCGAATACTATAAAATCTTTATAACAAGAGTAATTTAAAATAGGCTTAGAGTTAGCTATTGTAATCTATTATAGAGTTGTAGTACTCAGAATTACCTACGCGTGAATATAAAGAACGTCAAAAACGGAGTTCGTATGCAAAAGTTATGGCCTTCCGAAAGATGTCGCTGTTAAAAACCCTAATTTGACTGAACTCACGAGGTGAGCATCAAAACTCACGACGTGAGGAGTCAAAACGCCACATTTCGAAGCTAGAAGTCTACGGAATGATAACCCAAAAGCTCACGACGTGAGCAAGGTTTTCTCACGATGTGAGGACGCTGCAAGACACGAATCGGGGCTAGAAAACACGCGTTAAAGCTACAGGATAACTCTTACCATAACTCACGACGTGAAGCTATCATTTCTCACGTCGTGAGGGCCAAAAATCAGCCTATAAATAGCCATTTCGACCCCAAGGCTTAGTACACCTGAATTTCTTCTTCTCTCTCTCTCTCGTTTGTTGAAGCCATTTCACTTCCTGAACCCGGTGATCGCGAACCGCTGACTGTTTTCAGTTAGATTCTATCGAATCACGATATTAAGGTGAGTTTCACAGCCCCACTTTCTAATATTTCGGGGGAAAACGCATGCTATATATTATATATATGTTATTATTATGTCTATATGATAGTATATAGTTATAATAGTCGGGGTATAGTTGTTCTAAATATAATATTTTGAATATATACAACTATTATCAACTTATCAGTATGTTAATTTACTAATGTAGATATTGAGTTATACTTAGGATTCTATATATATGTTGTGTGCGATATAGTTCCGAAGTTATATGCGGAAGATTTATATGTTAAGTTATAAAGTATGTTGCTATTAATAGTTTTATGTCAAGATAAAACTGGATATGTTATACGTTGTTATTGCTAGTTTTATGTTAAGATAAAACTTGGTATTGTTATTGATAGTTTTATGTCAAGATAAAAACTAGGAACATTATATGCTCTTATTATTGGTTTTAGGTCAAGATAAAACATGGTTTTACTTCAAGATATAGCTGTTATACTGCCTAAATATTAGGAAGTTACGAGTAATGTTTAAAAGCATAGTCTAGTAACTTAGGGTTTTAGACATGAAAATGCTTTTGTTGTTAGAGCTATAGGAAGCCGTGAAATTCTACATGAGCTACCTTATTCATCAACTAAGATTGGGGATCTTAGTGGAAGTCCTCTGACCTGTAACCGTTAATCCTGTGTGAGCGAGGAAGTCGTGTATGAATAACATACGGGTTGACGACCCCACTCGTGGTTGTTAATTACAACCCAAGACAAGCGAGTGATGATTCGTTCCTTTTATTTTTATTCCGGCGTCGATGAAGCACATGGTGTTGTTTCTCATGGTAAATCATGAGTGTATTGTTTCTCATGGTAAATCATGAGTGTATTGTTTTGTCAGAGGTTTTGTTGTCAAGCAGCGGTTACAGACTCATGGTAGCAACTTGTTAGAAACATATTATACTTCGTCGCTATACAAGTATTAATGTTAAGTATAAGTTTCCCCTACTTATACCCTAGGTACTACTTGTATATTAAGTAGATAATTATACCTAACACACATACTCATATAGAATTGAAATAGATTTATACGTAGCGGTTTTACTCGTAAAGAATTGAAATAAGATTTATACGTAGCAACTTTCGTTTATATGGCATTATAAACACTTATATTCATAGTATATTAGACTTATAGGTAAACTACTTATTTGGTAAGTAAACTTTTATACCTAGGATACATATACTAAACGTTGGAGAGTCAAACTGATACTTTCAAAACTATACTTTTGAAACTCGGAATATGTATTATTTTTATATGGAGTCAAAACTTGTGGACTCACCAACTTTATGTTGACGTATTTTAAATGTATGTGTTTTCAGGAAGTTGATAACTATGATATGAAAAATGACGTTACACTGCCCGGTGTTTCCGCCAACGGTTGGGGTGTGACAGAATCCAACATGAAGGTTATAGATGAATCTCTTTTACTCACACAGTTTGTCTTTGCAATCTAACTAAATACAATATATTTTAATTTTACTGGTAAATCCAATTAGATGTATTACTTGGTACTCAATTAAGCTACTTCATCACTTATTAAGAGAATAAACTCCGACAAATAACATAAATGTCTCTATTAGTTTGGAGCTTAGCATCAATGTGACTCTTACATTGATCTATTCCATTCTAACAAGATCATCTCTTTTGTCCTTAAGGAATGTTCTTGATCTCAATTCATAGATTCTTTCCAAATGGATTTGATACAACTTGTCATGCTCAAGGCATACGAGTCATTAGATCTAATACATGTTATGGCATATAAGATCGATCCCTTAATAATACATTTTGGACTCGACCCAGTTCCACTAGGTCAAAATAGAACTAATACATTACATTTGCCTAATGTCTTATCATTACTTACAAGCACAAACTCAGTTAAAGTTCTCTATCTCGATTGTCCTTAAGACTTCATGTAACTTGGCTTAATTCAATGAATCACTCATATATATCTCCATGGACTCTAAGTACACACTTATCGTTTCTCCCTTGTGTTTCATAGAAAAACAATTATCATTTCAAGTTAAACTTTACACTTTGCAAAGCTAGGACATCATTTCTAATGATCTATATACAATCATAGTAGAAGGGTGACAACAACACTTTACACTTTGGATACCAGCTATCTCTTTTAAAATACTACACCTTGAGCAACAAACATTTTATTCTTGGAAGGTCTGTAGAATAACTACCCAACAAGTTTAGTTGGGATGTCTAATAAAAGGACACATCTCATAGAGTGTTTTGTAAACCTTCTCAGATGGTACAAGAGCAAGGACTCTTATAAACTTATTCATGGCGTAATCCATGAACTATTAAAAGCAAATTGTGACTCATCCTTTACCAAATCAGATAATGATTTGTTTCTCCATCCAACTACATTACTTGTGCCAGTGTTTTGGGTTGAGACAGTTTATGAAACTATTTCACAATTATTGAGATGATCATTAAACCTTTTGAATAAGATTCTCAATATCCCTCTTGAATACAAGTTTCTTTTTCTATGCCCAATTGACTCTTAAATTCATTTTATTACAGCTTTGTAAACCTTAAAGATTCCTGACTTATGTTTATTCAAATAAACATGTTCATACATATGAAGGTAACAAAAGTTGATCTTAACATGTTTTACAGTTAATCTGAATGGTCTGTTAGTGTGAACTAATTCCAACGTATGTTTAATCATGAAGTGATGTGTTTATCATCTATCTTGATAATCGAGATTTTCATCTATCATAAGACTTTTGGTTAAATGATCTCCAAAAACCTATCTACTTGGAAAATTGGTAATACATCTCTCAATCATATATCCAAGAACATGCTTCAACAAAACATTTTATCCAAACTTTTGGTTGCATTTGAAACAAGATGTATTGTGGTTAATCTAACCAGTCCATTATTGTGAACTAAATCCAACATATATTCATGCCACAAGATGGTATCTTCGTCATATATCTTGAAAAATAATACTTGCATTTATCATAAGACTTGTGGTCAAATGAATTCCAAAATCTTATCCAAGTGGGTAGCTGGTACATCATTTCTTATTTATATGTCCAAGAAGATGACTTCCACAATTAAATTTCATCCTAATATTTGAATCATTGTTGAACTATTTTTATTATACTAGTTTTATAGATTTCATGACTTGATTTTAAAAATAAAACATACGAAATGTTCTACATTTAAATAATTTAGAATCATCTCATAAAACTTTGTATAAACAATTTCAATCATAAGACCATTGACTTTTAGATTTTGAAAGAGTTGTAATTTGATCCAAAAGATAGTAGCATGGGGTCGATATCCTCGAACAATAAACTATTCTCTATGTTTTAGTGAAACACTCGAGTATTAGAAGTGATCATTCCAATGGTGTTATGGATTCATTAATATTATTATAGACTAAACACATAGAAGAACAAGTTGGCTCTTGATCCTAAGGATAGTATCTGGGGCTCTTTATCCTTGATTAACTATTGTTCTCTATGTTTCCAATCTCTTTCAAATACTATCTTAGGCATTTTGTGCTTTCTTAGTCCTTTTCTTGTATTTAAAGTAAATTGCCTATCAGAATATGTCTCAGAATAGGCCTTCCATTTTGCCCTTGGCATTTGGTGTTGTAGTTGGAGTATGCTAACTTTAACAACCCATTTGCCCATGGGTAACCAAATTTCTTTTTCTCCACACTTAATTCACGATAGCCATTATAAAAGTGATTGAATCTTGGAGTTTATGTGCTTTTCCATGTTAGTTCCAAAAGGTCCTCAACATGTCATGCAGTTCCATGATGGATCTTTCCAAATTGTTAATATTGAAATCAAAACAACCCGATTAAATGCACAAATTAGCCAATTAGTTATGTCACGATAATCAACTTCTAATAGGACGGAATTCCACGTTGCTTCAATTTTAGCAATGTACAAGCTACACTTGAAACTTGCTACTTCCTACAGGTATAAAAACAATAGGTGCAGGAACCTCAAGATGAGCTTTATCAAAGGTACGATCTTTCTTTTTCGTTCATGAGAACTATTCTCAAGTTACAAATTTTGACAAGATTGGTCATTACTTTTAGCTTATCCTTTTATAGGTTTTATATCAGTTAAATTTTGTGGATAAATTCTTCAGTATGGACATAATTCAATACAAAGTTCTATCCTAGTTCGTTTTATTAATCCGTAAAGAATAATTACCTAGTTGCCAAATTATTTCAAGTAAGTCTAGGAGCCATGTTTCACTCCATGATGTGAAATGGATTAGCCGAAAATCACACTAAGAAGCTATGTAGGTAGGCAACCATTTGCCAGTTTTAATCTTTATGAAACTCCTAGATATTTTGATATTTACTAACTTACGTCAATAACATGTTAATCTCTTCCATGCTTATCTAGCATTCATGACCGGTATTCATCCAGGATCATGAATCTAAATGACAAATCAACCATGCAAAAACACGTGAAGTCTAGCTCAAATTAATCCCATATTGACGTGCAGATAAACCACACACGCTCTTCTAACATAATTCTCAGGAGTGCCACTACATCTTCAATTATATTCTCACATTGATGTGTCGGTAGACCACACACACTCCATCAACACTATATAACGATAAATGTGTGTTTTAATAGATTGTGTATGATTTACATTTTTACTTATTTAAAACATGATTTTGTTTTTATACTTTAAGTTAATACTTTTAACTTGACATAGTCATAATAAAAATCTTATGATAACTCTATTAAAAACACATGAAGGCGGTGAGGATGGCAAACACTAAATTCTTTTAAAATCCGACCTCATTCGCAAATGAAAATACATCCTTAAACATTGCTTATAGAGTAAGAGTATGTGAGCCTATTCATGGTAAGACTGACAATGCGTTTAAAGACGTAAGGATATATATATATATATATATATATATATATATATATATATATATATATATATATATATATATATATATAGAAACACACACAATTTTATCACATATAGGAGAATTAAGTCATTTAAATTATGTCTTTTAATTATATTTTATACGTGAGGACGCAAGCCAATAATTAAATTAACATGTATTCAATCAATAAGGCATCATACTTTGACTTTTAATTAATTAACTAAGCATTTAATTAATTAACTAAAACAATAGGAAATGTGATTTTTCAACTTTTGTAAAATCAACAATTTGCAAGAGATTTGAGTCATATGCACAAGAACGACCAAGGCATAATCGAAACAGAAAATCGAAAAAACATTATGTGAATAGTGACTGCAGACCACGAAAGATGAACCTTCTTGCCGCGTTCCACAAACAAAGTTGCACCACGATAAAGAGAAGATCGCGTCGCAGTTTTGAAATTAGGATTTCATGTTTTAGCCGTCACCGCGCTACGAAGAGGAACCCTTCACGATGCGTAGACGATACAATTAGAAAAGTCCGAGAGTATTTTTGTGTAAAGCCAAGGTATTTAAAAACAATTAAAACTTTCTAATAATCTGATCTAATCAGCTTTAACATGGAAATAGAGTACTACAACAAAAACGAAAATCCTAAGTGCAATTGAGGTGAACGTTCAGTTCTGATAGCATCGTTGGGTTATGAGGGATCTAAAGGCTATAAAGGAACACAAAAGAAGCAACTAAACATAATAATAACCTCATAAACTAGCACCCGAATCTATGCTCAACCAACCTAAAGCAACTAAAATAAAGAGAAGGAAAACCAATGCGTATCTTTGTAGACGATTAGAACCTTCTTTGTATTAATTGAATGATGAGTGCTAAGAGCCCAACATAGGACTCATATTTCATAGTCGCACCAAAGGAACAGATCAACAACTTTTGACAACACCTTGATGAACGAACACATTGAACGCAATGTAGAAAACCGAACATCAGCGATGTTGTGCCATGACCTACGAGATTTCTTGGGGTTTCAAGAATGAGAGGAGGCTGCCAAATTTTTGGCTAGGGTTTGTGAAAAACTCTCTTAATTTTAGCCAAGGACCCCTCTATTTATAGAGAATGATTTAAACCCTTAAAGGATAAATATCCGGTCGCAAGATAATTATCCATATATTTGGTAATTATCTGATAATTAATTTTAGTAATACAGAATCTTCTATATCACCATATTTCATTTAATTAATTAAACTATTATTTAATTAACAAATCAGAACCCTATAATTTTCCCGTGTCTTTATTTACTTATTTTTGTCCTTGCGTGTCACACAAAAGGACTCTACTATTTATAGCCAACTATTGTGATTGTGGGCACCATATCCAAGCAAAAGTGTCACATATCACTTTTAAATACCCTAATAACTCCACCTTTGCTAGAAAACTTATACCCTTTTTCATCAAAAGATCTAAGATGTAAAAAGTTTTGTCTTAGATTAGGAACAATTTTAACATTCCTGATGGGTTGGATAACTCCATCAAGCATACAAATTCTCACTAAGTCGTGTACAACAACAAGACATGTATTATTTTTTTTCCTAGTAAAACATAATCCTAATTAAATTTCTTCTAACATATCAAACCATCTTCTGTTGGGGCACATGTGAAAAGTACAACCAAAATTAAGGATCCATTCTCTGATAGATTTTACATATTTTGAATGAATTGTTAGAAGTTCTCTGATACAACCAACATTTGCTACACCGAGTTTACTGTTATGCATATCAAATCTAACAAAAAAAGTGGGGTAATGAAATCCCTACTTGTTTGCAGAAAAGGGTAGTACATAGTTAGTAGCGTTCAATCATCACACACAACCTAAAGTCAATATCTTTTTGCGTCACACATACACGAGTTCGAAAAAATATTAAAAATGAGAGTTTTCTTAAAAATAAAATAGAAGTTGAAAATAACTTATGAAAAATAAATAAAAATAATAAAACTAAACTTACTAAAAGTTAATATGAAAAGACGATTTGGTCTCGCAGTTACTCTTCATGTTATTCAAATAATCAATTGACATATTTATTTAAAACATATTATATATAAGCTATAAGCTTGTATTAAAAACTACTAACAAGCTCTAACAATATTATTTTACCAAATTGTATAATAAACAAAAATCTGTGAATTAAACCTAGTGCTTCTTAAGTTAACTAAATAAGCTCTAAAATTAAATCATAAAAATCGCATTATGATAAATGTAAAAATTTCCAACAATATTCAATAATTCCCACACACTCCTAATCATAAAAATATGTCAAATTACTTCACATCAATATTAAATCTCATCACCTAAGCAAAATGATATTTGTTACTTTTTATCAACCAATAAAACAATTATAGATTTACTAACTCGACTATCTAGATCGATTAAACCGTAATTAAGCGGTCAACATGAACTGAATCAAAATAAAATACTAGATTAAAACATAACTGATACTTACTTGAAAGAAGCACATATCAAAAATTGAATCTAATGATTGCATAAAAAGTTGAAGTCCGTGTAAAACTAATATCTAAGGTTTAGTTACTTGCAAAACATATCAACAATAGTAACTTTGAACATATAAAAACATGGCTAAAAACATATCAAAAATAGTAAATTTGAACAAAAAAAATGAGTCTTACAAAACCTTAGCTTTCAGTTACTTACCGACTTCAAAACTTTATGCAAAGCATATTTAATCGTGATAGTCAGAATTCGAAAATCCCCATAATTCATATGAAATTGTAAGGAACAACTAGGGGTTTCATATGGGGTCAAGGATTGTATTTAAAAGTTCATTTTCATCAATTTATAGCTTCAGTCAGAAGACATGGTCGTGCTTTTGGAAACACAGTCAATGTTATTGAGAAAACACATCCCATATCTGTTAAATGAATTACCTGATACTATTATTTTATTTTTTTATAAATATTGTAAATATTTTTTGTTAGATTTTTTTTGTTAATTTTCAGTATATAAACCTAGTATATCGCGGTCTATTGTTGTATACCGAATATTTTTTATTAACATGTTTGATATATATATATATATATATATATATATATATATATATATATATATATATATATATATATATATATATATATATGATCACATGAGAACACCTAAAAGGTTGAGAACATGAGAACAAGTATATTCATACGTGATTCCATGTATTCATTTGTGGAGAAATGATAATTTTTACGCACAATCAACATGAATATGCTTTTTCGCTTCAATTAAAATTTAAGATGTAAAACTCTATCTTTTCTCCACAAATAAATACATGGAATCGCAAATGAATATACTTTATTCTCGCGTTCTCAACCTCTTTGGTGTTATATATATATATATATATATATATATATATATATATATATATATATATATATATAGAGAGAGAGAGAGAGAGAGAGAGAGATAGAGAGAGAGAGAGAGAGCGAGAGAGAGAGAGAGGATCGGGTGAGGACTCGTAAGAACACCTTAAAAAATTTGAGAAAAAAAAAATACATCTCATAAAATCGAGCATAAAACTATATCGGAGAGAAATAAAAAATAGGAAAAAAAATTTTTGGATCATTAAAATGGAAGAATGGATCATTTTTATGATCCATGATTCCATTTTAATGATCAAAAAAAATTTCCAATTTTTTTTCTCTCCGATATAGTACTATGCTCGATTTAATGATTTGTATTTTTTTAAGGTGTCCTTGCGAGTCCTCACCGAGAAAAGAGTCATCACCGAACCAGACCCTCTCTCTCTCTCTCTCTCTCTCTCTCTCTATATATATATATATATATATATATATATATATATATATATATATATATATATATATATATATATATATATATATATATATATATATATATATACTGTTAAGATTTACCTATGTTAAAATATTAGATTAGAGTTCATCATATTTTGTTATAACATGACTTACATGGAAATAACAAAATGAATAGAATGTGATGGATAATTTGAATGATTAAAATTATGAGTTTTTATCTTTTAAATCATAACAAGTGTTTATTATTGGAAAACAATAGTAATAAAATCGTCACCATAAAATGCATTTAGTGCTAGACTTTTTATTTTTGCATGACTATAGTGTACCATATAGACATACAAAATAAGGTTAATCCTTTATCATGATTGTTATAGTCACATTTATTCATTTATCGTGCCTATTGATTACATTTACTCACGCATAACAAAGTCAACCGTTACCAAAAATTATTTATAGTAACGCTGATATTTTCCAACTATTAGTGACGCATAGAGATGGAAACGGGGTTAGGGCATACTAGGGACCCCATTACCCATCACCATCACTATCGCCGAATCCTCATTCCAATCCTCATCCTTAATCTCATCCTCATCGCGAAATATAAATGAATCCTCATCCCCACTCCAATGAGGACCAGGAAAGCGAGAATCGGAGTTTTATTTTGCTATTTTAATATGAAAACTTTTATGTAAAGAAAAAATCTAAATTGCAATTTTAACAATCCTAGATATTAGTTTACGTCATTTGGTGATGAGAAATATGAAAACCGACTCAACCCTGTTTTCAGAAACCTTCACCAAAATCCAGTTTTATACTAGTGCCTTTTGTCCTTGGAGTTTGGGATCAGATTTGGATGTACCAACTCTAACCGCCTTTTACGCATGGGAAATTGGCTTTCTTTTTCTTCACACTTCTATTTATGATAGCAAATATACTAGAATTGAAGTGTTAGTTTCTATGCAAGGTCATGTTACGATTAGAGGTCCTCAACATGCCATGCAACTCCATAGCCAAGTCCTAACTTTATGAAATTCCATCTGCTTCAATTGGTCAATATACAAAGTATACTTGACACATGCTCCTTTCAATAACTAAAATGAAAGTCATGGAGGAACCTCAGGAAAAGCTTTGTTAGCTGCATGATCTTTATAGACAACGTTCAATATAAAGTTTCATTCTATTTTACTTTATTAATCCTTAGAAATAATTACCTAAATCAATTAAAATCATTTGAATAAGGCTAGGGTCTATATTTCACTCCAAGATGTGAAAAGGTTTACCATAATCACATCAAGAACCTACTTAGGTATGCCAATTGTTTACTAGTTTCAATCTTATGAAACTCCTAGATTTGTCGATATTTATTGACTTATGTCAACAAAATGTTAATCTCATCCACGCTCATCTACAATTCATGACTGGTTTGCCGAGGTTCATGAATTCAGATGGTACATCAACCATGAAAAAGACATTGTGCTATATGCCCCAAGTTACGCTTGAGTTATCATGAATATCACCACTTATTTAAAATCTAACTAACACGTTGGCTACAGACACTACCCTACGATAAAAGATGATGGGTCTTGGGAAAAACAAATAAACTAGAAAACAATTTCTAAGTTCACATGCAACCTACTTTGTATCTATGTTTTAACTATTGAGCCTATAACTATGAATTGCAAAACAAGAACCCTAAGGGATGAAGCTATTTTTGAAAATAACTAAACCAGTTTTAGAATTACAGCCTTCAAGTGTTAAAGTAAACAATTGACAATCCTTTTGATCTTGATCTTCTTGGAAGCCTAGCACCACAATTTCCGTGCCTCTAGTGGAATCACACCCAAGAGCTAGCAAGAAGGAAACTATAGAGATAGAGGAGGGAGTATGTAATTTTCGGCCAGGGTTTCTTCAAGAGTAGAGGTGGTCAAATTTGGGGGCTATCAGGCTCCTTTTATAGCTAAGGTAGCTTAGCCCCAAAGCTAGGGTTAAAGGGATAACCATAGGATTCCCCTGCTTAAGGCCCAAGCAATTCCAGAAGTCTTATCCAAGGCCTTGGACGAATTCATTAGAGTTTCCCCCTATGAATTTCGTCCACCTCGTCCAAGGAGGTTATGGAATATTCTTTCTAATTATGTAATAATTTCAAACTAGTCTCTGCACTTTAAAATTAATACAATTAACCCAAAAATCAATTCCAATTAATTTCTGGTTAACTATTAATTAAATATAATGATTTCTAATTAATATATTATTTACATAACACATTAATAAATCATTTATATTAATTTATTAATCTTATAATAAATTAATTTCTATCTTTTCATAATTTTTCTGTCTAATTGTTAGGTTTGAGGGCAACCCAAAAGGACTGTCCTGTTATCAATTCAAGTACATACCAATTATAGTAATGTGCTAGTATGACCTCCAAACTGACCAACAAATTGTAGCTTCCAAAAGTTGTTGATGAACTCTAACCCATTCAGTTACGTGTCCTAAGATAAGTGACCATATAATCCTACGTTCTTCAAGATATCCTTGGACGTAATAGATGGAATGCAATCAATCTATTTGTCCAAAATCTATGTTTCCCGATTTCTGATTTGTGATGATATAGGAATTCTAATTGAACACATCAATTTAGTCATGGCTGGGCCTAGCACATAAGTCAACACTAAATCATCGAGGGGACCATAGATATCGCTTTTCCCGTTAGGGCAAAAGGAATGAATAAACTTTGACTCATATGCTTGCATCTTTTACTCATCAAATCAAACATGACAATATGTTTTATATCATTAAGTTACTGATGCATTTACGTATCGCCAACGTATAACCGACTTGTAAATCACAACTCATATATCTCTTTTCCAAGATTATAAGATATTATTATCTCAGTATTACACGTGATGAATTCCATGAAGTAATACTCTGAGCGAGGGTTCATCAAATACTTAAATCTCTATTTCTAAGTACTCATGAACATTGCAACAATTCTATTGTTATGTCTAACTCCCTTAGACAATATATAATCCAATTCATGACAGTCTTAATTCATTACTTACTTCCGAAAGTACGAGCGACTATGGATTTTGAATAATCTTATTCTTCGGGAAGTCAAACATGCAAAGTATGAAACACAAGAATAAATAATTGACAATAGGCAGTAAACAAACTCATAAATAATACTTTATTATTTAATCACCAAAAGTCAATTACATTTAATTTGTTACAAGTTTTATAATAAACTAATCTAACTGCTAAAACTATTATCATATCTTAGTCCAATGCAACGAGCATGTTGAATGTGCTTAACCCTACTCAGACCCTTTGTGAGGGGATCTGCTAGGTTATCCTCAGATGATACCCTCTTCACGACAAGATGGCTTTCTTCAACTCTATGTCTGATAAAATGGTACTTTCTATTGATATGTCTGGTTTTAGCATGATCTATAGGTTCCTTTTATGAGGCACCACTAATTCATTATCGCAGAACAGTTCCATAGGCTCCTGAATGGTTGGAACAACTACAAGATCTCCAATGAAGTTCTTCAACCCAGTTGCTTCTTCTGAAGCTTCACTCACTGCTATGTACTCTGATTCACAAGCAGAATCATCCAGTGTATCTTACTTGGAACTTTTCCATGTAACTGCTCCTCCGTTCAGTAGAAATACCCAGGCAGATTGATAACGAAAGTTGTCCCTATCCGTTTGGAAGCTGGCATCACTGTAACCGTCTACTCTCAAAGCATCACTGCCACCAAGCACAAGGACCAAGTCCTTTGTCCTTCTCAAATACGTAAGTATATTTTTAACAGCTATCTAATGAGCTCTACCAGTATTTCCCTGATAGCGACTTTCCATGCTCAAAGCAAAAGACACATCAGGGCAAGTACATGTCATAACGTACATAATCGATCCAACAACAGAAGCATAAGGTACACGACTCATGTCATCTATTTCCTCATCTTTACTTGGACATTGAGTCTTAATCAATTTGGTATTGCTCTTGATAGGTAGCTCTCCTTTCTTGGAATTTTCCATACTAAACCTCTTTAGTACCTTATCCAAGTATGTACTCTGACTAAGTCCAATAAGTCTCTTCTTTATATCTCTCAATATTCTAATCCAAGAATATAGGAAGCTTCTGCAAGGTCTTTCATGGCAAAACACTTTCCAAGCCAATAATTAACATCTTTCAAGGTTGGAACGTCGTTACCAATGAGTAGTATGTCATCGACATATAACACCAGCAAAGTTACTATACTCCCACTAGCCATGATATACACATAGGAGTCATCTTCACTCCTAGAGAAACCACACTCTTTGACTTTCTCATGGAAGAAAAGATTCCAGCTGCGAGATGCTTGTTTCAATCCATAAATGGATTTCTCAAGCTTGCACACTCTATTGGGAAACTTTGCATCTTCAAAACCCTTTGGCTTATTCATGTAAATATCCTCAACCAACTTCCCGTTAAGGAAAGCAATTTTGCATCCATCTGCAAAATTTCATAGTCATGAAAGGCAACTATGGTGAGCATTATCCTAATAGATTTAA
Organism: Lactuca serriola; assembly: GCF_051521515.1. Classification (NCBI taxonomy): domain Eukaryota; kingdom Viridiplantae; phylum Streptophyta; class Magnoliopsida; order Asterales; family Asteraceae; genus Lactuca; species Lactuca serriola. The sequence continues at coordinate 66,755,167 of NC_136414.1, forward strand.
TCTTAGCTACTGGTGAGAATGCCTCATCATAATCAGCCCCCAGAGTTTGAGTGAAACCTTTTGCAACTAGTCGAGCCTTGAATGTGTGTACATTTTCATCCGTATCAGTCTTCTTTTTGAAGATCCACTTGCACCCAACTGTATTTCGACCTGGTACATTATCAACCAGATTCCAAACTTAGTTGTCACACATGGACTTTATCTCGTTGTCCATTGCCTCTTGCCACTTGGAAGCCTCTAGGCCTGCCATTGCTTCCCTATAATTAGTTGGTTCATCCAGATTTACCAGTGTCCTATCACAGATAAACGTGTCACCGTCGGAAGTAACATGGAAACCATATAACTCAGGTGACACACTAACCCTAGTGGATCTTCGAAGAGGTAATGAGTTATCAACTAGTTCAACATGAATTATTTCCTCTGGTTGAGTGCTAGTATCATCTAAGGTTCCTTCATTGGTTGACTCTTGAGTTTCCTCAAGGTCAATGGTACTCCCACTGTCCTCTTTGAATAAGAACTCTCTTTCTAGAAAGACTCATCTACGTGCTTCAAATACCATGTTCTCACTAGGTCTATAGAACAAATATCCAAAAGACTGTTTTGTGTAACCAATGAAAACACACTTCTTACATCTTACTGCTAGCTTGTCGTGAGTGTCTCGCCTTATGAAATCTTCTCAACCCCATAATTTAATATGTGCTAACGATGGAACTTTCTTCGTCCACATCTCGTGAGGTTCTTTGGCAACCTTCTTTGTAGGAACAAGAATGAGGATGTGGGTGGTTGTCTCTAAGGCATGCCGCCATAAATGAATAGGAAGTGAAGTACAACTCATCATAGAACGAACCATGTCTAACAAGGTCCGATTACGTCTCTCATCCACACCGTTTAACTATGGTGTCCTAGGAGGTGTTAATTGTGAAATTATTCCACATTCCTTTAGATAGTTGTTGAACTTGATACTAAGATACTCTTCCCCTCTATCAGATCTAAGTATCTTTATCATCCTGCCCAATTAATTCTCGACTTCATGTTTAAACTCTTTGAACTTTTCAAAGGTTTCTTACTTATCCTTGATTAAGTAGATATAGTTATATCTGATATAATCATCAGTAAAAGTCACATATAATCGATTAGCATCCTATGTAGTTGATCTGAAGGGTCCACACACATCTGTATGTATGAGGTCCAACAAACCTACACCTCTTTCACAAGATCCTCTGAAAGGTGATTTTGTTATCTTTCCCAAAAGACAAGATTCACATGTATCATCTGATTTTAGGTCAAATGATTCCAACACTCAATCCACTTGGAGTTGGTCTATGCATTTCTTGTTAATGTGTCCAAGATGACAATGCCACAAGCATGCCTTGTCTACACTATTAGACGATTCAATATGAAAAACACTATTACCTAAGCTATCAACACAAGTCACTGTTTCATACACATCATCACAAGGTAAAGCTTCAAACACAAAATTGGCACTCTTATAAACAGAAATTGAACCATTCAAATCATTAAAAGAATACTTAAAACCTTGTTTGAACAATGCATGAAATGAAATAATGTTTCGCGTCATTTCTAACGAATAGAAACAATTCAATAAATCTAATCTAACATCATTACTAAGAAAAAGTTGATAAAATCCGATCTTGGTTACTAGTGAAGACTTTCTGTTTCCCATGATCAAGTTTATCCTCCTACGCTCCAGCTTCTCACTTTCTTTTAGCCCCTGCAAATCAAAACAAATGTGAAAACCACATCTTGTATCAAGGACCAAGAACAAGAAGATAATGCGTTATTAGAAGAAATAGTGTAAATACTTGTTGAAGATAGATTCACTTTGCCATCCTTGATGTCCTGTAGATACTTTGGGCAACTTCGTTTCCAATTCCCCTTGTCATTGCAATAAAAGCATTCGGCCTCCTTTTGGATCAGAAACATGGGGAATACCAGAATTGGGCTTGGCCTTTGGCCCATTGCTAGATGACCCAGCTTGAGCCTTGTCCTTCTAATTTTGCTAAGGAGGACCTTTCCTGTTCTTCCCCTTTTCCTGTCCAATAGCTAAGATGGGAGAACTAGCAGAACTGGAGGCTATACTTTTACCCTTCATCCCTGCTTCAGCTGTCTGCAACAAGTTTTGCAATTGAGCCAACGTTTGCTCGGTGTAGTTCAAATGATAAGTCAAGATGAACTGATCATAACAACTAGGTAATGAGTTCAAGACCATTTCAATGGCCAATTCCTCATCAAAGTGGACGTTAATCTTGACCAAACACTCTATGTAGCGTTGCATTCTTTGCACATGACTAACGACTCAGTCCCCATCCTTTATCTTGCAAGCCATGAGTGATTTGACTACCTCGAACTTTTCTTGACGATCTCGCTTATGGTACTTTTCCATAAGTTCCTTGTTCATCTCAAAGGGCCAATAGTCCTCATAGTACCTATGCAATTCTGGGGACATTGTTGCGACCATGATGCAAACCACTTTCGTTGTATCATCATAATGCTTCTTGTAGGCAACATATTCTTCAGGAGTAGCTTTGGTTTCATCAATCTCAATGAGCTCCTTCTCAAGGACATATTCTTTGTCTTCAAAGCGAAGACCCATTTTTATGTTGCACATCCAATCATTATAGTTCAAGCCATCCAAAATCACTTTGGAGAAAATGGAGAGCAAAGAGAAATTGTGGTTGGAGGATGATGAAGCAGAAGTGTTTCCAGGAGTAGACATCTGTAAAGAAGATAGTTTTAGTTATATATATTTCAAGACTTCAATATAATAACCTAAAGATATAATATTAAGGTTAGGATCCAACTATGAAGTTTCACAAATTACAAATGGGATGCCGAGATCCAAGTGCAAAATTCATAAAGGTAGGTGAATGACGATTCACCGATTCCACCATAAGACGAAATGAAATGAAGTGAAATTCCTAATTTTTTTGAGATGCATTGAAACTATCCAATGACATGTTTTAATCTCAGATTATGCTCTTCTACCTGTGACTGGGCTACCGAGGATCACAAACAAGATGTGAAAAACCATGCAAATATTCTTGGTAGACTCAATGTCTTTATCATCTTCTATTGACATGCTGGTAAACCATGCACGCTCCATCAACAATGATAATTATGAGATACCTATTACAACTCTTTATTAGTCCTTATTAGTGTGTTGGTTAACCATGATAGGTTTTAGTATACTAGAACATCCTATGGTGCACATACAACCCTAAATGCTTTGGATCTATGTTTTCTCTAATTATACAATCAATATTGTTTCCAGAGCGTTAAGCCAACAACTAGCATTCAAAATGTATAAACAACATAGAATTAAGTTGTAGAGTTACCTTTTGGTTGTAGCTTGTGGAACTTCTTGATTTTGGCCTTTAAGAACTTAGTGCCCCAAGTGTTGCACCTTAAAGGGAATCACACCACACCTAGAACAAAGGAGACTTTTGAGAGAGTATTTCTTGCACTAAAATCGACTCAATGATCTCCGAGAACACTAGTGTATATAGTTTCCAATTTTGGATGATAAGGGGCTTCTTATATAGTGTGGCAAGATTAGGGTTACACCATGTAAACCCTAATGTGCATGACCTTCCATATTCCTTAGGCTCAATGGGTTTAAACCTCCATGGATCATCCATGGGTTGTCACATGGGTTTAGCCCAACCTAAGGAATCATGGATCATTGACCCACACCATAAGAATGAATGATTTACCAAATCAATCCACATATATTTAATTAGTCTCTTTTGATCACAAAATTAATTCCAAATTAATTCTTGGTCAATACTAATTAAATAATATGATTTCATGTTAATATATTAGAACATATAATATATTAACAAATCATAAATAACCTCTTTTCAAAAGTCCATCCTATAAAATTGTCCTGGTGATATGCAACCCAAATGGACCATGCTACTCTCGGGTCAAGTACATACCAATTATAGTTATGGGCTTAGACACCTAATCCAACAGTCTCCCACTTGGATAAGTCTAATAATTATTATTGCAAGTACGACTCCACAACCCGACTAGAAATCGTAGCTCTTAAAAGCCGTTGTCGAACTCTGACGTAGTCAATGTCGCGTCCATTAGATAAGGGGTCATATATTCCTCTATTCTAGATATCATATGCACTGAGACATTGATTTTAATCATTCTCTCTGTCCATCTGTTGTTTCCCGATTTTCGGTTTATGGAGACCAACTAATTGAACAAATCAAATCAGTGCAGGCTTGGCCAAGCACTTAGGGATGTCATCACCAACTCATTATGGAGCCCACATATATCGATTTTATCCACATGGGGTAAAAGGAACAGATAAACTTCAACCCAAATACTTGCTTGCACTTACTCATCAAATTTCACACAACGATATGTTTTATAACGCCAAGTTACTAGTGTGTTTAGGTAAGTCAATGTCAAACCGACTTGTAACTACAACTCACATGTCTCTGTTTCAAGAATATAAGATATTATCGTCTCACAATCACTCATGATAAAACCCACGCTCATCTTGCCTCAATACCTACTTCTAAAGTATGATCAACTGTTGATGGTCTGAATAACCTAGTTATTCGGGAAATCAAAACATGCAAAGTGAAACACAAGAATAATACTAATCCTATATGGCCCCAAAACTTTTGAGTGCCATATTGATTACTCATTATTCATTGTATAATATTTCGTATAATCAATTTAATAGTTGAATTAAGAAAATATTTTTCCCATGCTCCAAGCATGCAAACTATGTTTATCTGTGATCCTTACTTTGTGAAATAGATCAATTGCCAACATTTCAATGATACTCATTTCAAATCCTTATCGTAAATGTAAGAATATCAAATTCTTGCTATTTACTGTCTGTTAGATTCTAAACTTATATGTAATGATCCTCTTGTAATGACTATGCACAAAAGTCAGAGAGACTTAGCAAAAGAGATTACTAAGTATTCTAGTGGAGAGCAATTCCATGGAAACGAAGTCTCAAATTCAAAGTACATTCCTTTGAACATCCTTCTTCCTTTAAGTTTGCTAATCTTACATAGACGTAAAGATTAACTTCCACTTATGGAAACATTTCCATGTTCCCATTTTGACTATCACTTTTGAACAAGCGTTACCTCTTCTCAGAGTGTCTCAATATGGTCCATCCATTTTTATACTTCTAACTACAAGTGACCAATCATTGGCGAACCTTAGATTGTCCTTAACAGTTGTTAACCACTTTAGTCATATCCAGTTCTAGTCCTTTTTCCCTCTTAATGCCCTAGACATTTGGAAAATTTAGAACAGATGAATATTATATCACATGTAATCGATCCTATACCCGAAGCATATTGGACACGATTTATAAAGACATAATACTTGACCAGTCTTTTGCTATAATATTTCTATTTGCCATGTTCTTACAATTCGAACTATGAAGAGGGATGTCGTAATCATAATCGAATTTGAGAATGCAATAATCATTTCCATATATATAGAATTTCCTTATGTTGAACCATTCCAACACAGCATTAATATATATATCCTTGACTAAATTTGATTAAAAAATCTCAATCTAAGCTTTTAGAATTGAAATAAAATATAAATTCCTCTCCCTTAAGTATAGCAAAACAACTTTTTCAAACCCTGCAACGTTGCGATTTGAAACCCTTTGTTTTTGTATAATTAACATTGCTAACTTGCAACACTTACCATAATAATTATGCTCCCACTAGCATAATAATTATTATCTTACTAGCATAACACTTATGCTCCCACTAGCTTTGACATGTATTCAGAAATCAGTTGGACTTCTAGAAATCAATACTTACTGACTTCCTTTCCAAAGCTCAGATTTCTGATATGAGATGCTTCGATAAGACTTTATCTATGCTTCTCAAACTCATACACCTTTCCTTAGATAACTCACATGTGTGTCTAAACATTTTTAGAACTTACAAGAAAAAGTCTCAAATGTTTTGACCTTCGCCATTTCACACAATTCGAACTACGAAGAGGGATGTCGTAATCATAATCAAATTTGAGAATGCAAATATCACAATTTCTAACTATCAATATCTACTTAGTGAAAGCGTTTCCTCACAATCATTTTCATAAATTGGAGAGAAACCTTATGACACTTAGATTTTATGGTGTATGTGTTCCTATCCAAGTGAATTTGTTAAACCATAATCATAAGACAAGGTTAGTGACAAATCCAAACTCATATGGACTGAACTAGTTCAATCTCAATTTCTTGCCACCTGGCAGCACAAGGGCCTACCATTGCTTCCAAGTTGTTAAGTAGCTCACCCATACTGATCAATGAAACTTTCATTGATCCAGGTGCTTCGCTTTATAAAAACAATTGAGAACTCATAGAACTCACATGCATAGTCAACTTTTAACTGGAATGAGCACAAAAATAAGAATATGTCATCACGATAGGTTACAACCTCAAGCCGTGTGCTACTGATTAACAATATGTTTATTCTTGATAAGTTCTTGAAACTTGTCAAGATCTTTAAGATTCCCACTGACCTCTTGACATATAAGATCCTCTTGTCATGAACCATTCCTTGATAAATAAATATTCAAGAGTTAGTGCGGATTCTTATCAAGATAACACTTCACATAATTAATCTTAGTTGGTCTTTGTCCTCACCAAGACATCACAACTTACCAATTTCAAATGTACAAGAGTAAGAAACATTTTACTCTACATTTGACAAGTGTTATAAACCTTTCTTAAGATTATATCACTCAAGTTACAATCTTGGAGTATGACTCTATGACTTGTTCTTGGAACAAAGTATGATTCACCTTTTGATTTAACCATTTCAACAATTCACGATTCATCTTCTTAGCCATACAAGTGCACTAAGGTCTCCTTAGAGGATTAATTGTGATATCGTTTTCCATAATTATTAAGATGATCATAAAATATGATACTAAAGTACTCTCCCATCTTTTCAGAATGGAGAAACTTTTATCTTTCTGCTTAATTTGATTCTTCTCATTCGTTCTGCCATACATTGAAACTTTTCCAATGTTTCAGAATTATACTTAAACTTGTAAGCATAACCATATTTACTTACTTTCAGTAAATCATGACGAATAGTTTTATCGATCTTTGTGGTGGACCTTGACGAGTACACAACCAAGTGTACCCAATCTCCTAGTCCTTTACTTGGCTCACATATTCATATGAACAAGGAATTAGTCTTAATTTCCCAAAGATAAAGGTTCTCATTCATCACACACTACAAGTTGCATGATTCCAAGTTTTTATCCAACTGAAACACGGGTGATGAGAATCTTTCCTTATTTGGTAAATTTGGACACTAACACAAACGAAAGAATCAAATCCATATTGCTAACAATAGAAACATACAAACATCAATTTTCACAAATTGTAAGGAGATATAATATGAAAATAAACAAAATTTTATTTATTTATAAAATATGGAAAAACTTTTCCTTACAATGCAATTACAAATGAAAACTATGTTATTACAAATTTCTAAGCAATCTATCATAACTCTTAAGCAGCAGCTCAAAAATCCGATCATCGAATCATGCGATTGAAATTCATCTTCGCGACCAGATTCAACATAATCTTCCTTTAAGCTTCCTTCCTTTTGCATGATCCTACAAAATATCAAAATGCAACCATGTCACATCATGTATTAAGAATCAACACTTAGGAACTTAATAGAGTCAGACAGTAGACTTACCTGAAGCAGAGTCAAACTTTTTGATTCTACCTTCTCTTAGATCTTTCAGGTAGTCAAGGCAGCTTCGCTTCCAATGTCCCCTCAAATGGCAGTAGAAACAAATGGCTACATTTGCATTGGCACATGAGACAATCTCAGACTTAGCATTTCTCTTTACCATTTGGTCAACTGGGTTGACTATGGCCGATCCATTTCCATTGGGAAGAGAAATCTTTTATGCACTTCCAATGTTACCATTCTCAATGTCCATGGAGGTTTGAGAAGTAGATTTTCCAATCAAATTTGCTTTTACAGTGCGCCAAATCATTGCTGATTCAGCAGCAACAAGCAAATAGATAAGATCAATAAGGGTCATGTCGTGGGCTGCCAGATAGTAGTCCTTAAAGAATCCGCTATATGACTCAGGAAGTGATTGAAGAACCCAGTCAACAGCCAACTTCCTCGAGACAACGACACCTAATACTCTCAACCTATCAATATGTGACTTCATCTCCAAGACATGAGTACACACAAACTTCCCTTCCTGCTAATAGAGTTTTGAGTGACCTTAAACTTGTGGGTTAGGGAGAATTATTGGAGGAGGTAGAGGAAGTGAAGTTCCACTACAGCACGAATAAGGGATTAATCTTTCACCTTGATCATCTTGTGGAATATCATCTGTATGAAGATTTTTTTTTCCAAAAGGATAAGGAAGACCATAGTTGTCAGTACTAGACATTTATATTGGGAGAAATTCAAGTTAATTGATTTAAGTCCTTAATATAACACCCAAATGAAATATTAAGGCTAGGACCCAACACAATATTCTACAATTCGGAAGATGGATGTCATAATCCAATTGCAAAAATATTTGAAGGTAGGTAAATGACGATTTACCAATTTCCACCATGAAAAACGAAATTGATTATTAAGTTTTATGGATTAAAATTCCTAGATCCTTTGAGGTTCATTGAATTTTTTTTCAATGGAATGTTTAAATCTCGATTGTGTTCTTCAAGTTTGTGACTAGGATGCCGAGGATCACAAACAAGGTGTGAATAACCATGCAAATTAGCTTGGTACACCCAATGTTACAAACACCTAATCAATGTTCTAGTTAACCACACACGCTCGATTGATCTATGATTAACATTAAACTACCCTTTGTCATGCATTGTCAGTCCCAGATTAGTGTGTCGGTTAACCATACACGCTCCACTAACGACTTAACAAGGTGAAAAGTGCAATTTCATGGGATAGCACCGTATTCATATTTTCCTAAAGTAACTAAGATTGGGAATTTAATAAAAGTTTAGTTACATTCTAATTATCATTATACTTATAATGAGAATTAATGTCCAATACTACCCGTTCGGCTAACGACCCTCCACCAGTCAAGAAAGTGGTGGGTGAGAGTGGACACCCATTAAACTGCCATTTTATAGGTAGTATCCTTATACCCCCCCCCCCCCTCTTATAGACCAGCTTCGTGAATGAAACCTACTAACGGTAAGACTGACTTATTCTTATATATATATATATATATATATATATATATATATATATATATATATATATATATATAATTATAAACTTATAATAATATAATAGTATAAGGGTTTGAATTTTAACTTTTAAAACTCTAGGTTTTAATTTGGAATTAAAGTATTCATAAGTGAAACTTTACAGGTTCCAAAACTCGAGGGCAAGTTTTCAAACTTGTCAAAACTTTTGGTTTCCATAACTTATGAGTTTAATATGGTTTTTATGAAAAACTTTTCAAGTTCCATAACTTGAGGACAAGTTACGGAAGACTTCAAAACCATTTAAAATGACTTTTAAAAAGGAGACCTTTCATTTTTCATAACCTATGAGTTTTAATGACCTTTTAAAAGAAAAACTTTTCATTTTCCATAACTTGAGGACAAGTTATGGATATCATTAAAATCATTTAGATCATTATTTTAATTAACACAATAATGAAATAATACATACATGATCTAGTTAAACTCATAAGTCAAGATAATTCATATCAACCATCTGTAAGAAATTAGTCTATCATATAAACTAATACAAATTTTGAAACTATGACAATTATATTTTATTTGGATGAGGATAATCATTACCATAGCAACAAAATCAAATTTTATGAACAAAAAACAATTTAGGGTGATGATCCTAATCCAAAATAGGCCAAAAAACTGAAAACAATTTCCAACGGAACAGTCACCACCTCGTGGTGATCAGGCAGATTCTAAAAAAATGATTTTTCTTGCTTTAAAAAACTATAAGCATCAAGCATAATACAAACCAACCAGTCCCTGATACCACTGGAGGGTTTTAATATACTACAACATCCTATGGTGTACATACAACCCTAAATGCTTTGGATCTATGTTTTCTCTAATGCAATATTATTTCCCAAGCATTAAGGCTGCAACTAACATTCAAAATGATATAAACAACATATAATTGAGTTGTAGAGTTACCTCTTGGTTGTAGCTTGTGTAACTTCTTGAGTTTGGCCTTTAAGAACTTAATGCCCCAAGTGTTGCACCTTAAATGGAATCACAACACATCTAGAACAAAGGATACTTTTGAAAGAGTATTTCTTGCACAAAAATCAGCTCAGTGATCTCCAAGAACACTAGTGTATGTAGTTGCCAATTTTGGATGCTAAGGGGCTTCTTCTATAGTGTGGCAAGATTAGGGTAACACCATGTAAACCCTAATGTTCATGACCTTCTATATTTCTTAGGCTCCATGGGTTTAAACCTCCATGGATCATCCATGGGTTGTCACATGGGTTTAGCCCAACGTAAGGAATCATGGATCATTGGCCCACACCATAACAATGAATGATTTACCAAATCAATCCCTATATATTTAATTAGTTTCTTTTGATCACAAAATTAATTCCAAATTAATTCTTGATCAATACTAATTAAATAATATGATTTCATGTTAATATATAGAACATATAATATATTAACAAATCATAAATAACCTCTTTTCAAAAGTCTATCCTATCAAATTGTCGTGGTGATATCCAACCTAAATGGACCATGCTACTCTCGGGTCAAGTACATACCAATTATAGTTATGGGCTTAGACACCTAATCCAACAAACCACACACGCTCCACTAATGACTTATAAAGTGCAATGTGCAATTTTGAGGGTTATCATATAATACAAATTTTTTAATAAAGTAACTAGAACTGGGATTTTATAAAAATAATGTTCTAGTACTTTATTAATAGCATTATACTTTTTAATGAAATTAACTTGTCCTATCAAATCCATTCTACTAACGACCCTCTACTATGAAGGAAGCGGTAAGTGACAGTGGACACTCATTCAACTACCATTTTATTGATAGTTTCCTTATACCCCCTTAAAGACTAGCTTCGTGAATGGGGCATACTATCGATTCGACTGACAAATTCTTATACATATATAATATTTAACTTTTAATTATAATATATATATATATATATATATATATATATATATATATATATATATATATATAAAAGGTGTGTTTTAATCTTTTTAAAACTTTAAGGTTTATATAAATTTTCAAAAATTAAAATAAACCAAAAGACTAGATTTAATAGTTATCTATTAATTAGCTTTTAGTTAATTTATTAAATCTTGTGAGAATTATCTAATTAAATTAAAAAAATTAATTTAATCCTAATCCATAACCCTCTAGATTTTGAAAATTAGGGTATAGGATATTTTCCTTATTTACCAATTATCCAATTAATCCAATTAAGCAAAATTGTCAAAAATAGGAACCCTAAAACTCTAAGGCCTTTTCAAAATCAAGGGAGGGAGGTTAGGGTTTCCCTAACCCTAATTTTGATTAGGGTTTATGGAGGCTAGGGTTTGCGAAATAACCCTTAAGTCAGAACCCTACAACGAAAATTTTGGCCTTTAGGGTTTAATAGCTATAAACCCTAATTTGCAATTCAACTATTATAGCAATTCAATTTAAAACAGAACAAATGGATCTGATATCACTGATGGGTGTTGGGGAAAACAAATAAACTAGAAAACAATTCCTAAGTTCACATGCAACCTACTATGGGTCTATGTTTTAACTATTGAACCTATAATTATGAATTGCAAAACAAAAACCCTAAGGGATGAAGCTATGTTCGAAAAAAAAAAAAAAGGATTTAGAATTACATATCCTTCATCTGTTAAAGTAAACAATTGATAATCATTTTAATCTTGATCTTCTTGGAAGCCTAGCACCACAATTGGTGTGCCTCTAGTGGAATCACACCCAAAAGCTAGCAAGAAGGAAACTATAAAGATAGAGGAGGGAGTATGCAATTTTCGGTGAGGGTTTCTTCAAGTGTAGAGGTGGTCGAATTTGGGGGCTAGCAGACTCCTTTTATAGTTAAGGTAGCTTAGCCCCAAAGATAGGGTTAAAGGGATAACCCTAGGATTCCCCTACTTAAGGCCCAAGCAATTCCAGAAGCCTTATCTAAGACCTTGGACGAATTCATTAGAGTTTCCCACTATGAATTTTATCCACCTTATCCAAGGAGGTTATGGAATATTCCTTCCAATTATCTAATAATTACAAACTAGTCCCTGCACTTTATAATTAATACAATTAACCCCAAAATCAATTCCAATTAATTTCTGGTTACTTATTAATTAAATATTATGATTTCTAATTAATATATTATTTACATAACATATTAATAAATCATTTATATTAATTTATTAATCTTATAATAAATTAATTTATCTATTTTCATAATTTCCCTCTCCAATTGCTAGGTTTGAGGACAACCCAAAATGAGTGTGTTGTTATCAATTCAAGTACATGTTAATTATAGTTATTGGCTTAGGCACCTAATCCAGCAAAAGATTATAACGAAGTCCATGTTTTCATGGGTAACATGAGATTTACATTTTCATTAAATGAGATTCTTTTTTGTTTGTTTAGTTAAAGATATTTGGTGTGAGACCCGTATATTATACGAGTTTATTAAAAAATACCAAGGTGTAAATATTTAACATTTTTAAAAATAAATTTAGAAAAAAAATAAACGAAATTGAGAATCATTAAGTAATTGAATCTATACTAGTAAAAAAAACTATTGACATATAAATTGTGTTGAGTATGAATGTGTAAACAATGACTATTATTTACAATAAACTTTCAAAATGAATGTTAATCATAAACTTTCTAAGATTTTTTTTTAATACAACATTATATGTCTTATTGCTAAAATTACCGTTATTGTCTAAAGACTTGTTTTATGTAAGAGACGTTTTGTTGTAGAAATTCCTAATAAACTTTATATTAATAGTTTTAGGTGGTGTTTTAAAAAAATGTAAAATCTTATAAGATATTTAAAAATTAGTCTTACTTAAATAATTTATATATATAGCCCTCAAGAATGTCAACATGTACATTTATAAAAACTTAACTATACATGTGTATATCATATCCTTATACCACCTAAAATATCTTCAAAATTCCATATATACATATAAACGTTTATTTTAAATAAATCATCTGGCCTCTATCTTTTTCAATTTACAAAAAAGGGTATAATTGATGCGCACAGAGGCATAATTTTAGGAAGTAAATTATGGAGGAAGTGTTTTTATTAAAAAGTCTTAACAAACTTCATATTAATACTCTAAGGTGTAGGGTTGTAAACGAACCAAACGAACACGAACAAGGTCTTGTTCATGTTCGTTCGTTTAAGTTAGCCGAACAACAAACGAACACGAACGGATAAACGAACGAGATTTTCTTGTTTATGTTCGTTCGTTTAACAAATTACTTTGTTCATGTTCGTTCATTTATCTTCGTAAACATGCTAAACGAACATAAACGAACAAAGATAAAAACAAAAAAAAATCACAATTGAACATATATGAACATAAACAAACATATAATATAGCAATATAATAAAAAAATAATTGAATATAGATGAATATAAATAAACTTAAACGAACGAACGTAAACGAACATCATAAACGAACGTTCACGAACATAAATGAACGAATGAGACCATTGTTCATGTTTGTTCATTTAACTAAACGAACGATAATTTTGTTCATGTTCGTTCATTTATTAAATAAATAAACATAAACGAACTTCCCACCGAACAGTTTACGAACGGTTCGCCGAACGTTCAGTTCGTTTACAGCCCTACTAAAGTGTCACTTAAAAAATCATAAAAAATATTTAAAAAGAATAATAGCATATTAATTATGTTTATTGCCATAAATGTAGTGAGTATATTATCAAAAAGAATGTTAATTGTAGAAAAGTCTTAATAAATTTATATTTTTAGTAGTGTTAGGTAATATTTTTTTAAAATTGAAAAGCACCACATAATGACAAGTGAAAAATAAATAAATCAAAATTATAAGAAAATAACATGTGTCAAAATGAAGGAGAATAAGACATGTGACAAAAAGATCTTTATTTATTAGGTTAGATTAAATTGGTTTTATTGAAATCATTCATATTTTAGCCACATTTATAAACTTTTATAAAAGTATTTTTATTTGTTAACTTTTAACAGTTTGTAATTCCAATTTTATAAAAGCCAATATGTAGAAATAAAAACAACCACACAATCATACAAACATAATAATAGTTCAAGTAAAGATACCACCAGCCTCGATCCTATGCGTCTTCCCTAGGAGTCATCAAGGAGATACTAGTCGTACTAAGAAAAAAATGGAAACTTCAAAGCTTCCACTCGAACAACCACCAATCTTGATGTCTGAATGATCATAATAGGACTCCAAACTCCTAGATCATTTTCTTGGTCTCTAGTATTTAATAAATTATGATTTTCTATTCTAATAAGAAATTCCTAACTAAGGTGTTGTTCGTTTTTTTCGAAGCCAAAACATATGTAGTATGTGGACTACATCTACAAGCCTCTGTAGTAGAAGAAGAGGTGGAACAAACGTATGCAGTCTGAACCTACAAAAGTCTATTTGTTTTTTAATGTCTACATGCTGTTGATAATGTTTCCGATAATATTCTAATAAACATTTTAGGTGGTCATTTATCAATTGTTGTTTCTCTCCCATTTCTAATAACCAAAAAATATATCCAAATAAGATTTTAAAACAAGCATAACCTTACAAGATTTGACCAAAAATACACATTCAAACAAATATTGATTTTCATAAAATAAGGAAATTGATTTCAGCATACAAAACAACATATAAACACCATTAATTCACATTTTCAACAAAAAAAAAAAAAAAAAAAAAAAAAAAAAAAAAAACATATAAACATCATTATATCATATTTTTAGCAAAAAAAAAAAAACAACACAGAAACATCATTATTTCACATATTTAACTAAAAAAACAGTATATAAACATCATTATTTCATCTTTCCATCAAGATACATCAAGAAATATTGATTTTCAACAACATTCAACAAGAAATTAAGCAAAAAGACTATTTTCAGCAAAGTTTTTGGATTTCTAGCAACATCCAAAAGTAAAATATTATTTTTATCACATCAACGACAAAGTTGAGCAATAAAGAGTATTTTCAAGAATATTAAACAACAAATTTAAGTAAAATAAAGAGTTTTTCAGATAAATAACCATCAATTTCATATTAGAACAAGAAAAAAAATCAGAAATAGGAGGTGCAAACCTGTTTTTGTTTTCAGGGAAATTCTGATTGTCGGAGATCAACTACTAGAGCTTCTGGTGGTGCATATGGTGGTGCGTCTGGTCTGGACGATGGCGACAGGAGGAAGAGATGAAGTTGGAGAAGATCGGCGGTGGAGGAGCAGTCGATTCTGAGGAGATATGGAAGGATGTTGAAGGTGTTAATAGAAATGAAAAGAGGTGTCCATTGTTTTTGTTTATGTTAAAAAGAGTGTGTAGATCTTAGAAGTCATTGGGCCAAGTCTATGCCAAGAAGTCCTTGCGTAGACGTTTTTAGATCAGCGCACGTCCGAAACTAACAATATGTGAGGGCATATGTCTAAATGTAGCTTGTGCGATGCAGGCATAAATGGTTGCACAGATCTGCGGAAAAGAAAACATCTCCTAAGTTATTACAATTTTGAATTCTATGGATCTACATACACAAGTTTGGGTCTAGCCTAGTTGGCTAGAGCTTTAGTTGATTAGGGAGAGGGGAGGGAGGTCCTAATTTCGAATCCTCCTCCCCTCTTTTTCTAGCATTTATATTATTTTCATAAAATTACAAAAATGGTCCTTGTGGTTTACCAAATGATACGAATTCAGTCCTTTTGTACTTGAAAAGACAAAAAGCACAACCAAACATACAACACATAACTCAAGTTGAGACACAGTGTGTCAGATCCATAGAATTCAATATAAACAATTATTTTAAACTTGGATTGCTACTTTTAGACCAAATTAATAATCATGAAGTTAGAAGTGTGCAAACATAATATTGTTTCTATGATCTCACATGCGAGGGATCATCCAAAAAATAAAATCTCAATTATTGACTTTAATTAATAATTAAGAATTAAACAATTAAAATAGTAAACAAAAGTAATGACAAACTTTGTAAAACCATCTGATTTGCATGAGTTTGCTAATCTGAATCAGATGTTCAACAGGATCAAGCATATTAAGATAAAAAAAAATTCAAAGTTGTTTATGTGAACAGTAACTATGTGCCACTTCCTACACACCTATGTTACGATCCAGAAGACTCGCATCGTGTTTCACAGTTAGGGTTCGGGGATTCCAGTCGTAAACGTGTTTCGTGCACTAGGCGACGTGACACACCCAACTCGATAGAAAACAATTTCTAATGAATCCCTAATCAATTTTTACTTTTGAAAAAGGGTTTTAAGCTTTTAAAACATTCCATAAACATGATATGCAAATATAATTAACACAAGAGGCTCTAATACCATTGTTGGGTTATGACGGATCTAAAAGACCACAAAGTTACACATTAGAGGTAATACAAAATTAACCTCATAAACCAAAAGACAAATCCATGTTCAACAAAATTAATTGTTACTAATGTAATAGAAGACTCAAGAAATACATACCTTGGTAGTCCTTTGTAAACGTCTTTTGACCTTGATCGAGAAAGAGTTCTAAGAGCCTAACATAGAGCTCCTCTTTGACAATGCCACCCAAGGAACATATTACCAACATCCGACAATACTCGAACCAGGGAACACCTTAAACGTGGAGCACAAAACAGATCTACAGCGAGTCGTGCCACACTACTATGGGGACATATCGCGCCCATCCAGATTTTGTAGGGTTTCGAGAATAGGAGAGTGCTTCCGATTTTAGGTTAGGGTTTGCTAAAAAAATCATCATTAAATTCGACCATAAACCCCTATGTTTATAGGGAAAGGTTTTTTGAAATCTTAGGGACTAAGTAATTATCCTAAAAGATTTCACTTTCAAATCTTTATACTTTAGACCACTTAAGTCTACAAGTGTAACACCCGTATTTTCAACTACTAATTAACCAGGTATGTTTTGCAATCTTAGGTATCATAACATATTATTTATTATATAGTCGAAAGTTTGTCATATAAAGTTATATACTAAATCAAATTTTTATTTACAATATTTCTTTTTTAGATTTTCAAACATATAAGTCTTGCGTGTCTACCATTTCACCACCAAGACATCTTGAAAGTGAATCATATTCCATGAATATGATATATATCTAGTGTGATGTATGGAATATATGATAAAAGTGGAGTGTTGGAGTATTTCTATTGATCGATCATGTCATCTAGGCCCAAATTGGACATCCAATTGCTTCGATTTGAATTATCCGAAGAATGCCTTATATAGATATCCAATATATCAAAAATATGGACAATCAAACCTATTTCTCGATTCAATAGAAGCCCAAAGAAGTGAATAGGGTCCCATATATATATATATATATATATATATATATATATATATATATATATATATATATATATATAGGAAAAAGTGAATATATGGCTGTCATGTATGTAATATTAGGTATAGAACCATCAAAATTGAATTCATTTTGATTAAAAAACATAATTTTTTTTCTTTGTTAGCTTCTTCCTATTACTTTTAAGCTCATATTATTCCTGATTTCATAATTTATCTCCAACATCTATGTATTTCAAATGAGTTGTTTTTATTAGACCTCTAGTAGGCTTTATCGTTTTCTTTGACACCTACCATATATATACTTGCATGGTCCTTTTTGATGTGTTATGAGAACAAGTTTATTGGGTTTTTAATGAACAATTTTAATTTTTCACTATAATTTTCTATATTAAATTTGAATATGAAGATTTATAGGTAGTTGATAATGTATTTTTATACATGGTTTGTGGTGTAAAATAAAATATTTAAACCTCCATAAAAATATGTACAGAGTCTATCATCTACCCTAATAGTGAATATAAGAAAGATGGTAGAGAGATTTGATTGCATTTTGTTAAAACTATGTAGTTATTGATGGTTCTATACCTAATATTAGGTACATAACAGCCACATATTCCCTAAGCCCATATATATATATATATATATATATATATATATATATATATATATATATATATATATATATATATATATAGTATTGTTAATATAAAAGAAAATTAATTGATAAAAATAATTAAAGCGTATATTAGTTTTATAATAAGTGAGCAAATGAAGATATTTCGTTATTTGCGTGTATATATATATATATATATATATATATATATATATATATATATATATATATATATATATATATATATATATATATAATAATAGTAATAAAGTGTCCAAGTTAGTTGAATATTGACACAAAAAAATGATACTTATGAGATTTAATGTGGCAACTCTATTTCATTCGTGTCAATAATATATATATATATATATATATATATATATATATATATATATATATATATATATATATATATATATATATATATATATATATATATATATATAATAGTAATAAAGTGTCCAAGTTAGTTGAATATTGACACAAAAAAATGATACTTATGAGATTTAATGTGGCAACTCTATTTCATTCGTGTCAATAAATTAACTATTAGTGTACAAATTCAAAATGGTTAATGCCATACGTGTTAAAATCTGGAATGACTAAGAGGTATAATTGTCGAGTATAAATAGGGACGTTTTTCGTGAATTTTAAAAGACATCAGCAAGAAAATATTTAGAGGAAACCAACGGAAAAAAACAATTTAGAAGATAATACCTACGTTGTTTAAGGTGAGTTTTGTGATGCTTTTTTTTTTAAACTGAGATATATATGATATGTATTGTGCATGCCTGCCAAATTGTTTATTGTTTTATACTTGTCATATTTATTGCTTTACTGTATTATAACATGCTTATCATTTTACATATATAATTAGGGAGTGGTTGGGTAAATGTACAAGCAAACGTAACATCGTTTGATAATAGATAAGTTTTGGTACGATTAGTACACGGGTAACATCCTGATGTTACTAAGTTGATATCGGCAGTACATATCTAGCCGCGCTAAAATTTTGTACAGAAGTCATGACACTGACAGCTCGCATGCTTGTCTGATATTTAAAGTGGCTTAAATAAATTTACCCATAACTCAAAGATCTCAATTTAATTTCTATATTTAATATTTTATTTCATGATTGCATGTGGTATTTTTATTGTACACAAACGCACAAATTCACTAAGCCGATTGGCTTATAAATTTAAATATATATCTCAGGAAACATCCGGTAAGAAAAGCATGGAAAATTTTCAGTATCATAGTTGTGGGACCAGATGACACTCGAAGATGTAACTTAAAATATATAGTCATTAATAAGTTTTTGATAGAAACACTGGTTTGTATTTTATTTTATTATCGTTGTAACCGTGAATTCTAGTATTTATATAAAATTTATGGTTTGTTTATATTAAGTCTCGAGTGTCACAAGTTGGTATCAGAGCTCGATGGTTTAGGTTAAATTAGGTAACCTTAACCTAGTTTTACCCTAGACCATTAAGACATGATATTTAGCTTTGCCATACCATAGACATAAACTGACCAATTTTTTTTATAGGAAGCACAAGGTGTTTGTAGAAATCCACCAAGGGCTAAAGCACGAGCATTCAACATGACAATGGAGGAAGCTAGAGATGCACCCGATGTCGTTTCAGGTACCTTCCTCATCAATAATTACAATGCTCAAGTTTTGTTTGATTCTGGAGCAAATAAAAGTTTTGTTTCAACCACATTTTGTCAAATCTTAAACTATCCTACTGAAAAACTAGATAAAGAGTACCTAGTTGAAATAGCAGATGGTTACCACATCAGTGTAAGTGATATCATTAATGGTTGTGTAATCACCATAGAAGATACAAAATTTCCTATTAAATTGATACCTATAAAATTAGGTGAATTTGATATCATAGTTGGAATGGATTGGTTATCACAAAATCAAGCTAATATCATTTGTGATAAAATAAAATTAAGGTCAAAACCCCTGATGATAGAACAATATATATACAAGGGATAAAAATCATACAATTATAAATTTAATATCAATAAAGAAAACTAGAAGATATTTAGAAAAGGGATGTATAGCATTTATGACGTACGTCTTAAGTACTAAGGAAGGAAAGAAAGAATTAAAAGATATACTTGTAGTGTGTGATTACCCGAATATATTTCCAGATGATTTACCAGGACTACCACCCGAACGTCAAGTGGAATTTTGTATCGATCTTGTTCCTGGTGCAGTGCCTGTTGCAAGAACACCTTATCGCTTGGCACCTTTAGAAATGAAATAAATTATGTCCCAATTACAAGAACTACTTGATAAGGCATTCATAAGACCTAACTCGTCACCATGGGGAGCTCCAGTCTTATTCGTAAAGAAGAAGGATGGTTCAATGAAAATGTGTATAAACTATCGAGAATTAAATAAGGTAACAATAAAGAATAAATATTCACTTCCACGCATCGACGATCTGTTCGATCAACTCCAAGGAGCTAGTTGTTTCTCGAAAATCGATTTAAGGTCCGGATATCATCAACTAAAAACTAAAGATGAAGATGTGTCAAAGACTGCCTTAGGAACACGATATGGCCACTACGAGTTCATGGTTATGCCTTTTGGGCTAACCAATGCTCTTGCGGCATTTATGGACCTAATGAACCAAATTTTTCGTCCTTTCTTAGATAAATAAGTAATTGTATTCATTGACGACATCCTTATTTACTCTAAAAATAAGTACGAGCATGAAAAACACCTAAGGGATATCTTAGAATTACTAAGATAGGAGAGACTTTATGCAAAGTTATCCAAATATGAGTTTTGGTTATCTGAAATTCAATTCTTAGGCCATGTGATTTGCAAAGATGGTGTGAAGGTAGACCCATAGAAGGTGGAAGCGGTAATGAAAATGGGAATTCCCAAAAGCCCAACAGAAATTCAAAGTTTCTTAGGATTAGCTGGGTACTATAGAAGGTTTATTCAAGACTTCTCAAAAATAGCTTCACCATTAACAACCTTGACAAGGAAAAATGCAAAGTTCGTTTGGACTGATGAACATACAAAATCTTTTGCAACATTACGACATAAATTATGTGAAGCACCAGTGTTAACACTACCAGAAGGATCAGAAGACTTTGTGGTTTATAGTGATGCCTCAAAATTTGGATTAGGATGTGTTCTAATGCAATGAGGTAAAGTAATTGCTTATGCATCGAGGCAATTAAAGGTACATGAAAAGAATTACCAGGTTCATGATTTAGAATTAGTTGCAGTGGTATTTGTCTTGAAGCTTTGGCAACATTATTTGTATGTTACCCGATGTACTATATTACCGACCATAAAAGCTTAAAGCATGTGTATGATCAGAAAGAGTTAAACATGAGGCAACAACGTTGGTTAGAGTTAATTAAGGACTACGATTGTGAGATCATGTATCACCCGGGAAAAGCAAATGTTGTAGCTGATGCATTAAGTCGCAAAGGACATTGCGGTGTCACTTTGATTAAATTTTCTAAAATCGAAGTTATTTCCAACCTGATTGAGAGAATTAAAAACGCACAAACTGAAGCTCTTAAAGAAGAAAATTTGAAGGATGAGGTAATGATAAAACAATAGACAAAATTAGAAGAGGATAGTCGAGGTTTAAAATTGTTTCATGGGAGGATTTGGGTGCCCAATATTGGAGGAATCCGTGAGGTACTATTAGAAGAATCACACAAGTCAAGGTATTCCATTCATCCCGGATGCACCAAGATGTATAGGGATTTGAAGATACAATATTGGTGGCCTGTGATGAAATTGGACGCGGCAAGATATGTTGAAAAATCTGTGACATGTCTACAAGTGAAAGTCGAGCACCAACGACCATATGGTAGTTTACAACCATTAGACATACCATAGTGGAAATGGGATCATGTCACCATGGACTTTTTAATGAGTACCTAAGACACTAAAAGACCATGATTCGATATGGGTAATAGTGGACGGATTGACAAAAAGTGCATACTTCCTACCAATGAAGGAAACATGGCCAATGGACAAGATAGCCAAGTTATATATTTATGAGATTGTGTCCAGGCATGGAGTGCCATTATCTATTGTATCAGATAAAGATACTCGTTTTACTTCCAAGTTTTGGGAAGGATTTCAAAGAGATCTTGGGACCCGAGTAAATTTAAGTACATCATACTACCCCCAAAGATGGGCAAAGTGAAAGGACAATCCAAACTCTTGGGGATATGCTTCGGTCATGTGCTATTGATTTCAGCGGAAGTTGGGATACACATTTGCCATTAGTAGAATTTGCTTATAATAATAGTTACCATTCTAGCATAGGTATGGCGCCCTTTGAAGCTCTTTATGGACGAAAGTGTAGAGCTCCAGTATGTTGGCTAGAAGCTGGAGAAAAACAATTCGCAGGACCTGAGATTGTACAACAAACAACAGATAAAGTAAAAATTATCCGGGGACGTCTAAAAGCTGCACAAGACCGACAGAAAAGTTATGCAGACAAAAAGAGATGCCCGATCGAGTTCCGATTCGGGGATAAGGTTGTGCTTAAAGTATCACCTTGGAAATGAGTGATTAGATTCGGGAAGCATGGGAAACTTAGTCCTCGATTTCTTGGACCCTTTACCATACTAGAAAGAATTGGATCACAAGCGTATCGATTAGAATTACCACAAGAGCCACAAGGTATTCATAATACCTTCCATGTATGTTATCTACGTAAATGTTTAGCAGAAGAAGAGACTGTTATACCTCTATCATACATCCAAGTTGATAATGAGGTTCGGTATGTTGAAGAACCTATAGCTATATTAGATAGAAAGACCAAGAAACTACGAAGAAAAGAAATCGAGTTAGTCAAAGTTCAATGGAAACATTTTAGTGGTACTAATATGACATGGGAACCTGCAAATGATATGAGACAACGTTACCCTCGAGTATTTACTTAAGCTGATTTCGAGGACGAAATCTATTCTGAGGAGGAGAAAGTTGTAACACCCGTATTGAACCGACCGGGAACCGGTGGAGAGAGCGGTTCAACTATCACCGGTTTTACATTGATTTCTGCACCGGATTGAACCGACCGGTTTTTAGAAAAACCCGGTTGAACCGGTCAAAAAAATCGGTTGCACCGGTTAAACCGAATAAAAACACATGAAAAAGAACCATCTATATTATAAACGTTGATGATTTTTTTCCAAATCTATTTAGTTTTCACTAAATAAAACATATACTAAATGTTATAAAGTTTTTTTTGGCATATATGAATTGACGTAAAAACATTAAAACCTATGGTTATGTGTTATTTTAATGTATTTGGATTCATTTACAACTTATTTTTATGTGTATTCTTAATGCTTGAATTTGTAAACATCAAATTCATAATTTATATATGTATATATGTGAAGGAAAATAGAAAAAAACATGAAAAATATAGAAACCGGTTACTCGGCGGTCGAACCGGTTAACCGGTCACCATACCGGTTTAACTAAAAAACCGGTTTTTAAAACATTGATTTTATTTCATGATTGCATGTGGTATTTTTATTGTACACAAACGCACAAATTCACTAAGCCGATTGGCTTATAAATTTAAATATATATCTCAGGAAACATCCGGTAAGAAAAGCATGGAAAATTTTCAGTATCATAGTTGTGGGACCAGATGACACTCGAAGATGTAACTTAAAATATATAGTCATTAATAAGTTTTTGATAGAAACACTGGTTTGTATTTTATTTTATTATCGTTGTAACCGTGAATTCTAGTATTTATAAATAAAATTTATGGTTTGTTTATATGAAGTCTCGGGTATCACAACAAGTTTCTTATTAATTAATTGAAGAACTAGACCCAATAAAACTCTTATGTCATTTGTTATTTATTTATGTACTTGTGTGTAACCTAAAACGATCCTACTATTAATAATAATATTACCAACTGTTGTGATTGTGAATACTATCTTCCAACAGTTACTGCACATTAGTTTCATCTCGAATCATGGATCATGATGAAATGTACCGTTAAATTTAAATTATTTGGTTATCCACGTACCGATACAAATTTAAGTAATTTTTAACAAGATGTTATAGTGGAATATAAATTAGAACATAAAGTATTTTTTCTATTTAACTCGATAATGTTTCAAACAATACAAATGCCATCGAATGACTAAAACTATGAGTAAAACCTTTTTCAAATGACACTTTTTTTCATACTCCTTGTGTACACACATTGGGCGTGTTCGGCAAAACTAGCTGGTAGCGGGTAGCTTGTAGCAGGTAGCGTGTAGCTTGTAGCGTTTTGTTAAAAGCTACATGAAGTAGCATTTGGATTCAGAGCGTTTTGATTAAACTAAACGCTAGAAGTTTGTAGTGCCAAACGAGGCTTTCTGTTTAAAATTGAGCGTTGTATCAAACGCTAGAAGCTAGAAGCTCTCAAACGCTCCATGCCGAATACGCTAATTATTAATCTAGCAGGGCAAGCCATAACTAAAGTCTGTGCGGATATACAAGACAAATTTAAAGGTTTATTGGATACTATATATTTATGGTTCAAGCAAAGAAAATCTAATTATCCTTTTTTTGCCACCAATGCAATGAAATACCATTAGGCCTAACTATGACAAAGTTAGTAGGTGAAATTCTATTTGGATTATGTTTAAAAAGTATTTTGGGACAAAAACTCAATTTAAATACTTTTAAAGAAATATGTGTAACTTAAACATTGGTCCGTTATCATCCCCGAATCAGATTGACAGTTACTACAAGCATTAACAGGTTTTACACAAGTTTTTTTTAGAAAGCAACAACTTTATTATTGGGTGTTTACTAGCTTACGAGTCCGTTGGTTTTAAATCAAATTTAGGTTATGTCGGAAAAGTTAGCGCAATACGATTTCTCACAAAATAAAATGTTTTTTTTTTAAACATTGTTAGAATTATGAAACTCAAGTTTTTAAATTTTTTTTGGCAAAATTCCTTTTATTTTTACATGTGTCGTCACCCTAAATCCTACAATAAATGTAGGCGGTGTCGGAGTTCTAATGGGAAAAATTGTCTCAAACTTAGGACTAGTCAAATTCGAACCACATTTCGTTGAAGCGGAAAATTTTGAATT
The DNA here is from genome assembly GCF_051521515.1 of Lactuca serriola. Taxonomy (NCBI): domain Eukaryota; kingdom Viridiplantae; phylum Streptophyta; class Magnoliopsida; order Asterales; family Asteraceae; genus Lactuca; species Lactuca serriola. The sequence continues at coordinate 66,780,531 of NC_136414.1, forward strand.
AAATGAAACTTTTCAAAAAAAATTCCACCATTATGCTACCAAGTATGGTCAATCAAGAAATCCAATAGTTGATCATTTTAAGAGGGGGTGACATCATATCTAGATTTGACTGGGATGCGAATATAGGACTATATAACACTTCGATGGAAGACGCTACCAAAAAACATCGGACTCCATCCCTTAGTAGCGAATTATGTAATTATATGGCATCAAAGTTTTAGCTCATTTTACCATTAGGAATTTAAAAACCTTGACATGTTGGTTTGGTGGAGAGAAAATCAATTATAATTTCTGGACAAAACTACAAAAATGGTCTTTATGGTTTCTCATTTTATGTGGTTACGGTCCAAACATTTGAAAAGTTGAAGATTTGGTCCTTTTCAACAAGTTTTGTTGTGGTTTTGGTCTCTCATCCGTTAAGTTTTTAAAATGACAGTTTTACCCCCAGAGACCATTTTCACAGTTTTGTCTTTTATTATACTATAAGGACCATTTTTGCATACATTCTTTCTTATTTTAATGAAGTATTATATATTAATAGATATTATTTTTAATATATAATATTATATATTAATAAATATTTTTTTATTGAATTATTAATTTATTTTAGTTGACTTAAAAAAAAACAATTTGTTGGAGTAATTCTTTTTTATTAAATTATTATATATGAATACATATTGTTTTTAATATATAATATTTATATCATAACAAAAATTATATTATTGGATTATTATTTTTTTTAGTTAAATTTTTTTAATTTTTAATTATTTTTTATTGTATTATTACTTTTAATTTATTATTTCCTTCATATACTAAATGTTGTTTTATTGGATTATTAATTTATTTTTTTTATATTATGGGATTATTACGTATTACGAAACATTATTTTATTGGATTATTAATTTATTTTAGTTGATTATTTTTATAATTTCTTTTTGTTGGAGTAATTCTTTTTTATTAGATTATTATATATCAACAAATATTATTTTTAATATATAATATTTACATCATAATAAATAATACATTATAGGATTATTAATTTTTGTAATTTATTTTTTTGAATTATTAATTTATTGAAATATTACTTTTAATTTGTTATTTTTGTAATATAATAAATATTATCTTATTGGGTTATTATTTTATTTTGAATGTATACTATTAATTGTTTATAATTTTATTAGTTTCACCACAAAGTCGCCGAAATACGTAAAAGTGTCGTTTATCATCATAAAAAATTAGCAGGATCACCTTCAAACACCTTCATCGGATGTTCAATAGATACCATACCTTATTCCACCCAGCGTTGTTGGTAGCCACCTGCGACAACCTCTTCATAATCCATTGCAATCCTTCATATCCCACATAATGCGCAACAAACCCCAATAACATTTATAAGTGGTGGTGGTGACCGAGTGATGGTGGTGGTATTTTCCCAATGGTTTCTCATTATAAGCTAGATGAAATGAAAGTGTTTGGTAGCGATCCAAACGATTTCGATGATGAGAGACGACGATTTTGCGTATCCTAGGACTTTGTGGTGGAACCAATAAAATTAACAAGAACTATTACTATAATCCGATAAAATAATATTTAGTATATGAAGAAAATAAGAAATTAAAAGTAATAATCTAATAAAAAATAGTTTAAAAAAAAAGTAATTACAAAAGTTAACTAAAAGAAATTAATAATCCTATAATATAATATTTATTATAATATAAATATTATATATTAAAAACTATACGTATTGATATATAATAATTCAATAAAAATAATTATTTCGACAATTGTTTTTTAAAAAAGAATTAACTAATATAAATTAATAATCCAATAAAACAATATTTAGTATATGAATAAATAATAAATTAAAAGAAATAAAATAAATAATCCAATAAAAATAATTAAAAAAAGAATTAAAAATATTAACTAAAAGAAAGTAATAATCTAATGATATAATATTTATTATGATATAAATATTATATATTAAAAACTATATGTATTGATATATAATAACTCAATAAAAAGAATTACTCTAACAAATTTTTTTTAAAAAAAATCAACTATAATAAATTATTATTCCAATAAAACAATATTTATTAATATAATAATATTCTATATTAAAAATAATATTTATTAATATATAATACTTCAATAAAATAAAAAAGAATGTATGCAAAAATGGTCCTTATGGTATGATAAAAGACAAAACTGGGAAAATGGTCCCTGAGAGTAAAATTGTCATTTTAAAAAGGTTAACAGCCAACCAGTTAAACTTAACGGATGAGGGACTAAAACCACAATAAAACTTGTTGAAAAGGACCAAATCTACAACTTTTCAAATGTTTGGACCATAACCACATAAAATAAGAAACCACGGGAACCATTTTTGCAAATTTGTCTAATTTCTGATTCTAGCCGTCATTGTCCAATATATATTAACCGTCCAAGCTTCCACAGTAACTTATTTTCTCTTAGTGATAGGGTCATATTGGAACGAAGGGGCTCACCACCATATACATGTAAGTATGTATTTACTTGATGGACTACTTGGACAATGTTAAGATGTTACAAAATTATGTTTTGCTCGAGAACTGCTTTTACAAGTCGTTGAAGACTACATTCATGTAGAAGAGATTGTACAACGCATAACGCCTCCAATGTCCGAAGTAGATGAGGGTGAACTGGAACAAGGATTGGACGACTTTTAGTTGATATTTCATGAAGACTATAATTCTTGATATTTTCAATTCGACACTTATGTTTTTACGTAATTCGTATGATTTTGAAGACTACAATTCATATTATTTTCGATTTCGATGCATGTAATTCTTAGCTCAAACTATAATTTTTTTTCATGTGTGTCTAACCTCAAAAAATGTTTGTATTATTTATAACAAGTAATAATCCCTCCGTCCGAATATTATTGTCTATAGATAAAAAACACACAGATTAAGAAAATCATTAATTACCATTAATTTTATTTAATAAAATGACAGTTTTGTTCTTACTTTGCATTTAATGTTTCATTAAATTCTTAGTTGGTTAAGTAATAATGAGGGAGTATTTTGATAAAAATGTTATTTATTTTTAGAAGTGAACTATTATTTTGCGACAAACAAAAAAGGAAAGATGGACTATAATTTTTGGACGAAGGGAGTATATCTTTATGATTACATTTTCTGTAATATCTTGAAATGATTACATATTCTTTAAAACGGGTTTTTTCTAGGTTAAACTGAAAATCGATTTTTAAATTCACATTTAACCGAAGCCGAAACCGAAACCAATTATACCTTCCAATGTAAAAAACGGCCCAAAACCTGTCGGGTTATAAAAAAACCGTTTTAAAAAAAAACGGATTGATTTTTTATAAAACCGGTTTCGGTTAAAACCGACTTTTATGCACATCTAGGTTTAGTTCCAGCCATACCTCTATTGATATTATAATACGGAGACATGAGAAGGCTTAACAATGCAAATTTGCAATCACCAAGTAGACGTCATTAACATAAACCAAACATAGTAGATGTATATGGCTATGAGAAACAAAGGTTGGAAGTTGGAACGAAACTGGGAAATACGTAAATATCATTTTGGGCCGTTTAATATGAAAGGATATTGGGCTTTCGGGGAATATGAAAGTTAACCCATGTCCTCCCTAATTCTTAAGCGATGTCTATAAAGACTAAATCCGCCTATCCAAATATTAGAGCTTCTAAGTAGAAAAAGTTTTTTTACAAGGATTTTTGATGTTACATCATTAAATGAAGAAACATAGATTTTCTAGATTTAAAAAAATAAAAAACAAGCTAATTTGTATGTTCTTTTAAAATAAAAATCAATGAAAATAAGATTAATATTAAATAGTGAAAAATTGTGTAATTTGTAATTGATTTTTCCATGCTAGTTTCTTGCTAGTGTGGTTTTATAATATCTTTCGTTTATTAAAAAAAAGCATTAAATAGTAAAATTCTATGAAGACGAGTTTAATATTAGTGTAATAGTTAAAAATTCGTATGGCAGAGCTTGTAATGTACAAACCAAAAAAAAAAAAAAAAACAAATTAAAATAATAAAAAAAGTTATTACGATATCTTTGTTTAAAAAATAAATAAAAAAAAAACCTTTAACAAACTTATTTTATCTTGGTCACACACCATATAAAAGATAGTAGTTGGAAACCAATTTTCGCTTGACAATAATTCAATAAGCTTCCTACTATTACTACTAAGCTGTATTTGGTCCGCCACAACTAGTTTATTTTTCGAGTTTTTTTTATGTTGTCGTGTTTGGTAAGCCAAAAAGTAGCATATAAGCTAGTTTATAAGATAGTTTTTTGAAAAACTACTTAAACTAGCTTTTTAGGAGTTTTTTTTTTAAAAAATTTTCCAAATACAACCATTTATTAATTATAGTAACACATATTTTTACATGTCTTTTTATGTAATTTTATATATTTCAGCTAATCTTACCAAACGTTATTTTTTATCAGCTAGCTTTTCAGCTATCAGTTAGTTTTTTATTTAACAAATAACTTTTCAGTTAACCGCTAGCTTTTCATAGCCTAAGCTCCTATTGTGAATACCCTTAATCTTTAAAGGTAAACTACATCTTTTAGAGGCCCAATTATAGTTCCAAAGGAACAACATATAAATACTTGCATTACACCTCATAAAACATCATAAAAACTCGTTAAGGTCATATTATGTCATATTTAAAGGTTTTGTGATACATTAAATTCAGTTTGAGAATTTTAATTAAAAAATTAAATCATATACGTTTTTTAGTTTTGTTCTATGAGTATGTGACTTTGTGAAAAAGGATTCAAAAGATGGGAGGCATCAAATGTAATTGTACGGACCTAACAATTATTATAAGTCATCACGTGAGTGTGACACACAAACCCAACCTTAAATCTAAATAGTAAACTTCTTATTTACAACCTTATCTTTAATTATTTCTTCTAAAAAGCAATTTAATTGTATTTTAGAAAATTATGATAAATCATTTTACCAAATCATAATTAAATTGTTATTTGTTCATGTCGAATTATATTATAGAAATTCTCGCTCAAAATTGAAAATTGAGATAATAATAAACTTTTTTCCAAATATCAAAAAGCAGACATGCCTTTTCGTTTTGGTTTTCACAATTAAATACAATTTATTTTAAGTTTAATGTGTATTATTCATAATCATTTATTATCTTTTAGTACTCCCAATGGATGCTAATAACGTCTAGAAGGGAGTCCTGCAAAGAAGAAAGGGGGGAAGAAAGGAGGAAGAAGAAGAGGGAGACTTCAATGGTGAGAGGAGAGAGTTGGTACATACCAGCCGAGTTAGGCCACCGAACTCGGCATGCCGAGTTCGTGGCACGGTGTTGCCGAGTATAAGTCGGATTTGCATAGCCCTAACCGAGGTCAGTTTGTGTATCCTTATGATTTATCAAAAGTTTTTCAACCCAATGATATTAGATGTTGCTATCATTCATTGAGGTTTTTCAAATCATCTTTGACATAGGTGAATTAATAAATAGTTTAAGAATATTTTGATTTACCGTTAAAGAAAAGCTCATTACGATTTATATGGTTTATTTGACAAAACTATCTCATATTTGATAAATTGCTAACTTAAAGTTTTTTATTCACAAATATCCAACAAAATCCAACAAATGTAATCACTCACTAAAATATATAAAAAGGAAAAGATAAAAATATTGAAGGAAAAACTAAAAGAACTAAGCTTTTTTTTTTTTTTTTTTTTTTTTTTTTTTTTTTTAAGTTAGAAAAGAAAAACTTAAACTTAAAACGTTAAAAAGTTAGCAAATTATAATTTCTTAGTTAAAAGTTAAAAAATTCAGATTTAATTTTTCTTAATCTTTACAAAAGAGTTTGTAAAATTTTAAGTAATAACCAAAAAAACCGTTCCCCAAAAAAAAATATCAATTAGAATGTGGGTTAATTTATTAGTGAAACCATTATATATATATATATATATATATATATATATATATATATATATATATATATATATAGTTTGACCAGTCAAAATATACTCATGTAAACAATAATATAACCACTTCTAATTCGAGTCACACCATGTTGTATTTAAAATTCCAAGAAATTTTAAAAAGTATCGATGGTACAATTATATATATATATATATATATATATATATATATATATATATATATATATATATATATATATATATAGAGAGAGAGAGAGAGAGAGAGAGAGAGAGAGAGAGAGAGAGTTACGTTTAAATGTTTTCATCTATTGTCTGCATGTATAACTGATTCTGGACCAATCATTTTAGTTATTTTAAGAAATTAATTAATGTATATTAAATGTTGAAGATGTAATTAACATCTATTATATCTTTAACATGTAATATGCATTAATTAATTTCTTAAAATAACTAAAATGATTGGTCCAGAATCAATCATACATGCACACAATAGATAATGAAAACAAAATAATATATATATATATATATATATATATATATATATATATATATATATATATACACTCCCGCTCCGGTGAGTACTTTTTTTTTTCGGTAACGACTCGTGCGGTCACCTTACAAAAATTGGAAAAAAATACAAATTATAAAATCGAGCATAATACTATATCGGAGAGAAAAAAATTAATTTTTTTTTGGATCATTAAAATTGAATCATAGATCATAAAAAGTGAATCATTGATCATAAAAGTGATCCATGCTTCAATTTTAATGATAAAAAAAAATCCAATTTTTTTTCTCTCCAGTATAACACTATGTTCGATTTTATGATTTGAATTTTGTTTTTCAATTTTTTAAGGTGTCATCATTAAGGCTGTTCACTATTTGGATAAATCTGAATTATCTAATTGGACAATTTGGTTCAGATATTTGGATTTTTGGATTGGATTTCACTAAAATCGAATTATTATTTTGTATTTTGGTTGGTTTTGGTTTATAAAATAAGAACCGTATAATCTAAAAAATTCGAATAACAATTTATTATTTATTTATATTTAATATATCCATAATAATTTATTAATTTTATAAATTATTTTTTTCAAAAAAGTTCAAAAGGTTTCACCTAATAAAAAAATTAATATGCATTTTCTCTCAAAAATGTTTTATCTATTAAATATTAAATTATAATATACCATCTTAGTAGTTGTTTATAAATTATAAATTACAACCAAATAATTTGTTTTTGCTTCTTCTATTAAATATTAAATTATGCCTTTTGAAAAACGAATTACAAAAACCGATCTAATCGAGTTGTAATTGGATTGGATCGGATCGGATTTGAATTTAGTTTGGAGAATTCGGATCCATATTTTGAAAACCGAAATCAATTTTGATTTACTTAATTGGATCGGATCGAACCGGTCCATCCAAACGAATACACCTAGTCTTCACCGTAAAAATAGTCACGAACCGATCATCTCTCTCTCTCTCTCTCTCTCCCCCTCTCTCTCTCTTTCTTTATATATATATATATATATATATATATATATATATATATATATATATATATATATATATATATAAGGGTGAGATCCGTTAAGAACTCATAATTTCACGAGAACCTGAAAACTAAAGATTGAGTGTTAGATCAAAATTAACTCATTAAGGGCATGATTATCATCTTACAGATCTCATTTAATGTTTATTTTTTTTTTGTTTTTTGGAAATATTAATAAAAATGTCTAAAAATTAACATAATAAATGAAAATTTTTGATTATTTTTTAAAAATAATAATTTTTGATTGTTTTAAAAAATGCAAAATTTTTAAATTTTTTAGAAACCATGAATTTAAAAAAATAATTAATAATTTTTTTTTAAAACTGTAGTTTTTTTAAAAACAGTAAACTTATAAAAATTAGTAAATTAAAAAAAATATATGTTTATTTATTAATCTATAAAATGCATATGTATATATATCATATAAGATTGACATGTGATTATATCATGTAATCTATTTAGTAAATTAAACTGTAATTTTAGGTGCACATATGCTGATTTTTTCAAGTGCATATATGCATATTTCTTATATTATAATATTCGTAATTAATCGTAAAAAAGTCATTTTTATTTAGTAATTTATAAAGACTATAGTACAAATATTTTATTCGATACAAAATAAAATATACAGAACAAAAAACGCTATAAATTTTCAAAGCATTTCATGTGTTCGTGCCAAGTTTTCCATATTTTCTTCAATTTATCACTTCTCACCTCTTCAATACTTTCCATAAATCCAAATTTACAAGAAAATTAAAAAAAAAATGATTAAGGCAATAAGCCTTACAAAAATGCATATGTATATATCATGTAAGATTCACATATGTGGTTATATCGTGTAAGATTCATATGTGATTAATTATATAATGTGATATTCATATGTGATTATATCTTTTAGGATTCAAATGTGAAATTCACAAGAAAATTAAATAAAAAAATAACTAAGAACCCTCACACAAAATGAATGTGTGCATACAAAATTCATATGTGATTAACTTGTGATTTACATGTGAATCACTTGTAGTTCACGTGTAAATCATAGATTTACATGTGAATTATATATGATTCACTTGTACCCACTAATCCGACCATAAACCTTCCAAACAATACCCCTGAACTGATCACATCAAAGAACCGGAACAACTACTAAACAACTAAAACCTGCTCAGCTAGAGACGACCCACTAATGACTCTTAGCATGCAAAACGACATATAACAATTCTTGATGATATAACCCAGACAATAATGGAGAATTAAACCAAAGATAATGCTTACCCAAACTAACACAAATATCCAAAGTGATATAAATACTGACAATAATCATGAAGAAAGAAAAAGATAACATACCTACAATATCACTTACTGGAACCTTGGCCTCTCCTGACTAATGCCGCAATGCTCACCTCCTCTTTGTTAAGGCTCCTGCTATACCCTCATGACCATTAGTGATCCTAAAAGTAACCAAAGCGGGTTCAGTCACTGCTCCTCCCCTCAACATCGAACAGTCGACCTTCTTGTGGCCCACTTGGTTGTTGTGAAAACATAACGGGCTTGTCCCCTGAGGACAATCCATGCTGACATGACCAACCCTGCCACACTTGTAGCAACCTATACCTCTAGAACGACAAACCCCATCATGTAGTTTCCCAAACGTGTTGCACTGACCCCGATCATGCCGCCCCTCAATCACTGATCTGAAGTATTGGGTCTCTTCACGAAACCCTCCACTTCCTGCACTTGATCTGGCCCCCTCTTCCCTAGGTGCTCCTAATTAATCTCCCACACTCGCGCTCTAGAAATCATATCATTCATATCCGATATTTGTTCAATCTATTGCTATAATGGGATTTCTCTGCTAACCCATTTTAACATGATATTCACATATGTCAATGACTAAGGTCTATTAAACTATATGATCTAAACCTTTAGATTCGAAAAAAGTACGAGTGCCCTCTCGCTAAAGTCTACTATAGTGAAAAAATTCCTAAATTGTGCAATTTGCAAATTAGAAACATTGTTTCCTACAAATAGTATTGTCAAGATGCAATACTAGCATAACAATTATGCTCCCACTATGTTTGACATGTAGCCAGCAATCAACTAGACTTTTAGAAATCAACACTCTTGACTTTCTTACTAAAGTACAAATTTCTGTTACGCGATGCTTTGATAAGTCTCCAACTAGACTTCATAATCTTATATACCTTCATTGGATAGCATATGTGTATGTTCATACTCTTTCATAACTCATAATTATAAGTCATGGAAGTTCAAATAATTCATTGCCATTCTTTACAATTCAAAATATGAAGAGGGATGTCGTAATCATATTGTGAATTTAAGAATGCAATTAATACAAGCAATATCCATAATGATATTTATCAGATCCTTTAAAATCTACTATTAAAAGTGTTTCCTCATAATCATTCTCAAGAATTAGATCAGAAACTTTGCCACCTAGATTTTATGGTGCATACGTTCTGATCCATGTGAATCTATCATTTACAACCTCCAATCATAAGACAAGGTTTAGGACCAAACCAAATTGAAATTTAGCTTTCCTTTCATGGGTTGAACTTCGTTTATTTTAAATTTCTTACCCACTTGTAGCACAAGGGCCTACCATTGCTTCCATGTTGTTAGCAACTTACCCATATTGATCAATGTACATTCACTGACCAACGTGCATGCTTTTTCCTTTTGCAGCTAAATGAAAACATAGAACTCATAAGCATTACCAACTCGACTAGAATTGCACAGAAATAAGAATGTGTCAACCAAACGTGACAGGTTATCAACCTCAGGTCGCGTGCTAATGATAACTAAAAGGTTTATTGTTGATTGAATCTTGAAACTCTCAAGATCAAAATGACTCCCACTGACTTCTTGACATATGATTTTTCTCTTAAGGAACATTCTTTGTTGAAATAAAACAAATATTGAAAAGTTCGTGTGGATTCTCGACAAGAAAACACTTTAAAAATAGGTCTCAGTTTATATTTTCGTTCTCGATTAACAAAAACATCATAACTCCAATTCTATATGTGCTAGAGTAAGAAACATTTTAACTCCACATATTTCGAGGTATTTCAAGATACGATTTATAGTTACTAGAGTATGACTCTAAAACTTAATTGGAACAAAGTTTTATTATCCTATGATCGACCCATTTCCAACAATGTTCGATTCCTCTTCTTAGTCATACAATTACACTAAGATGTTCTTCGAGGATCAATTGTGGTATAGCTCCAAAATCATTAAGATCATCATAAAACATGATGCTAAAGTACTTTCCTTTCCTTTCACAGATTCAAGAAGCTTTTATCTTTCTGCATAATAGATTCTATTTTTGTTCTACTATTCTTTGAAAACTTTTTTTTTTCACAAATAGTAGAATTCTGTTCAATCTTTTGAACAAAACATATTTACCGAAGCATCAGAAAATCATGACGAATAGAGTTATAATCCTTTGTGGTGGATCTGAAGAGTCCATATCAATATGTACTAGATTCATTAGTCTTTCGCTTGACTCACATGAACATGTGATCAATGAATTAGTCATAATTTTCCAATAAACAAGATTCTCATGTACTATACAATGTGTCTTGTATAACACTGGGTCTATGTCCAGTTGGTGATGAGAATTCTTTTCACATGGTAAATTATTACAATATCATAAGCGATATCATAAGTATTAAATCCACAATTAATATTTCTAATATTATAAATGTAACCAACATTTTCATAAATGCCATTGCAAAAAAATCAGGCAACCAAATAAACCAAAATTTTACTTTTATTGAAAAATAAACGAAAATTTTGAACTTGTCCTTATAACGCAAAAAAAATGTAAAACTATGTTTCTAGACATCTCCTATGTGTAATAGAAACTTATTAAATTATCCTAACTCCTTAGTAGATGCTCCAAATTCCGATCTTCGAACCATGTGACCAAGGTCAATTTCCCATGATCAGATTTAGCCCACCTTGCTCACACTTCCTTCTTTCTCTTATCTCATTTAATACTATCAAAATGTGAGCATCACATCATGTATTAAAAGTTTATGAATAGGAACTTATAAAACAACGGAGTCAGATAAAGGATGTACCTGGAGTAGAGTCACAGGACTTCACTTCACTATCTCTAAGATCTTTCAGGTATTTTGGACAGCTTTGTTTCTAATTTCCCTTAAATTGGTAGTAAAACAAATTCACTCTTTGGGGTCAACACATGGAATGATCCCAGAACTAGCCATTTCTCTTTAGCATACGATCAAATAGTTTGACCTTGGACGACCCCTTTCCATTGGAAAGAGAAATCTTTTCTGGATTACCATTGTCACTATTGTCAATTTCCATAGAAACCTTGGAATTAGACCTAATAAGCCTCTCTGCTTTCGATGTGCTCTTAAGCATTTTTGCTTCAACAATGATCAACTAGGGTCACGTTGATATTCTCATATAAAAGTTCTCAATGAACTAATCATATGACTTTGGAAACGAAAGAAGAACCAAAGCAATGGATTGATTTATTAGGAAAATCACACTCATAATATCCAACTCGTCGATGTACAATTTCTTTTTAGAACATGTGCACACATAAAGTTTACATTTTGATGTTTACATGTCAATAGGGATTGAATAGGCTTGTATCTTTCAACTTGAGGAAAACATGATGTTGGGAGAGTCACAGGAGGAGGAAGTGGAAGAAAAATGATGTCTAGTTCCATCATTTCCTAAGGAAGGGAATTTTTTTTTACCTTGACTTGAAATTGGAAGACCATCTCCAAAAGATTAAGGAAAACTATTTCCTTAAGAATGAGGAAGACCATTTCTATTTTCTTAAGATATTTTAAAATAAGATAAAAAGAGAATTCAAGTTTGTTGATTTTAATCCTTAATTATTAACCCATAAATTTAAATTAAGGCTAGGATCCATATTTTCGGTTCGAACGTTGAAGAGGGATGCCATAATCAAATTCAAATCTATTTTAAGTAGGTAAGGCTTTTACCAATTCCAATCTTCTGAAACTCCTAGATCTATTGAGATTCATTGATTCTTATCAATGACATGTTTAATCTCGGATTATGCTCTCACTTTTGTGAATGTGATGCCGAGGATCACAAATGAGATGTAAATAACCATGAAAACTCACTTGACAACCTGATCTTTTACCATCTCATATTGATGTGTCGGTTAACCACACACGCTCCATCAACAATGATAATCTGTGACATCCCCATTTTTACGGCCAGAAAAGACTGATTTTGTTTATACTTTATAAAAATCAGAGTATCTATTTTAATAAAAATGTTGCGGAATTTGTTTCTAGAAAAACATGATAATCGCGATTTCTAAAAAAATATATTTTATTCACTTTTAAAACATTTGGGATGTCATCGTCAATACAGAAACATAAGCATAAACAGAACTTACATTCATTTACTCTAGTGATCTACATCTGTTTTAAATCTCTCAGTGTAATGTGACTTCATATCAACACCTGTGAAATAAATAAATTGAGTGGGTCAGGTTGGGAAACCTGGTGAGTACATAGGGTTTTCAACCCACAATAATATAATTATTATGTTTAAACAATCAAGCAATTAAACCCAATTACCCATCCCCATTATCTTCTTTACTCTTAAGGATCTACCCTAAGAATCAGCTATTTCTCGTTCATTCATTCCTAAGGATTATCCTAAGGAATCGGCACGAAGTCCATTGTTACCAAAGCTTATAGATTTCAGCTGGTGAACACGTAGTCCAAAACATCTGGTAAACACTTAGTTCAAAAGTAACTAGTGAACACACTTAGTTCAAAATACCTAGTGAACACACTCAGTTCAAAGATACGTAGTGAACACACTCAGTTCAAAGATACCTAGTGAACACGCTCAGTTTAAAGATACATAGTGAACACACTCAGTTCAAAGATACCTAGTGAACACACTCAGTTCAAAATACCTAATGAGCACCTAGTTCAAAAACACCTACAGGTTATGAGCCTGCTAGCGTTCCACCGGACCGTCTAGTATCGCCCATGGTCGTCATCTATACTCCACTAGATGATTAGATCATTGACAACATTGATGTCTTCCATCGTGTTATCATAAAACAACTATTTCATCTACCCATGTTTTACCCAACACATTTTGTAGATATAAAATACATATACAGTTTAAATCATTTAAAACATGTATAAAAATCTTTCACCCATCATAGACAGCAAGTATTCAGACAATATGCACACACAACACGTAATTTATACTAAAATACTTCATATCTATGTGTAAGATGAAAGGGACTATGCACTTACTTGATAAGGTGGTGACTCGTCACTCGGACACCACTTCGATACTCTCAAAACAATTATCCCTTGACGAAACCTAGTATCAATACCATTAGGGTTTAGTCTAACGATAACCGCAACAAATTAATAGTCTAGCTATTATTATTATTATATAAGCATTAAATAACACTCAATATAACTCATAATAATAGCCCAAATACTCATTATAAGTTCCTAATAACGTTACTATATTAAAACATAAGCTATACTAAAGATAGGGTAGGCATAGCTCACTTACAGCGGGTTTTCTCGAAAACCGGGCTTCGCTGGAGCAGCGTTCCCGAGCCAAAAGGCTCTTTTCTCGGGACTCTGGGAGCCTCGGGGCTTCCTTCGGGTGCTAGGGGGTTTACCTAGGCTTGTAGGGGGGTTAGGGAGGCTAGAGAGAGAGAGAGTATAGAGAGAGAAAGAAGAGGGTTGAGGGGTGAGGAAGTTGGAATGCCCGACACCTCTATTTATAAGGGTGCTGATTGACCTACTCGCCGAGTAGGAGGACCTACTCACCGAGTTGGTGCATGTGGCAACCTTCTGGTGGTGCCACGTGTCAAATTCTGGTGGTGCCACGTCACCCCCTATCGCGTATCAGCCTTCAAACTTTGAAAAATCATAAATCTCGCATACGAGCTCCGTTTTCGACGTTCTTTATATCCACGCATAGGTAAAATCAAGATCTACAACTTTCATTTAGACTCCGTTGGCTAATTCTCGACCGATCTTAAATTTAACAATAGGAGGCGTTTAGACTGTTAAATGACCGTGAAGAATTCGTAACTCCTTCATACGAACTCCGTTTTCGTCCATATTTTTACCGTTGAGTTTCTATTAATGAGATCTTCAACTCTCATTTAGGTCGCGTAAGCCAAAAAATGCTTGAACTAAAATTCGAGTTTCGGGTCGTGCACTGCTAAGCCGAATCTTAGAAAAATCATAACTTCCTCATACGAAGTCAGATTTAGGCGTTCTTTTTATGGATTTTCTCGTTTTAACATATTCTACAACTTTTTTTTAGATCACTAAGGCTAAAAAGTCCTCCATCTTAAATTCACTATTTACGTCTCCCGGTGCCGTGCCGGTTTTGCCGTAAAACTTCGGCGAGTCATAACTTCTTCGTTATAACTCGGATTTCGGCGTTCTTTATATGTACGGAAACCTTGAGACATATTCTACAACTTGGTTAAGACTATTTATTATAAATAATCTTTTGCCGAAAAGTCATTTACGACACTTATCTCCTCTAAATTGACTAGCCCGGATCTGCGGGCGTTACATAATCTTCGAGATGCCTATCATATCTCTTTATAGTCCCTATTAGTGTGCTGGTTAACCACACACACTCCACTAATGACATATAAAGAATGACGTGTGTTTTTCATGGAATAACATACTTTTAACATTTTCCTTAAGTAACTAGATTTGGAATTTAAAAGTTTCTATTACTTTTAATATCATTATCGTTTTAATTTGAATTAGTGTCCTATCAAATCCATTCGGCTAACGATCCCCCACCATACAAGAGAGCGGTGGGTAAGAATGGATACCCAATGGCGATAATTTTATAGGTTGCTTCCTTAAACTCCCCTTATAGTATGACTTCATTAATGAGGCGTAATAGCGATTTGATTGACTTAGTCTTATACATATAGTAATTATTACACTTTTAATTTTACATATAACATAAGGTGTATTTTAAAACTTTTTAAAATACTAGGTTTATAATTAAAATCTCGAAAATTAATAAACAATCAATTTAAATTTAAAATAATCCAAATGATTTAATATTTATCCATTAATTTAAAATTAACTAATTATATTAAATTAAATAAGGATTAACTAATTAAATTAATCAAATAATTTAATTCCAATCCTTACCCTCTAATTTTCAAAAATTAGGGTATAGGATTTATTTCAATTTTAATTATTTCTTTTTAGGCAAGTAAAATAATGATTACCAAAATTTGGAAACCTTAATATCCTAGAAATTTTCAAAAACTTGGGGAGGAAGGCAAGGGTTTCAAAACCCTAGCCCTAAATTTCGAAATCAATGGGAGGAGGCTAGGGTTTCAAAAAACCCTAACCCTAGTCGAAATTCTTGGCTTTTAGGGTTTAATTTCTATAAATGTTAATTAGATCAAGTTCAACAATTATAGCAATTCAATTGAAAACAAACCAAATGCTCTGATGTCATTAATATGATTTAGGTAAAAGAAATAAACTTAAAACCCTTAAGTTTGAATGCAACCTAAATAAGATCTATGTTATCTCTATTGAACTTATAACTAAGAAAATCAAATAGGAAACCCTAGAAACTCTAGGTTATTTTCGAAGATTAAAAATTAGGGTTAGGATTACATACCTTAAAGTTTATTGTAGTAAATAGCAATGATTCCTTCTTGTAGATCTCTTGGAAGCAAGCACCACAAGTGGTGTGCCTCTAATGGTTCGCACCCATGCTAGCAAGAAGATAACTTAAGAGAGAGGAGTGGGGAGAGTAACAATTTTCATCCAAGACTTAAGGAAGAGAGATGTGGATGAAATAAAGGGGCTAGGGGTTCCTTATATAGTTGAAGATACTTTGGCGCTAAAGCTATGGCTTAAGGGATAATCCCTAGATTCCCTTGCTTGGTGACCAGGCAGCCCAATCCCTTTATCCAAGGGGCCTTGGACGAAATCATCTATGCCTTACCCTAGATGATTTTCGTCCACCTCATTCCATGAGGTTTAGTGCCTTCCTTCCTTAACTATCAATAAATAACCAAACAGTCCCTGTACTTTTAATTAATCAAATTAATCCCAAAATTAATTCTAGTTATTTTCTGATTAATTATTAATTAAATAATATGATTTATAATTAATATATTATTTTCATAACACATTTATAAACCATTTATTTAATTTTGTATTCACATAATAAATTAATCTCCCTCTCTAAAAGTCATATTGTCCAATTTCTAGGTTTAAGGGAAACACAAAAGGACTGTGCTACTATCAATTCAAGTATATATCAATATTAGTTATGGGCTTAGACACCTAATCCAACACAAAATACATCATAAGTACAAAATACAAAGCATCAAACCTAAAAACCTCAACCTATTCCTCGTTGATCGTATACTTAGCTTCCTCGTCCTCTGTATCATCGTCGTCATCATCATTGGTATTGTTGTGATGTGTGCGTGAGGACCGATGCCATCATGACCCGTGCCTCATGGCTGAGAAGGGGGTGGAACAGAAGGACCCTACCTAGGAAAACCTGGGTGTTTTATCCCCAGATGTCGCACCACCGCAGAGACCGAAGCCATAATCTAGCGACGCTCCCCCCTGTGCAACAAGTAGATGTTGTATCATGTCACGCAGAATCGGCTCCGGCTGGCTAGGCTCCGCATATCTAAGCCCATGACACCTCATGAAGGTAGGATTGGGGATATGCTCTAGCTCCACGTGATGAATCGGCTCCAGGACGTCGTCCTCTAGAATCCACCACATATGCCCAACTCGTATCTTCCCGGGAGCGGTAATAGTAAACTCCCGGATAGGTATATGGACCATTCCATTAGTATAAACCTCATAGGATATGGGCAACCTACTAACCCAATGACCCCTGAAGATCCTGCTCGAAGGTGTAGACCCTAGAGCCATGTTAGATAAGTAAATAGCAAGAGCAAAAGGAAGATGAAGGCAAACCTCCATCTGAGTGAGGCACCACAGGTAGAAAAGGTCTCTCGAGGGATCCTTGTCACACTCCTATCTGTGAAAAATGGTGGAAGCGATCGATCGGTGGATGAACCAATAGATAGCAGAACGAAGGGTGCTCTCCTTGGCCGTCCTAGAGACATAAGTCCCCCGAGCATGGGCCTATATCTGTATTTAGTCGTACTCTTGTAGCGGAGTAGTAATAAATATATCAAGATAATCATAAAAATGAGGGCTCTAAGTCTCCTCGATAGTATAGATCCCTAGACACCTCCCTAGCTTGATCAGGCTGTAGGAGTGAGATACGCCTCCCAGGCGAAAAGTAAGAAACGATGGATCATCCCATAGCAATTATCCATGAGAAAAACAGCAAGAAATCCCGAAATCCCCTCTTTCTGACGCTCGAACTCGCCGAGTACCCATATGGACTCGTCGAGTAGGGGCCTACTCGCCGAGTCCACAATGGGACTCGCCGAGTTCATCAAGCAGTTTCACAAAAATCGAATTTTTTCAACTTGAACAAACATACAAGGCATCAATACAATAGAAACCAATCAAGGCTCTGATACCACTAATGGGTTTTGGCTATAAGAACATCTTATGTGCTCATAGAAACCCTAATGCTTGGATCTAGGTTTCTCTATTGTACATGCAAGTTATCCAAGACTATAAACCCTAATTCTAGCATACAAGTAATCATATTAACATAAGAATGGGTTTAAGATATTACCTTGATTGTTATGTAGCAATAACAATCACAATTCCTTCTTGTAATGACTTTAGAAAGCTTAGAGTCACAAATGTCACTCCTCTAATGGTTCACAAAAACCAATAGCAAGAGGATGAAGAGGAAAAGAGAAGGAGGCTGCCCAAAACGTGTGGAAACCCTAGAAGGAAGCTTGTACACGTTTTTGGGGCATAAGGGGTCTTTAAATAGTGAGGCTATTAGGGTTATCTAACAAGGAAACCCTAATTTGGATGCTTAAGCCCTAAGCAACCCGTGGACTCCTTTCCTTAAAGGCCTTGGACAATTTCTAGTGGGTTTACCCATAGAATTCGTTAACCTTATAATATAAGGCAATCCATGGCCCAATTGCAATTATCTTATAATTACAATTCTAGTCCCTTAAGTTTAATTAATCTCTTTTAGTCACAAACTTAATTCTTATTAATTCTTGACTAATATTAATTAAACAATATGATTTCTCCTTTAATATATTATTCTCATAATCTATTAATAAATCATATTGAATCCTTTCTCTCCATAATTCATCCTATTAAGTTGCTTTGGTGAAGGCAACCCAAAAGGACCATGCACCATCGGGTCAAGTACATACCAAAGTAGTTATGGACTTAGACACTAATCCAACAGTCTCCCACTTGGATAAGTCTAATAACTATTATGCGTATGACTTTAGATCCTGATATGCAATCGTAGCTTTCCAAAGCCACTGTCAACTCTGATCCTCTCAGATATGCGTGTCCTTTAGATAAGGGATCATATATTCCTCCATTCTAGATATGGTATGAGACATGATTTCTAATCATTGTCTCTGTACTATTTCTCGACTTCCGATTTATGACGACTGATTAATTGAACAAATCAAATTAGCCCTATCCCGGCCGAGCATTTACGTTTGTCATCACTAAATCATCGAGGGCCCCAAAGATATCGCTTTTATCCTACTTTGGATAAAAGGAACGAATAAACTTTGATTCAATGCTCGCTTGCACTCACTCACCGAATCACACACAACAATATGTTTTATGACACCAAGTTACTGATGCATTTACATATTATCAATGTGTAACCGATTTGCAAGATACAACTCACACATCTCGGTTTCAAGAATATAAGATGTTATCGTCTCACCAATCACTCGTGATACAATTCATGGAGTGATCCAATTGAGCGTGGGTTTAATCCAATGCTCAAATCATATTCATAAGCACTCATGAACGTTGCAACAAACATTTGCTTATGTCTAATACCCTTTAGACAATGCACACACCAATTCACGACAGTCTTCATTCATATCTACTTCCAACATATGAACGACTATGGCCCGTTCGAATAATTTGACTGTTCTCAACCAATTAAATTATTCAGGAAGTCAAAACATGCAAAGTGAAACACAAGAATAATACTAATCCCATATGGCCTCAAACCTTTGAGCATAAATAAAACACCTTTTATTTATCACCATATCGATTACTCATTATTTGTTGTTTCGGGTAATCAACTTCTTACTTGAATTATTACACTTGTCCCATGCTCCTAGCATGCACACAATGTTTACCTATGGTTCTTACTTTGTGAAATAGATGAAATGAACACATTTCCAATCATACTCATTTCACAACCCCCAATCCTTTTTACTAGTGAAAGAATATCAAATTCTTGCCACTTATGGAATATGTTAGATTCTAACATTTTATGCAACGATCCTTTTGTAATGTCCCTGCACTAGAGTCAAAATGACTATTGCCAATGAAATTACAAAGTCCTCTTATCGGAGATTGTTACAATACAATTCCTTAGATATGATGTCTCTCACTCAAAGTACATTCCTTTGAACATCCTTTTGCATAAAAGTTTCTAATCTAGACATAGATTTTCAATATTCAATTCCCAATATGGAAAACTTTCCATACTTACCATATGACAGCTCATTCTCAATAGAATCTTATCTATTCATAATAATGTCGATATGGTTCATCCAATAGTATACTTCTAACTACTCACAAGCGACCAATCCTCGGCGAACTTTGGATTGTCCTTTGATAGTTGTTTAATTATCTTAGTCAAAACCAATTCTTGTCCCTTTTCCCTCTAAATGCGCTAGACATTTGGAAAATTTTTAGAATGGTCAAATATTATAGCATTTGCAATCAATCCTATACCCGAAGGGTATGGGACATGATGCATAATGTCTTACATGAAGATTCGATACTTTATCAATCTTTTGCCATAATATTTTATGTGCTACGTTCTCAAAATTCGAACTATGAAGAGGAATAATGCCGTAATCATAATCGAATTTTTAAGAACGCACTATGTTTCCTTGACTAAATTATTAACATTCCACAACCTAAGCCTTTAGATTTGAAATAAAGCATAATATTCTCTCCCTTAATTATAGCAAAACAACTTTACAACTCTCACGACTTTGCAAGGTGTAACTATTGTTTTTCTATAATTAATATTGCTAACTAGCAATACTTGCCTTAATAATCATACAATCATAACATTTATGCTCCCACTATAATGATGATTATTATAAACATAACACTTATGCTCCCACTAGCTTTGACATGTATTCAGAAACAGCTTAACTTTCATAAAAACAATGCTTATTGAATTTCTTAAGTTCATGTTTCTAATACCTAATGCTTTGATAATCCTTTATCTAAGCTTATACACCTTTGCCTTAGATAACTCATATGTGTGTCTAAACAATTCAGACTAATTGCCAAACCTCACAATTCAAATCATGGAAAGGGATACCGTAACCATAATTGAATTCGAGAATACAATTTTCACAATCACTATCTTTTTAAAATCTTTCTCAGTGAAAGCATTTCCTCACAGTCATTTTCATGAAGGAAGGAATCTTATGACACTTAGATTTTAATGGTGTATGTGTTCCTATCCATTTGAATTTTTCGAAACCAAAGTTTACGACAAATTCAAACTCATATGGACCGAACTTTCTTAATCTTGACTTCTTGCCTTATGGTAACACAACTGCCCACCATGTCTTCCAAGTAGTTAAGCAGCTCACCCTTTCCTATCAATGTACTTTCCATTGATCAAGGTCCTTGCCTTTTATGCATTCAAATGAGAACTCATAGAACTCACATGCATAATTAACTCAATTGGAATGGCACAGAAACAAAATAGTGTCAACACGATAGGTTGTAAACCTCAACTCGTGTGCTAGTGATGATCGATAAGGTTTCTTTTGATTTGTTCTTGAAACCTTTCAAGACCATTAAGACTCCCACTGACTCCTTGACATATAAGATTTTTTTGTCAATAAACATTTCTTGACAAACAAATATTCAAGAGTTAGTGTAGTTTTTATCAAAACACTTCATAAATTGGTCCTAGTTGGTCTTTGTCTTATCCAAGACATCACAACTTTCCATATTTTATGAATGTTATAAACCTTCTTAATACTTATCACTCAATGTCACAATCTTAACTTTAAGACTTGTTTTTGGAATGAAGTATGATTGGCTTCTTGATTTAACCATTTCTTCAATTCTTGATTCCTCTTCTTAGACATACAATTCTACTAAGACTCACTTAGAGGATCAATTGAGATATGGTTCTTAATCATTAAGACGTATCATAAAGCATAAAAGGTACTCTCACTTCTTCTTAGAATGGAGAAACTTTTATCTTTCTGCCTACTTGATTCTTCTTATTCGTTCTGCTATTGACTTAAACTTTCTCAATCAATTCAGAATTACACTTAATCTTATAAGTATAATCATATTTACTAAACCTTTAGTAAATCATGATGAATATTTTTGTTACTCTTATGGTGGACTTGATCAACACACAACTTTGTGTACTCGATCTCCTAGTCCTTCACTTGACACTTTGTCAATGAATTAGTCTAATTTCCAAATATGAAATTTCTCATTCATCGTGCAACCAAGTTGCATGATTCCAAGTTTTTGTCCAATTGAAACTTGGGCGATGAGAAACTTTCCCTATTGGGTAAATTTTTGACATTTACAAAAAATAACATAATTAAGAATCAAATCCATTATTGCTAATAATAGAAACATTTTAACATCAATTTTTCATACACGCCATTGCAAGGATAAATAAATAATATAAAATCAAAATTTATTTTATTGCGGAAAAAATTTGTCCTTACAATGCAATTCTTTGAAAAACTATGGTAATACATCTTTCTTAGCAATCTAATTCTAACTCTAAGTAGTAGCTCAAGAATCTAATCTTCAAGTAATGCGATCGAAATCCATTCCTTCACGGTTAGATTCTGCTTACTTCTTCCCTTAAGCTTCCTTTCTTTTCTTTGATCCTACAAAACATCAATTGTAATCTTATCACATTATGTATTAAGAATCTAGAATAGAAGCTTAAAAGAGTTAGTCAACGGATTTTACCTAAAGCAGAGCCATACGTTATGACTCTCCCATCTCTTAGATCTCTTAGGTAAATAGGACAGCTTCATCTCCAATGCCCCTTCTCTTGGCAATAAAAGCAAATTGACTCTTTTGGAACAGAACATGGAACTACTTCAGACATTGCCTTTCTCTTATGATCAAACTCTTCGATCATGGCATGTCTTTCGTTGCCATTGCCTATATCCATAAAGGTCTGGAAGGTAGATTCACCAATCAACTTTGCTTTTCCATTGTGCCAAATCATTGCTGATTCAGCAGCAATAACCATATAAGTGAGATCTATAAGGGTCACGTCATGGTTCATCATATAGTACTCTCTTACGAACTCACTATACAAGTTAGGAAGTGACTGAAGAACCCCGTCAACAGCCATCTCCTCACAGACAATGGATCTCAACATTCTTAACTTATCAATGTGTGACTTCATCCCTAGGACGTGTGCACACACCGAATTTCCTTCTTTATGTTTACTTGCCAAAAGGGCTTGAGTGAGCTTGAACCTTTCAAGCCTTCGAACTTGTGGGTTAGGGAGAATAATTGGAGGAGGTGGAGGAAGAGAAGCATGATCTCTTGTTCCTCGATCGAATCGTGGAATATCATCTTCATGCGGAATGCTTGTTCCATGGGATTTGGGAAGACCATAGTTGTCATACTTTGACATCTACAAAATGGGAGAAAACGAATTCAAGTTAGTTGATTGATTGAGTCCTTATTAAATCACCCAAATGAGATACTAAGGCTAAGACCCAACACAATATGCTACAACCTAGAAAAGGGATGTTGTAATCTAGTTGCAGAATATTTGAAGGTAAGTGAATGACGATTCACTAATTTCCACCATGAAAAACGAAAAAGAAGTTTAAGTTTTAAATCTATGAAAACTCCTAGATCCTTTGAGATTCATTGAACATTTCAATGGCATGTTTAAATCTCGATATGCCCATCTAGTTTGTGACTGGGATGCCGAGGATCACAAAGCGGGTGTGAATAACCATGCAAACTTACATGGTGCCCCCACATGTTACAGCCACCTATTCGATGTGTCGGTTAACCACACACACTCCACCGAACTATGACAAACATTGAGTCACCCTTTGTTACCTTTACTTAGAACCATTTAGTGTGCCGGTTAACCACACACGCTCCACTAACGTCTTCGCAAGGGCACAAAGTGTAATTTCATGGAATTGCATCAATTCACTTTTGCCTAAAGTAACTAAGATTGAGAATTTGTAAAACATTTAGTTACTTTTGTACTTCATTATACTTATAATGGAAGGTATATGTCCTATCCTACCCGTTCGGCTAACGACCCTCCACTAGTCAAGAATGCGGTGGGTAAGAGTGGATACCCATTCAATCGCCATTTTATAGGCAATTTCCTTAAACACCCCTTATAGACCAGCTTCGTGAATGAGGCCTACTAACGGTAAGACTGACTTTTACTCATACATATATATAATGTTAGACTTTTAATGTTATATATAGTATAGGGTGTATTTTACACTTTTAAAATACTATGTGGTCAAATTTAACAATTATACCTTTAATTCAATTAAATTGTAAACCAAATTTTTTTTTATGGATTTATTAAACCTCCTTTAATTATACACCTTAATTAATTAATAAAATCATAAGGGTGTGATTTGAACTTTTCAAAACAATACTAGGGTTTTAGAATTTAACATTCCTAAATTAAACCTTTAATCAACTTTTAAATTCCAAAACTTGAGGGCAAGTTTTGAAACATTTCAAAACATTAGGTTTAGAATTTAAATATACATCAAAATTAAACTTTTAATCAAAATTTAAATTCCAAAACTTGAGGGCAAGTTTTTGAAACCTTTTCAAAACAATAGGGTTTCAACTATTTAAATTTCAAAAACAAAACTTTTGAGTTCAAATTTAAACTATAAAACCTAAAGGGGAAAATTTGAAACTTTTCATAACACAAGGATCAAATAACAAATAATATAAATTAAACAATTAATTTTGTCATTATCTATATTTGACCTAATTTCAATTTCTTGCAAAATAAGTTACCCAATTAATACAAATAATCAACTTTAATCATATAAGAAAGTTATTATCTAATCAATTAGTAATTATCTTTTGTTTAATCAGGGATATACTCATAAATATGATTAAAATTGGATTTTAATGATCTAAAACAGATAAGGCAATTATCCATGAGAAAAACAGCAAGAAATCCCGAAATCCCCTCTTTCTGACGCTCGAACTCGCCGAGTACCCATATGGACTCGCCGAGTAGGGGCCTACTCGCCGAGTCCACAATGGGATTCGCCGAGTTCATCAAGCAGTTTCACAAAAATCGAATTTTTTCAACTTGAACAAACATACAAGGCATCAATACAATAGAAACCAATCAAGGCTCTGATACCACTAATGGGTTTTTGGCTATAAGAACATCCTATGTTCTCATAGAAACCCTAATGCTTGGATCTAGGTTTCTCTATTGTACATGCAAGTTATCTAAGACTATAAACCCTAATTCTAGCATACAAGTAATCATATTAACATAAGAATGGGTTTAAGATATTACCTTGATTGTTATGTAGCAATAACAATCACAATTCCTTCTTGTAATGACTTTAGAAAGCTTAGAGTCACAAATGTCACTCCTCTAATGGTTCACAAACACCAATAGCAAGAGGATGAAGAGGAAAAGAGAAGGAGGCTGCCCAAAACGTGTGGAAACCCTAGAAGGAAGCTTGTACACGTTTTTGGGGCATAAGGGGTCTTTAAATAGTGAGGCTATTAGGGTTATCTAAAAAGGAAACCCTAATTTGGATGCTTAAGCCCTAAGCAACCCGTGGACTCCTTTCCTTAAAGGCCTTGGACAATTTCTAGTGGGTTTCCCCATAGAATTCGTTAACCTTATAATATAAGGCAATCCATGGCCCAATTGCAATTATCTTATAATTACAATTCTATTCCCTTAAGTTTAATTAATCTCTTTTAGTCACAAACTTAATTCTTATTAATTCTTGACTAATATTAATTAAACAATATGATTTCTCCTTTAATATATTATTCTCATAATCTATTAATAAATCATATTTAATCCTTTCTCTCCATAATTCATCTTATTAAGTTGCTTTGGTGAAAGCAACACAAAAGGATCATGCACCATCGGGTCAAGTACATACCAAAGTAGTTATGGACTTAGACACTAATCCAACATCATCCACCACACTCTAGGAAAGAGCCTGGTGAATACTGGTGTTCTTAGACAAAAGAGCAGTAAGGCGAGAGATGTAAGAACTCCGATCAGGAAGACATTAGGGAACTCTAGGAAAGGGTGTGAAGTCCACTTCAAAGGTAACTGACCCGCAACCTGTCGACCTCATCTTGACATATCTGTAGAAAAACAGGCAAAAAGAAATAAGGAATAAGTTAGAAGAGATACAAATTGCATTAGGTGCTGAAATGGATTAGATGGGCCTGATGCGCATTGCTTGCAAGTGCACGTGACACACATGCATCTAAGCGTCACGCCTCAAGAACATGAAGAACAGCAGGCATGCCAACCTGCTCTTCCATCCAAATTTTGACCTAAAAACCATTTAGGGGTGATCAGTTAGTCCTCTAGAAAATCTATTGGCATCCCTTGTGATAAAAAAGAACCAAATTGCAGAATTTAGATAAAAATTTTCAAAAATCTAAAAGCTCAAAATGAGAATCAATAGATGAATTAAACCCAAAAATTGAGTATGTAGGTAGTAAAATCGGTAGTATAAGATGTTTTAGGGAACATTTATTTCACGAAAACTAACACAAATTTGTCCATTCATAAAAACCTCCTAAAACCCTAAAAAAGCTCGAAATTTAGCTCAAATTTTAAGTAACGTATTAGTGTAGTAGTTACCTAAGGATAGAGTGATCGATAAGAATGAAGAAATTGAAGAATAGAGGTAGGCGCGCGAAGTATGAGACATGCATGGGACCTAATCGAAGACAAACCAGACAAAAGGAATGTTTGGGGGGAAAGTTCGAATGAAGCCAAAATTCAACTTGAATGCAGATATGCAGGTGCACCACATGCGTATCGTGTGCTCGTCACGCACAATGAACATTTTTAAAATCTGCCCCTTTTCATCCCCAAAAACCATTATATACTCTCACTAGAAACCTTTACGGGTTAAATTTAAATAAAGGATTAAGGGAAAGGAAGAAGGATTTCCTTGAGATAATGCATTCGTAATATTGGCATGCTATAATCAATAAATGTTATAAGTTGCTAGGAAAGCAATAGTAGCCTGTTGTAGTCGGTAAATTTTATAGGTTGCTAGGAAAGCAACATTGGGATGCTATAATTGATAAATTTTATAGGTTGCTAGGAAAGCAATAGTACCATGTTGTAATCGGTAAATTTTATAGGTTGCTAGGGAACCAACAATAGCATGTTGTAATCGCTAAATTTTATAGGTTGGTAAAGAAGCAATGGTAGCATAGCAAATATCAGTAAAATATAGTTCGATAAGAAAACAACGACATCATAATAGGAAAAGAAATGATACAATATACCAATAAAGTCTTTAATTATCAACACAATAAGAAGACAGGTTGCTAGGGGAGCGACTATAGTAGAAAAATAGTGTTAACCCCTCAGTTTTGTTTCTTTAGTAATGTGGGATAAGAAATATGTTATCACCTTTACTTATAGTTGATTGCTTTCACTTTAATTTTTTCTTAAGCGATGTGGGATAAGAAAATATGATATAGAAAGACACACGATAAAGACGAATTTGATCCCGCATCGTCATTATAAACAAACTTAATAAACTCTTATATCTTATAAATAAAGGTATCCCTTTAAAGTTAAGAGAATTCATTAATATTTTATCCTTAGAAACGTTTCCAAATATTAAAGTTCAAGGAAAAAATTAATTAAACATTCTATTATTTGATATTTGATTATAATGATGTTGAGTTTACACAATGAGTTGATTTCTAGTATAAGGTATCTATTTTCAATAAAATAGTGTGAAAATTAATGTTACTTGGTTTCCATGCAAATTAATTATAAGAATAGAAAACATAAATGGTTCATGGAACGTTGCAGTTGATGCTTAAACCGCTCAAAATCAAGAACATAAGAGAACAAAGATATAAGAGGAGGTTTTAGCCTCTTTACTTATAGATATGTGTTTTACCATGAGTTATTTCTTAAGCAATGTGTGATAAGAAATGTGTTAGCCTCTTTACTTATAGTTGATTGTTTTCTCTTTAATCTTTTTCTTAAGCGATGTGGGATAAGAACACATGACACAAAAAGACATGTGATAAAAGCAAATTTAACCCCACATAATCAAGTAAACAAACTTAATAAGATTTTTTATTCTATAAATACAGGTTTCACTTAGAAGTTAAAATAATTACATAATTCATTAATCATTTTTGATCATTGGAAACTTTTCCAAATATGAAAGTTGGATTTTATATATCACGTTACTGTATAAATTATTATTGCATTTAATGTCAATGACTAATAACTTTCAACAACATATATTTGTCAGAATTATAAGTAAATAATTTTAACCTGCGTGTAGGATTTCACGGTGTGTGTGTGTGTGTGTGTATATATATATATATATATATATATATATATATAAACAGTAAATAACATGAGAACGTAAAAACACTGTGTTTATGTTATTATTCTGTAATGAATGTAGTAGATATGTATTGTTGAAGTAATTCTAATATGAATCTTAACATGTGATTATTCATTTATTAAATAGAATGTTATTATTCTATTATAAATTTATGTATTTGCATTTTTATAGTAAATTCTAATTTTAGTTTTAACATGTGACTATTCATTTATTCATTGTTGAATAATAACATAAAGCTGTTGATATAAAATTCATTGCAGAATAATAACATAAAAATAATGTTTTTACGTTCTCACACTATTTACTATTATATATATATATATATATATATATATATATATATATATATATATATATATATATGGTTATCATATGTTTTTAAAGCAATGTGTTGATTGTTTATGTGTATAATTATACATGATTCATGTATAAAAAACTACAAAGACAATATATATATATATATATATATATATATATATATATATATATATATATATATATATATATATATATATATATGATAAATTTTTTGCCTTTAGGTTTTTGCCACACATATTTAGTGAAATTGACACTTTCATCCCTAAAATCAAAACTTTTACATTTTTGCATTTTGATTTAGGTTTTGTGCCTTTAGGTTTTTGTCAAAAATCTTTAGTGACTTTGACACTTTTAGTCATTACAGTCAAAAGTTTTACATTTTGGTGTTTTTGCCACAAATCTTTAATGAATTTGACATATTTCGTCCTTGTAGTCAAAACTTTTACATTTTCACATAAAAAACCTCCTTTAGAATTTTGCCACCATAAGTTTCTAACTTTGGCAACTTTAATATTATTGTTACAATATTATTGGATTTTCTCCACCAGTGTTCCTTATTTTGGTTGTACAATTTTGACAATTAATTTTAGGGGTTGTCGATTTTCTCCCCTATTTGTGGTGATTTAGAATTTCAGCACATATATTTTAAAGTTTACCGATTTTTCCCATATTACCCCAAAAGCGGCATAGTCGCGAGTTCTTTACTGGTTGTGTGATTAAAAGGTTGCGCTACTAGTCACATATGATTCTAATTATATATTACTTAAACATTTATGAAGAGAACAAATGTTAATCATATATTATTTAAAACACAATATTATCAAATGTAAGTGTTAATAACAGATTCTAATCACAAGTGATTGACCATCTTTGTGTATATAAAAAGATAGTAATCACATGTGACTACGGTTTTGTAATAGCATGTTATTATACAAGAAAATAATGAGATTTTTGAATTCAAGCAGAAAAGATTATGTTTGTAATCACATGTGATTTATAAATTTGCACCATGTATGGTTGTGTTATTATATAGTTGTGAATAAGAATTGTTATTACATGTGATTATATGATAAAATAAATAAGATTTTTAAATTCAAGCATAAAAGATTATGTTTTTAATCACATGTGATTTCACAATGTGCAACAAGTATGCTTGTGTTATTATGTAAGTTTGAATAAGAACTTTTAATCACATGTGATTATACGTTAAATAAATGAAATTCTTGCATACAAGCATAAAAGATTATGCTTGTAACCACATGTTATTATACAATAAAATAAATTACAATTTTGAATTGAAGCATAAAGTTTTTTACTTGTAATCACATGTGATTTAACACTTTACAACAAGTATGCTTGTGTTGTTATATAGGTCTGGATAAGAAAGTTAATTGCAAATTTTGAATTCAAACATAAAAGATTATTCTTGTAATCATATGTGATTGTACGATAAAATAAATTAAAATTTGCATCCGACTTAAATTTTTAGTTGTCTATGGAAAAGTGGTAAAAGATGATGATTTTGAAAAGGTATCCTTTAAAAGTTATTTTTTATCCAGTAAGAAAGTTGAGTTTGAATACGTTTTGGTAATGACCAGATAATCGCAATCCATACGATATTCCAAAAAGTATGGACATATTTAAAGTGTTGGAAAGTCTTCTGCACATTAAATGTAATAAAATCATTAAGAGAATCGTATCAAATCATGAAGCTTATCTAGATCCATTATCAAGGATTATGAAAGTGACAAGCATAAGTTCATGTACCTCAATGCTTGATGCAACATAATTAGAAATCTTCTCTATTAAACCAAAAAGTATTTTTCAATGTCAACATTGGGCTGAAAAAAAAAGTGAATATAGAAACTTAGCAACAAAATGCCTGAAACAAAAGTTATAAAGAAATTTATAAAAGGTATAGGAAAAACCACTTGAAGCTAGGGACAAGCACCCAATGATGTTACAAGGGTATGTAACTGATACTTATCAAAAAAGACATAAGCTATACAATCTATTAAGTAATATCGAGCAAGATCATCCTTGTAATTTACAAGTTGCAGTTATTATGAGAATCTTGAGGTTATTACAAAAAATATAACCAATATATAGATACAAACTTATAAATTACAATACATGCTCTGGGAATCTAGGAAAGAACTATGTGTCTATACAACTCTAGGTCAATGCCTTCAATTTGACTGTGAACATATAGATTATTTCCAACCTACAAAAACATGATTATAGTAACCAAAAACACTCACTGTGACATTAAGATAAATACCTAGTGTGTAGAAAAAACTTGAGGATCTTATAAGACATTAGCATCAAAAACTAAAAATCAACTTAAAAAATTAATGAGAGGTTTACAATACATTTAACAGTCGGTTGAAACCTAATTCGAGATGCAGATCGACCAGTGAAATATACCTTGTCAATTATAGAAATTGAAACTTATTTGATTGCTATAAACTTCTATTGTTCGGATGCCTTCTGATCTAAGAAGAAGAGATACCAACACCATGTGACTTGATTCCATCTCCTGTAGAAACATCGTATGGCTGAGTAGTCGAAATTGAATTGGTTACTTGATCCTTGAAAGATTCTATCACCTTCTATAAGATATTCTATAACTACCAAACAAAACCATCAGTCGTCCACCCTGTGGTTTGTTGTTATAGTTTTAATAGGTGAAGAAGACAAGGTTTTGGATGAGAGATGGTCTGCGTATAGAAGATTACGAAGATTAATATGATACCAATTTGATGGAGGCGGGTCTCCAGTTGATGATGTATGAGTGGTAGATGAGGGTCGATCAAGGGTTAGAAGAGAAAGAGAGAGAAAAGAGAGGTGTTATAAGTATTGTTTTTGATTGTTTAGATCCGCTTTTCTCATATTTTTGTTCCCTGTAATACCCCTGCCTCATTTTATTAAAATGTCCTTCCTCTTTAGTTTTCTACTTATTTAAAAACATGTCACCTTACATTTTGACGCTCATTTTTTTAATCTAATGGCTTAAACTTAGTTCTCGGGTTTCATGAATATATGAGTTCTTAAATGATCCTAACTCCACTCTCTCTCTATCTTTTGTGTGTGTATGTGTGTGTCTATATATATATATATACACACACACAGACTCTCTCTCTCTCTCTCTCTCTCTATATATATATATATATATATATATATATATATATATATATATATATATATATATATATATTAGCATTGTAAAAGACGGCCTAAGCGCTAGGCGGACAACAATTGCCTATGA
Organism: Lactuca serriola; assembly: GCF_051521515.1. NCBI lineage: Eukaryota > Viridiplantae > Streptophyta > Magnoliopsida > Asterales > Asteraceae > Lactuca > Lactuca serriola. The sequence continues at coordinate 66,812,485 of NC_136414.1, forward strand.
TTTTGGTAGCCAGTCAAATTAGGCAGAGTCAACGATGGTCAAAATTGGTCTAGGTGGCCTAAATTTCCAAATTTTAAAAATTTTAAATTATAAATTTTTAAAAATTATCAAATTTTTAGATTTGAAACTTTTAAATTTCTAAAGTTTCAAATACTACACAAAATTTCAAATTTCAAACTTTCAAAGTTTTTAAATTTGGAAATACTTTTTTCTTAAATAATTATTAACTTTTGAATAAATTATATATATACTTACAAAAGAAAAAGTAAACCACAACAAAATTTTTTGTCATATTTATTAAATTTGTAAATTTGTTAAGATATAGGTAATATTTATTTTTGTAAAAATAATTTCTAATAAAATAAGGATCCCCATCTAGACCGACTAGTCGTTTAATCCTAGTCTAACTCCTAGTTACGCCTAGCGATTTTTACAATCTTTCTCTCTCTCTCTCTCTCTCTCTCTATTTATCTATCTATCTCTCTATCTTTCTTTCTTTCTTTCTCTCTCTCTCTCTCTCTCTCTCTCTCTCTCTTTCTCTCTCTCTCTCTCTCTCTCTCTATATATATATATATATATATATATATATATATATATATATATATATATATATATATATAAACCAATAATTTCCGGCCAACCCTGCAAACTTTTTCGTGTGATTTTTATTTTTCAAAAACGACTTATGGCATTAATGACGGTCATATAGAAGTGCATTTGTAAAACAAAATCTCAAAAAAAATGTAGACGTATGAAAGGCGTATATACGCATAAATGTCAGAAAATGCATACACCCATATATGCACTTTTCGGGCATGAACATTTGTTTTGAGATTTTTTTGCCGATGCACTTCTATATCATCGAATTAATCATTAAGGCACTTTTTTTTTAAAATAAAAAGCTCTATCGAAAAAGTTCACAGGTTCCCGGGAAAACATTGGTTCGCAAAAGATTATGACCCTATATATATATATATATATATATATATATATATATATATATATATATATATATATATATATATATATAAGTTTTAGTTTTTTTTTACCTACAACTTGTTCAGATTCACATTATAAATGTGAAATGTATATATTTCAGTTTTTAACATTCAAAATATGAATCTAACATTCTATTTCAATTGAATTTGAATACATGTTCCCATTTGCATATGAATCGAAGTAGATTCATTTGTAATTTATAGTATTTCAACACATCAACTATTGAATTTCTTGCTAATGTTATTTTCTATCCTTATGTACAAGCATTTTTTAACCATTTTACACTAAAATCGTTTCATAATTCTAAATATGAAATAAAATAGTCTCCTACTCCTTCCAAATGGCACAATACTTATTTTTATAGTTTTTTCTTTGATTTTATACAATTTTTACAGCATATCAAGTATCATATTTTTCCGCAAAGTCATTTTCCAACCCTCTACTATAGCACTCTTTAAACAATTTTCCACTTAAAATCATTTTCAGACTTGTGAATAAGTAACAAAGTAGACTCTTATAGCTTTTAAATTGGAACAGCCTCATGTTCATAAGATTTTATAATGTCTTATAAGATTTGTAAAACATAATGTACCATAAACTTGTTCTAATCCGACTTTTTATCTGAACCAATGGAATTGGGAACCAGAAAACCCAATGTATTACCCGAGAACCATCCCAAGGTGCCGAAATATTGGTCCGTCCCATTGTCGGTTCGTTCTTGTCGAAATTCTCAATCGTACTAAAATAGTATAAATTACAAATCAATCTACTTCGATTCATATGCAAATGGGAACATGTATTCAAATTCACTTGAAATGGAATGTTAGATTCATATTTTGAATGTTAAAAGCTGATATATATATTTCATATTTATAATGTGAATCTGAATGAGTTTTAGGTAAAAAAAAAAACTAAAAGTTATATATATATATATATATATATATATATATATATATATATATATATATATATATAAACCAAAATATTAAAATTTTGATATATTTAATTTTCTTTTTCAATAAAAACAATGTCAAATAAAAAATAAACAAAAAATGAGTTTTTTGTTAGTGTAAATTACACAAATGGTCCCTATGGTTTTGGGTAATCTGCATGTTTGGTCCCTAACTTGTTTTTTTAACTCGGAAGGTCTCTATTATTTGTTTTTGTTACACGCTTGGTCCTTGTCTTACCTAAGAAAACTATTTTGCCCTTGATTTTTTAATTTATTTAAATAAACACACATTCAACCCAACTTTCCTTAATTACCTTACCTTACCTACCCTATTATTTTTCACTATTTAAATAATAGTCTTTTTAGGTAACAAAGAAACCAAACTCGTAACAAAAACAAATAGTAGGGACCAAACGCGTAACAAAAACAAACAGTAGAGACTTTCCGAGTTAAAAAAATAAGTTAAGGACCAAACATACAAATTAACCCAAACCATAAAGACCGTTCATGTAATTTACTCTTTTTGTTATAATCAAATGCATACACCATAAAGACCGTTCATGTAATTTACTCTTTTTGTTATAATCAAATGCATACACGTTCAACTAGTAAATATACATCCCCCTCTTTCACCGTTAATCGTTTGGAATCCGATGCTAACAATTGATTGCCTGGTTATTTGTTTAATAATGATTATTTATTATACAATAAAGAACACTTCTATATCTTAAACAACTATGAGCTATAGTCTACAACAATTAAAGGAAGTTCTAAGTTTCCTTTTTTAGAACATTGATTTGGGGATATCATCAAAAACAAAGAAACATAATATTTTCCTAAGTCAATGCAAGGGATTTAAGGTTTTTAATAAAGAGTACAGTTTTCAATATAAGAAATTAATCGATCTATATAAAATATATGTTTTTACTGATAATTGTAAAAATATTATATATGAATCAATTTTTTATAAATAAGATTCATCTATTTTTCAATAATTGATTTTGAGATCTTCAAATATTAGTTATGTTTTTTTATACACTTATATAACTCTTATATAAAGTATATATATGCAAGAAATAGTATCAAATTTTAGTAAAATATATACGGTTAATGATAAAATATTAAACTAACCAGAGAATCTGAAGCACATTAAGTCGGTTTATAGAACACATTGGGATGCAAAAAACTTCGAAAGTAGAGTTTAAAACTCGAGTTCCAAAACATTGTCTACCTTTTGGATCTTTTCCATTATAACTTCACTCCAATTTTATGAACAACAGCTTCCCAACTTTTTTTTTTCTTTTTTCTATATTTGTGATTTTTTATATTATAATAACGGATTTCGTTGGTTGATTGAGATCGTTTAAGTCCTGCTATAAATTTCATTGTTAGCAAGTTTAAGAGGCTCATCAATTCTTGGGTGAGTTGAAAACAAATAAAGATCTCGAATTCTTTATTTTAATTTATAATAACTTAATCGAAATATTAAGATGAATTTTTAGGAAAATGTACAAAACCATTGCTTGGAATTGGGAATCACGTGATGCCATTAAGACAAAACACCCCGACCAAGTAATTAATTAACCCATAAAAAACATCATACTAGAGAGAGTGAGAAAGAACTGCATGAGTAAAAGTGTCTTAAAACTATTTATAAAATATATGGAAAAAAAAGAAAGAAAAAAAAAAGATGTTAAATATTATTAATTCTCTCATTTCTCAACACATTGGTGACCTTTGAGGAATTCCCTTTCTTCTACTCATGCTTGTTGCCATGTCTTCTTCGGAATGAACCTTACTCGAAAACCTTTCACAAGAATAAAGTCCACTCCTTTTCTTCCTTACGAACCCGGTGCACATCATGCTCATGTTTTCAGACCCAGATGAACCCGACCCTGAACTCATCGGGTCATCTGAGTCAACAACGGTCGAGTGAGGTGTCTCGTTAGTCATTTCATCATCCCCAGTGTCGTTCGGAATGAAGAAATCGGGACCAAGCTGTAATGAATTGCATACCCTTAGGAAGGGTGTGAGGTCTCTATAATGTTTCAGCACAAAATCCACCTACAATATTCATAAAGATTTAAAACTCAATTCAGCTTTAATCAATGTATGCTAATTATAATAATCAAATTATAAATTTTTCTTGAAAATACTCTCTCTCTCTCTCTCTCTCTCTCTCTCTCTCTCTCTCTCTCTCTCTCTCTCTCTCTCTCTCTCTCTCTCTCTCTCTCTCTCTCTCTCTCTCACTCACACACACACACATATATTTGTGTGTTTCTCAACTTGCTAATATGATATGGATTTTGTGATTTGAAGTTGTAAAAAGGAAATAAATAAATAACAATGAAATTATGGTTATTTTGGGTTCTAGCAAGGTTAAGCATCGATTTTTTTTTTTTTAACAAAACATGTGGTTACAACTTACAACAGTAAATTAAGCTTTCAAGGAAAATTTATATCCCACTATAACACAATCTTTCAAGTAACAACTTAAAGTAATAAGTGATGAGTTAGAATTTGAGTTGCGGAATTGAAATAAGTCATTGCGGCTGAAAGCTTGAATTTTGATCCCATGTTACGAATCGGAGAAATATAGAGATTTTCGGGATTGAATTACTATACCTTACACCCTAAAGAGCAATGGATAAAGGGTTCTTGAAGGCTTCTATCACAAGAAGTGCAATAATTCCCTGACCCCTTAAATTGTCTGTTCTGAGGTCTCTTCTTGATGAACACCACTTTTGCACTATTAATGGTATAAGCCTGATAATTAGAAATATTTTTATCAGCCAAGCTAACAAGTAATTCATTCATGATGAATTATGCTAAGTTATGAAAGAATTGTAACAATTTCTTGTTACTCAGACACCCACTTGAACATTTGAGCAATCGATAAGCCTCTCTAGATCTTCCATCCGAACAACATCATGGTATACATAGCGTCGAACTTGAAGGAGTCTATGGAACCGATGAATGTGCACACAGTGTGGACATATGCTAATGCAACAATCTAAACAACATATATTCTTCTCGTTCTTCTTTGAGTTAACATGAATCGGGCACGCTGTGAAGAATTTCTGTGCGTAGAGAGCTTCTAACCAAGCTGGCTTTCGAATTCCCTATATATACCACAGAATTGCTTCAAATTCAAAATTGATATGAACTAGAATTTCGATCAGTTATAGAAATATAGACATAAAATTGTTGAAGAAGAAAAGAAGGTATATATATATGATGGACATACCATGATCACATAAATTTTCTTGGTGTAATTGAGCAGGGTGCAACAGGAGGGAGGGCGTGAGAGATCGGAGGATGAGAGTATTTATGGAGGATCACAAGAGAAGTAACTAGTAAGGTATATATTTATTCCTTGGCTTCACTCACACACACACACACACACACATATATATATATATATATATATATATATATATATATATATATATATATATATATAATCCGTAAAAACCACGGTTATAAAATTAATTAAACTTTTATATTAAAAAATAAAAATTATTAATCAATTATTTTAAATAAATTATTATTTAAGAGATACTTCTTTATTATATAAAATTATAATCGTTGATTTAAATAAATACGTGAAATTATATCATCTTATAATCTGTATTAATTTTATTTTATTTTTAATCTAATGTTACTAATTTAATATATTAGAATAAAAAATTTTAAAAATTGATATTTAAAATGGATAATCAATTGTTAATTTAACGTAATTAGAGTGAAAATTTAAAATTTGGAATTTGAAATTGATAATTGATATGTAGACAAATGACATGATATGTGACATAGAATATTAATAATGAGTTCTAATAATATGATACTTGTCAACCTATTCATTTATCAGAATACGGATATATATATATATATATATATATATATATATATATATATATATATATATATGTTACGTTGATATTCAAAGAAAAATATAGATCTTCAAATTCAACCTCAGTCACATATTTCATATATGTCGCTCTAACCCTCAGGGGTACCGACGAGATAGATCGGTTATAATGATAAGTATTTATATAGCGCCACCGGTGGATCCCACCACTGCCATCTACGTCCGTTATACCACCACACCTCTGCCACCACAACCTCTTGTGCCGCCACCCGTTATAATCATATATTATTACTCAATCTATGAACAAACATATATGTATAATCATATATGATTCAGCATATACGTATAAATATGTATAATCATATATTATTATACATCTCTTCTATATAATCATTTATGATTAGGCATACCCCACTACTGTCGATACGCTGTAGCGTTAGAGCGGCAAATGAGAAATATGCAGCTGATGTTGAATCTCAACATCTCTATTTTTTTTGAATCTCAGTTTAACCGTACCATATATATATATATATATATATATATATATATATATATATATATATATACACACACACACACACACACACACACACACACACACACTTAGGTTCAAATGAGAACAATTATTTAATTGGGAACACGAGAAAAAAAACCGGGCCACATATTTCTCTTTACCACAAAGCCCTTGTAGTGTATTCTGCGTATTCCACTCCCGTCACCGCAACCACCACTGCTACAACCATGACCACCGCTACCCCTGCCACTGCCACTACCTCCGCCACCAACCTTCATATTCATATAGGAATAACCACTTGAGACTAGACATACTTATTCATATTTGAATATACTTATATATTAATGTTTGAATATATAGGTAAGTATATTATCACGTTTACCACCCCCGCCACCGCATCCACCACCACCACTACCATATTCACTACAACCCCTACCACTACCATCACATTCGCCACCAACCACGATATTGGTATATGAATAATCACATGTGAATAGACACATACTTATTCATATATGAATGTTCATCATCGTCACCAGCACCACCTTCATAGCCAATGCCACCACCACCGTCACTGCCAACCGCCATATATATTTATATATGAATAATCATGTATGAATAGACACAGACTTTTTCATAAATGAATATATCTATATATATATATATATATATATATATATATATATATATATATATATATGGGTGTGTGTGTACTTGTGTGTGTGAATATTATCTATTCCGTTCTTCGGTAAGCTAGAGCAGTTAAGTAAGTTATTTGAAATATGTGAACCATATTTGTTCTCGCGTTATCGATGTCATAATTTTTCTCATATATATATATATATATATATATATATATATATATATATATATATATATATATATATATATATATATATGATGAATTTTGATAAATAAAAGCGATCTTTTTTATAATAGTTTTTTAAAAATGGGAGACGAAAGACTTTAAAAATAACTAGTTTATTTTTAGATCATTTTAACAAATCCAACAAGAGGATACAAGTACATTAACTAGAAATATAATAACAACCATAAGATGTTTAAGAAGATAGCATTTGAAGAATTTGATCCTATTTGCAATTGGGGAGTTGATGAAGATAGCAAAAACTCCAAAAAGAGTTTCTCTACAATGTATACACCATCAAGGTAAGGTAGTTGTGTAAACCCGTAATTTAGGGTTAGACAATTATGGTATAATAATGATAATTATATATTTCGAAGAACAATTAAAAATCCTAGATTAGGGAAATTGTTCTTCATACGTGTTATGAGCTAATAAATAGTTATCGTATACACGATATGTGGACAAATATTAGAATTATATAATATTTGTAGAAAACCTTATTATATAAGTTATTGTCAAAGCGATAAAATAAAGAATAAACATAAAAGATTATTTAGGCAAATAATCTTAATGAAAGTTATAGTAGTCATGATCATGAGCACGTAGATATAAATAAATTTTAAATCTGAATTTGTACGAGTAAGTTATGATTTATCTTAGTTTCTCATAAGCGTATGATGAAGTAATATAAAGAAAAGTCGCAGTACTCGTCAATAGGAACTTGTTGATATAACAAACGCCAAAATCTGATTTCGTATGAGGAAGTTATGATTTTTTTCAATGTTTCGAGTACGACACATTATAGCAGTGTGCAACATAAAAATCAAAATGAAAATCGATTGATTGTTAGACAAAAAAAATGTAAACGAGAGTTGAAGATCTCAAAAATACAAATTCGTTAATATAAAGACAGTAGAGAACGAAGCTCGTATAGGAAAGATATGAGCGAAACTTGGTCGCTAATTTTCGAACGCAGCGAAATTTATACATATTTGTAAAACTGAAATATAATGAGAATTAGCTGACCAGGTCTAAATGTAATGCCCGTAGATTCGGGCTAGTCAATTTAGAGGCAACAAGCATAAAACAAAATGACTTGTTGATAGAAGATTATTTAGAATAAATATCTTAACCAAGTTATAGTATATGTCACATGGGTTACGTATATATAAAGAATGCTAAAATCCGAGTTATAACGAAGAAGTTATGACGCGTCGATGTTTTACGGCTAAACCAGCACGACACCGCGTAATGTAAAAAGTGACTTTTTGATAAATTACTTTTTAGCCTTAGGCACCTAAATAAAAATTGTAGTATATGTTAAACCGAGAGTGTACATAAAAAGAACGTCCAAATCTGACTTCGTATGAGGAAGTTATGATTTTTCTAAGATTTAGCATATCAATGTATAACCCGGAAATCAAAATTTTGATCGATCGATTTTTAGCCGACACAATCTAAACGAGAATTGAAGATCTCATTAATAGGAACTCAACTATATAAAGACAGAAATAAACGGACATCAGATGCCAAAGTTATAAAATTTTAACAGAATTTATCTGTCTAAGCCTGTTAAAATATAATTTTAAAAATAAATTCAAAATTAGCCGACGGAGTCTAAAAAAAGTTGTAGATCACATCGCTATCTACACGTGGATATAAAGAATGTCAAAATTGGAGTTCATATACGAAAGTTAAGGAATTTAGAAGTCGATGGGATTAGGATGCGAGGGTGACACGTGGCCGAATAAGGACCCTCCCTTTCTCCCCACGACTTCGCATGCGATGATGACACCTGCCCCCTCGTACACGCAACATACAGCCTCGTACGCCCAATGTACCGAGTACGCGCAGCGTACTCCGAAGCTACGCTCAACATAGTCCGACGATGCAGCCTATAAATAGATGCGAGGATCACCCCAAAAACTCACACCTTTCCCATTCTTTCTCTCTCAAACATCCTCCTTAGCCCTTCCCATTCCCTAGTACTTCCCAAGTGCTAGAGGAGAGTCCCGGAGCACCAGAAGGCTCTGAGAAGAAGAGCTTTCGGCTTAGAAGTTCTGCCCCCGCAGAGCCTGACTCCTAGCTAAACTCCATTGTAAGTGAGTTATGCTTACCCTACTTTAAGTATAGCTTATGTTTAAGTTCATTATTTTTATTATGAACCTATAAACAATATATGTGCTATGTATTATAAAATATACAAAGTGTTATTATAATCCCTTTTAACTGTGACAACCCGTTAATTTCAATCTTGTAAAAGTCAAATTTCAATCAACTAATGTCAAACTTATTGTTTTGATCTATCTTATTAAGTTTAGATTTAAAATCTCTATGTGTTTAAACCTTTTATTAGAAGTGTTACAAAATATGGAAGTGAATTGCATAATTCCGAGAAGTCTCGCTAGGACCGAAAACCCTCGCACAACTTCAAGACTTCGGACCGAAAACTCACCTCGGGCCGAAAACATGCAAGACCGCAAACCATTTTCGGCCGAGAACCCTTGGACAACAAATAAGCTTGGACCACAAATGGTCTCCAACCGAGAACCCTTAGTCTTATCCTCTCGGTTTGCAATCCCATGCATGTGTCACGTCAAACTTATCCTCCTATATGGGCATGAAACCGAAAACACTTCCTCACTTCTTCACCTTCTGACCTAAAACACAATATTTACTCTCAATATCTTCAACCGAAAATCCACGACTCTCTCAACTATCAACCGAAAAAGCCTTGTATCTCCTTAGGATCATGCTAAGAACACCAAGTCTCTTCATTTCATCAAGCTATCACCTTCCTTTTTCATGATCTTCAACCGAAAACGTTTGAATCACCTTGGATTCACCAAGAATACACCACTTGAATCTTCATGTGACCGAAAATCCAAGGCTGACCGAAAACACATTGCAGCCTCACGAAATCACCTTTAACACTCCTATTTGTAAGGAAAACGTACAAATTTGTCTATTTCCTTAACATACTTGTCATTATATTCACTATTGGTATACATATATATTACGTGAAATGCTTTTAGGACACGTTTTTTCACGAGATCTAACTTGTGGAAAAACATCCTATATCTAAACTTCAAATGAGTCACTCACATACGGTGAGTTTATACCCTTACAATTTACCTTTCTCAATGTTTTTGGGGGAGAATACAAGTAAAACACAATATAATTGTGTTAACACTTACATGTGAAGACAAACAAACAAAAGAATTGTTGTGCTTATAAATATTGTTAAAAACATTTTCAAACTCCTTTTAAACTTTTTTAGATTTCCGTTTATATCAAAATTATATTCATTTGTATATTTGTGTATAATTATGCTTTAATGGACTTAGGACTATTTCTAATACAGTAACTTATGTTCCTTGTTTGGTTATGGGCTTAGGGTAGGATCAGTAGTCCGACTGTCAGCTAAATCATAATTATACATGCTAAATATATACATGAGTATTAAAACGCATTTCAAAAACATACTTAACTCATTTGTACATGCTGGGCAAATGGGTATTTTCTCCAAATCATTTACAGTTCAAACAAACATACTAGTAAACTATAATGGATATAGTTTAGATAATCAATTCATACTATTTTCTAGATTAGAGAAACATTACATGAGTCAATACAACAGATTGTGGCTATTCATGCCACAACAACTCTTGATGTCCATGCACCAGAAAGGCAGTACGCTGGAAGTCTGCTGAAATACAACAAGTGCAACTTCCATCACAACAGACCCTGCCAGGAGATCCATTGTGCTAACTGCAACAGGAAAGGGCACACGACCCGTTTCTGTAATGCACTGGCAAGACCAATCACCCAGGTCCCTAGTATTGGAGTAGGCCAGGCCTACTACGGGTGCGGTGAAGTTGGAAACTACAAAAGGAACTGTCCAAAAGCAGGAAATACTGGTGGAGTAGGGAGAGTTTTGGCGATAGGCCATGATGAAGCTGTGGCAGATCCCATGGTGGCCACGGGTACGTTTCTCCTCAATAACTCTTATGCATGGATATTATTTGATAGTGGAGCGGAGAGGAGTTTCGTGAATTAAAAATTTAAACACTTACTTCAACAACAACCACATACACTAAAAGACACGTTCATCGTAGAAATGGATAACGAGAAGACTGAGAGCACTAACGATATATACATAAGATGCACCCTCACTTTAGATAGCTATTTTTTTCAAATCGACCTCATGCATGTCTCAATTCAAAGTTTCGATGTCATCGTCGGCATGGATTGGTTGAGTCTCCATCATGCTGACATCCTGTGTTTTGAGAAAGTCGTTCGTCTTAATCTACTGTATAGCGAAACGCTGGTTATCTGTGGAAACAAACCAGGCACGAACCTGCAAATCATCTCGAGTATTCAAGCCCAGAAGTACTTACGAAAGTAATATCATGTGTTCCTTGCTCAAGTAGTTGATGTGGGCCAAAAGGTGAAAGACATAAAGAGCATCCCAAAAGTCTATGACTTTGCCGACATCTTTCCCGAAGATCTTCCTGGAGTGCCACCAGAATGCCAAGCCGAGTTCAGAATTGATTTAATTCCTGGAGCTACCCCTATAGCCAAATCGCCTTATCATCTAGCACCATCAGAGATGTAGGAACTATCCAGTCAACTGAACGAACTGCTCAACAAAGGATTCATCAGACCGAGCTTTTCACCCTAGGGAGCACCGTTCTTGTTCGTGAAGAAGAAGGATGGATCATTCTGTATACGCATCGACTATTGCGAACTAAACAAACTGACCATTAAGAACTGATACCCTCTACCGTAGATAGACGACTTGTTTGACCAACTTCAAGGAGCAAGCTACTTATCAAAGATTGACTTAAGATCTGGGTATCACCAGTTAGAAGTTTTATTGGAAGATGTTCCCAAAACAGCCTCCCGAACTCGTTATGGTCATTACGAGTTTGTAGTGATGCCTTTCGGATTAACCAATGCACCTGCGATGTTTATGGATTTAGTGAACAGGGTGTGCCTTGCTTACTTAGATAAGTTCGTGATAGTATTCATCGATGACATACTTATCTACTCACACAACAAAGAGGAACATAGTCAGCACTTACGACAAATCTTGGAAACACTACGAGTAGAGAAGCTTTATGCGAAGTTCTCGAAGTGTGAATTTTGGATTCGAAGAGTCGAGTTCCTGGGTCACATGGTTAGTGAAGATCGAATTCATGTTGACCCTTCCAAAATCAAAGCCATCGAGAACTGGTCAGCACCAAGGACGCCTAAGGAAATCCATCAATTCTTAGGCCTCGCTGGCTACTATCGCAGATTCATTCAGAACTTCTCAAAGATCGCGAAACCACTTACCACCTTGACCCTGAAAGGTGTGACCTTTGACTGGGAAGAGAAACAAGAAAAGGCGTTCCAAACGCTTAAGTAAGCCTTATGCAGCGCACCGATATTGTCCCTTCCCGAATGAATAGAAGATTTCGTGGTGTACTGCGATGCATCCAACCAAGGGCTTGGCTGTGTTATTATGCAACGGGCAAAGGTCATTGCCTATGCCTTAAGACAGCTTAAGACACACGAAGTCAACTACACTACTCATGATCTTGAGTTAGGAGCAGTGGTATTTTCTCTGAAGATTTGGAGACACTACCTGTACGGTATGAAAAATACTATCTTTACAAACCACAAAATTCTTCAACGTATATTCGAGCAAAAGGAGATCAACATGAGACAACGGCGGTAGGTCTAGCTACTAAATGACTACGAATGCGAAATTCGTTATCATCCCGGTAAAGCCAATGTAGTAGCTGAAGCCCTAAGTCGGAAGGAGTACTCAGGTCGTAGAGTCAAAGCATTGACTATGACCATCCATTCACATCTTTCCACAGAAATTAAGGAGGCTCAGCAGGAAGCCTTGGAACCTAAAAATGTGGCAGGTGAAACCCTAAGAGGGATGGATAAGAACTTAGAAGTCAAGGGGGATGGAGTCTTTTACCTCATGGATCGGATCTGGACACCGAAGCTCTGTGGTTTCAGAGACGTTGTCATGAACGAAGCACACAAGACTTGATACTCGATTCATGTAGATTCAGAAAAGATGTATCTAGACCTCAAAAAGTTATATTGGTGTTCTAACATGAAAGCAAAAATTGCTACCTTTGTGGGCAAGTGTCTTACGTGTGCTAAGGTTATGGTAGAATATCAAAAGCTCTCAGGTTTACTACAACAACGGGAGATACGTGAGTAGAAGTGCGAGTGGATTACCATGGATTTCATAACCAAGTTACCCAAGACATCGGCTGGTCTCGATACCATTTGGGTGATCGTGGACAGGTTAACCAAATCTGTGTACTTCCTACCAATTAAAGAAACTGATAACATGGAGAAACTGACCAGAACATACATTAGAGAGATTGTATGACTGAATGGTGTGCCCATATCTATTAGCTCTGATAGAGATAGTAGATTCACCTCAAGATTCTAGCAGTAGCTACAAAAATCCTTAGGGACTAGGCTGGACATGAGTACATCCTACCACTCACAAACTGACGGGAAAAGTGAGAGAACAATCCAAACATTAGAGGATATGTTGAGAGCTTGTGTGATCGACTTTAGTAAAGCGTGGGATATCCATTTTCCATTGGTTGAGTTTTCATACAACAACAGCTACCATACGAGTATCAAAGTTGCTTCATTCGAAGCCATCTATTGCCAGAAGTGCGGATCCCCTCTGTGTTGGGCTGAAGTGGGTGACACACAACTAGCTAAAGGACAAGTTCCTAACAACATTCTTATTGGTCTGGAAATCATCAGAGAGACAACTAAAAAGATCGTTCAGATTTGTGAACGATTGAAAGCCTCTAGAGACAGACAGAAGAGCTATGCAGAGAGAAGATGAAAACCCTTGGAATTTCAGGTTGGTGACCTTGTTCTATTAAAGGTCTCACGCTGGAAGGGCATAATATGCATTGGAAAGCGTGGAAAATTGAATCCAAGGTACTTTGGGCCTTTCGAGATCATCGCTAGAATCGGTCTAGTAGCTTACAAACTCAAACTACCCCAAGAACTTAGAAATGTACGCCCTACCTTCCACGTATCCAACCTAAGTATAGTGTCTGTCTAATGAGACTCTTTTTATCCCACTCGATGAAATAGAGATCAATAAGAGCCTCAATTTCGTGGAAGAACCAGTAGAAATCATAGATCGGGAAGTCAAGCAAACCAAACAAAGTCGTATACCCACAGTGAAGGTTCATTGGAATGCCAAGCGAGGACCTGAATTCAATTGGGAGCGGGAAGATCAAATGAAACAAAAGTACCCACATATTTTCCCTTAGTCCATCTGTATCACTTTAGATATAATTTCAGAACGAAATTCCCTCTAACGGGGGGATGATGTGACAACCCGTTAATTTCAATCTTGTAAAAGTCAAACTTGGGTCAACTAATGTCAAACTTATTGTTTTGATCTATCTTATTAAGTTTAGATTTAAAATCTCTATGTGTTTAATCCTTTTATTAGAAGTGTTACAAAAATTGGAAGTGAATTGCATAAATCCGAAAAGTCCTCCTAGGACCGAAAACCCTCACACTACTTCAAGACTTCGGATCGAAAACTCACCTCGAGACGAAAACGTGCGACACCGCAAACCATTTTCGGCCGAGAACCCTCGGACAACAAATAAGCTTGGATCGCAAATGGTCTCCAACCAAGAACCCTCAGTCTTATCCTCTTGGTTCGCAATCCCACGCATGTGTCACGTCAAGCTTATCCTCCTATATGGGAATGAAACCGAAAACACTTCCTCACTTGTTCACCTTCTGACCGAAAACACAATATTTACTCTCAAGATCTTCAACCGAAAATCCACCATTCTCTCTCAACTATCAACCAAAAAAGCCTTGTATATCCTTAGGATCTTGCTAAGAACACCAAGTGTTCTTCATTTCATCAAGCTATCACCTTCCTTTTTCGTGATCTTCAACCGAAAACGCTTGAATCACCTTGGTTTCACCAAGAACACCAAGAACACACCACTTGAATTCTTCATGTGACTGAAAATCCAAGGCTGACCGAAAACACATTGCAGCCTCACGAAATCACCTCTAACACTCCTATTTGTAAGGAAAACATACAAATTAGTCTATTTCCTTAACATGCTTGTCATTATATTCACTAATAGTATACATATATATTACGTGAAATGCAATTAGGACTCATTTTTGTCATGAGATCTAACTTGTGGAAAAACATCCTATATCGAAACTTCAAACAAATCACTCACATAAAGTGAGTTTATACCCCTACAATTTACCTTTTTCAATGTTTTTAGAGGGAGAATACAAGTAAACACAATATAATTGTGTTAACACTTACATGTGAAAGAAAACAAACAAAAGAATTCTTATGCTTATATATATATATATTGTTAAAAACATTTTCAAACTCTTTTTAAACTATTTTAGATTTACGTTTATATCAAAATAATATTCATTTGTATCTTTATGTATAATTATGCTTTAACGGACTGAGGACTATTACTAATACCGTAACTCTTGTTCCTTGTTTGGTTGTAGGCTTAGGGTAGGATCACTAGTACGACTGTCGGCTAAATCATAATTATACATGCTAAATATATACATGAGTATTAAAACTCATTTCAAAAACATACTTAACTCATTTGTACATGCTGGGAAAATGGGTCTTTTCTCCAAATCGTATACGATGTAACATCCAACTTAAGCCAGAAGATTTAAGTGAAAGATAATCGATGCGATCAATAGAAGTATCGTGATTGCCGTTAAAGTAAGAAGCTTGTAGCTAGAAATGCTACATGCTAGAATGTTATTATATCACATTAAAACATGGAGTAAGGTTTCTTCCATTATGGAATTTGACTCAAAAAGACCTGAGTCTAAGTGTTGCATCATACGATGAGAGGTCATTAGAACATGACTCACCGGTCTGTTCCGATAATCGATGTAAAGAACTTATCAAAAGTTAAGTCTGTAAAGAAAAAGAGTCTCAATTAATGATCTAGTTAGCAAATCGAAGGTTACAATTGAAAGTCCAACATAGTATAAAGAACGGGTACGAGATTGAGCACCGCCAACAGTCAAGAAGTCCAAGAGTTACGTACTCATTTGAAAAGACATAAGAGTTATGATTATTACCTAGGATGAAAAGAAAAATTATGGAGTCATTATACAAGCCGAGTTTTGTAGATGATTACGGGAAGTAATCATCCTAACAGGGAGATAATTGTAACGCCCGCAGATTCGGGCTAGTCAATTTAAATGCAATAAGCATCAAAAAATGACTTTTTAATAGAATATTATTTGGAATAAATAGTCTAAACCAAGTTATAGTATATGTCACAAGGTTTATGTGCATATAAAGAACGTTGAAATCCGAGTTATAACGAAGAAGTTATGACCCGTCGATGTTTTACAGCTAAACCGACACGACACCGCATAACATAAAAAGTGAATTTCTGATAAATTAATTTTTTGCCTTAGGGATCTGAACTAAAATTGTAGTATATGTTAAACCGAGATCATACATAAAAAGAACGTCCAAATCTGACATTGTATGAGGAAGTTATGATTTTTCTAAGATTTAGCATAGTAGTGCACAACCTGAAAATCAAATTTTAAATCGATCAATTTTTAGCCGACACAATCTAAACGAGAATTGAAGATATCGTTAAAAGGAACTCAACGATATAAAGACAGACGGAAACGAACATCAGATGACAAAGTTATGAATTTTTAACGGACTTTATCTGTCTAAGCCGGTTAAAATAAGATTGTTCATTATTTCGATAAAACCGAATTGTCCAATTGGACAAATTGAATTGGACTATTTGGTTCCGATATTCGGATTTTTGGATTGGTTTTCAACCAAACGGATTAACTATTTTGGATTGGTTTTGGTTTATAAAATATGAACTGAATAATCCAAAAAAACTGAATAACAATTTATTATTTACTTATTTTTAATATAACTATAACTATTTATTAATTTTATAATTTATTTTTTCAAATAAGTTCAAAAAGTTTCATCTAATAAAAAACATTAATATGTATTTTCTCCTAAAAGTTCTTTATCTATTGAATATTAAACTATAATATAGATTCTTAGTAGTTTATAAATTTTAAATCACAACTAAATATTTTTTTTTGATTCTTCTATAAAATTTGGATAATATTATAATTATATGTCATTTTAAAATGTTTTAGTTTTTGAAAACTGAATTATAAAAATCGATCCAACTGAATTGTAATTGGATTAGATCGGATCAGATTTGAATTTAGTTTGGATTATTCGGATCAATATTTTGAAAACTGAAATCAATTTGGATTTACTTAATTGGATTGAATCGAACCGATCCATCCAAACGAACACTCATATGTTAAAATATAACTTTAAAAATAAAGTCAAAATTAGCCGACAGAGTCTAAAGGAAAGTTGTAGATCATGTCGCTCCGAGAAGAAGAGCTTTCGGCTTAGAAGTTCTTCCCACGCAGAGCCCGAATCCTAGCTAAACTCTATTGTAAGTGAGTTATGCTTACCCTACTTTAAGTATAGCTTATGTTTAAGTTCATTATCATTATTATGAACGTATAAACAATATATGTGCTAAGTATTATAAAATATATAAAGTGTTATTATAATCCCTTTTAACTGCTCGCGGTACGGGGAATCTGGTTTGAAGGGCCGCATAGGTTTGTTGGATTTCAGAGCAGCTTAAATGTCAAAATGGTCCGACCCTCCGATGTTTCATATTTGGCTCCTGTATGTACATAGTAGATGAAAAGCATTGTTTAACACTTATATAATACAAGAAAAAAATATTACCTAGACTAATAATTAGTCGCAATAAATATTAGACTAATACTTAACAATAATAATGCTAGGTTTCGTCGAAGGAAAAGACGATTGTTAGAAGAGAAGTGATGTCTGAATTTCGAGTCATCACTTTAATAAGTGAGTGCATAGTTACTTTCATCTTACACATAGATATGAAGTATTAATACATGCTATACATGCTTATTATTTGTGTTCCTGATATCTATATAGATGAACGAATTATACACGTTTTACTTGATTTAAAACTATATATGTATTTTTATACCTTTAAATATAGGGGGTAAAGATGGGTAGATAAAAGATGATATCGATGAGGATAGATGAAAGATAATAGAGACGATGAGAGGTGAAAGATGATGATAAACCTTGACTTAAATGATGATTTAGTCATCTAGCAGAGTATAGATGACGACCACAAACTACTCTAGACGGTCTAGTGGAACGCTAGCACGCTCGCAAACTGTAGGTGTTTTTGAACTACGTGTTCATTAGATGTACTCTAGAAACCTTGACAGCTATGAACTTAATGTCTTATGAATGGACATTGGCAGCTATTGATTTAATGCTTTATATATGATCATTGGCAGCTATAGACTTAGTGCCTTACAAATGAACATTGACAGCTATAGACTTAGTGCCTTACAAATGAACATTGGCAACTATGGATTTAGTGCCTAATACATAACATCGGCAACTTTGGACTTAGTGCCTGTTGGATAAACCCTGGCAGTGATGGACTTCATGCATATTCCTTAGGACAGTCCTTAGGAGTGAATTAATGAAGAATAAATGATTCTTAGGGTAGATCTTTAAGAATAAAGAAGATAATGGGGATGGGAAGCTGGGCTAATTGTTTGATGATTAAACCTAATAATTATATTATTATGGGTTGAAAACCCTATGTAGTCACCAGGTTTCCCAACCTTACCCACTTAGTTTATTTGTGTCACAAGTGACGATACGAAGAATAAGATACATTACACCTAGAGATTAACGGAGATGTAAATCCTTAGTGTAAATGAATGTAAGGTTTGTTTATGCTTATGTTTCCTGTATTGACGATGACATCCCAATGTTTTAAATACAAACAAAATACATTTCTTCGGAAATGCTTTGATAATATCTTTATTATGTTTTCTGGGAACAAATTCCACAATATTATTCTTTAAAATGCATACTTTGATTTTTAAATAGACATAAATAAAAATTTTAAAAATGACCGTGAATTTGGGGATGTCATAGCAAATGAAATTTGTAGTACTCGTCGATACAAAGACAACGATATAAATGATGTTGAAAACAAAAGTCGTATGAAGAAGTTATGATTTATAATAGCATATGTATGCAATAAAATAAAATATAAATTATATATATATATATATATATATATATATATATATATATATAGTCGATACTTTTCTAATGACCTAAAAATATGTGTGTGTGCGTCTATATATATATATATATATATATATATATATATATATATATATATATAGAGAGAGAGAGAGAGAGAGAGAGAGAGAGAGAGAGAGACATAAACACACATATTTATAGGTCATTAGAAATGTATCGACAATGCGGTCAATATAAGACTAACCTTGAATACTTTTACCATTACTTTAGTACAAATATCAGTAAAACTATTTAAAAAATGTTATTACGGTTCGTTTATCATTTTAGTAGTTATAAGGGTGTTTTTTGAAAATTCGTTTACTATAAATATAAGACTCTAGGCTCTCATATTTCTATCACCATTCTCTTGATTCAAGAGTTTATCTTCTTATCCATTAAGCATGTCGGTCCCTCATGATTCAATATCTCTTTTTGTAGTTTTGGTATAATGAGCTGATTGTTGGAAGGATCTTTCAGAAGAATGATTTAACAATGTAGTTCTGACCACAAAGTTCTAAGTTTTTGCTAGACATTCTCGTAAGGTCATTTTAAAAGGGATTCTGAAGTGTCAGTCAAAGATCTGGTTTTCCTGCAACTCTTCCACCTACATCAGGCAAGTGCATAATTATTTTCATGAACATAATTTAATACTAGTAATTGTTAAAAAGTATTAAATTATTGTTGAAAGTTTATATGTGTAATTAGATGTTTATTATTTGGAATATTTGTTAAATGCATTTTGATAACATGCATTGTGTGAACCAATTATGGTTAATTCTTTGTTAAAATGTTTATACGGTATTTTTACATGATAATCTTTTTATACGGTATTATTACATGATAATCTTAAAAATAATTATTAGTACTTAAGTAATTACTTAAAATACACTCTGTATTAAGAATATACACTAAGTTATTATAAGTGTTGTTTAAACAATAGTTAATATTAAAAGTTGATTGCAAGGTTTATAGTCTCGTCTATGTTCTAAACTAAGATATATGAAGAATAATTAGATCCAGTTAAGTTGGATAAAAGAATAATGCTATACTATATTGCGATGGTATGGTATAAACAGGATAATGGTTTGGTAATGCATTACAAGAATTATAGTCTTGTTTAATTATAATTAAGACTGATAAAGGATATTTTAAATTGAAGTAAGTTGGAAACCTGAGTAGTCTCATAGTTGGGTAATGTGTGAGATTTAAAGTGGAGGGTAGTAGTCCTTTTTGAGTAGTCAGTACAGGCAGGTCTAAATCAGACAGTTGAAGGGTATATCTGGAGCATCTTCCAAAGTGAGATGGCATCATTTTATTATTCTAGATAGTCTTGTGAATTACATTGACAATGTGGATTTATAACCCACAGACGTAGATGAAATGGAGTATGATCACTCATCAAATACTCTGATGGCTTAAGTACCTGTATGACTTATACTAGCCAAGGGAGCCCCTAGTTGTGTAGTGAAACCATAACTATAAAAGATTTATCAGGTGAGATGGTTCTTCCTGATAACTGTGGTTAGGATTTCTGAGAACCGGTTAGAATGGTTATGAATGTGTAGTAATGTTTTATAGATATGTAAGGTATGGGATATATATATATATATATATATATATATATATATATATATTGTTTGGTAATAATTTATTTTGTAGGTTTGATAATTATGAATTATTATCATAATAATATTGTGGGATTGAAAATCCTATGTGTGTCACTAGGTTTCCCAGCCAGACCCACTCAATATAGATACATCACAGGTTTAAGGATAAAGCTTTTGGAACTTATTTAGGATGACAAGTGATTTAAGAGACAACTTGCATTATTTTTCAGGACCTTAGGTCTTTTTGTTGTAACAATGTTATGTATTGATTATGTCATCCATAGAGTTTTTGAATTTTGAAACAACATCTTTACTCAAAGATTTTTTTTAATAATACAAAGTAGTTTTCGCAAAATGTTTTATTATACTGGGATTTTTTGCAAACCAAAGTACTATAATTTTAAAGTGTAAAAAAAAGCTCTTTTTTTTTTCTAAAAAATAGGGGATGTCATAGTTGGTATTAGAACATTAGTTTAAGAAAACTAGGAATAATGGTTATTTCTAAACTTAAACTTAGAGATTAAGGGATGATGGTGAGAGATGTGTCTAGAATATTTTAGGTTGTATATCTAAATTAATAATAAAGACACAAGCACTAGATTATTTTAGAGTTTATGCTTTAATTAGTATTATGTGAAAATAAAGTTATATTATAGGATGCCTTACGTTACATACTTTAGGAAAAATGCTTTATATGCTAATACGTGCTAAATGTTATGTGTTATAGAATGCTTTAGGTTGCCTAACAAGATTGCTATTAAATGAAGGAATTTAAGGTCTATTGCCGACCTTGGTTTCAAAGATAAAGTTTTATGTGGTTAAGTTTCTAAATGTTTTATTATTTTATTAGAACATGCATGTAACTTTTTGAAGATATAAGGAGACTAATGATAGTTAACATCAGTAACTTCGTAAATAGTATATAAATACCAATAGAGTGGTATCGTACCTTTAGAGTGCGTTTGGAGAAATTATAGTAGCTTTGGAAAGGTATCATACATTTGGAGTACTATGACAAGTGGCAGAATGATAAGACTTTGGTGTGATCCATAAAGTCGTCGTACTGCTTGGCGATTCTACCGCCAACCTGATTGAAGCAGTGATTGCTTACGAATTCAGAAGTAATGAAGATGGTGATAAATACTTACACGATATCGAATTTGGAGTTATGTGAGATGATATGAAGAACTCAGATAATTTGATAAAGACAAAATGAAAAGTTGATAGAGTTTTTAGACTCATTAGGTCGAGACTTTGCCTATCGTTGTGAACTAGTATGCAGTTTGACTGACACGTTAAGAGCTAATCTGTACCATATACATGATGCTCTGGCTTGGTATTTAATAACACTGAGTGACAATTGACTTCTATCACATCCTTACGAGAAGTACAAAGTGTGTTAAGCCGATTTTAACATACAGGACTAGGATAGTGAAATTAGTCATTTGGTTTGTGAAGCACTAATTAACTTACTTGTTTAAGTAGAGTTAAAACATTTAGCTAAAGTGGTGATACACCCATAGAATTTCTCAAAGAGAAATGTTAATGTTAGGAGATGACAAATAAATAATTGGAAGGTAGTAGAACATGTTGAGATGCAACTGAAATGTAGACATTCAAGATTAATTCCTACAAAGTAAATGATGATGAAGTGAAGAGATATAATGATATGCGTGGTCACTTCCATGTATCGAAAAGCAGCATAAATAATTGAAGAGTGTTTTCCTCCATACCGCTAGAGTGCATTCATATATAGTATACCCTACAGAATGAGGAGTATACTATAAGGAATACAAATATTTTCAAGTAGAGTTCAAAGAGAACTAAGAAAAAGCTTTAGTATATGCTAGATTGAGCATATGCGCAAAAAGAATCCTTGAAGAGTAGTCTAGGATAATATTGTACGTGTTCGGTAAAACACATGGTTGTTGTTAGAGTACTTGATAAAGACTTGAATTCCTAGTAGAGTGTAGGAAAGTTTGTTGCATGTGTTCATCTTGACACATACATATATGCTAAATTGTTTTGTGGTTTTTTTTGTGTTGTGACTTGGGGACTGCGAGGCAATTCTTGGGACGAGTATGCATATGTGTGAAAGGTAGTATAGGCCTATACTACTAGAAGCACATTATTCATAGTTGGACCAAGAAGAGTCGCAAGGTTACTAAGGCACTAGTGGTTGAGTTTGTTTTGTCTGTTTATGTTATTACATGTGTTATGGTGATTACTAGGAAAGTATTTTTAATTCAGACCCAAGTGGTCATAAATTATCGAGTCCGAGTAATGAAAAGCTATGAAGTGAGTTAGTTGGTTTAGAGATCATGTCCCATGTAATAAACAATTTTAGTCAGTAGATGTGAGATAAAGGTGATCAAAGTGAGTGAAAGAAGTATTGCAACCATCGTTAGGGCTGAGTAGCCAGTAGCTATAGATGCTACTTGCTAGCATGTGGTTATAGGTCTTTCTTCATTAACCAAAATAGGAAATATCTAGCTGTTAACACAAGATGGAAGGTGTCTTCCATGATAATGCCTTTTATGAGAGTTTAGTTCGTTATGTAATTGTTGCATCGTGCAATGGAAGGTCATTAGAATGTGACAATTCGGTCTGTGATGTAGTTAAGTAAAGACCATATTACGACGAACTTATGAGCCAATTTAGAAAGGAAAAGTAGTCTCCTATAAAAGTCAAGATTATGACTCAAGAGTTGGGACTGGAGGTCCACCAATGGATGAAAGAAGAAGTGTAGGTTTAAGCACCACCACCAACATATATGGTTAAACATATTCATTTTTTTTCAAGAAGCCAGGGGAGCTGTAACCATCGTAGCTAGTACATAAAGACGCATTCAAGTTTCTTTTGTATGTTTTACGCAAATACTTAAAGAGATGACCGGAAGGATAATTACAAGAATATCAACTGAAGTGCGACAAGGTTAATCATCCCAAAAAAACAGGAAAGAATAATAGTAAGTTAAACAATCGTTGCCATTGCCAATATTTCCATTATGTTAGTAATATCCTCTATTACCATTTTTGAATACATATGCATTAGTTGACGACTTCGTGCTTGTCATGATCTTGATCAGGCTTTAGTCGTTTTATATGAGAAGATCATGCATTGTAGACACAAGCAGTGATACTACATTGAGGATGTTAAGGTCAGTAATATGACAATCAGGTTCATACTTGTAATCATCGATGAGTTCTCAAGGTTCACTTGGGTACTACTTCTCCAAAAAAAGAGTCATTCAGCTGATGAAGTTATCTCCTTTGTCAAAAAGAATGAAGTATAGTATGATCGAAAGATAAGGCAACTTCGAGGTGATCATGGCATTGACTTTAGAAATTTCACTATGGAGGATTTTTGCAAAAAAAAAGGATCACTCAAAATTTCTTATCTGTTCATACCCCTTATCAAAATGGAGTTGCTGAAAGATGTAATAGGATGTTGATTGAAGCTGGACGCACTATGGTGCTAGAAGTTGGTCTAGCACTTTCTTTTTGGGCGGAAGCCATCAACACTGAATGCTATACTCAAAATTGATTTATAATTGTCAAGCTCCATGGTAAAACCTCCTATGAAATGTTAAAAGGAAGAAAACTACATATCTCTTATTTTCATGTTTTTGGATGTGTATGCTTTATCTTAAAACAAAAGGATAAACGCTCAAAGTATGAGGCTAAAGTTGATGAGGGCTTCTTTTTGGGATATTCAAATGAGTCTAAAGGTTTTTGAGTTTTCAATGTTAATTCTCAAATCATTGAAGAATCTATTTATGCGATCTTTGAGGATGAATCTTATACAAATGATACAGTTGATCATCAAACGTCTATTCTAGATGAGCTCACTCACTGATCATCTATAGGTTTCGAGCTTATCGAACTTATTATTCCTATTGATCAAGATTTTGTGCCACTATGTTCCAACCCATTAGAAGATTCCATTCAAATCAATGATTCCATTCTTGAAGAACCCAATGAAGTTCCTTCTATTGAATGTTTTGAAGTCCCTTCGTCAACTTCTGAGGAACATCCTAGTAATTCAAATGAAACTAACTCCTCAATGACAAATTTATGTATTGGGAAATTAAGCACACATGCATCACGATTTAATAATAAAATTCATAATTCTTATGAACGTGAAAACGGGCCAATCAATTTATGCACTCCAAGTCGGGTGAAAACAATTGCAGTGGACCCCACTTGACAAACGATTGTGACATAGACGGGAATAGGAACAAGAAGATTCAAGTGTGTTACTCAAGTGGAGATCGATTCGATGGAGATCAAAGAAGGCAAAAGAAAAAGTGGAAGCCCTATGATGAGTACAAAATAAAAGAAGAAGAAAGTTAGCTACAAAAAGGTCACGACTTTTACGAAAAAGAACTACCACAACCCGAAAAGAAGCCCGATCTCGCGTCGGTGGTGGCTTGATTCATGGAAGCAAATGAGAAGAGACACGACGTTTTTGATGGTACACTAAAAAATCAATAAGATTCTATATTAAATATTGAAACTCAAGTCGGGCAATTATCGAAGTTCCTACACGAGAGATTACCAGGCACAATTCCAAGTAATACCGAGACAAACCCGAGAGTCCATGTCTTGGCTGTGAAAACTGAATAAGGAGAGAAATATGATTCTCTGGTGCTCCTAGAAACCAATGTAAAGAAACACGATCAACAGGAAAAAGGAGTGGATGTAGAGCAGGAAAGCAAGGTTGCCCAAAAACCACGACATTGTAGGCACATTGCCACATCGTGGAAACTAAAGAAAAATTATGAATCTGATTTTGTTAAGTCGTACCAGCTACTATTGCCAAGCCCATCTCGAGCAAGTTAGATGGAGAAGAAACATTAAAGGTTTACGAATCAAGTAAATTCCTTATCCAATAACATACCATTCTTGAAGGCATTGCAAAAATGCCCAAATACGAAAAATTACTCAAAGACTTTAAAAGCAATCATAAATAGTTGGATAAGGCTTCTACAATAGTACTCAATGAGCAACGTCCAACTACAATAATTGAAGATATTCCAATAAATATGAGGGATTTAGGGAGTTTAACAATTCCATCTGAATTTGGCAATTCTACTAAAGTGAATGCACTAGCCGACCCAAAAGGTAGCATAAACTTAACGCCATATTCATTCTACGAAAAGGTTAATTTAACGAAGTTGAACGCTATTAGAATGGCCATCCATATGACAAATTGATCTGTCACTTATCCTTGTGGAGTCATAGAGGACTTGTTGGTAAAAATTGGTAAATTCGATTTTCCAATTTATTTTGTGGTTTGGATATGAAGGAAGATGAAGACGATCCTATTATCTTAAGGAGACCTTCCCTAAGTATTGTTCGCGCCTTAGTAGATATCCATGATTCCAAACTTACACTATAAGTGGGGATGAAGAAATAACATTTGG
Source organism: Lactuca serriola (assembly GCF_051521515.1). NCBI lineage: Eukaryota > Viridiplantae > Streptophyta > Magnoliopsida > Asterales > Asteraceae > Lactuca > Lactuca serriola. The sequence goes on from NC_136414.1 coordinate 66,838,971, forward strand.
AGTTAATGAAAAATCCAAAAATTCACGAGCATGTAATGATGTATTATTCATGCACGGTGTAGATGATGAGATTCATGAAGATCATGAAGTGGCACAAGCACTAGAGGTAGATGAAGATTCTAATGAGATTTAAGAATTAGAAAGAATGGTGGAAGAGGATGTACTAACTTGGGAAGAGCCTAAGCTACAAGAAGAGGTGAAACGTACAAAACCGCGAGCTTCGGTTCCAATCATTTTAGAAGTATTCACATACACCAAGCCTAATGTGGAATTAGAAGATATAGGTGACGATGAAGAGTCTGGTGATGAAAAGTTAGAATATAAGAGCAAAGATCCCACACTAGACAAGTCAGATGTGGAAATGGAGGTAACCAAGAAAGAAAATGAGGAGGATGAAGCTAGAAAAACTCATGTAGTCAACCGAAAGCATGAAGAGACCGCCAACTCGATGAAGAAGGAAAAATACTAAAAAGGCGTACAAAGTGCTAGTGGTTTCGTACAGGAGAAAGCGATTAGAGATGAATATGGATAGGGATATCCTGCTCCCAACTGTAACAATGTAGAGCAGGAAGGAGTCTAGCTTACGACTCCTACAAAAGAAGCGTTTACGGGAGGCAACCTATGGTTTGGTTTCCATTTTCTTTCCTTTATTTTTCGTTTTACGTTTCTTTTTTCATTTTTATTTTTCTACTATAATTAAATCGTTCGTCTTATTTTCTATCGGTGTTCAGGTGTGAGGTCATTAGAAACATGTTTGAGGTGTTCTATGAAAACTTTTGATGAAAAATTATTGGTTTTAAAGAAATTTCAAAAACCACGACATGGTGAGACTAGCACCACAGTGTGGGAACTACTAGTGCTCCATCACAAAAGCATGTATCTTGTATCACCACGACGTGGTGGCAACCATACCACGACGTGGCGACCGCAGTGGACCAGTGAAGTATTAACCCTAAATTATTTTCCCTTCTCAATTGTACACAACTCAAACCCTGACATGCTTCTCTCGGCACCATCGATTTTCACTTTGATTTTTCTGATTGCTTCTGTATTTCATGTTAATCCATCCTACATGTATGTTTTCTTTAATCTACTTTACCGAATTTGGTTTGATTCATTTGTTTTCTTTAATATTATATATATATATATATATATATATATATATATATATATATATATATATATATAATATTTTAAACGTAGCTTTATAAGAGGGGTATGATAGTCAATGAATAAAAATAATGATTTAAAATAATTATAAAATGTTTATAAAGATAACGAGGGGAAATATGATAGTATGGATGTTTATTTAGGGTATATATATGATATTTAGATATCCGGCGTAAAAATATGATATTTAATTAATTATTTAAGACAAATATGACATTTAACCTTGTTAAAATATTGGCATTATAAAGATGTTAAACATTTTCCATAATCATTAAGTGCACCAATTACGCCAAGTAATTTAAACAAGTTTTATTTTCTATTTTTTCAAACAACAAGTTTTATTAGAAAATGTTAGCAAAATGCTAATGAAACAAGAAACAAACCACAAAAGGTTTAAAAACCAATAATAAAACGTAAGTATCTTTATCCATTAATATCTTATTTTTTCCATTAAGACTTGTCATATATATATATATATATATATATATATATATATATATATATATATATATATATATATATATATATATATATATATATATAAAAGGTGCATGATTTTTGCATTTCTTTTCACGATGTTCGTACTCATCACATCGCAAACACTTTTGCCTTATTTTAGACTTATCTGATGATTTAATTCTATTTTTAGGTCGTCAAACCGAGAGTTTAATAATAAGCGAGTACATTTTCTCCCTATCTTTTTGTATCCATTGATCCCCTCTGGCCATGTATCAATTCTCGATACTTGTGAAAATAATTCTTAAGCAATCATCAAAGGATCACATTACACAATTTATTTTTCCAGGTTTGTGTTCGTAAGCCATGATTGTGTGTTCTTTTAACAACTAAACATCAAAATTATCTATTAAATTTAGGGTAAATGGCATAAAAAACACTCTCTTTACACAGAAATTCGATTTTGACACCGTGTTTTTTTTGAGTCAATTTTGACACTGTGTTTTCCAGTTTGTTACAATTCTGACCACTTGACTGGTTAACCAGGTTGCATGCTGACGTGGCATGATGACGTGTCAGTTTTGATGACGTGGCATGCTGACATGTCAAAACTGATTTTTTTTCACAAAAAACACTAAGTTTTCATTTTTTTCGATTTTGATAATAAGTTTAATTTTTTCTTTCAACTTTCACACTATGTTTTTTTCTTCCAAATCGAACATCATTTTTTCCAATTTTTTTCAATATTGACAATTTTCTATTTGAAACCGTATAAATATTTTTTTAATACATTTAAACCCATATAAATATGTTTTTTTTTTCATTTAAAAACCATAGTTTTGTATAAATACATTTTTTTACACTCAAACCATATTTTTATGTATAAATATGTATTAGTTATATAAAAATTGTATTTTATTTAAATATGCAACTTTAAAATGTGTTTGGAGGCGTGTAGTCGATCAAAACTCGGATATCAAGTTTGCAACCCATTAAATTTTTACATCTTATTAGAAGCTTATGGTTAGTTTGATTCTCATGATATAACTAATGCTTTGAGTGTAAGAAAAAAAGAAACACCTTGTATTAAAATAAAAATGTGGTTTTTAAACGAAAAAAATATGTTTATACGGGTTAAAATGTAGTAAAAAAATATATTTATACTGTTTCAAGTGGAAAATAGACAAAATTGAACAAAATTTGATAAATGATGTTCGAATGGAACAAAAAAAACATAGTGTCAAAATTGAAATAAAAAATTAAACTTAGTATCAAAATCGAAAAAAAGTGAAAACTTAGTGTTTTTTGTGGAAAAAAATAAATTTTGACACGTCAGCATTCCACGTCATCAAAACTGACACGTGATCATGCCACGTTAGCATGTAACCTGGTTAACCGGTTAAGTGGCCAGAATAGTAACAAATTGGAAAACACAGTGTCAAAATTGACACAAAAAAAACACGGTGTCAAAATCGAATTTCTGTATAAAAAGAGTGTTTTTGTGCCATTTACCCTTAAATCTACATGTATTCAGCACGTAAATTAGAAAAGACGAGTGGTGTGGTCCAATTGATAATTGTTGTTGGTTTGTTCTACAAAGAATGATAGAATGCTTAGTGATGGAAAGTCTTGGTGATAAATTTTTTGTTATATCCTTTTCACAGTATATTGTACAATTTCCTAATTCAAAATCTCACAATGTTGTAATATTACTTTTTGTTTGATTGCAACATTCATTTGGCAATAACGCTTTAATTTATAAAGTCGTACAATGTTAGTCCAAATCAATATGCACCATTTTTTTTTAGATTTGAGTCGATGTGGAATAAGGAACCCCCCAAAGAACTGATGAATTTTGGCAGTCCCAAAACATAAGAATTGGAGATGAAATCGCAGCAGTTATAATCATTCAAACACACACTACACACATGTATAATCACTATATCGATGTAGATGGTTAAGGGGATATTACTCGGTGATGAAGCCAATAATGATCCCAATATCTAAATCGATGTGATGAGGTATTCTGGTGGATTGGACGATGACAATAAGGTCAGAATGAGGGAGTGTCGATGTCGACCTTGTTTGTTTAAGGGCTTAATAATGTGTTTGGAACAAGGGTATTATGGTCCATTTGATTATTTTTTTTTAATTCAAAATGATTTAAATATCAAATATTGATTATATATATAAACAAAGTGGGTGTGAGACCCATGTATTACATGAGTTTATTTAAAAAAAATTAAATATGAGATTTTAACAATTTGAAAAGTTTGAATTTATAAAAAAAAATGAGAAAAATTTTGAATTATTAAAATTAATGAGGCTTTAATGTATTGCATAAATTACATATATAAACCATTTCTAATAAATACCTTACATTTTAATTTAATAAAATGAAAAATACAATAAAATGACAAGTGGAAAATTAAAAATTCTAAAATTCTAAAAAACGTCATGTGTACAAATGAAGGAGAAGATGACATATGACAAAAAGTTTTTTATTTATTAGGGAGGATTGTTCTACAAAGAAAGATAGAATGCCTAGTGATGGAAAGTCTTGGTGATAAATCTTTTGTTATATCCTTTTCACAGTATATTGTACAATTTCCTAATTCAAAACCTCACAATGTTGTAAGATTACTTTTTGTTTGATTGCAACTTTCATTTGGCAATAGCGCTTTAATTTATAAAGTCGTACAATGTTAGTCTAAATCAATATGCACCATTTTTTTTAGATTTGAGTCGATGTGCAATAAGGAACCCCCCAAAGAACTGATGAATTTTGGTAGTCCCAAAACATAAGAATTGGAGATGAAATTGCAGTAGGTATAATCATTCAAACACACACTAGACACATGTATAATCACTATATCGATGTTGATGGTTAAGGGGATATTACTCAGTGATGAAGCCAATAATGATCCCAATCTCTAAATCGATGTGATGAGGTATTCTGTTGGAGCGGACGACGACAATAAGGCCAGAATGAGGGGGTGTCGATTGTATTTCCGGAGTGTCGATGTCGACCTTATTTGTTTAAGGGCTTAGTAATGTGTTTGGAACAAGGGTATTATGGTCGATTTGATTATTTTTTGTAATTCAAAATGACTTAAATTTCAAATATTGATTATATATATATATATATATATATATATATATATATATATATATATATATATAAAACTAGGTGTGAGAGCCATACATTACATAAGTTTATTTAAAAAAAATTAAATATGAAATTTTAACAATTTGTTGTAAATGTGTCAAAATGCTTCACTTAGGTGTTACCCAACACATGGTCTACGGACAATCCACATTGATTTCATGATTGAGAAGAACACATCACATCAACCAAGATCAAACAATCAACTATATTAGTAACCCCCACTGAGATTAACAATGTACTTTGAGTAATCCTCCAAAACAGGAAATGAACTTTGAACTGTAGTAACTCTTGAATCAATTCCCAAATTGTACATCAAACAACCAACATGAAACCTTGAACATTTTCATTTAATTTTATCGAGTTGCTATGCATTTGATTATTTAGGTATATCATAAGTTGTTAGGTTCCCGTGTTGATTTTACTACTTTAACCTATACAAAGGATAAATACATATAATACCTACAAATAGGAGAGTGTTGTCTTTTCTTTGTGAAATATATAATAGCTAATTTGAAAGTAGCGTTTCTATTTTACAATAATAAGGTTTGAATGACTGATTTTAAATAATCATTCTGTAAAATCATTTAAAAATCAAAACTATTCATTTTTATATACTATTACGTTAGTAATGCAAAAGTTAAACCATAATCTTTTTGTTTTATTAGTTGTCTTAATTCTAAAATTTATATAACTATTATGTAAATCTGATTATTTATTTAGCTTATTTTAAAATAATTTACATTATAATCGTACTTATTTATTTGTGGAGTAAAAGTAGAATGATGACAATATATTAATTAATTTTGTATTTATCATATATATATATATATATATATATATATATATATATATATATATATATATATATAAAAGTTATATTATAATATAAGTTTTTAAATAAGAAATAACGAGGTTACCACCTTATAAAAATAAAAATAGTATAACAACCAATTAATTAATTCTCTATTTCATTATGATCTTTAAACGATTAATTTTTGTTATATGAAAATTTGGCTAAATATATAAAATTAATCATGTTATAATTTGTCAAATTATAAAAGTAATCATGATTTATGTTTTACATATATGAAAATCATATTATGAAAAAGAGTTCAAGCATCAACCTATTTTAAAATAAATTTCACATATTATTTTAGTTTTGAAACAAATATTTTGAAAAAATAACAATTTATTTTGTTTAGGATTAATGTATACTTATATATGAATGGGAGATGATACAAGAACAATATATTCTGTGTTCTTTAAAGTATAGCATGTTCCTGTTAAGAACATATACAAATTTGCATTCATAAATAAGTTTAATTTTTTTAACCAATTTGCTAATATTTATTGCAACACACCCTCCCTATAAACCTTAAACTCATAAATAAATGTCTGAAACTAATCATCGAAAGAAACCATTTGGTATCGTTGCATCACTAATAGTCGAAATAAAATATTCTAGAGATTTGGTCCAATGATTCCTCTATGTTCGTATGAAGATGACATGTTCCCATTCAAGTTGATAAGAAAACAATGTATAATTTGATTATGTTTTACAATGACAATCAATAAAGCCCAGGAACAAATAATTCAAAATATAGGTATTTATCTCCCATAATCGGTTTCTCATCTGTCCAACTTTATGTGGCATTGTCTAAATGGATATCACATGTCAATACAAAAGTATTAGAGCACTCTGACGAACAGTTCAATAACAGTGAAGTATATAAATCAAATATGGTCGACAAAGAGGATATCATTGCTCTATAGCTATTTATCTTCCACAATCATTTGGAGGCAAGACCATTTTATTTGGAGGTGACTTTAGACAAATTCTTCAAGCAACACAAAGAGGTAATCATCCAGATATTGTGCAGGGATCATATTCATCCAAAATATGGCATGAATGTACAATTTTACGTTTAACCGTAAACATGAGGCTTTTGTTTGGTTGTCTAACTAATGATTTGGATGAGACAAAAACATTTAATGAGTGGATTGTTAAAATTGGTGCAGATAATGCTGGTGGTTCTAATGATGGTGAAGTTGAAGTTGAATTTCCAGAAGACGTTGTCGTTTACTCTACAGGTGACCATATTCATTTAATTGTATCCACGATTTATCCATCCTTTGAAAACATTTTAGGATTGATGATAGATGAAGAGAAAACATATATGAGTTCAAATTCTTTACGTGAGATAGAGATACCAATTTTTTTTTTGAGGAAGCAATCTACTCTTCAGTAGTGTTGAATGGTTTTAAGACATCTAGAATTTCCAACCATAAACTTAAACTAAAAATAGGTGTTCCAGCCATGTTACTTCGTAATATCGACCAAACCAAAGGACTATGTAATGGTACTATATTGTTAGACTTGGAAGAGACGTCATTGAAGCCTGAATCATATATGCTAGATTCTTCGACGAGACTACTTATATACCTTGCATGAAGTTAACTCCGTCTAATAAAAGAATCTCATTTTGTTTTTAGCGAAGCCAATTCTCCATAGTTGTTTACTTTGTTATGGCCATTAACAAAAGTCAATGACAATAATTATCAAATGTTGGATTATACTTGCATAGGCATGTCTTCACTTATTGTCAGTTATATGTTTTTTGTTTCTCGCGTCACAAGTGAAAAAAGATTGAAGGTACTCATATATGATGAGGAAGGTCTTCCAACTAGTTAAACAAAAAGTTATGTTTACAAGTAGGTCCTTCAATGATTATAGATATTGTCACACCCCAAAACCGGAACGACGGAAATGTTCGGGGGTGGAGGACGTCATGTCAAGTATCACGAGATATGTATATGGTAAGCAAGTAATGAACAACCATTTCATTTAGAAAGAAAGTGTTTGCAATGTGTGTGTTCACAAAAGATAGAAGTCATAAACAAATAACAAAACAAGAATTGAAGCTGTAATGCTCCATCTTCTAAATTCCCAGCACGAGCACCTGTCTAATTGTCTCCTGAGAATACAAGTTATTTGAAAGAGTTGATCAGCAATTAAGCTGGTGAGTTCATAAGATTTTAGTGATGTGAGTAAGCTGTAAAATGTGGTTGAAAATGTATCTGCACAAGTGATGTAAGCTGTAGGTTCTGTTTTGAAATGTTCGCATGTTCCTCTAGAAAATCCTATATTTCCTACTTTAATGGAAGTTAAGTAAAATGACACTACAAGCCTTTCTATGCGTACTAAGTGGGTACAAGTTATATATACTTAGAGTAAATAAACAATTGATTGTGCGCATCTGCCCTAAACTCACAACCCAACGGGGAACAACAAGTAAGGCGGATAGCACACATTCCATTGGTTGTTAGATCGTTGTCATATATAACCTTGGTGTATTCACTTGTTACTCATGGAGTTATTTGTAATGGTTCCTTTATGTTTAATGGAGAGCTCTTTTAAGAAAACCTATATTTCTTATAGTAAAATAATGACTACGGTGATTACTTTTATAATAGCTTTGTTTATACTGCTATATATAATCTGATATCGGGTAGAAAGTTAATTGGGGGAATCTGCCCTAAGCCCACAATCCAACGGGAACAAGACTTCGGGGGAAAACACACATTTAACTATCTATTGGATATTAGTTTTATATATAAACATGGTGTATAAACTAAGGTGTTATAGAGTTAATTCACCTAAAGTCTCTAAAACTGTACTGGCTTAATAAAATGGACTAAGCCCTTTTCTGGGAAATCTGTAGTTTTGTATACCAAAAATACTGACTTTGATAAGTAAGTTTTGTACTAGAATAACTGTGCGTTGATTCTGTGTCCTATGACCTGATCTATACTTGGTACCCTTATGATGACTTAATGTATACTAAGCATAGATATATATAGATTCAGGTAGATAATAGATTGGGTGACCTCGATGCAAGCCCATATCCAATGGGAACAGGAATTACAGCGAAGAGCACACATCCTATTAGCTGTCGGAATCTACTAGCATATATGTATCCTATAGCGTATAATTTAAGGAATAATAAAGTTAGCATTATGGTCCTAACTTTTAAAAGTAGCCTTCTACCAAGACTCGACTGTTTTGAAAGTAGTCTTCTACCAAGACTCTACTGTTTTGAAAGTAGTCTTCTACCAAGACTCGACTGTACGACTATTATTAATTAAATCTAATTTACCTCATCGATTATTTGAATAAGACACATGGTAAAGGTATTAATAATATTGTAATGGGAATTTTATATCCTTCTGTAATTGTCGTGTTGATAGTGTAAGTACAGTAGTATTTGAAATAAGGGACTACTTTTAGTACTATTGTGCCTTATTTGACAGTTAAGGCATAATGTGATGGCTAGATCCTATGCTAGACGCTCCCTTGTCAAGAGATTCTAGGAACTACACGCGACCCCTGCATGAGTGCAAGCCGCGAACATCCGCATTACTATGATCATGTATACCTAATATAACTATCACAAATGAAGAAGTGATTCATTGGTATAGTTAGATCCTGAAAACGTTCCATGCTATAGCACCTTATTATGTTCTGTTCTGTTATCGTGTATTGATATCGTATTTATGTAAATGTATTCTATGTAAGCGTATTGTATTTGTATAGACTTGTGAACTGAACTGACTCTTTGTGTGCTTCATTGTACTAGAAGTAATGAATGACATTCTCCTAAACTATACCTATAATAGTTTACTAATGTTCTAACTGTACTGTTACTGAAAAGACTCATTTATCTACCAAGTTATGCTGATACTTTAAAAACAGAGTTTTGTACAACTATAAAGTAACACAACCTTCAAAATAGTTTTGAAATGTATTGACAACTTATAAATGACATAAGTAACATTTTGAAAGATGTTTATAACAAACATTTACACAATTATCATTTTTTTCAACTTGTATTCCCCCCCTTAAAACAGTTAAAATAGTTTAAAAGATTCATTATGGGGTATAAACTCACCTGATGTGGGTGATTCAAACGGGTATGCGCGTACGGATGAGAAGTTCCACGAATGAAGTCCCGTGACACAATAAGTCCTAAATGACATATAAGGACACATATTGACATGAATATAATGTTTATAAACAACTATATGAAAGGAAACACCTTCCGGGACTAGGAAACACCTTGGCTAGGTGTTGGAATCACATGTGATTCAACAAAGGGAAGTGAAATGGCAGTAATTGGTGTTTACGGTTTTGTAACCAACTCCACTTGAGTTTACGGTTGTAAAACCATGAGTTTACGGTCGTAAACTCATGGTACTTTGACCATTTGGTGGTTTGAAGTCCTAGAAGTCATTTTGAAGCATCCTAACTTCAATTCTTAGCCGTAGGAAGTGATTAGGGCAACATATCACCCCTTTATAGGGTTTACGGTTTTTGGACCATATGTCCTTGGGTTTACGGTAGTAAACCCAAATGGTTCATGGTCAAATGATGTTTTCAAGTCTTAAACGCTTCCCGGTAAAGGTCTAGGCTAGTTTCTAAGCTTAAGGAAAAAGTTATGGGGCATTATAACCCTCATTGGGGTGTTTACGATTTTGGGAGCTCCCCAAACCGTAAACACATAAACATGGGACATTTTTGTGGTTTTCTTGTGCTAAACACATCAAAGGAAGGTTCTATGTTTGTTTCTAAGGTTTGGCAAGAGTTTAGGGGCACTTTGGCAACTATTTTAGGGTTTACGGTCAAAGAAGATTCTTGGGCTGTAAACACCTTTGATCATGGATATCATGGGTGTTTTCTTGGTGTTCCTAAGGTTTAAACATGTCAAGGGTTTCTTCTAATCTTGTTTCAAAGGTCTAAAGGGATATTGGGCACATTATTGCCACATTTTTAGTGTTCACGGTCCAAGAAGATCTTGGGCCGTGAACACCTTGTCCTTGAGATTTTTGAGTGATTTCATGATGTTTAACACTTGATCTAAACATAATAGGGCTAGAAACACTTACAAGTTGAAGATCATGAAGAAAAACGGGACGATACTTGAGAGAGAAATAACTTTAGTCTTTGGAAATGTGAAAAAGTGAATAAAATATCTAAGTCTCACTTATATAGCCTTTAGGGTTGACGGTCCCAATTCCATTTTGGACCGTAAAATCCAAACTCTTGAAGTTTTGGGCACTTATTGCTACATAATAAACCCTAGGGTATCCACTCTCCTGATATCTTCTGAAGCACTAACTTTAAAACACTTAAACTTATTCCAAAGAGTTTGAAAGTTTGCAGAAATAGTTTTGACTCATATTGAAGTGGATGGTTGTACAGAATAGAAAATTTTCGGTTGTCACATCATCCCCTGTTAGAATGAATTTTGTCTCGAAATTAGCTCTCTTAAATTACTACTGGGGTTGAGCTCCTCTGCTTTGTAGAATACTCACTCGTAGACCTGGCAACCTTGCCCTGGTGTTCTTAATAGGATTCATACTTGGTCCATCTATCATTACCTCGCATATACAAGCCGTATATAATTAAGATTAGTAGGACTGTCAGATGTACGACCCTGCCCCAGGTCCACAACCCACGGGGAAACAGGAGATAGGGCGGAAACACATATACTAGATCTGCGTAATCATACTCATATACCACCCTCGCGTATACACTAAATAATAATAGGCGGGCTGTATTTGTCCATAGCATCTGTGCTCGAACTTGGTCTGTTGGACGAGTGGTATTTCGTGAGGGTCTGCGGACATCTGACGATAAGGCTTCGGAGGACAAAGTACTCTTCGCACGAGTACTTCGGGGGTTTAGAATGCGAAAGATAAAATTTTTGATTCAGGTTGGACTTTCAATACGAATGATGAAAGTTTCGAGAACTTGCCGATCGAGGCGATAGAAACATATGAACTCAGTATGGTGAGGACCACGCCAACTCATGATGAAAGAAAACAACGGAATATGTACTGAACAAAGCTTTGGTCAAATGAAAGAAACGTCTGATAACGACGATGTATTCTTGGTGTGTTTGGTACTGTACTCCTAGTATGTTCAATAATGTACTCCTTGTAACTGTTCTCGAGTTTCCTGTTTTCTATTTTGAAATTAACACTCCTATGTATCGTACCACTATGTGCACATACATACAAATAAAAGTGCTTTACTTACTGAAGGGATACTTTTATACCATGATCCCCCATGGTACCACTACCATCGCCCGCCATATACAAGTTGTAAATACTTAAGATGAGCCAGGCAGTCGACTGAGCATATCTGCCTTAAATCCTCAACCAATTAAGGAAATGGGACCTAAGCGGAGTCACTCACTATAAGTCTGCAACATCTTAGTTGCGCACAACCCTGATGTATATGGTGAGCCATAATAGCTTCTCTAAAGGATCTTTTAGTTCTCTTGAATATTACGACCTATTTCAACATGTGAGTTGTTATAGTTACTTTTAAGTGTCATCCCCAAATCTTAATCTTATATGAATATAAATTTATTTTAAATGTAATTAATATTTTGAAAACGTACCACTACTCGACGATGACTCCGGGGTAGATTCTCCTGCGGTGATCATCAGAATACGTCCATCTGCGCCTGGGTTCCTGATTATCGGGCAGTCCCTCTGATTGTGTCCAGCCTCACCACAACCATAGCAGGCTTGGTTTTCTTCAACTCCGGGGACTTGGGAGATCGGTTGAGTCGGTGCCCTGCAGTAACAGACTGTGTGTCCCTTTCTGTGGCAGTTCAGACACTACATTTCTCGGCATACTCCGGTGTGGTGAAATTTGCACTTTCCACACTTTGGAAGGTTTCCAGCATAACGACTGGCAGATGCTGAAGCAGTAGGCATCGTTGCGGTGTACATAGTACTCGCTTGTTGCTCTTGCAGGGTGTCTTGTGTTGTTTGTTTCTTTTTCCTCTTGTTCCCCGACTTTTGGTTATAGTCCTCTTCCCTCGATGACTCGGGAATAGGGACTTTTACGCTGTGGCGGACTCCATGATCGATGAGGCGCTGAGTCAAGCGTTTAGCACTAGCGAACGTGGCTGGGTTAGAAGACAACACATTTCCTTGGGTCGGAGCAGTCAGACCCCAAATGTACCTTTCTATCTTCTTGTTCTACGAGGTAATCATCTCGGGGAATAGAGCTGCTAGTTCGCTGAATCGGTCAGTGTAGGTCACTATGTTTGAGTCAACCATAATGAGATCCCATAACTCTTGTTCCAGTTTTTGAATCTCGCCTAACGGGCAATATTCTTCCCGCATTAACTCTTTTAGGTTTTCCCAACCTATTGAGTTTGCTACTGATAGGGTCAGTGACTTAACATGGCTGTTCCACCATGTTAGGGCCTTGCCATCAAAGGTGCAGGTAGCAAACTTCACTTTGCTTCCTTCTGAGGATAAACAGATTTCGAAAACCGACTTTGTTTTCTCGAACCATTGCATGAGGGCAATGACTCCTTCAGTCCCTTTATAGGACAATGGTTGGCATCTAGTGAAGTCCTTGTAGGAGAACTCTGTCGGGCACACAGAGACCGCACCTTGAATAGGATCAGTAGGTGTTTCACCTCCACCTGTACTGGTGGGGTGATATTGGGCCATGGTTGTTGCCACCGCCGCAGCCACTGTAGCATTTATCGTTGCCATATCGATTTTCGAAGAAGGCGGTATCGAAGTTATCAGAGTAGTGTGTCTGGGTGATCTGCGAGAAGGCATCTTTGCTAAAAGAAAACAAATATGAGACGAAATAAGTCTATAGCAATGGACACAAGCCGAAAGCTGAAAAGACAAGGTTATCCTAGTTCTGGATGTATCGGGTCCTGACTTCCACAGGGTTCTAGAAACAATTCATACATGAGTCTATACCTAATAAACTCTATGAATTTGAAATGACTATCCTCGAATGAATATTTGTTTCCTGAATAATTGTTACTAGCTGCATGAAAGAAAATAATTCTAACACGTGTAATGTGAGCAGTGTTTCCACTCGCTCGATAAATTAACCTAATTAGTATTTATTAGTGTGACGCTTAAGACGTTTTGGTTACTTCGGCTGATATTTCCTTGAAATCTTCTCATGAATTTGTCCTTGTTTCTCCTGAACTCTTCTGTTGTCTACTATGAGGAAGTGGTTACGTTTATTTGGGCTTGTTGTGCGAGAATGAAACTGACTAAAGAACCTATGAGCTTTAAGGTAACTTTATGGGGTGATCCTTACAGAATCCTCCTATAATTTTACAAGGTACACCAGTTTGTACTGTATATAATTGAAGATCAAATAAACCTTCGAATAATTGATCCCACCTCAACACTACTTCCTTAAAAGGAATGGATAGCGAAGCGTCGGTCACAGATTCTATGTCTATAAGATCTTGATTATATATAAAGCTTTATGAATATACCCTGTAAGATTATAGACCTATCCGCAAGGGTCTTATAAGTTATCACATAAGTTATTTATCTGGACCAAAATACTCATATAGGATTCTAACGTAATGTACTTGGTATGCTCTAAACTTGTTATAACGCTATCGTATCATAAAATACTCCCATAGTACTCTAACTCTAATTGTACTTGTTCTGGCGTTCTCTTGGCTGGTTTTTCGATAAGTTTTAACTCTGTTGCAACACCACATCATTCTCAAACACATGTCAGTCACATCTCGAATGAATATAGTTGATCAGGCTATATTGATCCAAGCTATGATTACATAACTGTTCCGGTTGACGACAGTGTCCAACCTTTAAATACTTTTAGTTCTGTTCTCCTCGTGACCCTAGTTCTATTATGTACATGTATGAGCAAGTAGGTATATTTTTATAACTTGTAGTTATACTCTAAAATATATCATTATCCAGAGAACTTAAGCCCCATTGTATTTATAGATGTATATCTTTTATCGGTTGATATACTTAGTTCACTATAAACAATGCTCTGATACCAATCTGTCACACCCCAAAACCGGAACGGCGGAAACGTTCGAGGGTGGAGGACGTCATGTCAAGTATCACGAGATATGTATATGGTAAGCAAGTAATGAACAACCATTTCATTTAGAAAGAAAGTGTTTGCAATGTGTGTGTTCACAAAACATAGAAGTCGTACACAAATAACAAAACAAGACTTGAAGTTGTAATGCTCCATCTTCTAAATTCCCAGCACGAGCACCTGTCTAATAGTCTCCTGAGAATACAAGTTATTTGAAAGAGTTGATCAGCAATTAAGCTGGTGAGTTCATAAGAATTTAGTGATGTGAGTAATCTGTAAAATGTGGTTGAAAATGTATATTCACAAGTGATGTAAGTTGTAAGTTCTGTTTTGAAATATTCGCCTGTTCCTCTAGAAAATCCTATATTTCCTACTTTAATGGAAGTTAGGTAAAATGACACTACAAGCCTTTCTATGCGTACTAAGTGGGTACAAGTTATATATACTTAGAGTAAATAAACAATCGATTGTGCGCATCTGCCCTAAACTCACAACCCAATGGGGAACAACAAATAAGGCGGATAGCACACATTCCATTGGTTGTTAGATCGTTGTCATATATAACCTTGGTGTATTCACTTGTTACTCATGGAGTTATTTGTAATGGTTCCTTTATATCTAATAGAGACTTCTTTTAAGAAAACCTATAATTCTTATAGTAAAATAATGACTACGGTGATTACTCTATAACACCTTAGTTTATACACCATATTTATATATAAAACTAATATCCAATAGATAGTTAAATGTGTGTTTTCCCTCGACGTCTTGTTCCCATTGGATTGTGGGCTTAGGACAGATTCCCCCAATTAACTTTCTACCCGATATCAAATTATATATAGCAGTATAAACAAAGCGATTATAAAAGTAATCACCATAGTCATTATTTTACTATAAGAAATATAGGTTTTCTTAAAAGAACTCTCCATTAGATATAAAGGAACCATTACAAATAACTCCATGAGTAACAAGTGAATACACCAAGATTATATATGACAACGATCTAACAACCAATGGAATGTGTGCTATCCACCTTACTTGCTGTTCCCCGTTGGGTTGTGAGTTTAAGGCAAATGCGCACAATCGATTGTTTATATACTCTAAGTATATATAACTTGTACCCACTTAGTACACATAGAAAGGCTTGTAGCGTCATTTTACTTAACTTCCATTAAAGTAGGAAATATAGGATTTTCTAGAGGAACAGGCGAATACTTCAAAACAGAACTTACAACTTGCATCACTTGTGCATATACATTTTCAACCACATTTTACAGCTTACTCACATCACTAAAATCTTATGAACTCACCAGCTTAATTGCTAATCAACTCTTTCAAATAACTTGTATTCTCAGGAGACTAGTAGACAGGTGCTCGTGCTGGGAATTTAGAAGATGGAGCATTACAGCTTCAAGTCTTGTTTTGTTATTTGTTTATGACTTCTATGTTTTGTGAACACACACATTGTAAGCACTTTCTTTCTAAATGAAATGGTTGTTCATTACTTGCTTACCATATACATATATTGTGATACTTGACATGACGTCCTCCACCCTCGAACGTTTCCGCCGTTCCGGTTTTGGGGTGTGATAGATATTCGGGTGTTTGATTGTTTTTTCTCATACATTTCAATGTTACCAATAATGCTAAGTCTGTTTATATTAATTTATCTTTTTTTATAGTGCCAACTTTTTAAAACCTTTATATGTACATTTTTATATGTTTCCCCGTGTTTTACGCGTGTCATTATCTAGTTAAAATTAATGAGTCTTTAATATAATGAATAAATTACATATATAAACCATTTCTAATAAATACCTTACATATATATTACCATACATATTAAATGTGACATTTTAATTTAATAAAATGAAAAATACAACAAAATGACAAGTGAAAAATAGAAAATTCTAAAATTCTAAAAAATGTCATGTGTCCAAATAAAGGAGAAGATGACATGACAAAAAGTTTTTTATTTATTAGGGTGGATTGTTCTACAAAGAAAGATAAAATGCTTAGTGACGGATAGTCTTGGTGATCAATCTTTTGTTATATCCTTTTCACAGTATATTATACAATTTCCTAATTCAAAATCTCACAATGTTGTAATATTACTTTTTGTTTGATTGCAACTTTCATTTGGCAATAGCGCTTTAATTTATAAAGTCGTACAATGTTAGTCCAAATCAATATGCACCATTTTTTTTAGATTTGAGTCGATGTGCAATAAGGAACCCCCCAAAGAACTGATGAATTTTGGCAATCCCAAAACATAAGAATTAGAGATGAAATCCCAACAGGTATAATCATTCAAACACACATTACACACATGTATAATCACTATATCGATGTTGATGGTTAAGGGGATATTACTCGGTGATGAAGCCAATAATGATCACAATCTCTAAATTGATGTGATGAGGTATTCTGGTGGAGCGGACGATGACAATAAGGCCAGAATGAAGGAGTGTCGATTGTGTTTCCGAAGTGTCGATCTCGACCTTGTTTGTTTAAGGGCTTAGTAATGTGTTTGGAACATGGGTATTATGGGCCATTTGATTATTTTTTGTAGTTCAAAATGATTAAAATATCAAATATTGATTTATATATATATATATATATATATATATATATATATATATATATATTAAAAAACTAGTTGTGAGACCCATATACTACATGAGTTTATTTAAAAAAAATTAAATATGAAATTTTAACGATTTGAAAAGTTTGAATTTATAAAAAAAAATGAGAAAAAATTTGAATTATTAAAACTATTGAGGCTTTAATGTATTGAATAAATTACATATATAAACCATTTCTAATAAATACCTTACATATATATTACCATACATATTAAATGTGAAGTTTTAATTTAATAAAATGGAAAATACAATAAAATGACAAGTAGAAAATAGAAAATTTTAAAAAATGTCATGTGTCCAAATGAATAAGAAGATGATATGTGGCAAAAAGTTATTTATTTATTTATTTATTAGGGATGATAAGATACGATTAGGGTAAACATGATATTATGGATGTTTGTTTAGTATATAATGTATATATATGATATTTAAATATTAGGTAGGGCAAAATATGATATTTGATTGTTTATTTAGGATATATATATATATATATATATATATATATATATATATATATATATATATATATATATATATATATCAATTTTTCCCGGGTTATTTCCATACAAGATCAAATATTCTGATTTGTCTTTTCTTTTTAAACCTAATTTTTTTTTTTCTGAAAACACCTAATTTTTATGTGTTACTTATTATTTCAAACCTAGCAGGTCACCAATAGGTAAATTAGACATTTTTGTTTCATAAAAGACCCTATATTTTGTAGTTGTTTCTATTTTACACCTAAAATGTTTTTTTTTTCAAAATAAACTCAACTTTAAAATTGGTTATAATCTTCAAGAACAAATATAGAAGGTACTTGTTGACTACACCGAAAAAGAAAGTATACATGTATACACTAAAAAATGTTATCTAACTTATTATCCTTTGAGTGAATATAACCAAAAAGGATTACAAAATTTTATTTTTGTCTAAAAGATATAATTAAACTTTATCTTGAATATATATTACTAGTTTATAACCTGTAGGAACCACGATTATACAATTAATTAAAATTTTAAAATAAAATCTAAAAATTATTAATCAATTATTTTAAATAAATTATTAATTAAGAGATTTTTGTAGTTATATAAATTTTAATCATTGATTTAAAAAAAATGTGAAATGATATCACTTTATAATTTGTATTAAGTTTATTTTAATTTTTATTCTAATGTTATTAATTTAATGTAATTAGAATGTGAAATTTAAAATTTAAAATTTGAAATGAAGAATCAATATGTTTACAAATGTCATGTATTAATTAGGAGATATAATATGATGACACATGACAAAAATAGAATAAAATATATATTAATTAAAATGCTTAATAAGATGACACATGTCAACAGGAGAATAAAACTATTTTTTTTATTAGATAGGGAGATATCATTAAACATGATATATTGTTTATAGAAAATGTTATTATTACTGATAATAAAAAGTTTGATGTTAATTTGATATTTTTTTGTAACATGGATAATACACAGTTAAGAAGAATCTTTTAGCATAATAACAATTTTTTTTTATTTGTAGAAAAAAAATACCTTATAATTTAACAAACTGTTTATAAAATATTTTTTTAGTTTGTCTATTATACGTATTTGGTGAGTTTGGACATATTTTTCTCTCACTTTTCAATATTATTTTTTTGGCCGAATTTTTTAATCAATTTTTTTAGAACAATTAACAAACACACTCACCATCATACTCGTAAACCAAAGTCATAAAATATTTTATAGCATTAGCCCATTATTAAATAAATGTTATAATTATGTCAAATAAAAAAATAAAAATATTAATCCTAAACATTGTATTAGTTTTGTTTAGATATAAGAGATTCAAGTTTAAGACTTTCTTAAAAAATGTTAACATCACATATGAATACATAAAACTATATTTTAGAAATGAAACCGTTTGAGCATAAGTTGAAAATACAAATAACAAGAATGGTATCGCACACTTAAAAATCAAAATAGTATGGTTTACATTATTAACAATGGTTGAAATGTGGTGAATGAGCAAAACGGATAAAACTATGAAATTTTGTTATAGAGAAAAGAAAATTGAATAGTAGACATACTATCTCGTTTTATTAATCTGTCTTATGTATACATGGTGTTTAGATTAATACATGATGTTTGTATATCACTGTTATTGAATCTTAAGGATAATCATTATAATTACCAAAATAAAATTTAGGATTTCATTTTAATTTAAAATGATATAATCATGTTTTTATGCATTAACGAAGTTAAGTTTCATTAAATTGGTGTAGTTAAGTACCTTATACAACTAGTGTTAAAGGTTGTAACCAATTTTAAAGTTAAGTTTATTTTGAAATTAAAAAAACATTTTAGGTCTAAACTGGAAAAAAGTACAAAATATAGGGTTTTTTATGAAATGAAAATACTTGATTTCCCTTTTGGTAACCTGCTAGGGTGTAAAATAACAAATAATATGTAAAAGTTAGGTCTTTTTCGGAAAAGAAAAAAAAGTTATATGTCTAAATAGAAACATAATCAAAATATAAGGTCTTTTATGGAAATAACCCATTTTTTGTCATAAGTAAAGTCCATTTGTTTGTTCAAAAATGTAAAATAAAATGTAATTTTGAAATAAATTGATGATATTTTAAAATGTGGATTATAAAAATTAAAATGTTGTTTGTTTTTTCTAAAAAAACCACTCCTGACCATTTAACCATTTGGTGTTGCGCTGCGCAACATACGCGCAACACTTGGTCACTTGCAGCTGTTTGTTTTTTAGAAAATTTCTAACTTAAAAACTGTTGCGTGTGTGCTGAGTGACATAACACTAGACCATCTGCTACAAACATTTTCACACCTTACTTTAATTTATTACAGCAGTCTACAGACGTTAAAACCAAACAGACTTTTTATTATATGTTGCAACCGTTTGGTCACCTAACTCTATTAAGTTTTAATGTTCTAGTGTAGTAATTATTTAGCTTGTTGATTACAGTCGTATTATCTTTTCATTAAATTTTAATAAAAGTAACCCACATCGGATTTACCAATACACTATAATAGTCTTATATTTTTAAGATATAATAAAAAAAAAGTTAGTATTACCAATTCGAACATCAAAAGTGCTATTGTTTTGACTTAGATTAACAAAAATGAATTATATGCAAGTTGATAAAGAAAAGTTTTTATACAGTCTATCACATTGGCAAATGAGCTCTTTAACCCAAGATCAGCCAACCTTCTTGAAAGAGCTGCCATTTTCTCTCTGTAAACATTTGTTGACAATAATGCTAGCTGTATTGGCTATAAGCTACTGCATGGTCTTGAAGATGATGAAGGAAAGAGAACCCTATATCTCTAGAATCCATTGGCTAAACCATTCAAAAATTATATAACTTTTGTCATTCACTGGCTGTTACATTGGATTGGTTTATTTTATATTCTTCTTTTACGCGATTGCGGGCCATTGGTTGATTATGTGTTCATGCAATAAGTTCGACATTTGAATTTAAAGAAGCTTGTCTCTATATTGCATATATGGTTTACGAATTAGATGGTAGGTTTAACAATACTTTAAAATGAGGTTACCCGACGGACTTAGCGACCATTTGACTTATAAACCAAAAATCTATATGCCGGTGAATAAGTATCCAAGAATTTAGGATACGACTATTTATAACTAAGTTCTTGCATGAGAACTTAATTTATAGCGAATGTAAAATATGAAATCATAGAGTTTTGAGATATAACTACTTCAAAACCGTAAGCTCATTCTCGTCAATGTAAAAATAACTTGCTCTCTATTATGACCCTTTGTCAACGGATCAAAAATATTTTCCTTTTACTTTACATAATCAACAGAAATAATTCAATTTTTTAGCAAATCACAAATGGTTTTATGACGACGTCTTATATGTCAGGATTTGTCATTGTATATTCGATTCTTTGCTAGTGTTAGTACAACCATATTATCACAATGAATACAAATGATAGAAACCAGTTTGGTTACCCAAGGAATACCTTCTAAGAAGCCTTTAAACCAATTTGCTTTTTCAACCGCCTTATCCAACGCTATAAATTCAACATCCATAATAGACTTTGTATTGACAATTTGTTTGGAAGATTCCAAGATATTGCAACACCTCCCAAAGTGAAAACATACCTATTTGTGGATTTACTATCCGATAGATATGAAATCCAATTGGCATTACAAAATCCTTCCAAAACAAGAGGATTTGAAATCCAATAACCCTTTACACAATAGGGTATCGATATATATATATATATATATATATATATATATATATATATATATATATATATATATATATATATATATATATATATATATATATATATATAATAGAAGATGTATACACTATCTTAACATACATGCAAGACTCAAATATGGAAACATAATCCCTTACACCCCGCTCCTGAGTTGTAGCAAAGAAAAGAAGAGAAGAGTGAAAGTAAGGAGAGAAAATAAGAGAAAAGAAAGGAAAAGAAATTTGTCTTTTCATGTTCCCGAGTTGGAGAGAAATGGAAAGAAAGTTAAACAATTTGTTCTTTCTTTCCAAATCCTCCCAAATCGGAAGGAAAGTTAGGAGGGAAAGCAATTCTTCCATTTCCATCAATTTTCTTCCTTTAATGAAACTCGGGAACACCAATTTCTCTTACTTTCATCTCACTTCCACCCATTTCATTTCTTTTCTCTCCTTAAGTTGAACTGGGGAGCGGGGTCTTACTAAAAGCGAGTCTTCTATTATATTAAAATCCCAATCTTCAATACTATCCTTAAAATATAAGGATTTAATCCTCAAACGTTAGGGCTTCTTCTACTGTCGGATATTGATGATGCTTCCTGACGTCATTAGGGATGCAACCCCTGATGACCATCAGTGGTACTGACAGAAATAGCTGATAACAAGTTTTGACTTATCAAATCACAAGGGTTCTAACAATCTCCCCCTATTTGATAATGCCAATACTAACTATACTAATTATACTAGTAGTTTATATAATACATAGAATGTAAGTATAAGGTGTACAAAACGATACAATATTTAAGGAAATACTGCATCGATTATATGTTCATACTCAGCTGCTTCAAACATAATTCAGGTTTCGCAAATGTGAAGTCTCTTAGTAGTTCATTTATTCTTTTGCTTAATTCAACTGCTAATGTGATATGATAATCATTGGCAATATCATTACCCTTAATCAGTTGACGAAGATAGACATGATGTTGTGTTGGAGCCCTATGCAAATATACATACATGTCTTTGAAAGCACATCCTTCCATTCTTTTCTTGATAGAACAACCCATAGATAGGTCTATTAATAGTTTTATAGCAACCAAGAGTAGTGTTTGGATGTAAAATTTATTTATCAATTTGTAATCAAAGAGAATAAGATCGTTGATTTCTTCATCTTCATACTTTTATCTTCATCTCTATTTTTGAGAAGGTTCATAAGGAGGAGGTGGAACAACAAAGTTGAACTTTTAAACCTTCCCAATAAGATTTCCAACAACCACTCTAAGTTCGTGACAGAAAGAACTTTTGGAGTTAGAAGTGGCTTGCAAGATTTCTTCCACTCAATGTACACATACTTTGTATGTTCTCAAACATGAATTTACTCAGGAAAGAAAATTAGGACCACCTTTTCTTTTGTTGTGGATGGTTAGGACACTATTATTTTTAGGGTTGGAGCACTTAACCTTTATAATCTTATCATATCCTTCTAATCACAACATCTGATGGGTTTTTAAGGTTACAACTACAATGCGCTAAGTGGAAAACATTCAAAAAATTAAAATTATTAGGGCACGTGCAACATAATTGGATCTATGTATTTCACATAAAGGCAACATACTATGAAACTATCATCCTATGAAACCTATCATATGAAAATTGATTTCAAGGGAATAAGAAACTTACCTGGAAGATTGTTATTGCAAACAACCTTTGAATCCTTCTTGAAAACCTTTCGCAGCTAGCTCCACAAGCGTCGTGCCTCTGATGGTTTACACCTAAGAATAGCAACTAAGGATTAAGTAGAGGGAGGAGGTGATTTTCGGCCATAACTCTTCTAGGGTTAGGAGTGCCGAATTTGGGAGGGTTATGGTCCCTTTATACATGTAAGGTAGTTTAGAGCCAAAGATATGGTTTAAGGAGGAAAACGTAATCCCTTTGCTTGGTGACCAAGCAACTCAAGAACCTTCCATACAAGATCCTTACACGAAAATTCTAGGCCTTTCCCTAGAAGTTTTTGTCCAACTCTCTAAAGGAGGTTCTAGAGCCTTCTTTCCTTGACTATTAATAAATACCCAAACAGACCCTGCATTTTTAATTAATCCAATTAACACCGAAATTAATTCCAAATATTTTCTGATTAATTATTAATTAAACATTATGATTTCTAATTAATATATTTCCAAATTATTTATTCCAATATATTATCCAAATAATAAATTATCTTTCCCTCCAAAAATATTCTTTGTCCAATTGCCAGCTTTGAGGGCAACCCAAAAGGACTGTGCTACCATCAATTCAACTTTATACCAATTATAGTTATTGTCTTAGACACCTAATCTAACAGTTTCCCACTTGGATAAGTCCAATAACTATAACTGCAAGTATAACTTCCAAACTGCTTAGCGAATTGTAGCTACCAAAAGCCGCTGTCGAACTCTGCCCAATCAGTTACGTGTCCTAAGATAAGTAAAAAAATATTCCTTCATTCTACAAGATATCGTAAGGACATGAGACATGGATTGAAATCAATCTCATTGTCTAAAATGCTATTTCCAGATTTTTTGATTTACGACGACTGAATTCAGACTGCTACTTGATCACATCAATTTAGTTTGGGCTCGGCCACGCACTTCAGATGTTGACATCAAATCATCGAGGGGCCCAAGGATATCACTTTTCCCATTATGGGAAAAGGAATGAATAAATTTTGACTCATACACTTGTACTATTTACTTATCAAATCATGCACAACAATACATTTTATAACATCAAGTTACTGATGTGTTTACGTATTATCAATGCACAACTGATTTGTAAACAACAACTCATATATCTCCATTTTAAGAATATAAGATATTATTGTCTCAAAATCACTCATGATAAAATCCATGAAGTAGTTATCCGAGCATGAGTTTATCCAGTACTTAAAATCCCCATTACTAAGTACTCATAAACATTGCAGCAAAACTTTTTTCCATGTCTAATCTCCGTAGACAATCTATAATTCAATTCATGACAGTCTTAATTCGCTACTTACTTCCAAAAGGTACGAGTGACTGTAGAATTTCGAATAATCAAATTATCTAGGAAGTAAAACATGCAAAGTCAAACACAATAATAAGCTAATTAACTATAGTCTCATAACTATTGAATATTAATAAAACTCTTATTATTTAATCACCATATTAATTAGGGTTTATTATTTTTATAATGTTTCGAGTAATAAACTAACCACTTGAATTAGGCATCCGTCATGCCATGTTATGAACATGCAGACTATGGCTTTCTATGGTCCTTCCTTTGTGGACAGATCGACTGCACATTATTCTAATGATGCTCATTTCACAATTCCAAATTCTTGTCACTATTAAAAGTGCTAGAATTCCAACCTTACATGCATTGTCCTTTTGTGATGTCGAGGCATCAAAGTCACCGAGACTTAGCCAACGATATTACAAAATGCTCCATTGGAACTTTGTTACTAAAAACAATTCCATGGTAATGAAGTTGCATATTCAAGATACACTCCTTGAACACCTTCCTTGCGTTAAAGTTTCCAACTCGCATATAGATGTCAACTCCCATTATGGAAACATTTCCATATTTCATATGACCATCAATTATGATAAATAATTATCTCAATCTAAAACATGTCACTATGGTCCTTCCAAACAATTCTATATTTCCAACTGTCCATAAGCAACCAATCTTTACTAAACCTTTGAATGGTATTGACAGTTGGTTAACAACTTTGGTCACACAAAGTTCTAGTCCTTTTCCCCCTCTCAATGCCCAAGGCATTTGGAAAAATCAGAAGAAGTGAATATTATAGCATATGAAATCAATCCATTATGTATTACACAAAGACCTTGTATCTCATGTTACAATATTTCCATATATCAAATTTCCTATGTTGAATCATTTCAACATGAGATTCATATATGTCCTAGACTAAGTTCTATTAAACCCTATAATTTAATCCTTTACATTCGAAACGAATATGAGTTCCCTATCCCTTAGGCCTTACTACAGCGAAACAATTTTCAAGCTTTGCAACTTGAGAATTGAAAACCTTGTTCCCTATAAATAGTATTGCTAACTTGCAACACTTAGCATAACAATTATGCTCCCACAAACTTTAACATGTACCACGAAATCACATGGAATTATATACATATATATATATATATATATATATATATATATATATATATATATATATATATATATATATATGATTTTTGGGGAAAAATATAAGTTTATAAAATATTCTAAAGAGTTTAACATTTTGAAATACTTTTGGTGACTTGATGTCATTTTAATACAATTTGAAACCATTTGATTGAAGATAATTGAAATCCATTTTGTTAGATATGTTGAAATCATTTGTTGGTAACACAAAATCCTTGTGTTAGACTTGTATTTCCCCCCATTAAAATTATAAAAACTATGAAAATACGGGGGTATGAACTTACCTTGTGTGAGTGGTATGATTGATGAATAGATATAGGATGGAAAGTTTCTCGAGTGAAATCCCGAAGCACAACCGAGTCCTATTTAGCATATTATGATATAAATATGTATACATTTAGTGTTCATAATCATATGGGTGTAGAGGAAACAACCTATGGTGTAAGAAACACTTACCAAAGAAGTGTTATAATCGACAATGGAAGGCTGATATGTGTTCACGGCTCAAGAAGGGTTCACGGCCCATTGCGTGTTCACGACCCAAGGTTCTTTATAAAATGAAGAGCACCTGAAGATCTTAAGCAAGTTTCTAAGAAGATTCAAAGGTTTTTGGGCGGGTGTTGCTTGTGTTCTTTGCAAAAACTAGTGAAATTAACGGGTTTTAGTCTAGTATAAGAAGATTGAAGAATGTTTTTGAAATGATAACAAGATCAAGAAATGATACTTGTTAGATATTATGAAGAACTAGTGATTATCACGTGAATATGATGCAAAAGGATGAGTTTAGCTTGTTCTTGAGGAGAGAGAATGTTCTTGGTTGATGATACTTGAGAGAAAAGGGTTGGATTTTCGTTTGAAAGTGTAGAAATGAATTAAAGTCATCCAAGACATATATATATATATATATATATATATATATATATATATATATATATATATATGGAAGGGGTTCACGGTCCGAAGTGGATCACGGCCGTGAACCTCGTATGCGGTCCAAAGCCTGATCATGGACTCGGTTCACGGTCCGAAGACGGTTCATTGTTCACAGCCATGCGAGGTTTGCAGTCATGCGAGCATTGTTTGCGGTCCGAAGAAAAGAAAGAATAAGGGATGCAAAGTTTCTCGGTTTCCAAGTATTTTCCTTCTAATTTCTACCACAATTATCCTAAGGGTCTTAACATGCAAAGGTTATTATTCAAAACTTAATAAAAATCCAAATAATAAAGAGGACTTTAGTTGACCCACGTTTGACTTTGGTTGACAAGGGTTGACTTTACTACTAGAAAAAACGGGATGTTACATTATCCCCTTGTTAGAGAGGATTTCGTCCCGAAATTAGGACTATAGCATTACAGAAAGACTAGGGAAAATGATGGGGATACTTCTGTTGCATTTGATCCTCCCGCTCTCAAGTGAATTCTGGTCCCCGCTTTGCATTCTATTGAACCTTCACTATCAGGATACGACTTTGTTTGGTTCTCTTACTTCCCTGTCAAGGATTTCTACGGGTTCTTCCACGAAGTTGAGGCTCTCGTTTATCTCGATCTCGTCGAGTGGGATCACAAGCGTCTCATTGGATAGACACTATTTCAAGTTAGAGACGTGGAAGGTACGTTGTATGTTACTTAGTTCTTGAGGCAGTCGGAATTTGTAAGCTACTGGAACGATTCTAGCAAGGATCTCGAACCTTGGATTCAGCTTGCCACGCTTTCTAAAACGTATCATGCCCTTCCAAGATGAGACCTTCAATATAACACGGTCGCCAACCTGGAACTCCAAGGGTTTTCTTCTTTTGTCAGCATAGCTTTTCTGTCTATCTTTGGATGCTTTGATTCGCTCCCGAATTTTTACGATCTTCTTAGTGGTTTCTCGAATGATTTCCAGACCAGTGCGAGTACTATCTGGAACTTGACCTCTAGCTAGTTGTGTATCACCCACTTTAGGCCAGCATAGAGGTGATCTACACTTGCGGCCATAGGCTTCGAATGGAGTAGCCTTTATGCTAGTGTTGTAACTGTTATTGTAAGAGAGCTCGACAAGGGGTAAATGAGTATCCCATGCCTTTCCAAAGTCTATCACGCAAGCTCGCAACATATCTTCTAGAGTTTGAATCGTCGTCTCACTTTGTCCATCTATTTGTGGATGGTAGGCTGTACTCATGTCCAACCTAGTTCCCAAAGATTTTTGTAAAGACTGCCAGAAATGAGAGGTAAATCTACTATCTCGGTCAGAAATAATAGATATTGACACACCATGCAGTCTAACTATCCCTTTGAGGTAAGTTCTTTTTAGCTTCTCCATCTTGTCGATTTCTTTTATTGATAAGAAGTGTGCGGATTTGGTCAATCTATCAACGATTACCCAAATAGTATCATAACCACCCGTTGTCTTGGGTAACTTAGTTTTGAAATCCATCATAATCCGCTCCCATTTCCATTCAGGGATGTTAGGATGTTGTAAATAAACCTGAAGGCTTTTGGTACTCTACCTTGACTTTCGCACAAGTAAGGCACTTGCCCATATAGGTAACAATCTCAAGCTTTATGTTCGGCCACCAATAAAGTTTCTTAAGGTCCAGATACATCTTGTCTGAACTTGGGTGAATGGAGTATCGGGTTTTGTGTGCTTCATTCATAACCATGTCTTCGTAACCACTAAACTTTGGTTTCCAGATCTGGTTCATTAAATAATAGACTCCATCACCTCTGACTTCAAAGTTCTTATCCATTCCTCTCAGGGTTTCACCTGCCACATTTTCAGGTTTTTTAGCCTCAAGTTGAGCTTCCTTGATCTGTGTGGTCAGATGTTAATGGATCGTCATGGTCAACGACTTTACTCGGCACCCCGAGTATTCTTTTCTGCTAAGGGCGTCAGCTACTACATTGCCTTTACCAGGGTGATAATGAATCTCACATTGATAATCGTTCAGTAGCTCCACCCACCGTCGTTGTCTCATGTTCAGCTCCTTCTGGTCGATTATATGCTGAAGAATTTTATGGTCTGTAAATACAGTGAACTTCGTGCTATATAAGTAATGTCTCAAGATCTTTAGAGCAAATACCACTACTCCTAGTTCAAGGTCATGTGTTGTATAGTTGACCTCATGTGTCTTTAGTTGTCTCAAGGCGTAGCATATGACCTTTCCTCGTTGCATAAGAACACATCCCAGCCCCTTGGTTAGATGCATCACAGTATACTACAAAGTCTTCTGTCCCTTCAGGAAGAGACAAGATCGGTGCACTGCACATGGCTCGCTTTAGCGTTTGGAATGCTGTTTCATGTTTCTCTCCCCAGCTAAAAGTTACATCCTTTTGTGTCAGAGTGGTAAGTGGTTTAGCAACTCATGAGAAATTTTGGATGAATCTGCGATAGTAGCCAACAAGACCTAAGAGTTGTCAGATTTTTGTAGGTGTTTTGGGTGCTGACCAGTTCTCGATTGCCTTTATTTTGGAAGGGTCCATGTGTAGTCCCTCTTAACTGACCACGTGACCCAAGAAATATACTTTCCTGATCCAAAATTCACATTTTGAGAACTTCGCATACAGTTTCTCTATTCTCAGTGTTTGTCATACTTGACGAAGATTTTGGCCATGCTCCTGTTCACTTCTTGAGTAGATAAGGATGTCGTCAATCAAGACTATGACAAATTTGTCCAGGTACGGATTACACACTCTGTTCATTAAGTCCATGAACACAGCAGCTACATTCGTCAATACGAAAGGCATCACTACAAACTTGTAATGAACATTACGAGTTTTGAATGCTGTTTTGGGAACATCCTCCTCCAGAATTCGTAATTGCTGATAACCAGATCTGAAGTCTATTTTCAAGAAGTAGCTTGCACCTTGAAGTTAGTCGAACAGATCGTCAATGTGAGGTTGAGGCGGCCATCTGGGCTGCTAAGTCTGTTGAATAAATGATCAAAGGCAGAATCGCCAACAATGTTGAAGTTGGTGAGAAGAGGAAGCTTGAGAGATCCTCAAGATTCGATAAGAAAGGAAGATTCTCTAAGTCTAACCTAGATGAGCAAAAGTGTGGAGGTAGTTATGGAACCAAGTGGTGTGAGAAATGCGAGAAGAATTAATTCGGAAAATTCGATGGAGAATTGACTTTCTATAAGTGTAGGAGGACCGGTCACTATTCCAGAGATTGTACATTCGACAATAAGAAGTGTTAGAAATGTGGAGGTGGTGGGCATATTTCGAAGAACTGCCCAAAGAAAAACAAAGCTGAAAGGCAAAATGTGTCGCCGACGCCAAAGGCAAGAGCATTCCAAAGGATCCTTGATGAAGCAGGTGACGATGCAAGGGATCAGGAGTTAGGATCTATATATCCAAAGAGCAAGATATAAAGTAGCCACATAGATGGTATCATGTGGTGTATCCAAATATAAGAGGCGCAATGTAGGATGAACTTGCATATCTATGTAATTGTTTTAAGAAATAATGTAAACCATAGTTATGTTATCTGATATGTTAAGTGACTATGTGAAATTCTTATATGGTAACTTGGAGAACTGTGAGACAATACTTGGGACGAGTATGAGTAGGTGTGAAAGGTAGCAGAGGCCTATACTACCGGAAGCACATGACTCAGACTTCGATCAGGGAAAGTCACAAGGTTACCAAGACGCTAGTAATTGCTTCTGTTTTGTTCATGTCTGTCATTACCATTGTTTCGGTAATGACTAAGAAGATGATTATTATTCCGATCCTAGTGGTCATATCATATCGAGTCCGAGTAAAATATGTATTCTAAATGGTTCAAAGAACCAAGTTCGATGTAGCATCTAACTTAAGCCAAAAGATTGAAGTGAAAGATAATCGAAGTGATCAATAGAATTATTGCGATCACTGTTAAAGTAAAAAGCTTGTAGCTAGAAGTGCTACATGTTAGAATGTGATATCACATTAGAACATAAGGGAAGGTATCTTTCATTCTAGAATCTGACTCAGAAAGACCTGAGTCTAAGCGTTGCATCATACAATTAGAGGTCATCAGAACATGACCCATCGGTCTGTTATGATAATCGAAGTAAAGTCTGTTTACGAAGGAGTAGGAGTCTCTAAAAAGGATTGAGATTGTAACTCGAAGGTTACAATTGAAAGTCTAACATAGTATGAAGAGCGGGTGCAAGATTGAGCACCACCAGAATTCAAGAAGTCGAAGAGTTAGATACTCATTAGAAAGAACATAATAGTTACAGTGATTACCTAGGATGAAAAGATAACATGTGGAGTCATTATACAAGACCTGTTTTATTGATGATTCCGGGACGTAATCATCTTAAGGGGGAGACAATTGTAACGCCTGCAGATTCAGTCTTGTCAATTTAGCGATAATGAGCATTAAAAATGACTTTTTGATAGAAGATTATTTAGAATAAATAATCTTAATCAACGTATATTATATGTCACAAGCATTCCGTACATATAAAGAACGCTGAAATCTGACTTATAACAAAATCGGCACGGCTCTGCTTGTCGTAAAGACTAAATTTTTGACAAAATATTTTTTAGCCTTGGCAATCTAAACAAAAGTCGTAGTATATGTTAAACCGCGAACGTACATAAAAAGAATGTCTAAATCTGACTTCGTTTGAGGAAGTTATTATTTTTCTAAGATTTAGCATAGCATTACACAACCCAGAAATTGAATTTCAGATCGATCGATTTTTAGCCAACACAACCTAAATGAGAATTGAAGATCTCGTTAATAGGAGCTTAGCGATATAAAGAAAATAGAAAATGGACGTCGTATGACGAAGCTATGAATTTTTAATGGACTTTAACTGTGTAAACCTGTTAAAATATAACGTTAAAAATAAATTCAAAATTGGCTGACAGAGTATAAACGAAATTTGTAGATCACGTCGCTACCTACACAAGAATATAAAGGACGTCCAAAACAAAGCTTGTATGCAAAACTTGCGGAATTTAGAAGATAATTAATTTTTGGGTTATGTTCCGGAGCTGATAGGTGGCGAGATGTCAGCCCCACCTTCCTCCTCATGGCTTGACACGTGGCCGCGTACGCCCCGCGTATGGCTTGGTACGCCCAACATATCGAGTATGCCTAGCATATGTGTTTAGTACGCCCCGCATACATGCGACTTGCAGCCTATAAATAAGAGCTCCTTTCTCCTCATTTCTCTACACCATTCTCATCCATTTCTCTCTCAAACACTCCCAAACCATATAGGCTTTTCCCTAGCACCCCTATGTGTTAGAAGCGAGTCCCGGAGCCCCGGAAAGCCCCGAGAAGAAGAGCTTTCGGCTCAGAAGTCCTACCCACTTTGAGCTTGGTTTCTCCCTAAACCCCCTGTAAGTTGAGTTATGCTTAACGTACTTTAAGTATAACTATTTAAGTTTATGATCATTATTATGAATCTACGAACAAGATTTATCAGTAATTCCAAGTTGTTATACTGATTGATCTACTTACGGTGATGATGTCTAGGCTGCGATTTAGTAAGGTGTTTAAAGTGAGATTTCCAAACAATATACTGTTGGATAAGGTGTCTAAGTCCATAACTATATTTGGTATGTACTTGACCCTACCCGTCATGGTCCATTTGGGTTGCATGGCATCATGCATTTGGATAAACTAAAATAAGAGAAATAACAATTATGGTTTATTAATATATTATATGTTCTAATATATTAATAATATTATTTAATTAGTATTGATCAAGAGTTAATTTAGAACTAATTAAGTGATCAAAAGATGACTAATTTAATATATGGGTTGATTATGTAAATCATCCATAACTTGTATAGTGGGCTAAAGGCTCCATGGATTATCAAGTTGGGCTAAGACCCATAGGATGCTCCATGGAGGTTTAAACCCATGAGTCATGGAAATGAAGAGCCATGTTACATTAGGGTATACGTGGTGTAACCCTAAGTGTAACACACTATATAAAGAACATGATATCATCTAAAATCGGCTACACTAAGAAAAGAAGAGGGCTAGGCCAATTTTGAAGTGTTTTACATTCTCTCAAAGTTATTCCAAAGCACTTGGTGTTGTGTGAAACATTTGAGGCATCACACTTGGGGTGCTAGGCTCTCAAAGCTTTCAAGGATTCAAATCAACTACAAGGTATGTAATTTTAGCCATCTTTTATGCTAAAAGTTACCCATGTATGCTAGATAGGATTATGAACCTTGGAAATCAAATTTTGCATGTATTTTAGATAAACATAGATCCAAGTTTTCCTAGGGTTGCATGTACACTTAGGAGTGTTAGAATGCTCATAACCCATCAGTGGTATCAGAGCCTAGGCTTGTTTGTTGATACTTGAT
Organism: Lactuca serriola; assembly: GCF_051521515.1. Lineage (NCBI taxonomy): Eukaryota > Viridiplantae > Streptophyta > Magnoliopsida > Asterales > Asteraceae > Lactuca > Lactuca serriola. The sequence goes on from NC_136414.1 coordinate 66,872,080, forward strand.
GCAACATAGTGTAAAAATCGAGTTTTTAAGCTGTCTGCATAGGGGAATCGACGAGTCCAAGCGAAACTTCAACCAACTCGGCGAGTTAGTTCTTGTACTCGACGAGCTGGCCAGGAAGAGTGCAGAATTTCGATTTTTTCTGCTGGAAATGGACTAGAAACATTACCCTAAACTCTTTTGGTGTTGTAAAACTTGTTTTAGATGGTGTAATGGTTGTTCTAATCCATTTACAATGGCTAATATCAAAATTACATGATTATATGTGCTCATATGTTATTGAAATTTTGATATGAATATTCATGTTCTTATGAGTTCTTGATAGATCATAGGAATTACTTGTTTAATGCTTAATTCATGATCTTTATGAGTTTTAATGGAGTCCATAACTTGTCCTCAAGTTATGGATAACGAAAAGTCACTTTGTATTAAAACCATTACATGAACACATAAGTTACAAAAATAAAGAGTCATCATTTTAATAACTCATAAGTTACGAACTGAAAGGTTTTGTAAAGTTACAAAACTTGCCCTCAAGTTTTGGAACATGTAAAGTCATCTAATAAACTTTAGTTCCGACCCCTAGATTTTTAAAAGTTAAAAATCAACACTTATACTTTATAATATTATAAGTAAATAATATATATATATATATATATATATATATATATATATATATATATATATATATATATATATATATATATATGATCAAGTTATCTTACCATTAGTAGGCCTCATTCACGAAGCCGGTCTACAAGGGGGGGGGGGGTATAAGGTTGCTGCCTATAAAATGACAGCTTAATGGGTGTCCACTCTCACCCACCACTTCCTTGATCAGTGGAGGGTCGTTAGCCGAACGGGTAGGACAAGGACTTATAAAATTCTCATTTAAAGTATAATAATATTATAAAGTAAGTAAATGTTTTTATTAAATTCCAAATCTTAGTTACTTTAGGAAAATGTGAATAAGATGCTAATCCATGAAATTACACTTTACACTTTGTTTAAGTCGTTAGTGGAGTGTGTGTGGTTAACCTGCACACTAACTTGGACCTAACCAGGCAGGTAAAGGGTGACTTAAGGTTTATTATAGGTCGGTGGAGCGTGTGTGGTTAACCGGCACATCGATTAAGTGATAAACATTAAGGGTACCAAGTGATTTGCATGGTTACTTCACACCTCGTTTTGTGATCCTCGGTATCGCAGCCACAAAACATGGAGGGCACACTCGAGATTGAAACATGCCTTTGAAAAGTTCATTGAATCTCAAAAGAATCTAGGAATTTCTAAAAACCAATTAAAACCTAATATTTATATTTCGTTTTTCATTGTGGAAATTGGTGAATCGTCATTCCGGGGTTGACTCCACGTTGAGTATCAAATCCAATGTACATAGTAAGTAAAGTAAATCAACCATTACATTACATATATGAAAGTTATACATTTGTTTCAAAAGCATAAGTTATACATGTGATACATAGTATATATAAACAACACGAAACGAGTCTTCTGAGAACTCCATCTTCGCACAAAAGGATTGTCGGGTACCTATCTAATGTGAACCTGAGAATACAAGCGGTTTGAAAATCAACATAAAGATGGTGAGTTCATAAACGGTTTTGTTCTCTAAAAATGTACGACTTCCCTTAGTTTTCTGAAAACGTGGTTATCCAAGAAAATTCCATATTTTCTTATGTAAAGTTAGTTTCCAAACCCGAAAGTAAAGTAAACAATGCACAATGAAAACATGATTGTTCTTGTGAATTGTAGTTCAGTTATTTAACTTATTACACTTTTCTGATTACATACTACTGTTACTCAGGAAAATCCTGTATTTTCCTATATGTGTGTGTGTGAGCTGTTACTGATTCTGTTTATACAAACTGTTACCGATTCCGATTATGTTCAATGTTGTCCCCAGGAAAACCTCGTGTTCTCCTGACTGTGTGTGTGAACTATTACCAATTCTGATTATGTTCGATGTTCTTCCCAGGAAAGCCCCATGTTTCCCTGAGTGTGTGTGTATCTTTACCGGTTCTAGTTATATTCAATGTTCTTCTCGGGAAAACCCCATGTTTTCCTAAATGTGTGTGTATTGTTACCAATCCTGTGTATGCTAACTATTACCGATTCCGAATAAGTTCAATGTTATCCCCTGGAAAACCCCATGTTCTCCTGATTGTGTGTATGTGTGTGTGCCTGTCATCCTTGAACGTACATTAGTTTTACTACGTACATAAAACTAATAAATACTCATAAAGTGTTAATAATTCTGATTGCGAGTCCTTAACCATACTCAGACTAGATATGACTCGGACCAGAGTGAATATCCTTTTTATGACTTTCGTCACCCTTGAACCTTTCGGTTCGGCTGTAGCTAGCAGCCAGGTGTGGGATTGTCAGTCCCGTATAGATCTATACACTCAAGTCACGCTCTCCTACGTACGGAGATTCTGGTTACAGGGGCAGTCCTCCACTATCTCGTGCCATGGAAGTGTTACGAGGATGTGTCTCCAATCTTTAAGATTCCTCTTTACTTTTCGACTAGGAAAGTAGTATTTACGACTAGCTAAGTTTCTAACGTACCTGTCCTTTACACTCGAGCGTTGGTGTTTTATTAAGGACATTACACTCGAGCCTAGGTGTTATCTAATGATGACTGTCCTTTACACTCGATCCTAGGTGTATTATTAAGGACATTACAATTGATTTGTGTGTCATGATGGTATTTATCTTTCACACTCGAACCTAGGTGTATTGTTAAGGACATACAGATATTTTATGTTTTCTGATGGTGCCTGAATTTTACACTCGAACCTTAGTGTTTTGTTACAGACATTACAATGGTTTATGTGTTCTATCAATATATGTGTGAACAATCATATGTAAAGTACACAATATAACAGTATATGATAAGAATTGAAAATCGGGTTAAAACAAACAACACTGCAAGTTTAAACAGTTTGTTAAAAGGTTTTAAATTGTTAAAAACGTACAAATATGAAACCATTTAACTGAAATTGTAAGTTTAAGTATAGGATATTCTTGTACTTTTGCTTGTATTCCCCCCTAAAAACATTGAAAAACCATTGAAAAAGGATAGGGGTATGAACTCACTAGATGCGAAAATGTGTCGATTTCGGATGCTAAACGTCGAATCGAGGCCTGATAACACGCGAGGTTCCTATGTAATATGAAATGGCATACAAATATATCTAATTAAATTCATAAACTCTAATTAGATATGAAGTCACACTCCAACAAACGAATACACCTCAAAACGGGTGTTTGGAGTGACCCGGGTGACATCTACGGACGGGAATTGAAGCGAGGGACTTGGGATTTGAGTTTACTCCCCAAGAGTAAACTCCCTAATGAAGTTTACGGCCTATACACCACTCACACATGAGTTCACGGCCGTGAACTCATGTTGGCAAGATTTATGGTGCTTAAAGGGTCATATATGGCTATTATCACTTGGAAAGGGTTGGAACAATTTTACCTAAGGCTTGGAATGAATTAAAATCACCAAATACAACACTTAAGGGAGTTTACGGCCTTGGCATGGGGCCTATGGCCGTAAACTCTCATACTCCTTTGACTATGTGTTTTTAAGGTCCCAAAGTTAATCACATGTGATTCTAAAAATTCCTACAAGCCGTAAAATGATTCTTGGGCACAATAAGACATGCATTTAGGAGTTTACGGCCATGGAGCACCTTCTATGGTCATAAACTCTCAAATGAAGAGTTTTGATGTGTTTAAAGCCCTTAAACTATTTTTGGTTGGTTGTATGATTTATTCCAAGGCTTTTGGTGGTGTTGGATGGCTTTCTAACACCTTAAAAATGAGTTTACACCCATGATTGAGGAGTTTACGGCCCAAGCATATGCCTTGGCCGTAAACTCATACAAACCCCTCAAAATTCATGTTTCAAGTATTCTAGGTCCATAACCAATATTCTAAAAGTTATATCTAAGTCTTGTTCGTGTCTTGGAAGGGTTTAAGGGCTTAAAAACCCTTTAAATATGGGTTTACGGCCTAAGCACCATCCTGGTTTGAGGCATTCTAGTTCCATTTCATAAAGTCATCTAGCCATATTCAAGGTCTAATTGTGGTTTGGAAGGGTTTTGTTGCTCCAAAAACCCCATTTATATGAGTTTACGGCCTAGGACTGTTCTAGGGACGTAAACTCTTGATAATGGTCCTAATCCATGGTTTAAACTCGAATTTGAAGGCTAGAAAGGTTGCATAACAAATGAGGGAAGGTACCTTGAAGATTTGTGACCTTAAACTTGAGATTTGGACCTTTAAATCTAGTTTGAGGAGAGAGGTTGGAGTGAAAGTTGTAGAATGGAGAAAAAGCTTCAAAATGAAGACTTGGATCACTTTAAATAGTGTCCAAGTTTGGGACACGGTAGAATTCTACCACCCGATACTGGCGTTAGACGGGGCTTTTGGTCGCACTCGGCCAATTTGCCATAACCCGATATGGTTGATTCTAGAAATGTTCTGATCATTTATATGAGACGTTAGAATGAGTTCTAAGGGTATTAAGACACTCATTAAGTCATAAAATAAAATATACATTAATGACTTAATAAAATGCCCGAATCGGAAACGAAATCGGAAACGGCGATTGGATGATCGGAACGAGTCGCGAGTAGGGTTACATTTAGGGATATGAATTTCGGGTTGTTACATTATCCCCCCCGTTAGAGGGAATTTCGTCCCGAAATTCAAAGATTCGAACACAGATCACGAAGTTAAAAGAGATATGAGAATGAATCTACTGCTTCGGTCTTCAAGCTCCTAAGTGGAATCGGGTCTCCGCTTGACATTCCAGCGAACCCTCACTGTCAGGATGTGGCTTTGTTACGCATGGTTAACCTCTCCATCCACAATCTCAATTGATTCATCCATGAAGATTCAGATTTTTATCGGTTTTGATCTCCTCAAAGGAATTACTAGGGTTTCGTCAGGTCGGCAAGCCTTACGAATAAATATGCGGAATATCAGATGGCTGCTACTGAGTCCTGAAGATAGCTCGGAGAGGGCTATGGAATCGATTCCTAACGAGGATCTCGAAGAGTCTAAGGTTCTACAAGTTAAGTTTTCCGCACTTCCCAAGGCGTACTATGTCTTTCCAGGGTAAAACCTCCAACAAGTGGGTACACTTTCACATGGCAGAGTAACTAAGGGTCCGATGGTTCTTAGGGAAACTTCTACATGAGTCTATGATTATAGTCGGCGTAACCCAAGAATCGACAGGTTTCCATGGGTGTTCCCGGTGTCGACTAATTCTTTATTGCCTTTGCTTTTGGAAGGGTTTACGAGTATGACTGCTTTGCTTAACTACATGACCAAGAAAATGGTTCGACCGAAGGGCGCCACTACTACCTCGTAGTGATCGTATCATGCCCTGATTGCTGCCTTGCACATATCGTGCTCATTGAGGTTTGGCTACGAGGAAATTCCTGGGATTAGGTTGATGCGAGACTGGATTGCACATTCAGAAAGAATTACCAAGAATTCTTTGGAAACAGTATCGGGGAAGGAATCGTAGACTTCTCATTTCTCGATGATCACTCGGACGAGAAATACATGGAAAGAATTTTTAAGCTTTCATGCACGAAAATCATGAAAGTCGAGTCGGAGGAAGGTTGGAACGAATTGCTTTCTCGAAACTAGGAAAGACAGCATGAATGAGGCTCAGTTATTACATGCTAAAGGTGACATCAAAGCATCTCATAAAAAGTTTGCCAATAGATCGAATGGAAAAGAATAATTGTTTGGATTGAGGATACAATTTATGGATATGACACAAGCGTTCTCGTTCTCACGTGATAACCATCTCGAAGATATACACTTTCGGTTACTCGCAAATGACGGGGTTAGAAAATGTTCAAATGGATGGTTAACGAATTTCTTTCGGTGCTAGAATCGAAAAGAATCATAGACATATAATTTAACAAGGAGAAATATACCTGTGGCAACGGTGGGATCGGTGGCTATCTCCTCTAGTCCTATCGCTAGAACTCTTCCGGTGTTGCCAAGTGTTACGGCCTTGGGACAGTTTCGCTTAAGATGTCCAAGTTCTCCACAACCATAGCAGGCCCGACCAATGCCCGCTCCAAAAGTTTGACTTGTTTATCGGGTTGGTGTCTTACAGTTTTTCGCCATGTGACCCTTTATGCCACATTTGTTGCAAATTATCTCGATACATGGACCGGAAGCAAGATGATGATAGTTGCACTTGTCATAACTAGGAAGGGTTCCAGTATACCTATTGGCAGGTTTTCGGGTTGAGGATCTATCAACAGACACAGTTGCAGGGGAAGTGGCAGCGTGAACTGCCACTGTTTGCTGTCTCTTCGAAGACTCGTGCGATGCCTAACTTTTCTCTTTCTTCCCAAGTTTTCTTTTCTCCCCACTCCTCACTGTCGGCTCAGGAGTGGTAGTTGCCTCCTCAAGGTCCTCACTATGATCGATTAGGATATGTGCTAAGCGTTTGGCGCTGTCATATGTATCCGGCCTCGTGGCTATGACCTTTCCTTTTGTTGGCTGGGTCAGACCCCAGATAAATCTCTCTATCTTCTTACTCTCCGGGTTAACCATTCCCGGGCAGAGTAGTGCCAAGTCGTCGAACCTGGAAGTATAAGCATTGATGTCGGAACCTTTCATCTTCAGGTTCCAAAGTTCGTGTTCTAACTTCTGCATTTCGCCCGGTGGCAGTACTCAGCCAGCAGAAGTTCCTTCATGGCTTCCCAACCCATGGCGTTGGCTACAGGTAAGGTTAGGGATTTGACTCGGCCATTCCACCAAGTCAAGGCTTTGTCAATAATGGTGCAGGCGGCAAACTTCACCTTGTCTGAATCTGAATATGCGCAGATTTCAAAGATGGATTCGATCTTCTCAAACCATCGGGTGAGGGAAATGACACCTCCGGTGCCATCAAAGGACGAGGGTTTTGCGTTCATGAAATCCTTATAGGAACCCTCTTTCCGGCGTCCCTGGCTGCTTTCTTGGTTTTGGGTTTGGGTATCACCTCCCGAACCACCGGAATCGTTGGAGTTCTGTTGAGACATGGCAGCTGCCACCGCGGCTGTAACAGCTGTCTGGAATACTACAGGGTCGAATTGAGGAGGAGGTGGTGGCAGAGGGTTGTTGGTCTTGGAGCTGGGTCTCTTTCTTGGAGGCATCTTGATCTAATAAGATCAAGGAAGAGAGGATGATAAGTCCTCTGAATTGAATTAAGAGATATGACAGATATATGCTGAATAAGCGATAAAGTAGGATAGAGTTATCAAGACAAGAAAATTATCGCTAAGAGAATGATCAAAGAACAATGTATGAACGAGGATTTCTACCAAGTATTGGCTCGAGAAATACTCCCATAGTATTTCAGGATTCGTTACGACACTAGCTCGATGTTTGTGGTATTAGGGTAATTTTTAGGCATGCCGCATACCACAGTCACTCCCAAGCACATGTTGGCCGTGTCTCGAATGAATATAGTTGGCCAGCCTATATTGATCCTAGACACGACTACATAACTGCCCAGGTTTAACCGCAGCGTCCAACACCCATTTACTTATGTTCTGTTCTACTTGTAGTTACGGATCTCGACGGGTCGGTATACTTTTATACTTTCGAAAATACTTATATTTTGAAGGATACTTTAAGTTCATAGCACTTAGGCCCCTTAATGTTTATAGTTTTATACCATGTAAGGTTTGGTATACTTCATTCACTATAAACAAGGGCTCTGATACCAATCTATCACACCCCGAAAACCGAAGGCGGAAACATTTTCGGGGTTGACTCCACATTGAGTATCAATTCCAATGTACATAGTAAGTAAAGTAAATCAACCATTACATTACATATATGAAAGTTATACATTTGTTTCAAAAGCATAAGTTATACATGTGATACATAGTATATATAAACAACACGAAACGAGTCTTCTGAGAACTCCGTCTTTGCACAAAAGGATCGTCGGGTACCTGTCTAATGGGAACCTGAGAATACAAGCGGTTTGAAAATCAGCATAAAGCTGGTGAGTTCATAAGCGGTTTTGTTTTCTAAAAATGTACGAGTTCCCTTAGTTTTCGGAAAACGTGGTTATCCAAGAAAATTCCATATTTTCTTATGTAAAGTTAGTTTCCAAATCCGAAAGTAAAGTAAACAATGTACAATGAAAACATGATTGTTCTTGTGAATTGTAGTTCAGTTATTTAACTTATTACACTTTTCTGATTACATACTACTTTTACTCAGGAAAATCCTGTATTTTCCTATATGTGTGTGTGAGCTGTTACTGATTTTGTTTATACAAACTGTTACCGATTTCGATTATGTTCAATGTTGTCCCCATGAAAACCCCATGTTCTCCTGACTGTGTGTGTGTGAACTATTACCAATTCTGATTATGTTCGATGTTCTTCCCAGGAAAACCCCATGTTTCCCTGACTGTGTGTGTGTATCTTTACCGGTTATGGTTATATTCAATGTTCTTCTCAGGAAAACCCCATGTTTTCCTAAATGTATGTGTACTGTTACCAATCCTGTGTATGCTAACTGTTACCGATTCCGAATATGTTCAATGTTATCCCCAGGAAAACCCCATGTTCTCCTGACTGTGTGTATGTGTGTGTGCCTGTCATCCATGAACGTACATTAGTTTTATTACGTACATAAAACTAATAAGTACTCGTAAAGTGTTAATAATTCTGATTGCGAGTCCTTAACCATACTCAGACTAGATATGACTCGGACCAGGGTCAATATCCTTTTTATGACTTTCGTCACCCTTGAACCTTTCGGTTCGGCTGTAGCTAGCAGCCAGGTGTGGGATTGTCAGTCCCGTATAGATCTATACACTCAAGCCATGCTCTCCTACGTACGGAGATTCTGGTTATAGGGGCAGTCCTCCACTATCTCGTGCCATGGAAGTGTTACGAGGACGTGTCTTCAATCTTTAAGATTCCTCTTTACTTTTCGACTAGGAAAGTAGTATTTACGACTAGCTAAGTTTCTAACGTACCTGTCCTTTACACTCGAGCCTTGGTGTTTTATTAAGGACATTACACTCGAGCCTAGGTGTTATCTAATGATGACTGTCCTTTACACTCGATCCTAGGTGTATTATTAAGGACATTACAGTTGATTTGTGTGTCATGATGGTATTTATCTTTCACACTCGAACCTAGGTGTATTGTTAAGGACATACATATATTTTATGTTTTCTGATGGTGTCTGACTTTTACACTCGAACCTTAGTGTTTTGTTACAGACATTACAATGGTTTATGTGTTCTATCAATATATGTGTGAACAATCATATGTAAAGTATACAATATAACAGTATATGATAAGAATTGAAAATCGGGTTAAAACAAACAACACTGCAAGTTTAAACAGTTTGTTAAAAGGTTTTCAATTGGTAAAAACATACAAATATGAAACCATTTAACTTAAATCGTAAGTTTAAGTACAAGATATTCTTGTACTTTTGCTTGTATTCCCCCCCTAAAAACATTGAATAACCATTGAAAAAGGGTTGGGTTATGAACTCACCGGATGCGAAAATGTGTCGATTTCGGATGCTAAACGTCGAATCGAGGCCTGATAACACGCGAGGTTCCTATGTAATATGAAATGGCATACAAATATATCTAATTAAATTCATAAACTCTAATTAGATATGAAGTCACACTCCAACAAACGAATACACCTCAAAACGGGTGTTTGGAGTGACCCGGGTGACATCTACGGACGGGAATTGAAGCGAGGGACTTGGGATTTGAGTCTACTCTGCAAGAGTAAACTCCTTAATGAAGTTTACAGCCTATACACCACTCACACATGAGTTCACGGCCGTGAACTCATGTTGGCAAGATTTATGGTGCTTAAAGGGTCATATATGGCTATTATCACTTGGAAAGGGTTGGAACAATTTTACCTAAGGCTTGGAATGAATTAAAATCACCAAACACAACACTTAAGGGAGTTTACGGCCTTGGCATGGGGCCTATGGCCGAAACTCTCATACTCCTTTGAATATGTGTTTTTAAGGTCCCAAAGTTAATCACATGAGATTCTAAAAATTCCTACAAGCCTTAAACTGATTTTTGGGCACAATAAGACATGCTTTTAGGAGTTTACGGCCATGGAGCACCTTTTATGGCCGTAAACTCTCAAATGAAGAGTTTTGATGTGTTTAAAGCCCTTAAACTATTTTTGGTTGGTTCTACGATTTATTCCAAGGCTTTTGGTGGTGTTGGATGGCTTTCTAACACCTTAAAAATGAGTTTACACCCATGATTGAGGAGTTTACGACCCAAGAATATTCCTTGGCCGTAAACTCATACAAACCCTTCAAAATTCATGTTTGAAGTGTTCTAGGTCCATAACCAATATTCTAAAAGTCGTATCTAAGTCTTGTTCGTGTCTTGGAAGGGTTTAAGGGCTTAAAAACCCTTTAAATATGGGTTTATGGCCTAAGCACCATCATGGGCCGTAAACTCATATATAAGGCTTTAAATCATGGTTTGAGGCATTCTAATTCCATTTCATAAAGTCATCTAGCCATATTCAAGGTCTAATTGTGGTTTGGAAGGGTTTTGTTGCTCCAAAAACCCCATTTATATGAGTTTACGGCCTAGGACTGTTCTAGGGACGTAAACTCTTGATAATGGTCCTAATCCATGGTTTAAACTTGAATTTGAAGGCTAGAAAGGTTGCATAACAAATTAGGGAAGGTACCTTGAAGATTTGAGACCTTAAACTTGAGATTTGGACCTTTAAATCTAGTTTGAGGAGAGAGGTTGGAGTGAAAGTTGTAGAATGGAGCAAAAGCTTCAAAATGAAGACTTGGATCACTTTAAATTGTGTCCAAGTTCGGGAAACGGTAGAATTCTACCACCCGATACCGGCGTTAGACGGGGCTTTTGGTCGCACCCGGCCAATTTGCCATAACCCGATATGGTTGATTCTAGAAATGTTCCGATCATTTATATGAGACGTTAGAATGAGTTCTAAGGGTATTAAGACACTCATTAAGTCATAAAATAAAATATACATTAATGACTTAATAAAATGCTGGAATCGGAAATGAAATCGGAGACGGCGATTGGATGATCGGAACGAGTCGGGAGTAGGTTTACATTTAGGGATATGAATTTCGGGTTGTTACATAGAAGGAAAGATAGGGACTCAACGAGTTGGTGGCCCAACTCGGTGAGTCAGGTCAACAGATTGTTGAGTTTGACCACGGGTAAAATAGTCATTTTACCCTAAGATTAGTTATCAGTGTTTGATTAAGTGTCTTTTGGGAATTATTGTCGGGGAGTTACCGGAGCAACAGTCAAACAGTTCCCGAGCAGCATTTTAGCAGCCTTCCTTACGAGGTGAGTTTCCTTCCACTCGGAACGGGTCTACGGGCACAATGCCGACCCGTTTAGTTAGCAGTTGTTCCAGACTACAGTTCGATGAAGGAGTTCAGTATGCTTGATGTCTATGTGATACATGCATGGTATGTGTTATGTGTTCCGGACTATGGTCCGATGCAGTATGTGGTATATCTATTCATATTATATGCTATGATTATGTTATGCTGTGATCAGTCGGTTCCAGACTTGGTGGAGTCAAGGCAGTTTGTTGAGGAAAGTACAGATAGTTTTGGAAGCTAGTGTGGGCCCGTACTACTGAAAGTAGAGGATCCGTACTCGAATCAAGGAAGGATGAGATGAGACCAGGAAACTTGTAGTAGTAGCGATCCCTTGAGATATATCTGTATTCCTGACGTTGTCACTATGTGTTTTCAGAATGGTGGTTTTACGCCCAAGACCAACAGTCGGCAGTTCAGGTGCCGGTGAGTGATCCGGATCAGGCTCGAGGGCCGAGCATTTGAATGAGCAGACTAGGGAGTTTCTCTCCTCAGAGGTTACTCGCATCATACTCGAGCAGAATCCTGTGATCTTCGGTTCGATCAAGGAGGGTATTTTGGAACTGATGGACGAGAGGTTGAGCACATTCCATGCTGAGGTGGCGGCCATGATGGGGTCGCGCACCCTCAATTTCAGGGAGTTCAGAGCATGTGGAGCTCCTGACTACCATGGGGCACGGGATCCCATTGTCAATACCAGGTGGCTGACAGATGTTGCCAATGCATTCCGCACCAGCATATGTCCCGAGGGGGACATGGTCGGGCTAGCATCCTATCTCCTGAAGGACAGGACACGAGATTGGTGGGAGGAGATCGGACATGTCATGGGAGATGACGCAACTCTCGATGCGAAGACCTGGACCGATTTCACTACCAGGTTCAGAGCCGAGTTTGCACCGGTTATCGAGGTGCAACAGTTAGCGAGGGAGTTTCAGGATCTTACTCAGACTACTGAGACTGTGGCGGAGATTACTGTCAAGTTTAGGGAGAGGGCTCTTCTCATTCCTTAGTATGCGGCTGATGAGGAGATGTAGAAGGCTCGTTATCATGAGATGTTGTGGAGTGATATTAGACAGTTTGTGAGCTGGTCCGGCTGTAAAATGTTGGATAACATGATTGCGAGGGCTCGCGAGAGAGAGATAGATTTGGAGATGGAGAAGAGGAGGAAGCCTAAGGCAGCATCTGGCACAGGGAGTTCGGGAAAAAAGCCCAAGGTATCGGATCACAGATCTAGAGGACATCAGAGCCACAATAGGTGTGGCAAGTGTGGGGGATTTCATGATGGGGCGTGCAAGGCAGGGCTCTCCAGCTGCTACAACTGCGGTCGGACCGGGCATATGAGTAGGGATTGTACAGCCACCACCACCACCACCACCACAACAGCTGATCTGATTTGCTTCTATTGCAATCATATGGGACATAAAAAGTCCCAATGCCCAAGTTTAGTAGCAGCATGGAAGGTGGCAGCACCGACCACTACTACTTTGAGGATTACAGACGGCCGTCAGGGTCGGGCTGAGGCGCCAGTAGCGAAGAGTAGGGCTTTCTAGATGACAGCAGAGGAAGCATGGGCGACTCCTGATGTGGTGACGGGTATGTATTTTCCTCTTATCTCTTTATTTAGTATTGATTATTTCTCATGGTTATATGCTTGTATATAGGGTCGTTCTTAGTGAAGGACATTTCAACTACATTATTGTTTGATTTGGGGGCCACCCGATCATTTGTCTCGCTTACGCTTAGCAAGCAGTTTAGCAGAGCTCCGGGGGAGCTGGACAATCCAGCTAAGGTTGAGATAGCTGATGACAGGACTGTCAGGGTCGCGAGGGTACATAAGGGGTGTTCGCTGTGGTTATTTGATGAGAAGTTTTCAGTAGATCTGGTTCCTATTCCCCTGCGAGGGAATAAGGTCATAGTAGGTATGGATTGGTTGAGCCCCAATGGGGTAGTGATTGATTGTGAGCTACAGTTAGTGAGGGTTCGCACTCCTAGTGGGGGAGAGTTAGTGATTTAGGGTGAGAGGCCACAACGCGGACCGATTCTGTGTTCATCAGCAAGAGCGAGGCGCTACTTTCAACAGGGTTGTGCAGGGTACGTTGCCTATGTTTTAGATGCCCGGGAGAAGGGCAAGGCGACAGTTGACTATGTACCAGTAGTACGCGAGTACCCCGACGTATTTCTAGAGGATTTGCCCGGGACACCTCTTAAGAGATAGGTTGAGTTCAGGATTTACCTGGTTCCTAGTGCGGCTCCAATAGCCAAGGCACCATACCAGTTGGCTCCTCCCGAGATGTAGGAGTTGTCTACGCAGCTGCAGGAGCTGCTAGACAAGGGTTTTATCAGACCGAGCAGGTCACCATGGGGAGCCCCGATCCTGTTTGTGAAGAAGAAGGACGGGTCACACCGTATGTGTATAGATTACCAGGAGTTGAACAAAGTGACGGTGAAGAACCGTTACCTACTTCCAAGGATAGATGACTTGTTTGATCAGCTCCAGGGAGCATCTTGGTTCTCCAAGATTTATTTGCACTCTGGTTATCATCAGATATGGGTCAGAGGCGAGGACGTACAAAAGACCGCTTTTAGGACCTGCTATGGTCATTATGAGTTCGTGGTGATGCCATTTGGGCTCACCAACGCACCAGCCGCGTTCATGGATCTCATTAACAATGTATGCAGACCGATGTTAGATCGGTCTGTGATAGTGTTCATCGATGACATCTTGGTCTATTCCAAGACTCAGGAGCAGCACGAGGAGCACCCGAGGGAGGTGCTAGAGACATTGAGGAGGGAGAAACTTTTCGCGAAGTTCTCCAAGTGTGAGTTCTGGTTGCGCGAGGTGCAGTTCCTTGGACACCTCGTCAGCCAGAAGGGTATACTAGTAGATCCAGCCAAGATAGATGCTGTGATGCAGTGGGAGGTCCCAAGGTCTCCATCTGAGATTCGGAGCTTTCTAGGTTTGGCAGGGTACTACAGGAGATTCATCCAGGATTTCTCCAAGATAGCAGTTCCGCTCACTCAACTGACCAGGAAGTCGGTGGCATTTTGATGGGGGTCTGAGCAGCAGGCAGCATTTGAGACCCTCATGTAGAGATTGTGTGAGGCACCGATTCTTACCCTGTCAAAGGGAGTGGATGACTTCGTAGTCTACTATGATGCTTTGATCACAGGTATGGGAGCAGTGTTGATGCAACAAGGTCATGTGATAGCTTATGCCTCTAGACAGTTGAAGCCTCACAAGGCTAACTATCCTACACACGATTTAGAGCTGGGGGCAGTGGTGTTCGACCTCAAGATTTGGAGACATTACCTCTATGGGGTCCATTGTACCATTTACACAGATCACAAGAGCCTAAGGAACCTCATGGATTAGCCAAATCTAAACATGAGGCAACGTTGGTGGTTAGATGTGGTAAAGGACTACAATTGTGAGATCATTTATCATCCGGGTAAGGCCAACATAGTGGCCGACGCCCTGAGACGCAAGGCGATGTCGGCCCCGATCAGGGATATATGTCTAAGGATGACAATGATTACTCAATTGTTGGAGCAGATTAGAGAGCCACAGGTTGAGGGCCTAAAGGAGGAGAGACAATAGTGCAAGAGGATCTTGGGCCGAGTAGCTTCTTTCGATTATGATAGTCGAGGATTGTTGAACCTTCATGGGAGAGTTTGGGTGCCGTACTGGGGAGGAGTACAACAGGTGTTGATGGATGAGGCCCACAAGTCTCGGTTCTCCATCTATCCAGGGGCGATGAAGATGTACAAAGATCTTCGACCCGATTATTGGTGGCCCTGCATGAAGCGGGACATAGCTTGGTACGTGAAGAGATGCCTGACCAGCAGGAAGGTCAAGGCAGAGCACCAGAGACCCGACGACAAGATGCAACCATTAGACATTCCCGTCTGGAAATGGGAGGATATCACCATGGATTTCATTACTAAGCTTCCCAAGACTACACGTGGAGTTGACTCAATTTGGGTCATAGTGGATCGGTTAACCAAGAGCGTGTATTTCGTACCGATCCTGGAGAGTATATCGGCCAAGAAGTTAGCCGATGTTTGTGTGCGAGAGGTTGTGGCACGTCATGGAGTGCCTGTTTTGGTAGTCTCAGATCAAGACGTCCGGTTCACTTCTAGGTTTTGGAAGCCCTTCCATGACGAGATGGGGACTCGTCTCCTTTTTAGCACCGCTTTCCACCTTCAGACGGACGGGTAGAGCGAGAGGACGATTCAGATTCGTGAGGACATGCTTCGGACATGTGTCCTAGATTTTGGTGGCAGTTGGGATACTTACCTTCTATTAGCAGAATTTTCGTATAACAACAGAGGTGGTGCTTAAGACCACCGAGTTTATACAACAGGTCCGTACCCAGCTCCAGATTGCTCAGAGTCGGCAGAAGATTTACGCCGATAGGAGGCGTTATGACTTGGAGTTTCAAGAAGGCGATATGGTCCTCCTGAAAGTGTCACCCTGGAAGGGTGTCATCAGGTTCCGGAAGAGGGGAAAGCTAGGATCCAGGTTCATTATACCCTTTAGGGTTTTGGCCCGGGTAGGTCGGGTTGCGTATCGGTTAGATCTTCCAGCAGAGCTTAGCCAGATCCACAACACTTTCCATGTGTCTCAGTTATGGAAGTGTTTGGTGGATGAGTCAGCAGTTGTACTGTTGGAGGATATTAAGGTTGACAGCAGCCTGAATTACATCAAGAGACCCGTTGTGATCTTGGATCCGAAGACGAAGACCTTGAGGAACAAGGTGGTTCAGCTAGTGAAGGTGCAGTGGCAGCATGCGGAAGGGTTTAGAGTGGACATGGGAGACCGGGGAGGAGATGAGGGAGCAGTACCTGGAGTTATTTTCAGAGTCAGTAGCAGCAGACTTCGAGGATGAAGTCTATGATATGTGGGGGAGAGTTGTAACGCCCTGTTCCTGGTACGCATTTAAAACATTCATTTCCTTCTTATTTAGAAGGTACTTGACGTGTTAGTGGTCCTAACTCGTCAAGTAGGAGCAAGTCAGCACATGAGGATGGCGTGGTGACTCGATAAGTCCATATTTCGGACTCGACGAGTCCGCCAGTCTGGATGAATCCCTAATTTCCAGGGTGTGTACCTTATTTAAACGCCATTATAGCCCCAAACCAGCCTCCTTCACCTCTCAGAGACTTATTCCCGAAACCCTAGCCTCCTTTACGTGTGTATGAGTGATCTTTTCCCTTGTGAAGGAATCTTGGTGCATTGTTGAGCAAGAAGAAGAAGGAGAAGGTAGAAGAACTCAAGGACGAAGAAGTAGATCCAGATTATACTCCTCTTTGGCCATCCTTTCTGGTAATAAAGCTTACATCTTGGTTATTGTATTGCTAGATCTAGTTTGTCCCCAAATTGATGGTTTTGACCTCAAAAGACCCAAATCCCTAGTGATGAAGCTTTGTAATCAAGCCATATCTTGGATCTAGCCTCTCTTGAGTTCTAGGAGCTCAAGAAGGGCACCTTTTGGTAGCCATGGCTTTGTTCTAGTCAAGTAACCCCCATAATAGCCAAGTTTGAGTGTTATTGCTTCATTGCATCATAGATACACATAAAGTTAGCAACTTTACGTGTGCAGATAGTCCCAGAAACCCAAATATATGAATTAGCTACACTAAAATTGTTTAGAATCAACTGAATAGAAATTGCATGCAAAGGACTAGGTGAGTCATTCTTCTGACTCGGCGAGTTATGTCACGAGTCATAGATTCCCTGTTCAGTAGTAGCGAGTATGTTTAGTGAGTGGAGTAAAGACTCAGTGAGTTAAGACATGGATATGAGTGTAGAGGGACTCGGCGAGTCTATGCCCTGACTCGGCAAGTCCAAGGCAATCTCCTTACCCGTAAGAACAGACTCGACGAGTTGTTCATACAACTCGGCGAGTTACAGACTGGAGGTGTTCTTATGTTAAAGGTGAACTTGATGAATTGATCATACAACTCGGCGAGTCGGATGAAGGTTGGTAGGATATCAGTAAAGTAGGAGAACTCGTCGAGTTTTGGTTAAACTCGACAAGTAGAGTCGGGAAAGGGGAGTAGAAGGAAAGATAGGGACTCAACGAGTTGGCGGCCCAACTCGGTGAGTCAGGTCAATAGATTGTTGACTTTGACTAGGGGTAAAATAGTCATTTTACCCTAAGATTAGTTATCAGTGTTTGATTAAGTGTCTTTTGGGAATTGTAGTCGGGGAGTTACCGGAGCAGCAGTCAGACAGTTCCCGAGCAACATTTTAGCAGCGTTCCTTACGAGGTGAGTTTCCTTCCACTCGGAACGGGTCTACGGGCACAATGCCGACCCGTTTAGTAAGCAGTAGTTCCGGACTACAGTCCGATGTAGTAGTTCAATATGCTTGGTGTCTTTGTGATACATGCATGGTATGTGTTATGTGTTCCGGAATATGGTCCGATGCAGTAAGCGGTATATATGTTCATATTATATGCTATGATTATGTTATGCTCTGATTAGTCAGTTCCGGACTTCAGTCTGGTGCAGTTCTGGACTTTGGTTTGATACAGTGGGCAAGGCCCTAGTCAGTTCCGGACTTCGGTACGATGTAGTGGGCAAGGCCCTAGTCAGTTCCGGACTTCCGCCCGATGCAGTTCCGGACTTCGGTCCGATGCAGTGGGCAAGGCCCTAGTCAGTTTCGGACTTCGGTCTGATGCAATTCCAGACTTCGGTCTGATGCAGGGGCAAGGCCCTAGTTATTTCCGGACTTCGATCCGATGCAGTGGGCAAGGCCCTAGTTAGTTCCAGACTTCGGTCCGATGCAGTGGGCAAGGGCTAGTATGTGCTTTATATGTTATTGTATGGTATGTGGTAGTTTGGGGGAGCTCACTAAGCTTCGTGCTTACAGTTTTAGTTTTGGTTTCAGGTACTTCAGCAAGCAAAGGGAAGGGCTCGGGATGATGGCATAGCACACACCACAGTTTAGCCTGGGAGATTGACTCTAATATTTGTATATGATCTTGACAATAGTTTTATTTGATAATTTCTTATGACATTTGAGATACACAATTCATGGTAATATTTTGATAGAGGATTATATGATCACATATCTTAAATGGCGTAACATCATCTTCTCAGTCCGAGAGACCTTGAAAGAGCTACCATTGCTGATCGGTTCCTGAAGTCATACTTGCAGTTATAGTTATTAGAATTATCCAAGTAGGAGACTGTTGGATAAGCTGTCTAAGTCCATAACTATATTTGGTATGTACTTGACCCGACTCTACATGGTCCATTTAGGTTGCATGGCATCATTCATTTGGATAAACTAAAATGAGAGAAATAACACTTATGGTTTATTAATATATTATAAGTTCTAATATATTAATAATATTATTTAATTAGTATTGATCAAGAATTAATTTAGAATTAATTAAGTGATAAAACGATGACTAATTAAATATATGGGTTGATTATGTAAATCATCCATAACTTGTATAGTGGGCTAAAGGCTCCATGAATTATCAAGTTAGGCTAAGCCCCATAGGATGTTCCATGGAGCTTTAAACCCATGGGTCATGGAAATGAAGAGCCATGTTACATTAGGGTTTACATGGTGTAACCCTAAGTAGAACACACTATATAAAGAACATGATATCATCTAAAATCGGCTACACTAAGAAAAGAAGAGGGATAGGCCAATTTTGAAGTGTTTTACATTCTCTCAAAGTTATTCCAAATCACTTGGAATTGTGTGAAACATTTGAGGCATCACACTTGGGGTACTAGGCTCTCAAGGTTTTCAAGGAATCAAATCAACTATAAGGTATGTAATTTTAGCCATCTTTTATGTTAAAAGTTCCCCATGTATGCTAGATAGGATTATGAACATTGGAAATCAAATTTTGCATGTATTTTAGACAGACATAGATCCAAGGTTTCCTAGGGTTGCATGTACACTTAGGAGTTTTAGAATGCTCATAACCCATCATATACTTTGTATACCAAACGGACCCTAACTCCGATATGATCCTACCTGGTTGTTCCTTACTTGATAGATCATGAAAGTAAAATTTGAGTTAATGAGAAATCTAGACTAATAATTAGTCACAATAAGTATTAGACTAAAAACTTAGCGATAATAATGCTAGGTTTCGTCGAAGGAAAAGACGATTATTAGAAGCGAAGCGCTGCCTGAATTTCGAGTTATCACTTTAAAAAGTGAGGGGATACTTACTTTCATCATACACTTATATATGAAGTATTTGTACATGTTATATGTGCTTATTATATGTGTTCCTTATATCTATGCTAGACGAACGATTTATACATGTTTCACGTGATTTAAACTATATATGTAGTTTTATACCTATACATATATTAGGTATAGATGGGTAGATGAATGATGAGAGATGAAAGATAATATAGACGATGAGAGGTGAAAGATGATCATAAGCCTTGACTTAAATGATGATCCAGTCATCTAGCAAAGTATAGATGACGACTGCGGACTATTCTAGACAATCCATTGGAATGCTAGTAGGCTTGCAACCTGTAGGTGTTTTTGAACTATGTGTTCACCTGATGTACTCTGAAAACCTTGGCAGCTATGGACTTTGTGCCTTAAATAAACGTTGGTAACTATGGATTTAGTGCCCTACAGATGAACATTGACAACTATAGACTTAGTGCGTAATAGATAACATCGACAACTATGGACTTAGTCCTGTTAGATAAAACCTAGCAGCGATGGACATTGTGTCTATTCCTTAGGACAATCCTTAGGAATTAATGAATGAAGAATAGATGATTCTTAGGGTAGATCCTTAAGAATAAAGAAGATATTGAGGATGTGTAATTGAGTTAATTCTTGGACATGAAGTATGAGAAGAAAACAAATTAACTATATTATTGTGGGTTGAAAATCCTAAGTACTCACCGGGTTTCCCAACCTGACCCACTCATTTTATTTGTATCACATGTATCGATGTGAAGATACATTGCATTGAGAGATTAAAGGAGATGTAATTCATTAATGTAAATGAAGGTAAGGTATGTTTATGCTTATGTTTCTGTATTGACGATGACATCCCAACGTTTTAATATAATTAAAATAAATTTCTTCCATAATGCTTTTATAACAACTTTATCATGTTTTTCTGGGAACAAATTCCGCAATATTATTCTTTAAAATGGATACTTTAATTTTTAAATAAGCATAAATAAAATTAGATGCGTTGCACATGATCCTACATTGGCTTGGAAGGAGAACGAAACATTTCCTTATAAGGGGTGTTGATACCTTCCTTGTCGCACAACGTTTTAAAGTCGTGAAGGCAGCAGATCACATAAGAAGTCTGCAGTGAAGCGTGCTCGGGCGAGAGCAATTCAGGGATGGGTGACCCATAGGAAGTTTTTGTGCCGGGAGCCCAAAGCGGACAATATTGTGATACTTGTCGGAGGGGGATGTTACTTTATATATACATATATATATATATATATATATATATATATATATATATATATGTGTGTGTGTGTGTGTGTGTGTATATATATATATATATATGTATGTATATATAAAACAAAACTTGGTTTTCTAAGACATGGTTGGTGACAAAATATGCATTTAATCTTTGTCACTAAAAACTAACAATTTTAAGCTGTCATAGAAAATATGTATAAATTTTCTTACAAAAAAGACCATCCGTATTTTCCAAAAATAAAGACTATACCAAATATTCTAATAGTCTAACCAAGGTTGCAAAAATGGCTCTGATACCAATTGTTAGGTTTTATTCAAAATTGTTTGTCCAAAAACACTAAAAATGGTAATGAAAGCTTTATAATTTGAATAAACTTAAAACCATTTTAACCCACCAACAATTATTTTGCAATCATGGAAAGATTAAATCATTCATAGAAAGGAAGATGTTACAACCTTTGAATACTTTGGTTCTCCTAGGAGATTGAAAGTTGATGAACATGACATGAATCTCCAAAGAAAGACCTGCCTATAATGTATCCACCAAGCAAGAGTAAACCACTAAAACAAACTAGTCTTCACTTGTATATAAGATGTTCTTATCTCTCAATACATAAACCAATTATGTATTAATGAGAAGCAAGTTATATGCCTTTAATTCAAGCATCAAGTTGCAAGATGCAAAAAAGTATGGGATGCAAAAAAGAAAGAAAACAAACAACTTTTGTCTTTCTTCTTGAACCTACACTTTTGACTACAAACTCAACACTAGGTTTGACTTTCATTCCATTCTTCTAACTACATAGTTACATGTTGTAATTACATGATTACTAAAAGTGCCCATTTCAATTATAAATGACTTATATGTCCATACCTTATGAATATAACTAGTTAATGTTATCTTTTGTTATTATTTTCTGGAAATAATAATTCTCAATATGTTAGTAAAATATTATTTTCATAAAATAATAATTTTTCTATTAATACAAGTTTTGATTGCATTTATTAATAATCTAATTACTTTAATAAAAAATTAATTAGTAGTAACTTGCAATAAGGTGTGACCCTCTATGATAGTATGTCATTAGCAAATATCATTATATAATGAGTCTTAGGCATAAATATCATTCAACTTGAGCATTTTGAGCAATCTCACAGAGCATTTAGGCTCAATAGAGCACTTGGAACTCAATGGAGCACTTGGAGTTTAATGGAGCATCTGATAAAGAAGCATATCATGTGAAAAAGGAACAAATCATCTAAAAGGGGGAGTGGAGCACCTTACAGAGCAATGAAGCACCTAAGAACGGAATGGAGCATCCTTTATGAGCCATGTATCAAGGATGCACCTTTTTGGAGTAGGTGTTCCTTTTGAAAAGGTGTATTAGCCAATTAGAAGAGGATGTGCCACTTTGGAATTAGGATGCGCCACTCATGAAGCATGATTTGCTATTTTGTGTGAAGGTGTACCATCCTTGAAAGAGATGTGCCACTCTTGCACGAGATGTGGCATCCTCAAGCACGATGCACCATCTTGGTGCAAGGGAGTACGACTTGTGTTCCTGATGTGTCATTGTATCCCTTAATGAGCCAGTTATGCTATGATGTTCAGTAGTTATAATATCAGGACTTTGACTATGAAAGTGATACTACATAAATGTTAGACAAATACCATACAAAATCGAAGTCATATAGACCTTCAATACTGACGCTCTAAACAACACCCGACTACTACCTAAGAATTCAATATATCACAACATATATGACTCATATACTCTGATGCTCAAGATTGTCCATGGATGCTAAAAAGTTAAGGATGCTCAACGATTATTACATGATGTGCCACCATGATGGTTGATGAGCCTTAGTGATCTTGATGAGCCACTCATGCATCATGATGAGCTACTATGGATAATGATGCTCCATAATGTGTGTTGTTGATACTCATGCAGTGTATCGCAAGGATGAAGATTCCAGAAACTAATGTATGACATTGTTAGTGATTGGTTGACACATTTCATAGGTCTGTAGATTAATGCGCTTGGCCCATTAAGGTTTTAGATATGATCCCTAGTTTATAAAAATGATGTCTTCTAGTCATCAGTATGTGTCTTGAATTCTAGAGTGGTAGGCAAATGTATGTTGAAGTGTACTTGTAACCTCTGTTTGAGAACTCATAAATATAGAATACTCCCTCATGCCCATGGACGTAGATTATCTTGACCGAAGCACGTAAATATTGTCTCATATGCATTTTTTTTTTTTTATTTCGTGTTTTATCCACATTACTTCCTAACAAGAAGCGTCATGTAACACCCCCCCCCCCCCCCACACACACACACACATACACACACAAATGAAATTGGGAGGTCAAAAGCACCCAAAGTTAAATTATAACTTCAATTAACAAAAGAAGCATCTATAATCCAACCACATCTCTGAATACAAATACAGCTCATACACAATTATTCCAAAATCAAGCCCATTCTGGCAATCTACATGACACAGAAGCTCTCTCCTAACAACAATTCAACAAAAACTCTTTTTAAATTATATATGATAGAAATTGTCAACATACAACACTCATTATAATTTTTTTTATTATTTTTTTAAAATTAGATTGATGTATTTTGTATTGAAATTTAAAAGCACACAACTATTCACACAACATGCATGTGTTTAAGGATGCATTAAATTAATTTGTATAGCGTCTTAAGACTTCATTTTTAGATGTTCGACTGAAAACTACCAGAAAACTAACCCATTCAACGGGAAATAGGAATGGGGATATTTTTCCGACTGAAAAACTACATCGCTAAAAATGCATAAGTACTTTATTCCCATCGAGTTTCATCGGTTTTTGTTACAAATTTTTGATATGAATATCTACCAATCATTTCAACGGATTTCTAACAGTTTTTGGATTTGGGACAGATTTTCGACAAAGTGTTTTTAACAACGTATATATATTATTGCGCGCTGATTTCAAAATTTTACATTCCCACCACTAATCTTTTAACATATCTGCGACAAACCACATGACTATTAAACCCATGTAAATTTATCGATAGATTTACAAAAAAACTACAAAATTACTAAATCCATGTAAATTTAGTTATTTCCAGATAGATTTCCGACAATCCAATCAATTTACCAAAATTCGTCACTTAACCATTACCATTTTAAAAGTAGGGGGTCTTTTCCGTTGGTATTTTTGTAGTAGTGTGCGGATTACAACACTATGGCTGCCAACTAATTAAAATATTAGGTTATAAAGCAAATATGATATAAGTCTTTAATAGAAAAAGCACTCTTCCACACTTCGAACAATCGGGAATTAATGGGAACAAGATACATCCCGACCCTATATTTCTTCAATACCATGAATCAATGATCATTCGTATCATGTCCGTGGACTTTACGAGATCAGATTAATGGAGAACACATTAAAGCATGGAACTCAATAATTGATCATAATGTAAGACTCCACTTAATTTGGTCTCCTTAATCGAATCAACATTTCTTAATTGCTCAACAATGCCTATTTTTTTTTTTCTTTAGCTGCACCCTCATTATCCTTCGTCATACAAAAGTGATAATCGAATTAAATAACATCAATTTATATACCGATGAAGGAAAATTAGCCTAGAAGAAACATGTCAGTTGACACACTTGTGTAACAATCTTTTAATTGGATATTCAGTCCTGTAAACGTTTAAGCACATAAATCTTTTTCTTGTTAAGTAAATTTCTTGTACAGCCTGGCTAAGCACTTCTCTGGACTTTTAATGATACTCTTGACGTTAAAAAAAATGGTACCATTTAACAATTTTTTTTAGATGAAAATAATTAAAGGATTCTATTTTATTTTGCTTTCCAGAAACAATGTCCATAAATTTGAAACTGTTATGAATTATTATTTAATGAATGACTATTGGATTCTCCATATTCCCCATTACTCTCCATAATTAGTGAGCATTATAACAAACATTATTATGAGTTTTATGAGTATAGTTATGCACCATTATAATGAACATTCATAATATACATGACTTTTCATATTCTGTCTAGTATAAATTGTGAGTGTTATGTATTGTAAAGTTTTGATGATTTCATCACAAGTATTGGAATAAAAGTTTTCTTTATTCTCATGTCTTTCTTTATCTATAATTTAGTTTATTATTTGATCATATTTTATAACATGTTATCAACACGACTCTATCATAGAGCTCTAACTCCATATTACTCATGTCATTTTTAGGTATGTATTTTTTTTATGTTCACATACACAATGCTTACAACTTATTTTATGGAATTGCTTAACTAATGATTCTTTGACATATAAGTCTTTATTTTAATTAGTATTTTCACTATGGAAAACCATGATAGAGAAAATTTTCTCTAGTTTTCATGCCACTAACATGCTCTTGCAGTAGCAATATCATGAGAAATGTTTCAAAAAGAATGTGAATTAATATCATGTCTTCTTGTGGCTAAACAAAACAATGAGTTATTGATGAAAAATCATTAGTCAATCCCGACCGATTCTAATACATTCCTTGAAAGGAATGCAACGTCATATAATCATAATAATCATGGGTCTAACCGAGGTCGTAGAGGTTATCATAATTGTCGTAAAATAACAATATTACAAGTAACCACCAAAAGTTGGAAAATAGCAAAAATTCACATCCTAATCATAAAAGTGGTCAAGGAAAAAAGAAAGTTGAAAATGTATGTCATCAATGTTGAATGATCGGTCTCTTGTACATGCCGCTTACCAAAGCATTATATTGATCGTTATCAAGATTCTCTAAAATCTAAAGAAAAATAAAATATTGAAACAAATTTTATTCAAAATGATTTTCACGAAGATCGACCGTAAATGACACATTTGGACATTGTCGATTTTCTTGTCTACCCACAAGGGACAAGTGGTGGTATGGAAGGTGATGCAAAAATAATATTTAATAGTTTTCTTTCATGTCATTTATTATGTTTTTATGTTATATTCATTTAATGAGAAATAATGTTATCACAATCTTCTCAAAGTAATAAAATATGACTTTATTCCTCTAAGTCGAATGTTTCTTATGTTTTATTTATTTATTGAAGAGAAATATGAATATTCGCAAAAGAAATAAGAAAGATATATGTCCTGCAGGACACACAACATTTTTAATAATGAAAAATATTTTACTTATTTATCAATTGGAGAAGCAAATGTTAATATAATAATAGGTAATGAAAAAATTATTGAAGGCTCCGGAAGAGCGAATATAATATTACCACAGGCGACAATAATTACAACTGGTGTTGCATTATTTTCTTGAAAATCACCAAGAAAGTTATTAAGTTTTCAGGATATTCGATCCAGCGGATATCATGTTGAAACAACTAATGATGGTGACAAAGAGTATCTCAATATTACAAAAATGATATCGGGTAGAAAAAGTCTTTTTCAAAAATTACTCGTATTGTCCTTCGGATTGTATTATACAAATAT
The DNA here is from genome assembly GCF_051521515.1 of Lactuca serriola. Classification (NCBI taxonomy): domain Eukaryota; kingdom Viridiplantae; phylum Streptophyta; class Magnoliopsida; order Asterales; family Asteraceae; genus Lactuca; species Lactuca serriola. Next base: position 66,898,488 of record NC_136414.1, read on the forward strand.
TATAATGACTGAATCTTATATTATTGAAAATAAAAGGTATGATAACAACTTTAAAATTTGGCATGACCAGTTGGGCCATCCCAGATCAATTATGATGCGCAAAATAATTGAAAGTTCAGGTGGTCATTCCTTGAAAAACTAGAAGATTTTTCAAGCTAATAAATTGTCTTGTGTTGTATGCTCTCAAGGAAAATTAATTTCTCATATATCATTGAATAAATTTGGGTATGAAAGCCTTAGTTTCTTAAAAAGAATTCAAGGGGATATATGTAGACCAATTCATCCACCATGTGGACCATTAAGATATTTTATGATTTTGATTAATACATAAACTAGATGGTGTGCTTGTTGCCTAGTTGTAATCTGGATTTTGCAAGATTACTTGCACAAATAAACCACCTAAGGGCACAATTTCCTGATTACCCAATTAAGAAAATTCGATTTGACAATGTTGAAGAAATTACATAACAAGCTTTTAATGAATATTGCATGTAAACTGGGCTAACTATCGAATATATTCTTGCATATGTTCACACACAAAATTTTTTAGTTGAGTCGTTAATCAAACGCCTTCAATTAATTACAAAATCATTAGCAATGAATTCTAAACTTCCTAATCGAAATAAGGGCATGTACTTTTACATGCAACATCTCTTATACACATCATGCCAACTAGTTATCATAAGTTCTCCCATATTCAATTGGTTTGTTGTCAGAAACAAAATATTTCCCATCTAACGACATTTTGATGTGCGATTTATGTACCCATTTCTTCACCTCACTACACAAAATTGGATTCTCAAAGAAGAATGAGAATTTATGTTGGATATGAATCTCCATCTATATTAAATTATTTAGAACCATTAACTGGAGATTTATTTACAGCTTGACGATTGTCATTTTGATGAACCGGTTTTTCCATCATTAAAAGAAGAAATAAAGAAGCTGAAAAATAAAATCTCTTGCAATGAATTATTACTATCATTTTTAGATCCTCATTCAAGTGAATGTGAACTTGAAAAAGATAATTCATTTACAAAATGTAGCATATCAGTTGCAAGATGTATTTACTGACCCTAAGTGAGTAACAAAGTCTCATGTACCAATCGTAAATGCTCAAATTAGAATTGATATCCCGCAAGGAAAAAAAATACAATTGCAAATGAATCTTAGGCACGCCTGAAGCGTGGAAGATCAGTCAGTTCCAAAGATAAAATTTCTTGAAAATGAAACGGAGCAAATATAATTGATGGCCCAAAAAGAGAAAAAAAAAATCTCTTGAAAATATTAATGAAGCTCTAGAAGAGCCCAATGACATAACAAAAGAAACTAAGGTACCTGAAAATTATGAAAATGAATAGATCTTAATAAATTATGTCATGACAGGAATAAGATGGAACCGAAATAAGACAGACGTCAAAGATAATTTTTCATATCATGTTCCGCATGAGATTATAAAGAAAATGAGAATCTTGAACCTAAATCTATTGCAAAGAAGAATTTGGAAACGATGAGCAGTTAGGGTTTTTGGGAATTTTATTTGAAAGCATAAAGTTTGATAATGAAATTATAAACTTCCTTTTATAAGAAAAGTTAGTTTTGAATTTGATACATTTCCACATATTTTGTTGGTTACTAAATCGGCAGTGTAAAAAGCTCCACGTCATAAAAGTGATCATCATGTTTTCCTTGATTTCCATGAAAATCTTGAACTATCATGTCCATCGGATATTTCGTTGTTCCCAACTGAATAAGAACCGTCAAAATTTTAGAACCGCAACTAAGTACACCAAGTAATTTCGACACCAAGATACGATCATTCCTTCGCCATGGAGGCAAGTCTCATTCGCTTTTGGGATATGGAAGCGAAATCATATGCCAATCTTTGCAAAATCTAAGTTTCGAGTTGGTAGTACCCAAAACCTCAAGGATTTCAATGCATTTGTGTGCCAAAGGATAAGAAAGAAGCAATATTAAAAAAATATATGGATATAGTGATATCAAATTTGTTTAGATATGAAAGTAGAATGATCATAGGCAAAGATATCTTCGTTCGACATCAAGAGATGTGAAGAACTGATTATGTGGTACCCTGTGAATTACAACCAAATACTCGTTGATGAGCATTAAAGGGCTTTTTTTTCATTGGTTTCGAAGGTAGCTTCAATTTTGCACAACATCACTGATGGGTTTTGAGCATTTTAACACTTCCTAAGTGTACATGCAACCCTAATAACCCTGGATCTATGTTTGTCTAATAATCATGCAAAGTTGTTTTCCAAGGTTATGAACCTATCTAGCATACATGGGGTACAATTATCTTTGTATAAAAGATAGAACTACATACCTTGTTGATGAAAGTGTTCCTTGAAACCTTGTGAGCCTAGCACCTCAAGTGTGATGCCTCAAATGCTTCACACAACACCAAATGCAAAGAATAAACTTGAGAGAATACTCTAACACATGCAAAATCGGCCAAGCCCTCTTGTTTCTTAAGTGTAGCTGATTTTGGTGAGAGTTACATTGCTTATATAGTGTGTTGCATTAGGTAAACCCTAATATTCCATGACTCTTCATTTCTTGATCCATGGGTTAACTCCATGGAGCATCCATGGAGCATCCTATGGGTGGAACCCAACTTGATAATCCATGGAGCCTCTTAGCCCACTATATAAGATATGGAAGATTTACATAATCTACCCATATATTTAATTAGTTATCTTTTGATCACTTAATTAATTCTTGATCAAAACTAATTAAACAATATTATTAATATATTAGAACTTATAATATATTAATAAATCATATGTGTTATTTCTCTCATTTAGTTTATCCAATTGCATGGTGCCATGCAACCCAAATGGAACATGACGGGTCGAGTCAAGTACTTATCAGAAATAGTTATGGACTTAGATACCTTATCCAATAGTCTCCCACTTGGATAAGTCTAATAACTATAACTGCAATACTTTAGGAACCGATCGGAAATCGTAGCTCTTTTAAGGTTTCTCGGAACTGAGAAGATGTTGATATGCCATTTAAGATAAGGGATCATATAATCCTCTATTTTAGATATCATCTAGACAAATACATGGAACAAAGTCTTACTTATTGTCCAACAGTTTGTTCCCCGATTTCCGATTTGTTTGACAAAGAACTTAATTGAACAGATCAACTTAGTTCTGACCGGGCCCGGTACATAGGTCAAAACAAAATCATCGAGGGGCCCAGATATCAGCTTCTAATCCAAGAAGGAACAGATAAAATTCGACTCATATGTTTTTTCTACTACTAGTTGAATTATACACAAAAGCACGTTTTATAACATCAAGTTACCAATGCGTTTTCGTACAATCAATGCATAATCAATTCATAGGCAATAAATCATATCTCTAGGCTTGAAGACTTATATGATATTACCGTCTCACGATCACTCGAGATAAAATTCCATGAAGTGATTCCAGTGAGCGTGGGTTGATTCCAATACTTAGAACTTATGAGCACTCATGAAGTGTTGTCTTATATCCTAACACCTACAACCAACTTCATGATAGTCTTACTTCATATGTACTTCCAACATATGACGGACTGTGGAAAATTTGAATAATATGTAAAACCACAACATACTATTTTGGAAGTCAAAACATGCAAAATAAAGTATATTAAACGATTGACAAAAGATAGTAACACTTTACTCATAAATAAACACACGTTTTAGTCATCATCAAATGTTAATTACACTTTACAAATTTCATAATTTATCTAACTACTAAAACATATATCATCCTTCAGCCCTATGCTCCGAGCCTGTTGGATATGCTTAACCCTACTCAGTCCCTTCGTGAGGGGATCTGCTGGGTTCTCATCCGATGATACCCTCTTTGCCACGAGGATTCCTTCTTCTATGCGATGTCTAATAAAATGATATTTTCTATCGATGTGTTTGGATCTCCCGTGATCCCTTGGATCCTTGGCTAAGGCAACAACACTTTTACTATCACAGAAAATTTCCATGGGCTCCTTTATAGCTGGTACTACTCCAAGGTCTCCTATGAAGTTCTTCAGCCATATAGCCTCCTTTGTTGCTTCGCTCGCTGCTATATACTCTGATTCACAAGTGGAATCAGCCACTGTCTCCTGCTTGGAACTCTTCCAAGTCATTGCTCCTCCGTTTAGGGTAAAGACCCAGCCCGACTGAGAGCGGAAATAATCCATATCAGTCTGGAAGCCAGCATCACAATACCCTACAACTCTCAAGTCATTCCCACCGAGGGTAAGGACCCAGTCCTTAGTCCTCCGTAGGTACTTGAGAATATTCTTTACCGTAGTCCAGTGAGCCTTACCAGGATTCCCCTGATACCTGCTAACCATGCTCAAGGCAAAGGCTACATCAGGTCGAGTACAAGTCATAGCATACATGATCGAGCCTACTGCCAAAGCATAAGGCACTCAACTCATTTCTGCTATCTCAGCCTCAGAACAAGGGCTTTGTGTCTTACTCAATCTGGCATTACTCTGGATGGTTAACTCTCCTTTCTTGGAGTTCTGCATGCTGAATCTATTCAACACCTTGTCCAAGTAGGTACTTTGACAAAATCCAATTAGTCTTTTACTCCGGTCTCTCAAAATCCTTATCCCTAGAATATAGGCAGCTTCTCCTAAGTCCTTCATAGAGAAACACTTCCCAAGCCAGGACTTATCTTCCTGCAGAGTTGGGACGTCATTTCCTATAAGTAGTATGTCATCAACATACAATACCAAAAAGCTAACTATACTCCTACTAGCCTTGACATACACACAAGATTCATCTTCACTCCTAGAAAATCCAAATTCCTTTACTTTCTCATCAAAGCAAAGATTCCATCTGCGAGGTGCTTGCTTTAATCTATAAATGGATTTCTCAAGCTTACACACTCTATTAGGGTAGTCATTACTGACAAAACTTTCTGGCTGACTCATGTAAACATCTTCAGTCAACTTCCCATTTAGGAAAGCATTTTTGACATCCATTTGCCATATTTCATAGTCATGAAATGCAGCTATGGCTAACATAACCCTAATAGACTTAATCTTGGCTACTAGAGAAAAGGTCTCATCATAATCCACTCCAGGAGTTTGAGAGAAGCCCTTTGCAACCAGTCGAGCCTTATAAGTGTGTACATTACCATCCAAGTCGATCTTCTTCTTGAAGATCCATTTGCACCCTACAGTCTTACGACCTGGTACATTTTCAACCAAGTTCCAAACTTGATTGTCATACATAGATTGTATCTCTCTATCCATAGCCTCTTTCCATTTAGTAGACTCAGGGCCTGCCATGGCTTCCGCGTAACTGTTAGGTTCATCCAGACCTACTAGTGTCTCATCACTAATAAGTGTCTCACCTTCAGCAGTAATATGGCAACCATAGTAATGCTCAGGTGTATTCCTAACTCTCGTGGAAAGCCTCAGAGGTATAGACTCATCAATTGGCTCAACAGGAGTTTCATCCTCAAGTTGAGGGCTAGGGTTTGAAGTTCCTTCACCACTTGACTCTTGAAGTTCTTCAAGGTCAATTTTCCTCCCACTGTCTCCTTGGCTTATCAACTCTCTCTCTCTCTCTCTCTCTCTCTCTCTCGATAGACTCCTCTTCTTGTTAAAAAGACCACATTATCACTAGGTCTGTAGAAGAGGTAACCAAAGGATCTTTGTGGGTAGCTGATGAAAATACACCTCTCGCTTCGGGATTCAAGCTTATCATGAGTCTCACGTCTCACGAAAGCCTCACAACCCCAAATCTTGATGTGGTCTAGTTTGGGTACTCTACCAGTCCACATCTAGTGAGGAGTTTTGGCAACTTTCTTTGTAGGGACTAGATTAAGGATATGGGCGGCAATCTTTAAGGCATACCCCCAGAATGAGATTGGTAGTGAAGCTCGACTCATCATGAAACGAACCATATCCAACAAGGTTCGATTACACCTCTCAGCTACACCATTCAACTGCGGTGTCCTGGGAGGTGTCAATTGTGAGACAATCCCACATTCCCTAAGATAGTCAAGGAACTCTGAACTAAGATACTCACCATCTCGATCAGATCGAAGCATCTTAATGTTCCTGCCCAACTGATTCTCGACTTCCTGTTTAAATTCCTTAAACCTTTCGAAAGTCTCTAACTTATGCTTGATTAAGTAGACATACCCATATTGTCTATAATCATCAGTAAAAGTCAAATAATAACGATTAGCATCTCTTGTGGCATGTTTGAAGGGTCCACACACATCTTGTCTACAAGATCCAACAAACCTTCACCCCTCTCATAAGAGCCTGTGATGGGTGACTTTGTTATTTTTTCAAGTAAGTATGAATCACAACTATCATCTAACCTTAGGTCAAATGACTCCAAGACTCCATCCTTTTGGAGTTGGCCTATGCGTTTCTTGCTTATATGTCCAAGACGACAATGCCATAATGATGCTTTATCCAAGTTATTATTATTAAGAGAATCTATACACAAAACATTATTTCCTAACCTATCAACCACATATACAGTTTTATACACACCATCACAAGGTAATGCTTCAAAATAAAGAATATTATTAAAGAAAGCATTAATCGAACCAACTTCATTATCAAATGAAAAGGTGAAACCTTGTTTATACAATGCATGAAAGGAAATAATATTTCTTGCCATTTCTGGAAAATAACAACATTTATTCAAATCTAAACTAAACCCACTACTTAGCGATAAATATAAACTCCAATCTTGGTGACAGGTGAAGCTTTCCTGTTTCCCATGATCAAGTTTATTCTTCCTTGCTCCACATTCTCACTTCTTCTTAGTCCCTGCACATCAGAACATATATGAATACCACAACCGGTATTAAGGACCCATGTGTTAGAATGGGGTGAGTTATTAGATAAGATAGTGTATATACCTGCATGGTTGGGTTTGACTTTCCCATCCTTCACATCTTGCTGGTCCTTTCCCGAAGAAGAGCCATCAAGGGTCCTAGCCTTGGTACCCTTCGAAGAACTCTTTCTCTTCTTTCCTTGTTCTTTCCTGATTGCTAAGACAGGGGTGGAGTTGGTAGGAGTAGGAGTAATAACAACCGCCTTACCCTTAAGACCACTTTCCGCGGTCTTTAAGAGTCCTTGAAGTTTGCTAAGGGTGACCTATTCCTTGTTCATGTGGTATGTCATGTAGAATTGATCATAACATGAAGGTAAGGAGTGCAAAATGATATCTATTGCAAGCTCCTCGAGGAAGTTCACATTAAGCTTCATCAAGCGGTCCACAAATCTTTGCATTTTCTGCATGTGGCCTGTGATGGGTTCACCATCCTTCATTTGGGTTGTTATCATGGAGGAGATGATTTCATACCTCTCTTGTCTTGCACTTTGATAGTAACACATCACAACTTAACATAAGTGTGATCAAATTGAGCAAAATTATATGGATGACCAGTGTAGTCAAGCAAAAGTATAGTTGGATATGATTTTAAGTGACAAAAGGTTAACAATATATTCAGACAGAAATCTCATTCCAAAAAGAAATTTAAAGTACTGGATCAATTTGGGCAAAAACGTCTTGGTGTTAAAACAATTTATCAAGATCTCACAATGTGAATGGAATAAGATTGTGAATATCAAAAAGATACAGAAACAAGTGTTTCATTAAAGTCTTGAACAAAAGTGTTCAACGTCAATTCATAGATAGTTGGGTTCTTTGGGTTTCACCATCATCACGGAAGAATGACTCAGGATCATAAACACAGAGTTTTGTCATATCTACATTCTGGTAGGTTTCGACCATAGATGTCGAGGATATGCAGTGTAATGTGTGATCATGAAAGAAATTTTGGATGAAAAATATTGGTTATAAGAACTCATTGTACGTCTACGAAAGATATGGACCTTGCAAAAATCTATTTAATCAATATGAGAAGAGAAAGGTAGCTTTTCGACTAATGCGAATCTAGCTTGATTGGGAAGAAATTTGGTAGTGATTGTTTCATTAAGGCTTCGAACACATAGAATCTTTGAGGCTAATAGACACCCTGCAGAAGCATGCTTCAAAGGACACCTAACTAGTACATCAGTTCGAATGAATATCTGTTCCCTTGATGGATATGTTTGTTTAGCATGCATCATAGTATCATGTTGTAATAATGAGACTTGAATCGTTAGAAAATAATATTGAACACAAAAATAAGAAAATCTTTTTGGATTTCTGTTTGAGAAATCAAGTACAAGAATAATAAAATCTTTTCTGGATTTTTGTTTTTAGAAAACAAACACAAAAATAAGAATATCTTTTTGGATTATTGTTTTTAGAAATCTAACACAAAAATAAGAAAATAATTTTGGATTTTAAAATTTTGAAATATATCAAATAAAAATAAACGAACTATAAAATGTTACCCAAATACGTTTGACCCATAGTCTAAAACTCATCAACTATGCATTGTACATCGATTGACTTTCATCAAAAAAGAATTGTGTTCTGAATGGTTCAGAGAGAAGTCGAATGTGAATGCAGTCGAACGTTGAATGTGAACAGTAACCTCTAAATAGAACACAAACATTCAAGATTGAGTTTTCAAAATCAAGAAGAATATGGAAATGAGCTTGCTTCCCATGATTCCCAGTCCTATCAAAACCCTGAGGAATGATTTTTCATCTAAATGCTTAGTGAAAATATCTGCAAGTTGCTCCATTGTTTTGACAAAATGTACTTCAATGTTTCAGTCTTCAACGTGGTCTTTTATAAAATGATATCAAAGAGCAATATGTTTGGTTATCGAGTGTTGGACCAAATTGTGACAAATGAGAATGGCACTTTATGAATCACAATACATAGGTATTTTCTTCAAATTGATTGCATAGTATCGGAATTGGCTTTAAAACAAAACTACATGTGATGTGTACGTAGCATCAACCACATACTCTGCTTCTGTAGTCGAAATCGAAACACAAGTTTGCTTTTTTGATTTCTAGCTCACAAGTTTTCTGTCCAATAATTGACGTCATACAGATGTGCTCTTTTGATCAGTTGTCATCCACCTAGGTCCGCATCAGAGAATGCTTGGATAATGAATCATGTCTTCGAATGATACCATAATCCCAATGAAAATCTTCCTTTCACATATCAAAAGATATTCTTAACTGTATTGAGATAAGGTTCACTTGGGTTTGATTGGTACCCCGCACAATTACATACAACAAACATAATATCAGACCGACTTGCAATTACATACAAAATCGAACCGATCATGTTTATTTACATCGTTAGATCCAGAACAGGCTTATCCAACGAAGGATTCAAGCGTGAGTCAACTGCCATAGGTAGTTTAACTTTTGTGTTATTCGTCATTCCAAACCTTTCAAGTATACTTCTCTTGATTTATAAAAATTCCTTCCCTGCTTTGACGAATATGCAAACCCAAAAAGTTATTGATTTTCCCCGTCATACTCATTTCGATTTAACTTTTCATGAGTTCCTCGAATTCCTTAGATAATGATGGATTAGTTGAACCAAAATAATGTTATCGACATAAAGTAACAAACATCAGGTGGTCCCCTACTTTCTTTTGAAATAAAGTAGGATCAACTGATCCTTGTTTAAATTTAGCAATATTCAAAAATTTTGTCATAGTTGCATACCATGCACGAGGTGCTTGTTTCAACCCATAGACTGCCTTGTCTAAAATATTATGATGATCAGAATACTTATTGTTAACGAAAGCAGGTGGCAATCCAGAACACCATTGAGAAATGCACATTAGACATCCATATGATAGATGTCTAAGTCCTTATGAGCTGCATAAACAAGAAAAATTCATACCGCCTCGAGTCTTGCGATAGGGATAAAGGTTTCCTCATAATCGACACCTTCTTCTTCAGAATAACCTTTTACGACTAGTCTCGTTTTGTTTCGAATAATATTGCCTTCTTTATCAGTTTTATTTTTGAAAATCCATTTTAGACCAAATAATGAAACATCCTTAGGTTTAGGAATCAATCTCCAAACCTTGTTTCTTTTGAATTCAGCAACCAGAGTGTTCTAATGCAACAACCCAATCAGAGTGTTCTAATGCAACCTTTACTGCTTTTGGTTCTAGTTTAGAAATGAACACATTAAACATACAATATTTGTGAGGAACATTCACCACCTCATTTTAGCTCGAATATGGGTGCGAGTTAAGGCACCAGAATTTGGATCACTAAGAAATTGTTTCTATGGATGATCTCTTGTCCACTTATCCATCGGTGGATATGTAGGATCAAACTCTAAAGGCACATCTTCGAAAATGTCATCCGCTTCTGAAACTTCTCATGGAACCGATAGACTGTCAGTTACGTCATGAAAATCATTATTTTGAACATTACTATTATCATGAATCGATCCACTTGGCTCCCTCTCGACCAATAGGTTTGAGATGTGATGCTCCCCCTCAACATCAACATTTTTTAGGCATACACTCCCCCTCAATATGAGTTGTAGTTAGAATATGCTCCCCCTTAATAGTTGAATCATGGTTTTCATTTTGCGATATCGAACTCAAGTGATCCCCCTCCACTTGATCACAAGTCGAAACTAGAATTCTTTCAACATTTACCCTTGAAGTTGATGAAGAATGTTCATCATTTTCTTTACTTGTGACTGTCAAACCATCATAGTGTTTCTATACTTTAGGAATGTGATTATCATCAGCATGGATTTCAACATCAATGGCCCTATCAAAAATTCCAAAAATCAAATCAAGATCATTATCGTAAGAATTCATGATTTCGGAATTAATCATTTATTTTAGCCATAATAGGTTTTTAAACGAAAGATAGTTCGACTCTTTTGACATAATAGTCATCGAATGTGAGATTGAAAGTTTCTTCGATATTCCTTGTTCATTTTTTCAACACCGTGTAGTCTACAAAGTTGTCAGAATATCCCAAGAAGATTCCATCGTCAGCTTTCAACTGAAATTTAGAAAGATTGTCCTTGAGATTGTTGATGACACATCTGCACCCAAAAACATGAAACAATTGAACATTAGGTTTCCACTTGTTTATTACTTCATAAGGTGTAATATTAAAATGACGATGAATGAAAGAACGATTTTGTGTGAAGCGGGCAGTCGAGACAACCTTTTCCCAAAGGTATTAAGGAAAGTTCGCATAAGTAAGCATTGTTCTTGCAGCTTCACATAAGGAACTATTAGTCCTTTCCACAACACCATTTTGTTGTGGTGTGTAAGCAGACGAAAAATAATGAGATATGCCTAACTCGGTGTAGAATGAATCTAGAATTCGATTCTTGAATTCCGTCTTATCACTCTTTATCCTTCGGACATTCCTTTTTAAACTCAACTCTATGTTCTTTATAAAGTCAATCATCACTTGAGTAGTTTCTGACTTCTATTAAAGATAGAAAACCCAAGTAAACCTAGAAAAATCATCAACAATGAATAATGTGTACTTCTTCTTATTGAGAGTTCAATAGTCGAAGGTCCACACAAGTCAATGTGAAGAAGTTCCAAAGGTTTGATGATTTTTGAATCAATGACTATCGGATGACCTTGACGATGTTGTTTCCCTAGTTCACATGCAACCCACAATGAGTCATAGTCAAATTTTAGGTAAACCTCGAACAAGATCATTTAAAACAAGTTTGTTAATATTTTTGAAGTTAAAATGAGAAAGACATCGATGCCATAACAAGCTTAGATCAAAGGATGCTTTCGATAGCAAACATACTGAAGGTGAACCTACAATTTGTTAATCTTTTTGAACTTATCTCCCTTTCGTTTCGACTTTAGTAGAATTTCCTTCGTTTGCTTGTTCGAAATAATACTTCCTTCCTCATCAAAGAGAACCTGATTTTAGTGCCAAAAGTAGTTGTGAAACACTAACCAGATTATGCTTTAAGCCTTCAACATATTCAACTCCATTCACAATGAATTTACTATTTGTTACTTTTTCGCATCCTTCAAATTTATACTTGTTGTTGTTTCCAAACTTTATAACTCCAACATTGTCCAGCTTTCAAAAATCATGCAAATTCTCATTCCTTCCAGTCATATGACGCAAGCATCCACCATCAATATACCAACTTTCGTCATATTGATCGTCACAAAGAACATGCGATCAGTTAGAAGAATTTAGGTCCCCAAGACCTTTTGGTTCCTTGGACATTAGTTTGGAACACATTATGCTATGAAGAGCCTATAACCCAACTACGAACTTTTGACTTGAAACTGTCAAATATGTCAATTTCATTGGCTTTTGGCATCGAAATGTAATCATTTAATGGGAAAGATTCAACATTGGCTTTCACTTTTTCAACCTTTTTCAGAAATCCATTAACTTTCTTCTTTGGAATTTCTTTCAACTTTGGCACTACGTGTTGGGTTTTATACAAACAATCCTATGTGTACATGCAACCCTAGCATTGGTTCTATGTTTTCACTATTAGATACACAACATTATGAACACATAATTAAACCCTAATCATGATTGCTATTTTCGAAATTAACCAAGAAGGTTAGATTACATACCTCATGTTGTTATATTGTAATAACAACTTAAATCTTCAATCCAAAAGTCTTGAAAGCAAGCACCACAAGTGTAGTGCCTCTAATGGCTTACAGACACCATAAGCAAGTGGAGAAGGTATAAAGAGGTAGAAATTCGTCCTTAGATGCTCTAGGGATCAAGTGCACGAAATCCTAAGGCCTTAGGGGTCTTTATATAGGGTTGGGATTAGGGTTTCAGTCCTTATCCTTATCTAGTTACTTGCCCGTCAAGCAACCATAAGATAAGCCTTGAAAATCCCTATCTCTTGGACCTTGGACGATTTTAAGGATATCCTTATCCTTGAATTCGTCCATCCTTTAACAAGGATAACCATTGCCCTATTTTGTAACTATCACATAATTACAATTCAGCCCCTCTAGTTTAATTAATTACATTTGATCACAAAATTAATTCTTAATTAATTATTGACCAATATTAATTAAACAAATACGATTTCTCCTTTAATATATTATTCTTATAACATATTAATAAATCATAATAACCTCTCTCTCTATTTATTTCTCCAATCAAGTTGCTTTGGTGAAGGCAACCCAAAAGGACCATGCACCATCGGGTCAAGTACATACCAAAATAGTTATGGACTTAGACACTAATCCAACAGTTTCCTACTTGGATAAGTCTAATAACTATTATGCGTATGACTTCAGATCCTGATCTGCAATCGTAGCTCTCAAAGACACTGTCACACTCTGATCTTATCAGTAACCATGTCCTTTAGATAAGGGATCATATATTCCTCCATTCTAGATATCGTATGAGATATGATTTCAAATCATTCTCTTTGTACTATATCTCGATTCTGATTTATGACGACTGACTAATTGAACAAATCAAATTAGCCCTAGCCCGGCCGAGCATTTACGTTTGTCATCACTAAATCATCGAGGGGCCCAAAGATATCACTTTTATCCTTCTTTGGATAAAAGGAACGGATAAACTTTGATACAATGCTCGCTTGCACTCACTCACCAAATCACACACAACAATATGTTTTATAACACCAAGTTACTAGTGTGTTTTCATATTATCAATGTGTAACCGATTTGCAAGATACAACTCACACATCTCGGTTTCAAGAATATAAGATGTTATCGTCTCACCAATCATTCGTGATACAGTTCATGGAATGATCCAAGTGAGCTTGGGTTTAATCCAATGCTCAAATTCATATTCATAAGCACTCACGAACGTTGCAGCAAACATTTGCTTATGTCTAATACTCTTTTAGACAATCCACACACCAATTCATGACAGTCTTCATTCATACACTACTAGAAAAAAGGCCTTTTACGACGCTCATTGCGCGTCGTAAAACGCTCAGACGACGCGCAAATGCGTGTCAAGGAAGGCCCTGTCATAAAGAGAGATGACGCGCATTTACGACGCGCATTTATGACGCGCATTTACGACGCGCGATTATGACACGCAATGCGTATCAAGGAAGGCCCTGTCATAAAGGAAGACGACATGCATTTGCGTGTCGTAACCTTACGACGCGCGTGTTTATGACACGCAATGCGTATCAAGGAAGCCCCTGTCAAGAAAGGCCATGTCATAAATGAAGATGACACACATTTTTGCGTATCATAATTTTAAATGTTCTAAAAAAATATTTACAATATCTAAATTTGATGTCATACAATTCATAATAGAAATAAAATATCATATACAAAAAATACAATCCATTGCATAAAATTTAATGTCATACAATTCTATTTTTTACAATATCTAAATTTGCATCTAATCTACTCTCTACATCAAATTCCAACTAAATAAAGTTGCAACTTGCCTTTCATAATTCTTTAAGACTAATGCTCCAAACAGCTGTTATATGGATAAGAAGTTGTACATTGGCCCATCTCACTCAAGAAAGACTTAGCCAAATTCAACTCCAAGTCTTTACTGCATCTTGCTGATAATGCTGCAAGATTTGAATCAAGTGGCTTCATATTCCTTTCTTCCACCAACTTTACCTGATGCACAAAATACACAGAAACAAAAAAACATTGTATAGGACAATCCAAAAACACATTATAAGCATAACAGTCAGTCCATGGACTTACTGTGGATCAATAATTGCAAACACCAAAGTAATGAAAACAGATGTTTGTTGGCCACACAACACACATAACAAATGTAGTTGCATTGGCACATCTAATGAATCAGAAAAGAGGTAATGTGATCCAGACTTGTTTTCCTTGTCTATAGCAAATGAAACAAAGATGCAATGATTTTGAACTTATTTGTTGACTTGATAGGGAAATTTTTCATAAAGAAGACTATTAACAAGGAAACATCCAACTTAAACAATCTATCACATCACATCACATATTTGGCAATGTTCCATTCAAATTGGGATGAGTATTGACCTGTGATCATCCGAGATAGACACCGGTTTTGATCCATCCAAAGACCATGTAATATGGTATATAAAACCTTCATGCCCATCCAATCCAATCCACATAC
The DNA here is from genome assembly GCF_051521515.1 of Lactuca serriola. NCBI lineage: Eukaryota > Viridiplantae > Streptophyta > Magnoliopsida > Asterales > Asteraceae > Lactuca > Lactuca serriola. The sequence goes on from NC_136414.1 coordinate 66,913,530, forward strand.
TGGGACAACTTTGTACTCAACTCTCTTTGATTTTGATCCCATAGGATTTGGAGTATCTACTACTTTCCAGACAATTATCTGGCATGACAAATTTACAATCAACAATCTCATCATGTTTAGAAACTAGTTTTACTCATGTATCAGGCAGGTATGTATCTATTATCTAAGAGCCAGCTAAACTGTTAATATATTTAACCAAACCTTATGTAGTTATGTGTATTTAATGATTTAATCCTTTGAGATATGGAAAACTGAAATCGTGAAAGATGCTTACATAGTTCAAGTACTAACAGCACCAAATGTTGGCATCATTGCAGTTAGTCCCTATAAGATTGTTTAGTATATATGTTATTATGTATAAAACCAAGGGCAAAAAAGGAAAAGAGTATAATCTTTTTACCTTCATCTCCTCTGTTTATGAATAACAAGAGATCATCAACACACACACAAGCTCATTATCCTCTTCAACTTCAACATTTTCAAGCATACCTTAAATGCAGGAACCGAAGAACTGATTACATTCTTGAGCTGAACAACAAGCAGCATACTTTCAACCCTGCAACTTCAAATCTGCCAAATTAGAGAAAACACTTATACTAATCAAACCATACGATGTTGATAGAAAAGTTAAAGCAGGATACAATTGCACATAATTTGTGATGAAAAGAGCAAATATTATAGCCACAATACGTAATAGAACATATATATGCATATAATTACACCCACTTTCTTTTTAGTAGCCTAGATGCGATAATAATATGCAGTGGTGAATTCCAGGTCATCTGCTTCCTCTGTCCAAATGATAAAGAACATGTTCATGTGAAATCATAAAGCTAACTGTGAAATCAAATGATGACTTATTACAGGGGAAGTGAACTTCCTACCACTGCCAGAGACATCATTTGATGTTTGAGAGATTGTTGTTGTACAAAAAAAAACTATAAAAGCTCACCAAACCATCCTTTTGAGTTAGCACCTATCCAATAACTTTGTGCCTCACTTCATGGTCCTTCATCTTTACGAGTCTCTCCACCACTAAACTATAACAAAACATCACCATCTTTGGTTACAATCTCAATTCCCTCCTTTATATGTGTACAAAATTAACCTTAAAACATATAAAGGTAAAAAAAAATCAAATTTCCTATTTATTTAGCACACCAATAACTATAAAAATACCTTCAAATCTATGATTTCTGTTTTTTCCATCGACATGCCATAAGGGAGGGGGACGGTTTCGTTCAATGATTGGGGGAGCTTCACTTGGAATGTGGCAATATTGATGAATCCCTTCAAAAGAAAGATGTTCAGGAATGAACATTGAGCTAGAACATTGATTTGAAGCTATGTTGTCGGGATGGGAGCGCAGAAATAGCTGACCGCATGCATGGACCTAATAATTATGATTGAGATTTTATTACCAAGGCACAAAACGTGCCAAAAAATAAATGAATTTGTATTAAAGAAAGCGTCTTGGAAATTTACAAATTTGGCAGCCTATCATTGTTCAAGTGCTCTTAACTGTGTTGATCTGCTGATCAATGAACATATCTTATCTCCTTTAAGCTATTCAAATTTGAAAGATTCAATTTAACTTATTCAATTGAATATTTTAGATAATCTATCCAAACCACAACAATTAATATTTCTGCTTGCATTCCACAATAAATATATGGGATAATCTATGACCGCATACATATATAAACAATAAAACGTTTGACTATTACCGATTTAGTACTAAGTATTTCCATTTAACTCAGTCACATTCAATCAATCGGATATATAACTCTTAACCGACATTATGTAGCAATTACAAGTAAAAGCAGTGAGCTAAACATCAAAACAATAATCAACTTATTTGTCAACAAAAGTAGAAACATGAAACTCAAAATTAAGTCAGTGATCATGTTCATACCTTCGAATTATCACATCAAATAATAGAATCAAAATTAAATGCACGCACCTATGTACAACTCATCCTTTTTCTTGAGCATATTATAAGCCTTTTGAACCGCCTACAACTCCATCACCAATCTGTCTGCAGCAGCTTCCCTTACTGAACCATCACAAACTATTACTTGTTCTAATCTTCTCAACTTCTTTGACCTCCAAATTTGCTATAACTGGCTTCACTTCAGCGTTATCACCCAACCTTGTGCATTGCTTGTAGATTAATAGAAAGCGCCTCAGTCATAGTGGGCTTTTTCTCTTTCAATTTTTCCTATAAAAGACAACTTGTTAGCTAAAAATTATAATCAAAGTTAATGATAGCAAGAGGCAACCGATTCAATTTCTCAATGAAGATGAAACTCAGTCCTTACCTCTCTGAGATTAACCCATATATGGTTACGTGTTGTAGGTTTGCTTCAGGAGGAAATATTTTTAGGTTTGTGTTAGGATATGTAGAAGATTGCTCTTTCAAGCATTTTGTCGATCACTTGGAGTGCATATACGCTCTCTTTTTTCTGATCCATTTACTTTAATTGTACATTTATAACCATCGAAAACAAATGCCAAAATCACATACTTTAAGCATCGATTCATTGTAAAATATAAAATAAAACATCAAACTGAGGTTCAACAAAATAACATTAAGAGAGGGGTAGAGATTTTCGAGATGATCTACAGGGGATGAAGAAATAAAGTTCTTCTATTCAAAAATAAAACCAAACCGATTCATCACTCTCAACATTTTAAAGAAAAACATCAAGTAGTTAAACACAAATTTTAAACTGAAATTTAATCAATATAATGAAAAATCAGAAAAAACATACTCACAGTAGTAGTCGTGGCGGCCGTAGTTGTCGACTCTGCCATCATAAACTTTTTTGTTGAAGAAATAGGAGATGGTAGAAGCGTCCTTTTCATAGCATAGTAACACCTCCCATTCCTGGGAGAAATAGAAGATCGTAGTTGTCGGCCGTAGTTAAACACAATTTTTGTTGAAGAAAGGAAACTTCAATTAAACGAACAACTTTACCATATTTGGGAGAAAAAATCGGGAATGGGTTACAATTAACGAACCTTAGAGATTTTATCGCCACCAAGATGATGCAGATAAACGAAAAAAACCAGAATCCTTTTTTCTTTATTGAGAAGATGAAGTTGAGGCATGAATGAGAAGTCGTGTTCCCCTAATTTGCTGAATGGATGAAGAAATAGGACCAAGGCTAGAAGCACAACTAGACTAGGGTTTGTAAACGTGGGGAGTCATTGTAGATGGATTAGGGTAGAGGTGAAGAGGAGTGAGCGGGGTACTTCAAAATTTTAGGGGATTTTCCATGTTTCTAGTGGTGGCGGCTGCTAGGTTTTACAGAGAGTAGCAGGGGAGAAAATGAAAGAAGATATTACTATTTCAAATGTGTTATGTTTGATTAGGGTTTGCACATAGAAGGAAGTGAAAGTTGATCGGAGAGGAAGGAGTTTGCAGAGAGAAAGAAGGGAGAGAATGAAGTCGATTTGGCGGGTGTAGAGAGTAGAGAGGAAGAGGAAGCGGGTGTTCAAAATTTTGGGGGATTTAGTTTCTCCCCTGAGTCCCAGAAACACGCGTTTATTAAAATTATAAAGCGACATTTGTAGAGGACGCCCTTTTTATTATAGGTGCCCTCCGTGTTTCTAATATTTTTACATGAGACACTAATTTAAGGGCACTCAGTAATGCGCGACCTAAATCCTTAAAATTTTTGAAGAGATGACATTTTTTTAATGTCGCTCTCTAATGCGTAACATAAATCAAAGAGCGTCGTGTTTTGCGCGTCGTAAAAGGGTCTTTTTCTTGTAGTGATACCTACTTCCAACATATGAACGACTGTGGCCCGTTCGAATAATTCAATTATTCTTAATAAATTCAATTATTCTGGAAGTCAAAACATGCAAATGTGAAACACAAGAATAATACTAATCCCATATGGCCTCAAACCTTTGAGTATAAATAAAACACCTTTTATTTATCACCATATCGATTACTCATTATTTGTCGTTTCGGGTAATCAACTTCTTACTTAGAATTATTACACTTGTCCCATGCTCTCAGCATGCACACAATGTTTACCTATGGTTCTTACTTTGTGAAATAGATCAAATTGAACACACTTCCAATCATTCTCATTTCACAACTCCAAATCCTTTTTCATAAGTGTAAGAATATCAAATTCTTGCTACTTATAGATTATGCTAGATTCTAACATTCTATGCAACGATCATTTCGTAATGTCACTACACAAAAGTCACAAAGACTATTGCCAATGATATTACAAAGTCCTCTATCGGAGATTGTTACAAGACAATTCCATAGACGTGATGTCTCTCACTCAAAGTACATTCTTTGAACATCCTTTTTCATAAAAGTTTCTAATCTAGACATAGATTTTCAATATTCAATTCCCAATACGAATACATTTCCATATTTTCCATATGAAAACTTATTCTTAATAGAATCTTGTCTATTCATAATAATGTCGATATGGTCCATCCAATATGGAAACATTTCCATATTTTCCAATACTATACTTCCAACTACTCACAAGCAACCAATCCTCGTCGAACTTTGGATTGTCCTTTGATAGTTGTTTAATTATTTTAGTCAAAACCAATTCTAGTCCCTTTTCCCTCTAAATGCGCTCGACATTTGGAAAATTTTAGAATGATCAAACATTAAAGCATTTGCAATCGATCCTATACCCGAAGCGTATGGGACACGACGCATAATGTTTTATTTGCTATGTTCTCAAAATTCGAATTGTGAAGAGGAACGCCGTAATAATAATCGAAATTTTAAGAACACACTATGTACTCTTGACTAAATTTATTAACATTTCTCAACCTAATCCTTTAGATTTGAAATGAAGCATAATATTCTCTCCCTTAATTATAGCAAAACAACTTTACAACCCTTACAACTTTGCAAGGTATAACTCTTGTTTTCTATAATTAATATTGCCAACTTGCAATACATTCCTTAATAATCATACAATCATAACATTTATGGTCCCACTATCATGATGATTATTATAAAACATAACACTTATTCTCCCACTAGCTTCGACATGTATTCATAAACATCTTAACTTTTAGAAAAACAATACCTATTGAATTTCATAAATCCATGTTTCTAATACTAAATGCTTTGATAATCTTTTATCAAGGCTTCTTGAACTTATACACCTTTGCCTTAGATAGTTCATATGTGTGTCTAAACAATTAAGACTAATTTCCAAACCTCACAATTCAAATCATGGAAAGGGATACCGTAACCATAATCGAATTTGAGAATGCAATTTTACAATCACTATATTCTTAAAATCTTTCTTAGTGAAAGCATTTCCTTACAATCATTTTCATGAAGGAGGAAATCTTATGACACTTAGATTTGAGCGGTGTATGTGTTCCTATCCATGTGAATTTGTTAAAACCAAAGTTTACGACAAATTCAAACTCATATGGACCGAACTTTCTTAATCTTGATTTCTTGCCTTATGGTAGCACAGCTGCCCACCATGTCTTCCAAGTAGTTAAGCAGCTCACCCTTTCCTGTCAATGTACCTTTCATTGATTAAGATGCCTTGCCTTTTATGCGTTCAAAATGAGAACTCATAGAACTCACATGCATATTTAACTCAATTGGAATGGCATAGAAATAAAAAAATGTCAACACGATAGGTTGTAAACAACAACTCGTGTGCTAGTGATGATCGGTAAGGTTTATTTGATTTGTTCTTGAAACTTTTCAAGACCATTAAAACTCCCACTGACTCCTTGACATATAAGATTCTTTTGTCAATAACAATTTCTTGACAAACAAATATTCAAGAGTTAGTGTAGCTTTTATCAAAACACTTCATAAATTGGACCTAGTTGGTCTTTGTCTTATCCAAGACGTCACAACTTTCCTCATTTGATGAATGTTATAAACCTTCTTAATAGTTGTCACTCATTGTCACAATCTTAACTTTAAGACTTGTTATTGGAATGAAGTTTGATTGACCTTTTGATTTAACCATTTCTTCAATCCTTGATTCCTCTTCTTAAACATACAATTGTGCTAAGATTTACTCAGAGGATCAATTGAGATATGGTTCTTAATCATTAAGACCTATCATAAAGCATAAAATGTACTCTCCCTTCTTCTTAGAATGGAGAAACTTTTATCTTTCTACCTACTTGATTCTTCTTATTCGTTCTGCTATTGATTTAAACTTTTTCAATCAATTCATAATTACACTTAATCATGTAAGTATAAACATATTTACTAAACCTTTAGTAAATCATGACGAATATCATTGTTACTCTTATGGTGAACTTGATCAACCCGCAGCTTTGTGTGCTCGATCTCCTAGTCCTTCACTTGACACTTTGTCAACGTATTAGTCTAATTTCCAAATATGAAATTTCTCATTCATCATGCAACCAAGTTGCGTGATTCCAAATTTCTGTCCAATTGAAACTTGGGCGATGAGAAACTCTCCCTATTTGGTAAATTCTCAATATTTCCATAAATAACATAAATAAGAATCATATCCATTCGTTGTAGAAATATGCATACACCAATTTTCATAACGATTTCATTGCAAGGAAATAAACAAATAAATAAATAAGTCAAACAAAATTTATTTTATTTATAAAAGCAGCGGAAAACATTTGTCCTTACAATGCAAAATCCATTGAAAACTATGTATCTCATGAAGAAAATTTCTAACAACTCTTTGATAACTATCTAAGCTAAAAATCTAATCTTGAAGTCTATTAGATTCATCTTGCTCTCTCATCAAGCTTCCTTTCTTTTCACCGATCCTACAAAACATTCAAATGCAATCTTATCACAACATGTACTAAGAATCAATGAATAGGAACTTAACGGAGTTAGATAGTGGATTTTTCCTAAAGTAGAGCCATACGTTCTGACTCTCCCATCTCTTAGATCTCTTAGGTAAATATGGCAACTTCGTCTCCAATGCCCCTTCTCTTGGCAATAGAAGCAAATTGACTCTTTTGGAATGGAACTACTTCAGACATTGCCTTTCTCTTATGATCGGACTTTTCGATCATAGCATGTCTTTCAATGCCATTGTCTATATCCATGAAGGCAGATTCACCAATCAACTTTGCTTTTCTATTGCGCCAAACCATTGCTGATTCAGCAACAATAAGCATATAAGTGAGATCTATAAGGGTCACGTCGTGGTTCATCATATAGTACTCTCTTACGAACTCACTATACGAGTTAGGAAGTGACTGAAGAACCCAATCAACAGCCATCTCCTCACCGACAACGGATCCCATCATTCTTAACCTATCAATGTGTGACTTCATCCCTAGGACGTGTGCACACACAAACTTTCCTTCTTTATGTTTACTTGCCAAAAGGGCTTGAGTGATATTGAACCTTTCAATATTTCGATCTTGTGGTTTAGGGAGAACGATTTGAGGAGGAGGAGGAAGCGAAGCATGATTTCTTGTTCCTCGATCGAATCGTGGAATATCATTTTCATGTGGAATGCTTGTTCCACGGGATTCGGGAAAACCATAGTTGTTGAACTCTGACATCTACAAAATGGGAGAAAACGAATTCAAGTTAGTTGATAGATTGAGTCCTTAGTAAATCACCCAAATGAGATACTAAGGCTAGGACCCAACACAATATTCTACAACGCGGGAGAGGGATGCTATAACCCTAATTGCAGAACATTTGAAGGTAAGTGAATGACGATTCACTAATTTCCACCATGAAAAAACAAATTTAAGTTTTAAATCGATGAAAACTCCTAGATCCTTTGAGAACATTGAACTTTCAATGGCATGTTTAAATCTCGATATGCCCCTCTTGTTTGTGACTGGGATGCCGAGGATCACAAAGCGGGTGTGAATAACCATGCAAACTTACATGGTGCCCTCACATGTTACAGTCACCTATTCGATGTGCCGGTAAACCACACACGCTCCACCGAACTATGAAAAACATTGAGTCACCCTTTCCTACCTTTGCTTAGAACCATTTAGTGTGACGGTAAACCACACACGCTCCACTAACGTGTTCGCAAGGGCACAAAGTGTAATTTCATGGAATTACATCAATTCACTTTTGCCTAAGTAACTAAGATTGGGAATTTTATGAAAACATTTAGTTACTTTTATACTTCATTATACTTATAATGGAAGGTTTTTGTCCTATCCTACCTGTTCGGCTAACGACCCTCCACTAGTCAAGAGTGCGGTGGGTAAGAGTGGATACCCATTCAATCGCCATTTTATAGGCAATTTCCTTAAACACCCCTTATAGACCAGCTTCGTGAATGAGGCCTAATAACGGTAAGACATTACTTTTACTCATACATATATATAATGTTATACTTTTAATGTTATATATAGTATAGGGTGTATTTTATACTTTCAAAATACTACGTGGTCTAATTTAACAATTATACTTTTAATTCAATTAAATTGTAAACCTAAAGTTTTATGGATTTATTAAACCTCTTTTAATTATACACCTTAATTAATTAATAAAACTATAGGGTGTGATTTGAACTTTTCAAAACAATACTAGGGTTTTAGAATTTAACATTCCTAATTAAACCTTTTTAATCAACATTTAAATTCCAAAACTTGAGGGCAAGTTTTGAAACTTTTCAAAACCAATTGAGTTTTAATGTCTCTTAAAATTTTCGAATTTATGACAAATAAATTAAAATTTTAAATATTAAAACTCTTGATTTTAATAATTATCTTGAATTAGACTATTAATTTAATTATTAAATCATAAGGGATTATTTAAAATATGAGGATAATTACCATTTATACATTTAAGATATCCTAATCCCTTAAAAATTCTCCCTAGATCTCAAAATTTAAGGATAGGATAATGCAAAATCTTTAATTTCCATATATAACAATTAGAGGATAATTACAAGATATGGGATAATCCAAATCCCTAAAATTTAGGATCTTATCTTGAGGAGGAGGCCAAATTTCGAAATTCAAGGGACTAAAACAAACCCTAGATTTCGAAATTTAAAGGTTTAAGGAAAGGATTTGAATATCTTATTCAAACTCTTGCAAATCAGGGTTTGCAAAACCTAATCTCGAAAATCCTAGCCACCTAGGGTTTATTGGCCATAAACCCTAATATGTCAAGTTCATACAATTGAATTAACTAATTGAAAACAAGTTAACCAAAGGCTCTGATACCACTGTTGGGTTTTATACAAACAATCCTATGTGTACATGCAACCCTAACGTTGGATCTATGTTTTCACTATTAGATACACAACATTATGAACACATAATTAAACCCTAATCATGATTGCTATTTTAGAAATTAACCAAGAAGGTTAGATTACATACCTCTTGTTGTTATATTGTAATAACAACTTAAATCTTCAAACCCAAAGTCTTGAAAGCAAGCACCACAAGTGTAGTGCCTCTAATGGCTTACAAACACCATAAGCAAGTGGAGAAGGTATAAAGAGGTAGAAATTGGTCCTTAGATGCTCTAGGGATCAAGTGCACGAAATCCTAAGGCCTTAGGGGTCTTTATATAGGGTTGGGATTAGGGTTTTAGTCCTTATCCTTATCTAGTTACTTGCCCATCAAGCAACCATAAGATAAGCCTTGAAAATCCCTATCTCTTGGACCTTGGACGATTTTAAGGATATCCTTATATTTGAATTCGTCCATCCTTTAACAAGGATAACCATTGCCCTATTTTGTAACTATCACATAATTACAATTCAGCCCCTCTAGTTTAATTAATTACATTTGATCACAAAATTAATTCTTAATTAATATTGACCAATATTAATTAAACAAATACGATTTCTACTTTAATATATTATTCTTATAACATATTAATAAATCATAATAACCTCTCTCTCAATTTATTTCTCCAATCAAGTTACTGTGGTGAAGGCAACCCAAAAGGATCATGCACCATCGGGTCAAGTACATACCAAAATAGTTATGGACTTAGACACTAATCCAACACTATGGGAGTAGATGCTTCAGATGAAGTACTACCACACATCGAATCATTCAAGTACTTCTCATAAGCTGATTCGATTTTCTCTTGAGAATACTTTCCTTATTGATATTGTTTTCCTTTTCCCTCAAGCCAATAATTGATGTTCCTAACATCACTTTTCCCTCAAGCCAATAATTGATGTTCCTATCAAAACCTTCTCCCTTTAGGTTTGAAACGTTCACTTTGCTTTCTTTTAACTACCATATTTTCAAATTCTCTTTTTTGGAAATGATCTTGTATGACGATTGTGAAAACGATTATGATACTGGTTTTGATAACCAACACCATTTTTTTGAAAAACTTTTTGATTGTGATAAAAACTTTATTGTACATGACTTGGACTAAAATTCCTTCATCCATTATTTTGAAAAAAATTCATTTGTTCAATGTTTTTAACAAAATTTCCATGATTTTGACCAAAACTTCTTTGATTATGATTTTGAACATAACTTCCATTTCCATGATTTTGAAAATCATGTGGGCGAAATTGATTATGAACATTGGTTCGACTCTTTTGAAAACCATTTGGTTTTTGAGATGGTTTATTTTAAAATGTTGTTTTATTTGGTGAATATGTCTGAACGGTTTCAGAATATTTTTATTTTAAAACCTTTTGTTTATGAAAAGCGTTTACTTTTTTTCAATACGATTTATTTTGTGCTTTTGATTTCGAAAATTCTCACAAGCCAATTTCTCTACTTCTCCTTTGAAAAATTGTGTCTTCACCTTTTGATGTTTTGAATCATTAGGTAAAATGTGAACACATTTTTCTTTATTTTTAGGGAAATTGTCGAAAAGTCTCAATATTTTCAGAAAAGTTACACTTTATTCCAATATTTCCAAAAAATTCATTTTTTTTTCTTTTAACAGGAAATAGCATATTATCGTGTTTTTTCAAATAATAAGGACTTTTATGTTAAAAAAAAATCTTGGGGCTAAAGTGTAACTTTCTTTAAAATATTGGGACTTTTCTTAAAATTTCCCCTATTTTTATTATCAACAATTAATTTTTCAGTTTTAACTGTCCAAACACGTTTTGATTTTTGTTGTTGAAAAATTGTTGACTTTTTGTTCAAACAATTTTCGACGGTATTTTGGTTCGAATAAATACCTTCTTTTGTTACTCCTTTATTGTCTTCCTTGAGCAGTTTGTTCAATTATGGATCCACATTATCACCATTTCCTGTGGTGAAAAAAACTTCATTTGGAAACATAACATTATCCGTATCCTTGAACCTATGATAGACCCTTGAATTCGATTCAAGATAATTTTTTCATTTATCTTTCATCACTTTCATGTATTCCTTTGATTCTTTGAAGACTTGTTCGATTACAACTATATGAATAGGTTTCTCATTCGAAACTTCATCCTCATCACTCACATAATCTCCAAACACAACATGATCATCAAGAGGATCACATGCTTTGGATGTGGAGGGTTGATCAACGTTTACTTTCGACATTGAATCGTGACATTTTTCTTTGCCTTTAGGTAGAGAATTGACATTACTGACAAAAAATTGCGAGAAATCGACACACTACTCAACCTTATTTTCACTGTTATTGTCATAATCATCTTCGATATCAACAAAATTTAGTTGAGAATCAAGTGTCGACTTCTTAGTCATGTTCAAAATCTTGACTTGTTCATTTTTAGTTAAAGTCTCATTCACAATATGCACAAGATCATCAACATTCAAATGTTCTTTAATATTTACAGTTACATACACATATGAGGCATTTAGAACCTTATCGTAATATGCTATCTTACTTTCACAGTCATAAGTAGTTTCGTCTATTTGTTTTGTTTTGAAAGCAAGAAAAGGAAGTAGTTTACGATGCTGTTTGCTACAAATTTTAGCAGAATTGTAGTAAATATTTCATTTTTTAACAAGCATGATGTTGTCCATATGAATAGAATCTCTATCAATGAACAAATTAGTGATCCTTAAATCTAGAACTTCTATTTTACCCTTCCTTTCCTATAATTTGTTGTTAGCTTCATAGAAAAGGGAATTGGACCTTTCTACTTCACTACTCATGGAGATTAACATGTCATTGAGATAAGCACAAGTATTATCAAATTTAGCCATAACATCATTATAAGAAGATGAAGGAATTTTAAATGATTTAAGAAGATCACGTGCGTTAACAATCATTGGTGATTTCGTTGATTCAGTGGACACAAAATACCAGCTAGTTATCTATTCATCAGTCATCTCTTCCACAATCACTTTCTCCTCATCATCTTCCTCTTGTTTAGCATACATGGATCCGTAAGTCTAAATTTGCATCTCATTTTCATCTAATTTAGATGACAATATCTGGTAAGTGCTTTCTTCCTCATTACCTCCTTTGGCCATCAAAGAAATTCCCTTGGTTCAAGCACGAATCTCTTCTATCATCTAAGTATAGTATGCTTCATCCTTGACTTTCTCCTTCTTTTCTTCTATCTTTCTGAGCATGTAGTCTTTAGCCAGATGGTTTGACCCATTGCAATAGTTACAGTTGTAACCTGAGTTGCCTTCTAATTTTATATCCTTCTTCTCAACCGAACTCTTCGCATATTTGTTTTCCTCATTCGACTCAACCTTCACATTCTTTCCAGTCGAAGTCGCACCTTTATTCTCAGAATTGTTCTTAAACTTTCAATGGAAAGGCTTCTTGAAGAATTTCTTCATCTTGTTGTTGGAATAATATGTGACTGCTTCCTCATCAAAATTAACCAATAAATCTTCTTCATCATTTTTTATTCTTTCATCAGATTCGACTTCTAATTCCTTAACAGTCACATTTGACATCATTGCCAATGGACCTCCCAAACATAACTTGCCTTCTTCAAGAATTTCATTAATCTCACTTTCATGAGCTTTCAGAACATTGTGTAAATTTGCCGAAGAGTAACCATCAAAAGTTTCTTGAGGTTTGATCATCAAGCTGATGTTTCTCCATTCCTTTATCAATCCCATAAGAAAAAGGAGATTGAAATCGAAGGACGAACAAGTCACTCTGTATTATCAACATTTGAAAATCAGTTCACTCAATCGATCATAGTATGATTGGATTGATTCATTCTCCTTCTGCTTAAAGTCACCCGATTATAAAAAACACTACCTCACATAACTCTTCTTCGTCTTCTTATTTCCTTGATACTTCTCCTTCAAGGTGTGCCAAATTTTCTTGGCTGTAGCACATCCACAAACATAGTTGTAAACTACTGGTGGAAGAGCACCACTAGTTCACCTAGACATTTCTTATCATTCGCCTTCATCTTATTTCCTTAAGTGATCATATCATCTTTCCTAATAGCAATTCCTAGAGTAACAAGCATCTCTAGAAGAAACGAACCTTTGTTAATGGCACGTATCAAGTCTTCATCAGTTCCATTTAGATAGTCTGCCATCCTATTAGCCTATTGCCCGTAGTACTCAGGAATCAACATCATAATCTTAGTTAATGATCGAAAAAAGTGAGAGATGTTCTTCATGGTGTTCAGATTGAAGTTTGCCATTGTTGTCCGGATTTTTGAAGAAAAGAGTTTTTTTGGATTTAAAATGAAATTTAAGAAGGTAATCAAACAATGATTGATTAGAAATCAATTGATCTAACATGCAGAGTGCATAATCTATTCACAACAATTGATCAAATAGAATTTCCTGAATCAAATTGTGGAAGATTTTCAATTAGAAAGAGCGATTAAAAAAATGAAAATCATAAGAAAACTACAATCGATTGGACGAATCCTACTCTGTTACCAAATGATGTGTGCTAGAATTCATTACGAACACAAATGAAACTCAGAAAACTGTTAAGAACACAAGATCTAAATATAAACTGGTTAGCTCATATTCAAGTCTGAAATGAGTACAAGAGTTTGAGAGTGAAAAGGATATAATGACTGTAACATTCAAGTTTTGGTAAGTTTCTCTTTCAACCCTTGATGCAATTTATTATCAATTTGGTCCCTTGCTAGTACATGGGGCGTACTCTATGAGTATGCATAGCATACTAGCCTAATGTTGATCGCGGATTCCATCCACGTACGCAGGGCGTACATAGAGTACTCATGGCATACGTAAGGCTGGGATGAACCCTAATTTTTAGGGTTTGTATACTATTTAAAAAACTTAAACTCATATCTTGGACATTTTATAGCAACCTCCACCTCTCCTTGCCCTGAAATCAGAACCCTAAAGTGATTTGGTGAGTTTAGAGCTTGAAAGAGTGTTTCTTGATGGTTTGTGAGGGAGAATAAGAAGAGTAACACTTGGAGGAGCGGCTTGAGCTTGTAGATCTAGGGTTACCTTCTTATTTGAAACCTTTTTGAGGTAAAAAGCTCAAACCTTGATGATCATATATTTTAGATCTACCTTATGGGGTATTTTGTGCACTTTTGAGTGTTTTGTCTTAAACGTGAGCTTTTGATCTAGTCTAGAAGCAATGGATGCTAGATCTTAGCTCCATTCAGTTCCCATGTTCATAAAAATGTCAACTTTATGGAGTATTTTGACCCATGCATGTATTAGGACCATTGCTAAGCTCTTTTTAGGCTATTGAGCCCCCATTAAGCGGTGTAGGTATGTAGAGTTTCACCCTTTTACATGATAAGCCACCTTTAGGGACTAGATCTGAGAGTTTTGGAGAATGGCTTAACTATTTAAGTGCTTAATGAAGAAGACATGAGGACAGGGGAGTACATTGGGCATTTGAGCTAAGTACACCTCACGTACTCAACAGAGACAGTTTTGGGCTTGGCTATTTTTGATACTGGGCAAAAGTGTAGATTTGAAAGTTTGGGCCTAGAAGGGCCATTAGGCCTCTATTTTGGGCTTAGTGCAAGCACGTTGGGCTTCCTTGAATTTTAGGCCCATGATGGGTATTGGGCCTAATTTCGAATATTAGGCCATAAATTGGGCCTTAGAACATGGGCCTTTTGAATAACTGAGTTGGGACTTGGCTTTGGGCCAAGTTATATAAAGGGTAAAATGGTGTTTTACCTAAGTTATGGGCCAAATAGCTTAGCCTTTTGTTATGGGTCAGAATCCAATTAATAATTGGATGTTATTGATTTTCATAGCGCGTGGATTTTCCGGGCCAGCAGTCAGAGATTCAGTTGAGTGATTCAGCAGCTAGAGGGGAGTTTCCACACTATGATTAGCCGGTCGAATGCATCAATGTCAGCCCATGGATTATTATGTTAGGGTGCTATATGTCTATGTGATTCTTGCATGTTTTATGTGCTTGTGTGTTTACGAGGCAAGGACCGATGTTAGGTGGGGGCCCGATGACTATCGTGTATGCTATTATCTTTGTGATTATCGCATGTGTTTGTATGATTATATTTTTATATGTCTATATCAGACGGGGCCAGATGCCAGGTGAGGCCTGATGACTGACAAATTTGTATACCGAGCGGGGTTCGATGCCAGGTGGGGCCCATTATGTGTTTATTATGTATGTTAAGTGGTCTTTTATGGTAACTCACTATGCTTTGCGCTTACGGTTTTCAATTTATATTTTAGGTACTTCCGGTTAAAAAGAGAAGAGTCTGGGATAATTAGAGTTCACACACCACCTCGTTCCGCATTTCTATGATTAGTCTGATGTTTCATGACGTATTTGACACACTTTGTTCTATCTTGGTTTTATGATGATGTTTGGATTACAGTTTTATTAATTTAAAAACAAATTTTTTAGTCTTAATTTTTCGGACCTTACAATGATGCAAAAAATTTCTTACTCAACTCTAGTACCTATCCTATTTATAGGATACAATAAAGACTTACAATAAAGTACAAGGACTAAACATCTGAATACAACAATGCCTTATAAAATTGATAGAGAGTCAAAATCATTTGATTTTCGACTCCTTGCAGACTCAGACCTGTTCGACTCTGCACTATTAACGTTTCGACCACTACAAGAGATCTTGAAATTCAACCCCAACCACTTATGTCTTATTTGTCGCTCTAATAAACCAGCATACGGGCAACAACAGAGTATGTCTAATCATAAATTATTATATGGAAGATAGGTATAATCATATATTATTATACATTTTTATACATATATGCCTAATAATAAACGACTATACATATATGCCTCTTCACCGATTGAGTTATCATCTATGATTATGGTTATTAGTGGTAGAGGAGGTGGTAGTAGCAGAGGTGGAGGTGGTATATGTGACATAGGTGGTAATGTTTGGGTGAGTTGGTGGTAGATGTGGTGGTGGCGGTGGCAGTTGTGGTGGTGGGGAAGGTGGCAGGGGAAAAAGGAACGGTCGGCACTTAATAATCATTTATTATTATATCTCTCCGTTCCCGCTGGTACGCCGAAGAGTTAGAGGGTTGAAGGAGAAATTTGTGGCTAAGGTTTAATCTCAGAATCTCTATTTTTTTTCTGAATCTCAACAGAACCTATATATATATATATATATATATATATATATATATATATATATATATATATATATATAGACTTAGGTTCAAATGAGAAAAATTATATAATTCAGAACGCGAGAACAAATCTGGGCGAGATATTTTTTTGCCGCAAAACCTTCCAGCATACCGGGGCGACAGTGGAATGTAATATTCATATGTGAATAAGTATAATTATATATAAATATATAAAGTATATTCAATGCCTATTCTCAAGTGATTATATATATATATATATATATATATATATATATATATATATATATATATATATATATAGAGAGAGAGAGAGAGAGAGAGAGGAAGGATTATTTGAGAACTTATATATTCTCGAGAACCCGAGAACCAAATGAGGACCGTTAGATCAAAATAATAGAAGGTTAAGATGTATAGTGGCCTTTTTGTAAATACTTAAACAAATAAAACACGGGGGCATACGAATAAAAGTTATTTTGGGACATTTTTGGAATTTCACCAAACTAAATCCCTCATTCACGCCATTCTCTCTTTCTTGCCTTCATCTTACCTCGTTGAAGAAAGATGATTTCAGATCTCCGATATGTCTCTGATCTCTCTCCGATGACTTACATATCATCGTCTCATATCGACATTACCACCTCCCTCCTATATCCACCGTATGTCGAAATCACCGGCGATGTCTTTTCCTTCCTCCCTATATCTGTAGAAGACTCATACTACATCAGTCTACCACTTTCTCTGTCGAAGATCTTTCACATCCAGCTTCCCTCCCCTCTCTATCAACCATCAATACTTCATAATTAATCACAGTGAAGGTAATTTGTTTTCTGATCGATTGAATTTCTAGTTTTTGTTTTTGTTCTTGTGATCCGAAACTGATAGCTAGGGAATATATGACGTTTCAAAGTTTATTATCCCCTACCTCACTTTCTACATTCAGATCATCAGATGTTCATCCATCAGGTCATGTGTGTTTGCTTCTTTTATGTTTCATGTTTGATTTGTAAAGTTTTATAACGATAAGTTTTTCTAATAATGATATTATAACTTGAAATAAGTTTCTTTATCTGCTTCGATTGTTATCTGAATGTCTTATCAATGTAAATTTTTGTTCCTAATTGATATGTTTCTATTGTTGACTCCTGACCTTTGTTTGACCTTTATGAATTGTTTTTGCCTAATCGTTAAGTTGAACCTACTTAGTCAATTTGTTTTTAAAAAGAGTTAAATCCTTATGTTGTTTGTTGGTATAAAAATAGACACTTGTGTTATAGAAAAATATAGATATTTGTTTACACTCAACATGTTCGATGAAATGCCTCAGTGAGAAATATCACATGTTAACTTCACTTTGACTTCATGAATGATGAACCAATTCGAATTTAGGATTCTGAATAATTTTTTTGGTTATATTTTGAGAAATGTAGGTGGAGAGAGCCATATATGTTTACCACAATATGATTTTAAACAGGATCCAGTAAAAACATGCATGTATTCATTTGATGGCTATGCAGAGTATAAGGAAACTCAACTACTATATTGTCCAACAAAATCCGATCTTGCTTTGGTTTTTTGATGTAATAGATTAAAGCAATTATTAAAATGTTGATCATGGATATTTAGCAAGTTCTTATCATTCGAAAATAATATCTGGATTTATGCTCATCTCTTTATACCTTTGAAAGAATGACATTATCTGGAACAACAGTAAGAACTTTTGCAATCCTTTTTTTTTCAGTTTGGAATTGGAATAAAAAATACATAGTTTTCTAGTTTTAGGGCAGTTGTAATTGGTCTTGGTGCTCTTTTTATATATATTTTTTTCTAAGTTGGTGTTATATTGGAAAGTAAAAAGTTGAATCTTTGGTTACATAAAAATTAGGAAACCATTATGTTGGTAAAGAACTATAACCTTTTTGTGTTCTTTTGTTATAGAAAAATATTCCATGATCTAATAATCGTATTTATTTCATTACAGAAGTACATTTCTGAAAGAGATTATGAACCATTTGATATTTTATTATTGTCGTGCAATTTGAAAGTATATAAAAATCATATATTTCATCCATGTAAACAAAATTTGAGATTTTTTTTGAAGTTTTGAGTGAAAATTGACACGAGACATTGGTGGATCTATTAATCATGAGATAGGTTAATTCTTATTGATTTGATTGGCTGGTGCAAGATGATTTTTGTTTATGTTTATTATATCTTCTTTTCTAGTAAGACCTTTTGGAGATTATTAAAGAATTGGATGAGTAATTATTTCAGGCCGTGAATTCCAGCGTAAAATGTCGGCTGTGTTGGAGGTTTTAACTTTCACATTTCCTAACGAAACACCCTTAGGTAAAATCTCATAATTTAAATAAATAACTTTCAATTATATAGCTTGAAACTTTATGTTCCATGAAATGTACAATTGTTATTGCTTTGTGTATAAGTTCTCATTGCATGACTCCTCAAAATTAGTTGATGTCAGCTCTAGAAAAGGTGTTACAATATTATCATGGCAATTTGATGAAGATAGATATGAATTATATATAATTCACATGTAAATCACATATAATTCTTATATCAATCACATGTAAATCACATAGAATTATATAATTCACATATGAATCACATGTACTCACAAGTGAATCACATATTAATTACATGTGATTCACATGTAATTCACATATGAATCACATGTAATTCATATGTAATCACATGTAATTCACATATGAATCACATGTAAATCACAAGTGAATCACATATGATTTACTGTTATCCACATGTAAATCACATGTAATTCACATATGAATCAAATGTAATTTACATTTAAATCACTAGTGAATCACATATAAATTACATGTAATTCACTTATGAATCGCATGCAAATCACGAGTGAATCACATATGAATTACATGTGATTCACATGTAATTCACATATTAATCATATGTAAATCACAAGTGAATCACATATCAATTACATGTGATTCACATGTAAATCACATGTAAATCACAAGTGAATCACATATCAATTACATGTGAATATGTGATTCACATGTAAATCACAAGTGAATAACACATGAATTACATGTGATTCACATGTAAATTACAAGTGAATTGCATATGAATTACGTCTATATACACACATGTATTTTGTATGTGTGTTCTTCATTTATTATTTTTTAAAATTTTCTTGTCAATTTCAATTTGAATCTTCAAATATACAATCACATGTGAATATCACATTATACAATCACATGTGAATCTTACATGATATATAAATGTGCATTTTTGTGAGTGTTCTTGCATTACTCAATTTTTTTTTTAATTTTATTGTAGATTTTGAAGAGTTTGTGGAAAATATTGAAGAGGTGAAAAGTGATATATTGAAGAAAATAAGGAAATTTTGATATGAAGAAATGACAACATTGTTAATCTTTGTAACATTTTTTTATATTTTAATTTGTATCAAATAAAATTCTTGTATTATTATGTTTATAGATTGATTAATAAAAATGAGATTTTTTATGATTACTTACGAATATTATAGTATAAGAAATATGCATATATGCATTTGAAAAAAATATGTATATATGCACTTACAACGTTGATTTTTTTTGGTTAAAATAATTAGGGTTTTTTTAATAAATATTCCATTTTTTTTAATTTACTGATTTTTAAATATTTACTTCTTAAAAAATGCAGTATTTTTTGAAAAAAGTTGTAGGTTTTTTGGAAAAAAAATACAGTTTTTCTTTTATTTTAAAAATGTCGTTTTAAAAAAAATTGCGATTTAAAAAAAATTCAGTTTTTTTTTTTAATTTATGTTTTTTGAAAAAAGTAAAAAATCTTCATTTTTTTTAAATTGAAAATTAAATAAAAAAATTTCGAAAATTGATTTATTATGATAATTTTTAGAACATTTTATTAATATTTGCAATAACAAAAAAATAAACATTAAATGAGATCGGTAAGATGACGATCATGCTCTTAAAAAGTTAATTTTTATCTAACGCTCCACCTTTAGTTCTCGGGTTCTCGGGAATCTATGAGTTCTCAACCGATCTCACCCCTATATATGTATAGATATATATTTACTTATTCATATTTGAATATTATCAGTTTCGTTATTCTGGTACACTGGAGCGCTTAAACGACATATTTACAATATGCGATAATATACTTTCCTATATATTCAAATATGAATATTACGTCATATAGACACCCGATCCTCTCCCTCCCTCCCCCCCTCTTTCTCTCTCTCTTTCTTTCTCTCTCTCTCTCTCTCTCTCTTTATATATATATATATATATATATATATATATATATATATATATATATATGTATATATATATCTAATCTCTCGATGTTCGCTATAAAAAAGATAAAAGAAACGTTTTAATAATTTAACATTTCTTGAAATATCATAAATTTTTCAAAACGGACAAGTATATATATATATATATATATATATATATATATATATATATATATATATATATATATATATATATATATATATATATATATATATATATATATATATGGAAAAAGTGAATATATCCTTAAGGGTAAATAAGCTTAGGTACCCAAACTCATTATAATATGTCATTGTGTTTAATATATTTATTATAATGTTCTTAAACTTCAACCATTGGCTTGATTTACTTTTAAAATTTTTGAAATTTCATTATTATCTTTCTCTTACATCACATTTTTTTGCCGAACACCTACTAGGCTATATATATTTTAGTTGAAAATGAAAATTATGTAAGAGGAATATAAATGTGAAATTGATAAAAATCTTGAAAGTAAATTAAGTTAGAAGTTGAATTATAAGAACATTAGACAATTAATATATATATATATATATATATATATATATATATATATATATATAATAGAAAACGATGTAATATAGTGAGTTTGGGTACCTAACTTATATATCCTTAATGGTATATTCATTTTTCCATATATATATATATATATATATATATATATATATATATATATATATATATATATATATATATATATTGAAAGACATGAATAAGGAAACCCGGTTTAGAGAGAGACCAACATGGTAACAAGATTCAACAACTACTCTAAAAACTCAATGAAAACTGTGCATTAATTATTTTAGTGTGTATTTTATGAAGTTATTCATAGGTAGGTAGTAGTAGGAGTTGTTATGCTTAAATGGCCAAGTTAATTTCACACCGCCTTAATTAATATTGGCTTAGTTTTTGCAAATTTTAAGGAACCCGTAAACTTTCCTAAGAGTTAATGTTGGAGTTTGAAGCCCTACCCCCTTGTCGTCTATTACGCATTTTCTAATCATGTTCAATCACACAATCTTTATTTATCTCATGTAAGTGAAGAAGCGTTGTTCTGTTTCGCTATAAATATTATTTGATAATAGTATTTGTAAATTAGAAATGTAAACAGATTTTCCAACCAAATTTGTAGACAAAATTTGAAAATTGGTTCTTATGATTTCCAAAAATTAACAAGTTCAAAGCATTTTTCTTTGGCCTTGCATGGAATGTCCTTATGGTTTTAGAATCAAAGATTATTAATCCTTTTGCCTAACTTTATTAAAAACAAGGTTTATGTAATGACTTTACCCTTGACCATAAATAAAAGAAAACTAAACTAAAATTCTAAAATACATCGCACACCCCACATTCATAGTGTAAATGTTAAATGTGATTTGAGCATTTGGAACATTCTAATGACACTGTTGGATTCGGTGGTGCAGTTTGATATGGTGGCACAATTGGATGAGATGACACACTTGGATACAATGACACACTAGCATACGATGGCACACTTAGATGTGATGACATACTTGGATCCGATTACATACTTGGGTGTGATGACACACTCGAAGAAGTGTCATGGATAGGATATGCCACTCAATGGCACTTTAAAGATGTTCCATACATAGGATGTGCCACCAAGTGTGAAGGTACCACTCAATGTTACACTAATGTGTTTTCATGACACCTCGACGATGTGTTATGAATCAGAGGTGCCATTGAGTGCTAGAAGGTACAACTAAGTGACAATGTGTGTCATGCAATGGTACCTAATGTGCTAGTAGTGGATTGTTGAGGCTAATGCGATGTATCCTAAGGATGACGGTTCCAGAAGCGGTAGCATGGTGGAATGTGATTGGTTGACACATTTCATGGGCTTATGGGTTAATGGGCTTGGCATAATTGGGTTTTAGGCCTGATCACTAATCCATAAATCAGGGGCGGCTCAACAAGTTTGGTGCTCTGAGCGAACAAAAAATTTGGGTCCCTTTGACATTTACTATAGTTAATGTTATAGAGAGATGTACTAAGGCTTATTAAATGTTGATCTTTTGGAAATTTAAAACCATAAATCTTAATAGGACCTTTTTCTAGGATTAAATCTCTTAAATTTGTATTAATATTATTACATCTATTTGGATCATATATGTTTAAAGACATAATATCCTTTTTAATATTAGTTTGTGCGTTATCATTTTCACTATTACATTGTTCGTTATAAATTTCAATATTAGTTTGTTCATTATAGTCAACATTAGTTTGTTCTTGTTTATTATCAACATTTTATTTGTAGTTAAATATTTTAAAAACGCCCCTTTTGTTTACCTATAAAAGCTTCTTGTTGCATTTTATGTTTCCTTTTTAAAGCCTCTTATTCATATTTTCTCTTTGACATGATTCTTAATTATTTGATTAATAATAACAATCAACAATCAATAATTACGAAGAGGGATTAGGATTTAGGAATATACCTGCAACCTGCTCCCTTGAGATTTGAGAATAGAAGTATACAAGATAATGGAAAGCTTAAATCTTGAAGACCGAAAAAAAAATACCATTTTAGTGAAAACTAAAAAAATAAAGACCGACAATAGAGAAAACGGATTTGAGAATACATTTATTTTGTAATCTATTGTAAACTTGTAATCAATGAACAATTCACAATTCACAATTCACCAAGTAATAAAGTATAACTAAAATTATAAAGTACCATTTACGTGTAACAGTGAACTTTGAGTTTGAGAAAGGTGATAATTTTTTTAACAATAGACTAATGGATTTTACCTTCAGTGATAGATAATCAGAAAAGTAGATGATAGATAATTCATCTTTGAATCTTTCCTTAAGAGTTCAGATGATCAGATTGTGATTGTTTTGATTTTTGAGCAATGCAGTTTACTTACAAAAGTACAAACCATGAGAAGGAGTTATTAGAATATCAGTTATGTTGTTATGGAGAATCCGACTAGCCGAGAATGGAGAAGGAGCCTAGAATCGTAATCACTAATCAGAGATTCAAAGTCTGAGAATGGAGAAGAAGAAGAATCGTCCCTTGTAGAAGAAAATAAACATAATTTTTGAGGCGTTCGTGAAGGCTAGTGATCTAGAATCACTAATTTAGTATATACATTAGAGGTAATAGGTATTGGGTATATGATTAAGTGGGGCCCCGTAGAAGTGGGTGGACCCTAAGACCTATCTTTTTTGAGATACAATAAAATCCGACCATGTTATAAATAGGGGTGCATGCTACTCATTTGATATTGTCTTTTGTATGCTTAGTGAGTAGGTCAAATATCTGCTACTTGTACTTGTAATATCTGTTTGAGAACTCCTTGAATAAATAATACTTTCCTCATTCCTATGGACATAGGTCCCCTTGACCGAACCATGTAAATATTGTTTCTTTGTGTGTTTTTGGTTCCATGTGTTATCCACATTACTTCCTAACAAGGGTCATCGGATCTTTGGAAGTCGAATCTGATCTGTTTAGATGCTTCAAAAATGTCGCCTGCTTTCACTGACAAGTGGTATCACAGTTGTGATTTGTGTTCTGTTGATTGAAGATGACATCTCACAAATTTGATTGGGAGGAGTTCAATTATTCGAAGGATTTCACTTTCTGGAGGGTGAAGATGAATCATGTTTTGGTTTAACAAAGATGTGCAACGAAACTGGAATGTGAAGTGAAAATGCCAATGGACATGGTGACTAAAAGGAAGGTGGATGTTTTGGCAAGAGTGCATAGTAATATTCTGTTGAGTTTGATAGATGAATTACTAACAGAGGTCGTGGATAACACAAGTACATCTGGGCTTTGGGAGAAATTGTGTGAAAAGTATCAAAATAATATCTGACAAATAGGCTATATCAGAAGCAACATTTGTATGCGCTTAGGATGTCTGAAAGTGCCCAAGTTAAGGATCATCTGGAAAACCTGAATACGATCATCTTGGCTTTACATGGTAAGAATGTAAAGATTGAAGATGAAAATCAAGAACTTATCCTCCTATGTACATTGTTGAATTCTTATGAGAATTATGTTGATACTATGTTGTATGGTAGAACAATGATCATTGTGAATATATGAAGGACTCTTTGATGTCCAAGGAAATAAAAAGAAATGTTTTAGTTGGAGAATAAGTTTCCAGTTCTGGTTTTTTCACTGGCGGAGGAAGAACATCAGATAGAGGTGGAGGTAACGAAGGGAAGTTGAGTTCTGAATCTAAAGCCAAAATTAGATGTGATAACTACAAGGAAAAGGGGAACTTTAGAATAGATTCTCTATTGCTTAAGAAAGGGAATAACGTTGTGAATCAAGAAACAACAACAATGTTGTTGTGGTTCAAGGAAATTCCGATGAAGGGGATGATACTGAAGTTTTGACTGTATGTACAACTAGTTTTGTTGATGCTTCGGTCTTTAACTCTGGAGCATCCAATCATATGAGATGCAATCATGAATAGTTCGACTAATTCAAAGAGTGGAATGACGAAGTCAAGATGGGTGATAATTGGGTTATTAGTATCAAAGGCAGTGGCACAATGTAGATCAAGATACCCAATAGTATGGTCATGAAGTTGGATTGTTGGTTTGTCCTGGATGTTCAAAAGAACTTGATCTTTCTTGGCACTTTAGTGAATGATGGAATGAAGTATTCTAGAAAGGGTGACCAAGTAAGAGTCTCCAAAGATGCTCGTGTGGTTATAAAATGGAAGATAATTCATTGGATTTATTTCCTAGAAGGTTGTACGGTTAGAGGAACGATGGTTGTATCCCAATCCTTGGATCGACATGATGATAAAAAAAGTTGTGGCATCATAAGTTGGGATATATAAGCAAGAAGGGCATCTTTAGTAGAGATGTAATTGGAAATGATAAACCTAATGGAGCTTATGTTTAATATGTACAACACAGGGTGAGTTCAGTTCAGTTCATTACTCAAGCAAGGAGATCCTAAAGTGTTCACTCAGACCTATGGGTTCCCTCTCTAGTGAAGTATTTGTTGGATTAGTTGTCTAAGGCCATAACTATAATTGATGTATACTTGAATTGATAGTAGCACAGTGCTTTTGGGTTGCCTTCATACTAGCAACTTAACAGGATGATTAATTGAGAAAGAGGAAAATTTTATTAATTGGAATAATAAATTCAAATAAATGATTTATTAGTGTATTATGGAAATAATATATTAATTATAAATCATATTATTAATTAATATTTAATCATATATTAATTTGGAACTAATTTTGGAATTAAAGGAATTAATTAAATGTATATGAGTTGTTTTGCAATTTATTTATAGTTGTGGTATTTGGATCTTGGACCGTCCTAGGAGGGATGGACAAAATTCTCAAGGGAAGGCCTTACAAATTTCGTTCATGGAATTAAGGACGAGGAATCATGAGCTGCTTAGGCCTTAAGCAAAGGGATTAGGGTTTCCTTATATTAACCCTAGCTTTGGCCCTAAGCAACCAACAACTATATAAAGGGCATAACCCCTTATGGATCTTGGCCATGTTAGGCTTCCTCAACCCTAAGAAGAGACGAAAATCATAGCCTCCTCCTTCTCTCTCATATCATCCTCTTACTTGGTATGTTTATGAGCCATTAAGGGTATCACACTTGTGACACTTGCTCTCAAAGTTAAAGATCTTCAAGGAATCCATTGTTATTAAAATTTAATAATAAAGGTATGTTTCTTAACTTTATTTTATAGCCAATTTCGAAAATTAGGCATTCCTTCTATGGTTTGTTGTTTTTGTGTGCAATGCTAGTATATCGAATGGTGAAAACACAGATCCTCAAATTAGGGTTGCATGTACACATAAGATTGTTTGCTATGTCTAAAACCCAACAGTGGTATCAGAGCGTATGGTTTCTGTTTTTAATTAGATTTGGTATAATAGATTGAACATGACAAAAATTATGGTGTATGGATATTAAACCCTATTGCTTGTGATTTTCGCAATTTAGGCTTTATAATCCTAGATTGTTGAAAATTGCAAAGGGTTTTTACACCAATTCCTTTGGCCACCTTGGAGTCAAAATCTAGGGTTTCCTAACCCTAGGGTTTTCGAATATTAGGCAAGGTTGAAAGCTTTGTCTTCCACTCTAAGCAAAAGATTTCGAAATGTATTGGATCATTGAGTATGTTGTTATTTTTTGTAATTATGTTTCTAATTGTTTAATTGGATAACTATGGATATCCCTACCCATAAATTTTGAAATCCATGGATTTGGGATTAGATTGGGTTAATCTGTTTAGTTTAATATAAAACCCTAGTATTTTGAAAATGTTTAAAAATTCATCCATATGGATGTTATTAATACTTTAATTAAGTGATTAACTAAAACATAATTAATAAATCCATAAAAGGTTTAAATTTAATCCAATTAAAACTTTGATTTAAAAAGATTAAACCGTTAATATTTTAAAAAAATTTAAAATACACCTTATAATATAGATATAATTAAAGGTTTAATATATATTATATGTATAAGACTAAGTTAGTCAAACTCCTAGTACGCCTCATTCACGAAGTCGATCTATAAAGGGCTTAAGGAATTGGCCTATAAAATGACCGTCATTGGGTATCCACTCTTACCCACCACTCTCTTGATTGGTGGAGAGTCGTTACCTAAATAGGTTTGATAGGACATAACCTCATTAAAAGTATAATGATAAAAGTAACTAAACTATTTTCCAAAATCCCATTCTTAGTTACTTTAGGAAAAATGTGAATTTGATACTAATCCATGAAATTGCACATTGCACTTTATTGGTCGTTAGCAGAGCATGTGTGGTTAACCGACACACTAATATGGGACTAATATTGTTGGCAATGGGTGAATCGTGAATTATTATTGATTAATGGAGCATGTATGGTTAACCGACACATTAATTAGATGATAAATGACAATGAGAGTACCAAGCTAATTTGTATGGTTAATCATACATTGTTTTTGATCCTCGGTATCCCATTTACAAATGGAAATGGTATAATCGAGATTACATGACATTGAATAGTTTAATGAATCTCAAAAGACCTACGAATTTCATTTAAAGCTTAATCCATTTTAAATTTCGTTTTCATGGTGAAATTGGTAAATCGTCATTTACCTACCTTTAAATAATTTGCAATTGGATTACGGCATCCATCTTCTGAACTGTGAATTATTTAGTTGGATCCTAGCCTTGATTTAAATTTTGGGTTAATAATCAAGGATTAAAATCAACTAACTTGAACTCTCTTTTCTCCAATTATAGATATCAAGTTCTGACAACAATGGTCTTCCTCGTTCTTCTGGAAATGTTTTTCCATCTGAAAATGATCTTCCACTTGTTGATCAAGGTGAAAGAATGTTCCCTTCTTCAAATGGTGGGACTGGATATCATGCTTCTTCAACTCTTCCTCTACCTCCTCCAGTGATTCTCCCTAACCCATGATTCCTTCAACTTGAACAGTTCAAAGTTACTCAAGACCTACTGGCATGTAAACATCAAGATATAGAGTTTGTGTGTGCTCATGTTCTGAGAATGAAATTGAAAGACTAGGGATGTGAGGTGTCATTTTCCTAAGGGAGTTGGCCATTGGCTTGGTTCTAGTTTCGCTTCTTAACTCATATAGTCAGTTCATTAAAGACTTCTATGAGAGGGATCACAAACTTACCTTAATCGATCTAACATATATGCTAATTGATGCTGAAGTAGAAATGCTTAAGAGCACAAATCAAGAAAGTGTTTTTGAAGGATCTATCTCCCAAGTTTCCATGGACATTCACAATGACAACATTGGTAGTCCAGAAAAGGTTTCTCTTACCAATGAAAAGGATCGGCTAATGTCAAATCATTTGACCATATGGTAAAGAGAAAAGCCAGTTCTGAGATAGTCCCATGTGCTATTCCTGATAAGTCCATATGTTTCTGTTTCCAATTGAAGGGACATTGGATGCCAATCTACCCTATCTACCTGAAAGATCGCAAAGATAGAAAGTCAAGTTGTATGACTCTACTTCAGGTACGTCCACTATTAACTCTATTTTATTAAGTTCCTATTCATAGACTCTTTTTGCATGATGTGATATTCACATTTTGATATTTTGCAGGATATAAGAGAGAGAAAGAAGCTTGAGAAGAGTGAGTTGAATCTAATCGTAAGAGATGGATTTCGGTCGCATGGTTCAATGATCAAATTTTGGAAGCTACTACTTAGAAGTTATGATAGGATTAATAGATTGCTTACGAAATATGTTGAAACATAGTTTTCATATATTTGCATTGTAAGGACAAAATTTTCTGCATAGTATAAATAAAATGAATTTTGATTTATTTACTTTATATTTCTTTTCAATGGCATTTATGAAAATTGGTGGTTATATTTCTATTATTATCAATGTTAAATATGAATTGATTCTTAATTATATCATTTGTGGTAATGTCAAAATCAACAAAATGAAAAGGAATTCTCATCACCCATGTTTCAGTTGGATAGAAACTTGGAGTCATATAATTTGAATTGTGTGATGTATGAGAATCTTGATCATTGGAAGATTATAACTAATTCGTTGATCACATGTTTATGTGAGTCAAAGTGAAGGACTAGAGGATCTAGTACACATTGATGTGGACTATTTAGGATCCACCACAAAGGAAGATAAGTCTATTAGTCATGATTTACTGATGGTTCAGTAAATACGGTTATGCTTATAAGGCTAAGTGTAATTTTGATTCCTTGAAAAAGTTTCAGAGAATGGCAGAACAAGTATGAAGAATCTATTAAGAAGGAAGATAAAAAATTTCTACGATCATCTTAATGGTTATGGAACTATATCATAATTGATCCTCAAAGAAGGTCTTAGTGCAATTGTTTGACTAAGATGAGGAATCGATAACTGGTGAAATATTTTAATCAAGAGATGAGTCATACTTCATATCAAATCAAGTTTTAGAGTCATACTCAAGTAACTACAAATCGTAACTTGAAGCTTATTTCAAACTAAGTAGGTTTATAACACCCCTTTAAATGTGGAGTAGAAATGTGTTCTTACTCTAGCACATTTGAAATTGGTAGTTATGATGTTTTGGTTAAAAGATAGATAAACTAAAACCAATCCAATGAAGTGTTATCTTGACAAGAATCCACACTAACTTTTGAACATTAGTTTTTACTTGTCAAGGAATGTTCCTTAACAGAAAAACTTATCTGTCAAGGAGTCAGTGGGAGTCTTATTGGTCATGAAGAGTTTCAACCTTTTAGTTATCACTAGCACACGACTTGAGTTTGATAACCTATTGTGTTAAGTTGACGTATTCTTGTTTCTATGTATCTTCCTGTTGAATCCGAAAAGCTCATGATTTCTATCGTTCTCATTTGATTGCAATAGGCAGAGCACATTGGTCAGTGATAGCACATGGGTCAATGGAAGTAAGCTGCTTGACAACTTGGAAGCATTGGTAGGCCCTTGTGCTACTAGAAGGTGAGAAATTAAGAATAAGAAAAGTTCAGTCCATGAAAGGAAAACTAAAACTGATTTTGGTTTTGTCCTCAACCTTATCTTATGATTTTAGGTTGGAAATGACAAATTCACATGGATGGGAACACATACACCATAAAATCTAGATGGCGAAAGGTTTCGCTCTAATTCATGAAAATGATTATGAGGAAACACTTTCGCTGATAGATTTTAAATATGATTAATATCATTATCGTTAGCTGTTGTGATAATTGCATTCTCAAGTTCACATATGATTACAACATCCCTTTTTATAGTTCGAATTGTAAGAAATGGCAAGGAACTGTTTCAACATTTAGGACTTATAGCTATATGTTCTGAAAGGGTTTATACACACACATATGTTATCTAATGAAAGGTGTATGTGCTTGAGAAGAATGGTTGAAGACTTATCGAATTATCACTTATAAAAAATCTGCACTTTAAGTCAATGGTATTGATCTCTGAAAGTCCAGTTGATTTCTGGATACATGTCAAAGCTAGTGGGATCATAATTGTTATGCTAGTGAGAGCATAATTGTTATGCTAAGTATTGCAAGATGGCAATACTATTTAGAGGAAACAAAGTTTTCAAATCTGCAAATTACAAAGTTTGAGAATTGTTTCGCTAGAAAAGGATTTAGGGGAGAAGGCACTTATACTTCATTTCAAATCTAAGCGTTTAGATTGAAGTTTTAATGGAACTTAATCATGAACATATATGAATATCACGGTTAAGTGATTCAACATAGGAAATTTGATATATGGAAATATTATACCAAGAGACTGATCAAGTACCATGTCTTTATGTAAGATATTATGTATCGAATCCCATATGCTTCAGATATAAGATTGATTACATATGCCATAATATTCACTTGTTATGATTTTTCCAAATGCCTAGGGAATTGAGAGGGAAACAGGACTAAAACAAGATGTGATGAAAGTTGTTAAGTAATTGTCAAGAATAGTCTGAGGTTTACCAAAAGAATCATTTCTCATGGATAGTTGGAAGTATAGTATAAATCTGGAAGGAACATAGTGACATGTTGGGAAAATTATTGATCAAAACTGATAGTAATATGGGAATATGGAAATGTTTCCATAAGGGTAGTAGATGATTAGAATTTATATGAGTTAGAAACTTTGATGCAAGAAAGATGTTCAAGAATTGTATCTTGAATTTACGACTTCGTAACCATGAAACTATTTTAAGTAAAAAAGTTTCAATGGAGCATTTTATGACATCGTTGGCGAAGTCTTGGTGATTTTGATGCCACATCATCACAAAAGGATATTGCATGTAAGGTTAGACTCTAACACATTTAGTAGTGACAAGAATTTGAAATTCTTACACTTATAATAAGAATTTGGAATTGTGATATAAGCATCATTGGAATTATATCTAATTGATCTGTTCACAAAGGAAGGACCATATAGAGAAACATAGTATGCATGTTTAGAAAATGGCACGACTAATGTTTAATTCAAGTGTATTAGTTGATTAATCGAAACATTGTACAATTAATGAATTCTAATTAATATGGTGATTAACTAATAAGTGTTTTATTTATATTCAATAGTTTTGAGACCGTAGTTAATTAAGTTATTATTGTGTTTCATTTCGCATACTTTACTTCCCGAATAATTGGATTATTCAAACATCCATAGTCGATCATACTTTTGGAAGTAAGTAGTGAATTAAGGATGTCATGAATTAAATTGTAGATTATCTATGAGGATTAGACATAGCAATGATTTTGCTGCAATGTTCATGATTACTTGAAAATCAGGATTTTTAGTATTGGATAAACCTACGTTCATAGAATTACTTCATGGATTTTATCATGAGTCATTTTGAGACGATAGTATCAGATATTCATGAAACGAAGATATGAGTTGTTGTTTACGAGTCAATTGTGCATAACTAAACGCATTAGTAATGTGATGTTATAAAACGTATTGTTGTGCGTGATTTGATAAGTGAATAGTGCAAGAATATGAGTTGATGTTTATCTATTCCTTTTTCCCTAAACGGGAAAAAGCGATATATGTGGCCCCTCGATGATTTGATGATGACATCTAAAGCGCTTGGCCACGCATGGACTGGATTGATGTTTTCAATTGGTAGTTTGGTATCTGTCGTCATAAATCAGAAATCAGGAAACAAATCTTGGGCAGAGAGATTGATTGTAATCCATGTCTCATGTCCATACGATATTTTGTAGAACGTAGGCATATTTGATCACTTATCTTAGGACACATAACTGACTGGGTCAGAGTTCGACAACGACTTTGAGAGCTACAATTTGCTAGTCAATTTTTGAAGTTATACTTGCAATTATTAGTTATTAGAATTATCTAAGCGGTAAACTGTTGGATTAGGTGTCTAAGGCCATAACTATAATTGGTATATACTTGAATTGATAGTAGCACAGTCCTTTTGGGTTGCCTTCATACTAGCAACTTGACATGATGATTAATTAAGAAAGAGGAAGAATTTATTATTTGGACTAATAAAGTGAAATAAATTATTTATTAATGTATTAAGGAAATAATATATTAACTAGAAATCATATTATTAATTAATATTTAATTAGAAATTAATTTGGAATTAAGTTTCGGATTAAAGGAATTAATTAAAGTGCAGGGGCTGTTTTGTAATTCATTGATAGTTGTAGTACTAGGCTCTTGGACCATCCTACAAGGGATGGACGAAATTCTCTAGGGAGGGCCCTATAAATTTCGTTTATGGCCTTAAGGATGAGGATCCATGAGTTGCTTAGGCCTTAAGAAAAGGGATTAGGGTTTCCTTATCTTAACCCTAGCTTTGGCCCTAAGCAACCAACAACTATGTAAAGGGCATAACCCCTTATGGATTTCGTCTATTTTAGGCTGCCTAAACACTAAGAAGAGCCGAAAATCATAGCCTCCTCCTTCTCTCTCATATCATCCTCTTGCTTGGTATGTTTGTGAGCCATTAGAGGTGTGACACTTGCTCTCAAAGTTAAAGATCTTCAATGAATCCATTGTTATTACAATATAACAATAAATGTATGTTTCTTAACTTTATTTTATAACCAATTTAGAAAATAATGCATGCCTTCTAGGGTTTCTTGTTTTTATGTTCAATGCTTGTATGTCTAATAGTGAAAACATAGATCCTCAAATTAGGGTTGCATGAACACATATGATTGTTTTTCTATATATAAAACCCAACAGTCTCATGGTGGATACCTGTTGATGCCGAATGGAGTTGTGAGGTGTCGAAGAGTTATGAGTTCGTATTAGTGTCTAAGTCAGTTTGCCAGCTTTCGTTGTACGCATTTCATAGGGGCATTGTTGTATGTCGAAGCTTAATAGTTTCAGCCCTTATGTATTTTTTGTAAACTTCTCTAATACCTATAAATAGGGAAAGATGCTAGAGATATAGTAATTTCTGGAACATCTTCATGTTCTTACTCTTTTCACTCTTTGTAACATTTTAGAAGTTTAATTGAGCCATCCTGATCATATTTACTCCATGTGTTCATCATTCAATCTAAACTCTGATTTCATTTCATTTACTCGATCGGTAATAACTACAATACCAATACTTTGTGACTTTTATTGATGGTTACTCAAGAAAGACCTAGGTGTATTTTTTGAAGTAAAACGACGAGTATGAAGTGTTTGGGTGGTACAATGAGTAGAAGACCATGGTTGAAAAACAAACCAGAAACAAAGTAAGGCCATTCAGAACATAAAATGGGTTTGGAGATCTACAAGGCTTTGTTTGAAAAATTATACAAAACAGAAGGTATAATGAGGCATCACATTGTACGGAAAAGACCACATCAAAGTGGAGTGGCAAAATAGATGAACCAAAAATTGAAGGAGCATGCTCAGTAAAGACGATTATATTCTAGTTTATCAGAGTAATTCTGGGCAGAAGTAGTCAACACTGCTTGCTATCCGGTGAATAGACCTCCATCAACTCAATTGACTGTACGACTCCTCAAGTGGTGTGGTCATTGAAATCCTCTGATGATTCTGGTTTATGGTTTTTTGGATGCGCTACTTATGCTCGTGTGAATGATGGTAAATTGGAGCTGAGGGAAATAAAGTATATATAACTAGGATATCATATGGAGGGAAAGCTCATCGTCTGTGGTGTACAAAGGAAGGAAACACTCCAAAATCTGTTATTAACATAAATGTGATATTTGAATCTTGTATGTGTAACTAGAGAGGACACGGTACAAGTGTTATGGGGAACGATCAGGGTGCTACCCATAAGGTGGAGTTTACAAAACAAACTTCACATAGTTTTTTCATAAATAAGTATTTAGGTCGCTTGGATCATCATAGATGTGAGCAATCCCTTGAACAACCCAAGGAAGAAGTGTGTGGTGATGCTGATGTCAGGAAAGATAACTTGAAGAAGCTTTTAAAGAATAAGTTTGTGATGAATGATTTATGAGTTGAAAAGAAGATAGCTAGGATGGAGATTCAGAGGCATAAAAGAGCAGGATGGTTATATATTTCTTACTACATTGATAAAGTCTTGCGGTTCTTCTATTTTGATCATTCTAAACTTGTTTGTTCTTCTTTGGAAGTTTGAGGAAATTGTGTTAAAGCTCATTGCGAAGAGGTCAAGTGAATCTTATGACACTTGAAGGGAACACTTGATGTTTTCTGGTGTATGGTGCTAATGCACGATATACATAATTGGTTTTATCAATAGACTCAGACAATGGAGGTGTTTTGATGATAAGAAGAACATTGGCGGTTGGTCTTGTTCAGAGTCTTATTTTGAAGATGAAGAAACCTATCGTGTTCTATGAGAAGTTTTACATTCAAAATTAATGTACCAAGGAGAATATGGATGACATGTTGACAAGGTCGTTGCCCAGAGAGAAGGTCATGCTTTTCTTGGACTTGGTTGATGTTCGCAGGAGTTAGGTCCTTTCAGTGATGGATAGCAGGAAGGGACATGAAGTTCTTTTTTAAGGTGATGTTTAGAGGATACTCAAGTCAAGGTGGAGATTGCTAAATGTGACTTGAGTATTTGGAACATTCTCATGTCACGGTTAGATTTAGTTAGATACGGTAGCATAATTGGATATGGTGGTACAGTTGGATGCGATGACACACTTGGATGCGAGATCACACCTAGGTTTTGTGACACCCCGAAATCGATGGCGGAAACGTTTCGGGGCGGAGGACGTCATGTATAGCGTCACAACCAATGAATAACAACAGTTATAGCAACACAACCATTACAATGAATATTTGAATAAAATGTTTACATCTGTTTGAAACTCAGTTTGAAATACACCCAATAGTTTTGCAAAATAAAAACTTAAAAACTCTAAATGCTTCGGTTCCTCGAAAATCCAGCAAGTACCTGTCTACTGATTTCCTGAGAATACAAGCAGTTTGACAAATATCAACATAAAGCTGGTGAGTTCATAAGAAGTAATTTGTAATGAACACTTATTGAAGAGCGAGCCGAAATGATTATGTAGTTTCAAGAAGATCTGATATTTTCTATAGTGAAAAACGTAGTGAGATCGATTTCGTATACAACCATGAATGTTCATTTCTGAAAATAGTAGAGATATGCAAAATACTACTTCATGTGGCTAGCTAAAGCTAATCATGAAGTATACGTATTTAAATGTAAAACCCTAGCATAAATGATTTGGTTTTAAAAAAAAAAAACCTGGCTCGGCCAGTATGCATAGTATGTTTAGTTCTATTTGGTATAAATAAAACTACTGAAGAAAACCATGTTGGTAAACTATCGGTGATTTATACATAATGTGAGTGGTATAATCATGCTTGATATGACTAGTGACCTTTCCAACGTTCTTCAGGCGTTGATGTTAAATGACATTTGTACATCTCAGGCGTGCCCGCCAAACTGTAGCTAGCAGTCCAGATGTGGGATTGTCAGTCCCGAATAGATCTATTCACAAATCTCACACTCTCCCTCCAGGAGACTCTGGTTATACAGTGGTAGGATTTATCCAAGTACACCTAAGGGTACAGTAGTGAAGTAGCGGCTCACAGTATCGTACAATCTAGTTTACAAGTGATGCAGTAGCATTCTATCGTAGTGAGAATCCGAATGTATACCGCGTATAGTGATAAGTTACAGTTATGAAAATCATGATAAATCAGTGATATAAACTATAAACGGTTTCTGTTCCAGTGCATACGTCTAGTAGAGAAGTTTCTATGCTTGATAAGTTTTTAGAGAAATCCCAAACTATACCGATTATAGTTTGCATGTATAACGTAGCGAATAGTGTGTCCGGCAAAAACTATGCAATTTTAGTGAAAACGTCCCTTATGCTCAACATAGTACAACAGGGAAATAAAGTATGAAATTTGCATAAGTTTTATGTATATTCCTGAAAACATTTATGTTTAGCTTATAAGAAATAATTTTATGTTTAGCTTGTATTCCCCCCCTGAAAACCTTAAAAATACGGAAAAATGTAGGGGTATGAACTCACAGTTGTTGCGTGGAGTTGTTGACTGAAAAGAAGGTTCCCGAGTTGTTGCACGTGACACTTAACGAAATCCTATTATCAAATAAATACGTATATGTATCTAAATTAGCGATTTCAATAAATAAAGTGTCATAAGAACACTTGAATTCGGTTGAGGAATGTTAGCGAGACTTGCTTGAATCGAAGAAATGGGTTTTCAGCCAAAAGTACCACCAAAAAGGTGTTTATGGCCTCTGAACGTTGGCGAGTTTACGGTTTCTGAAGATTGGCGAGTTTACGGTTTCTGAAGATTGGCGAGTTTACGGTTTCTGGAGATTGGCGAGTTTACGGTTTCTAAAGGTTGGCGAGTTTCTGGCCGTAAACTCAAGAACTAAGTTTACGGTCTTTGAAGGTTGGACCGTAAGCTCGGAAAAATGGTGTTTGGATGTTGATTTTGAGGAGCTGAGTGTTTCCAGACGTTCCAATGGGCTCCAAACGTGGTTTTCTCGATGTTTTCCGGAGTTTAAATTCCATTTTGTGAGTTTACAGTTGATGAATCTTATAGAGAGGAGGAGAGAATGCGGCTAGAAACGTCCCAATGAAGTCAGAGGCATCGTATTTATAGGGGTGAGGTGAGGGGTCCACTCGTCACTGACCGTAAACAGGTTTACGGTCGTAAACCCATTTCGACCAGAAATGTTTGATTTTTCTCCAGATTTTCGGGTTTCTGCACGATTTTTGGTTCCGATTCGTAAGTAATTTAATTAAATATAACTAGATTATTTATTTTAATAAACCAAAGAGTTGGACAGAAAAGTTAACAAATTTGATTTTTTATTAACGGAATCGCGTAACGGAAACGAGATAAGTTTCAGGTTGTCACATCATCCCCTCGTTAGAGGGAATTTCATCCCGAAATTCGAACCTAGAATACAAATCATGGATTAGGAAAGAGATGCAGATACTTCTGTTTCATCTGATCTTCACACTCCCACGTGAATTCAGGCCCCCGCTTGGCATTCCAGCGAACCTTCACTATAGGGATGAGACTTTGTTTCGTTCGTTTGACTTCCCGATCCATGATTTCGATAGGTTCTTCCACGAAGTTGAGGCTCTCGTTGATTTCAATCTCGTTGAGAGGAATCACAAGTGTCTCATCGGACATACACTTCTTTAGGTTCGATACGTGGAAAATAGGATGATTGTTGCTGAGTTCTCGCAGTAGCAGGAGTTTGTATGCTCGGGACTGATCCTAGCAAGGATCTCGAATGGTTCGATGTACCTTGAGTTTAGCTTTCCACGCTTTCCGAAGCGTATCATGCATTTCCAGGGTGAGACCTTCAGAAGGACATGGTCACCAACCTGGAACTCCAAGGATTTACGCCTCTTATTAGAGTAGCTCTTTTGTCTATCTCGAGAGGCTTTCAGTCGTTCCTGGATTTGTACAATCCTCTTAGTTGTCTATAGGATGATTTCAAGACCGGTGAGAGTACTGTTGGTGATTTGACCCCTGGCTAGTTGCGTGTCGCCCACCTCAGCCCATCATAGAGGGGATCTGCACTTACGGCAATAGAGGGCTTCAAACAGCGCAGCCTTGATGCTGGTATGGTAGCTGTTGTTGTAGGAAAATTCAACCAAAGGAAGATGAGTGTCCCATGACGCGCCGATGTCAATGACGCAGGTTCTCAACATTTCTTCCAAGGTCTGAATTGTTCTCTCACTCTTTCCATTAGTTTGCGGATGATAAGCCGTGCTCATATCCAATTTAGTTCCAAGAGCCTTCTGCAAAATCTACCATAACCTCGATGTAAACCTGCTGTCTCGATCGGAGATAATGGATGCAGGTACACCATGAAGGCGAACTATTTCTTGAAGGTAGATCCGTGTGAGTCTCTCCATCTTGAAGCTTTCTTTGATTGGCAGGAAGTGGGCGGACTTCGTCAATTGATTGACAATTACCCAGATGGCATCGTGCTCACTCGGAGACCTGGGTAACATGGTGATAAAATCCATGGTTATCCTTTCCCACTTCAACTCAGGTATTTCTGGCTGTTGAAGTAAACCTGAGGGTTTTTGATATTCAACCTTCACCCTAGCGCAAGTCAGGCACTTGCCCACGAAGGTAGCAATCTCTGCTTTCATGTTTGGCCACCAATAGAGTTGTTTGAGATCCAGGTACATCTAATCCGAACCTAGGTGAACGGAGTATTTAGTCTTGTGCGCCTCATTCATGGCAACCTCTCTGTAACCACCAAACTTTGGGGTCCGGATTCGGTTCATGAAATAGTACACTCTGTCTTCTTTGACCTCCAAGTTCTTGTCCATTCCCCGCAAGGCTTTCCCTGTCATGTTCTCGGGTTTTAAGGCTTCCAGCTGAGCCTCTCTGATCTGCACGGACAGGTGGGAATGGATGGTCATTGTTAGTGCCTTCACCTTACGCCCTGAATACTCCTTTCGACTGAGGGCGTCTGCTACCACATTGGCCTTGTCGGGATGGTAGCGAATTTCGCACTCCTAGTCTCTGAGTAGCTCGACCCTTTGTCGATGTCTCATGCTTAACTCCTTCTGATTAAAGATGTGCTGTAAGCTCTTATGGTCGGTGAAGATAGTGCACTTGGTTCTATAGAGATAGTGTCTCCAGATCTTTAACACAAAGACCACTTCTCCCATCTCCAAATCATGAGTTGTGTAATTGACCTCATGTGTTTTCAGCTGCCTCGAGGCACAGGCGATAACCTTTCCTCGTTGCATGAGCACACAGCCTAGGCCCTGATTGGATGCATCACAGTAGACCACGAAGTCTTCCGTCCCTTCGGGCAGGGACAAGATAGGTGCGCTGCACAGGGCCTGCTTCAATGTTTGAAACGTAGTGTTTTGCTAGACTCACCAACTGAAGGTTACACCCTTTTGTTTTAAGGTAGTTAAAGGCTTAGCAATTCTAGAGAAGTTTTGGATGAATCTGCGATTGTAGCCCGCAAGACCCAAGAATTGCTGGATTTCTGTGGGTGTCTTTGGTGCAAACTAGTTCTCAATCGCTTTGAACATGGAAGGGTCCACGTGTATGCCTTCTTTGCTAATCACATGACTAAGGAAATTCACCCTCCTGATCCAGAACTCACATTTCGAAAATTTTGCGTATAGCTTTTCCGCCCTTAATGTTTCCAACACCTGCCTCAAGTGTTGTTTATGATCATCTTCACTCCGCGAATAGACAAGTATATCGTCGATGAACACAATCACTAACTTTTCTAAGAAAGGGCGGCACACCCGATTCATCAGGTCCATGAATGTTGCCGGTGTGTTAGTCAGACCAAAGGACATTACTACAAACTCGTAATGTCCATAGCGAGTTCGGAACGCCGTCTTGGGCACATCATTCTTGTGAACTCGCAACTGATGGTACCCTGATCTTAAATCGATCTTTGAGAAACAACTGGCTCCCTGAAGTTGGTCGAAGAGATCGTCGATTCTGGGTAAAGGATATCGGTTCCTGATGGTCAACTTATTCAGCTCTCAGTAGTGAATGAACATCCGAAAGGATCCATCCTTCTTTTTCACAAATAAGATCAGAGCTCCCCAGGGTGAGGAACTTGGCCTTATGAATCCTTTGTTGATCACCTCATTGAGCTGACTGGATAATTTTTGCATTTCTGCTGGCGCTAAACGGTAGGGAGATTTAGCTATAGGAGTAGCTCCGGGGATCAAGTCGATACGAAACTTAACTTGACATTCGGGAGGGATTCATGGGAGAGCTTCAGGGAAGACATCAGGAAAGTTACAGACTTTGGGGATGCTCTCAAGGTCTCTAACTCTTTGCATTTCGTTGACAACATGAGCTAGGAATGCATGACATTCCTTCCGCAGATACTTCTGAGCTTTGATGCACGAAATGATACGAAGGTTCGAACTGAGCTTATCACCATAAATCATAAGGGTTTTGCTAGAAGGAAGATTGAGACGGACAGCCTTCTTGAAGCAAAGAATATCAGCATGATTGGAGCTTAACCAGTCCATGTCGATAATGACGTCGAAGCTCCTGATGGACATAGGCATAAGATCGATAGGAAAAGAATAATTATCTAGAGTAAGAGTGCAGCCTATGAATATGTCGTTAGTATTCTCCTTCTTTCCATTAAATGAATAACTAACAAAATTCCTCTCCGCACCAGAATCGAAGATAATGCATGCATAAGAGTTGTCAAGGAGGAACGTACCCGTAACAAAGGTAGGATCAGCAACTGCTTCATTCTGGCCCACAGACAAAACTCTCCCTGTATTGCCACCAGTTGTTGCCTTGGGGCAGTTTCTCCTGTAGTGCCCAGTCTCTCCACATCCATAACAAGTCTGACCAGCACCCGCTCCCGGGGCCTGGTTGGTTGGTTGAGCCGGTGTCTTGCAGTATCGAGCTGTGTGTCCCTTCTTCCAATATTTGTTGCAGATCAACTCACGGCAGGGCCCGTGATGATGGAAGTTACACTTGGTGCACAAAGACAGTTTTCCAGCATAACCACCTGTAGAGGATTGGGTGGTTGGAACAGCAGTGGGCGCAACAGCAGGAGCAGTAGCAGCATGAACTGCTACTATTTGTTGTTTCTTGGAGGGCTCCTGCGAAGACTGACCCTTTCGCTTATTTCCAGACTTCTTCATCCCACTACTATCCTTCTGGGGTCCAGGGACAGTTGTCACTTCATCCAGTTCGATTCCATGATCGATCAGAGTTTGTGCCAGATCCTTGGCGCTTTCAAACGTATTTGGCCTAGCACCCAAGACATTTCCTTTGGTGGGTTACTTCAGTCCCCAGATGTACCTCTCGATTTTCTTGCCTTCTGGGGTGACCATTCCCGGACAGAGAAGCGCCAGATCACAGAATCTAGCAGTGTAAGCAGCGATGTCGGAACCCTTCATCTTCAAGTTCCAGAGTTCGTGTTCCAAATTTTGCACTTCGCCCCTCGGGCAGTACTCCGCTAGCATGAGCTCCTTAATCCTTTCCCAACCCATGGCATTAGCCACTGGTAGAGTTAGGGTTTTGACTCGACCACTCCACCAGGTCAAGGCTCTTTCAGTGAAGGTGCAGGCGGAAAAATTCACCTTGTTGGCTTCAGAACAGACGCAAATTTCGAAGATGGATTCGATCTTCTCGAACCATCGAGTTAGGGCGATGACACCTCTATTTCCATCGAAGGACTTGGGTTTCGCAGTCATGAAGTCCTTGTAGGAACACTCTTTCTGGTGTCCCTGACTTCCATCTTGTCTCTATGGGTC
Source organism: Lactuca serriola (assembly GCF_051521515.1). Lineage (NCBI taxonomy): Eukaryota > Viridiplantae > Streptophyta > Magnoliopsida > Asterales > Asteraceae > Lactuca > Lactuca serriola. The sequence goes on from NC_136414.1 coordinate 66,955,516, forward strand.
GGTTCCACCTCCAGCTCCTCCAGCGTTTACTTGTGCCATTGCTGCAGTCAAAGCGGCGGTAACTGCTGCCTGGAACATAACAGGGTCGAACTGAGGAGGTGGTGGTGGCGGCGGAGCGTCGTTGTTCCTTCTGATGGGTCTTGGTCGGGGAGGCATCTTGTTCTAGAAATAATCAGGAAGAAGAGGATGGTAAGTCCTCGAGATATATATAAAAGAACAAAATATATCTCATCCTGATAATGAAAGTATTCTACCGAGCGATAATCATAGAAAGCTTACTAACACAAGTGAGTTATCGGTTAAGGAAGGAGAGGTAGCAATACTTAGAGTGAATTTGCATATAGAGTTTGGCTCTAGTGAAAATACTCCTATGGTATTTTATGTGAGATGATTTTGGTAAGTTTTAGGCCTGCTGTAGCACCACAGGCACCCCGAAACACATGTTGGTCATGTCTTGGCTGAATATAGTTGATCAGGTTATATTCACCCTAGACATGATTACATAACTGCTTAGGTTTAACCGTAGCGTTCCAGCATCCAAAATACTTTTGTTCAGTTCTACTAGCGACACGAATCCTGTTATGTATGCATGCTCGTATACTTCTTATAAAAATACTTATATTTTGAAAGTATACTTTTAACGTAGAGCACTTAGGCCCCTTAGTGTTTATAGTTGTATACCACATAAGGTTCGGTATACTAGTTCGCTATAAACATGGGCTCTGATACCAATCTGTCACACCCCGAAATCGATGGCGGAAACGTTTCGGGGCGGAGGACGTCATGTATAGCATCACAACCAATGAATAATAGCAATCATAGCAACACAACCATTACAGTGAATATTTGAATAAAATGTTTACATCTGTTTGAAACTCAATTTGAAATACATCCAATAGTTTTGCAAAATAAAAACTTAAAAACACTAAATGCTTCGGTTCCTCGAAAATCCAGCATGTACCTGTCTACAGATTTCCTGAGAATACAAGCAGTTTGAAAAATATCAGCAAAAAGCTGGTGAGTTCATAAGCAATAATTTGTAATGAATACTTATTGAAGAGAGAGCTAAAATGATTATGTAGTTTCAAGAAAATCCGATATTTTCTTTAGTGAAAAACTTAGTGAGATCGATTTCGTATACAACCATGAATGTTCGTTTCTGAAAATCGTAGAGATATGCAAAATACTACTTCATGTGGCTAGTTAAAGCTAATGATGAAGTATACGTATTTAAATGTAAAACCGTAGCATAAACGATTCGGTTTTAAAAAAAAAAAACCCTGGCTCGGCTAGTATGCATAGTATGTTTAGTTCTATTTGGTATAAATAAAACTACTGAAGAAAACCAGGTTGGTAAACTATCGGTGATTTATACATAATGTGAGTGGTATAACCTTGCTTGATATGACTAGTGACCTTTCCAACGTTCTTCAGGCGTTGATGTTAAATGACATTTATACATCTCAGGTGTGCCCGCCTAACTGTAGCTAGCAGTCCAGATGTGGGATTGTCAGTCCCGAATAGATCTATTCACAAATCTCACACTCTCCCTCCAGGAGACTCTGGTTATACAGTGGTAGGATTTATCCATGTACACCTAAGGGTACAGTAATGAAGTAGCGCCTCACAGTATCATACAATCTAGTTTACAAGTGATGCAGTAGCGTTCTACCGTAGTGAGAATCCGAATGTATACCGCGTATAGTGATAAGTTACAGTTATGAAAATCATGATAAATCAGTGATATAAACTGTAAACGCTTTCTGTTCCAGTGCATATGTTTAGTAGAGAAGTTTCTATGCTTGATAAGTTTTTAGAGAAATCCCAATCTATATCGATTATAGTTTGCATGTATAACGTAGCGAATAGTGTGTCCGGCAAAAACTATGCAATTTTAGTGAAAACGTCCCTTATGCTCAACATAGTAAAACAGGGAAATAAAGTATGAAATTTGCATAAGTTTTATGTATATTCCTAAAAACATTTATGTTTAGCTTATAAGAAAGACATTTATGTTTAGCTTGTATTCTCCCCTGAAAACCTTAAGAATACGGAAAAATGTAGGGGTATGAGCTCACAGTTGTTGCGTGGAGTTGTTGACTGAAAAGAAGGTTCCCGAGTTGTTGCACGTGACACTTAACGAAATCCTATTATCAAATAAATATGTATATGTATATAAATTAGCGATTTCGATAAATAAAGTATCATAAGAACACTTGAATTCGGTTGAGGAATGTTACCGAGACTTGCTTGAATCGAAGAAATGGGTTTTCAGCCAAAAGTACCACCAAAAAGGTGTTTACGGTCTCTGAAGGTTGCGAGTTTACGGTTTTTGAAGGTTGGCGAGTTTACGGTTTCTGAAGATTGGCGAGTTTACAGTTTCTGAAGGTTGGCGAGTTTACGGTCTCTGAAGATTGGCGAGTTTACGGTTTCTGAAGGTTGGCGAGTTTACGGCCGTAAAGTAAAGAACTGAGTTTACGGTCATTGAAGGTTGGACCGTAAACTCGGAAAAATGGTGTTTGGATGTTGATTTCGAGGAGCTGAGTGTTTCCAGACGTTCCAAAGGGCTCCAAACGTGGTTTTCTCGATGTTTTCTAGAGTTTAAATGCGATTTTGTGAGTTTACGGTTGATGAATCTTAGAGAGAGGAGGAGAGAATGCGGCTGGAAACGTCCCAATGAAGTCTGAGGCATCGTATTTATAGGGATGAGGTGAGGGGTCCACTTGTCACTGACCGTAAACAGGTTTACGGTCGTAAACCCACTTCGACCAGAAATGTTTGATTTTTCTCTATATTTTTGGGTTTCCGTGCGATTTTTGTTTCCGATTCGTAAATAATTTAATTAAATATAACTAGATTAGTTATTTTAATAAACCAAAGAGTTTTACAAAAACGTTAACAAATTTGAATTTTTATTGACGAAATCACGTAACGGAAACGAGATAAGTTTCGGGTCGTCACAGGTTTGATGGCACACTTGAAGAAATGCCATGCACAAAAAGTGCCACCAAGTGTAAATGTGCCACTCGATGTTACATGGATATGCCGTCATGGCACCTCGACGATGTGTCATGTAGTGGAGGTGCCACGGAGTGATAGAAGATACTACTAAGTGACTAGGTGTGCCATGAAATGACACCTGATGTGCAAGTGGTGGATTATTGATGCCATTGTGATGCATGTCAAGGATGAAAGTTCAAAAAGCAGTTGCATGGCAAAATATGATTGGTTGAAACCTTTCATGTGCCAATGGATTAATGGGCTTGCATAATAGGGGTTTACGTCTGATCCTTAGTCTATAGATAGGGATGCATGGTAGTCATCTGAAATTGTCTTTTGTATCGTTAGTGAGTAGGTCGAATCTCTTGTGGTTATACTTATAATATGTATTTAAGAACTCTATGAATAAAGAATACTTCCCTCCTATTCGTGGACGGAGGTCACCTTGATCGAACCATGTAAATATTATGTCTTTGTGTGCTTTTTGGTTTCATGTCTTATCTGCATTACTTCTTAACAAGGGTCACCAGAGCTTGGCAACTGGTATCATACCTGTTCTGATTCATGATAAGTTTCATCTGCATTTTGTGAAAGTAAACTTATGTTCTTCATCTTACCAATTCACTCTCATCACCCAAATTTAGACAAATTCGAAGAGGAGGATGAAGAGAGTCAATTACCCATATTTATTACAAAGTGTAATTATTATTCATTGTTAACAGTAAAAAATCAATGACTTCTTGTATTTTTTTGAATTAAATCCAAAAATATATTAAATAAAGAAGAAAGTTCTACATAGACGTAGCAGGTAAACGAGCAACAAGTTATGTCGCAACCCTGAGAGAACAAATAGATCTAATATGCAGGGACAAGGTTCAAAAACTCAAACCTTGAGTTAATACTTTAAGATCAATGTTTGCTTGCTAATGAATGTTCCAGTCAAGTCTGGATAGACCAGTCAAGTCTGAGTTAATGTATTCAACAAATGGTCAAACCATAAATGAAGAATAATAATAAAGATCAAGGTAAAGTTAGTAAATGATGAACAAAAAGAATATTGTAAAGAAAATGAATGAAATATTGCTAAAAGGTTTGAACAATCCATCTTTGATTTAACATTGAATGCTCCTATAAATAGTAGAATGAAGTACATGGTACTAACCGCTTACACTCATAGGACTGGACAAAAGAGTTACATCTGATAATCTGAATATCCAAGTTGACAAAAGATTATGTCCTATGACTAGTTAAATCAAACAAAAGACAAATACATTTAATGCATCAAGACAAAATACGGATTCCAGAACAACAAACATTTCGAACACAAAATCCATTCCGGAATGCCTTCACTCTCGTTCTTCTCATCACCAACATGACTTCAGGTCCGGACATTAATGGATTCCAGAGCAGACTTCACTTCCAAACTATAGCTTGACTTCAGAATTAACAAAAGGATTTAGGATTGCTGGAGGTTCACTTTCAGTTTCCAACAATCTCCCCCTAAGTGAACATAGCAATAAAGTCAGCTTAGATTGCGTCATCTTTTATGAAGGTGTAGGCTCGGAATAACCATTCTCGGACTTCGATGAACTAGGTTAGCTGACTCACAAACTTTGCTTTCACTTGTTCCGGAGCTTCAGACATGGACGCATGGCTGATGAACTTTTTTAGGACCTTTGTTACAACCAGGTGTTTGTCAATGACTAGGAAAAAGTCCTTTTTGTTTGTCTTCTTTGTCTAGTACACAAACACAAGAACTGGATCATCAATAGGACCTTCATCAAGCAGTTCAGCTTCCTAAAGCATATACTCAATCTTGCCAACAAAATCTTCAGTTCTGAATAGATGAGCCAACTCATAGTCGTGTCGAAAAAATTCCACAACATAATCTTTAAGGAAGCTCAGAGCCGCATGGTAAGCACCCATGCTGATATCATCATTTTGGAGTCCTTGAAAGTGAGCAGCTAAAGTGAGAATATCATTTGGATTCATTTCCGGGATGTCAGCATCGGTGATGGTTTGATAAGTTGGTTTGTTTCTGACAACTTGGTACCGTAATAGTAGACAACTGAGTTCGAACTTGGTGAGGACCTTCCTTCCGTACTAAGAAATCTTTGTAATTTTCTTCCTCGTCCATACTTACTTTAGGTCAGGGAAGTGCATTCTTGGCATATAAAGTTTTTATCCTTTCTCGCTTTGTCCGGATGGTGACCTCCGGATTGTCATTCGGATGGAGAGGAGTGAACTTGATGTAAAATTTGCTGAAGGGAGAGAGAGGAAGACCAAGTTGTTCGGAGTCATCAGAAGGAATTTCATAGTACATAAGGGGTACTATATGGACATCCTTACGAATGCCTTCACGGTTTAGAGGAGAAATGCCACGTATCGGATCAGGATTGTCTTTGAGTGCTTGGATCCAGATGCTGTCCTCTAAAGCTTAATGAATTTCCTCCTGAGACCATCCAAGTTTTGGTTTTGGTGGAGGTCCGGATTCCTTGAAAGGCTTCTTGCCTTTATCTTTGCCTTTGTTTAGGACGGACATCACAGGCATCATGTTCTCGTCCACAGTGATCCTGGGAGGGGGGATGGAAGAGGTTCTTCCAGAATGTCGTCTGGGGTCCGGAGAGGGGAACCTTCATCTATTTGAAAATTTTTTGGCTCCGAAATTGGTGGCAACATAGACGGAGTGGCTCGGAAGGCTTGAGCTGTGAGGAAGATTTTGGCCTTGGCCATTTGGATTCCTCTTTGAAGAACATCAGGCAAAGAAGATGGATAAGAAACTGCAGACCATATTGTTTGCTCTTCCTCAGTCATTTGCTTTAGGAAAACCTTCCGTGGAGATTCAAGAGCAAGTACTCCCCTTGTGACATATTGTTCTTCTTCATTGTCTTCATCATCATCATTGTTCCCTAGAAGTCCAGAAAGAACTTGGACTTCATTATCGGAAACGAGAGCTTTATCTCGGAGTTGAAAAACCAAGGCAGGCTTCCAAGGTTGACATGGATCCTCCCCTCCTTTTGCATCGGTGGTTGATGAACCTGTGCAAGTGTGAAAGATCCCTTTAGATGATCAAATTTATCAAACACCTTTTGAACACTTGTGTTGAGTTGACGAGTGAGAGCATCATAAGCTTCAGAAGTAGGCGCTTGGGAGGAGAGATGATCAAACATGTGTCCAAGGACAGCAAGCATCTCATCAAACTTGCGATTCGGAACATCAACAATGTTCTAGGTGGATCGGAGCAATTTGATGAGGACTTGCTGGATGATCAAATTCATTTCCTTCTTCTTCTTGATTTCATTCTCCAGCCTTTGAATCAACTTCTCATGGCGAATATGGGTCTGCTTGATGAGATCATTGGTAGCAGCAACCAAGTCATCATCAACCTTGATCATTATGGTGATGGTGTCGAGATAATGCTCAACTGAAGCATCATATTTTGCTTTAACTTCTTCAATTGAATGTTTGAGCTGGATGGAGATCAGTTGATGTAGTAGAGATTCTCTTACATCCACGGAAGGTCCGGACTGATTTGATAAGGACTGGAGAATGGCGTCTAGCTTGTAGTCCAGTCCGGACACCTTTTCATCAATTTTGGTGTTTAGCCGAGCCACAGAAGTCTCAAGAGCGGTCACCTTCGCAACTGCTTCATTCTGGCCCATAGAAAAAACTCTCCCTGTATTGCCACCAGTTGTTGCCTTGGGGCAGTTTCTCCTGTAGTGCCCAGTCTCTCCACATCCATAACAAGTCTGACCAGCACCCGCTCCCGGGGCCTGGTTGGTTGGTTGAGCCGGTGTCTTGCAGTATCGAGCTGTGTGTCCCTTCTTCCCACATTTGTTGCAGATCAACTCATGGCAGGGCCCGTGATGATGGAAGTTACACTTGGTGCACAAAGACAGTTTTCCAGCATAACCACCTGTAGAGGATTGGGTGGTTGGAACAACAGTGGGCGCAACAGCAGGAGCAGTAGCAGCATGAACTGCTACTATTTGTTGTTTCTTGGAGGGCTCCTGTGAAGACTGACCCTTTCGCTTATTTCCAGACTTCTTCATCCCACTACTATCCTTCTGAGGTCCAAGGACAGTTGTCACTTCATCCAGTTCGATTCCATGATCGATCAGAGTTTGTGCCAGATCCTTGGCGCTTTCAAACGTATTTGGCCTAGCACCCAAGACATTTCCTTTGGTGGGTTACTTCAGTCCCCAGATGTACCTCTCGATTTTCTTGCCTTCTGGGGTGACCATTCCCGGACAGAGAAGCGCCAGATCACAGAATCTAGCAGTGTAAGCAGCGATGTCGGAACCCTTCATCTTCAAGTTCCAGAGTTCGTGTTCCAAATTTTGCACTTCGCCCCTCGGGCAGTACTCCGCTAGCATGAGCTCCTTAATCCTTTCCCAACCCATGGCATTAGCCACTGGTAGAGTTAGGGTTTTGACTCGACCACTCCACCAGGTCAAGGCTCTTTCAGTGAAGGTGCAGGCGGAAAAATTCACCTTGTTGGCTTCAGAACAGACGCAAATTTCGAAGATGGATTCGATCTTCTCGAACCATCGAGTTAGGGCGATGACACCTCTATTTCCATCGAAGGACTTGGGTTTCGCAGTCATGAAGTCCTTGTAGGAACACTCTTTCTGGTGTCCCTGACTTCCATCTTGTCTCTATGGGTCGGTTCCACCTCCAGCTCCTCCAGCGTTTACTTGTGCCATTGCTGCAGTCAAAGCGGCGGTAACTGCTGCCTGGAACATAACAGGGTCGAACTGAGGAGGTGGTGGTGGCGGCGGAGCGTCGTTGTTCCTTCTGATGGGTCTTGGTCGGGGAGGCATCTTGTTCTAGAAATAATCAGGAAGAAGAGGATGGTAAGTCCTCGAGATATATATAAAAGAACAAAATATATCTCATCCTGATAATGAAAGTATTCTACCGAGCGATAATCATAGAAAGCTTACTAACACAAGTGAGTTATCGGTTAAGGAAGGAGAGGTAGCAATACTTAGAGTGAATTTGCATATAGAGTTTGGCTCTAGTGAAAATACTCCTATGGTATTTTATGTGAGATGATTTTGGTAAGTTTTAGGCCTGCTGTAGCACCACAGGCACCCCGAAACACATGTTGGTCATGTCTTGGCTGAATATAGTTGATCAGGTTATATTCACCCTAGACATGATTACATAACTGCTTAGGTTTAACCGTAGCGTTCCAGCATCCAAAATACTTTTGTTCAGTTCTACTAGCGACACGAATCCTGTTATGTATGCATGCTCGTATACTTCTTATAAAAATACTTATATTTTGAAAGTATACTTTTAACGTAGAGCACTTAGGCCCCTTAGTGTTTATAGTTGTATACCACATAAGGTTCGGTATACTAGTTCGCTATAAACATGGGCTCTGATACCAATCTGTCACACCCCGAAATCGATGGCGGAAACGTTTCGGGGCGGAGGACGTCATGTATAGCATCACAACCAATGAATAATAGCAATCATAGCAACACAACCATTACAGTGAATATTTGAATAAAATGTTTACATCTGTTTGAAACTCAATTTGAAATACATCCAATAGTTTTGCAAAATAAAAACTTAAAAACACTAAATGCTTCGGTTCCTCGAAAATCCAGCATGTACCTGTCTACAGATTTCCTGAGAATACAAGCAGTTTGAAAAATATCAGCAAAAAGCTGGTGAGTTCATAAGCAATAATTTGTAATGAATACTTATTGAAGAGAGAGCTAAAATGATTATGTAGTTTCAAGAAAATCCGATATTTTCTTTAGTGAAAAACTTAGTGAGATCGATTTCGTATACAACCATGAATGTTCGTTTCTGAAAATCGTAGAGATATGCAAAATACTACTTCATGTGGCTAGTTAAAGCTAATGATGAAGTATACGTATTTAAATGTAAAACCGTAGCATAAACGATTCGGTTTTAAAAAAAAAAAACCCTGGCTCGGCTAGTATGCATAGTATGTTTAGTTCTATTTGGTATAAATAAAACTACTGAAGAAAACCAGGTTGGTAAACTATCGGTGATTTATACATAATGTGAGTGGTATAACCTTGCTTGATATGACTAGTGACCTTTCCAACGTTCTTCAGGCGTTGATGTTAAATGACATTTATACATCTCAGGTGTGCCCGCCTAACTGTAGCTAGCAGTCCAGATGTGGGATTGTCAGTCCCGAATAGATCTATTCACAAATCTCACACTCTCCCTCCAGGAGACTCTGGTTATACAGTGGTAGGATTTATCCATGTACACCTAAGGGTACAGTAATGAAGTAGCGCCTCACAGTATCATACAATCTAGTTTACAAGTGATGCAGTAGCGTTCTACCGTAGTGAGAATCCGAATGTATACCGCGTATAGTGATAAGTTACAGTTATGAAAATCATGATAAATCAGTGATATAAACTGTAAACGCTTTCTGTTCCAGTGCATATGTTTAGTAGAGAAGTTTCTATGCTTGATAAGTTTTTAGAGAAATCCCAATCTATACCGATTATAGTTTGCATGTATAACGTAGCGAATAGTGTGTCCGGCAAAAACTATGCAATTTTAGTGAAAACGTCCCTTATGCTCAACATAGTAAAACAGGGAAATAAAGTATGAAATTTGCATAAGTTTTATGTATATTCCTAAAAACATTTATGTTTAGCTTATAAGAAAGACATTTATGTTTAGCTTGTATTATCCCCTGAAAACCTTAAAAATACGGAAAAATGTAGGGGTATGAGCTCATAGTTGTTGCGTGGAGTTGTTGACTGAAAAGAAGGTTCCCGAGTTGTTGCACGTGACACTTAACGAAATCCTATTATCAAATAAATATGTATATGTATATAAATTAGCGATTTCGATAAATAAAGTATCATAAGAACACTTGAATTCGGTTGAGGAATGTTACCGAGACTTGCTTGAATCGAAGAAATGGGTTTTCAGCCAAAAGTACCACCAAAAAGGTGTTTACGGTCTCTGAAGGTTGCGAGTTTACGGTTTTTGAAGGTTGGCGAGTTTACGGTTTCTGAAGATTGGCGAGTTTACAGTTTCTGAAGGTTGGCGAGTTTACGGTCTCTGAAGATTGGCGAGTTTACGGTTTCTGAAGGTTGGCGAGTTTACGGCCGTAAAGTAAAGAACTGAGTTTACGGTCATTGAAGGTTGGACCGTAAACTCGGAAAAATGGTGTTTGGATGTTGATTTCGAGGAGCTGAGTGTTTCCAGACGTTCCAAAGGGCTCCAAACGTGGTTTTCTCGATGTTTTCTAGAGTTTAAATGCGATTTTGTGAGTTTACGGTTGATGAATCTTAGAGAGAGGAGGAGAGAATGCGGTTGGAAACGTCCCAATGAAGTCTGAGGCATCGTATTTATAGGGATGAGGTGAGGGGTCCACTTGTCACTGACCGTAAACAGGTTTACGGTCGTAAACCCACTTCGACCAGAAATGTTTGATTTTTCTCTATATTTTTGGGTTTCCGTGCGATTTTTGTTTCCGATTCGTAAATAATTTAATTAAATATAACTAGATTAGTTATTTTAATAAACCAAAGAGTTTTACAAAAAAGTTAACAAATTTGAATTTTTATTGACGAAATCACGTAACGGAAACGAGATAAGTTTCGGGTCGTCACAGGTTTGATGGCACACTTGAAGAAATGCCATGCACAAAAAGTGCCACCAAGTGTGAATGTGCCACTCGATGTTACATGGATATGCCGTCATGGCACCTCGACGATGTATCATGTAGTGGAGGTGCCACGGAGTGATAGAAGATACTACTAAGTGACAAGGTGTGCCATGAAATGACACCTGATGTGCAAGTGGTGGATTATTGATGCCATTGTGATGTATGTCAAGGATGAAAGTTCTAAAAGCAGTTGCATGGCAAAATATGATTGGTTGAAACCTTTCATGTGCCAATGGATTAATGGGCTTGCATAATAGGGGTTTACGTCTGATCTTTAGTCTATAAATAGGGATGCATGGTAGTCATTTGAAAGTGTCTTTTGTATCGTTAGTGAGTAGGTCGAATCTCTTGTGGTTATACTTATAATATGTATTTAAGAACTCTATGAATAAAGAATACTTCCCTCCTATTCGTGGACGGAGGTCACCTTGATCGAACCATGTAAATATTATGTCTTTGTGTGCTTTTTGGTTTCATGTCTTATCTGCATTACTTCTTAACAAGGGTCACCAGAGCTTGGCAACTGGTATCATACCTGTTCTGATTCATGATAAGTTTCATCTGCATTTTGTGAAAGTAAACTTATGTTCTTCATCTTACTAATTCACTCTCATCACCCAAATTTAGACAAATTCGAAGAGGAGGATGAAGAGAGTCAATTACCCATATTTATTACAAAGTGTAATTATTATTCATTGTTAACAGTAAAAAATCAATGACTTCTTGTATTTTTTTTGAATTAAATCCAAAAATATATTAAATAAAGAAGAAAGTTCTACATAGACGTAGCAGGTAAACGAGCAACAAGTTATGTCGCAACCCTGAGAGAACAAATAGATCTAATATGCAGGGACAAGGTTCGAAAACTCAAACCTTGAGTTAATACTTTAAGATCAATGTTTGCTTGCTAATGAATGTTCCAGTCAAGTCTGGATAGACCAGTCAAGTCTGAGTTAATGTATTCAACAAATGGTCAAACCATAAATGAAGAATAATAATAAAGATCAAGGTAAAGTTAATAAATGAAGAACAAAAAGAATATTGTAAAGAAAATGAATGAAATATTGCTAAAAGGTTTGAACAATCCATCTTTGATTTAACATTGAATGCTCCTATAAATAGTAGAATGAATTACATGGTACTAACCGCTTACACTCATAGGACTGGACAAAAGAGTTACATCTGATAATCTGAATATCCAAGTTGACAAAAGATTATGTCCTATGACTAGTTAAATCAAACAAAAGACAAATACATTTAATGCATCAAGACAAAATACGGATTCCAGAACAACAAACATTTCGAACACAAAATCCATTCCGGAATGCCTTCACTCTCGTTCTTCTCATCACCAACATGACTTCAGGTCCGGACATTAATGGATTCCAGAGCAGACTTCACTTCCAAACTATAGCTTGACTTCAGAATTAACAAAAGGATTTAGGATTGCTGGAGGTTCACTTTCAGTTTCCAACAATCTCCCCCTAAGTGAACTTAGCAATAAAGTCAGCTTAGATCGCGTCATCTTTAATGAAGGTGTAGGCTCGGAATAACCATTCTCGGACTTCGATGAACTAGGTTAGCTGACTCACAAACTTTGCTTTCACTTGTTCCGGAGCTTCAGACATGGACGCACGGCTGATGAACTTTTTTAGGGCCTTTGTTACAACCAGGTGTTTGTCAAGGACTAGGAAAAAGTCCTTTTTGTTTGTCTTCTTTGTCTAGTACACAAACACAAGAGCTGGATCATCAATAGGACCTTCATCAAGCAGTTCAGCTTCCTGAAGCATATACTCAATCTTGGCAACAAAATCTTCAGTTCTGAATAGATGAGCCAACTCATAGTCGCATCGAAAAAATTCCACAACATAATCTTTAAGGAAGCTCAGAGCCGCATGGTAAGCACCCATGCTGATATCATCATTTTGGAGTCCTTGAAAGTGAGCAGCTAAAGTGAGAATATCATTTGGATTCATTTCCGGGATGTCAGCATCGGTGATGGTTTGATAAGTTGGTTTGTTTCTGACAACTTGGTACCGTAATAGTAGACAACTGAGTTCGAACTTGGTGAGGACCTTCCTTCCGTACTTAGAAATCTTTGTAATTTTCTTCCTCGTCCATACTTACTTTAGGTCAGGGAAGTGCATTCTTGGCATATAAAGTTGGACTTCATTATCGAAAACGAGAGCTTTATCATCATCATTGTTCCCTAGAAGTCCAGAAAGAACTTGGACTTCATTATCGAAAACGAGAGCTTTATCTCGGAGTTGAAAAACCAAGGCAGGCTTCCAAGGTTGACTTGGATCCTCCCCTCCTTTTGCATCGGTGGTTGATGAACCGGTGCAAGTGTGAAAGATCCCTTTAGATGATCAAATTTATCAAACACCTTTTGAACACTTGTGTTGAGTTGACGAGTGAGAGCATCATAAGCTTCGGAAGTAGGCGCTTGGGAGGAGAGATGATCAAACATGTGTCCAAGGACAGCAAGCATCTCATCAAACTTGCGATTCGGAACATTAACAATGTTCTAGGTGGATCGGAGCAATTTGATGAGGACTTGCTGGATGATCAAATTCATTTCCTTCTTCTTCTTGATTTCATTCTCCAGCCTTTGAATCTACTTCTCATGGCGAACATGGGTCTGCTTGATGAGATCATTGGTAGCAGCAACCAAGTCATCATCAACCTTGATCATTATGGTGATGGTGTCGAGATAATGCTCAACTGAAGCATCATATTTTGCTTTAACTTCTTCAATTGAATGTTTGAGCTGGATGGAGATCAGTTGATGTAGTAGAGATTCTCTTACATCCACGGAAGGTCCGGACTGATTTGATAAGGACTGGAGAATGGCGTCTAGCTTGTAGTCCAGTCCGGACACCTTTTCATCAATTTTGGTGTTTAGCCGAGCTACAGAAGTCTCAAGAGCGGTCACCTTCGCAATTATGTCTGAAACATTTGATTGAATATCCAAAGGAGCAAACATATCAATATGATTTCTTACTGAGGATCCGTTGTCTTAGCTGGAAGCTTGAGGATTGGGTTTCGGAGATGCCGAATTTATTGGAGTGACAAAAGGACCAGGTTTCTTGGTAGTTGCATCATCATGGAGTTTTTGCATTGATTCTGATTGATTCTGAGTGAAGGATGAGAATCCGAAATCAAAAGCAGGCTTGGACGACGATGGCTTTAAGTGAAGTTGAACTGAGGAAAACACATTATCATTAGCAACGTGTGTAGCATTTGTGGTCAGCAGCACCACTTCGGAAAATTCATCATCCGAACATGAAGGAATGGAAGCATGAGGAGCAGACTTTGGAGTTTCTCCAGATGTGAATTCAAGATCAGCAAGCTCATCTGAAGGAACAAGATAAGGAAGGTTTATTTGAATGGCCTAGTTTCGTATGGAGATGAGAGTGGCTTCAACTTGGGATTTTGTAAGTTCCGGATGCCTAGAGTGTGCCATGTTCACAAAATCTTCCCACAAAGGATCATTAGTTTCTGGTCGTCTTGTACCCTTACCGGGTATCAGACCAGTTGATGCACCTGAGGTTGGAGGGACAACTCCAGCCTGGGAATGCTTGGGGTCCGAAACAGGGGTTCCGGAGTGTGTGCATGTGGATGGAGTTTGAATAACAAATGTGACACGTGGGTTTGTTCCTGGGGGCAAGGAACTTGTTTCAACAACGGAATCACCTTTTTGAGAAGGTGAGGGTAGATTATGTGCAGACTCCCCATAAGTGTGTGTAGGTGGTTTTGAAGCATCGATGGGTACCTCATATGAGTGGGTAGGTAGGGTGTTTAGAAGGACAGAATCATCCTAAATGTCATGAGGTCCTTCCTTTTGAGAGGAGGAATTGACTTTGGTTTTATTTTTAGGCTTTGGATTTGAAGGAGAAGTCTTCCATTTGGTAGACTTTTTAATTTTTAGTCTGGACACAGAGGGAATGGGCTCTTCAGGTGTGGGCTCAACAGAGAATGGGGCTGGTTGTATTGGCTCAAACACAACCAAAGTCGCTAAATGATGTTTCAAATAAATGGAATCGAAAGGAATCACGACCAACATATGGTCCGGAAGACGTCTAACGGAACCAAAAGAGGATTGGTCCAAAATTCTGTAATGCTTAACAATTTTGAAGGATAGATATACCTCCTTCGGAATGGTGCAGATCGAAATGGGTTCTGATCGTTCCTTGTAGTGTTATTGAATCTTCAGTGCCCAAAACCTAGGGCTTGAAATTTCGTTGGTCTTACTTTTGATTGCAAATTTCCGGAAGTCCTGCGATAGCACCTCTGGAAGATCAACAACATTGTGGCGTTTGGAATAGATGTTGTACACCACATACAACCAGTCCTTGCTTATGTTGTTCGTACAACCATGCTTTCCGTACAGCCCTTGAATGATGAAGTGCATCAGCATAGTCCATAGTCCGAAAGCGGCTGATTTCTTGAAATCCTTGGCCTTGTAATCCTATTTGTACCCAATATGGTTCAAGAATAGTTGAAATTCTTATGTAGTGGGTTCTTGTACCTTAAAACCCTTGGGGTTTTCTTTCACACCAATGGCCCCTAAGATACATCGATTTGTGGATGGGCACGATCTTGTCACCTGTGATTTTGGTTTCGAGAACACCATTGTCGATTTTGATGGAGGGATGGATATGGGATGATTTGCGATGAACTCAATCATCACTCTAATGGGTTCATCCAAATCTATAGGATTCATCGAGAAAAGTTGGGTTGTATCCCTAAGAAATGGCTCGGGTGATTGAGAAGATGATGAACCTTTGGATGATTTCTTCTTGGGGGAAATCTTCTTTGATTATGAAGCAGAGGCAGGTGGTTGCTGAGTTGAAGATTGGGACATCATTGAATAGTTGTTATGAGAGGTTCAAGAATATGATGAGCACATAGAGTTTTGAAGTTTTGGAGAGTTTGAGCGCATAAAGAGGTAAAAGAGGGTTTAGGAAGGTTTATATAGGTAAGTGAAACGGGTCGGGTTAAGAAAGGTAATGATGAGGATTTGAAGCAGAACTGGGTAGCATTTAAAGAATAACCATTTTTGGTAGTGAGTTAACTTGGGAAAGGAAAGGTAGGGGTGGTTTAGAGCTTAGAAAGGAAAAGCCAAACGGCAATTTGATGGTTGCTTTGGGAAAAAACATTACAAGAAAAAACATTTCATCTTATGGACTCTTGGGTTTCTGAATGATCGATTCCGGACAGTTTGAGATCCAGAGGGTTAAAGGTTGGGTTCCGAATTTTGAAAAAAATGAAGAAATGGTCCGGAATGAGATGAGTCCGGAGTGAAGCTTTGAAATTACGGAGTAAAAAATTTAAAAATCCGGGGTAAATTTTGAGATAAGAATCCAAAGCAATATTCCGAAAAGATAATTTTTGAGTTCTGGAGTGAAAATTGAAAGAATTTCTGGAAAAGGATTTGCAAGACATTTCGGAACAAGGTTTAAAAAACTTCCGAAGTGAAATTTTGAAAATTCCAAAGTATAGAATGCAATACCTTTTTGGATTTGAATTCCGGGATGACTTTATGAAGTAAGTTCCGAGAAGAAAATTTGATCATTGTGACTATGTAGACTATAAGCATCAAGTGATAAGATGAACTATACAACTAAAAAAAATCAAGTGGTGGTTAGTGATAAAGACAAGTAAAATGATCCTATGTATTCTTAGGGACAATACTTCCGAGATAACAGGAGTTTTGAGTTTGGAACCAATTTTCTAACTGATGTTACCATTAGAGAGAGAAATTCTCTTAAAAGAACTGAGGATCAGGCATCATTATACCCATCTTGTTCAGAAAACCATTGAATTTGGTTTCGTCTAATGAGTTAGTAAAGACATCAACAATTTCATCATCAGATGGAACAAAAATGAGTTTAGTATCGCCATTTAAAACATGATCTTTTATGAAATGGTACTGAATATCGATGTGCTTTGTCATGGAGTGCTGAATTGGATTGTGTGAAATTGCAATGGCACTTTGAGAATCAAAGTAGATAGGAATGCATTGAAAATGGTAGCCATAATCCAAAAGTTGAGACTTCATCAATAGAACTTGAGAGGTACAGCTGGCAGCAACAATGTATTCTGCTTCGGCTGTAGAGAGAGCAATACAATTCTGTTTTTTAGATGACCAGCTAACCAATCCACCACCTAAAAAGTGACAGCCACCTGATGTGCTTTTTCTATCAAGTTGAAGACCACCATAGTTTGAAGTAGGATGGTCTCATTTGTTGGGTACCAGATTCCGAGATTCTTTGTACATTTGATGTATCGGAAAATTTGTTTCACAGCCAAGAGATGAGACATCTTTGGGTTGACTTGAAATTTGGCACACAAATATGTTGCAAACATAATGTTCGGATGACTTGCTGTGAGATAGAGCAGAGATCTAATCATTCCTCTGTACTTCTTTTCATCAACTGATACACCTGAAGGATCAACAAAGATCTTGTGTCCGAAGCCCATTGGTACCTTGTCTGAGGCACATGAGTCCATTGAGAACTTTTTGAGGAGTTCTGAAATGTACTTCTCTTGGTGGATAAAAATTCATCTGTTAGTCTGTTTGACATGGAGACCAAGAAAGAAGCTTAGCTCCCAATTCATGCTCATTTGGAATTGATTGATCATTACTTTTGCAAAGTCAGCAACCATTGATGAATCCGTAGATCCAAAAATGATGTCATCCACATAAATTTGAACCAGCATGAGGTACTTTCCATTTTATCTTTGGAAGAGGGTAGGATCTAGAATACCTCTTTGGAAATCGGAGTGCTTGAGGAAGCCAGTGAGAGTCTTGTACTATGCGCGAAGAGCTTGCTTGAGGCCATAGACTGCCTTCCTGAGTTTGTGCCAGTAGTTTGGAAATGAGAGATTAAGAAAACTAGGAGGCTTTTGAAGATATACTTCAGTGTCAAGTTCACTATTAAGAAAAGCACTCTTAACGTCCATTTGGTAAACCTTGAAGCCTTTGTGAGCATCATAAGCATGAAAGATTCTGATGGTTTCAAGACGTGCAACAGGAGCAAAAGTCTCATTGTAGTTGAGGCCTTCGCTCTGAGTAAATCCTTTTGCCGCCAATCTTGTTTTATTTTGAATAATAACTCATGCATCATCTAACTTGTTGTGAAAAACCCATCTAGTACCAACAATAGGGTGATCTGGAGAAGGAGGCACGAGAGACCATACTTCATTTCTATCAAATTCTGCTAATTCTTCTTGCATGGCTGTAATCCAGTCAGCATGCTCTAAGGCTTCCTTGATGGATTTAGGTTTAACCATGGAGATAAATGCCGAAAAATGACATTCGTTTTGAACACTTTTGGCAGAGCGAGTTTGAACACCACCATTAGGGTTTCCAATAACTTGATTTGGAGGGTGATCCTTGGTCTAAGCATGTAACCTTTGAAGTTCTTGTGCAACAGATGATCCTATATCAATAGTAGGGTTGAGTTGCTCCCCCTGAACTTCTGAACCGGAGAGGTTGACATCGTCATCAGAAGGGAACTCAAAGAAATTTTCGTTGTCATTAATGTTGATCGGATTAGAGTCAAATTCCGTAGCTACATCAAAAAATCCATCTACGGTTGATTCAATTGAGGGTTGACCATTCTCCCCCTCAACTAGAGAAGGTTGAAACGGTTCGGAATCAAATGGAGAAAGAGAGGGTAGAGGACCGGAAACAAGTTGTATGGTGAGAAGGGATGAGGAAGGTTGAAACTATCGAGATTCTGAATCAAGTGCTATTTCGGAAGGTCCAAACAAAGTTTCAAAATCAACTTCATGAATTATCTGAACATTCGAACAAGGTTGGAGGATCGGACTCCATAATGTGAGTTGTAACATGCGAGGGAGTAGAGTTCCGAATGAAGTTGTCATCAAAGGTGACATCAAAACTTTCTTCAATAACTCGAGTTTGATGATTAAGAACTCTATATGCCTTTAACTTTGAAGAGTACCCAAGAAAGATTGCTACATCAACTTTGAGTTGGAACTTTTTAAGCTGATTACAATTATTTTTGATGAAACATTGACATTCAAAGACATGGAGAAACGGAATACTTGGCTTCTGACCATTCATTTCTTCATACGGTGTCATGTTGAGGCATCGATTGATGATACTTCTATTTTGAGTGAAGCATGTAGTTGATACGGCTTCAGCCCTAAGATAGAGAGGTAGATTTGCAAAGTTTAGCCTGCATCGAGCAGCTTCAACAAGAGTTCTATTGCGTCTTTCAACTACACCGTTTTGTTGTGGAGTGTAAGTAGTCGAAAAGTTGTGGTCATTCCTTTCTCCATGAGAAAATTTTCAATGGTGGAATTAGTGAATTCCGAGCCATTGTCACTTCGGATTCTCCTAACTAGGAGTCTGATGATAACTTCTATTCCTTTGATAAAATTGACGAGCTCAGACGTTGTTTCTGATTTCATCCTTAGGAAGAAGACCCAAGTGAACCTTGTAAAGTCATCAACAATCACAAGAATGTATTTCTTATGATAAAGACTCTCTACAGTGGATGGTCCACAATGATCAATATGTAGAAGCTCCAATGGTTCCGAGATTGATTTTTTTATAATGACAGGATGACCCTTCTTCGATTGCTTTCCACACTCACAAGCAGCACACAAATGATCATTTTCAAATTTGAGATGAGGTAAACCTCTCACCATTTCACCGGATACAAGATCATTCATGTACCGAAAGTTTAGATGAGCGAGCCTTTGGTACCACAGCCAACTAATGTCAGGAACAGCTTCGGAGAAAAGGCAGAGTTGCAGTTTACCAATAATCATGTTGATGTCGAGTGGGTACATGTTTTTGTTCCAATTTGACTTGATTAAACACTCTTTTCGGTCTTTAGTCAATATTACATAGTTCTGCCTCTTGCAAAATTAAACACATCGATTTGAATCAGTGAGATGAGCAACACTTATCAAAATATGTTTCAGATCAGCTACATAAGCTACATTTGAGATAGAGAAATTTCCATTGGTTAGAATTCCATAACCAAGAATTTGAGAATTAGAGTTGTTTCCATACATCATGTAACCAGAATTTGGAGAGAGCTTGAGAACTCGTAGAAAATCTTTCTGCCCTGTCGTATGCATGGAGCAAGCAGTATCAATATACCATATTGTTTCTTTCTTCGAAGCACAAAGTGCCTGCAAAATTAGTGAGTGGTCGAGATTTTAGGCTCCGAGTTAGGTTCAGGGACATAGGAATGGGCTTTAGACTTTGAATTTGACTTAGAAACAACTTTGTGTTTCCTGGGAATGTTTCTTGAGTTCATAGGAAATAGACAAAAGGTTAATGTCTTCTAATCTATCCAGTAGTCGTATTCAGTGACTTGAGGGTTGGAAACAGTTTTCTTTGGACTTTGAATTTTCGAAGTGGTGGGAACAACTACGACCTTCGGAACTGTTGTCTTATCAATGTGAGATTTGACTTTCCATACGAGATGCTGCTCTAAAGATTTTGAAAATTTTGTTTTCTCAACAATTTTTCATTTGCTTGATGACACATTTGTTTTTGAAAATTTGGGTTTAAAAATTATGCCATCAGATTTAGCAATGAAAGCAGATGAAACAGTCAAAAGAGGTGTTTTGGAAAGACATGGTATTCACTCAAGATTTAGACTGATTGGTACCGACTAATTTCTTTGGTTCTACAAGACTGAGAGAGTTAGAAGGTCTATTGAGGATCTTAGTGGGTGTGAAGAAATTTTGACTATGGGTTGATGAATCAGAATTCTGAGATACATTCTTTTTGGAGTTCTCAAGGAATCTTGAATTTTATCTAGTCTTAACTTCCTTTTTGTGTGCATTTTGAGCTTCCACTTTGGGATCTACAATATCCTTCCTATTTAACATTGGATTTCTTTTGAATTGAGATGAGGTTTTTGAAGTCTGTCCTACTGAATGATTGTTGAACACAGGCTTAATGGGAACCATATTTGTTTTTGAAATTACATGTGGTTCATAATCACATGAGATTGTCTCATCGACTTCACTATCTAGGGATACCCAAACACACTCTATTAGTTTAGACGAAGTTGATTACGAAAAGATTTAATCAACAAAACAGTTGTTAAGAGCGCTGAGGTTCGGATTTTGAACAATAGACTTGTGAGTACTAGAGGTCCGATTCTGGTCCAGGTTTATCAGAGGCAGAAATTGCATGGAATCGAGACTCTTAACAACTATGGCTGGAAACTCAGGAATCAAGGATGCAACGTGGTATGTGGTCTTAAGAATGGGTGACAAGGGAGAAACAGGTGTGTCCGAATGTTTGATGTTCGGAACCTCGCCCATGAATGTCAAAATTTGCAATTCCTTCAAGGGACGAGCAATTGGTTTCGGAAACTTTCTTCCGACACCAGGAGCTTTTGACCATGGATAACGAAAGTTGTGAGTTACTCGTTGATTCACTTCAAGTATGTCAATAGAACTATGCAAGGAATCAATTTTTGCATTGAGACGTTTGTTATCAGAAATTAAAATGTTTCTTTTAGAATAGGTGATTTCATATTTGTCTTTTAAAATGATACATTCATCTTTTGACATTACAATCTCATGCTCTAAAGACTAGATTTTTAACTTCTTATCCTCCACACGTAACCTAAGACGATTTAATTCACACTCCTTCTTCTCACTGGCTTCTATGGCAGACTCATAGGCTTTATAAATGGTGCTCATATCTTTTTGGATCTGGGTTAGGTAAGGTTCACAAAGAGACAAATCAAAATTAATATTAGTAATCATAGATTTTACATGCTCAACGATGCTTGGACCAGGTGGATCGTTGGTAGACATGTAGCAGTAGTGTGGTTCAGCAACATCATCTTTATCTTCCGACCCAGAAGAGCAATAGCCTTCATCACATTCAACAATTTGTCTTGCCATCAAGCACATGTTTCTTCCAGTCACCATGTCATCATCATCTCCGGATGACCAATATCCTTCTACATCCCTTGATACAGTTGTTACAAAAGCTTTTTCACTTTCTACCATCTCTTGAGTTCTTCGGGTGTAGTATGCAGATTCCTTGATCTTTGGTTTCTGCAGAGCATCAGCCAAGCAATCTTTTGCAAAGTGGTTTGCATGTCGATACTTGTAGCACACTATTTTTGGCTTGTTGGATTTTCGATTCTGATGTGGTTCTGAAGTAGTGTTTGGTTTTGAGATGTTCGGTTTGTATGAGGGAGGATTTTCCGAAGTTGGTTGAGATTCTGGAGGAGACTATGATTGAGGATTATTTTGGTGAGGAGCATGGAATCGATTTTGGTGTTTTTTATAAGATGGATTGAAAGGACGTTTGTATTTCATGGAGAGTAGAGCAAATTCCTGCTGGAAACGAAGTTCAAAGTCTATAGCTTTGGAATCGTCAACATGATAGTTTTGTGTAGGTAAGACAGGTAAGGAGGATTGAACAGATGGAAAATGGGTTTGAAGGATCCGAGGTGGAAAGGTTCGAAATGGTTGGTTCATAGGAACTGACAAGAGCAACAGGACCTCTGGAGAGTTCCTTTATGGTCTGAGCAACATTATATTCATGTCCTTGAAGTTCATCAAAAACTTGATACAACTTTAACTTTTTCAAGGAGCCAATACTTTGGAGACAAGATTTCACATTTCGCTATCCTTTACCGAGACTATTTATAACCTTTAGATTATAATCCAAAGGAATTCGGACAATCCCATGAGCAATCATGTTATTGAATACGATGTTGGATTAGTGTCTAAGTCCATAACTATTTTGGTATGTACTTGACCCGATGGTGCATGGTCCTTTTGGGTTGCCTTCACCAAAGCAACTTGATAGGATGAATTATGGAGAGAAAGGATTAAATATGATTTATTAATATATTATGAGAATAATATATTAAAGAAGAAATCATATTGTTTAATTAATATCAGTCAACAATTAATAAGAATTAAGTTTGTGACTAAAAGACATTAATTAAACTTAAGGGACTAGAACTATCAATTGTATGATAGTTGAATATTGAGCTAATGGACTCCATATTAAAGGGGTGGACTAATTCTATGGGAAAACCCATTAAAAATCGTCCTAGGACTTTAAGGAAGGAGTCCATGGGTTGCTTAGGGCTTAAGCATCCAAATTAGGGTTTCCTTGTTAGATAACCCTAATAGCCTCTCTATTTAAAGGAGACTTATGGCTCAAAAACGTGGTGAACTTGTTGTCTAGGGTTTCCACATGTTTTGGGCAGCCTCCTTCTCTTCTCCTGTTCATCCTCTTGCTCTTGGTGTTTGTGAACCATTAGAGGAGTGACATTTGTGACTCTAAGCTTTCTAAAGTCAATACAAGAAGGATTTGAGATTGTTATTGCTACATAACAATCAAGGTATGATCTAAACCCTTATTCATATGTTATATTGATTATCATATGCTAGAACTAGGGTTTGAAGTCTTGGATGAATTGCATGTACAATAGAGAAACCTAGATCCAAGGATTAGGGTTTGTATGAGCACATAGGATGTTCTTATAGCTAAAAACCCATCAGTGGTATTAGAGCCTTGATTGGTTTCTGTTGTATTGATGCCTTATGTGTTTGTTCAAGCTGCAAAAACATTTTTGGCCCATCTGCCTGATGAACTCGGCGAGTAGGCCTCAACTCGGCGAGTCCAGTGTGGTACTCGGCGAGTTCGAGCATCAGATGGAGCTATTTTCGGGATTTCTTGCTGTTTTACTCATGGATACTTGCCTTATCTGTTTTAGGTCATTAAGATCCGATTTTATACACATTTATGAGTATATCCTTGATTAAACAAAAGATAATTACCAATTAAATAGATAATAGCTTCCTTATATGATTAAAGTTTGATTATTTTTATTAATTGGGTAACTTATTTTGCAAGAAATTGAAAAATTTGGTCAAATATAGATAATGATAAAATTAACTGTTTAATTTATATTATTTGTTATTTGATCCTTGTGTTATGAAAAGTTTCAATTTTCCCCCCTTTAGGGTTCATAGTTTAAATTTGAACTCAAAAGTTTTGTCTTGAATTTAAATAGTTGAAAACCCTAATGTTTTGAAAAGGTTTCAAAACTTGCCCTCAAGTTTTGAAATTTAAATTTTGATTAAAAGTTTAATTTTGATGTATATTTAAATTCTAAACCCTAATGTTTTGAAATGTTTCAAAACTTGCCCTCAAGTTTTGGAATTTAAAAGTTGATTAAAGGTTTAATTTAGGAATGTTAAATTCTAAAACCCTAGTATTGTTTTGAAAAGTTCATTTCACACCCTTATGGTTTTATTAATTAATTAAGGTGTATAATTAAAAGAGGTTTAATAAATCCATAAAAGTTTGTGTTTACAAGTTAATTTAATTAAAAGTATAATTGTTAAATTAGACCACCTAGTATTTTAAAAGTGTAAAATACACCCTATACTATATATAACATTAAAAGTCTAACATTATATATATGTATGAGTAAAAGTCAGTCTTACCGTTAGTAGGCCTCATTCACGAAGCTGGTGTATAGGGGGTGTTTAAGGAAGTTGCCTATAAAATGGCGATTGAATGGGGATCCACTCTTACGCACCGCACTCTTGACTAGTGGAGGGTCATTAGCCGAACGGGTAGGGTAGGACAGAACTTTCCATTATAAGTATAATGAAGTACAAAAGTAACTAAATGTTTTACAAATTCCCAATCTTAGTTACCTTAGGCAAAAGTGAATTGATGCAATTCCATGAAATTACATTTTGTTCCCTTGCGAAGACGTTAGTGGAGCATGTGTGGTTTACCGGCACACTAAATGGTTCTAAGCAAAGGTAGCAAAGGGTGACTCAATGTTTTTCATAGTTCGGTGGAGCGTGTGTGGTTTACCGGCACATCGAATAGGTGACTGTAACATGTGGGGGCACCATGTAAGTTTGCATGGTTATTCACAACCGCTTTGTGATCCTCGGCATCCCAGTCACAAACTAGAGGGGCATATCGAGATTTAAACATGCCATTGAAATGTTCAATGAATCTCATAGGATCTAGGAGTTTTCATAGATTTAAAACTTAAATTTCTTTTTCGTTTTTCATGGTGTAAATTTGTGAATCGTCATTCACTTACCTTCAAATATTCTGCAACTAGATTACGACATCCCTTTTCTAGGTTGTAGCGTATTGTGTTGGGTCGTAGCCTTAATATCTCATTTGGGTGATTTATTAAGGAATCAATCTATCAACTAACTTAAATTTATTTTTCTCCCATTTTGTAGATGTCAAAGTACGACAACTATGGCCTTCCCAAATCCCGTGGAACAAGCATTCCACATGAAGATAATATTCCATGATTTGATCGAGGAACAAGAAATCATGCTTCACTTCCTCCACCTCCTCCAATTATTCTCCCTAACCCACAAAATCGAAGAATTGAAAGGTTCAATGTCACTAAAGCGCTATTGGAAATGAAACATGAAGATGGTAAACCCGTGTGTGCCCACGTTTTAGGAATGAAATCACACATCAATAGGTTGATAATGTTGGGTGCGTCATACCCTGATAAGTTGGCTGTGAAATGGGTTCTGCAGTCACTTTCTGAATCATATAATGAGTTCAAAAGAAAGTATTATATGATGGATCATGACGAAAACCTCATTGACCTAACTTACATGCTCATTGCTGCTGAATCCGAAATGATTTGGCAAAGCAATGGAGCGTATTTGTTGGGAAAGTCAACCAACCATGCTTCCGAGGATGTTCTAGGAGAACCGACCTGCGTTTGCTGTCAAGTGAAAGGGTGTTGGATACAAGTCTGCCCTAAGATCCTGAAGAGACCAAAGATGGGAGAGTCAAAAATATGACTGCGCTTTAGGTAAAATTCATTATCTAACTCCGTTAAGTTCCTATTCATTGATTCTTAATACATAATGTGATAAGATTGCATTTGAATGTTTTGCAGGATCAGTGAAAAGAGAGGAAGCTTGATGGAAGAGCAAGATGAGTCTAATCACAAAGAAATGGATCTCGATCGCATGGACTTAAAGATTAGATTTTGAGCTTAGAAAGTTATGATAGAATTGTTAGGAATATTTGACTACATAGTTTTTCAGTTGATTTTGCATTGTAAGGACAAATGTTTTCCGCTGCTTTTATGAATAAAATAAAATTTTGATTTGACTTACTTATTTATTTATTTATTTCCTTGCAATGAAATCGCTATGAAAAATTGATGTTTGCATATTTCTACAATGAAAGGATAAGATTCTTAATTATGTTAATAATGGAAATGTCAAGAATTTACCAAATAGGGAGAGTTTCTCATCGCCCAAGTTTCAATTAGACAGAAACTTGGAATCATGCAACTTGGTTGCATGATGAATGAGAAATTTCATATTTGGAAATTAGACTAATTCGTTGACAAAGTGTCAAGTGAAGGACTAGGAGATCGAGTACACAAAGTTGTGTGTTGATCAAGTCCACCACAAGGGTAACAAATATATTCGACATGACTTACTAAAGGATTAGTAAATATGATTATACTTATAAGATTAAGTGTAATTCTAAATTGATTGAAAAAAGGTTTAAATCAATAGCAGAACGAATAAAAGAATCAAGTAGGCAGAAAGATAAAAGTTTCTCTATTCTAAGAAGAAAGGAGAGTACCTTTTATACTTTATGAAATTTCTTAATGATTAAGAACCATAATTCAATTGATCCTCTAAAATAAGTCTTAGTACAAGTGTATGTATAAGAAGAGGAATCAAGAATTGAAGAAATGGTTAAATCAAGAAGTCAATCATACTTCATTCCAAAACAAGTCTTAGAGTTAAGATTGTAATATTAAGTGACAAGTCTTAAGGAGGTTTATAACATTCATCAAATGTAGAATTTGGAAAAAGGATTTCCTATTCTTTCACATTTGAAATTGGAAAGTTGTAATGTCTTGGATAAGACAAAGACCAACTAGGACCAATTTTATGAAATGTTTTGTCTTGATAAAGGCTACACTAACTCTTGAATATTTGTTTGTCAAGAAATGTTTATTGACAAGAGAATCTTATATGTCAAGGAGTCAGTGGGAGTCTTAATGGTCTTGAAAGGTTTCAAGAACAAATCAAGAATAAACCTTATCGATCATCACTAGCACACGAGTAGAGGTTTACAACCTATCGTGTTGACATTATCTTGTTTCTGTGCCGTTCCAATTGCATTAATTATACATGTGAGCCCTGTGAGTTCTCATTTAATTGCATAAAAGGCAAGGACCTTGATCAATTGAAAGTACATTGATAGGAAAGGGTGAACTGCTTAACTACTTGGAAGACATGGTGGGCAGCCGTGTTACCATAAGGCAAGAAATCAAGATTGAGAAGGTTCGGTCCATATGAGTTTGGATTTGTCGCGAACTTTGGTTTTGACAAATTCACATGGATAGGAACACATAAACCATTAAAATCTAAGTGTCATAAGATTCCCTCCTTCAGGAAAATGACTGTGAAGAAATGCTTTCACTAAGGAAGTTTTTAAGAAAATAGTGATTGTGAAAATTCTATTCTCGAATTCGATTATGGTTACGGTATCCCTTTCCATGATTCGAATTATGAAATTTGGCAATTAGTCTAAATTGCTTAAGACACACATATAAACTATCTAAGGCAAAGGTATATAAGTGTAAGAAGCCTTGATGAAAGATTATCAAAGCATTGGGTATTAGAAATATGAACGTAAAGAAATTCAATAGGCATTGTTTTTCTGAAAGTTAAGCTGTTTCTAAATACATGTCAAAGCTAGTGGGAGCATAAGTGTTATGTTTGTAATAATCATCGTGATAGTGGAAGCATAAATGTTATGATTGCATGATTATTAATGCAAGTATTGCAAGTTAGCAATATTAATTATAGAAAACAAGAGTCATACTTTGCAAAGTTGTAAGGGTTGAATAGTTGTTTTGCTATAATTAAGGGAGAGAATATTATGCTTCATTTCAAATCTAAAGGCTTAAGTTGTGGAATGTTAATAAACTTAGTCAAGGATACATAGTGTGTTCTTAAATTTCGATTATGATTACGGCATTTCTCTTCATAATTCGAATTGTGAGAACGTAGCACATAAAATATTATGGCAGAAGATTGATAAAGTATCAAATCTTTATGTAAGACATTATGCATCGTGTCCCATACGCTTCAGGTTTAGGATCGATTGAAAATGCTATAATATTTGACCATTCCAAAATTTTCCAAATGTCTAGCGCGTTTAGAGCGAAAAGGACAAGAATGGGTTTGACTAAGATAATTAAACAACTATCAAAGGACAATCCAAAGTTCGCCGAGGATTGGTCGCTTGTGAGTAGTTGGAAGTATAGTATTGGATGGACCATATCGACATTATTATTAATAGAAAAGATTCTATCAAGAATGAGTTGTCATATGGAAAAATATGGAAATGTTTCCATATTGGGAATTGGATATTGAGAATCAATGTCTAGATTAGAAACTTTTATGCAAAAGGATGTTCAAAGGAATGTACTTTGAGTGAGAGACATCACATTATGGAATTGTCTTGTAACAATCTCCGATAGATGACTTTGTAATTCATTGGCAATAGTCATTGTGACTTTTGTGCTATGACATTACAAAAGGGGTCATTGCATTACATGTTAGAATCTAACATATTCCACAAGTGGCAAGAATTTGATATTCTTTCACTTGTGAAAAGGATTAGAAGTTGTGAAATGAATATGATTGGAAATGTGTTCATTGGATCTATTTCACAATGTAAGAACCATAGGTAAACATTGTGTGCATGCTAGGAGCATGGGACAAGTGTAGTAATAATTCAAGTAAGAAGTTGAATACCCGAAACAACAAATAATGAGTAATCGATATGGTGATAAATAAAAGGTGTTTTATTTATACTCAAAGGTTTGAGGTCATATGTGATTAGTATTATTCTTGTGTTTCACTTTGCATGTTTTGACTTCCTGAATAATTTAATTGGTTTAGAACAGTCAAATTATTCAAACGGGCCACATTCGTTCATATGTTGGAATTAGATATGAATGAAGACTATCATGAATTGGTGTGTGGATTGTCTAAAGAGCATTAGACATAGGCAAATGTTTGTTGCAACGTTCATGAGTGCTTATGAATATGATTTGAGCATTGGATTAAACCCTCGCTCACTTGGATTACTTCATGGATTTTATCACGAGTGATTGGTGAGACGATAATATCTTATATTCTTGAAACCGAGATGTGTGAGTTGTATCTTGCGAGTCGGTTGCACATTGATAATATGTAAACGCACCAGTAACTTGGTGTTATAAAAGATATTGTTGTGTGTGATTTGGTGAGTGAGTGCAAGTGAGCATTGAGTCAAAGTTTATCCGTTCCTTTTATCCAAAGTAGGATAAAAGCGATATATGTGGGCCCCTCGATGATTTAGTGATGGCACCTAAGTGCTTGGCTAAGCCGGGACTAAATTGATGTGTTCAATTGTAGTCTGTTGTCAGTCATCATAAATCTGAATTCAGGAAACAACACTTAGACAGAGAAAATGATTTAGATCCATGTCTCAGTCTATACGATATCTAGAATGGAGGAATCTATGATCCTTATCTTAAGGACACGCATATCTGATAGGATCAGAGTTGATAGGGGCTTTGGAAAGCTACAATTGCAGATCAGGATCTGAAGTCATACGCAGAATAGTTATTAGACTTTTCCAAGTGGGAGACTGTTGTATTAGTGTCTAAGTCCATAACTATTTTGGTATGTACTTGACCCGATGGTGCATGGTACTTTTGGGTTGCCTTCACCAAAGCAACTTGATAGGATAAATTATGGAGAGAAAGGATTAAATATGATTTATTAATATATTATGAGAATAATATATTAATGGAGAAATCATATTGTTTAATTAATATTAGTCAAGAATTAATAAGAATTAAGTTTGTGACTAAAAGACATTAATTAAACTTAAGGGACTAGAACTGTCAACTATATGATAGTTGAATATTGAGCTAATGGACTCCATATTAAAGGGGTGGACGAATTCTATGGGAAAACCCATTAGAAATCGTCCTAGGCCTTTAAGGAAGGATTCCATGGGTTGCTTAGGTCTTAAGCATCCAAATTAGGGTTTCCTTGTTAGATAACCCTAATAGCCTCTCTATTTAAAGGACACTTATGGCTCACAAATGTGGTGAACTTGTTGTCTAGGGTTTCAACACATTTTGGGCAGCCTCCTTCTCTTCTCCTCTTCATCCTCTTGCTCTTGGTGTTTGTGAATCATTAGAGGAGTGACATTTGTGACTCTAAGCTTTCTAAAGTCAATACAAGAATGATTTGAGATTGTTATTGCTACATAACAAACAAGGTATGATCTAAACCCTTATTCATATGTTATATTGATTATCATATGCTAGATCTAGGGTTTGAAGTCTTGGATGAATTGCATGTACAATAGAGAAACCTAAATCCAAGCATTAGGGTTTGTATGAGCACATAGGATGTTCTTATAGCTAAAAACCCATCATACGATTCGGTAACGGTTAGAGGCTAAGGCCACTAATTCACCAGGAGTTGTAGTGAAGGTGTCAAAGTCATTGAAAACTAAAGTGAGACGCTTGTCTTTCATGTTTTTTGAGCCTTCTATCAAATCTTGGAGAGTGTCCCCAACTTTGAAGCAACCAAAGAAGTTAAGATATCTTCAAGCAAAATTGGTATATAAAAGAAGTT
This sequence comes from Lactuca serriola, assembly GCF_051521515.1. NCBI lineage: Eukaryota > Viridiplantae > Streptophyta > Magnoliopsida > Asterales > Asteraceae > Lactuca > Lactuca serriola. The sequence continues at coordinate 66,985,925 of NC_136414.1, forward strand.
TTATCCTTAACACAGAAATGGTTGAAACACCAAGGTAATTTCAAACCAACTATAATCTGATCTTATGGATTCAAAGGACAAACACTCAAGCTTTGGTACCAATTGAGAGAACAAATAGATCTGATGCGCAGGGACAAGGGTCGAAAACTCAAACCTTGAGTTAATAATTTAAGATAAATGTCTGCTCGCTAATGAATGCTCCAGTCAGCTCTGGATAGTCCAGTCAAGTCTAAGTTAATGTATTCAACAAATGATCAAGCCATAAATGAAGAATAAAAATAAAGATCAAGGTAAAGTTAATAAATAAAGAACAAAGAGAATGTTGTAAAGAAAGTTAATGAAATATTTCTAAAAGGTTTGAAGAATCCATCTTTGATTTTACATTGAATGCTCCTATAAATAGGAAAATGAAGTACATGGTACTAATCGATTACACTAATAGGACTGGACAAAAGAGTTACATCTGACACTCTGAATATCCAAGTTGACAAAAGATTAAGTGTTATGACTAGTTAAATCAAACAAAAGACAAATACATTAAATGCATCAAGACAAAATACGGATTCTGGAACAACAACCATTCCGGACACAAAATCCATTTCGGAATGCCTTCACTCTCATTCTTCTCATCACCAACATGACTTCAGGTCTAAACATTAATGGATTCCGGAGCAGACTTCACTTCGAAACTATAGCTTGACTTCGGAAGGGACAAAAGGATTTAGGATTGCTAGAGATTCACTCTAAGTTTCCAAAAACCCATTTTTGGATGCAAAAACTAATTCTTTTAAAGACAACATCTATAGATCTTGGAGTCATAACATTACTATGCATGACCTATTGGACTCTATTGAGTAGCTTCACAAGTTCTGGTGCAAGGAAACTGAAAGTATCAAACGCAAAGGGTATAAACGTGTGTTGATTTTCCATGCACGCTTTCTCATGTTTTGCCACTTTGCTTGATGCAACTTTTAAAGCAGCTTGCCCTACAGTGAAAACACCACTCCCCAAGCCCATAAGAGGGGCAACCCTTGTTAGATCCATGCATGCATGTTTTCCTCTAGCCCATACAAATACTAAAACATCAACTGGTTTAAGTGTTGATCTTCCTTCCAATGGGTAACTCAGAAAATTGACACGCGCCTGTTTCTTGGCAGAAACCCCATCACGCCTAAATATGTCGAAACTAACATCCCTAACTAGATCATATCAGTACAAGAAACTCGGGAGCTCATTACAATGAACTGCATGCTCCCTAAAGGAGTCCAAGCATGCCTTGCAACAAACAAGGAAAGTCTCGTCAGCCAAAAATAAAGGGATCATAAGGCGATACTTGAGGATCTCACGATACTCCACTGTTGACATGTTGTCCAAGACCGTCAATAGGAATAGTCATAAGAAAATCATGAGCATGTGGGGCCCTTAGACACTCAAAAATTGCTTTCGGCCTCAACGCCATGTTGAAGTGAACTTCCCTATCTTGGACAATTTTACTAAAATGGGCTCGCCAATGAATGTTGGACTTTTAAAGGGCGGTGTCCTTATTTTTGAAACCCTTGAAATCAAAGCTTGAAATCGTATCTCGAAGACAGGCCAAAGCACTAATATAATCTTTATCCATACCACATATGCCACTATGTCGTTAGATTTGGTCTAGTAATACCCACGATTGAGCTCGAGGCCACAAAAGCATATGAGGAAGCCTCTACTACTGAGTACAACCCCGAACCATGAGCCTAATTGGTAACGAAGCCAATCGCGATTGAAGGTACCTATAAACGGACCCCTACAAACAAAAATTTCCTCAATCGACCAACATAACCCTTTATCAAAACACAAAGCAGCCTCTTCCATGTGAACATGTTGGTACATTTTCAGGCCAAAGAAAAGTTTGGTGATGCCCATTCAAGATCGAAGAAAAAGGAGTTCACTCTGGAGGTCACGTAACTGTGGAACAAGGCGCACCAAATCAATAGCCTTGGCAACCCTCTTCATGGCTAACCCACTGATAAAACTTGCATTTCTACTAGCAGCTCCCCCAAGAAGCTTTATCCCCACTGACGGTCGCTCCACGTATGGTGCTTCCTCAGTGCAATTACAAGGGCCCAAATATCTAAGCCTAACCTTTTTAAAACTATTAACCTTATATAAATAAGAAAAAGCACCTTATAAATCCCGGACGTTACATATATTGCTATAAAACCTTTTAAAGGATTAGTGTGACAACCCGATATTTCAACTCTTTGAAATGACCTAAATGGGTCAAGTATTGTAACCACTTTTGAGTAATAAAATTTACTTTCATAATAAAATGTACAAATAGTTCTATTTAAATTCCTTCTATGTTTAAATGTCTTTAAACCATGATCGTACGTAAAAAGACTGCCCAAATCCGATTTCATATATCGAAGTTATGATTTTTCCAAGTTCAGCTTAACAACAGACAGCTGAAAACTCGAATCGGAGATCCAGTGACTTTTGGCCGGAATGAATTAAACAAGAATCGAAGGTCTCGACAATGGTATTTCAGCGGTAAAAAGTCTGGCAAAAACCGACATCAGATAAAGAAGTTATGAATTTTCAAAGAAATTCCTTAAACACGATGAGTTATAATATAAATAATAAAAAAATAATTTTGGAATTTGCCGACGGAGTCTAAATGAAAGTTGTAGAGCGTAGTCTCACCTACGCGTGGATATAAAGACCATCGAAAACGGAGTTCGTATGATGAAGATATGAATTTTTGAAGTTTATTAAATAAATTATATATTTATTTAATTCAAAATTCGGACCTTATCCGAAGAGGAGTCAGCGTCCTCATCCGAGGTACGCGCTGCGTACCCCTGTACGCCTTGTGTACCCGAAGCCGAGGCACTCGAGGCTTCGGTCATGCATGACGTACGCGTACGCGCTGCGTACGAGTGTACGCCCCGCGTACCGAGGCGGTTCAGCCTTCCTATAAATAGGATGCGAGGGCTTCCGAGAAAAATGCTCATTTCTCTCCTTTCTCTCACAATCTTGCCTCGTTTTCCGTGCGCGTTCATACCCGAAGCTCTGGTCTTTTTGCTCAAGTCCCGAGGGTCGATTTTACTCCCGAGAATCCTGAGAATCCCGAGAAAAATCCGTTTCCCGAGATGAAACTCTGCCCGGTTTTCCATCTCGCTATCTTCAAACTTTCAAGTGAGTTCATACCCCTTAATTTACCTTTTAAATATTCTCTAAATTCTTTTATATGCTTTCAAGGGGGGGATTACAAGTAAAACACACGAGTATTATCGTGTGTTACATAAACAATTATTTTATGTGTTTTTATATATCCAAATCGCATGTGATTTATAAACTATATAGGGAAGTTTTATATATACAAAATATGTTATATTCCATCCTTTGAAATATAAATTGTTGTAATGCATGTATAAACTAAACATTTTCTTAGATTATATGTATACTTGTCTATCTTAGACTCTACACCAAAAATCTATGTTTTCATAACAAATGATTCCTTTTGTAGGTATTTCTAAACAAACGAGACACACTTTTAGAAAACTATAATAGGTATAGTTTTACAAACAAATTTCTAACTCTTACGTACTAGAAACATGAATTTCAAGAAGTCACTTTCGTATACAAGAACAAATGAAACATTTTAACAAGTAGATCTGTTTTTATACCACGGTTTTGTGAGACGCTAACTTCACGTACGTTCGAGTACACATTTCAAGTCCTGTATTATATACCAGAATCCCTTGGAGGGGGAGCATGGTGTTTGTGTATAGATCTATACGGGCTTGACAACCCGCGCCCTGACTGTTAGCTGCAGTCCACCGTTTGGGGTGACAAACGTCATAACATTCCAACGCCTGAAGAACGTTGTGTATAGGCATTCCGAGTCAATAGTATGGTTATAAAACTCACATGGGGTATTAAAAATGCAATTATTTACAAGGTTTTCAAAACACATTGGTTATTTTACACTTACATACATTTTGGAAACAAACATTGGTCTTGAGAGAAGGCTACTTTTATACTAGTAGAAAATATAGGATTTTCTAAATACAAACAAACAAAGACAAAACATTTCATTTCATACAAACATTGTCACTTAATGTGACAACCTGAAATTTCCATTTGTACGAACATCATCTATTCAATAGAAACTAGTTCAGTTTCAGTGAACTTCAAGCTTTTCCGAACAAGTTTGTGTACATTAGGTTTTATGTTTTAGATGATATCAGGAGAGTGGATACTCCTGGTTTTGTGAAACTTGGGCATTTCAAGTTTCATACTGTTACAGTCCAACGTCAGGAATAAAAATATTTCCTGTCAAAATAATCCAGGACTATAAATAGTTTTCTGAATTAAATTAATTCATTATTCACAATTCCAAATAGAGAAAAGCCATATTCTCTCTGACGAATCTTCGGGTTTTCATCCCAGATTGTGAGTCTACTTTTCTATATGTGTTTCAATACTTGTTTAATGCATATTAACAACAATTACTTGTCTAGATATCAAGATCCGGGAGTTTACCGCCCAAGAACGTTCTTGGGGAGTAAACTCCAAAATGGAACTTTAATGCTTTGTAGACCCATTCCTATGTTAGAGGACTTGTAAAGGACTTAGTGTATGATCTTTGTAGCCTAGAAATCATCCAAGAAACATAAGTTCTAGGAGTTTACGGCCAAGGAACTCCCTTGGGCCGTAAACCCCTTTTCAAGGGCAATTAGTGCCCTAAACTCCCCCTAATGCTTAAGGACCTTTACCCTAAATTGCTTGTGCTTATTTTAGGCATCAAAAGACATCAAAATCATAAGTTTCTAGGAGTTTACGGCCAAGGAACTCCCTTGGGCCGTAAACCCCTTTTTGTGGGACAAAAATCATTCCAAGCAACCCTGAAGCCTTTAGACAATTTACCTTGCACCTTTGGGACTAGAATGGAGAGTAGAACACATAGAAACCACTCCTTGAAAGGATTTTACGGCCAAGGAACATGACTTGGGCCGTAAACTCCAAGTGATGGCACCAAAGTGACTTGGGCCGTAAACTTCATGAAAGAAATCCTTGATGTCTAAGTGCCTCAAATCAATTAAATTCCTAGAGTTTACGGCCGTAAACTCTAAGGTGAAGGACCTTAGGCCGTAAACTCCCATATGGAGTGTTCTAAAGCCTTAAACTACTTCATGTGTTGTTCCAATAAAGCTAGGAGTGTTCTAGGGTCAAGATAACACCACAAAACACCCAAAAACACCATTTGAGGAGTTCACGGCCATAAACCTATGAGTTTACGGCCGTAAACTCCAAGGTGTGGGGTTTGTTGGGTGGTGAACTCCTATACAAGGCCCTTTGATGTTTCAAACCCTTTTGCCTTGTCCCGTAGCAACATAGATGCAACCATTTGAACCTTAAACACTCATGAAAGTGTTTAAATGTTTTCTAAGTGTCTTAACTTATTTATTTAAGTTATTATTTGTCTAATTAGTTATATATATGCTATTTTATATGATAACTAGGCTCGTGCGTGTAAACCAGTCTCCGTTTGCCACCTAGCACGGTAGCCGACACTGCAATTCAGACGACTCACCACAAGTGAGTTCATACCCCTTGACTCAACCTTTGAAATGATTTTAAGTGTTTTAAATACTTTATGGGGGGGGATACAAGTCAAATACTTATAAGTTATTGATTCAATCACATGTGATTGCATTTAATCACATGTGATTAATAACTAGGAAAACAACGATTTTTACCACTGTTCAAACTGTTTTTCAAACTACTTCACTTTGAAATGTTTTACAAACTGTTTTACTATCCAAACTTACTTATAGACTGTGATTTAAACAAATGCTTCTTATACTTGAACTGTTTTATTTTACTTATGCCTTTAAATTGTTTTATAGATCGACATCAAGTCGATCTCCTCTTGATACAATATTTATGCTTCAAATGTTTTATGAAAACTTACTTATGTTTTATATATTCAATTGCATGCCCATACATGTATAGATGTATAAATAATGTTTAAAGGACTTAGGAAGGCCATCCGCCCTATTTCCTTTTCGCGCCTTGAGATGTGGTCTGGTGGGATTTCGGGTGACCATCCGAAGGTCGTTTCAATATTACTTATACATCATATATACATATATAAACATAAAAGTACTTCCATATTCATACTCATCAGTACATCATTAGCTGGTTACCATCGGGGTAACGCATGATCATACATATACAGATATACTAGAAACAATACATATACAAATATACTAGAAACAATACATATACAGATATACTAGAAACAATACATATACAGATATACTAGAAACAATACATATACAGATATACTAGAAACAATACATATACGGATATACTAGAAACAATACATATACAGATATACTAGAAACAATACATATACAGATATACGAGAAACAATACATATACAAATATACGAGAAACAATACATATACATATATACGTAATAATTGTGATCCACTGTATCGGGCATGCCTTAAATGTCATGGCCCGAGTTGTAGCCAGAATTCTCTTGAAGGGAGAGCGTGAGTTTGCGTATAGATCTATACTGGATTGACTATCCTACACCTTGCTGCTAGCTACAGCCGGACCTGCAGGTCTGCGGGTGCCAAACATCATTTCTTATTACGACCGTTCATTATGTCGTTGTTACCAGTCGATAGCATGGTGCAATTTATCACATTATGCCTTAATATAAATCCGGTTTAAGGTAGTAGTATCTAGTACAACAGTAGTCTTATTATATAAAGCTACAGTACTACAATGATTTACCTATTACATATTTTAGTGATAATCTCACTTAAGCATTAGTGTACAAACTATATTTTTAACAAATGATAGTTATACTTGGCTAATTACATACTTTTACAACAGAGAAGTTTACAAAACAGCCTTGCCTTGGTAGAAGGTTACTTTTATAGAAAATATAGGATTTTTGAGTGATTCAAACTTTTACAAACACTTTCAAACATTTACTTACATTTTTACAACTTATACATTGAGACAGGTTCAAATGTTTTTACAAGAAACATTGACACTAAAATACTTATGAACTCACCAGCTTAATGCTGATAAACTCTTTCAAAATAACTTGTATTCTTAGGTCATCAGTAGACAGGTACCGAGGCCAGCTTTTGAGAAGATGGAGTGCATTCAAGACTCATCTCATATTATTTTGTGTTTCGTTATTTTTGGTGTCTATAACTGTACAGAACACACTTGTATTAAAATTATATATTTAATGCAATGGATGATGTTGTTTGCTTATTTACATTTGCTGTGTTGTGATACTATACATGACGTCCTCCGCCCCAGAACGTTTCCGCCGTTCTTGGTTTTGGGGTGTGACACTTAAATACTTAAGAAACTCACCAGCTTAAATGCTGATCTACTCTTTCAAAATTACTTGTATGTCCCAGGAAATCAGTAATTTCAGGTATTCATTACGCTTTTGATGAAGGGATGCTGCGGCGCCAGTTTAATCTCGTATTTTTGACATCATATTGTAATTGGTTTGAACATGTAACTTTTGACAAATGTAAACTTTCAATTATATATATGATGGTTGTATTGCTTTCTTTACTATGTATTCAATTGTTACGTTACCACATGAAGTCATCCGCCCCCGAACGTTTCCGCCGTTCAGGTTTGGGGGTGTGACAGATTGGTATCAGAGCAATGTTTATTGTGAACTAAGTATATCGAACCACATAAGATATACAAACTCTAAATGCTTAAGGGACTAATACTCTCTGACAAAACAAATTTTCTTTTTACGCTTAAGCAGCATTGCGTTCAACTTAAATTTATAGTTCATTTAAGTACAATTACATGCATACAACAAATTATTTTCATGATATCTAACTATACAACAAGTATTTAGACAAGTTGACACTACGATTAAGACTCGATATATGTAATCTGATTTGGGACAAATATAGCGTGATCAACTATATTTGCCCGAGATTGGACCAACGTATATCGAGGAATGATCGTAGTAAGCAACAAGTCAAACCTTACCAAACCATTACAAGAATCAAACACAAGAATTAAAATACTATAGGAGTATTTGCTATCTAAACTAGTTTAACTTATATGTTTTGCATGTTCCAACTTTATTCAATTCTTATAACCCTATTTCTCGTACAGTCAAATGGCTGGATTTCACCACCCTGGCGACCCCTACTTTCCCAACCAAGGCAACGGAGGATGGATCGAAGATGATCCCGAAGAGGACGAGGAACCCATAGAAGTGGGTGATGACTCCGGTACCGACTCAGAGCCGGAAGTTATCGATCTACCACCCATTCAACCTCCCGTCTTCGTAAGGAACTTTCAAGGACCGACTCCCGTCTGGAGAAGTCACCTCCACCATTGGAGCCAACAGCAAAACCTACGCCCTCCCTACGGCATGTGCCGGGACTTCTATGATGTCCGCGGTGGAGGTTCGGCTGATCGAGCACTCTCGGTAATGGTGGGTAAGTTAGCCAATCAGTCTTATCAGTCCGGAGTTCAAGCTAGCCGACTCCGGGATGTCAACGTGGAAGTGCAGGTTCACACTTCTGACATCTGTAGGCTGGACAAAATACAAGACAATGCTCAACTCCAAACCGAAGCATTCCAAGCGCAAATGATTGCAGGCCTCGCTGAACTGAGGGAATAACAAGCCGCTTTTGATAGGCGTCTAATGGAGTCGAAGCAATCAGATGCAGAGTCAAGCTCCAAGCGCAACCTACAATGCAAGTAGTGCTTGTCAAAGACTCAAATTTTGTTATAGCTTAGGACCTCGGCTAAAAGTCTTTAAATTTCTCGAACTTTGTAATCGAAGACCCTTATAGGGGTCAAATTTTCATGATCATTGTAACAACTTCTATATTAATATAAGTGACACTATTACTACTACGTTAAGTATTTCGTTCAAACTTTGAAAGGTCTTTAAGAAACCAAATACTTGTTTCATACTTTCAGTCTTACGAATAACTTTCATTCTTCTATTTTAAGACTCATACTATCATCTGTTGTTGAACTATAGCGATTTAGTTCATGAGACACATACATTTTCTATTCTATGGAATTCTTATCCTGGTCTTTTCAACCTATAGTTGAAGGATGCCTCCGCGTAGGAACCCAAGGCGAAACAATGGTGGGGAAACACCTGTACCACCACCACCTCCACCACCTCAATTTGATGCCGTTATGTTCCAAGCAGCAGTCACCGCAGCGGTGGCAGCTGCCATGTCACAGATCAATAACTCGAGTACTAATGGCTCGGGATCTGGCACACACCCATCCAACCATGGCGAGAGTCATGGACCACCTCGAGAATGTACCTACAAGGACATCACTAATGCTAAGCCCCAGATATTTTATGGAACTGGTGGTGTGATTGCCCTGAGGCAGTGGATTGAAAGGACGGAGGCAGTCTTTGAAATCTACTCTTGTCCCGAGCACAGCAAAGTCAAATTTGCAACTTTCACCCTTATTGATAAAGCATTGACTTGGTGGAATGGCCACGTTAAAGTACTTACCCTAATCGTGGCAAACTCCATAAGCTGGGAGAGCCTGAAAGCCATGATGATGAGAGAATACTGCCCACGGGGAGAGATTCAAAAGCTTGAACACGAGCTATGGACTCTCGGAATGGTTGGTACCGACATCGCTACTTATACCAATAGATTCTGCGAGCTGGCAATTCTTTGTCCATATATGATTGCTCTCGAGAGCAAGAAAATAGAAAGGTACATCTGGGGACTGACACCCCAACTTCGATCAAGCATGTTAGCTTCCAAACCTGACACCTTTGAAAGTGCTAAGGAACTGGCACAATCTCTGATTGACTACAGAGGTCATCAGAACTCAACCACTTCTATACCAGAACCACAGAAAGGAAACAACAACAACAACAACAACAATAGCAGGAAGAGAGTGTGGAATAAAGGGAAGGGTGCGTATTCCCAGTAATCTGCAAAGAAACAACTGGTTTCAGTGAATGCTGCCACTGTACCTACTACAGCTCCTACAAATACCTACCCAACAAAGCCTTATGTAGGTAACCTTCCAAAGTGCACCAAATGCAATTACCACCACCATGGACCTTGTCGGGAAATGCAGTGCGCCAACTGCAACAGGAAGGGACACATAGCCCGTTTCTGCAAGGACCCCGTAAGGCCGATCACTCAAGTTCCCAGTGCGGGTGTAGGGCAAACTTGTTACGGTTGTGGCGAGGTGGGCCTACAAGAGGAACTGTCCTAAGGCAGCAGGCACCGACGATGTGGGACAAGTTTTGGCAATAGGCCACGACGAAGCTGTAGCTGACCCAACTATAGTTGCTGTTACGTTCCTTCTCGATAATTCATATGCATGCATATTATTCGATAGTGGAGCGGAGAGAAGCTTCGTGAGTCAAAGTTTTATTCATTTACTCAAACCTAAACCTAGCAAGTTAGAAAAATCATTCACTGTAGAGATGGCCAATGGAAAAACCGAAAACACTAACTGGATATACATGGGCTGTACGTTAACTTTAGACGGCCATTCTTTTCCAATCAATCTCATGCCGGTCCAAATTAAAAGTTTCGACGTCATAGTCGGCATGGATTGGTTGAGTCTTCTTCGCGCCGACATCATGTGCTTTGAAAAAGCAGTTCATCTTAACCTCCCTAACAACGAAACATTAGTTATCTACGACGACAAATCTAGTACAAACCTTCGCATCATTTCGTGCATCCAAGCTCGAAAGTGCTTGCGGAAGGATTGTCGAGCATTCCTAGCGCACATCGTTGATACAAGTCAAGAACTGAAGGACATCAAGAACATCTCGGTAGTATGCGACTTTCCCGATATCTTTCCAGAAGAACTACCAGGATTACCACCGCAACGCCAAGTCGAGTTCAGAATCGATTTAGTTCCAGGAGCTACCCCAGTAGCGAAGTCGCCTTATCGTCTCGCACCAGCAGAGATGCAGGAACTTTCCAGTCAACTTAATGAACTCCTTCAAAAATGATTCATAAGACCAAGTTTCTCACCTTGGGGAGCACCGGTCTTGTTTGTAAAGAAGAAAGACGGATCGTTCCGTATGTGCATCGACTACAGAGAGCTGAACAAACTTACTGTCAAGAACCGCTATCCTCTACCCCGTATCGACGACCTATTCGATCAGCTTCAAGGAGCGAACTACTTCTCCAAAATAGATCTACGATCCGGATATCACCAATTACGAGTTATAGAGGGGGACATTCCAAAGACAGCTTTCCGAACTCGTTATGGACACTACGAATTTGTAGTGATGCCGTTCGGATTAACCAATGCACCAGCAGTATTTATGGACCTAATGAATAGGGTATGCCGCCCTTACTTGGATCAGTTCGTCATCGTCTTTATCGATGATATACTTATCTACTCTCGAAGTGAGGAAGAGCATAGTCAGCACCTACAAAAAGTCCTAGAAACACTGTGAACGGAGAAAATCTATGCGAAGTTCTCTAAATGCGAATTTTAGATTCGAAGAGTCTAATTTTTAGGCCACGTTGTTAGCGAGAAAGGTATACACGTGGACCCCTCCAAAATTAAGGCCATTGTGAACTGGTCGGCACCAAAGACACCTACAGAAATTCGTCAATTTCTAGGTCTAGCTGGCTACTATCGCAGATTCATAAAGAACTTTTCTAGCATTACGAAACCTCTTACTTCATTAACCCAGAAAGGCGTGGCCTTTGACTGGGAAGCGAAACAAGAGAAGGCATTCCAGACACTAAAGCAGGCCTTGTGCACCGCACCGATACTATCCCTCCCCGAAGGGATAGAAGACTTCGTAGTGTATTGCGATGCGTCAAATCAAGGACTTGGTTGTGTTCTTATGCAGAGAGGGAAGGTTATCGCTTATGCCTCCCGACAGCTTAAGACACACGAAGTGAACTATACGACACACGATCTCGAGATAGGAGCAGTAGTATTTGCTCTGAAGATCTAGAGGCACTACTTATACGGAACAAAGAGTACTATTTTCACCGATCACAAGAGCCTTCAACACATTTTCGATCAAAAGGAACTCAACATGCGACAACGACGATGGGTTGAGTTACTAAATGACTACGAATGCGAAATTCGTTATCATCCTGGCAAGGCCAACGTAGTAGCTGACGCCCTCAGTCGAAAGCAATACACTGGTCGGAGGGTCAAATCTCTGACCATGACTATCCATTCCCACTTATCCACACAAATTAAGGAGGCACAAATGGAAGCTTTGCAACCTGAAAATGTGGCGGGTGAATCCATGCGAGGAATGGAAAAGAATCTAGAAGTCAAGGGTGGCGGAGCCTACTATCTCATGGACCGAATCTGGACCCCGAAACATGGTGGTTTCAGAAACGTAGTCATGACGGAAGCTCACAACTCAAGATATTCTGTTCACCCGGGTTCAGATAAAATTTATCTGGATCTTAAGAAACTGTACTGGTGGCCTAACATGAAAGCAGAAATTGCTACCTTCGTGAGTAAATGTCTTACTTGCGCTAAGGTTAAGGTCGAGTATCAGAAACCGTCAGGATTACTACAACAACCAGAGATACCAGAATGGAAATGGGAGCGGATTACTATGGACTTCATAACCAAGTTACCTAAGACGACAAGTGGACTCGATACCATATGGGTCATTGTCGACAGATTGACCAAATCCGCGCATTTCCTACCCATCAAGGAGACTGACAAAATGGAGAAGCTTACAAGAACTTACTTAAGGGAAGTAGTGCGACTGCATGGTGTTCCGATATCCATTATCTCCGATCGAGATAGTAGATTCACTTCAAGATTCTGGCAGTCACTACAAAGTTCCCTGGGGACTAGGCAAGACATGAGTACAGCCTACCACCCACAAACAGACAGGCAAAGTGAGAGAACGATACAAATTTTAGAAGATATGCTGAGAGCCTATGTGATTGACTTTGGAAAGGCATGGGATGCCCATTTACCCCTTGTCGAATTTTCATACAACAATATTTATCATACAAGCATAAAGGCTGCTCCGTTTGAAGCCCTCTATGGTCGAAAGTGCAGATCCCCTCTGTGCTGGACTGAAGTTGGCGATACCCAGTTAGCTAGAGGAAGAGTTCCTGAAAGCACTCTCACCGGTCCGGAAATGATACGAGAAACGACAGAGAAGATCGTTCAGATTCGTGAACGATTGAAAGCCTCTAGAGACCGACAGAAAAGCTACGCTGACCAAAGGAGGAAACCTTTGGAATTCCAGGTAGGAGACCACGTCTTATTAAAGGTCTCACCATGGAAGGGTTTAATACGCTTTGGAAAGTGTGGGAAACTAAATCCAAGATACATAGGGCCTTTCGAGATTCTTGCCAGAATCGGCCCTATGGCTTACAAGCTTAACCTACCGCGCGAACTTAGTAACATCCATCCAACCTTCCACGTCTCAAACTTGAAAAAGTGTCTGTCTGACGAGACTCTTGTTATTCCACTCGACGAGATCGAGATCAACGAGAGCCTCAACTTTATGGAAGAACCAGTAGAAATCATGGACCGAGAGGTCAAACAAACAAAACAAAGTCGCATACCCATCGTGAAGGTTCGCTGGAACGCCAAGCGGGGACCTGAATTCACATGGGAACGCGAAGATCAGATGAAACAAAAATACCCTCATCTCTTTCGTGTTCACTAGTATCTTTACTACTTTAAATTTCGGGACGAACTTCTCTCTAACGGGGGGATGATGTGACAACCTGATATTTCAACTCTTTGAAATGACCTAAATGGGTCAAGTATTGTAACCACTTTTGAGTAATAAAATTTAATTTCATAATAAAATGTACAAATAGTTCTATTTAAATTCCTTCTATGTTTAAATGTCTTTAAACCATGATCGTACGTAAAATGACCGCCCAAATCCGATTTCATATATCGAAGTTATGATTTTTCCAAGTTCAGCTTAACAACAGACAACTGAAAACTCGAATCGGAGATCGAGTGACTTTTGGCCGGAATGACCTAAACGAGAATCGAAGGTCTCGACAATGGTATTTCAGCGGTAAAAAGTCTGGCAAAAACCGATATCAGATAAAGAAGTTATGAATTTTCAAAGAAATTCCTTAAACACGATGAGTTATAATATAAATAATAAAAAAATAATTTCGGAATTTGCCGACGGAGTCTAAACGAAAGTTGTAGAGCGTAGTCTCACCTACGCATGGATATAAAGACCATCGAAAACGGAGTTCGTATGATGAAGATATGAATTTTTGAAGTTTATTAAATAAATTATATATTTATTTAATTCAAAATTCAGACCTTATCCGAAGAGGAGTCAGCGTCCTCATCTGAGGTACACGCTGCGTACCCCTGTACGCCCTGCGTACCCGAGAGACTTGGCCTCTGATCGTCCACGTCGCCCTATCCGAGGCTTCCGACCCGTCTGACCGACCCGTCCGACCCGCTGTCCCATCCGACCCGCCTCCCCATCCGATCCGTCCCATCCGAAGTCGAGGCAGTCAAGGCTTCGGTCATGCATGACGTACGCGTACGCACTGCGTACGAGCATACGCCCCGCGTACCGAGGCGGTTCAGCCTTCCTATAAATAGGATGCGAGGGCTTCCGAGAAAAATGCTCATTTCTCACCTTTCTCTCACAATCTTGCCTCGTTTTCCGTGCCCGTTCAAACCCGAAGCTCTGGTCTTTTTGCTCAAGTCCCGCGGGTCGATTTTACTCCCGAGAATCCCGAAAAAAATCCGTTTCCCGAGACGAAACTCTGCCCGGTTTTCCATCTCGCTATCTTCAAACTTTCAAGTGAGTTCATACCCCTTAATTTACCTTTTAAATATTCTCTAAATTCTTTTATATGCTTTCAAGGGGGGGATTACAAGTAAAACACACGAGTATTATCGTGTGTTACATAAACAATTATTTTATGTGCTTTTATATATCCAAATCGCATGTGATTTATAAACTATATAGGGAAGTTTTATATATACAAAATATGTTATATTCCATCCTTTGAAATATAAATTGTTGTAATGCATGTATAAACTAAACATTTTCTTAGATTATATGTATACTTGTCTATCTTAGACTCTACACCAAAAATCTATGTTTTCATAACAAATGATTCCTTTTCTAGGTATTTCTAAACAAACGAGGCACACTTTTAGAAAACTATAATAGGTATAGTTTTACAAACAAATTTCTAACTCTTATGTACTAGAAACATGAATTTCAAGAAGTCACTTTTGTATACAAGAACAAATGAAACATTTTAACAAGTAGATCTGTTTTTATACCACGGTTTTGTGAGACGCTAACTTCACGTACGTTCGAGTACACATTTCAAGTCCTGTATTATATACCAGAATCCCTTGGAAGGGGAGCATGGTGTTTGTGTATAGATCTATACGGGCTTGACAACCCGCGCCCTGACTGTTAGCTGCAGTCCACCGTTTGGGGTGACAAATGTCATAACATTCCAACGCCTGAAGAACGTTGTGTATAGGCATTCCGAGTCAATAGTATGGTTATAAAAACTCACATGGGGTATTAAAAATGCATTGATTTACAAGGTTTTCAAAACACATTGGTTATTTTACACTTACATACATTTTGGAAACAAACATTGGTCTTGAGAGAAGGCTACTTTTATACTAGTAGAAAATATAGGATTTTCTAAATACAAACAAACAAAGACAAAACATTTCATTTCATACAAACATTTTCACTTAAATACTTATGAAACTCACCAGCTTAAATGCTGATCTACTCTTTCAAAATTACTTGTATGTCCTAGGAAATCAGTAATTTCAGGTATTCA
Source organism: Lactuca serriola (assembly GCF_051521515.1). Classification (NCBI taxonomy): domain Eukaryota; kingdom Viridiplantae; phylum Streptophyta; class Magnoliopsida; order Asterales; family Asteraceae; genus Lactuca; species Lactuca serriola. The sequence continues at coordinate 67,001,758 of NC_136414.1, forward strand.
TTACGCTTTTGATGAAGGGATGCTGCGGCGCCAGTTTAATCTCGTATTTTTGACACCATATTGTAATTGGTTTGAACATGTAACTTTTGACAAATGTAAACTTTCAATTATATATATGATGCTTGTATTGCTTTCTTTACTATGTATTCAATTGTTACGTTACCACATGAAGTCATCCGCCCCCGAACGTTTCTGTCGTTCAGGTTTGGGGGTGTGACAATTAGCTACAAGGATGACCAGTCTTTTCTAAATTCGTATTTTGGGAATAGTTCTCATAAATGAAATGAAAGATCATTCTTTTGATAAAGCTCCTCCTGAAGTTACTCCAATCATTGCATTCTAAACTATTTGAAAGAGTAGTTACAAGGTGTATGTTGTAAACCGACATACTAAAGTAAAATGGAATTTCCTTGAGTTAAGAGTTTACTAAGGTTAGTTGACTAGCTAACGTGTACATATAATTATTTCACTATGGTTATGATATGAACAACTTGGGATGTCTATAAACGAATTGTGTACCTTGTTGAAGTTTCGTTTTGAAACTAACATGGCCAATCATAGAAACTCAAACTTCACATCACTTCCATAAATTTACTATCATGAATTGAAGTGTGAAGAAGAAGGAAGCCAATTGCCCATAGGTTAAAATGTCATTAGTGTTGGTATACCTAATATAGGCCCAAATGTCTAGGACAAAGGAAGGCTTATTCTGAGATATGTTCTAATAGCTACTCGTTTCCATAACAAGAAAGGACTGAGAAAGTATACATGCCCAATATATATCTCAAGTGAAAAGACTAAAACATGAAGAATTTGAATTTGATAATGGATTACGAGCCCATGCAACTATCCATAGTATCAAATGACAACTAGTTCTCCCATTTTTGGTGTTTAGTCACATATATGAATTAATAATACCATTGGAAAATACTTTTAACTCTTTAAGTATTTTACTAAGGATTAAGTATTGACATTTGCAAGAATGTACAATGACTAAAATGAAGTAAGAAGACTGCAACATCAAGAAGATAAATTTGATCATGATTGCCAAGCCCTTGCTACTATTCATAGGATCAAAAGACAATTCTTTTCTAAAATGCTTAGTCTATGGTCTTATAATTGAAATTGTTTATACTATGTTTCATGAGATAGTTTTGACTTATTTAAATGTAAAATATTTTTAAGGAAAGTCATGAAATCTATGAAGCAAGTATAGTGATAACAGTTCAAAGCTAATTCAAATATTTGAATAAAATGTTGGAACTAGCGTTCAATTCGACGTTGAAAGAGCTATTTAGGAAACTGACAAACCTTCACCTCTTCCTTTTAGATCCGATAGAGGACATCCTACACTAGCTAAATATGAGTTTATATTACTAAGGTACATAAGTCATTGGTAGATAGCAATTAGAGTTACCAGCTATCAAAAGTTATGGTAGGACCTACAGCCTACAATATAGAAGGAAGACATGAAAAGCAAGATTCAGTCCATGTGTATCGAAACTTGGTAGGTCAAGCACTTGGCCTTAACCATTAAGCGTAAGTGGATGTTCAAGAAGAGACAAGCACAAATAGAAACAAACACATAATCAAACCAAGATAGGTTGTGAACGATGTGTAAGCTATATAAGTTCATTTATGGACCGAAATAAGCATCTCGCAAGTGGGATCATTATTTCATTGAGAAAGTTGAAAGAGTTTTAATTTCGAGAGATAAAGATGAGCCATACATATGTAAAAGCTAGTGGGAGTAATTGGAAACTTTGTTTCAATGAGAAATTTCAAGGAGTTTGAATTTCGAGGAACATAGATATACCATATATATGTCAATTCTAGTGGGAGAACTATAGTCACCCTTGTACTGTACATAGATAATATACGATTCATAGGAAACTATATTCTAACTTAGAAAGTGTATTAACTTGGGTTGGTATGAGAAATGTTTCGCTATGATATACATGGGAGATACAAACACATACATAATAAAGATCTATAGAGATATATCAAGGTGATTCGTTTGATTAAGCAAAAGTACACGAAATCTTGAGGAAAACTCGACATGCAGAACTAAAAAAGGAGTTTGTGCTTATTAAAATATGGTATAACAGTAAGAAATGTTAATGTCCTAGTTTTACTACTGAACTAGAGGTTATAATTTGTCTCCCACATGCTTCTACTATGGGATCGATCATATATTCCATGACATGTACCATATCCGATGACTCGTATGCCTTAAGCATGACAAGTTGGATTAGATAAATTTGGCAAGAATCAACGAGTCAAGATGTCACTGATGCTAATTTCCACAATGATAAAGACAATTCTGTTTGCAGTCAGAATTCGTGCTTTAACTGATTATTGAAGTTTTGGATTGCAAGAGTACCAAGTAGTACACCAAATTGGATTTGATACACATATAGTGTATTGCAGTTGGTCAAATTGCAAAGAAGACAATGTGACGGAAAGAGATTCATGAGTGACATCTTTGTTGAAATTCAATCATTGATGGTTCTTTTGGAGGCTCTTTGTGACATTAAGGGTGAACTTACCTCGAGTATGGATCCCAAGTCATACAAGCTCACGAGACATATACTCAGTAAGTACCAACACATTTTAGAATGAGTCAAACTTAAAGACATCATAGACAATAAGTGATATCGAAAGATAATATTGTCGATCAATTCCATATGCCAATGTCACGGACCAAGTGTGACAGTCATACAATGTCAATTTGATTTTGTGATTATTAAGTGGAGATCATAATATATGATACAGATCATTCATTTCAATTAGCTAATTACTGTGTTCTCCTTTTGCATGTTTAAAACTCATTTCCAAAGTATTACTTTACTCAAACGTCCACAATCAGTCATACTCTTTGAAGTAAGTAATGACTCAAGATCATTATGAGTATTAGTGGATTATCCATAATGATCGGAAATAACATAGAGATTATGCTAACACTCATGAGTTCGTAATAGATAGTTAAATATTGGACCAACCCACACTTAGAGATTACATCATGGATATAGTCGCGAGTAATTCTAAGACGATAATATCTTCTATTCTTCAAGCCTAGATGTGTGTGGGGTTTTGCTCTATGATTTTGTTATGCATTGGTCTAGTCCAACGCTATACGTAACTAGTAATTATAAAGGGTATGTCCATGTGTGACATGATGAAGTAGAGAAATATTATGTAGTCGAAGCTTATTTGTTCCTTATGCCTTAACAGGAGAAGCGATATCTATAGGCCCTTCGATGATTTGGTGTTGGCTTCTATAGTGTTTGGCCGAGCCCTGTTTAAAATTTATGTGTTCAATTTAATATCCGGATGCAGTCGTCGCTAATCTATATCGGGAAAAATAATCTTGAATTTTGAGATTGATCATTATCCATGTCTCGAGTTCATATAGTGTAAACTCAAAATTTTCAAATAAACTTTTTCGTTTTCAAAACACAGTTTAACATCTCTCATACTCAATTTATAAATGTTTCAAATACAACCATAAAAACTATTTGCTACATATCCCATAATCCACAAAACATAAATCAACGAGCTGACAATCATGTCGGCTCCATCCCGAGATCTTGAAGTGTACATGAAAAACATTTCACACAACACTATAAGCACAAAGTTTAGTGAGTTCCCCAAAATACCACACACAAATAATTAGCCTCTCATGGCTATATCTCGATAAGGACCCTCGAGTCATGCGTCTTAGTGAAGACCCTCCAGTCTCACGGCTCGGGATGGAGCCTCCAGCCCTGTATCTCAATGAAGACCCTTCGGTCTCACGACTCGGTTTGGACCCTCTGGTCCTATCTCAATAAAATCATAGAATAATATACAACATAAATCACGAAGACAAAATGCATAATATCACATATCTCAGTATATGCACATAAGACCCTCCGGTCGCACAGTGAATACCACTCAGGTAAGTATAGTGAGAAGACTCACCTCGTAAGTAAAGAAAGTATGTCTCGTACTCAAACTATTGGTCTCGAATCCGCCTATATATATATATATATATATATATATATATATATATATATATATCACAATCATCTCTAATTAGCAAACAACTCCAAAGATGTTAAGCTAACTCCTCTACTAAATCACAGAAAGGGTGAAAGACCATTTTATCCTTCTATGGTCTCCTAAAGTCCACAATTTGACCAAAACCTAAAAAGTTAACAGAAATCAGTACTCAATTCAACAGCCCATGTTGACTCAACTCGTCGAGTGCATCTATGCCACTGGTCGAGTTCTTTCTGTTCTTAGAAAATCCAGGAAATTAGAGTCAACTCGCCGAGTTGTCTCACCAACTCGACCAGTTTGCACAATGTATAGAATACCATGGAAAACCCTAACCAACTCGTCGAGTTCATTCATCCCTTTCTCTCATTCAGGCACTTTTCAGCAAGACTAAGGCCCCAAACTCTAGATCTAGCCTTTTAGGGCTAACATACCAAATAAAAATACAAGCTTTACATCAATGCATGTCATTAAGTGGCTAACTTTTCCAAAACATGGCTCAACAAGGGGTTTAAGGCATGAAGGTTGGCCAAAGCTTGATAAAGCTTATGTCCTTAGGCCTAAAGGGCCTAATAGTGTCCAGATCTGAAGTCTTAGTTTCAAAGCATGCTCAAAACCAATAATTACTCAAGATGAAGCTAGAAATGGCCATAAACTCTAATGGAGAGATATAACAACAAGTGATCAAGGTAATGGATTTTTACCTTCAAATGGCTGTTATAACTGAATGGATACTGGATCTATAGACACTTTCTTGTTCCAAGCTCTTCACTCTTCAAGGAATGAACCAAAACACACACTCTTAGCCTTACACTCTCAAGATGGAAGGTAACTCGATTGGGGTTTGTCTTAGGGTGATGAGGTGATGAGGGAGGTGGGGTAAAGGAATTAAGTTCCTTTAAATAGGGTGCAAACCCTAAAAATTAGTGTTTTCACACTCAGCTCCAACTTATTGAGTTGAGTCCACCAACTCTTCGAGTTGGTTCTAAAATCATGTAACCAATCTCAGTCTCTATTCGACGAGTTGGGCCCTCCAACTCGTTGAGTTTCCCTATCAATATGAAAATAATGAACATTAAATTTATACATGGGAGTCGTGATGTTATAGTTCTCCCCATCTAGCACCAAACTTCACCCTCAAATTCATTCTCTGGAAACAGCTCTAGATACTGCTCACGCATCTCAAACTCCGAGTCCCAAGTCCACTCGGATCCCTTCCAATACTGCCACTAAACCTTAACCAAGGGCACCTCCTTATTTCTCAAGATCTTCACCTTCATATGCAAAATCGCCAACAGCTTCTCAATGTAGTTCAGGTGATCATCAAATTGAACGTCCTCCAAAGGGACCACTGTCGTCTCATCGGCTACACACTTCCTAAGCTAGGATACTTAGAAGGTGTCATGAATCTGGCTCAACTCTGCAGGCAGCTCTAACCGATAAGCTAACTTACCTACTTGAGCAATCATTCTGAAAGGAACAATGTATCTAGGGCCCAGCTTGCCCTGCTTCCTGAATCGAATCACCCCTTTCTATGGGGATACCTTTAAATGGACAAAATTGCTGACTTGGAACTCTAGCTTGGATCATCTCCGATCTGCTTAACTATTCTGACGACTCTGGGCCATCAACAACCTCTATCTAACTTGTTGGATCTTCTCTGTCGTCTTGAGCACTATCTCAATGCTCCCCCATCACTCTTTGTCTGACCTCCCCCCAGAAGATAAGAGTCTGGCATCTCCATCAATATAAAATCTCGAAAGAAGGCATCACAATGCTAGAGTGATGGCTGTTATTATATGAAAACTCAGCCAAGGGCAGATAGGAATCCCAACTCCCACTGAAATCTAAAACACATGTGTGTAGCATGTCCTCGAGCGTCTGAATCGTCCACTCGCTTTTCCCGTTTGTCTGTGGGTGGTATGGGGTGCAGAAATGTAGCCAGGTACCCAACTGCTCATGAAATTTCTTCCAGAACATGGAAGTAAAACACACATCACAATCTGAAACTAGCGATGTTCGCAATCTGTGTTCTGTTACCACCTCTCGAACGTACACCTTTGCTAATTTCTCCGCATAAGAGTTCTCACTTATATCTAAAAAATGAGCACTCTTTGTCAACCGATCTACAATCACCCATATTACGTCGAGACCCCTTGCAATCCACGGTAATTTGGTAATAAAATCCATGGAGATATGTTCCCACTTCCACAGGAGAATCTCCATAGGCTGCAATGGGCCATGGGGACATTGGTGCTCTTCCTTGACCTGACGACATGTCAACCATCTCTCGAATACCCATGCCACATCTCTCTTCATACAGGGCCACCAGTAATCCTTTTTCAAGTCCAAATACATCTTGGTGGCCCCAAGATGGATCAAAAATCTCGACATATGGGCCTCCTCCATCAAAATCCATTGGGCTCCACCTGTATATGGCACCCATATCCACCCATGGAAGGTCATAAACCCCTAACTATCAGTCTCAAACTAAGAAATATGCCTGATCACCCACTCTCTCTTACGGTTCTCTGGTCTGATGGCCACCGGTTGGGCCTCTCGGATGGTATCTAAGACTGGAGTCATCACCTTCATCCTCATACACATGTCTCGGATCGGAGCACTCGCTGCTCTATGACTTAGGGCATCGGCTACCACATTAGCGTTTCCAGGATGATACAAAATCTCACAGTCATAGTCTTTCACTACATCCAACCACCTCCTCTGTCTCATATTCAGGTTGGGCTGATTCATCAGGTATCTTAGGTTCTTATGGTCCGTGTATATGTTACATCGGACACCATAATGACAGTGCCGCCAAATCTTAAGCGTGAATACCACCGCCCCCAGCTCCAAATCATGGGTGGGATATCTCATCTCGTGAGGCTTCAGCTGCCTCGACGCATATGCTATCACGTGCCCCCTCTGCATTAACACGACACCCATTCCCGATATGGATGCATCAAAGTATACGAAGTCCTCTACTCCCTTCGGAAGGGCTAACACTGGAGCTTCGCACAATCTATGACGAAGAATCTCAAATGATGCCTATTACTCAGGTCCCCAAGCAAAGATAACACCCTTCTTGATCAATTTGGTGAGAGGAACAACAATCTTGGACAAATCACTGATAAACCTCTAATAGTAGCCTGCTAGAACTAGAAAACTCCTAATCTTGGATAGGGACCTTGGCACCTCCCACTGCATAACTGCCTCAATCTTGGCCAGGTCGACCAAAATCCCATTTTGATTTACGAGGTATCCCAAAAACTAGACTTATCGTAACCAGAAGTTACACTTGGAGAATTTGGCATAAAGCCTCTCCATCGCCAACACCCCAATAATCTCCCGAAGATGCACCTCGTGGTATTCCCTAGACTCGAGTACACCAGAATATCATCGATGGACACAATCACCGACCAACTCAGCATGGGCCTACACACCCAGTTCATGAGGTCCATGAACGTTGCCAATGCATTGGTAAGCCCGAAAGGCATCGCCACAAACTCGTAGTGCCCATAACTATTCTGAAAGTCCGTCTTCTTGATATATTCCTTGCTGACCCTCATCTGATGATACCCAAATCTCAAATCAGTCTTGGAAAACCAAGATGCTCCCTGCAATTGATCAAACAAATCGTCAATCCTCGGTAGTGGATAACGATTCTTGACTATGAACTTGATCAACTCCCGGTAGTCGATGCACATCTAGTGTGAACCATCCTTTTTCTCAAGAAAAAGGACCGACGCTTCCCAGAACGAGCTACTCGGTCTAATGAAACCCTTCCCCAACAGCTCCTGGAGCTGCGAGGATAACTTCTACATCTCTGGCTACACAAGGCGATATGGTGCCTTGGCAATAGGCGCCTCCCCCATAATTAGATCAATCTGGAACTCCACCTGTCTCTTAGGAGGCACAGCCGGAAATTCCTCGGGAAAAACATTTGGGAACTCACATACCACTAGAACATCAGAAAAAGAAATTGGACTCTCAATGACAACCCACGTATCCACCACATACGGTAAAAAGCCTATGCATCCCTTCTGTAGAGTCTGCCTTGCCCTGGCGGTAGAGCAGAAAGCTAATCCCGATCTAGTCCCCTCGCCATAGACCGTTAGCAGTCCCCCAATAAGCAATCGTATCGTCACCATCTGACACTCGTAGCTGATCACGGCTCCATACCGACTCAACCAATCCATGCCCACTATGACACAGACATCTCCCTTCACTATCGACACCAGATATATCAAAAACTCAACACCGAAGATCTCCAAAACACATCCCCGAAATACATTAGTGGCAAAACCCACATGCTCGTCGGCTATAGAAACCCTCATTGTTCGACTCAAAACCTCGCGTCTCACACTAATGTGACGACTAAAGGATAAAGACACGAAGGATCGACTCACATCCGAGTCAAATAACACCAAGGCATGCATTGAATTCACAAGAGAAGTACCTATATAAAACACAATATAAGCATAAACAAATAATAAAAGTATCATAAAAAAGGAGATACATACCAGCAACAACGTCAGGTGCTACGCGAACCTCCTTTGCACTCAGTTACAAGGCTCTCCCACAAGCTCTCAGAGCCTCGGCCTTCCCCGACCAGCCATCAGTAACGCGCCAAGTAGCATGCGCAGAAGCTTGGGCTGATCCCTGAGTCAGCTGAGGACACTCGGCCCTCCGATGGCCAGTCTGGTTGCACTGAAAGCAAACCAAAAATAGCTTGGGGGAGTCCTTCGCCCTATGCCCCTCCTTGCCACATTTGTAGCAAATCCCTACTCGGCAAGATCCCTCATAACTCTTGTCGCACTTGCCACAAGTGCGGCCCTTCTGGCCTCCTGCTCTCGAATCAGCGGGCTTAGTCTGTTTGGTCACCAGCTACGACTGCACTGATCTCTTGTCTTTCGCCTAAGAATCTACCTCCTCCCTATTTTGTATCTCTAGCTCAATCTCCCTCCTCCTGGCATTGGTCTACAGCTCAACCAATGTCCGATATGATGAGTTCGCCATGAACTCCCAGATATCTTGTCTCAAAATGCTCAAGTATCGGCTTACACATGCATGCTCCATAGACACATGCTTAGGGCATAACAACGCCCTCTCATGAAACATCCTCGTAATCTCTGTCATTTTTTTTGTCTTCTGCTTGAGAGACAAAAACTCATGGGCCAATCGTTCCTTCTCCACCTGGGGAACATAATCATCTCGAAATAACTGGGTGAACCTCACCCAAGTCATTGTTGCATGGTCTGTAGGAGAATAATCAGTCGTCACAAACCTACACTAGTCCTTGGCTCCCAAGCGAAGCTGGTTCAGCACAAATCAAACTTTCAGGTCCTCAGGGCATGAACCAGTATAGAAACATCCCTCGATATCATAAATCCATCTCATAGCAGAAATCGAGTCTTGGGTCCCGTCTAACTCTCATGGCTTCGTGTTGCTGAACTCTTAGAGCAACAACGAATCACACCCTATGCCCTCCCAACTGCAAGGGCTACGGCGACAGCAGCCTCCGTGACTGCAGCATAACGTTGGTCAAAGGTCTCAATTAACATGGTTTTAATAGACTCGAACATCTCTCGAATGGCCTCCCTGATAGCTGTCGTCACCTCCTCAGCAATCATCCTGCAGATATCCTCGTCACCGATACTCCCCCTACCCCCGGGGTTGTTGTGAGTAATCACCATAGTCTCACTGAAACACAAACATGGAAATCATCAGGGGCTGGCTAAAGCACACACACAGTTACCCACCTCTTCATGCTTCTTAGTATCCTAAGGCTCTTACTTGGGTCACGTACAGATCCGGTGCTTCTAATAGTACAGGCCCAATGCTACCTTCCACACCAACCTGTAGTTTTCCCTAGTCCTCCTCCCAGGATCCTAATTCACAAGTAATCTATCCCTCAATGATATCAAACTACTCTCTCAGTAGATTCCTCAAATGAATATTTAGGTATCCTTCCTAGATTACTCTTTGACTCAAAACTATCTCTTAAAGATTTCTTGCCATGTACCCCTACTCTACATACACATAAAGCAAATAGCAGATAATGTCAATCAATAGAATCCTCCTAGGCTAAGGCATCATAAATCACATAACTCTAGCTCTATATTCCTAAAATACCTAGCCTATCATCAAGAATGCAACTCTAATATCTAATATGTATCTCATCGCATAATATCAACAAGGGTATTTTAGGAAATCACTGTTTGGGCTCTAACTAATTGTACACACTTCTTCATCTCATTTCCTCATAAAATATTTAGCTCCTTTAGAAAATAATTTCTTTTTAGAAAAATTTCTCAAATCCTAAGTTTGAGTTCAGAAATACCCGAGGGTAAATCCGAATCCCTCAAACCAAGGCTCTGATACCAACTTGTAACACACTACATTTTCAAATTAATTTTTCATTTTCAAAACACATTTTAACATCTCTCATACTCAATTTATAAATATTTTAAAACACAACCATAAAAATTGTTTGTCACATATCCCATAATGCTCAAAATATAAATCAACGAGCTGGTGTGTACAATCATATCGACACCTTCCGACGATCCTGAGATGTACCTGAAACACATTTCACACAACACTATAAGCACAAAGCTTACTGAGTTCCCCCAAAATACCACACACAAATAATTAGCCTCTCATGGCTATATCTCGATAAGGAACCTAAAGACCCTCCGGTCTCACAGCTCGAGTGGGACCCTTCAGTCCAGTATCTCAATGAAGACCCTCCGGTCTCACGACTCGGTTTGGACCCTCTGGTCCTATCTCAATAAAAGCACAGAATAATATACAACATAATTCACAAAGACAAAATGCATAATATTACATATCTCAGTATAAGCACATAAAAGCATCCGGTCAATAACACAAATAAGACCCCTCCCCCGCGGTCACATAATGAATACCACTCAGGTATGTATAGTGAGAAGAATCACCTCGTAAGTAAAACAAGTATGTCTCGTACTCAAACTATCGGTCTAGACTCCACCTACATATATCACAATCATCTATAATTAACAATTTGCATTAACAGCTCCAGAGATGTTAAGCTAATTCCTCTACTTAATCTCAGAAAGGGTGAAGAACCATTTTCCCCTCCATGGTCTCCTAAATCCACAATTTCACCAAACCATAAAAAATCAACGAAAGTCAATACAAGTCAATAGTCCATGTTGACTCAACTCGTTGAGTGCATTTATGTGACTCGTCGAGTTCCTTCTGTTCTCAGAAAATCAGGCAAATTCGGTTCGACTCGCCGAGTTGTCTCACCAACTCATCGAGCTTTCATAGTGTCTAGAATATCAGGGAAAACCCTAACCAACTCGACGATTTCCTTGACTCCTTCCTCTCATTCAGACGTTTTTAAGCCAGACTAAGGCCCCAAACTCTAGATCTAGCCTTCTAGGGTTGACATACCACGTAAATGATGGGTTTTGATCATTCTAACACTTCCTAAGTGTACATGCAACCGTAATAACCTTGGATCTATTGTAAGTCCCTAATCTGCCTGTGTATCAGTCAAATCCGTTTGATGGTGCGGAATCCCAATCAACCGGATGATGTAAGATCAAAATAAGAAGAGAAGAAGAAGAAGAATAATGTTGAATCTTGAATGTATTAATGATATGAATTAAGTTCCTTACACAAAAGATGCACACACACATAAAAGCTCCTGTTTCTCTCCTCTCTGGCCGTAAACTCCTTAGGGTTTATCAATCATCAATATCTACTCCTCACCCTAACACCTCTATTTATACATGTTGGATATGGGCCGGAAACAAATGGGCCGTAAATGAGTTTACGACCGTAAGGTGTTTACGGTCGTAAACTCAGCCGTAAACTAGACCGAAAACTCCATAATTATTACACAAAAATACAATGCCCAGAAAAGTAAAGCATAAACCATATTTTGACCCAACAATCTCCCCCTTGGTTTATAGCTTTCTTTTCTTAATGACCCAACAAGCTCCCCCTTTGTTTATAGCTTTCTTTTCTTAATTGACCCAACAAGCTCCCCCTAAAATGTAGCTGGCTCTTCTTGTCAATCTTCAATGAGAGCTTGGCTTCAGCTTTAACCTTCGATTTCTTCACAGCATCAGGATGAACATATGAATCTTCAATAATTGACTTCATCTTGAGCGGTTGGGTTTTTCTTCAGAATTTGGCATTGAACGCACATTGGGTGAGGAGGCTTGACGTACTGATTCTTGAAAAATAGCGCTTTAAGCTTGAGAATCTTCAGAGAGAACATCAGAGAGAACAAATCTTCTAGATCACTTCAGCAAGTTCATAGATAGCAGCAGACTGATTGAGGAGGCTTCAATGCAATCTGTCACATATTCTTCAATTGCAGCTTCACCTTGCTTCTGGGGTTGAAGGATTGAATGTTGAAAGAATGATCTTCATTTCTTGCTCCTTCGAATGAGAATTCTTCGATGCTCACGGACGAGGCTTTTGCTCAGAAATCTTCAACACAAACTTCATGAGCTTTACCTATACCTGAAATCACTATTCAAGACAAAACAAAACTAAAAGAAAACTTAGCACACAAATTAAAACAGAAACAAAATATTTTTGGATTTTTTTATTTTTCTGAACAATAAATAAAACAGAAATAACACTATTTTTGGATTTTTTTAATTTTTCTGATTTTTTTTAATTTTTAATTCTCCCCTAATATTTAAATTAGAAGAAACTATAATAAATTTAACAAAAATAAACATGATATATAACTTTAAGGGTGATTTGGGATCAAAGTTTTTAGACAGCCTTTATCCACTTGTCGGTACCTTCCATATTCACATCTTTGTCTGGTCGATCGTCGGTATTGTTGTCCACTTAAACACGAAAAATTTGTGACTTATTTAGGACATACTAGCTCCGATACCAATTGTAAGTCCCTAATCTGCCTGTGTATCAGTCAGATCCGTTTGATGGTGCGGAATCCCAATCAACCGGATGATGTAAGATCAAAATAAGAAGAGAAGAAGAAGAAGAATAATGTTGAATCTTGAATGTATTAATGATATGAATTAAGTTCCTTACACAAAAGATTCACACACACATAAGCTCCAGTTTCTCTCCTCTCTGGCCGTACACTCCTTAGGGTTTATCAATCATCAATCTCTACTCCTCACCCTAACACCTCTATTTATACATGTTGGATATGGGCCGGAAACAAATGGGCCGTAAATGAGTTTACGGTCGTAAGGTGTTTACGGCCGTAAACTCAGCCGTAAACTAGACCGAAAACTCCACAATTATTACACAAAAATACAATGCCCAGAAAAGTAAAGCATAAACCATATTTTGACCCAACATCTATGTATGTCTAATTATCATGCAACGTTGAATTCCAAGGTTATATTCCTATCTAGCATACATGGGGAACAATTGTTAACTTGAATGAAAGATAGAATAACTTACCTTGTTTTTGCTTATGATCCTTGAAACCTTGTGAGCCTAGCACCCCAAGTGTGATGCCTAAAATGCTTCACACAACACCAAATGCTTTTGGAATCACTTTAGAGAGAATACACACTTCTAAAATCGGCCTAGCCCTCTTGTTTCTTTTGTGTAACCGATTTTTGGTGGAGAATATGTTCTTTATATAGTTTTGACACATCTAGGGTTACACCATGTAAACCCTAATGTGTCATGACTCTTCATTTCCATGACCCATGGGTTTGTAACTCCCATGGAGCATCCTATGGGTTTAACCCAACTTAATAATCCATGGAGCCTCTTAGCCCACTGTACAAGTTATGGATGATTTACATAATCAACTCATATATTTAATTAGTTATCTTTTGATCACTTAATTAATTCTAAATTAATTCTTGATCAAAATAATTATATAATATTATTAATATATTAGAACTTATAATATATTAATAATCCACAAGTGTTATTTCTCTCATTTACTCTATCCAATTGCATGGTGCCATGCAACCCAAATGGACCATACCGGGTCGGGTCAAGTACATACCAGAGATAGTTATGGACTTAGATACCTTATCCAATAATCTCCCACTTGGATAAGTCTAATAACTATAACTATAATACTTGAGGAACCCAACGGCAAGCGTAGCTCTTTCAAGGTCTCTTGGAACTGAGAAGATGATGATACTCCATTTAAGATAAGTAATCATATAATCCTCTGTTCTAGATATCAGCCAGACAAATACATGGAACAATGTCTTACATATTGCCAGCAGTTTATTTCCCAATTTCCGATTTGTTTGACAAAGAACTTAATTGAACACATCAACTTAGTTCTGACCGGGCCCGGTACCAAGGTCAAAACAAAATCATCGAGGGGCCCAGATATCAGCTTTTAATCCAAGTAGGAACAGATAAACTTTGACTCATATCTTTGTTCTACTACTCATTGAATTATACACAAAAGCACGTTTTATAACATCGAGTTACCAATGCGTTTACGTATAATCAATGCATAACCAACTCATAAGTAACAAATCATATCTCTAGGTATGAAGACTTATATGATATTACCGTCTCACGATCACTCGAGATAAATTCCATGAAGTGATTCCAGTGAGCATGGGTTGAGTCCAATGATCAGAACTTATAAGCACTCATGATTGTTGTAGCCATGTCCAACACCTTAGACCTCTGCAACCAATCATGATAGTCTTGATTCATACCTACTTCCGACATATGACCGACTCTGGAGGTTTGAATAATATGATCGACAAGAGATATCAACACTTTACTCATATATAAAACACCTTTTATTCATCATCTAATGTCAATTACACTTTACAAATTTCAAGGTTATCTAACTACTAAATCTAATATCATCCTTCAACCCTATGCTCTGAGCATGCTGGAGATGCTTAACCCGAGCCAGTCCCTTCGTGACGGGATCTGCTGGATTCTCATCCGATGATACCCTCTTCGCCATGAGGATTCCTTCTTCTATTCGATGTCTAATGAAATGGTATTTTCTATCGATGTATCTGGATCTCCCGTGATCCCTTGGTTCCTTAGCTAAGGCAACAACACTTTCACTATCACAGAAAATTCTCATTGCCTCTTTAATAGCTGGTACAACTCCAAGATCTCCAATGAAGTTCTTCAACCATATCACCTCCTTTGCTGCCTCACTAGCTGCAATATACTCTGATTCGCAAGTTTAATCAGCCACTATCTCTTTCTTGGAAATCTTCCAAGAAATTGCTCCTCCGTTTAAGTTAAAGACCCAGCCTGACTGGGAGCGGAAACTATCCCTATCAATTTGAAAGCTAGCATCACTATACCTTACAACTCTAAAGTCATCACTCCCACCGAGGATAAGGACCCAGTCCTTAGTCCTCCGTAGGTACTTGAGGATATTCTTTACCGCAGTCCAGTGTGCCTTGCCAGGGTTCCCCTGATACCTACTAACCAGGCTCAAGGAAAAGGCTACATCAGGTCGAGTACACGTCATAGCATACATGATCGATCCTATAGCCAAAGCATCAGGTATTCGACTCATTTCTGCTATCTCAGTCTCAATAATAGGGCTTTGTATCTTACTCAATTGGGCGTTAGTCTGGATGGGTAACTCTCCTTTCTTGGAGTCCTGCATGCTGAATCTATTCAACACCTTATCCAAGTAGGTACTCTGACTAAGTCGAATTAGTCTTTTACTCCGGTCTCTCAAGATCCTTATCCCTATAATATAGGCAGCTTCTCTGAGGTCCTTCATAGAGAAACACTTCCCAAGCCAGGACTTAACTTCCTGCAGAGTTGGGATGTCATTTCCTATGAGTAGTATGTCATCCACATACAATACCAAAAAGCTAACTATATTCCCACTAGCCTTGACATATACACAAGATTCATCTTCACTCCCAGAAAAGCCAAATTCCTTGACTTTCTCGTCAAAGAAAAGATTCCATCTACGAGGTGCTTGCTTTAACCCATAAATGGATTTCTCAAGCTTACACACTCTATTAGGGTACTCTGCATTGACAAAACCCTCTGGCTGACTCATGTAAACATCCTCAGCCAACTTTCCATTAAGGAAAACGGTTTTGACATCCATTTGCCATATTTCATAGTCATGAAATGCGGCTATGGCTAACAGAACGCTAATAGACTTAATCTTGGCCACTGGAGAAAAGGTCTCATCATAATCAACTCCCGGAGTTTGTGAGAAACCCTTTGCAACCAGTCATGCCTTATAAGTGTGTACCTTACCATCCATGTCGGTCTTCTTCTTAAAGATCCATTTGCACCCTACAGTCTTACGACCTGGTACATTCTCAACCCAGTTCCAAACTTGATTGTCATACATAGACTGTATCTCGCTGTCCATTGCCTCTTTCTACTTGGGTGACTTAGGGCCTGCCATGGCTTCCGCGTAGATGTTAGGTTCATCCAGACCTATCAGTGTCTCATCAATGATAAGTGTATCACCTTCCGCAGTAATATGGAATCCATAGTAGTGCTCAGGTGCATTCCTGACCCTTGTGGAACACCTCAGAGGTATAGACTTGTTAATTGTCTCAACAGGAGTTTCCTCCTTAAGTTGAGTGTTAGGGTTTAAAGTTCCTTCACCACTTGACTCTTGAATTTCTTCAAGGTCAAATTGCCTCCCACTGTTTCCTTGGCTTATGAACTCTCTCTCTCTCTCTCTCTCTCTCTCTCTCTCTCTCAAGACAGCCCTCCTAGCTACAAAGACTACATTTTCACTAGGTCTGTAGAGGAGGTAACCGAAGGATTGTTGTGGGTAGCCGATGAAAATACACCTCTCGGTTCGAGGTTTGAGGTTATCATGAATCTCGCGTCTCACGAAAGCCTCGGAACCCCAAATCTTGATGTGGTCTATTTTGGGTCCTTTACCAGTCTACATGTCATGAGGAGTTTTGGCAACTTTCTTTGTAGGGACTAGATTAAGGATATGGGCGGCAGTCTCTAAGGCATACCCCCAAAATAAGATTGGTAGCAAAGCTCGACGCATCATGGAACAAACCATATCCAACAAGGTTCGATTACGCCTCTCAGCCCCACCATTCAACTGCGGTGTCCTGGGAGGTGTCAATTGTGAGACAATCCCACATTCCCTAAGATAGTCAAGGAACTTTGAACTAAGATACTCACCACCTCGATCGGATCGAAGCATCTTAATGTTCCTGTCCAATTGATTCTCGCCTTCCTGTTTAAATTCTTTAAACCTTTCGAAAGTCTCTGACTTATGCTTGATTAAGTAGACATATCCGTATCTACTGTAATCATCAGTAAAAGTCAAATAATAACGATTAGCATCCCTTGTGGCATGTTTGAAGGGTCCACACACATCCGTGTGTATAAGATCCAACAAACCTTCACCCCTCTCACAAGAACCTGTGAAGGGTGACTTTGTCATTTTTCCAAGTAAGCATGATTCGCAACTATCATATGACTTTAGGCCAAATGACTCCAAGACTCCATCCTTTTGGAGTTGGCCTATGCGTTTCTTGCTTAGATATCCAAGATGACAATGCCATAATGATGCTTTATCCAAGTTATTATCATTAACAGAATCAATACACAATACATTATTTCCTAACTTATCAACCACAAATACAGTTTCATACACACCATCACAAGGTAATGCTTTAAAATAAAGAACATTATTAAAGAAAGCATTAATCGAACCAACTTCATTATCAAATGAAAAGGTGAAACCTTGTTTATAGAATTCATGAATGGAAATAATATTTATTGCCATTTCTGGCGAATAACAACATTTATTCAAATCTAAATTAAACCCACTATTTAGCGATAAAGTATAAACTCGAATCTTGGTGACAGGTAAAGCTTTCCTACTCCCTATGATTAAGTTTATTCTTCGATGCTCCACATTCTCACTTCTTCTTAGTCCTTGCAAATCAAAACAGATATGAATACCACAACCGGTATCAAGTACCCAAGAGTTAGAATGGGGTGAGTTATTAGATAAGATAGTGTAAATACCTGCATGGTTGGGTTTAACTTTCCCATCCTTCACATCTTGCTGGTATTTTAGGCAGTTCCACTTCTAATGTGACTTTTCATGGCAATAGAAGCATTCAACCTCTTTTGGGTCAGAAGAAGGAGTGATGAAACCTCTCTTGGTTCCACTTGAAGAAGAGCCATCAAGGGTCCTAGCCTTGGTACCCTTCGAAGAGCTCTTCCTCTTCTTCCCTCGACTTTTCCCGATTGCAAAAACCAGGGTGGAGTTTGGAGTAGGAGTGTTAACAACCAACTTACACTTAAGAACTGTTTCCACGGTCTTGAGGAGTCCCTGAAGTTTGCTGAGTGTGACCTCTTCCTTATTCATGTGATATGTCATGCAGAATTGATCATAGCACGATGGTAAGGAGTGCAAAATGATATCTATTGCAAGCTCCTCAGGGAAGTTCACATTAAGGTTCAGCAACCGATCCACATACCTTTGCATTTTCTGCATGTGGCTTGTGACGGATTCTCCGTCCTTCATCATGGTTGTTATCATGGAGTAGATGATTTCATACCTCTCTTGTCGTGCACTTTGATGGTATCTTTCCATCAGATCTTGGTGCATTTCAAAAGGGTAGAAGTCTTCATAGGACTTTTGGAGTTCTGCTGTCATCGTGGCCAACATGATGCATGCCACTTTAGTAGCGTCCCTTTCATGTGCCCGTAAGTCAGCGATCTCCTGGGGAGTTGCAGTGATCTCATCAATATCCTTAAGCTCCTTGTCAAGGACATATTTTTTGCCCTCATAGCGGGTAATCATCCTGATGTTTCTGATCCATTGATTGAAGTTGGATCCATCAAAAGTGACTTTCCCACACAAGTTCATAAGGGTAAAGGAGCCATTAGGATTAGAGCCAGAAGCAGCATTGTTTGAAGACATCTGAAAGAAGAGGACAAGATTAGTTTAGATATTAAGAGAGTCCTTAATAAAACAGCCAAATGTAATATTAAGGCTAGGATCCAATCACAATATATTATAACTTAGAAGAGGTATGCCGTAATCCAAGCTATAACATATTTGAAAGGTAGGTGAATGACGATTCACCAATTTCCACCATGAAAAACGATATATTAAATATTAGGTTTTTGATTGGTTCTTAGAAATTGCTAGATTCTTTTGAGATTTAATGAACTTTTCAAAGGCATGTTTCAATCTCGAGTGTGCCCTCCAAGTTTTGTGACTGGGATACCGAGGATCACAAAACGAGGTGTGAAGTAACCACGCAAATCACTTGGTACCCTTAAAGTTTATCACTCAATCGATGTGCCAGTAAACCACACACGCTCCACTGATACTATGATAAACCTTAAGTCACCCATTACCTACCTTGTTAAGTCCAAGTTATTTGTCGGTTAACCACACATGCTCCACCAACGACTTAAACAAAGTGTAAAGTGTAATTTCATGGATTAGCACCTTATTCACATTTTTTTTCCAAAAGTAACTAAGATTTTGAATTTAATAAAACATTTAGTTACTTTATAATATTCATCATACTTTTAATGCGATTTGATAAGTCCTTGTCTTACTCGTTCGGCTAACGACCCTCCACCGATCAAGGAAGCGGTGGGTGAGAGTGGACACCCATTAAGTTGCCATTTTATAGGCAACGACCTTATACCCCCCTTATAGATCGGCTTCGTGAATGAGGCGTACTAGCGGTAAGACGACTTGCTCTTATATATATATGAGTTGTAACTAAAGTTTTAATCAAGACTTTACTTGCTCCAAAACTTGAGGGCAAGTTTTGTAAACTTTCAAAACTTTTCATTTCTTATAACTTATGAGTTAATTGAGTAATAAGATGAAGACTCTTCATTCTTATAACTCATGTGTTCTTTTAATGGCTTTAATAAAAGTGTGACTTTTGATTTTCCATAACTTGAGGACAAGTTATGGACTCCATTAAAACATATTATGATCATGAATTAAACTACCATGAAGGTTACAAGCAATTCCTATGATCATGTAATCTCATAAGTTCAAGAACATGAATATGAACACTTTCAAGAATCAAAAATTACACTTAAAAACTTTGTAATTTTGATAATTGCCATTGAAAATGGATTAGCATAAACATTACACCATCTAAAACAAGTTTTCAAGTACCAAAACAGTTTAGGATAATGTTTCTAGTCCATTTCCAGCAACAAAAGTCGAAAATCTACATTCTGAGGCTCCTACTCGTCGAGTGCACGAACCTACTCGGCGCGTAGGATGAATTTACACATGAACTCGGTGAGTCCCCCCATGGACTCGGCGAGTTCAACAGGCAGACAACAAAAAATTGACTTTTTTCAACAATTTTGCACAAATAACAAACAAACAAGCCTAGTCTCTGATACCACTGATGGGTTTTGAGCATTCTAACACTTCCCAAGTGTACATGCAACCCTAATAACCTTGGATTGATGTTTGTCTAATTAACATGCAAAGTTGAATTCCAAGCTTATATTCCTATCTAGCATACATGGGGAACAATTTTTAACTTGAATGAAAGATAGAATAACTTACCTTGTTGTTGCTTATGATCCTTGAAACCTTGTGAGCCTAGCACCCCAAGTGTGATGCCTCAAATGCTTCACACAACACCAAATGCTTTTGGAATGACTTTAGAGAGAATACACACTTCTAAAATCAGCCTAGCCCTCTTGTTTCTTATGTGTAGCCGATTTTTGGTGGAGAATATGTTCTTTATATAGTGTTGACACATCTAGGGTTACACCATGTAAACCCTAATGTATCATGACTCTTCATTTCCATGACCCATGGGTTTGTAACTCCCATGGAGCATCCTATAGGTTTAACCTAACTTGATAATCCATGGAGCCTCTTAGCCCACTATACAAGTTATGGATGATTTACATAATCAACCCATATATATAATTAGTTATCTTTTGATCACTTAATTAATTCTTGATCAAACCAATTAAATAATATTATTAATATATTAGAACTTATAATATATTAATAATCCACAAGTATTATTTCTCTCATTTAGTCTATCCAATTGCATGGTGCCATGCAACCCAAATGGACCATGCCGGGTCGGGTCGGGTCTAGTACATAGCTGAGATAGTTATGGACTTAGACACCTTATCCAACAGTAAAGATGCAAACTTTATGTCCATGCATGAAATTTAGGGGCTAACTTTGCCAAAAAAAAAAAGGCTCAACAATGGGTTTAAGGCATGAAGTTTGGCCAAAGCATGATAAAGCTTGAGTCATTGTGCCAAAAGGGCCTAATAGTTTCCAGATCTGTATTCTTAGCTTGAAAGCATGCTCAAAACCAATAATGACTCAAGAAGAAACTAGAAATGTGCATAAACACACTAATGGAGAGATCTAACAAACAAGTGATCAAGTAATGACTTTTTACCTTCAAATAGTTGCTACAATTGAATGGATGTCGGATCTATAGACTCCTTCTTGTTCCAAGCTCTTCACTCTTCAAGGAATGCACCAAAACATACACTCGTAGCCTTACACACTCTCAAGATGGATGGTAACTCAATTAGGGTTTGTCTCATGGTGATAAGGTGATGAGTGAGGCAGGGTAAAGGACTTAAGGTCCTTTAAATAGTGTGTAAAACCTAAAAATTAGGGTTTTCACACTCATCTCCAACTTGTCGAGTTGAATCCACCAACTCGATGAGTTGGTTCTAAAATCACATGGCCAATCTTAGTCTCTATTCGATAACGTGATGAGTGAGGCAGGGTAAAGGACTTAAGGTGCTTTAAATAGTGTGTAAAACCTAAAAATTAGGGTTTTCACACTCATCTCCAACTCGTCGAGTTGAATCCACCAACTCGATGAGTTGGTTCTAAAATCACATGGCCAATCTTAGTCTCTACTCGACGAGTTGGGGCCTCCAACTCATCGAGTTGCCCTATCAATTTGAATATAATAAACATTTAAATTTATACTTGGGATTCGGGATGTTACATATAGATATCATAAAATGAAGGGATATTTGATCAATTATCTATGGGTTGAATCGTGATTAGTTCAAGAATTCGATAGTTGCATTGGATGGCTAACTCTCTTTTGATTATTGGAGAAGTATTTGTCCTTGTATATATGAAGACCTATCCACGTGGGAGACTGTTGGAAATAGTGTCAAAGGTAATTAACTAGTGGGAATATTTCTAATAATAACAGGATCCTTTTGGGTTGCTCTCAAGACCCAAATTGAGTAGAATAAATAAAGGAGAAATTGGTTTATAAGTTATTATGGTTATTAATTAATTAGAAACTAATTGAAAATATATTTTGGGAATTAATTAAAAGTTTAATTAATTAAGGGGTTGAATATTCATTAACTAATAGTTGGTTAATCAGAAATGTTCCGGAACCCTTATCGAATTAGGTTGGATGAAAATCACTCCATCCTACATGGGAAAACGAGTGAACTGTGATAACCGTCAAAATTTGAGACATTTCTAGTTTTGAATAAACTTAGTGTC
This sequence comes from Lactuca serriola, assembly GCF_051521515.1. Taxonomy (NCBI): domain Eukaryota; kingdom Viridiplantae; phylum Streptophyta; class Magnoliopsida; order Asterales; family Asteraceae; genus Lactuca; species Lactuca serriola. The sequence goes on from NC_136414.1 coordinate 67,024,280, forward strand.
ACCCCCAAACCGGAATGATGGAAACGTTCGGGGGCGGAGGACGTCATATGTAGTATCACAACACATGCATCATAGTAATCAAAGTAACAAACAACCATTTCATTAATATTAAAGTGTTTACAAAGTACGTGACACACAAAAGATTGACTCCAAAAGTAAATAACAAAACAAGACATGAAGCTACTATACTCCGTCTTCTGAATCCCAGTGCACATAAATGTCTACTAGTTTCCTAAGAATACAAGTTATTTTGAAAGAGTAGATCATCATTTAAGCTGATGAGTTCATAAGTATTTCAGTGATGAAAAGTAAGTTCTTTTGAAAAGTTTGTCTGTTCATCCAGAATATCCTATATTTTCTGAATGGGTGAATGATAAGTAAAAATGACTCTACAATTCCTGTTGTGAGTACTAAATGGATACAAGTTATATACAATCCAGAGTAAACAGACAATCGATTGTGTGAATCTACCCTATGCCCACAACCAAACAAGGAACAGGAAAGGAGGCGGAAGTCACACATCGTATTGTTTGTTAGATCTTCATTGTATATAACCCTGGCGTATTCATTTGGTACTTATGGAGTTAACTGTAATAGTTCTTTATATTTGATGAAAACCTTCTTTAAGAACATCATATATTTCCCTTAGTAAAAATGGTAACCACAATAGTTTCTTCTATAATCACTTAGTTTATACTACTTATATAAATCAAATATCGAACACAAAGTTAAATAGGTGAATCTGCCCTAAGCCTACAACCAAACAAGGAACAGGAAGTAAGGCGGAAAACACATATCCGACTACTTATTGGATATTAATTATTTATAACCCTGATGTATAAACTAAGGAATTATAGAATTAACCACTAAAGGTCCTTTAAGTTATACTAGTTTAATAATGTGTATCAAACCTTTTACAAATAAGTTTCTAGTTTCTCCTACTTAATGTTCTATCCGAAAAGTTTGCTTTTTTACTAGAAAGCGGTATATTGAATTTGTATGCTATGACCTAACCCATACTTGTTACTCCTTAAGATTACTTTGTATATACATGATATATATATATATATATATATATATATATATATATATATATATATATATAGCTAAGATTGAATAGATAGTAGACTGTGATTCTGCTCTAAGCCCACAACCATACAAGGAACAGGAAATGAAGCGGAAAGCACACATCCTACTGTGTGTGGGACCTGGTTAATATTTATCCCTGATGTATCTACCAAGGAATCATAAAGTTAGCATTATAGGCCCCCTTCTAACTGAATGTACTAACACTCGACTATTCTGTTGTCTTTTGTAATGATGTATGTTTTGCCAAGTTTAAGACTATCTTTACTAGAAAATAGTTTGCATTAGCTTTTATGTGAGAAGATCACTATATGAATGTAATGGGAAAATGAAAGCGTACAGTAATGTTGTATAAAGTAACTACTGAAGCACTAACTACCTTAAAACCAATTTGTTAATTAAGGTTAAAATATGATGAGGTTATAACCATGCTGATTGACTAGTATTTAACACGACGACTTGCTGGCGTCGAAACTAATGTGACATTTGTCACCCCTTAGCCCGCCGGCCAAACTATAGCGAATAGTCGGGATGCGGGATTGTCAATCCCGTATACATATATACACACAATGTCCACTCTCCTTCCAGGTGACTCTGGTTACAAAACACGACATAACAATTATATTGCTAAGCTGTGAAGTAGTGGTTTCACATTATTGTTATCTTGTTCTTGTTATAGTATGTTCCTTCTTGTTCTTGTTATAGTATGTTCTGAACCCCTAAACTATACCTATTATAGTTTACTAGTATGTTTGTTTTAAACTGCTACTGACTGGTAGAAAAGACTCAATCATCTACTGAGTTAAGCTTGTGTTTTAAAAATGGAGTTTTATCAACAACAATCTAACATCTTTTTAAAAGAGTTTTTAATTTTATTTGATCACTTACAAAGTCATAAGAAATCCTTTTATGTGATGGTTATCATAGATAAATATTAACACAATACAATTGTGTTCAACTTGTATTCCCCCCCCCCCCCCCCTAAAAACATTTAAGAGATTAATTATAGGGTATGGATTCACCTTATGTGGGTGGTTCAACTTGAAGATTTGAGTAAGGATGAGAAGTTCCACGAATGAAGTCCCGAGGCACAAAAGAGTCCTAAACGACATATATTGATACATATATGTATATAATTAGTGTATATAACAACTAACATGTAAGGGAAAAACCTTAGGAACTAGGAAACACTCTCAATGGAGTGTTAGAATCAGATATGATTGATTGAAGGGAGTTCACAGCCATACAAGAAGTGTTCACTGCCTTGGGAGGGTTCACGTCCATGGAACACATGATGTGTTCACGACCCAAGCCTGATCTTATGAAGGGTTTATGGCCATGGGAGGAGGGCTCACGGTCCTATCACGATCTTATAAATGGTTCACAGCCTAATGAAGGGTTCACGGCCATGAACTCTTGAAGATCATGCCAAAGAGTTGTTTGTTTCATGGGGATGCTAGTGTTTCTAATGGACAACAAGAGGATGAATGAGATACTTACTTATTGGAAGTCTCTAAGGTGTTCACGGCCCAAGAACTAGCATGTGTTCTTAGTGTTCTTGGTAGAAAAGATGGTGATTTGATGATCTTGAAGGAAAAGAGATGAATCAATACGGAATCAAAGGGGTTTCTAACTATACATAAGTAAAGGGATGAGACACTTTTGATTTTGGAGTGAAATGAGAGATTTTTGTTGGATGATACTTGAGAGAGAATGGAGTGCTTGCGGCCAAGAGGAGAAGAAGTGAAGGAAAAGTGACAAAAATTCATCTATATAGGCGGGGTTCACGGCCTAACAAGGCTTCATGGCCGTGAAGATGGACCTTGTCAGTGAACCTCACTTCTTGAAGTTTTTATGGTTCATATGATGTTCTAGGCTCTTGGTTCTTACGTGGTTCACTTCCTAACACACAATCCTTGAGTGTACCAGGCTTAGAACTCTAAAATGACCTTTTAACAAGGCTAAAAGGCAATAGAAACAAGTCTGACTTTTGATTGATTGGATTGACTTTACAAGATAGGAATTTACGGGTTGCCACACTTAGTTACACATATAGGCACGAGACATACTAGACTTTTTAACTAAAAGCTATATTATAACCTACTAGAAACTTGGAAACAAGTAGAATCGAAGAATAGTGTACTTAGATTTCACATTGGTATGTGAATTCTACAACTACTTATCTGTAATAACTATCCATATTCGGGTCATTCCTTGAACTGAACATCTTTGCATGAATCATGTAGACACATCATGCACTTGACCTAGCAGTAGAAATTTGGTCAAAGTATCATAGAAGCTTAAGTCAATGTTGAAACTAGGACTAGTATAATTCATTCGTCAAATTCACTTAAATTTGGGAACCACTACATAAAAAGCCAATAAACTGATAAAAATAAATTACAAACGTTATTTCTAACTTGAAGAAGAGTTATGAAACACTAAAATAGTTTGAAGTCCCAAAATTCAATTAATTTTGATATCCAAGGATTTACATAATTGCTTAAAACCCTAAAAGTCCTAAAAACATAAATTTATGAAGTTTTACATAAAAATCCCATGAAAATTTTAATAAACTCTATAATATAAAAAAAATATTAATAATGTGGAAATATAATCAAGGAAATTAATTTATATCATTAACATTAACCTTACTTATAAAAGCTAGAAATCTAAGAGTTATGAGCAAAATTTATATAAAATAAACATTCTATATAAATTGAAAGAAATTTTATAAAAATTAAGGAAATAAAAAAAGAGAAAAGAAAATCAAATATCCTCTCTCCACTTCAAATTTCGGAATCCCTCTCTCTCCCCGCATTTCTCCTCACAGAGTCAATCATTTTCACATCCCATTAAATCAACCTCCCACTTTTCTCTCTCCAAAACTTTCCTCTTCATTTTCTCTTTAAGTGACGAACCTAGAAGCAATATCACTAGGAGAGATTTTTGCATTCAATTCTTCATGAGTTCATAAGCATCTCTGTATTTTGATGGACGATTTTGTTGGAGTATAACCTCAAAGAGATGATGAGAGAAATGAGTTATCCAGAGAGATAGAACCTCGCTTTTCTCTATTTTCTTCTCTCTAAAACCCCTACTCTTTACCTCTATAAATTAGCTCAAAAAACCACAAATTTACAGAAAATATCCCTCATTTTACTCAAAAATATTCATCATTTGAAGTTGATATTCAAGGTAAAATCAATTTCCTTATATTTTCTTTACTTTTCTTTCAAAAATTTCATGTTTTCCAGCATTTTTCTCCCTCTTCTACACTTTTCTTTTAGATTATTCACATGCATGTCAAATTTAATGATGAAGGTGGTAGGATTTCACCCAAAAACAACATGCATGTTGTTAGAAGGTGAAATCCAATGATCAAAATCTAAATCAAATCCATTAGCTTGAGTTTTACAAGTTTTAAATATCCAAAACCACATGCATTCAAAATTTTCATTTAGAAACATCATTTTGAACAAAATAAGTTCATACATGGTCTTCAAATCATAATATGTGTGATGAACATCAAGCTTAAAGGCTTGATTGTCCAAGTACATTGTTAAGAATGCTCATAAAGGATTTATTCATAAATAAATATCTAGAACTTCTTTTATGCTCAAATCCGATTTTTCACGGAATCCAAACAACAAAATAAGATGATTTGGCAAATTTCAGAAAATAACTCATTTTTCTCGATTTATTGTAGTTTTTGCAAGAAAATAGAGCAATACTTCATATAAAATACTTTTCATGGTTAATAAATTCTGGTAAAGTTCGGGTATCACCTAAGCACTGAGTAAAGACTTTTCATGAAGTTGTATGCATTTCTAAGGTTGTTTTCTGTTTATTTCTAATTTATTTTTGTTGAAGAAAAATAAATAGAAAAATATAGTTATGAATCCCCAAAGCCATATTTCATAATTTTCACATCTTTTAGACATCATAAAGACTCCATGAAAATTTTCTAGATTTTTCCAAGATAATTTCTTATTTTTCCCAATTTAATGAATTTTTAAGGGATTAAACTAATGAAAAATAGCGACACTTATCCAAAAATTATGAAAATACATCATAATATCTTATATTACATATAAATCATACATAAAAAGTTTCGTGAATTTTACCTACTGTTTAATAATTTATCACAAATTAATGTTGATTTAAATGAATAAAACAAAGAAAAATAGTTAAACTATTTGAAAATCAACTTTTATAGTTTTTACAGCTTATATATCTAAAATAACAGTGGTACAAAATGTTTGGAGAATTTTATAAACTGATTCCTATTTAATTTTATTTATGCTATAATAAATACACGAAAATCATAAAATCAGGTTAAGCTGTTTGAAAATCAAGTAGTATTTTTCTCAGTTTATATTACATTGTATAACAGCTTTACAAAAATATTGGGAATTTTATTAACTGTTTATTATTTTTCATGATTTTATGATGTTTTCAAGGAATTAAATGGTGGAAAAATGATTAAACATATTTAAAAACCATGAAAACTTACAAGAGGATTCTAAATTGTAGTTAGAACCGAAATGTAAAATTTGGAAATTTTTAGAACTAATTTGAATTAGTTTTGGATTTTTATTTTGTAAAGCCCTTCCAAAAGTGCTACAATGCATTTCGAACAATAACACAAAATGGGATTTTATCACTAGCAGATGTTAACAAGTCACGTGGCATATGGAAATATGAATTCTCATAAAAGTATTTGCAACTTATACAAAGCCTAAATTTGACACAATATTGGCATAATTCTATTGTAGAAATTAAGTATACTAGTGTGTAACCTTATCGTAGGGAATCGGTAGTAGGACATGAGGGAAGTTAGCTCAAGGTATCACAAATACCATTACATATCATTGTGAGTATTCATGAATACCCCTATTTTTGGTTTTTTAAATGTTTTGGGTTGGAAAAGTATGTCCAAAAACTGTTTATTGTTCGTTGTATTTAATTTGACTTGTATCGAACTTGGTTGCTATATTTTGTTATGTACGTATATGCTATTGTTAATTTTTGAGAATTCATGAGGCCTTATCGTATTTCAGTCCCTGGAATCAATTCACACACTCATTAGCTTATTTGAGCCCATGGTCATTATGGATAACGCTATTAGGAGGCAGACAACTCCTCACTCGCACGATTCGCTGGAGTGCATTTTACCATTATTTCTCCCAATGTTAGCGATAGACATAGCATTCAAAAGGGTATTCGATCTTAGGCTTGGGTTGTGAACTCATGATTTGATCACTACGCACATACAAACTTTGTTTCTCATTATAGCAACGAACTTTTATTACTAGAAACTTATTTACTTGCCTTAGCAACGAACTTGTTTGCTATTTGTAGCAATGAACTTGTTTTCTCTTTATAGCAATGAACGTGTTTACTCATTTAAGCAACGAACTTTGTTTCTAATATTATCAACAAACTTCTATTTATGGAAACCTTATTACTCATTTTAGCAACGAACTTATATTCATGAAAACTTATTTACTTATTTTAGCAATGAACATTTGTTTATGGAAACTATTATCAATATTTTGATTGTCACGGCTTCAAACTATATTATGTTATAAACCTGTGAGTACGCACCAACTATTTTAACAGTTGACGCTTGTTTTACATGCTTTTTCAGGAATAAACCTAGTAAGAGGCACGTACAGACGAAACACTTGTAGGAGCATTGCATGTTTTGTCTTTGAAATACATTGTAATTTATTTTAAAATTTTGTTCAAAACCATTGTAAATTATAATGCTTTTTAATACTATGGTTGGTGTTGTCTTTTAGCTTTTGCTATGAGACCCTTTGTACTACCAACGCCCCGTATTTATGCTTTAGCGAGGTGTGACATGAACTTTTTTGATATGCTCCTATCCCACATGGGAACGCTAAAAGCTTCGAACCTACTCGTCGAGTCTTTCAAGAAATCGTCGAGTTCTCCTTCATTTAAGGTCGGGACTTTCTACCACTGACTCGCCGAGTTCATCCTTGAACTCGTCGATTCCGTTTTCATGCAAGAACGCACATCTAGTCCTGGACTCGCCGAGTTCCTTATGAACTCGTCGAGTTCGTCTTCATGCAGTTGGGACATAGTCTTGAACTCGCCAAGTTCTATTCTTGAACTCACCGAGTTCCATGATCTTTAGGTCCATATGCACATCCATCTTGTTGAGTCCTCTTCTAGACTCAAACAATTCGATCAGAAGCCGAAAAGGTTGGGGAACCATACCCCGAATCATCGAGTCCCATGGATGACTCGCTGAGTCCCCCAAAGTCTATGTCCATACACTTGATGTCAGTTGAGCTCAATACATCCAAAACATAGATCTAACCTCCTAGGATCCATATTACACGTAAAGTTACAAACTTGACGTTCATCAATGGGGGTATTTGGTTCAAATGGCCCTAAAATGAGGTTATATGATGCATGAGACTCCCATGGCCATAAAGTTGGCACATTTATGCCATGGGAATCCTCAATGGTTCCAGATATGAAGTTCTACCCCATTAGAACCACAAAACCTCGTAGTTGGCTCTTCTAAGGCTTAGAAAAGGTAGAAATGAACCCTAACCAGAGATTTAAGAGATAAATGGTCAAGGTTGAAGCTTTTTACCTTGAATGAGCTTGAAATGAAGCAAAACCTTTGGATCTACTTGCTTCTTTTGGAACCCCCAAGCTTCCACTTCTTTCTTCAAGCTTCAAACAACCAAAACACAAAAAAAAGGCTCAAGAACACTCTAAATGCTTTTAGGTTTCGAGTTAGGGCTTTTCTGGACTGTGAGGGATGATGGAGGCTGAAATGAGACTAGATAAGGCGTCTATATAGGGTGAAAACCCTAAATGTTAGGGTTTCATTCAGACATTCCTACTCGTCGAGTCGGGCTCCCGACTCATCATGTAGGTTACTTGAAACCCGCGTCCAAAATCCATTCTACTCGACGAGTTGGGCCTCCAACTCTTCAAGTCCCAGTGTAAAACATGCAAATACTTAATTTTAAAATGTGTATCGGGAACCGGGTGTTACATTACATGACCCTATACTGATAAGATTAATAGATCTTCTATGTTTTTCTCAACCAAAATTACTTATATAGCTATGTCTCTATGTGAATATTCTTGAAATTCAATTTGTACAAGAAACTAAATTTCCAATTTGATCCAACAAAGTTATTTGTATGTATATTTATATTCACATGAAGGTAGTGTGTTTGGTGTCACACACCAACTGTTTGATGAAATCACTCTTAGAATTTTTCATAGCGGAGTTCGATCTAATGAAGCTACCTACAACATGATATTGGTTGCACCCCATTTATTTGAATAAATGCCTTTAAAGATTTTACCTATTGTATTCTAGGTTTTCCTAGGTAAAAAAACTGATAATAGAGTTTAATCACAGGTGATCTAATACACAATAAAAACAAATATAAATAAGAGTTGTGTTTAACACATGCAAAAAAAAGTGTTTTTAAATGTGTGACACACACACACACACACACACACATATATATATATATATATATATATATATATATATATATATATATATATATATATATATACTTAATTAAATATTTAATAACTGGCATAATGGCTGATATTTTCAAAAAAAAAAAAAAGAAGAAGAAGAAGAAGAAGATTAGATGTCTGAAAAGCTTTTTTTTATTATTCCAAATTTCTTGGGTTTTCATGAATTCTTGAGTTCTTAGTAGATCTCACCGGCTGTTATATATATATATATATATATATATATATAAAAGTTGGGTTGGCCACTTGGCTAACATAAAGTCTAACAAGATGTTTTCTAACAATAAGGTTTTAGGTTCAATAGAGAACTATTATTATTATTAAGAAACCGCTAAACGAATTGTGTGGGTCGGAAATCATAACAATCAACAGCAAAGAACATTGTTGTAGATTTGTATATTGGATGCATATTAACCGAATTAAACCAAAAAATACACCATCATTTTTTCATTTATTTGTTTAGGTCATGTTTTTTATTAAAAAAAAATTTGAATATAACAAAATTCATAATTATGAATCTGAAATTTATATAATCTTGTTTTTAGAATTGTGTTATATAAAAAAATATATATACATTGATTTGTTCAGATTCACACTGTGAGTGTGAATTATAAATATTTCAATTTAACATTTATAATGTGAATATAATTTTTTATTTCAACTCTTTTATCATTCAGAAATAAATTTAGTGAAATTTACATATAAATCGATATATATTTTCATATGATTTTATAATAATTTAACGTTTAATTACTTATAAATGAGTTTTGTAAAATCAACAAGTAAGTTTATTCACATTGTGAATTTGAATTGTATATAATTCAGTTTTCAGAATTTACAATGTTAATCTGACTTAGTACTGTTTACACTGTGAATTTGAGCTGAATGTAATCGGTTTTCAACAGATTCACAAGTGAATTTGAGTAAATTCACAATGTGATTCTAACTTAATATCGAAAAAAAATTGTTTTTTACATCAATAGGAATCTATGTTTAAAAAGTATCAAAAATATGAATTTTGATATATTTATTAATTTAAATAGATATTAACTTTTTCAAAAAACAATGAAAAAGAAGTGAGTATTTTTGATAAAAAAAAAATTATATATAATTTTGGATCTCTATTTAAAAAAAGACGAAAAATCATGAACAATTATGTATTCGGGTTTTTATCAACAAAAACATGGTTTAAGAAAATAAAACAAAAAAAGAAAATGATTTTTTAGTATAATATGCTACATGTGCGTCTATTGTACATATACAACCTTTCTTTTGTCGTCGACCACTTTAAATTTTGAAGTTTTGAATTATTTCATTAGTTCATTGATTAATATTGTTTCTTTATTAAACTTTTATATATATATATATATATATATATATATATATATATATATATATATATATATATATATATATATATATATATATGAAATTCTACTAAGACGAGATCATGTAAGCATTTGTTTGAGAAGAATGACTCGAGTAAGTGACTAACAGATGACACACAATTTAAATGAAAACACAAATCAATTTAGTGCTAACTATTTGGAAGAAGTTCATATCTGTTACGGTTATTGAGTAACTTATATTATCTTAAGGATCTTACATTTACATTGTATACTCATAGTTTTGATTCTTAAGATTTCAAGACACCTTCATTGATGGACGGTTAAAAGTTAAAATCCTCAAGTCACGTGACCGCTTGTGGGATATCCGAAATGTATGTCACGTGTTGGGGATCCAATGACCTGAGTCGTGCTCACTGCTGGTCTCTATGCATTCATCTAATCCAATTTCTCCCACACTCTATTAAAACATCTCAATTTCTTGTGCTGACCAAATATTCTGTCGTTCCACCTTCTTCAAATAATTCTTCTTTTTTTTTTTTTTTCTTTATTTATTTATTTATTTTTTTTTTTTATTTATTTTTTTTTTTTGTATTTTATCGTTTATCTAAAAGTTCAATTTTAAAATGGTATTTGGCTTCTATCTTGATCTAACATTTTATTCTAAAAATAACCCTAAAATTAAAATTTTGTTATTACAACTGATATATCATTACATATTATTTATATCTTATCTTTTGACAAACTTAACAAGGGCTTAAGGCCTCTAATTTTGAAACTTATTCACTAATTATAGTCAATAAAACTGAGAAGCGATCATTTGACTGTTACCCACGTCCCACATCGGACCTGACACCCATGGGCGGCTCAATTATTTTAGGGGCTCTAAGCAAGCCAAAAATTTAGGGCCTTTTAGCTTTTAGTATACTCAGAAATCAAAAACAGCTGAGATGAATATGTCGCAAAAAATAAAATCGGTAGAAGAATAATATGTCGCAAAAAATAGAATCGGTAGAAGAATGCAATGTCGTTTCAGTTTCATGAATGTTGCGATTAGGGGTGCAAACGATCGTGGCACCCCTAGCTGCGATCGTTGATTTATTCTTCCACTTCATTTATTTTGTGGTTACCGGATTGGATTTTTTAATGGACTAAACTTTTGGATTTTGGAAAATATGGGGCCCTTTAGAATTGGGGGCCCTAAGCCCTAGCTTAAAAAACCTCTACATAGAGCCGGCCCTGCTGACACCACAATTAACAATCAAATGGACGATTCATTTTCCACAAAAACACATATGTTCTAGTCTTCTTCTTCCTTCTCGTTGGCTTCTCCTCCTGCCCACCAATCTCTATTCTAATCGGAAACGCAGAAACGCAGCTAGCGCCAACAGCCAATGATGATTCGATTCGGTCACTCTCAATCAGTCGAATTCAAATCACGGGCAACATTGCAAGATCTCAACTAATGAACTGAGAGTCTGAAACATTATGTGTTTTCAATTTCCATTATCTGATATTCTGATTATCTTTTAATTCTAGTTTTGATTTTTCCTATTTTCAATCTATTTATCTCCTCATCTGTGATTGTGGATTTGTGGTAGATTAAGATTCTAATATGTTTTTTTTTTTCGTAAAAGAGAATCTGATAAGTGTTATTGACTTATTTTTTTATTTTAGTATTGACCGATCTCATTCTCTATTTATTTCAAAAACTCCGGGTAGATTAAGAATCTTATATGTTTTCATGTTTTCCATTATCTATATTCTTAAGCAACATGTATTTATAATCTATAATCCGTTAATTTACTTCTAGTTTATTTTTTGTTCATGTGTAGTTGTCATGGTGATTGTTATTACTAATCAAATAATTAATAATCATGTTTAAGATGAAATGATAGAGGGCTCCAAATTTTTGGTTCGCTTAGATCCCTCAAATTGGTTGAATTGCCCCTGATCTTATAGTATTTAATGCTTGTGGTTTGGTGCTAGTGGCTAGTCTCTAACTCATTTTAACCTCTACCGATGAGGATTGTTATATTTGGATATATATAAAGGTTGTTCTTTGACCACACAGTTATAAAGGTCATTATTAGATATAGTGTGAGAATTACGACAATTTTCACCGGTCGCCGATTGTAAAAGGGTTTGGAAAATGATAAGTATCTAAACACAAGACTTAGAACCTCGGTATATAATAGAAAATAGTCAAAAATATATGTAAATTGCAAAATTAAGTGTGTAAAAGTTGCGTAACTTAGTACAAAGGGTAACATATTAGGAAAATATGTTGTGAGGCGATTTCAAGGATATAAACTTCGTAAATATCTAATTTCGATTAGAGGAGTTATGATTTTTTGTAAAAAGTAATATCAGTCGCCTAAATAAATTTTACAACATCAAAATAGTAATAAGAGATTGGTTAATTTTTTGCCAAAGTTATTAAAAGGAAAGTCATAGAACTCCTCGAAATAAGAATTTACGGGCAAGGAAAGCCAAAAACGGAGTACGTATGAAGAATATACAATTTTTAGAAAAACATAAAATACGGCTAAAAAAATGGAAGTTAGAATTAGCCAAACAACCTAAATGAAAGTTGTAGTACTCATCAACAGCTACACAAATATATAAAGAATGTCAAAAACAAGATTCATATAAGAAAGATACAAAATTTTACTAAATATTAATCGTGCGTGCGTAATGCACGTGCACGCACGACGTGCATATCTAACACCTAGATTCATCGAGATATGTGAGACGTGGATCACTAGGAAAGTGACACGTGACAAGTTTTGAATGGAGCCACAAAGCCCATGCACAATGTGCATGGATATTTGTGTCGTGCGAATGTCAAAATCGACCTATAATTACTGGCCTTCACTTCTCCAAATATTCACACCTCAAACTCTTTCTCTTTCTCTCTGAATCGATCTGGAATCCTCTCCTCCTCTCGAGATAGGTGGAAGTTCCTGATGCGATAACATGAGTATTTCAAATCACGTTGTTAAGGTGAGCTTCACCGCCCCACTTTTACCATTTTCAAATGTTTTATGGGAGGGATACATGCTATGAAACTTGTTTTAATGTTTTTACAAAAAGATTATTACTTGTAATATATCAATAGTTTTAAAACTACATGCAAACGTTAGGATAATATTACTCTACCTAAGCTTTAAGAATGATATTATGTTCGGTAGTTACTCTGTCTAGGCTTTTAAAATGATATTATACCTAGTCGTTATAATGCCTAAGATTATACTAATGTATTATACCTAGTTGTTATGTTGGCATATTCCCTAGAATAACCTAGTTTCTAGTCGCTATGCTCGCTAAATATTAGGATAAACTTTGTACTTAGTTGTTACTCTGCCCTAATATCCTACAAATATCAAGAACGTATTAAGTATTTATTGGATATGGTATAATATATATATATAAGAATAATTATGAAATAAACTATATCAAAAGGAAGCTTAAGGGTAGGCAATGTACTTAACTGTACCATGCATGACTATCATATCAAATATATCAAAGTAGAGATAATAATTATGTATATAAGGTTAAGTATGTGTGTGTGTCTCTATATATATATATATATATATATATATATATATATATATATATATATATGTGTGTGTGTGTGTGTGTGTGTGTGTAAGGAGAGAATATTAAAGGAAGAAATAAAGAAAAAATAACAAAGATAAATAATCATACTTAAACGGTCTATCAAAGTAAGTGTTAAATGAGACGTATTATTCATCCATAGTTGATTGATATTCGGCTACATCGGACATATAATCGTTAATCTCAAGTGAGCGTTAAATGTATGTATAGATCTATATGAGAATGACACTCCCACCTACGGTTGCTAGCTAATTCCGACTGACATAACTTTATAGTCTTTTCACAATGCCTGATGAAGCGTCGTGGCGGGGGTAATCTCAAGTCATATAGCTCAGTTGTAGGGACTCATTGTACCATTTCTCGCCAACCTTATTAAATTAAACTACCTAGAGGAAAATGCCTAGAAAGTAATTAAAGTATGAAAAAGATAACAATAGGAGATAAATATCTATAAAGGAAAAATTATACGATAAGTACGGAAGAAGTAATTTAGCCTAGGAAAAATAAGATAAAAGGTATGTTAAAACATAAAGATAGATACTTTCCTGAGTATCTTATCTAATAACTACTCAAAACTAATCAAGTGTATAGACCAAATCTCTAACATAAAGATGGAAAAAACAAATCAAACATTAAACGAAAACATGATAACTTACGAATTAAAGATAGTAAAAGAAAATACTCCCTAGAAGCTTATAGTCTTGGAAAAGATTCGAAAGCCTATATATTTGTAAACAAATATTCTATATCAATGAATACTTTTAAAGCTTCAAACCCTTTGACCGTTTTCAAAACCCATGTATTCTAAGGAAGCCGAAAGAAGAGAATATCATTTCAAAGAAGGACAAGAAGCATGGTGTTAGTTAGATTTTATCATGTAAGAATCAATGTATTTATGGGTTACAAATTAAAGAATTATGTTGTTCATGTTATGCTCTGTGATTTGGATAATCAAACGTACCCTATCACGGTTCAGCATTTCCGCCACCGGTCAAGGGAGTGACAGAGAATGGTATTAGAGCCAAAGGTTATAGCAAACTAGTGTTTCCTTAGGAAATTATGAATATAGACTAGGGAATATACTCCGATAAGGTTTGTCCTCAGACCTATAAATAAAATTATTATTAATAAGTACCCTACTGATAGACTACTTACGGGAAATGTGACTAGTTTGAACTGTCAGTTGGGTTGTTGGATTTCATCTGGCCGATTCTTATTTGATAGTCAACAAGTACAAAACAAACATAATAATTGAAAATCCATAACTTAAGTACACAAATCAAAAGCATCAAATATAATTATCAATTATCTTAACTAAATCAATGTACATATGTCAAATCACAACGAAACATAGACCGATCACCTATGTTTAATTCTGACTGGACTAATGTACTAACTGAGTTTAGATTTTGTGGTTAGTAAAATAGAAGAAAACATACACACAAACACACACACACACACACACACACACACATATATATATATATATATATATATATATATATATATATATATATATATATATATATATATATATGTCATACAATACAAAATAAAAATATAACATACATAAAGTGTATCAAAAGATGTCAAATCATAGAACAAGTATCAAGATACAACAAAATATTCAAATCAGACCCTCTTGTCGCCATCATCGTCGACATCATCACTCGCATACTCGTCCTCCTCATCCTCATTGTCATCGTTGTCATCACCAGTATTACCCTGTTGTGTGCCTGAAGGTCCAACTCCCTGGTTTGATCGCGGATAAGGTAGATAATCGATCCTAAAATGATCCATCACCCTTGAAAGGTCTGTCAAGATCCTCTGATTATACAGTTGTAGAACATTCATGCGTCCAGAAAAGTGGTGAAAGTAAACCTCAAGCTCAGGCTCCTGTCGAGCAGCCTTTGGTACGTGCGTACACTCTTACGCCTCACGTATGTGGGCTCATGAATAGGCTCCGGCTCCACCTGTCTCATAAGCAAAATAATATCATCATCAGGGATCCTCGGGATCTGATCAACTCCCCATGCGACAGCCTGCATCTTCTTCTGATCAGTCACACCTAAATTGCGGATAGGGCACGGAACCATCTCGTTGGTGTTAATCCCATAGGAACGAACCAAACGAGTAACCCAATGACCTACACAGATCCGACTCTATTCCATAGAGCCTACAACCAAGAAGATAAGTACAAAGCAAGGGAATAAGGGAGGTTGAGGCGATACTCAATGTGGATCAGATAGCACATGGAGAATAGGTCACCCGAAGTAACCTTGTCACACTCCTCATGGTGATAGTTAGTGGAAGCAATCAGGAAATGGATCAGCATGAAGATAGGAGATCTAAAGGAACTCTCCTTGGCCACCCTAGAGATATAGATGCCCCTATCATGAGCCTAGACCTGCATCTAGTCATACTCCTGAGGTGGACAAAGGATTCAACTGTCTAGATAGGAAATAAAATGTGGACTAGCAACCTCACCCCAGTAAAAATCCCTAGTCACCATCCTAGCTCTGCAATACAGTAGGAGTGGGATACCCCTCCTGTAACAACCCAAAAATCCAAGGTAAAAATTTCATTTTTGATTATAATCATAACATTATGGTAACTTTGTTCTAAACATTGAAAAGCATTTCAATTAACACAATTATTAGAGTCCAATCCCAAAGATCACATATTGCGGAAAACACGGGTGTATGCGCTGCGATCGTCCCGAGCTCTTTCATTTGAAAACTAGAGTATCTGAAATATAAATACAAAACCATAAGCACAAATCATAGTGAGTTCCCCAAATACCACATACCATACATATCCAACGATCCATACATGCCATACATAACCGTGAGCTATACATATCATTCATACACCATAATCAATAACAGTGTTATGTGCCAACCATAGTCTTGCCATTATGCCACGATCCACCTCATGGTCTTTCTTGCTAGGCTGGGGCCCATAACCGTGGTCTTAAAAACAAGTGCCAAGAGCCACCTCCTGGTCTTCTATGCAAGCATCACAAATACAACTAGCATACAAACTATACTACTTAACTAATTACTTGTCAGAGTTCAAACTTTGGTCTTACATATAGTATTCTAGGAGTCGCCTCCTGGTCTTTAATATATAATGCCAACGGCTAACCCCCTGGTCTTCCTACAATAAATAAACCAAATGGGTAGGCATTGGTGCCTTCGACCCAAACAATAGCGAGGAGACTCACCTTGAATGTTGAAGCTCACTACAAGAAATCCTTATTTGCTGCCCTGACAACTTCTCGAGCTAAGAATACCAAAATATCACCCAATTAGTAATTGGGCTCCAAACCATGATCCATAATCCATACTTGGGGTAAAATAACCAATTTACCCCTAGCCCAACAAGATTCATAACTAAGGCCCAAGCCCAAATCCAACAAGATCTAAAACCACAAAATTCATAAAAGCCCACTAATGGCCTAATTTTCCAATTTGAGCCCAATCCCATACTAGCCTTATCCTAAGCCCATATTTTACAATTCACATTGCTTCAAACACCCCTTGGGACAAACTTGATCAAAGGCATAAGTCAAAAGTCAAAGTCAACGACCCAAGTTGACCCGACTTGCTAAGTTTCTTCATTAGGCTACAAAGATTGGGAAAAACCCCCTTAACTCACCGAGTTCACCCATAAACTCACCAAGATCGTCAAAAACCCAACCTCTTAATTCACTAATTTGACCTTTTTGAAACTAAGGGCTTATCCACTGAGATCTTAACAAAAATGGCCTCAATAAGTGTAAAGTTTCCAACTTTACCCCTAATAACCACCAAAATGGGTTCAAAACCCAAACCCTAAACTTAAAAGGGTAAGGACTTAATCATTAAGAACTTATTCCACAAGGACACAATTCCAAGATGCAGATATTGTTGGATTAGTGTCTAAGTCCATAACTATTTTGGTATGTACTTGACCCAATTATGAGCATGGTCCTTTTGGGTTGCCTTCACCATAGCAATATGTAGGATGAATTAAGGAGAGAAAAGCTTAATTATGATTTATTAATATATTATGAGAATACTATATTAAAGGAGAAATCATACTGTTTAATTACTATTAGTTAATAATTAATTTTGTGGCTAAAAGAGATTAATTAAACTTAAGGGACTTATTGTGTAATTATAAGATAATTACATACATGGGCTAATGGACTCCATAGAAGTTGGAGTGAATGAATTCTATGGGGAAACCCATTAGAAATCGTCTAAGGCTTCTAAAGAGGGAGTCCATGGGCTGCTTAGGGCTTACGCAGTCAGATTAGGGTTTCCTAGCTGTAAACCCTAATAGCCAGCATATATAAGGAACCCTTATGACCCAAAAAACGTGGTGAATACTTCCTTTTGTTTTTCCAACCATTTTTGGTGCCTCCTCTCCCCTCCCTCTTCATCCAAGTTGCTTAGTGGTGTTTGTGACTCCGTTAGAGGTGCAACACTTGAGGCACTAAACTTTTTGAAGCCAAGGATTGATTGTTATTGCTATATAACAATCAAAAGTAAGATCTAAACCCTAATTTCAGTTATAGTTTATTTGACCTAGGGTTTGTGGCTTTGGATTATCAATTGCATGTTCATTAGACAAACTAGATCCAAAGCTATTAGTGTTTTCATGTACACCATAGGATTGATGTAGTGCTCATAACCCATTAGACATGACCATTTGAGGTTAGATGGCCATGTAAAGTTTCCAACTTTACACTTATTCATGATTAAAAGTAGCTCAAAAGATTAAAAGAGACCAAATAAGGACTTAACGAATTCATGAAGCCCTTAGGACCATAAAGTGGGCATCTTTATGCCAAAAGAGGTTATGAAGATCATAATTTGGAAAAGATAAACAATTAGGACTTCTACATCCTCAACAACCACCCATCCATGGCTAAAAGTATACAAATAAACCCCAAAAGAGATCTAAGCCAATACTAAGCAAGGTTAGAGCTTTATACCTGACATGTGTTGGAGATGGAGTAGAGAATCAAGATTTGAAAGCTTATACTTGAACCACCACCTTGCACCAAAATTTTCTTCCTTCAATGAGCCTTAAACACACCCATAATGAGCTCACAACACTCAAGGAGGATCTAGGGTTTTGAAATTACGGTTAGGGTCTATGGAGGGTGGAAATGAGGAAAACACCTGGAACTTATGGTATTTATATAGGGTGAAAAACCCAAAAATTAGGGTTTCCTAAACATCTCCCAACTCGTTGAGTTGTCTCCTCCAACTCATCGAGTTGTCTCATTAACCTCACGACCAAAACAACATCTACTCGTTGAGTTGAGGCTACTCAACTTGTTGAGTAGACCCATTAAATCCTCACGATTCTTCATCTTCAACTCGCTGAGTTGGATCCTCCAACTCACCGAGTTCGACTTGAAATTGGCATAATTCCACAATTAACCTTCTAGATTCCCAGTGTTACAACTCTCCCCCATTTAAATTAGATATCATCCTCGAAATCGCTCCTTATTAACACTCATACCAAAATGACCAAACTGACGATTATAAATAAAAATCCTACACACAAAATAATCTTCCCAAGGCAACCGAAACCCAAACTGAAACATTTATCATGAGGACGACATTTAAACCTTCAGCCCCTGCAAGCACTTCTACCTTTCTGAGACTAGAATCTATAATGGTCTGACTCCCTAACAGGCCGCCCACACTAAAACAACTCCATGCCAAACTCTCAGCGAATAACAGACCAAACATAACAATTCTCACTCTGAACAAGCAGCGGCCTATCCAGGACTACTAAAACCGTCATGAGAATAGTTCTTCAAGCCTAATGATGAATGAAACCACAATTCCTTGAATAAAACCAACCCCATCTCTCCTAAATTCAGAAACCTAAAATTTCAATGGTCTGACTCCTTGTCAGACTTCTCACACTGAACCGTTACCATTCCAATATCATAGATTTTCATTCCAACAAAATGCTTCCAATCCCAGAACACATCGCTGCTTCAAACGTAAACAAAGTCACTGACCATATACAGCTACGGAACATTTATACTCGATAGAAGACTCATATAATTCTTCAATTAGAAGATTCATCCCTCCAACAGTTAGACTCAGGCGATAGTTGTGCAACAAGGTCAAATCAATTACCCTGAGATTATTTAATCCAGCTGCGAGTGACATGACATTTCCCAAACACCCAGATACTTCACACATACACGAATACGCAAATCACTAACATTGCCTGAAACACTGATACCGCCCGGAACACTGATATTGCCTTCCAAAATTTACCGAGACCTCCCTGATCTCAACTTGTTTACCAATTATCTGAAATATTGAATTCTTGCCCGGCTGCCGGGCAAAAGACACCCCCACAGTCGCCCCATGTGACTTTCAAAAGAAAACCTCAACTGAGAATAATTACCCGAATCATCTTGATACCAACTCGATGTCAACCTGAATGCTACAGGACCAATTGTAGCTTTATCTCATGCACGGTCTCCCGTGACCTACCAATATCCTGATGCCAAACATGTTGTGGCCCTCCCACAGTCTTGCGAACAAACCCACCTTGGCCTAAACTCTCTGAAGAAATTCGTGAGCAACCATATATTTGCCACAATCTTGTTGTTGCACAAGGAGCGGTGAATGCTTCGAGCCACCCCGCAGTCTTACAACACTCATACTCTATCTGCGAACTCATGAATGCTATGCCATCCCATAATCTTACAACACTGCCACACTATATGACGGCTAGTGAATGCTACAGGCCACCCTGAATTCTTACAACACTTCTACACTATCTGCTATCTAGTATATGCTACGGGCCACCCCGTAGTCTTACAACACTTCCACCTTACCACAACTACCGCCCAAAGCCTTACTGCTAATCTATCAATTCGAACACAACTAGATTTGAGCACATGCTTGATTGAACGCCAAAGTTGAATTTGAGACCTAACTGGAACCTCAACCTGTTTCCTAAAGTCTGCTATCGAACACCACGAGAACATGATCTCAATGTCGGTAAGTATCCCAAACTTCCTGATGGGTTTTGAGCATTATAACACTCTTAAGGTGTACATGCAACCCTACATAACTTGGATCTATGTTTTCTCTATTATACATGCAAACATTCATTTTCCAAGGTATTACCCTAGCTAGCATAAAAAACTTTGATACTTAGGTAATAAAACATGTTAGATAACATACCTATTGTTGTAGCTTGTTGCTTGGAGCTTTAAGAGCCTAAAACCAATAATGTGAATGCCTCAAAGTGGAATCAAAAATCACCACTAACACTTGGAAACTTGGAAGAGGACTCTCTCTATCTCACAAAATCGGCCACACTTTTGTGTATACTCTAGGTGCCAATTTCTTGAACCAATGGGCTTCTTATATAGTGTGGTTTCATTAGGGTTAAACCATGTAAACCCTAATGTGCATGACTTTCCACAATTCTCATGATCCATGGTTTTTAACCTCCATGGAGTATCCATGGGTCACCACATGGGTTAAGCCTAACATAAGGAAACATGGATCATTAGCCCACATTATAAGAATGAATGATTTACACAATCAATCCCTATATATTTAATTAGTCTCTCTTGATCACAAAATTAATTCCAAATTAATTCTTGATCAATAGTAATTAAATAATATGATTTCATATTAATATATTATAACTTATAATATATTATAATCATAATTATCCTCTTCTCAAAAGTCCAAATTGTTCTGGTGAAGTGTAACCTAAATGGACCATGCTAAATCAGGTCAAGTACATACCAAATATAGTTATAGACTTAGACACCTTATCCAACACTTCCAACTTACATAATCGTCATTCCAAATAGCCACTTGGGCCGTCTTCCTTCCTGAAGAGGATGCGAAACTTATCCTAGTTTCAAAACCACTCCTGCTCCTGAACTCCTGGACGATTCTCCCCCACTTTGAATCGACTAAATTCACAAAGCACAGGAGAATTAAAGGATTCCCCAATCCTTCTTACATTCCAATGATCGATCTGCTGAAAACAAGCGCTTAACCTTGCTAGTGATCCATTACTAGCCAACTCAAAAGACCGCACAACCCCCGAAGACAAGCTGAATACCTCCTGAATTCCTGCAACACTGATTACCCCATATGCTTAACTTGATATCTCACTTAAATATCAATGTCAAAAGGATGGATGATCCAACTAAAGCCCCAAGAACAAACCGCTTCCCTCAGCACCTCCAAACCGATGCAGGTTTTCAAACATCAAAGTTTAGATAAATCAAAAGAAAGGAAAAGATACATACTTGCGACATCGCCTACTGAAGTCCTGACCTCCCTTGTCTATCACTGGAAAGACCAAATGATCTCCGCTAGGGCTCCTGCCCTACCCTTTCTTCCATCAGTAATCCTCAAAGTAGCTGGAGCTGGCGCACCCACTACTCCTCCCCTCAACATCGGACAACAGGCCATCTTGTGGCCCTTATGATTGCAGAAAACATAACGGGTTGAGCCCCCGAGGACAATCCCATGATGACGTGACCAATCCTGCCACACTAGTAGCAGCCCAAACCCCTGGAACGACAAACTCCATCGTGCAGTTTCCCACACATGCTGCACTGACTCTGGCCCTGGTAACCTCACAAATATTGGTCAGAAGTCTTGGGTCTCTTCCCATGACCCTCTAGTGTCTACTCCTGATCCGACCTCCTCTTCCCAATGTTCTCCAAATCAATCTCCTGCTGTCGGGCTCTACAGATGATATCATTTAGGGTCTCGCACCCTGAACTACTCATGAACTCCCTGATATCATCCCGCATCATATCATGATACCTCACTTTCTTCATCTCCTCATCTGTTCCATATTGCGGTACCAATAAAGCCCTCTCCCGGAACTTGGCAGTGATCTCTGCCATAGACTCAGTAGTCTAGCGGAGATCCAGAAACTCTTGTGCCAACTATTGTACCTTAATTGCAGGTGCAAACTCAGCTCGTAACCTATTCAAGAAGCCATCCCATGACATATCATCAACAACATCATCACCCAACTCATTACCAACCTCTTCCCACCAATCTCATTCCCTTCCCTTCAAATGGCAGGAAGCATATCTGACATTCGCCTTTTCAGGGTAGAAACTCGTCCTGAATGCGTTAGCCATATCTGTTAACCATCTCCTGCTGACCATGGGGCCCCTCTCCCCACGGAACACATGAGCTCCACAAGCACGGAACTCCCGGAAAAACAGAGTGCAAGCTCTAATGATAGCCATAACCTCCACACGGAACGTGCCTAGGCGTTCATCCAAGATATTTGAAATACTGCAAGAAATCTCTGATGAAATGAACTCTCGCAACTGCTTGCTACCTATCATACTTTCCTTAGCAATCCTCCTGAATCCTCTAAGACACTTCCTCAAGCCAAAGCACCAAAACCCACTAAACCACATCACTACTCCACCGAAGCATATCCTAAGCTCTCCTAAGTTACTGAACCCACCCAGACCTCAACTGCTGAAGGACTCCCACCAGTGTCAATTAGATTCCTCATGAATATAGCCACATGCAATAGAGATCAGATAATATTTCGAGTAAAAGACTCAACCCTAGAATGGTTAGAATCAAACAAGAGTTGCGCAATAGGTCAAATCCATGTATTGGAATATAGCATGATAAACATCTACAACTTGGTTAAGACTATTTATTATAAATAATCATAGAATATAGCATGATAAACATGTATTGGAATTATGGGAACCACATACTTGAGCTCGGTCGATTGCACGCATCACAACCCCTTTCTTTCATTAGAAATTCCTTTTTAGTTATATATTTATTTTATAAAAAATTTCATCAATTCCTCAGTTTGAGTTCAGGCACACCCGAGGATATGCCCGAATCCCTCAAACAATGGCTCTGATACCAACTTGTAACAACCCAAAAATCTAAGGTAAAAATTTCATTTTTATTATAATCAAAACACTATTGTAACTTTGTTATGAACATTGAAAAGTGTAACGCCCGCAAATCCAGGCTAGTCAATTTTGAGGCAATAAGTGTCGAAAATGACTTTTCGGAAAAGATTATTTATAATAAATAGTCTTAACCAAGTTGTAGATAATGTCTCAAGATTTCCGTACATATAAAGAACGCCGAAATCCGAGTTATAACGAAGAAGTTATGGCCCGTCGATGTTTTACGGCAAAACCGGCACGACACCGGGAGACGTAAATAGTGAATTTACGATGGAGGATTTTTAGCCTTAGTGATTTAAATGAAAGTTGTAGTATATGTTAAAAGGAGACCATACAACAAAAGAACGCCCAAATCTGACTTCGTATGAGGAAGTTATGATTTTTCTAAGATTCGGCTTAGTAGTGCAAGGCCCGAAACTCGAATTTTAGTTCGAGCAGTTTTTCGCTTATGCGATCTAAATGAGAGTTGAAGATCTCATTAATAGGAACTCAACGGTAAAAAGATGGACAAAAACGGAGTTCGTATGAAGGAGTTACGAATTCTTCGCGGTAATTTAACATTCTAAACGCCTCCTACTGTTAAATTTGAGACCGGTTGAGAACTAGCCAACAGAGTCTAAATGAAAGTTGTAGATCTTGTTTTTACCTACGCGTGGAAAAAAAGAACATTGAAAACGTAGTTCGTATGCGAAAGTTATGAATTTTCGAAAATTGGTTGATTTCCACCCTATGTGCGATGCCACGTGTCAGCACCAAGCTTTGCCTTGGTGCCCAAGTAGGCTCAAGACATGAGCATC
Organism: Lactuca serriola; assembly: GCF_051521515.1. Lineage (NCBI taxonomy): Eukaryota > Viridiplantae > Streptophyta > Magnoliopsida > Asterales > Asteraceae > Lactuca > Lactuca serriola. Next base: position 67,048,651 of record NC_136414.1, read on the forward strand.
AATAAACTCATGATGTGAGTGACCCTCCAGGCTCCTATAAATAGAGATGCCCCCTTCCATTCATTCTCACAACTCCCTTCACTTCCCTCTCTCTCTAGAACTTCTCTCTAGCCCCGAAACCCCCTGAAAAGCCTAGGGAACCTCCCTAGCACGAGGCGAAAGCCCTGGAGTGCCCGACGGCTCCGACAAGAAGAGCCTTTCGGCTTAGGAACGCTGCTCCAGTGAAGCCCGGTTTTGCGAAAAAGCCAGTGTAAGTGAGCTACGCCTAACCTATCTTTAGTATAGCTTATGTTTCAACATAGTAATGTTATTAGGACCTTATAATAATTATTTGGGCTATTATTATGAGTTATATTGAGTTTTATTTAACGCTTATATAATAATAATAATAGTCAGACTATTAATTTGTCGCGGTTATCGTTAGACTAAACCCTAGTAGTATTAGTACTAGGTTTGATCGAAGGAAAATTGTTTTGAGAGTATCGAAGCGTTGTCCAAGTGCTGAGTCACCACCTTTCAGATGAGTGCATAGTTACTTTCAGCTTACACATAAATATGAAGTATTTTATATAAATTATGTGCTATGTGTGCATATTATCTGTATACTTGCTATCTATGCTGGATGAATGATTTTATACACGTTTTTAATGATTTAAACTGTATATGTATTTTCTATCTACAAAATGTGTTGGGTAAAACATGGGTAGATGTAATAGTTCATGTGTGATAAAATAAATTAATGAGAAGCCTCGTTATAGATGTTATTGATGATCCAGTCATCTAGCAGAGTATAGATGACGACCATGGACTATTCTAGACAGTCCAGTGGAACACTAGCAGGCACGCAACTTGTAGGTGTCTATTCGAACTGTGTGTTTATTTGAACTGTGTGCTCAGCAGGTGTACTCCATCCCCCACATGGTTGCCTTTAGGATATTTATTGTTGAGGAATCCCCGTAGCAGTAGTGTCCATCCTGATGATAGTCCTTAGACTAGGTCCCTTGTGTTAGATGTTTTAGGGACGTAATGTGAGCATAACGGGAATGGGTAATTGGGTTGATTGTTTGATGTTTAAACATAATAATTATATTATTGTGGGTTGAAAACCTTATATACTCACCAGGTTTCCTAACCTGACCCACTCCAGTTTATTTATATCTTAGGTGTTGACATGAAGTCACATTACACTGAGAGATTAAAGAGATGTAGATCACTAGTGTAAATAAAAGTAAGTTCTGTTTATGCTTATGATTCTGTATTGACGATGACATCCCAAATGTTTTGAAACGAATAAAATACGTTCCTTCGAAAATGTTTTAATAACGTATTTGTCATTTTTTTTTCTAGGAACAAATTCCGCAACATTTTATGGAAAGAAGTACTCTGATTTTTACAAAGCATAAACAAAATCGGTCTTTTCTGGCCGTGAAAATGGGGATGTCACAGTTGGTATCAGAGCATTAGTTTAAGCGAACTAGGAATATCGATTTATTTGTAGACTTAAACTTAGAATGCTAAGCGATGATTGTGAGGTGTGAGAACTAGATTATTTTAGGGATTGTGCCTAAAGTGCTTTTATGTGCTAAATGCTTGTGCCTGATATGCTTTTATTTGTTCGGATCTATGGTCTATTGCCGTCCGGATCTGGAAATTTTATGTGCTTAGGTTTCTAAACGTTTAATTACGATATTAGAACTGGCATCTAACTTTTCGGAGTAATAAGGTGGATTACACGTCTAAATCTTCTTTATCTATATTCTCGTCTTGATGCACTGAATGCATGCTTCCGTGAACGTAACGTCATGGTGAAGGCTGGTAGCAAATTATGTAAATGGTGGAAATGAAAAAGCTTATGATAGTGAATGATACATATCCGAAGATATCATAAGAGAGGTATCTTGCCTTTAGAATACGTCTGATAAAATCAATATGTCTAAAGAAGTACGGTACATCTGAATGTACACATTTGATTGGCGGGAGGATAGAACGATTGGTGTAACTCCTAAAGTTTTCCTATCATCTGGAATTTCCATCACCAACCGAGTTAAAGCAGAATTGATGATTGAAGATACGCATGGAAGAAGTCCTAGTAGAGTTTAGGAAATTTTTTATGATTATTTGGACACACTCGTATGTGTTAAATTGTTTTGTGATTTTAGGACTTGTGGACTGCGAGACAATACTTGGGACGAGTATGAGTAGGTGTGAATGGTAGTAGAGGCCTATACTACCGGAAGCATAGGACTCACACTTGGATCAGGGAAAGTCACAAGGTTACCAAGAAGCTAGTAATTGATTTTATTTTATTCAAGTATGTCGTTACCATTGTTTCGGTAATGACTAAGAAGATTGTTGTTATCCCGACCCTAGTGGTCATATCACATTGAGCCGGACCACGATGAATAGGTTACGTGGTTCATAGAACCAAGTTTGATGTAGCGTCCGACTTAAACCAAACGATTGAAATCAAAGCGATCAATAGAAGTATCGTGCTCATTGTTAAAGAAGTTGGTAGCTAGAAATGCTACAAGTTAGAATGTGATTATATCACATTAGACCATGAAGGAAGGCATATTCCATTCCAGAATTTGACTCTAAGAGACCTGAGTCTAAGCGTTGCTACATACGATGATAGGTCACTAGAATATGACACATCAGTGAATTGTAGTAATCAAATTAACTTATCCTAAGTTTGTTAAGAAGAAGAAGGAGTCTCTGATAAAGAATGAGGTTGTGACACGAAGCTCGTGATTGAAAGTCTAACAAGCAGGTGCAAGACCGAGCACCGCCTGCAGTCAAGGAGTCCAAGAGTTAGATACTCGTTCGAAGCGACATAGAAATAATAGTTACTACCTAGGATGAAGAGATAACTAATAGAGTCATTATGTTTCCCTGTTTCGTTGATGATTCCGGGACGTAATCATCCTAAGGAGGAGATAATTGTAACGCCCGCATATCCGGGCTAGTCAATTTTGAGGCAATAAGTGTCGAAAATGACCTTTCAACAAAAGATTGTTTATAATAAATAGTCTTAACCAAGTTGTAGATAATGTCTCAAGGTTTCCGTACATATAAAGAACGTCGAAATCCGAGTTATAACGAAGAAGTTATGGCATGTCGAAGTTTTACGGCAAAACCGGCACGGCACCGGGAGACATAAATAGTGAATTTATGATGGAGGACTTTTAGCTTTAGTGATCTAAACTAAATTTGTAGTATATGTTAAACCGAGACCATACAAAAAAAGAACGCCCAAATCTGACATCGTATGAGGAAGTTATGATTTTTCTAAGATTCGGCTTAGCAGTGCACGACCCGAAACTCAAATTTTAGTTCGAGCAGTTTTTTGGCTTATGCGACCTAAATGAGAGTTGAAGATCTCATTAATAGGAACTCAACGGTAAAAAGATGGACAAAAACGGAGTTCGTATGAAGGAGTTACGAATTCTTCGCGGTCATTTAACATTCTAAACGCCTCCTACTGTTAAATTTGAGATCGGTCGAGAATTAGCCAACAGAATCTAAATGAAAGTTGTAGATCTTGTTTTTACCTACGCATGGAAAGAAATAACGTCGAAAATAGAGTTCGTATGCGAAAATTATGAATTTTTGAAAATTGGCCGATTTCCACCGTGTGTGCGATGCCACTTGTCAGCACCAGGCTTTGCCATGGTGCCCAAGTAGGCTCACGATGTGAGCATCAAGAAACTCATGACGTGAGTGACCCTCCAGCCTCCTATATATAGAGATGCCCCCCTCCATTCATTCTCACACCTCCCTTCACTTCCCTCTCTCTCTAGAACTTCTCTCTAGCCCCGAAACCCCCCGAAAAGCCTAGGGAACCTCCCTAGCACGAGGCGGAAACCCCGGAGTGCCCATGCGGCTACGATAAGAAGAGCCTTTCAGTGCAGGAACGCTGCTCCAGCAAAGTCTGGTTTTGCGAAAAATCCGCTGTAAGTGAGCTACGCCTAACCTATCTTTAGTATAGCTTATGTTTCAACATAGTAATGTTATTAGGACCTTATAATAATTATTTGGGCTATTATTATGAGTTATATTGAGTGTTATTTAATGATTATATAATAATAATAATAATAGTCAGACTATTAATTTGTCTCGGTTATCGTTAGACTAAACCCTAGTAGTATTGGTACTAGGTTTTATCGAAGGAAAATTGTTTTGAGAGTATCGAAGCGTTGTCCGAGTGCTGAGTCACCACCTTTCAGGTGGGTGCATAGTTACTTTCAGCTTACACATAAATATGAAGTATTTTATATAAATTACGTGTTGTGTGTGCATATTATCTGTATACTTGCTATCTATGCTGGATCAATGATTTTATACACGTTTTTAATGATTTAAACTGTATATGTATTTTCTATCTACAAAATGTGTTGGGTAAAACATGGGTAGATGTAATAGTTGTTGTGTGATAAAATAAAATAATGAGAGGCCTCATTATAGATGTTATTGAAGATCCAGTCATCTAGCGGAGTATAGATGACGACCACAGACTATTCTAGACAGTCCAGTGGAACACTAGCAGGCTCGCAACCTGTAGGTGTTTATTCGAACTGTGTGTTTATTTGAACTGTGTGCTCAGCAGGTGTACTCCATCCCCCACATGGTTACCTTTAGGATATTTATTGCTGAGGAATCCCCCTGGCAGTAGTGTCCATCCCGATGATAGTCCTTAGACTAGGTCCCTTGTGTTAGATGTTTTAGGGACGCAATGTGAGGATAACGGGAATGGGTAATTGGGTTGACTGTTTGATGTTAAAACATAATAATTATATTATTGTGGGTTGAAAACCCTATGTACTCACCAGCTTTCCTAACCTGACCCACTCCGGTTTATTTATATCTCAGGTGTTGATATGAAGTCACATTACACTAAGAGATTAAAGCGATGTAGATCACTAGTGTAAATAAAAGTAAGCTCTGTTTATGCTTTTGTTTCTGTATTGACGATGACATCCCAAACGTTTTGAAATAAATAAAATACGTTCCTTCGAAAATGTTTTAATAACGTATCTATCATATTTTTCTGGGAACAAATTCCGCAGCATTTTATGAAAAGAAGTACTCTGATTTTTACAAAGCATAAACAAAATCGGTCTTTTCTGGCTGTGAAAATGGGGATGTCACAAAAAGCATTTCAATTAACACAATTATCAGAGTCCAATCCCAAAGATCACATATATTGGAAAACACGGGGGTATGCATTGTGATCGTATCAAGCTCTTTCATTTGAAAACTGGAGTACCTGAAACATAAACTGAAAACCGTTAGCACAAACCTTAGTGAGTTTCCCAAATACCACATACAATACATGTTTAATGATCCATACATGCCATACATAACCGTAAGCCATACATATGATTCATATACCATAATCAATAAGAGTGCTATGTGCCAACCATAATCTTGATATTATGCCACGAGCCACCTCGTGGTCTTTCTTGCCAGGTCAGGGGCCACAACCCTGGGTCTTATAGACAAGTGCCAAGGGCCACCTCCTGGTCTTCCATGCAAGCATCACAAAGAAAATTAACATACAAACTATACTAGTTAACTAATCACTTACCAGAGTTCAGACTTTGGTCGTGCATGCAGTGTGCCAGGAGCCGCCTCCTGGTCTTTCATACATAATTCCAAGGGCTACCCCCCGGGTCTTCCTACAATACATAAACCAAATGGGTCGGCATTGGTGCCTTCGACCCAAACAACAGCGAGGAGACTCACCTCAAATGTTGAAGCTCACTACAAGATATCCTTAGCTGCTGCCCTGACAACTTCTCGAGCTAACAATACCTAAATATCACCCAATTAGCAGTTAGGTTCCAAACCATGATCAATAATCCATACTTAGGGTAAAATTACTATTTTACCCCGGGGCCAACAAGATTCATAACTAAGGACCAAGCCCAAATCCAACAAGATCCAAAACCATAAAATCCATAAAATCCCACTAATGGGCCTTATTCTAAGCCCATATTTTGCAATTCAGATTGCTTTAAACAACCCTTGGGACAAACTTGATACAAGGCATAAGTCAAAAGTCAAAGTCAACAACCCAAGTTGACCCAACTCGCCGAGTTGTCCTTCAATTTGTCAAGTTTCTTCATTAGACTTCAAAGATCGGGAAAACCCCCTTCAACTCGCCGAGTTAACCCATGAACTCGTTGAGTTTTCCAGAAATCCAACCTCTTAATTCTTTAAGTCGACCTTTTCAAAACTAAGGGTTTATCCACCCAGATCTTAATTGAAATTGCCTCAAGAAGGGTAAAGTTTCCAACTTTACCACTAAGAACCATCAAAATGAGTTGAAAACCCAAACCCTAAACTTAAAAGGGTAAGGAGTAAATTATTAAGCACTTAATGCACAAGCACACAAATCTAAGAAGCAGATATGGACATATGAGGCTAGACGGCCATGTAAAGTTTCCAACTTTACACTTATTCATGATTAGAAGAAACTCAAAAGCTTAAAAGAGTCCAAAAGAAGGACTTAATGAATGCATGAAGGCCTTAGGACCATAACATGGGCACCTTTATGCCAAAAGAGCTCATGAAGATCATAGATTTGGAAAGGATAAACACTTGTGACTTGAACTTCCTCAACAACCACCCATCCATGGCTAAAAGCATACAAATAAACCCTAGAAGAGATATAAGTGAATACTAAGGAAGGTTAGCGCTTTATACCCACAATATGCTGGAAATGGAGCCGAGAACCAAGATCTAAAAGCTTATACTTGAACCACTACCTTGCACCAAGCTTCTCTTCCTTCAATGAGCCTTAAACACACCAAAACACAACCATAATGAGCTAACAACACTCAAGGAGGCTCTAGGGTTTCGAGATTAGGGTTAGGGCTATGGATGCTGGAAATGAGGCCAACTCATGGAACTTAAGTTGTTTAAATAAGGTGCAAAACCCCAAAATTAGGGTTTCCTATACAACGCCCAACTCGTCGAGTTGTCTCCTCCAACTCATCGAGTTGTCTCTTTAACCTTGTGACCAAAACAACCTCTACTCGCTAAGTTGAGGATCATCAACTCGTCAGGTATACTCATTAAATCCTCACGATTCTTCATCTTCAACTCGCAGATTTGGTTCCTCAGAATCGCGGGGTTCGACTTGAAATTGGCATATTTCTACAATTAACCTTCTAGATTTCAGGTGTTACACCTCCCAAATGAAAGGTAAAGACGGACTGGTTTGTCCAGACCATCGGCCGCCTGGAAAAGTGAACAGTAGCAAAGAACTTTTAGCAGAGCTCATGATAAATGACCTCCTGAGTCATGAAGATCCGATACCACCCCTGGCAAGTAAAAATCCCAAGACCATTATCATCACTAAGCACCCGAGTGAGAGACGACTCCAATCACGCCGATAATACAAGATCATCAACAGTGGTCCATAGGAGGGCCTGAGGAATATTGAACTGCTTGGACAATACAGAAATCTACCGGGAAACGAAGAAGCTCTGGTCCTCAGTAGGTATATTATCTGCGAATTGTAGAAATGAATGGGATGGCTAGTTAGGTGGTAACTGACTAGCCCTCTGGCGACCTTATCGAGACATAACTTGAGAAACAGTCGATTCCAAAAGCCTCGAAATCGTCCAAATAGTCGGTTCCAAAAGCCACGAAATTAATGTAAGTAAAAGGATTGCAAAATAATAGAAAATATTGTTCGTTTGCATCAAGAATTGTGCCACACACAATATGAAGATGTGTCGCGCGCAATGAAGATGCCCATCATGCTTCAAGAACACAACAAACAATCGGTTCCAAAAGCCTCGAAATCGTCCAAATTTCAACCTAGAATCTATAGGGGAATGTTAGGTGAAGCTTATACTAGTAGAATACACCATCAATTTAATAAAAAACACCATGAACCAATGGATTTAGCAAAACCATAGGTTTTACTTCAAAAAAGAAACCCTAAATTAAGGATAGATTAATTGATTAAAGGAGAAATCGAGCATTGGGGTTTAGTAATCGGTAGTTAAACTTGACATTTAGTTAATCAATTTCGAGTATTACAAGCCAAAGTGGAAAAATACTCTACAAAGACAAAAACACTAAATACATAATCATTGGTTGTTATGAACTAAGTAGAAGTTAAAATATTCAGTAGAGGTATCTTGGAAGTAGGAGGAATCGAAGCTCGAAAATGAAAAACGCACGACGTACTCATTGCGTGTGGGATCCAGTCGAGTGTGGGGACCAATCAAACTATTGGAAGCATGTGTCAAACAGAGCCAAAATTCATCATTTAATATTGATCTGATGACGGTGCGCAAGGCGCATACATCATACCCAACATGCATTACCCAATTTTCAAAAACTAAGACTTTTTACCCCGAATTTATTTTAGCAATTACTTATGCACCCTAAGGACTAAAAAGCCATTTAAGCTTAGAAACCCTGCCTTTCCAAAGTCATGAAGAGCGAAAGGAATAAAATAACTTTGTGCATGTTAATTCCCTTAAATGACAAGGAATCTCATTTAAAGACAACCAAGCCATCTAGGAAAAGCATACGATGATAAGAAGATAGGTTGCTATGAAATTAACTAGTTAGAGCCCATAAAATAACTTAGAAACACAAGTAGGAGGACTAGTGCAATCCTAAATACGGATAAAGATTTAAAAAATTTAAATTTTACTAGTCAAATCTATGCGAAAGAAGTGACAAGTAACCTCATTATCGGAAGAAAACATTGCAATGTTAGCGTTAGTAAACCCAACCACCGTCAATTCAATGATTGAGCGTCAAGTCTCATACATCTTTGGAAATTACGGAGTTACTCGGAAGGAAGAAAATATCGACAAAGAAGATAAAGAAGATACGTAGATAACAAGCACCTACCAGGAATTTGTCATGAGCAAACCAAGAACCTTCTATGGAGACGAATGAGTAAATGGATTAAGCCACTGGATAAAAGAAATGGAAAGCAAGTATGCAAAGGACTGTAGGGTTAAGTTTACAACATGCACATTTATGGATAAGGCTCTTACCTGGTGGAATGCTCAGGTCAAGACCTTAAGCATAGACGCAACATATGAAGTTTCATGGGAAGAACTGCAGATGCTAATGATAAGAGAGAATTATTTTTAGGAAGACATGACTTGAGTAGAAAAAGAATTCCACCACCTGACTACAAGAAACATAAGTTTGGCCACCTAAATCGTACGCTTTGAGGACCTAGCCACATTATGTCCAAATTTGATCATTTCAGAAATCAAGAAGATCGAAGCATACCTCAAGGGGCTAGCTCCTCGATTTCAAAGGATGATATACACAACCCAACCCAAGGATGATATACACAACCCAACCCAAGGATGATATACACAGCCCAACTCAAGGGGATAGCTCCACGATTTCAATGGATGCTAGATTTTTAACCATTAATCTAGCAGAACCTCTGATCAAGAAGAAACCATTCAACTCAAGGAAGAGTAATAAAGAAGATAAGGACCTCATAAAGAACTAGAAAGAAGGTCCCAAATGAGAATCAAGTCGATCCGCATGGAAGAAAGGAGACATAAAAATTATCAATAAAGATATCCGATTCTACAAAGAGAGTACTTTGGAAACCTTCCCAAGTGTGACAGTTACAGTTATCACCATCAAGGCAATTGTAGTGAACTAGTTTGTAACAGTTGCGGTAGAAAAGGGCACACCAAAAAGTGTTGCAGAACTAACAAAGTCAGTGGAGAGATACTTGAGCCAAAGTATCCATGGGAAATAATGTAATAAGGAGATATTAGTATTACCTTATAAAGATATATATGTAATGCTTAGGATATTAAATGGAAAGGATTAGAAATCCTTGAAATGTGTACCTTGAAAGAATGTAATATACATACGTGCCTATTTATAATACAATTATGTGTATAATATTCCTAAGAATAGTAAAAGTTAGTACTTACACATGGATATTAGCACATAGAAATCCCTCTAGAAATCAATAACAAAACAAAGGAGAACAAAACTTAAGACTAGGTTTCCTCTCGGTGAAAAATAATAATAAATAAACACCAAGAAGAAGAAGTTAAGGAATTAGAAGTAGAAACAATGTAAACCCAAAGATGGAAGAAAAAAGAGGGATAAGTTAGGAAGGATCAAACAAGGATTAAGAAACCAGTCTCTCCCGGTAAGAAAAACTCTACGATTTGAATTTCGGGACGAAATTCTTTAAACGGTGGGAGAATATTACAATTGCAACAATTTTCACTGGTTGTAAAAGGCTTAAGAAAATGATAACTATCTAAACATAAGGCTTAAAGCCTCGGTATATAAGAGAAAATAGTCTAAAATATACACAAATAGCATAATTATGTACGCAAAAAGTTGCGTTAATTAGTATAAAGGGTAACATATTAAGAAACTTTGTTCTGAGGAGATTTCAAGGATATAAACTTCATAAAAATATGACTTCTATTGGAGGAGCTATGATTTTTGTAAAAAGTAATATCAATTATGTAAATAAATTTTACAACGTCAAAATAGTACTAAGAGATTGGTGATTTTTTTTCCAAAGTTATTAAAAGGAAAGCCGTAGTACTCCTCAAAATAAGAACCTAGAGGCAAGGAATGCCAAAAACGGAGTATCTACAAAGAAGATATGATTTTTAGAAAAAACAAAAAATAAGGCTAAAAAATGGAAGTTAAAATTAGCCAAAACAACCTAAAGGAAATTTTTACTTATCAGTATCTACATAAATATATAAAGATTCTCATAAACAAAATTCATATAAGAAATATATAAAATTTTACAAAATATTAATTGTGTGCGCATTAAAATTCATATAAGAAATATATAAAATTTTACAAAATATTAATTGTGTGCGCGTAATGCGCGCCACACACAACGTGCATGTATGACACCCAGATTCGTCGAGATACATGAGTCATGGACCACCTGGAAAGTGACACGTGAAAAGTTTTGGATGGAGCCACAAAGCCCATACACGGAACGCATAGATATTTGTGTCGTGCGGATGCCAAAATTGACCCTATAAACAGAGGCCTTCACTTCTTAAAATCTTCACACCTCAAACTCTTTCTCTTTCTCTCTGAATCGATTCAGAGTCCTCTCCTCCTCCCGAGATGGCTGCAAGTTCCTGATGCGATAACCTGAGTCTTTGAAGTCACACTGTTAAGATGAGTTTCATGGCCCCACTTTTACCATTTTCAAATGTTTTATGGGGGAATACATGCTATAAAACTATTTTAATGATTTTACAAAACGATTATTACTTGTAATATGTAAATAGTTTTCGAACTGCATGCAAACGTTAGGATAATATTATGCCCAGTAGTTACTTTGCCAAAGCTTTACGAATGATATTATGCCTAGTCATTATTGTTTATTTAGGTGTCTAAGCCAGTAACTAAATTGGTATATTCTTGAATTACAAGCAAAGTCATTTTCGAGTTGCCCTCAAAACTAACAACTGAGAAGAATTGCATTAGGGGAGAGAGGATAATTTATTAATATATTATGTGATTAATATATTAATTAGAGATAGTAATCACTAATTTAGAATTAATTAAAAATTAATTGGAATTAATTTTGGGATTAATTAAATTAATTGGAAGTGCAGGGATTAAAAGTGATATTTTTCAAAAGTTGAGCAATAGAGAGTTCCTAGAACCTCCCTCTAGGGAACAATTTTAGTAAAGGTTCCTAAGGCTTCTAGGAAACCATGGAGGATAAGTAAAGGTTTTGATAGCTGCCTATTTTGAGATATTACTATTATATTTAATTGAGTGTTATCCAATGATTCATTATTACCTACAAATAGGACCTTATGGTCTCATTATTCTTGTCCATGTCTTCTAACTCTTCTAATGTCCGAAATTGCTTACCCCTCTCCTCACTCCTCTTGTGTTCTTGTTGTTGAGGTTTGGGTAGAAAGAATTAGAGGCATCATCTCTTTGGTGCTAGTTTTTCCAATCTTCATAACTTCAAGGATTGGGCATGTAACCTAAGCTTTATAATTTTTGATTTACACTAGGGTCAGGTTAATTTAGTTGTTCATTGTCTGTTGCTATAAGGGTGTATGACTTAGACCTTTTATAGGATGCATGTACCCTATTAATTGCTAATTGTTTTCCGCATTTTACATATTTGCTACTTATAAAACCCATCGGTTATAATGCCTAAGATTATACGAAAGGATTATAACTAGTTTTTATATTGGCCTATTCCCTAGAATATTAGGATAAACTTTTTACTTTGTTATTACTCTGCCCTAATATACTATAAATATCAAGAACCTAATAAGTGTTTATTTAATATGGTATTATATATATATATATATATATATATATATATATATATATATATATATATATATATATATACATATGTGTGTGTCAAAATAATTATGGAATAAACTATATCAAAAGAAAACTAAAGGGTAGGCATTGTACGATGCCTTAATATCAAATCAAAGATATAAAACTAAAGATAATTATTATGTATATATGGTTAAGTGTGTGTGTGTGTGTCTATATATATATATATATATATATATATATATATATATATATATATATATATATATATATATATATATAATTATGTAAGGAGAGAATATTAAAGGAAAACTAAAGAAAAAATAACAAAGATAAATAATCATACTTAAAAGGTTTATGAAAGTAAGTGTTAATGAGACATATTATTCATCTATAGCTGATTGATATTCGGCTGCCCCAGACCTATAATCGTTACTCTTAAGTAAGCGTTAAAGGTATGTATAGATCTATACGTGATAGATACTCCCACCTACCATTGCTAGCTACAACCCCTACATGCGTAACTTTATGGTATTTTCATGATTTTAGATTAAGCATCGTGACGGGGAAATCTCAAGTCATATAGCTCGGGTATAAAGACTTATTGTAGCATTGGTCGCCAACCTTATTAAATTAAACTACCTATAGGATAATGCCTATGAAGTAATTAAAGTATGAAAAAGATAAGAAATGGAAATAAATATCTATAATGGAAAATTATAGGATAAGTACGAAAGAAGTAATTTATCCTATGAAAAAGAAGATATAAGGTATATGTTCAGACATAAAGATAGATACTTTCATGAGTATCTTATCTAATAACTACTCAAAATTAATCAAGTGTATCATCATTATCTCTACCTGAAAGATGGAAGAAACAAATCAAACATTAAAATAAAATATAATAAGTTACAAATTAAAGATAGTAAAAGAAAATACTCCCTAGAAACATCTAGTGTTGGAAAAGATTCGAAAGCCTATATATTTGTAAACAAAGAATTTATAATAAAGAACACTTTTAAAGTTGAAAAACATGTAAACTTACCAACATTATGTTGACTGTTTTTAAAACCCATGTACTCTTAGGAAGCCGAAAGAAGAGAAGATCATTGCAAGGAAGGCCAAGAAACATGGAGTTATTTAGATTTTATCATGTAAGAATGAATTTATTTATGGTTCATATATAAAAGAGTTATGTTGTTCATGTCCTTCATTGTCCTTCCTTGCAGTATATGACTATATAACACATAAATACATTGCAAGGAAGGATAGGGGAGGACACGAACAACATAATTATTTAGTTTTTCCTTTAAAAACAAGCACTCCTTTGAACAAAAAAATATTGAAATTTGGTTGGTCTGATTGTAAATAGTAAAGAAATACAAGTACAAAATAGTCATAAGTAGCCATCATTGCGTGGAAAGAAAACAAACAATGTTGAAACATATTAATATACATGTAATCAAGGCTTTTAAAACTGGTTGAGGCGTACGCCTCAAGGCGTGCCTCAAATTGAAGCAGTCAAAAAACACTTATAATGTGTCGCCTCTCAGGGTGAGAGTGGCACGCACACCTCAATCTAGTGAGGCAGCAAGAATCGGGAAAAGTAGGGTGATTCAAATTGAAGCCTATGAGGCGTTTAGAGGGTTTTTTTAATTCTTTGTTTGACTTTTTGACCATATATAACATTAGAAAATAACAGGACATCTTTTTTGCCATAATTTCTTCTGGCTGCTATTTACTCTTACCTATTTTCTCATTTTTATTTCTCCCCTATTAACAAAATTGAACCTTTTCTTCAATTCAGAGTTTATAATTGACTTTGCTATCCATTTTTGCATTAAAATCCAAAGTTGTTGATCACTCTCCTCCCGCTGCTTACTTGTTCAGTTGCTGATTTGCTTCAAATTGAAGGTAAGAACTAAGAAACGATCTTCTGCAACATTGCAACTTAAGCTTTCTTGACTAGTATACACTTAATATAATTTTATACACTTATCTTATGCTTAATTGTCGTGTATGTGTATTTTCTTTACACTTAGCTTTACAATATGTTTTTTCTCCATCTAATTTTTTGTTTTCTCATTTCACTGCAAATTATTTATTAAGTTCTTTGACTTAGAATGGCTTCTAAAGGAGCACGAAAAGATCCAACATGGAGACATAGTGGATAGACAGAAGTACCTGGAGAGGGTGGCAAAAAAACCTACAAATACCTCAAGTGTAAATTTTGTAGCAAGGTCATTAACCGAGGGGGAGGGGGAGGGGGGTTAAAACGAATGAAGGAACATCTTCATTAATATTATATGTCACCTATTATGCCACTTGTGTAAATGTGCCCAACAACATAAATGATTAAATCTCCCTATTCTAATAAATCAATATGTTTATTCTCCTATTGACAAGTGTCACACTATTAGAACTCTTCATTAATATTAAATGTCACCTATTATGCCACTTGTCAACCTATTAATTATTACTTTCAAATTTTAAATTTTAAATTTCTCACTCTAATTACATTAAATTAATAATTGGTACTCCCTTTTAACTTTCAACTTATAAATTTTTTCACTATAATTATATTAAATTAATAATTGATTCTTCCTTTTAAATTTCAAATTTTAAAATTTATCACTATAATTATATTAAATTAATAACATTAGATTAAAAAATAAAATAAAATTATTACGTATTATAAGGTGATATAACTTCACATATTTATTTAAATCAACGATTATAATTTTATATAACTAAAAAATATATTTTTAAGTAGCAATTTATTTAAAATAATTGATTAATCATTTTAATCTTTTAATATGAAAGTTTAATTAATTTTATAACTGTGGTTCACACGGGCTATAAACTAGTACAAAATATCAAAAAGCATTTTAAGATATGAAATTCACTAATCAACGTAATTTTGAGGAAAATATGGGATGTGGATCATAATATATGAGCAATAGCAGTACTGATGATGCTACATGTGCAAAGTCTTGTCCTAGTGTTTGCACTAAGGGTGTTAGAGGCCCGATAGACTGATATACGGAGATTCTGAATGATGATGAGCAAGGTACACTACAAGTTGAGAAGATGACACCATCAAAGGCTGAAGAACACCACAACAGAGTTTTCTTGGATATTGGGTGGTGCTTTTATGAGAATGGGATGTCATTTAATATTGCATCGAGTCTGACATTTGTAAATATGGTGCATTCAATTGGTAATTATGGTTGTGACTTAAAACCTCCTTCAGCACACGAGTTGAGGACTTGGATTTTAAACGAAGAAGTCAAGAGAACCACTACATTTGTTGATGACATAAAAGCTACATGGAAGCAAAAAGGGGGTTTCTTTGTTATCCGATGGATGGTCCGATATTAGACACAGAAGCCTCATCCACTTTTTTGTGAACAATCAATATGGTATAGTATTTTTGAAAATTGTTGACGCGTCTGATTGCATAAAAAATGCATAGAAGATGTTCGAGTTACTTGATGATGTTTCCAGGAAATCCGTGAAGATATTATCATTCAAGTGATAACAGTTAATGCAAGTGCATATAAAGACATTGGTACCTTGTTGATGGAGAAACGAAAACATTTATATTGGACTCTATATGCTACCCATTGCATCGATTTGATGCTTCAGAAGATTGCGGGTTGCCACAAAACAAAAATTCTTTACTTAAGGCCAAAAAAGTAAGCAATCTTATTCATAACCATAAGTGGGTTTTTGAGCTTAGCAAGAAAGTTTTCAAAGAAATATCTTCTTTGATTGGCTGCCACCCGATTTGCAACTGCATTTTTGACATTAGAAAGCATGTATGAGCTGAAGCAACCATTACAACAGATGTTCATTTCAAGTGAGTAGTCAAATTGTACTTGGGACAAGAAGTTGGATGGAATATCTTTCAAGGAGATTGTCATGGATGAAGTTTATTTTTGGCCTAGTGTGGTTTATTTAATTAAAACCACAAAACCTATGGTTCATGTCTGAGACTTGTTGGTGATGAAATGGAACCGACAATGGCTTATATTTATGGTGCAATGGAGGAATGCAGGGAAAAGATTTCCAAATTTTTTTATAGTGATGTGGCTTCTTACAAGGATATGTGGGACATTATTGATGAAAAATAGGAGAATCTAATGCACCGTGACTTGTATGTAGAGGCTTATTTCTTGAATCTGTGCTATAGGTGGAGTCCCAATGTTTTCCCGACATCCCGAGATAAAAATGAGGTTGTATAGGTGTATGGAAAGACTATTGGATCAAGAGACTATTGAAAAAGTTGATTCACAACTCGATGACTTTAAGTACAATAAAGGGTTGTTTGGATATAATGCTTTTTTGACATCACACCTTAAACGTCTTCCTAGTATATACTAAACTTATAACTATATATACATTTTTCAATTATTATTAAATAATATACTAATATGTTTTTTCATTTATTTATGTAGTTGAATGGTGGGATAACTTTAGAGAGAGTGTGCCCAAACTTATGATGTTTGCCATAAAAATATTGGGTTTGAGTTGTTCCGCTTCAGCTAGAGAACGAAATTGGAATACTTTTAATCAAGTACATACAAAGCGAAGGAATCAGTTGAGTACGAGTAAAATTAATAGCTTGGTGTAAATTATGTATAACAAGAACTTGAAGCAAAATTTTGTCTCAAAGAAGAAGCTAGGAGAAGGTGATGATCCCTTACTTGTTGAGGAAGTGCCATCTGATGATGAATGCCTAGCCGACCCAAATGACGAAGATGATGTAAATGGTAGAGAAGTTGTAACATGTGAAGAAATTGCAACATAAGTTCGAACAGGTGTGAGTTCTAGGTTAAAGAGGAGGAAGGTTGTTGAAGTAAATCAAAAATATGATGAGCTCGATGGTCACATGGAAGATGATGATGCCCTTCGTTTATGTTGATTTTTCTTTATTTGAAGACTACTATGCTTTTGCTTTTACTAATTTGGCCTGATTTGAAGACTAATATGAATTTTAATCTGTTTTTACATTTGGGATGATGACATTATGGAAGACTATTTATGTTTGAATTTGGACGTTAGTATGGTTTTTACAATTAATATAATATATTATTATTTTTTTATTCCGACTCGAGGCTTACACCTTGGTTCACCTCAAGGATCGAATCAATATTTTTGGATCTCTCCCTGTCATCGGCGCCTCAACGTCCGGTCAGCCCTTCTTCTCCGGCGGGGTCAAACGTCGGCAGGGACTGGGCCTCATTTTTCATCTCTCATCTCGCTTTCTCCTGTTCAAGTTATTGTTCGTTAGGGTGATCACTCCTGTCTCGATTATGGGACGATATTTTTATTTGGATATTCTGATTGCAATTATTGTTTCATCCAATGGCCTCTGGACAATCCAATTCTTTGATTGGTGAGGGGCGGAAAAAGAATAACAATTACATCCAGAAGACGTCCAGTGAAAGAGTCGATGCATCAATTAGGTCTGTGTCACACTCGTTCTACATTACAAATTTCCCAAATTACATTATCCATTCTGATATATGGCGAGCATGTTCTCGGTTTGGAAAAGTTTGTGATGTTTATATCTATCACACCCCAAAACCAGAACGGCGGAAACGTTCTGGGGTGGATGACGTCATGTCAAGTATCACAACATATGGAGTATAGTAATCAAAGTACAATAACCATTGCATTAATAGTAGTAGTTTTACATAAGTTACATTTAATAGAGACTTCAAAGTAATACAGAAACTAGTATAAATGCAGCTCGGTTCTAGGCTGGCTTCACAAAAGCTCCCGGGTGTACATGTCTATTGCTGACCTGAGAATACAAGTTATTTTGAAAGCGAGTATCAATATTTTTATAAATGCTGGTGAGTTCATAAGTATTTAGTGTCATTTGTGTCAGTAAGCATTTTATTCAAAATAAGTTTATGAAAAGTAGTAGTTTAGAATCTACGGTGTATTAGCGTCCTTTCCAGAAAATCCTATATTTTCTAAATAAAGGCAGTCTTCTACCAAGACTCGACAGAGTTATGTTTTAAAGAGTAATTTTCCCTTAAACACTATCATTACCAAATACGGTATTTGACTTTAAAGAAAGTAGGAGAATATTACTAGTAAAAATACTAGGGAAAAATAACATATACCTCAGCAGAATTACTGTTGACTAAGGCAAAAGAAATCATAGACTCCAGGAGAGTATCGACTGAATGATACGCCTGGCTCAGTCTAACAAAAGGAAACACAGACACCAGACGGTATCGAATGTACGATACGGCTAGCAAGGTCTAAAACAAAGAAACACAGACCCCAGACAATATCAAATGAACGATACAACTAGCAAGGTCTAAAACAAGGAAATACAGTGATAAATCTTGTTACCTTAAGGCCATGAATTATAAGGTAAACATGGAGATACTCGTAACCATACTGATTGACAGTAGAGAACTTGACGCCCTGCAAGCGTCAGAATAAATATGACATTTGTCACCCCTTGGCTTGGTAGGCCGTGGATTGTAGCTAGCAGTCAGGGTGCGAGAGTGTCAGTCCCATATAGATCTATACACACGATGCCCGCTCTCCCTATAGGAGACTCTGGTTACCAACATGACAACGGGGAAATCCGTGTCCTGAAGATGCATCTCGTATAGTGAATTCTGATGTAGGTACTGGACTAACGATAGAGACTCACAAATGAACTGACTCCTTTGGAATTCGCGTACTAGAAAGAGTAAATAGAGCTTCCTAACTATTCCTATAATAGTTACTAGTGTCTTTGATCTATGAATGATGAATGGAATGATGGCCTTGCTACCCAAGGGAAATGAACTGGCCGATGTAAACCTTTATGTCTATACATGTATACATGATATATAACTAATGTTTAAACGACCTTCGAACGGATATCCGATACCCACCAGACCACATCCCAACGAGGAAAAGGAAATAGGGCGAACTAGCCTTCCTAAGTCTTTTAAACATTATTTATATAACTAAACAAGTACAGGCATGCATTTAAAGAAGCAGAAGTATAGAAGTATAGAAGAAAACTTTGATGAAAACTTTGGAAAAACCTTTAAACAAAAGAAATTTACGACTTGAAGTCAGTTTGTAAAACAAGTTTGAAAAACGTTCATAAACACGTTTAGAATATAAGTTGATAAAACAATATAAGTAAAGAAAACCTTTATTTAAAACACTATTGTAATTGGTTTAGAAGTAAAACATACAGCACGAGATACATTTTGAGAAAAGATTTAAACAAGTAAAGACGTTTTGGAAAACCATCTATAGTATTATACTTGGTAAAACAACTGAAAGTGTGATAAATCCTTTTGCATTCGGGTTATCAATCACATATGATTGATATGATAACTAGCATGTTTTAACTTGTATCCCCCCCATAAAAGCATTTAAAAACATTTAAAAGGTTAATTCAGGGGTATGAACTCACCAGTTGTAAGTGGATCGGGCGGAGGTGCTGGTTGGGTGCTTGGTGTCAAGTGAAGACTTGAACACACTTAGTGACCTAATAACATATGATGACATATGTTTACATACAATTAGTAATTATAATACTAATTTAAACACGTAAACGCATCCTAATATTCCCAAAACACTTTGGTCAAGTGCTAGGAGGCTATTGGGTTGCAAATAAGGGAGTGTATGGCCTAGTTAGGGAGTTTACTCTTCAAGAGTAAACTCTTTATAGATTTTACGGCCCAAAGACCATATCCCCATGAGTTTACGGCTGTAAACTCATGGGTGGTGTGCTTTTGGATATTTCAAGGTCTTATATCACTCATAGAATTAGGCTAGGTTTAAATATAGGGCATATGAAAGGGTTAAGGCTCCAAATGGACCATTTTAGGGAGTTTACGGCCCTAAACATGGCGTTTACGGCCATAAGCTCTTATATGCTCATTCCTTTGGTGTATTAAGGTCTTAAATGGTAGAGAATAAAGTTCTATGCGTTTTTCCAAGCCATATAGGGGAGTTAGGGCGTCATTTGGCTACTTTTTGGGAGTTTACGGCCCATAAACTCCAGATTCCATGGTTTAATTGATGTTTAAAGCCCCTACTTCGTTTGTGGTTGATTCTAGACATTTTCCCAAGCCTTAGGAGGTGTTTGAAGGCAATTCTAACACCTTAAAGGGTGTTCACGGCCCTTGAAGAGGGGTTTACGGTCCAAGAGTGTTCTTGGGCCGTAAACTCATGTTTACTCTCCAAAATGCAAGGTTTTGGTGTCCTAAGCTCGTATGTGTTAGTCTAGAAGTCATATCTAAGCCCTAGGAGTAGTTTAGAGAGGTTGTGGGGCTTCAAAACCCCACTTATGGGTGTTTACGGTCCAAGAGTGTTCTTGGGCTGTAAACACATGATTTGGCCCCTATTTGATGTCTTAAACACGAATTTGCATGCTAACTAAGCTACACAACAAGTTAGGATAGATTACTTACTAGTTTGGGGCTCGAAACTGGCGTTTTGGATCGAAAGTAAGTTGTAGAGAGAGAGTGTAGAGAGAGAGAGTTGAAAGTCTCAAATGGACTCCACTCACCCTTATATAGGGGTTTAAGTTGGTGGCTCAGTGGAAATCTACCTGATACTGACGTTAAACGGGGTTTTTGGTCGCACCCGATTAAATGGTCATATTTTGACTTTGTTGAAACTAAAACTTTTCAAGGGATTAATGAGGGTGTTTCTAATTTGTTTCAACCCTTACTAAGTCATTATAAAAGTCCCAAATTAATTAACCTCTTCCAAAAGGTTAACAGACAATTAATAAAGCGGGTTTTATTAACGGAAGTTGTGGTTAAAATGACGGGATAAATTTCGGGTTGTCACAATATCTCCAAAAAGTTGTCACGTATGGGGAAACGGTTTGGTTTTGTCAGATTTTCGGGTAATGTTAACATTGATCGAATGATCAAGAACCTTTGTGAATTGTGGTTCGGGTATCACAAGATGTTTGCTTCTGTCCCTCGTAATCATAGGAAAGAGTCTAACGTCTATAAGGAACCAACAAAGGTAGAGAAGAAACAGGAGAATCTTCCTGTTTCATACGCAAATGCAGTAATAGGTGGTAAAAACCAGGAACCTCCAGCCGACAGGCAAGAATCAGCCATAGTTCTTGAATCTGGGAATTTTGTTATTGATGATAAAAAATTAGCCTGTTTAGATAAGGCCCGTGATTTCAGTAGTCTTCGTAATCTGGGAATGTTGTGTCACGATGAAGGTTTTGATGAATTTATTATCCGTTATTTGGGTGGCTTGTGGGTGATGTTTGAATTTAAATCTAAAGAAGCATGCAAAAATTTCTTGAATAATGATGCAGTTAATCATTGGGTCATTGAAAAAAGAAAGCGGGACAAAAATTTTGTGCCATCTGATCGTATTGTATGGGTTGATGTAGAAGGCCTTCCCCTACGTGCTTGGAGTAAAAATTCTTTTAGACATATCTTGGCCAAATGGGGTTCAATTGCCCATCTTGATGACAACATTGGAGAAGATGTATACAAATCACGTATTTGTATCCTCACCTCCTTTCTCGAAATAATTTCTGAAGTTATTAAAGTTAGTATTGACGGTGAAATATTCCCCATTCATATCAAAGAAGCCCCCGGGTGGAATCCCACATTTGTATGCGAGTTCAACAAAATTTTTGATAACGATAGTGTTGATGAATTTCATAGATTTGAACAAGATCACGAGGGTAGTAATGGTTCATTAAGTGATAAGGAAGATGTATCACTTGATCCTTTTGGTATTTTTGATGTTATGAAAAAATTGTATAATGAAGAGTTAAGGCTACAATTACATAGGGTACACAAACACTCTTGGACCGTAAACTCCTCTTCAAGGGCCGTGAACACCCTTTAAGGTGTTAGAATTGCCCTCAAACACCTCCTAAGGCTTGGGAAAATGTCTAGAATCAACCACAAACGAAGTAGGGGCTTTAAACATCAATTAAACCATGAAGAAGTAGTTTACAGCCGTAAGCTCTTATATGCTCATTCCTTTGGTGTATGAAGGTCTTAAATGGTAGAGAATAAAGTTCTATGCGTTTTTCCAAGCCATATTGGGGAGTTAGGGCATCATTTGGCTACTTTTTGGGAGTTTACGGCCCATGGACCAATCCTAGGGGGGTTTATGGCCGTAAACTCCTAAGCCCATGGTTTGATTGATGTTTAAAGCCCCGACTTCGTTTGTGGTTGATTCTAGACATTTTCCCAAGCCTTAGGAGGTGTTTGAAGGCAATTCTCACACCTTAAAGGGTGTTCACGGCTCTTGAAGAGGGGTTTACGGTCCAAGAGTGTTCTTGGGCCGTAAACTCATGTTTACTCTCCAAAATGCAAGGTTTTGGTGTCCTAAGCTCGTATGTGTAAGTCTACAAGTCATATCTAAGCCCTAGGAGTAGTTTAGAGGGGTTTGGGGCTTCAAAACCCCACTTATGGGTGTTTATGGTCCAAGAGTGTTCTTGGGCTGTAAACACATGATTTGGCCCCTAGTTGATGTCTTCAACACGAATTTGCATGCTAACTAAGCTACACAACAAGTTAGGATAGATTACTTACTAGTTTGGGGCTTGAAACAGGCGTTTTGGATCGAAAGTAAGTTGTAGAGAGAGAGAGTGTAGAGAGAGAGTGGAAAGTCTCAAATGGAATCCACTCACCCTTATATAGGGGTTTGAGTTGGTGGATCGGTGGAAATCTACCCAATACTGACGTTAAACGGGGCTTTTGGTCGCACCCGATCAAATGGTCGTATTTTGACTTGGTTGAAACTAAAACTTTTCAAGGGATTAATTAGGGTGTTTCTAATTTGTTTCAACCCTTACTAAGTCATTATAAAAGTCCCAAATTACTTAACCTATTCCAAAAGGTTAACGGACAATTAATAAAGCGTTTTATTAACGAAAGGTGTGGTTAAGATGACGGGATAAATTTCGGGTTGTCACATCATCCCCCCGTTAGAGGGAATGTCGTCCTTAAATTTGGGCTTAGGCAAGGAGGTGGCATAAACAATCACGTAGAGGTATGATGGCACTTCCTATTTGGTTGCTCCTCGCACTCCCTAGTGAACTCTGGCATATCCTTGGCGTTCTAACAACCTTCACTTACGGGATGCGGATTCTGATTTGGTCAGTTAGTGATTCCTACAGGTGCGTCTACGAAGTTAGGGTTCTCAATGGTTTCTATCAAGATGAGTGGGATACAAAGAGAGACGTCAGGCAACTCTTTTCAAGTATAAGAAGTGGATTGACTTGGGGTGAAACTTGAAAGAAATTTCCGATGGTATTCGTGGTCTGACGAGGGTTGGACCAATCTTTGTAAAGAATCTCGGATGGTCCTAAGCTCTTGGAAGGGTAGAGCTTTTCAGTACTTTGAACGTAGTGTACTTCTATAGCGAGATCATCACTGGCGTGATCGCCATTCTGAAGTTCCAAACGTTCTCTCATACTGGGAGTGTAGTCCTTCAGGTTGGGTCCTAGAAAGCGCGAGTTGTCCTTGGATTCGTGTTTCTTATCGATTGGATTTCAGAGGTTTTCTGGATCATCGGGTGAATTAGATGTCTACGAGTATTTGTTTGCTGCAGGGGTCTATCTCAACCTAGTGCGAAATGAACCTGCACTTCTGGTCCTTGATATTTCTCTAACGGAAACTCTTAGGGTTGGCGAGATAGGGTTTCAACCAGACGATTGTTTAGAAGGTTTTTAAACTTTTCATCATCGTCTAGTCGACGTTTTCACCATATGATTCCTAACGGGAAAGAATCATGCTCTTACTTGTTTGGCTGTTTCATGAATAGCATTCCCTGCTCAGGACTAACTCAATCCTTAGAGATTTTCTGAAGTGTTAGACCAAATCGGGAGGTGCTTCTACTATTTCTGCACGAGATAGTATTCGTGGAACACCTAGTAGTCTAATGAATCTCTACGACATGTCCTATTCTCTATGGCGTTGGTTTATTTCAGTTGCAGAAAGCGCGTGCTCTTGTATAACCCATCGACTAACACCTAGACTGGTGTCAAGTCTATAATCTCTTTGGGATTTGGGTTATAAGGCTTAATGGAACCTACTTTTGCACTTTAATCAAGTATTCTTGGCTACGGAGGTTATCCTGTGGTTCTTGGCATTCTAGTGTTCACTTCGCAGAATGCAGTCTATCGTCTACAGGGCGACGGTGACTTCTTCCATGTGAGGGGGAGGCGGAGTGTCTTAGGCACTACTCGTCAGTAATGGGGAGGACAAAATGCCTGAGTAGTGCGAGCATCTTCTGCAACTACTCTTCCGGTGGTTCTGAGTTTTCCCGATCAAGGTCAAATCTTGTGAGTATAGGGTTCCGTCACTCGGAACTTTAATCTCCTCATCCACTCTTCTTAGAGTTTAACTTATCGCAGCTTCCAGGGTTTCCGGGATACTCGCTGAGATGCTTAATTCATGGGATTAAGCGTGAATGGATGGTCGTAGTCAATGTCCTTAACTCTTACGACTCAGATTTCTTTACCAACTAAGGGTGTTAGCTACTATGTTGGCTTAACCGGGATGACAACAAATTCCGGATTTGTGGTCATTATAGTAGCTCAACCCGTAGTGGTTCTCTTGACTCTAGCTCCCATTCCATGGGATAGGATGAAGGGTTTTACTATGAAGTTCGTGGTAGAGCTCGTACTTGGCTTAACCACTAATACTTGGTGTATGCAAGCCGTATATAATTGAGGTTGGCAGGATGTTCAGTTGTGCGACTCCACCCCAGACCCACAACCCAACGAGGAACAGGGAATAGGGAGGAAGCACACATCTTAAATCTTTTTTATCTCAATTATATACCACACTTATGCATATACTCAGTTATAGTAGTCAGTCCCATGAGTTCTATCCTCTTGATTCACGAACCTAATTGCGAGGTGCTTCGGGTGGTTATCATCTTCTGGAATGCCTGTAGTGTCTTTCGCTTCGGTTTCTATCTGTCTAAGAAGGGGTTGGTTAACAGCGCGCGGTGCCCTTCTCCTGGGTACTTCGGAAGGTTTGAGATGGGAGGGACGTATGATGGATCGCATTAGGCTTTATTATTTTTAGGTTCGGAAGAACCCTAATTTGCCAAAATGGCTACGGTGAAAGTTCTTTTTACGCAGCACTAGGGATTTACACACGGTTGCACTAAGTCAAACCATGATTGATAGAGGCATCGAAGTTGGCATACATCGACATGATATAGAATGAGGGTTGATGGAGCCGTGTGCGGAATGGGCACACAAGTCCCAGGTGTCTCGAGTTTCGTCCCGTGTATCACTGTCGTGGATACTTGGACTGATAGAGTCGACGCGGAACTATAGAGGGTCCTGAGTGTTTCTGAGTAGAGTACCTTTCATGAATGGATTCTCACGAGGCCTTTCTATAATCACCTAACATATACTAGTCAGGTCTAATTAAGGTGGGGAGGACTGTTAACTGAGCGACCTCGCCCTAAATCCACAACCAAACGAGGAACAGGAAATGAGGCGGCATCACTCACTCTAGCTCTATCTATCTGAATTATACACGGCCGTAACGTATATATCTAGCCATTATAGTTTTACCTGATGAAATTTTAAATTTTATAACAGTGCTGCGACTTTCGCCTTAACGGGGAAGTAATTACATTTAGAATTAGCCTTTTAATGTTTTCGGTTAGTTATCTGAGATTGAGAGACGTACCAAAATCTACCGGTTTCCTTGATGCTTCTCCCTAAGCATTTAGAGTTAGACTCATCTTGCGCCTTTGTCATTTCCTTCGGTTAGACAGTTCTTCTTGTAGTGTCCAATCTCACCACATAGACGGCAAACTGGATTGGACCCCACATTGGTGGTTGATGTAATGAACTCAACCGGGGCTCTGCAGGTACGAGAGGTGTGCCCCTTCCTATTGCACCTAGCACAGAAGAGTTCTCGACATATACCATGATGATGGTAGCTACACTTGCTGCAGTGGGGAAGGTTTCCTAGGTATGGTCTTGTAGGTGTCGGGATGGAAGGGTTGGTAGGGGTATTGACTGTCTTAGCTCGTTGCCCTTCGGAAGGTCTTTGAGCCGAGGTACTTCCCTCTTCGTTTTTAAACTTTCTCTTCAGTGGATTTGGTTGAGTTTCTTGGGTGGCTGGGTACACAGAGGTTGGTTGCTACTGTCCATTGCTTGGATCGGAATTCCCAATAGGGCTCTTGCTAACATTGGCATTGTTAGCATTCATTTGAGCCATGACAGCTGCTACGACTGCCGAGAGTGCAGCCTGGAACGTAGCTTCATCGAATAGGAGAGTTGGTTTCTTGCGAGTGGATGGGTTACGCTTCTTCGGAGGCATGGTTTTTCCTACACGGAAAGGAACACAAGCTGATGAGAGACGATGGTTAACCCTTAGACGTATCTATCCTTACTATATTAGGCATAAATTTCCCGTGCCTCAGACATTGGTTGTCTGAGTGTCGACCTACATCCCTATGATGTAGTCCGGGTATTCAAGGTAGGAGTATGAGTATCGGAACGAAGACCGTGGGAAGAAAGGCTCATGAAGACTTATAGCTAAACACTCTCAATAGAGGTGTGGGGATCCGCTCTAATCGTATTACTTGCAATGGAAAAAGGCGATTTACCTAACACATAGTGTGAGTAGTGTAATCACTAACTCACTAAATTGTATTATATTATGGGTGTATTAGCGTGACGAACACGGGGAAAAGACACTTCTCGGGTTCCATGTACTGGCTCCCTCTGTCTACCTCGTATCTTTGACTGGGACCGGCGTTGGTTTCCTTCGGGTAGTTACCTAGGGTTCTCTTCTCCTATAGACATATTGAATTTCTACTCCGTCTTACTTCCGATTCTGACTCTGGGTGTCATCACTTCATGATGGATGACTGGAAATCTCGGAAGTTTAGGCGAATTTCTCACCATGACCCTAAAAGGTATAGGCACTTGGTGATTTCAATAGTCTCGACCTAGTTCATTTATTTCCGAATTAGAAATCTTCTCAATGAACCTCTTTTGGGTCTAAATCAACTCTTCTTTCGAATACTGAAGTGGATAGGGTTTTCTACAGGGTTTGTGTGAGAATGGAAATGTCTAAAGAATCCTAAGAGATTATTAACATTTCATTGGGTGATCCTTATAGAGTCCCGCTACAATTACATAGGGTACACAAATCATATATAGCTTAGATCCGATAGGCCTTCGAATATGTTATACTACTCTATATCCACGTTCTAGGGTGGATGACGTCATGTTAAGTATCACAACATATGCAGTATAGTAATCAAAGTACAACAATCATTGCATTAATAGTCGTAGTTTTACATAAGTTACATTTAATAGAGACATCAAAGTAATACATAAACTAGTATAAATGGAGCTCGGTTCTAGGTTGGCTTCACAAAAGCTCCCGGGTGTACCTGTCTATTGCTAAGATGAGAATACAAGTTATTTTGAAAGCGAGTATCAACATTTTTATAAATGCTGGTGAGTTCATAAGTATTTAGTGTCATTTGTGTAAGTGAATTCTGACGTAGGTACTGGACTAACGATATTCCTAGACTGGTGTCACATATGATTGATATGATAACTAGCATGTTTTAACTTGTATTCCCCCCCCCCCCCATAAAAGCATTTAAAAACATTTAATAGGTTAATTCAAGGGTATGAACTCACCTGTTGTAAGTGGATCGGGCGGAGGTGCTGCTTGGGTGCTCGGTGTCATGTGAAGACTTGAACACACTTAGTGACCTAATAACATATGATGACATATATTTACATACAATTAGTAATTATAATACTAATTCAAACACGTAAACGCATCCTAATGTTCGGATAACACTTTGGTCAAGTGCTAGGAGGCTATTGGGTTGCAAATAAGGGAGTGTATGGCCTAGTTAGGGAGTTTACTCTTCAAGAGTAAACTTGTTATAGAGTTTACGGCCCTAAGACCATATCCCCATGAGTTTACGGTCGTAAACTCATGGGTGGTGTGCTTTTGGATGTTTCAAGGACTTATATCACTCATAGAATTAGCCTAGGTATAAATCTAGGGCATATGAAAGGGTTAAGGCTCCAAATGGACTATTTTAGGGAGTTTACGGCCCTAAACAAGGCGTTTACGGCCATTAGCTCTTATATGCTCATTCCTTTGGTGTATTAAGGTCTTAAATGGTAGAGAATAAAGTTCTATGCATTTTTCCAAGCCATATAGGGGAGTTAGGGCATCATTTGCAAACTTTTTGGGAGTTTACGGCCCATAAACTCCTAAGTTCATGGTTTAATTGATGTTTAAAGCCCCTACTTCATTTGTGGTTGATTCTAGACATTTTCCCATGCCTTAGGAGGTGTTTGAGGGCAATTCTAACACCTTAAAGGGTGTTCACGGCCCTTGAAGAGGGGTTTACGGTCCAAGAGTGTTCTTGGGCCGTAAACTCATGTTTACTCTCCAAAATGCAAGGTTTTGGTGTCCTAAACTCGTATGTGTAAGTCTACAGGTCATATCTAAGCCCTAGGAGTAGTTTAGAGGGGTTTTGGGGCTTCAAAACCCCACTTATGGGTGTTTACGGTCCAAGAGTGTTCTTGGGGCGTAAACACATGATTTAGCCCCTATTTGATGTCTTAAACACGAATTTGCATGCTAACTAAGCTACACAACAAGTTAGGATAGATTACTTACTAGGTTGGGGCTCGAAACGGGCGTTTTGGATCGAAAGCAAGTTGTAGAGAGAGAGAGAGTGTAGAGAGAGAGTGGAAAGTCTCAAATGGACTCCACTCACCCTTATATAGGGGTTTGAGGTGGTGGCTCGGTGGAAATCTACCCGATACTGATGTTAAACGGGGCTTTTGGTCGCACCCGATTAAATGGTCGTATTTTGACTTTGTTGAAACTAAAACTTTTCAAGGGATTAATGAGGGTGTTTCTAATTTGTTTCAACCCTTACTAAGTCATTATAAAAGTCCCAAATTAATTAACCTCTTCCAAAAGGTTAGCGGACAATTAATAAAGCAGGATTTATTAACGGAAGTTATGGTTAAAATGACGGGATAAATTTTGGGTTGTCACAATATCTCCAAAAAGTTGTCACGTATGGGGAAACGGTTTGGTTTTGTCAGATTTTCGGGTAATGTTAACATTGATCAAAGGATCAAGAACCTTTGTGAATTGTGGTTTGGGTATCTCAAGATGTTTGCTTCCGTCCCTCGTAATCATAGGAAAGAGTCTAACGTCTATAAGGAACCAACTAAGGTAGAGAAGAAACGGGAGAATCTTCCTATTTCATACGCAAATGCAGTAATAGGTGGTAAAAACCAGGAACCTCCAGCCGACAGGCAAGAATCAGCCATAGTTCTTGAATCTGGGAATTTTGTTATTGATGATAAAAAATTAGCATGTTTAGCTAAGGCCCGTGATTTCAGTAGTCTTCGTAATCCTGGAATGTTGTGTCACGATGAAGGTTTTGATGAATTTATTATCCGTTATGTGGGTGGCTTGTGGGTGATGTTTGAATTTAAATCTAAAGAAGCATGCAAAAATTTCTTGAATAATGCTGCAGTTAATCATTGGGTCACTGAAAAAAGAAAGTGGGACAAACATTTTGTGCCATCTGATCGTATTGTATGGGTTGATGTAGAAGTCCTTCCCCTACGTGCTTGGAGTAAAAATTCTTTTAGACATATCTTGGCCAAATGGGGTTCAATTGCCCATCTTGATGACAACATTGGAGAAGATGTATACAAATCACGTATTTGTATCCTCACCTCCTTTCTCGAAATAATTTCTGAAGTTATTAAAGTTAGTATTGACGGTGAAATTTTCCCCATTCATATCAAAGAAGCCCCCAGGTGGAATCCCACATTTGTATGCGAGTTCAACAAAAATTTTGATAACGATAGTGTTGATGAATTTCATAGATTTGAACAAGATCACGAGGGTAGTAATGGTTCATTAAGTGATAAGGAAGATGTATCACTTAATCCTTTTGGTATTTTTGATGTTATGAAAAAATTGTATAATGAAGAGGAACTTCAAAAATTAACCAAGTTGCATAAGGTTTCATCTCAGGGGCAATATCAGAATTCTATCCCAATTAACGAAGATTCAGTGTTCCAGGAACCTTCCCATGGTGCTTCTCCTGGTACAATTCATGTTAGTTAACAGAACCCCAGTTATCATGATCAAGAATTACCTTGCCCGCAAAATGAAGTCAGGCCGACAACATCTCAAGATGCTCCTGTTGCTGCCAAAATTGCGACAACAACCAATGTTGCTGCCAAAAATGCGACAACAAAAGCTGGTGATGTTCCGGATTCGATTTCGATAGCATCAACCCCGTTTTTCTCATCTAACCTTCGTAAAATTTATGAAGATAATTAGAACACAGTGGGTGAGAATGAGGGTATTCTCGGAAATTATTTGTCTAACGACAAGGACCACATTAATCTGATGGGCTTTTCTATAGGTTATGGTCAAGTCTCGGGCATTAAAACTTCTGAAGAAGATCTTTCGCATCCCCCGGGATTTTCAAATCAATGTTTTTCGTTTTTGGAAAATTAACAAAGCAGTTCATGTGATATTGAAAAAAATAATTCATTTCTTAATGAATTAAAAAAAAACATTGCTATGGGAGAATCGTTGGGGTATAATATGGATGGATGCATGGATCGGGTTACAGAGATTTTACAAGGACACGTTTAAAAGCAAGTTCCAAATTGAATTGCTTATCAATCAATATCCAAGGGGTGTCCTCCTCTGCTAAGAGGATTTGGATAAGAAAATTTGTGTACTCGTCATAAAATTAATTTTTTTAGCTATTTAAGAAACTAAGTTGGAGAGTGTTGACTTAGTTATGGCTAGATCTTTTTGGGGTAATTCTTCATTTATGCATGCTTTATGTCCTTCTCATGGAGCTTCCAGGGGTATTCTAGCTATTAGGGATGTGGATTTGATTTCTCATAGTCATGTATCCGTTCATGATGGTTTTGTTGTTATTGAAGTAGTTTGGGTTCGTTCGGGCCTCCAAGTGAACTTTATTGTTGTTTATGCTCCTCAAGGATTAAGTAAAAAAAGACTTCTTTGGATTGATATTTATAATTTTATATCTAATTCTTTAGGGGAATGCATTATTATGGGTGATTTCAATGAAGTTAGGGATGAATCCTAGAGAATGGGGTCGAAATTCTATACGTCTTCTGCAAGAGTTTTTAATGATTTTATTAATTCTCTTAACCCGGTGGATGTACCTTTGGGTGGTCCTAGATTTACTTGGAGCGATAAATGGGGTTCCAAATTTAGCAAGCTTGATAGATTTTTGGTTACGGAGGGTTTTTTTGGAGTTTTTTCCTCACCTTTCAGCTATGGTCTTGGATAAGAATATTCCGGATCATCGCCCTATTCTTTTATTAAAGCATCGGGTGGATTATGGTCCGACACCTTTTCGAATATTTCATTCTTGGTTTGATATGAGGGGTTCGATGATATAGTTTGGGAGACTTGGGCTACCTCGGTGGTGGAGTTGGAGTTAACTAACCCTTGGGTTATTTTTAAGAAAAAATTACAGTTTCTTAAATTTAAACTCAAGGAGTAGAACTCTAAACACCAGGACATGGCTGCTAGTAAAAGGAAGAACTTGCAAGATTTAGTAGAGTCTATTGATATTAGGCCATGGAGGATGAAGGCTCAGCTACATTGAGAGAGCAAAGAGTTTCTTTATTAAAGGAGATTTCAGATCTTGATCATTTAGCTCAAGTTGATCTTGCTCAAAAAGGTAAAATTCAATGGGGCATCGAAGGGGATGAGAATTCTAAATTTTTCCATGGTATGCTTAGGAGACAAATAACTTTTCGTGGCTTGATGATTGATGGCATGTGGGTGGATAATCCAGGCATGGTCAAAAAGGGGTTTCATGATTATTTTCAATCTTTATTTTAGAAGAGTTCCTCATAGAGACCAGTTACAGATGGTGCGCTTTTTAGTTCTTTATCCCAACTGAAGGTTGATTACTTACAATCTCCTTTTTCTTTTTATGAGATTAAAAGGGTTGTTTGGGACTGTGGGTCTACTAAAGCCCCTGGCCCTGATGGTTTTACTTTCAGATTTTTAAAGAGATACTGGGATCTTGTTGCTACTGATGTTAAGGCGTTTGTTCATCATTTTTTTCATCATTCAGTTATCATTAAGGGATGTAATGCCTCGTTTTTCACCATTATCCCTAAAGTCAGAGATCCAAAGACTCTAGAAGATTTTAGACCCATTAGCCTCATTGGTTGCCAGTATATAAAATTATTGGCAAACTTTTGGCAAATCATCTTTTGGAGGTTATTCATAGTGTTCTTAGCCTTGAGCAATCTGCTTTTATTAAAGGTAGACAGATCCTGGATGGCCATTTTCTTCTTAATGAATTGGTTGCTTGGAGCAAGTCTTCCAAAAATCCTCTTATGTTTGTTAAGGTTGATTTTGAGAAGGCGTATGACTCCTTATCTTGGGATTACTTATTAGAAATCATGTCCATTATGGGATTTGGGTCTAAGTGGTGTCGGTGGATTAAGGAGCTTTTGTCGACAGCTAGAGCATCTGTGTTGATTAACGGTTCCCCAACTGATGATCAAATTCATCTTGGATTGAGACAGGGTGATCCACTTTCTCCTTTTCTTTTTATTCTGACTATGTAGGGTCTCCATATTGCTTTGATGAGGGTCCGATCTGAGAATGCTTTTAGAGGGGTTTCTATTTCTGGGACAGAGATTTCTCATCTCATGTATGTGGACGATGTTATGTTGGTCACTCCATGGGATCCTGAGAATGCTAATTGTCTTCTTCGTATCCTTAGATGTTTTTACTTCGCTTCAGGTTTTAAAATCAATTTACTTAAAAGTAAATTGATTGGTGTGGGAATTTCCTATTCACAAGTTCTCGAGGTGGCTAACAAGATTGGTTGTGCTGCTTCCATGTTTCCTTTTTTTCATCTTGGTATCCCGGTGGGTCAGAATATGTCGCGAAAGTCCTCTTGGGTTTGTTTGATTGATAGATTTCATTCGAAGGTATCCACTTGGAAGGCTAAGTGCCTTTCGTTTGGAGGCCACCTTACTTTGGTAAAGTCTGTCTTGGGTTCGTTAGGGAGTTACTGGATGTCTGTTTTCCTTGCTCCTCAATCGGTTTTGAAGGAGCTTAAAGGAATGAGGGCGAGATTTTTTTGGGGTGCAGACAGGGATGATAGGTGTATGCATTGGGTTAGATGGGATAGAGTTTTATCCTCCAGGGATGAAGGTGGATTGGGGATTGGCACCCTTTTCTCTTTCAATAGGGATATGGTTTTTCGGTGGTGGTGGAGGTCTTTTCATTTCCCTAACCTTCTATGGGTTAGAGTGATAAAATCTATTTATGGTTTGGATGGTGCTTGTAGGAATTTGAGATTTCCAAATTCTGTTCAAATTCCTTGGGGTGGGGTTATTCGTATGCTCTCCCACTTTCGTCAGAAGGATATTGATCTTCAATCTCTTTGTCCTATAAGAGTTGGTGACGGTACTCGCACTTC
This sequence comes from Lactuca serriola, assembly GCF_051521515.1. Classification (NCBI taxonomy): domain Eukaryota; kingdom Viridiplantae; phylum Streptophyta; class Magnoliopsida; order Asterales; family Asteraceae; genus Lactuca; species Lactuca serriola. The sequence continues at coordinate 67,082,497 of NC_136414.1, forward strand.
TTTTTGGCATGATGTTTGGTAGGATCATATGCCTCTTTCTGCTTCTTTCCCTAGAATCTATGCGTTGGATTTTCATAAACATGTTTCTGTCAAAGACAGGCTGTCCATGGGATTGGGGGTTAATACTCTTAGACGGGGCCCTAGAGGTGGAGTGGAACAGGAGCAATGGAATAAATTTATTGGTCTTTTGCAGGATTTCCATCTAAGACCGATCCCAGATAGACTAGGTTGGGTTAATGATGTGTCAGATACTTTTTCCATTTCCTCGGCTCGAAAATTATTGGATGGTATTATGCTTAGCAACGGAGGTATTTCTACTCATTGGAATTATTGGGTTCCAATTAAGATTAATGTTCTTATCTGAAGGATTAGATTATCTAGTATCCTTACTAGAGAGTTCTTTATTATAGGGGTATTATGGTGGATTTCATCCTTTTTCCTGTTTGCTCGTCTACTATGGAGACTGTGGAACATATTTTGCTAATTGCTCGGAGTAGATTGCCCTTTGGACCTGTATTGCGATCTGGTGGGGTGTCAATTGTCCTTCTCAGTTGAATGTGAATTCTCTTTTCAATTGGGCTGATTCTACTACATGGAAATTTGGTGTGCGTAAAGCTTTCGATGCAGTTATCTTGACTACTTTTTGGTGCATTTGGAATTTCAGGAACAGTGTGATTTACAGAGCGAATACGCCTAAGAAATCTTTGATTTTGATGATGTTGTTCATAAATCATATGTTTGGATTTCTAGTAGGTGTAGTAAAGCCAAGATTAGTTGGTCATATTGGCTTCATAATCCTATTAATGCTACTAAGTTGATGTAATTCTTTTTCTAGCGTCTTGCTAGCTTATAATATTCCGCCGTTCCAAAAAAAATAATAAAAATAAAAAAAAATTAATTAAAACCTTGCATGTAATGTAATTATCCATTTTTATGGAGAAACTAATTTTCGATACATATGTATTGCAATCTCTCATTTTTTTATGGCGAGATTAATAAAAAAAAAATAAGAAACAATATGAGAACATGATTCCATTCCAACACACTGGAATAGTCTACCTAAATCGAAACTGAGAGTATTATGCAACCCAATCAAGTTTACGTTCACACGCAACATCGAACATATATCTGTGGTGAACGATCTTTCCACTAAACATATTATATTATTTTTTCCTTTAGGACCATCAGGTGCACCAAGTAAATTTTTATGGGTTAACGTTTTCTTGACCTGTGAGGCGAACTTAATTTGCAAAAGGTTACATGCAATATTTGTACATGTTCTGAACTTTCAAATAAGTTTTTGTATTTACAATAAAAATATGTTCCTTCTTATATTAATGGATGAATATCCATAATGGGACTTATCAGAAAGAAATTTAAAATACAGCTAAAGGTTATTTTATATAAATTAGAATAAACAAGGAAAATATACATTGAGATTTCATGACAATATTGAAATTTTATAGTTTCTTATGTAGTGATATGTTAATACTCACTCCATCGTCAAGTACCAATAACACTTTCTTTAACGTTGTTTGATGTGTCATGACCCTCTTGATTACTTCTGCAACATACATTCACGTAATATGATTGCTTATATAGTTAGGAAAGGAAGAAAATTTTGAAAATATTGTGAATTTCTATTGGATGACTACATCTATTGCGTTTTATGTCTCTTTCACTTTTTTCATCCTTTCACGGTCCATCTCTAACACATACTATTTTTCTCTATCTACCTCAGCTCTTTTACAAAAAGTTGATGTTTCCATTTATAGATATGTTATGAGGATTCTTATAGGTCTAATTTTAGGGGTAAGTGAGTGTTAGTTTATACTAATCGTAAGGTTATATATGAAAGGAATATCATATGCATCAGCATTAAACACGGTTTCCAAAATTTCGATGAAACATTTTGTAACATCCCAAATCCCAGGTCAAAATTTTCATATTTAAGATAATAAAAACATTCATTTTAACAAAATTACATTCAGTCAAACCATTTTGTTCATAAAACATTATTCAGGAATCAGAGTTATAAAGAAGACAATGCGAAAACTCAAATCATAAATCTACTGATGTGTGCGTACAGTCCCTCCTTCACAACCCGATAAGTACCTACAAAATATTTAATTCATAACTATAAGCACAATGCTTAGTGAGTTCCCCAAATTATCACATAAAACACAACATAATAATCAGTTATGGGTTTTGAATAGCCCTGGAACTATCAACAGTCCTAAGTGTCACATAAAACACACAATATAAACAACTATGGGTTATCAGCAAACCTAAGGACTATCGGCAATCCTAGTGGGCTAACAGTATACCCTGTGGATTAACAGCACACCTCACGGGTTATCAACAATTTTGGGGACTTTCAGCAGTCTCATGGACTTACAGCAGTCCAGGAGTTATAGGAAAATCAGTTCACATATAGCAGTAATCAACATATAAGACCCAACTAGTCACCATATACTACCACTTAGGCAAGTATAGTGAGAATACTCACTACATGAATAGTGGCCAACACACAACAACTTACATCGGATAGACATGTACAATGAGACACCTAACTGTTGGATATAGTGTCTAAGTCCATCACTTTATTTAGTATGTACTTGACCCGACCCGACATGGTCTATTTGGGTTGCATGGCATTGCAATACTTGGATAGACAAAATGGGAGAAAGTACACTTGTGATTATTAATATATTATAAGTTCTAATATATTAATAATAGTATTATTTAATTAGTATTGATCAAGTATTAATCTAGTATTAATTTGGTGATCAAAGTGAGACTAATTAAATATATAGGGTTGATTATTACAATCATCAATTCTTTTATGGTGGATTAATGATCCATGGTTTATGGGTTTGGTTATAACCATATGGAGCTCCATGGATAGTCCATGGGAGTTACAAACCCATGGGTCATGAGAAATGAAGATTCATGACAATTAGGGTTTACATTTGTAACTCCTAATTATGACACACTATAAAAGAAACCCTATAGCATGCAAAATGGGCACTAGAGTGTTTCTAGAGAGGGCATAACTGATTTTCAAGTGTAAGAAGTATTCTCTCAAGTTATTCCAAGTTTTGTGGTGTTGTGTGAATCATTTGAGGCACAACATTTGGGGTGCTAGGCTCACAAAGTCTTGAAGGAATCCAAGCAACAACAAGGTATGTATTTCTACTAGTTTTTATGTTTTATGTAATCCCCATGCCATGCTAGTTAGGAAATAACCTTGAAAAAGAAATTTGCATGTGTATAGAGAAAACATAGATTACCATCAGTGGTATCAGAGACTTGGATTGTTTTCTGTATACTTGATACAATTTGCCAGAAAAACGTTTTTTTGGAATCTGCCAGATTACCACGAGGTGGTGACTGTATAGTGATTTTTTTTTTGTTTTTGGCCTGTTTTGGATTAGAATCATTACCACAAAGTGTTCTTGTTCTGAAAACTTGATTTTGATGTTATAGTAATGTTTATTCTCATCCAAATAAATGGTTACTATCAAAATTTCAAGTTTTATATGGTTTATTTATGATTCTTGAAATTGTTGATATGAATATTTGTTCTTATGAGTTTTAGAAGATCATAGGAATTGTTTGTAACTTGCATGGTTGGTTAATTCATGATCTTAATGGCAATGATGGTGTCCATAACTTGTCCTCAAGTTATGAATAACCAAAAGTCACTTCTTTAAATTGTGATTAAAGAACTAAAGAGGTTTTATAAAATGAAGAGTCTTCATTTTCATGAACCATTAAAACTCATAAGTTACAAATTGAAGAGATTTGGAATAGTTTCAAATCTTGCCCTCAAGTTTTGGAATTTGTAAAGTCTTACACTTTAATTCCAAATTAAATCTTTTTTTTAAGTTAAAAAAAAAATTCAAACTTTATGGACTTCATTAAATTAATTAAAGTGTTTAGTTAAAAGAGTTAATAATTCCATAAAGACATGGTTTAAGTTCAATTAAATTAAGAGTATAGTTTAATTAATAGATTAAACCACCAAGTATTTTAAATGTTTAAAATACACCCTTATACTATTATTATAATTTTAATTATATAGATATGTATAAGAATAATTCAATCTTACCATTAGTAGGCCTCATTCAAGTAGTCGGTCTAGAAGGGGGGGTATAAGGTTACTGCCTATAAAATGGCGTTTAGTGGGTGTCCACTCTCACCCACCGCTTCCTTGACTGGTGGAGGGTCGTTAGCTGAAAAAGGTAGGATAGGGCCTTAATCCTCATTAAAAGTATAATGAAATTATAAAGTAACTATACCTTAATAATTCCCACTCTTAGTTACTTTAGGAAAATGTGAATTTGGTGCTAACCCATAAAATTATACTTTGTACCTTACCCAGTCGTTAGTGGAGCGTGTGTGGTTAACCGACACACTAACAAGAACTAGTAAGTGTGGCAAGGGGTAACTTGACCTTATTATAGATCGGTGGAGCTGTGTGGCTAACCGGCACATCGATTAGGTGATAAAGTTAAGGGTACCAAGTCAATTTGTATGGTTATTCACACCTTGTTTGTGATCCTCGGCATCCCAGTCACAAACTTGAGAGGGCACAATCGAGATTCAAACATGCCATTGAAAAGTTCAATGTATCTCAAAAGATCTATGAGTTTCAAAACCAATAAAACCTAATAATAAAATATTTCGTTCTTATGGTGGAAATTGGTAAATCGTCATTTACCTACCTTCAACTATTTTATAACTTGGATTACGACATCCCTCTTCCAGTTATAAATAGGTTGTTGGATCCTAGCCTTAATATTTCATATTGGGTGTTATATTAAGGACTTTAAATCAACTAACTTGAATTTCTCCCATTATAGATGTCTATTTTAGACAGCTATGGTCTTCCCAAATCTTTAGGAACAAGCTTCCTAATGAAGATGATATCCCAAATGGCAACCAAGGTGAAAGATCAATCCCTTTGTTGTGCATTAGTGGGACTGGAAATCATACTTCACTTCCTCCACCTCCTCCAATAAATCTCCCTATCCCACAAGTTTCAAGACCTGCTAAGTTCTAAGTCACTCAATCCCTATTGGCAAACAAAGTCTATATGTGCTTAGGTCTTGGAGATTAAGTCCCATATTGACAAGTCGGGAGAGTCGGGTGTCGAAGTCTCGAGGTAGCTGGCTGCTGACTTGGTTCTTCAGTCACTCCCTGATGACAGATCACGACATGACCCTTAATGATCTTACCTATTAGCTTGATGATGTTGAAACAGCAATGATTTGGAGCATTGTTAAAGCAAAATTTAATTGGAAGATCAACTTCCCAAGCTTCCATGGACATTGACAATGGTAACATTGGAAGTCCAGAAAAACTTTCTCTTCCCAATTGAAAGGTATTGGCCATAGTCAACTCGGTTAACCAAATGGTAAAGAGAAAGGCTAAGTCTGTGTATCGTTTCTAAAGAGTCCATATGTTTCTGTTGCCAAAGGAAGGGCATTGGTTGCGAAGCTGCCAAATTTACCTAAAAGTCCATAAGGATAGTAAAGTCAAATGTTTGACTCTGCTTTAGGTAAAGTCCATTATCTAACTTTATTAAGTTTCTATTCTAAGATTCTTATTGCATGATGTGACTGGGTCACATATTGCTGTTTTAAGAATCAAAGAAGAGTGAAGAAACTTAAAGGAAGTATATGTTGATTCTGATCGTGAAGATGGATTTCGATCGCATAGTTCGATGATTAGAATTTTGTGTTGTTACTTAAGAGTTATGTTATATTGTTTAGGAATAGATAACAGCAAGTTTTCCATATGGATTGTAAGGATAAGTTTTCTGCAAAGTTTTAAAATAAAAGAAAATGGTTTTGATTTTATTTATTTTAAGTATCCTTACAATGGCATTTATGAAAAAGGTTGTTGCTTATATGTTTCCATTGATAAGCAATATCGGTAAATGGATTTGATTCTTTCATTAGTGGTAGTGTCATAATTTACCAAATAAGGAAAGATTCTCATCAACCAAGTTTCAGTTGGATAGAAACTTGGAATCATGCAAGTTGTATTGTGTGATGAATGAGAATTTTCATATTTGGTAAATTAAGACTAATTCCTTGTTCACATTCGCATGTGAGCCAAGCGAAGGACTATAGGATCGGGTACATTAAGTTATGCACTAGTCAGGTCCACCACAAAGGTAGATAAGATTATTCGTTATGATTTACTAAAGTTTAGTAAATATGGTTATGCTTACGAGTTTAAGTGTAATTCTGAAACATTGAAAAATTTCCAATGTATGGCAGAATGAATAAGAAGAATCAAATAAGGCAGAAAGATAAAAGTTTCTCCAATCTGAAGAGATGGGAGAGTACTTGTGTATTTTGTTTTATGATTATCTTAGTGATTATGGAACCATATCACAATTGATCCTCCAAGGACACCTTAGTGTGTTTGTTGCCTGAGGAGAGGAATCATGAATTATTGAAATGGTTAAATTAAAAGATAATTCATACTTCGTTGCAAAAACAAATCCTGGAGTTATACTCCAAGATTGTAACTTGAGTGACATAGTCTTTAGAAAGTTCATAACACTTGTCAAATGTAGAGTAAGATGTTTCCTATTCTTGTACATTTGAGATTGGTTATTTGTGATGTTTTGGATAAAACAAAGACCAGCTAAGACCAATAGTGAGAAGTGTTTAACTAGATAAGAATCCGCACTAGCTCTTGAATATTTGTATTGTAAGGAATGGCTCTTGACAAAGAGAATTCTTATATGTCAAGAGGACAGTGGGAGTCTAAAAGATTCTGAAATAGTTTCAAGAACTAATCAAGAGTTTTGTTAATCACTAGCCCACGACTTGAGGTTTGTAACCTATCGTGTTGACATATTCTTATTTCTGTGTCTATTCCAGTTAAAAGTTGATTATGCTTGTGAGTTCTATGAGTTCTCAATTGATTGCATAACAACCCGGAAGCAATGGTGGTCATTGTGCTACCAGGTGGCAAGAAATTAAGATTGAACAAGTTCAGTCTATATGATTTTGGATTTCTCACTAACCTTGTCTCATGATTATGGTTATCGTAAATTCACATGGATAGGAACACATACACCATAAAAATCTAAGTGTCATAAGGTTTCTCTTTGATTCATGAAAATGATGGTAAGGAAACTCTTTCACTAAGTAGATTTTGAGTAGATAGCAATTGTGAGAATGACAAAAGCTCTAAACATTATGATTACGACATCCCTCTTCATAATTGTTTTGACACACAAGTGAGCTATCTAAGGAAAGGTGTATGGTTTTGATAAAGTCTTATCAAAGAAATTGCGTATCAGAAATCTGAACTTTGGTAGAAAAGTCAATAAAGTGTTGGTTTCTAAAAGTCTAGCTGATCTCTGGATATATGTCAAAGCTAGTGGGAGCATAAGTGTTATGCTAGTAAGATAATAATCATTATGCTAGTGGGAGCATGATTATTATGTTAAGTGTTGCAAGTCAGCAACATTAATTATAGAAAACAAAAGTTTCAAGTCGCCTTGAAAAAGTTGTTTTGCTATAATTAAGGGAGAGGATTTTATACTTCACTCCAATTCTACAAGCTTCGATTGAGAATTTAATCTACTTTAGTCAAGAATATATATGAATGTTATGCTGGAATGGTTCTGATGGGTTTTGGACATAAGAACATTCCCTATGTGCACATATAACCCTATAGCTTGGATCTAGGTTTTACTAATTGAACATGCCATAATTCCAAGCCTTTCATGGCTAGATCTAAGAACAAAAAATATGAAAAGAGATCTAGAATAATACCTTGAGTTACTTTCTTGAAACCGTCTTCTTCTTGGAGCTAAGAGTCACAAATGTCACTCATCTAATGGCTTACAAACACCAACTAGCAAGAAGGTGACTTGAGAGAGATGAGGAAGAGGGAAGTCGGCTCTAGGGTTTATGTAATCACAATGGTCGCCAATTTCCTCAATCCTATGGGTCTATTTATACTGTGAGCTCCTAGGGTTTCACCCTTAAACCCTAATTGGATAACTTAGCCTCAAAGTAATCCAAATCCCTTCCCAGATAAGGCCTTGGAGGATTTCTAGGTGATCCATATCCCTAAAATCGTCCAACCCTATATCCATAAGGATTATCAGCTCAAAATACAACTTTCATACATTTGACAGTTTATACCCCTTTATTCAATTAATCTCTTTAAGTCACTAAATTAATTCCTTATTAATTTATGACTTATATTAATCAAATAATATAATTACTCATTTAATATATTATTCTTATAATATATAAATAATATCTCTTCTCTCTAAATCACCCTATCAAGTTGCTATGGTGAAGGCAACCCAAAAGGACCATGCACAATCTGGTCAAGTACTTACCAAATATAGTTACAGCCTTAGACACTAATCCAACAGTCTCCCACTTGGATAAGTCTAGTAACTATAAACGCAAACACAATCCGATTAGCAATCATAGCTCTCAAAGACGCTGTCAACTCTGATCTTATCAATAACCTGTCCTTTAGATAAGGGATCATACAGCCCTCTGTTTTGATATTGTGCAGACGATTTCATGAGACATTGTCATACTCATTTTCCAGCAACTATTTTCTCGATCTCAGATTTATTTGACATAGAACTTAATTGAACACATCAATTCAGTCCTGACCGGGTCTGGCACATAAGTTAAATCAAATCATCGAGCGGCCGTGATATCGTTTGTACCCTCTTAGAATAAAACTAACAGATAAACTTCGACTTATATGCATTTACTTATCGACTAACCAACTATACACAACAATGCGTTTTATGACATCAATTTACTGATGCGGTTTCGCATTATCAATGTACAACCAATTAGTAAATAATAAACCATATATCTAGGTTTTAAGATCATATGATATTATCGTCTTGCGATCACTCCAAAATGATTCCAGCAAGCACGGGTTTATTCCAATGCTCAAAACTTGTTCATAAGCACTCATGAACGTTGCAGCAACCCTTTGCTATGTCTAATACCATTTAGACAATCTACACACCAATTCATGACAATCTTCATTCATACCTACTTCCAATATATGAACGATTGTGGATTGTTTGAATAATTCGATTATTCTTAATAAACTTAATTATTCCGGAAGTCAAAACATGCAAAGTGAAACAATAGCTAAACAATTAACATAAGACAATAACAATACTTATAAATAATATGCCTTTATTTAATCATCAAATGTCAATTACATTTATCTATTACACGTTTCTAATACTATTTAATCTAAACTAATATCATCCTTCAGCCCAATACTCCTAGCATGCTGCAAGTGCTTAACCCTGCTAAGTCCCTTCGTAAGCGGATCTGCTGGGTTATCTTCTGATGATATCCTCTTAACGACGAGGTGTCCTTCTTCTACTCGATGCCTAATAAAGTGATATTTTCTGTCGATATGTCGAGATCTACCATGATCCCTCGGTTCCTTGGTCAAGGCAACCGCTCCTTCATTATCACAGAAAATTTCCATGGGCTCCTTTATAGCAGGCACAACTCCTAGGTCGCCAATGAAGTTCTTAAACCATATTGCCTCCTTTGACGCTTCGCTTACTGCAATGTACTCTGATTCGCACGTTGAATCAGCTACATTTTCCTGTTTGGAACTTTTCCATGTTACCGCTCCTCCATTAAGGGTAAAGACCCATCCCGACTGCGATCGGTAGTTGTCCCTATCAGTCTGGAAACTGGCGTCACTATACCCTCGCACCTTTAAGTCATCACTCCCTCCGAGGACAAGAAACCATTCCTTGGTCCTCCGAAGGTACTTAAGAATGTTCCTGACCGCAATCCAATGCGCTCTACTAGGATTCCCTTGATATCTACTGACCATGCTCAAAGTGAAGGCCACATCAGGTCGAGTACAAGTCATAGCATACAAGATCGAGCCAACTACGGAAGCGTAAGGTACTCGGCTCATCTCAGCTATCTAGGCTTCAGTACTCGGACTTTGAGTCTTACTCAACTTGGTATTACTCTGTATCGGTAGTTCTCCCTTCTTTGAGTTTTGCATACTAAAATGTTTTAGTACCTTATCTAAGTAAGTATTCTGACTAAGTCCTTTTAGTTTCTTACTTCTTTCTCTCACTATCCTTATTCCCAAAATATAGGAAGCCTCTCCGAGGTCCTTCATAGAGAAGCACTTCCCGAGCTAGGACTTTACCTCCTGCAGAGTTCGGATGACGTTTCCTATGAGCAGTATGTCATCGACATACAAAACGAGAAAGCTAACTCTGCTCCCACTAGCTTTGACATATACACATGATTCATCTTCTCTTCGTACAAATCCAAACTTCTTGACCTTCTCATCAAAGCAAAGATTCCATCTGCGAGATGCCCGCTTAAGTCCATAAATGGACTTCTCAAGCTTGCACACTCTATTCGGATGCTTCGGATCGACAAAACCCTCTAGATGAGCCATGTAAACATCCTCAGCCAACTTCCCATTAAGGAAAGTAGTCTTGACATCCATTTTCCATATCTCATAATCATGAAATGCGGCAATAGCTAGCATCACTCTAATAGACTTTATCTTCGCAATTGGTGAGAAGGTCTCATCATAGTCAACTCCGGTAGTTTGAGTAAAGCCCTTCGCAACCAATCACGCCTTGTACATGTGCACATTCCCATCCATGTCGGTCTTCTTCTTGAAGATCCATTTGCACCCAACCGTCTTACGTCCGAGCACATTGTCAACCAAATTCCAAACTTGGTTGGCATACATGGACTGAATCTCGTTGTCCATTGCCTCTTTCCATTTTGCAGACTCCGGGCCTTCCATGGCTTCCTTATAGCAATTAGGTTCATCTAGATCTATTAGTGTACTATCACTAATATACGTGTCCCCTTCGGTAGTAATATGAAAACCATACAACTAGGGTTGAACTCTAACTCTTTCGGAACGTCTAAGAGGCAATGACTCGTCAATTGGTTTAACTGGAGTTTCCTCCTCGGGTTGAGCGCCAGCGGTAGAGGTTCCTTCATCGCTCGACTCTTGAATCTCTTCAAGATCGATTTGCCTCCCACTATCTCCTTGGTTTATGAGTTCTTGCTCTCGGAAAACCTCTCTCCTCGCAACGAAGACCACATTGTCACTCGGTCTATAGAAGAGATATCCAAAGGATTTCTGCGGGTAGCCGATGAAAATACATCGCTCACTATGAGTTTCGAGCTTGTCATGAGTTTCTCGTCTTACAAAAACTTCACAGCCCAAACCTTGATATGTGCCAACAAGGGAGCTTTCCCTATCCACATCTCGTGAGGTGTTTTGGCAACCTTCTTTGTAGGGACTCGGTTAAGGATATGGGTGGCAGTCTCTAAGGCATACCCCCAAAATAAGATAGGTAGTGAATCATGACTCATCATAGAACGAACCATGTCCAACAAGGTTCGATTGCACCTTTCTACTACACTGTTTAACTGCGGTGTCCTAGGTGGCGTCAATGGTGAAACTACTCCACATTCCTTGAGATAGTCGTCGAATTCAACACTTAGGTACTCTCCTCCTCGATCAGATCGAAGCATCTTGATTTTCCTGCCCAATTGATTCTCCACTTCATTCTTGAACTCTTTAAGCTTTTCAAACGTTTCAGACTTGTGTTTGATTAAGTAAATATGTCCATATCTACTATAATCATCGGTGAAAGTCACGTAGAAGCGGTTTCCATCCTTTGTGGTGGATCTAAAGGGCCCACATACATCGGTATGTATGAGATCCAATAAACCCTCACCCCTCTCACAAGTGCCAGTGAAGGGTGACTTGGTCATCTTTCCAAGTAAACAAGATTCGCACGTGTCATCTTCCCTAAGGTCGAATGACTCAAACACTCCATCCTTTTGGAGTTGGGCTATGCGCTTCTTGTTGACATGCCCAAGACGACAATGCCACAAAGATGCCTTATCCATACTATTGGAAGAATCTATACATAACACATCATTTCCTAGGCTATCTACAACCATAACAGTCCCATAAATTCCATTACAAGGCATTGCTTCAAAGTATAAAACACCATTTAGATAAGCATAAATAGAACCATTCATATTATTAAACGAATATCTAAATCCTTGTCTAAATAAACCATGAAATGAAATGATGTTTATTTCCATATCAGGCGAGTAGCAACAATTATTTAAATCTAGACCGCATCCATTACTAAGCACTAAAGAATACACTCCAATTGTCACACCCCAAAACCAAGAACGACGGAAACGTTATGGGGCGGAGGACGTCATGTATAGTATCACAACACAGTAAATGTAAATAAGCAAACAACATCATCCATTGCATTAAATATATAATTTTAATACAAGCGTGTTCTGTACAGTTTTAGACACCAAAAATGTAATGTAAATCAAAATAATAAGATGAGTCTTGAATGCGCTCCATCTTCTCAAAAGCTGGCATCGGTAACTGTCTACTGATGACCTGAGAATACAAATTATTTTGAAAGAGTTTATCAACATTAAGTTGGTGAGTTCATAAGTATTTTAGTGTCGATGTTTGTTATCAAAACGTTTGAAAGTGTCTCAAGTGTAAGTTTGTAAAATGTATGTAAGTGTTTGTAAAAGTTTGAATCTCTCAGAAAAACCTATATTTTCTATTAAAGTAGCCTTCTACCAAGGCTTAAATGGTTCGTTTGCTCGTTGTTGTAAAAGTGTGTAATTTCCCAAGTGTAACTATCATTTAACAAAATATAGTTTGTACATTTAAAGTTTGAGTGAAATAATCACTAAAAATATTTAATGGGTAAATCCTTGTAGTACTGTAGTGTTGTATTATAGGAACTACTGTTGTACTAACTACCTTAAACCAGATTTATATCAAGGCATTATGTGATAAATTGCACCATACTATAGACTGGTAACATCGACAACGTATAGTCGAAAAATAAGGTATGACGTTTGGCACCCGCAGACCTGCCGGTCCTGCTGTAGCTAGCAGCAAGGTGTAGGATAGTCAATCCAGTATAGATCTATACGCAAACTCACACTCTCCCTTCAAAAGACTCTGGCTACAACCCGGGTCATGACAATTAAGGCATTATCCCATACAGTGGATCACAATTTTATTAACGTATTAATGTAAGTGTAATGTAATGAACTGTTCTAGCATAGTTGTATATGTTCTCTTTCTAGTATAGTAGTATATGTTCTCATAGTAATGTAATGTATTGATTCATGAATGAACTGACTCATTGTTCTAGAAATTGTAGTAGTATGATCCTGTGTTACCCCGATGGTAACTTACTGATGATGTACTGATGAGTATGAATAAAGGAGTACTTTTATGTCTATATATGCACATTTGATATATAATTAGTATTGAAACGACCTTCGGAGGGCTACCCGAAATCCCACCAGACCACATCTCAAGCGCGAAAAGGAAATAGAGTGGATGGCCTTCCTAAGCCCTTTAAACATTGCTTATATATCTATACATATATGGGCATGCAGTTATAAGAAGTATAACAAAGTTTAAATAAACGTATTTGATAAGTAAAAGAGTTTGTAAAACATTTTGAAGTAAAACAGTTTGAACAATGATAAAATCATTGGTTTTCTAGTTATTAATGTGATTAATGCAATCACATGTGATTGATTTCAATAACTATAAGCATTGAACTTGTATTCCCCCCCCCCTCCATAAAGTATTTAAAACATTTAAAAGCATTTCAAAGGTTAATTAAAGGGGTATGAACTCACTTATGGTGAGTGGTTTGGATTGTAGTGTCGGATACCGTGCTAGGTGGCAAACGGAGACTTGTTCACACGCACGAGCCTAGTTATCATATAATAAGCATATATATAACTAATTAGCCAAATAATAACTTAATGAAATAAGTTGGGACACTTAGGGACATGTAAACACTTTGTATAAGTGTTATAGGTCTGAATGGTTGCATCTAAGTGGTTATGGGACAAGCTAAAGGGGTTTAAAGCTTCCAAGAACCTTGAATAAGAGTTTACTACCCAACAAACCCCACCCTTGGAGTTTACGGTCGTAAACCCTTGAGTTTACGGCCGTGAACTCCAATCTTGGTGGTTTTGGGTGTTTTAAGGTGCTAAATGAATTCTAGAATAAGCCTAGCTTGGTGGTTTAATCCTTTGGGTAGTTTAGGGCATAGATTATACTCCTTTGAGGAGTTTACGGCCTAAAGACCATACCCCTTAGAGTTTACGGCCGTAAAGTCTCATGGGGTGGATGTTTTAATTCTTTTATGTCCCTTGCACAAGTAGGATAATTTCTAGGCTTTTGATTTAGGCTAAGGGGGACTTTAGGCACAGTTTGGTGCCTTTACTTGGAGTTTACGGCCCAAGAGCATTTCTTGGCCGTAAACTCCCTTTTAGGGATGATTTTGATGTGTTTTAGTCCCCATCTTAGCTACAAGTATTTGAGGGTTAAAGTCTAAAGCCTTAGGGGGTGATTAGGGCTGATTTTTCCCTTGAAAATGGTGTTTACAGTCCAAGAAATTCTTGGACCGTAAACTCCTAAAACTATATGATTTTGATTGTTTTCTAGTCTCAAATGAACATACATATCATCCTAAGGTATTTACCTAACTAGGAAATGGGACTAGATAGCCTTAAAGCTCCATTTTGGAGTTTACTCCCCAAGAACGTTCATGGGCGGTAAACTCCCGGATCTCACATATTAGACATGTAATCTATGTTAATAAGCATAAAACAAACATTATAACACAACTAGAGAAGTGTACTCACGATTTGGGATGAAAACCCAAAGATTCGTGAGAGAGAATATGGCTTTTCTCTAGTTGGAAATGTGAATAATGAATGAATTCAGTTCAGAAATCTATTTATAGTCCTGAAATATTTTGGCAGAAAATATTTTTATTCTTGAATTGGACTCTATCATTATGAAGTTTTAAGATGCTCAAGTTTCACAAACCCAAGAGCACCCACTCTCCTGATATCTCCTTAAATGTAAACCCTAATGTACACAAACTTATTCGGACAAGTCTGAAATTCATTGAAACTGGACTAGCTCTTATTGAATAGATAACGTTTGTACAAAATGGAAATTTCGGGTTGTCACATCATCCCCCCGTTAGAAGGAATTTCGTCCCGAAACTAGAATTAAAGCAAACAAGAAGTTACAAACAATTATGCGAAAAGATGAGGGTATTTCAGTTTCATCTGATCCTCGCGTTCCCAAGTGAATTTCGATCCTCGCTTGGCGTTCCAGCGAACCTTCACGATAGGGATACGACTTTGCTTCGTCTGCTTGACCTCACGGTCCATGATCTCTACTAGTTCTTCCACGAACTTGAGGCTCTCGTTGATCTCGATCTCGTCGAGTGGGATTACAAGAGTCTCGTCGGACAGACACTTTTTCAAGTTAGATACGTGGAACGTAGAATGTACGTTACGAAGTGCATCGGGTAGGTCGAGTTTGTAAGCTATGGGGCCGACTCTTGCAAGAATGTCGAAAGGCCCTATGTACCTCGGATTTAGCTTCCCATGCTTTCCGAAGTGTATCAAGCCTTTCCAAGGTGAGACTTTGAGAATGACTCTGTCTCCCACCTGAAATTCCAAAGCTTTTCTTCGTTTATCAGCGTAGCTCTTCTGTCGGTCTCTAGAGGTTTTCAATCGTTCACGGATCTGAACGATTTTCTCTGTCATTTCCCGGATGATCTCCGGACCGGTGAGAATACTGTCGGAAGCTTGCCCCCTGGCTAATTGGGTATCACCCACCTCAGCCCAGCACAGAGGAGATCTGCACTTTCGGCCATAGAGAGCTTCAAATGGAGCAGCCTTGATGCTCATGTGATAACTGTTATTATAGGAAAAGTCGACAAGGGGTAAGTGAGTATCCCATGCCTTCCCAAAGTCAATCACGCAGGCTCGCAACATATCTTCCAGTGTTTGGATGGTCCTCTCACTCTGTCCGTCGGTCTGTGGATGGTAGGTTGTGCTCATGTCCAGCCTTGTTCCTAAGGAATGTTGTAGTGATTGCCAGAATCTTGAGGTGAACCTATTATCTCTATCGGAGATAATGGACATAGGCACCCTATGTAGCCGTACGATTTCCCTAATGTATGTTCTCGTAAGTTTCTCCATCTTGTCAGTTTCTTTGATAGGCAGGAAGTGTGCAGACTTGGTCAATCTATCGACGATGACCCATATGGTATCAAGTCCACCCGTTGTCTTGGGCAACTTGGTTATGAAATCCATAGTGATCCGCTCCCACTTCCATTTTGGAATCTCTGGTTGTTGTAGTAAACCAGATGGCTTCTGGTACTCGACCTTAACCTTTGCGCAAGTAAGGCATTTACTTACGAAGGTAGCAATTTCTGCTTTCATATTAGGCCACTAGTATAGCTTTTTAAGATCCAGATACATCTTATCTGAACCTGGGTGGACGGAATACTGAGTGTTGCACGCCTCGGTCATGACCAAGTCTCGGAAACCACCGTGTTTCGGTGTCCAGATCCGGTTCATGAAATATAAGGCTCCGTCACCCTTGGCTTCTAAATTCTTGTCCATTCCTCTAAGGGATTCACTCGTCACATTTTCAGGTTTCATGGCTTCCAGTTGGGCCGCCTGAATTTGCTTAGACAAGTGTGAATGGATGGTTATTGACAATTACTTGACTTTGCGACCAGAATATTCTTTCCGACTTAGGGCGTCTGCTACTACGTTGGCTTTACCCAGATGATAACGAATATCGCATTCGTAGTCACTGAGTAGCTTGAACCACCGTCGTTGTCTCATGTTGAGCTCCTTCTGATCGAAAATGTATTGTAAACTCTTGTGGTCGGTAAAGATAGTGCTTTGCGTTCCGTACAAGTAATGTCTCCAGATCTTCAGAGCAAACACCACTGCTCCTAGTTCAAGATCGTGGGTCGTGTAGTTAACCTCTTGTGTCTTCAACTATCTCGAGGCGTAGGCGATGACCTTACCTCACTGCATCAGAACACACTCGAGCCCTTGATTTGATGCATCGCAATAGACTACGAAGTCTTCTATCCCTTTGGGGAGGGATAGTATTGGCGCGGTGCATAAGGCTCGTTTGAGCGTTTGAAACGCTCTCTCTTGTTTCTCTTCCCAGTCAAAGGTCACGCCTTTCTGGGTCAGGGTTGTAAGAGGTTTCGCTATTCGGGAGAAGTTCTGTATGAATCTGCGGTAGTAGCCAGCGAGGCATAGAAATTGACAAATTTCAGTAGGCGTCTTCGGTGCTGACCAGTTCTCAATGGCTTTAATTTTGGATGGGTCCTCGTGGATTCCCTCTTCGCTTACCACGTGTCCTAAGAATTCAACTCTTCGGATCCAAAATTCGCATTTCGAGAACTTCGCATAAAGTTTCTCCTTTCGTAATGTCCCTAGAACTTGTCGGAGGTGATTGCCATGTTCTTCCTTGCTTCGGGAGTATATCAGGATGTCGTCAATGAAAACGATGACGAACTGATCCAAGAAAGGTCGGCATACTCTATT